>NC_133700.1:1344382-2544382 GCF_048934315.1 Petromyzon marinus | reverse complement strand
CCCCACGATGTATGTTTGTGCGTACGTATGTTGAACTTCTTTCGCACCGTACGTAGCCAACCGTGCTGATCGGAGGTGCCGGGAGAAGGACAACAAACTAAACACACAACAAGCAGTTCTGATGTGAGGGGTGACGGCGGGGGTTCGGAATCAGACTATTTATACTGAAGGAATCCGATGAGCTAAGAAGCTCTTTTTCACGGATGTCCAGTAGGGACGGGTAAGAACGTTACAACAAACAGTACAGAAACATGATAGCAGTGCAAAGTTGGGCACGGTGGGCGATGGGTATCTTTCACTTCGGTGTCCCAAGGGGAATGAAACCTCGCTCTGGCCCTGCCTGGCGTGTGGGGTCCCGTGGTTGGAGCGTAGAGAGAGACGCCGAGGTGGCTAGGAGATGTTAACTTCCTCGCCGGGTATACAGGAGGTCGTGGGTTCGATCCTGACCCTGACACCTGCTGCTGTATATTTGGAGTTTGCAGTGTTTCTCTATCATCATCATCATCATCACGGTGGCTAGGAGATGTTAACTGCCTCGCCTGGTATACAGGAGGTCGTGGGTTCGATCCTGACCCTGACGCCTGCTGCTGGATATTTGGAGTTTGCGTGTCTCTCTCTCATCATCATCACGGTGGCTAGGAGATGTTAACTACCTCGCCTGGTATACAGGAGGTCGTGGGTTCGATCCTGACCCTGACGCCTGCTGCTGGATATTTGGAGTTTGCGTGTCTGTTCTTTCCGTGGTCGCGTGGATTTTTTTCTTGAGTCCGCCGGTGTTTTCCATCACATTTAGAATCAACATCACGCGTTTAGAGTATTTGGCTGCTATACATCTCCACGTGATGATAAGCCACTTCGTTGAGCTATCATTTGTGGCCAGGTCACTTCTGAAAAATAGCTATGTAGTAGCTCAGTAGCAGGCCTTACCTGGTCAAATAAAAAAGTAGTAGTCTTAAGAAGTAGTAGTAGTAGATGGCAGGGGAGTTTGGAAGAACGGTCAGGAGAAAATAAAAGCTGCGCCTACCATGCTGGAACGGTGGATGCAAGAAATATCCACCCGTGAACACCTCAAAGCTCTGTGGCAGGGATCAGCGATGAGTTACAGATGTACCTCGTCTCCTGCCGTCGATTCGTTCCCGTTTTAGATGCCATTCCGCCTTGCTCTTTCTCAATTTGCCTTCCATTTATATAGCCTCTGATCATTTTTCTCTCTTTCTCTCTCTCTCACTATTGCCCTCACCTACATCGCAGCTGGGGATCTCTTCCAATTATGTGCACGTCGGATCTTTCATGTGGAGAATGTCTTACCCGGGTTCGTTGTGTCTTTGTATTGGAGTTTAATGTTGGCGGGTGGGGGGGGGTTCTACATTAAATAAAAATAAAAAAAAATCTGCCCTTTCTCACACCTGCTGCTACTGCTACTCCCCACACGCCCTTCAATATTCTTCGGACTTCAATTTAAAAAGCTGACGGCGAACGAGGTATAACAAAAACACGCGTTAGAAACTATTCTCAGCAGGGGAACATTCGTTTTGAGCAATACTTATGGGCGGGACTCACATTCTGTAAACATTGCAATGTCTTGTGTTTTTGTTATCAAAGGCACGCTGCTCACGCCGCGATGGACACATCCTGTGAAGAGTTTCTCTCTCGTGGGGAAATGAGCGCGATTGTTTATCGATGCCTAAATAGGGAAGCAAACCAATAATTGTGCGGATTGTTTGTTATTGGAGCGGTGTGTGTGACTGGGGTGTGTGTGGGTGTGTGTGACTGGTGTGTGTGTGGGTGTGTGTGACTGGTGCATGTGTGTGTGACTGGTGTGTGTGTGTGACTGGTGTGCGTGTGTGTGACTGGTGTGTGTGTGTGACTGGTGTGTGTGTGACTGGTGTGACTGGTGTGTGTGTGTGACTGGTGTGTGTGTGACTGGTGTGTGTGACTGGTGTGTGTGGGAGTGTGTGGGTGTGACTGGTGTGTGTGCGTGTGTGTGACTGGTGTGTATGACTGGCGTGTGTGTGTAACTCGTGAGTGTGACTGGTGTGTGTGGGTGTGTGACTGGTGTGTGTGTGTGTGACTGGTGTGTGTGTGTGTAACTGGTGTGTGTGACTGGTGTGTGACTGGTGTGTGTGTGTAACTGGTGTGTGTGACTGGTGTGTCTGGGTGTGTGTGACTGGTGTGTGTGTGTGTGACTGGTGTGTGTGTGTAACTGGTGTGTGTGACTGGTGTGTGTGGGTGTGTGACTGGTGTGTGTGTGTGTAACTGGTGTGTGTGGGTGTGTGACTGGTGTGTGTGTGTGTAACTGGTGTGTGTGTGTAACTGGTGTGTGTGACTGGGGTGTGTGGGTGTGTGTGACTGGTGTGTGTGGGTGTGTGACTGGTGTGTGTGACTGGTGTGTGTGGGTGTGTGACTGGTGTGTGTGTGTGACTGGTGTGTGTGGGTGTGTGACTGGTGTGTGTGTGTGACTGGGGTGTGTGGGTGTGTGACTGGTGTGTGTGTGTGTAACTGGTGTGTGTGTGTAACTGGTGTGTGTGACTGGTGTGTGTGGGTGTGTGTGACTGGTGTGTGTGGGTGTGTGACTGGTGTGTGTGTGTAACTGGTGTGTGTGACTGGTGTATGTGGGTGTGTGTGACTGGTGTGTGTGTGTAACTGGTGTGTGTGTGTGTAACTGGTGTGTGTGACTGGTGTGTGTGGGTGTGTGTGACTGGTGTGTGTGGATGTGTGACTGGTGTGTGTGACTGTGTGTGTGGGTGTGTGACTGGTGTGTGTGTGTAACTGATGTGTGTGTGTAACTGGTGTGTGTGGGTGTGTGTGACTGGTGTGTGTGTGTGTGTAACTGGTGTGTGTAACTGGTGTGTGTGGGTGTGTGTGACTGGTGTGTGTGGATGTGTGACTGGTGTGTGTGACTGGTGTGTGTGGGTGTGTGACTGGTGTGTGTGTGACTGGTGTAACTGGTGTATGTGTGTAACTGGTGTATGTGTGTAACTGGTGTGTGTGACTGGTGTGTGTGGGTGTGTGACTAGTGTGTGTGTGTGTAACTGGTGTGTGCGACTGGTGTGTGTGGGTGTGTGTGACTGGTGTGTGTGTGACTGGTGTGACTGGTGTGTGTGTGTGACTGGTGTGTGTGACTGGTGTGTGTGTGTGACTGGTGTGTGTGACTGGTGTGTGTGGGAGTTTGTGGGTGTGACTGGTGTGTGTGGGTGTGTGTGACTAGTGTGTGTGTGGGTGTGTGTGACTGGTGTATGTGTGTGTGACTGGTGTGTGTGACTGGTGTGTGTGACTGGCGTGTGTGTGTGACTGGTGTGTGTGACTGGGGTGTGGGTGTGTGGGTGTGTGACTGGTGTGTGTGAGTGTGTGACTGGTGTGTGTGGGTGTGTGACTGGTGTGTGTGTAACTGGTGTGTGCGACTGGTGTGTGTGGGTGTGTGTGACTGGTGTGTGACTGGTGTGTGTGGGTGTGTGACTGGTGTGTGACTGGTGTGTGTGTGACTGGTGTGTGTGTGACTGGTGTGTGTGGGTGTGTGTGACTGGTGTGTGTGACTGGTGTGTGTGACTGGTGTGTGTGTGTGTGACTGGTGTGTGTGGGTGTGTGTGACTGGTGTGTGTGGGTGTGTGTGACTGGTGTGTGTGACTGGTGTGTGACTGGTGTGTGTGACTGGCGTGTGTGTATGTGACTGGTGTGTGTGTGTAACTGGTGTGTGTGACTGGTGTGTGTGGGTGTGTGACTGGTGTGTGTGTGTAACTGGTGTGTGCGACTGGTGTGTGTGGGTGTGTGTGACTGGTGTGTGTGTGTGTGACTGGTGTGTGTGGGTGTGTGACTGGTGTGTGTGACTGGTGTGTGTGTGTGACTGGTGTGTGTGTGTGACTGGTGTGTGTGGGTGTGTGTGACTGGTGTGTGTGGGTGTGTGTGACTGGTGTGTGACTGGTGTGTGTGTGTGAGTGTGCGTGGGTGAGTGTGGGGAGCGGGAGTGCAACAGTTAAATCGCTACCCGACAACCAGAGTTTAATCCCGCTCACGGCCACCAACCCCAGTGACGATTATCTGAATTGGTTCTGGGTCTCGCCTAGGTCAACTCAGCCTTAAATGAGTACCTGGTGCGGTGTGTAAACATCGCCACATGGGAGACAAATGCGGTCGGGCGTGGTGCTGGCCACCCACCCACTCTTGTGCCCTGCCGGCCTTCATAAGTGCTCGCTAACAGCACTTGCCCCAACAGTTTGGTCAGGCTATGCGAGGGATCTTTGTCTTTGGTGTGTATGAGTGCGTTAGTGACTGGTGTGTTTGACTGATATGTGTGTGTGTCACGGGTGTGAGTGTGAGTGTGTACTGGGGAGCGATAGTATAGCGGTTAGCGCGCTGCGCCATGAACCCGGCCACCCGGGTTCGACTCCCGTTCACGGCCAAGACCAGTGACGATTATCTGAAACGGTCCTGGGCCTCCCCTAGGCCGACTCAGCCTGAAATTAGTACCTGGTGCAGTGCGTAAACATCGCCACTGGGAAGACAAAGGCGGTCAGGCGTGGTGCTGGCCACCCACCCCTTCGTGTACCGTTCCGGCCTTCATAGGTGCTCGCTAACAGCACTTGCCCCTACAGTCTGTTAAGGCTATACGGGGATCTTTGTCTTAGTGACTGGTGTGTGTGTGAGTGACGGGTGTGTGACGGGTGTGTGTGTGGGGGGGTGACTGGTATGTGTGGGTGTGACTGGTGTATGTGTGTGCCAAACAACAGGGATTGGCTCTTCTTCTGAACAGAAGAATGAAGGGGGCGTGGGAGCGTGGCAGTGAGGTGTGGGAAGCTGTAAGTCCCAGATTACTTTGGGCTCGCCTTCCCATCAACCAGAGGCGAGGAGTGGCGGTCGTGGTTACTTATGATCCCACCGAAGACGAACATCCGTGGAGGGATGCAGGCAAGGCCGATGAGTCAGATGGCTTCTATGACACAGGTGCTAGCTAAAGTGGCCCCTCGGGATAGTCATTCTGTTGGGCGACTTCAATGCCCGAGTGGTCATGATGCTGGCACTTGGTCTGGAGTGATTTTAAGGCATGGGCCAGATCAGCTCAATAACAACGGTAGGAGGCTGCTAGATTTTTGTGCAGCCCATGGGCATCGGCGCATCCACACATCATCATGGATGCATGCCAGGTCCAAGCAAAAACATCTGCTGGACTACGTAGTGACAGAACAGCGGATGCGGGCCCATGTCCTTGACACCCGGACCTACCGTGGAGCTGATCTGCCCACTGACCATCGACTTGTCATCTGTCATTCTTCCACTCCGGTGGTGGGTGTATACCCAGGACCCCATTCAACCCCAAGGTGGCCTGGTCTCGGCTAGCTGATGAAAGTTGCAAGCGAGAATTGAATCATCGCTTGCAGCTGGGGTTGGCATCGTCCCCCACTTATCCAGATGTCGAGGGGAAATGGGCAAGGTTTAGGACTGTGGCTCATGCAGCTGCAATGGCTGCTTTGGGTAGACGGTTCAGACCTCCCCAGAAACCCTGGCTGACGGAGGAGGTGTTCAGGCTGGCTGAGAAAAAGCGACAAGCCCACTCTCATCGTCTACAGCATCCCACGTCAGAGAATGAGGAGGCTTACCACAGTCTTCGCTCGGAGGTTCGGAGAGCCGTGAGGCGCTGCAAGGATGGGTGGTGGTCGCGGGTTGCTGAGGAGATGGAGTCTGCCTCAATGGCCCGTGATCACAAATCACTATTTAACTCCATCAAAAAAGTAACCTGCAGCGCCACACCAATTACCATCATTAGGGAAAAAAACGGTGATCCAACCTCCGACCCCCAGGAACAAGTTTTCAGATTTGCTGAGCATTTCTGTGAAGTCCTGGGGGAGGGTAAATCCCTCGGCATGGAAAACATCGTAGGACAAAGTTGGGATGACCCTGCTGAGGCTGCGGTGTCTGAAATATTGGAAGAATAAGTCAACCCCTGTGAGTGGCTGGCTGAGGTGCCATCTGTTGAGGAAGTACTAAGGCGATCCAGAGTCTGAGACCAGGAAAGGCACTGGGTAGAGATGAGCTCCCAAGCGAAATGCTGAGGGAGGGTGGCGTTTGTGCACAGACTGCCCTACATGACATCATAACAACAGTCTGGACCACTGGGCAGGATTGGAAGGATGCCCCGGTTGGTCCCCCTCTTTAAGAAGGAGGACCACACAGACTTAACAACTACAGGGGCATCTCACTCCTCAGTGTGCTGGGATAGGCCTGGCAAGGATTATTCAACATCGCCTTGCAAGGCACGCTGAGGAGAGTATTGTGGAGCCCCAATGCTGTTTCAGGAAAGGGCTGTCCAGCACAGATGCCATATTTTCTGTCCGTCTGCTACAGCAGAGGTGTAGGGTATTCCAACAAGACCTACATCTCTGCTTTATTGACCTGGTCAAGGCCTATGACACCATCTGTAGGCCTGGGCTATGGGTTATTCTTCGTGCTTTCAGAGTCCCTGATCCTCTGCTCACAAACATTAAGGACCTTCATGAGGTGAGCGGGCCCGGGTAAAACTACGTGGCTGGGAGTCGGAGTCATTCCCTGTTCACCTTGGGGTGCGACAGGGATGTCCTCTGGCTCCAACATTATTTTACATCTTTTTCGACCACGTAGTTCGTGAAGCCTTTTATCGCTATACCGGAGGAATGTCCATCTGGTACAGATACAATGGGAGGCTGATCGATGCCCGGGTGCGGTCAAGGGATGGCTACCTATTTGTCAACCACGTTATGTATGCCGATGATCTTGTAATTGCTGCTCACTCAGGAGGAGTTGGAGGCGCTGCTGCTGAATCTGGAGCAGGCCATTAAGAGGTGGGGCCTTACCATCAGCCCCACCAAAATTAAGCACCTGCCTGGGTATTTTGTACCATCGGACACTCCACCCCCACAACTCGCAATTGGTGATGGGGCAGTTGTGGAGAGAGTGGAGAGTTTCCAATACCTGGGCAGTGTGCTCATGACCGGCTCAGGTTTGACAGCAGAGGTCTCACTCCGAATCAGTCGAGTGGCATTATCTTTTCATCGGTTCCGTAACGCTGTGTGGAAGCTACCTGGTCGGTCGCTCTGCACGAAGCTTCAGGTCTTCTCGGCCACGGTCATTCCCTCCCTTCTCTACGCTTGTGAAACGTGGACCCCCCTAATTTAACATCTTCGCCGGTTAGAAACATTTAGGCTGGCCTGCCTACGATCCATCCTGGGTTTAACCACGCTGGATTGTGTGAGGAGCTCACAAATCCTTGAAAGATCTGGACAAAGCCCCATCGGTGAGCTCCTCCGGCAGGCTAGGCTATGTTGGCTGGGTCATGTAGCCCGCATGCCCAGTCCCCGCATCCCTATACAGCTTTTGTTCGGCCGGATAGAGGGGCTAAACGGGCGCGGCACGGGCTAGACAAGAGATGGAGTGATGTGGTACAGGAGGATGTGGAGCTGAGTGGACTTGCCGATGACTGGTACCAGCGGAGTCAAGATCAGCCTCTGTGAAGGAGGCTCGTGAAGGACGCTACTGGGCAGTTGAAGGCAGTCGCCCTCTAACAACAACGGCGGGCGGAGGAGCGACGCTCACAACAACGAGCGGAGCGCTGGGTGGATAAATCACAGCAAGTTGGCACAGTAGGGGGCACAGGTGATGCATCAGCCAGTCATCTCAGTCATCTCAGTCAGTCGCCCCGTGGCACCTGGGTCTGCCCCGTGACCTCCTGCCAGCGGGTATTCGACACTTCACGTGGCCTCAACGTGCACATAGCCTGGCACAAGCATCGTGGTGACGTCACCGCCACTTAGTGGCGAATGGCGGTTGTTGTGGGTGTGTGTGTGGTGCTTTTGTTTTGGTTGCTGCACATGCTAGCGCACAAAGTGAGTTTGTCACCAGGAAGCCAGTGATTATCGTGTAATTGGGTGATTTATCCCATGGCCCAGTCGTGCCGGTAATTGCGCGCAGTTTTTTTTTCCAGATTTATTTTCGTTATTTTTGTCTATTATATCACAAAGCTGCTTCTGCTGCTGTCGCTACTGCGCCTGCTGCTAGCGCCCATGCATTGGAGTTTTCCAAGGACATTATATCCCAATGTTCCATGCCAAAGTACTCTCTGCATTTGAGATAATAGGATGTTTTTTTGAAAAGGAACAAAAAAAGTACAAAAGAGTTTCTATGTATATGCCTCTGATAAGTATCTGTTATTTTGTACGTTTTGCGAAGACTGTGAAAAGTATTTTTTTTGCCGAATTCTTGACGAAGGTACAAAGAAAGAATACATTTCATCCGTGCGATGTTCCAGCTCAGAACATGCACATAGCGGAAAGGGATATGTATTGTTATTTTGACGACCGCTTTCATGTAATGCACAGCTAACATGAGACGGTCAATTGCAGACAATTAGTTCCAGATGTGGATACGAAAAGAGTTGAAAGGAATATTCGTCTGCGCACGAGTGTTTATGAATAGCAAGTCCTCTGTTAATGTAAGGGGAGCGGTAGTTTAGCGGTTAGCACTCTGCGCTACGAACCAAACTGCACGAGTTCAATTCCCGCTCACGGCCAAACACCAGTGACTGAACGGGTCTTGCGCCACCCCTAGGTAGACTCAGCCTCAAATTACTGTTACATTGTTTTTATAGCGTTATTTTAGTAATTTCTAGAAAGTTTTAGTTTAGCCCGATTTTTTTTTATAGTATAGAGTTAGACTAAAATTTTTAATCTATATTGTATTATGATTGTTATTGTGACCAAATATCAAAATGGGATTTTTTTTGGCACATTTTTGTACGCAGCATAAACAAATGGTGCTTTTTCTGGAAGATTGTATTGTTTTTGTAGGGGATGTTTAAATTTGCGTACGGTACATTTTAAATGTATCTTGTATTTTTATTGTTTGTTGTGGTTGCACCCAAATCAGGAGCCGAATGGCTCACAGGGTTATTCCAAATAAATGAAACTGAAAATAAATTAAACTAAAAACTGAAACTGATAAACTGAAACAAATTAGTACCTGCTGCGGTGTGTAAACATCGTCACTGGGGAAACAAAGGCGGCCGGGCGTGGTGTTGTCCACCCACCCCCTCATGTGTCGTGCCGGCCTTCATAGGTGCTCGCTAACAGCACTTGTCCCAACTCTTTGTTCAGGGGATCTTGTCTGTTAATGTGGCAGCTCTTGATTGTAACTCGGAACACTTTTCTGAGTGGTGCATGGCCAAGTAAAACACACAGAAGTCTGCCTAATTGGCCCTGCTTTGACACAGGGTTTGGTGAGTGTGTGTATATATACGTGTGCGTAACTATACATATATCCCTACCGTGTTCCAAAACTTCGTGGCATTTTCAAAGCGTATCCAAGTATTTTACGAGTGAGCCGAGTCACGGATAGAAATCACCAATATTCATCTTCTCTTTGAATTACGACTGATTTGTGCTCCGCCAATTCTGGGTCAACACGGTGCCACAACAGTTTAACACGTAGGCTTTCGCGACCAATGTTATCCATAATAGATGTTTTTGTGTGAGATCGCATACATCTAAATGCGTCGTTAAACCCGCCACCACCCGACACAGCCAATGAATAAGGATTGTCGCGCAAACAAAACGTGCCAATTCGTTACAAGTACAGCACACCGGGTGTGCTCGAGAGTAAACCCACAACATTTACAAAACGAGTACGACGTTTCGCCAGTAATTACAGCTAGCTTCACCAGGCGGACAGCCGGTGTTGTGGAGAAATCCTCATATTTCCGTCTTAAATAGAGGAATAAATGTGATGCCGTCACTTGTGAGCAAATCATATGTGAAGGCAGGGGGGGGAGTTGGTCCACGTGTGCATACACATTACAATAGATCTCCTTTGGCGGTTGGCTTATTCATAGGGCTCATCAACATACATTGTGCATGCACATTATGCATGCACACCACGCCTGCACATCCTGCCAATTTTGGGTGTAACAAATCGCAAAACCTGTGAGCAGACAATAACATCGACGCATGGCATGCAGCTAAAACACTGTACAACTTGATACTTCGCTTGCAAGCAGCACTAGGCCTGTAGCTATCAGAATGGTGACATTTTTTTTCTCTCAATTTCGATAGATGATCTAATTAGTATGGCCAAACTCCAATTATGCGCCTGTATATTTTGAGGTCCACCTAGGGGAGGCCCAGGACCGGTTCAGATAATCGTCACTGCTGTTGGCCGTGAGCGGGACTCAAACTCGGGTGGCCGGGTTCGTAGCGCAGCGCGCTAACCACTACACTACCGCTCCTCACTCACCATATACCCTCTTCCTATCAAACACCCTCTCTCTGTCAATATATTATACATTATTTTTTATTTTACCAGGTAAGGCCCACTGAACTGAATAGCTCTTCTTCGGAAGCGACCCGGCCACAAATGATAGCTCAACGAAGTGGCTTATCGTCGTGTGGAAGTGTATAGCAGCCACATTCTCTAAACGCGTGATGTTGATTCTAAATGTGGAGGGGAAAAACCGAAGGACCCGGAGAAATATCCATGCAACCACGGGGAGAGAGAGAGAGAGAGAGAGACTCAAACTCCAAATATACAGGCGTCAGGATCGGAGTAGGAACACCTCGACCTCCTGAATACCAGGCGAGGTAGTCAATATCTCGCCACCATGGCGAGATCACGTACTTAATAAATAAATAATACCGCCCTCCTAACCCCACAAGCTTTGATCCCTTCATCACTTCTATGACCACCTGCGTGACCCCGTACACGACCTTTGCAAAAACACCCTAGAGAGCGGATCTGTCTCACCCCAATCCCGCCACACAATAGCCAACTTGGTGAGCTGTTTTATTATCGCATAACGTAATTATTTTCAGCTTTAAAAACAACATTCGCAACGGCTATAAATGCGCCTGGGCCATCGAGATTAACCAAGTTCACATTCACGTCTGTCTTGGCCGAGTTTTGTGCATTCGTGTGTCTGACAGAGAACCCATCATGGGACAATTAACTGCATATGGATACCGGAAAAAAATAGTGAAAATGTAGATTTTAATCATTCGTGCGGTTTATATTTTCTCCATTCACATAACACAAGGCTGTCATGAAGGGGTAGAGTGGTGCGATGTAGAAAGGGGCTTGTCTTAAATAAGGTTGTCTATACAGCGTAGTAGTGTATTCAGAATCAGAAGATATGAGATTGATGTCGAGCTGAGCTCGTCTCAAAAGAATAATGATTCCGAACCCTGAGGGAGAGTCCCGCGCTGTTTAGCAAATAATTCCAATTTCCATTACACTTGAACACAACAATAGCTGCAAGCAACCTTAGCAATTATTAAATTCCAATATAATGAGCACCGTAATCACGAGGTAAACTGTGCACAGGCGAGCGGAGGCTGCGCTACAATTTTAATGAAAATGCAAATCGCCCCTTCCAATGTTTACAGAATCAAAGGCGGCTCTGCGCTCCAGCAACCAATGACAGCAGAGAGCTAAAAACTACGCGGAGAGCTGAGCTGCAGCACTCGGCCGTGTAAGAAAGGCACGGCGAGCGAAGTAAACAACGTGGTGAGTCAATTGCACTCTTGCGGAGAGGGCCTTTGGAAGCGGACGTGTCGATCGGCGTCTTCGCAGCTGCTTCACCGTGGCGAGAACTCCCTCGCTCCCGTCTTAAAGTTGGCCACGAAGAGGGGCATTGTGTAGCTCTTCTTCTCCGAGCAGGCAATGAAACCCACGCGCGTATTCATTGCCCGGCAGTAAGAAAGACAAAAGATCCCCCCGTATAGCCTTGGACAAACTGTTGGGGCAAGTGCTGTTAGCGAGCACCAACGAACTCCGGCACCGCACACGAGGAGGTGGGTGGCCAGCACCACGCCCGGACGCCTTTGCCTCCCCAGTGGCGATGTTTGCACATCGCACACCAGGTACTCATTGGAGGCTAAGTCGACCTAGGGGAGGCCCAGGATCAGTACAGGACCGGAGTGGCAGAACTAAGTGATGGCAACGTCACCACGGCGCCTGTGCCAGGCTAGGTGCATTTTGAGGCCACGTGAAGTGTCGAAAGCTCGCTGACAGGTCACAGAACAGACCCAGCAGGTGCCACGGGTCGACTGACTGAGATGACTGGCCGATGCACCATCTGTACCCCCTACTATGCCAACCTGCTGTTTTAGCAACCCGGCGCTCCGCTTGTTGTTGTGAGCGTCGCTCCTCTGCGTTCCGTTGTTGCTGGAGGGCGACTGCCTCCAACTGCCCAGTAGCGTCCTTCACGAGCCTCCTCTACAGAGGCCGATCTTGACACCGCGGGTACCGGTCATCGGCAAGTCCACCCAGCTCCACATCCTCCCGTACCATATAACAACAACGACAACAACCTCCATTCGCCACTAGGCGACGGGGACGTCACCACGGCGCCTGTGCCAGGCTAGGTGCACGTTGAGGCCACGTGAAGTGTCGAACGACCGCTGGCAGGAGGTAACGGGACACACCTAGGTGCCGTGGGTTGACTGACTGAAATGACTGGCCGATGCACCGTCTGTGCCCCCTACTATGCCAACCGTACCACACACACACACACGTGTCAGATGAAGCTGCCCCAACAACCAAACTAAAAGCGCCGTGAAGGATGTCGATTGGACGTCGTCTTGGGCGCAGCTCGGCTTTCTGTTTGCCGTGCGCGTCGTTTGGTCCTCTGGGTTGTTTTTGTTTGACGGTCCCAGCGTCCGATATGGAGAGGGACGAGGCAAACGGCGCCGCGAGTTGTTGGTGCAGCACAAGCGCAGGTCGCTACGGTCGCCGCTACGCTTGGCACAACGGGTTCCCCTTCACCCATTCATGCGCTGGCTGCCGGTCAGTAGAATCGAAATCAGAATTATTTTTATTTAGAGGAGGGGGGAAGGGGGGAGGAGGGGGAAGGGTGGAAGGAGGGGGGAGGGGGAGGAATACGATTTGCCAAGAAGCTCTTTTTCAGAGATGTACGGGCACGGGGTCAGCAAGTTACAACAACAACAACACAACAACAACACAACAACAACAACAACACGAGAGGGGTGCAACATAGAGAGAATGGCAAACAAGTAAACATAAATAAAGAATACATTCATTATATAAGTCCGTTTCATCAAAACTGGGCAAGGCAGCAAAAACATCAACAACAACAACAACAGCTCTAGATTTAAAGCTTTCGTGACTGCAAGGATCCATACTCTTTGGTTCTATTCGGTAAAGTCACGTAGGTAAAAAATAATAAAACAACAAATATCACGACGTTTCGGCCACAACACAAGCAGCCTTCATCAGGTGAAGGGATCAGGCTGTCTCGAGGACAGCGCTGAAGTGAAACACAGCCACGCTTAGACCGAGACCTTTAAGCTGTGTGCGAGGAAACAAGGTGCCTTGACAAAGGAATTAGCATAACAAATTATCATTTGATTGGCCGACTTAGCATAGAGGTGGTGTACATGCGGGTGCACATGCCGGTTGGCGCGGGGGGGGGGGAGTTTACCAAGACAACACCACGTAGCAGTAGTCCCTCAATAACATGGCACATTAACATTGAACTATCGATACACAGTTAATAATCAAAGTTACAAATCACATCTCCAGATGTGACTGTATCCAGCAATAGAATGGGCGCCATCAGAGGCAGCGAGCGATGAATGTCCAACCCCTCTCCAGACAAACACCATAGATCTGAATACTTAAATTAGTTTGCTAACTTAAGTGCACGATTTTCTAAACGCGACTGATTCTTCCACAATAGAAACAGGCGGGTAGTTGCACGCCAATATGACTAATCGCAACTAACAGCACCGTTTAAGGTTACAATAACGCGGTTTCCCGCACCTCTTATATTCGCACGGTTGTCCACGTACGGTGCGCGAAAAAAGTTAGTTACCAAGCAAAAGAACATTACCCGCATGCCCGCCCGCCTATGCGCCTCCTGGATTTGTCTCTCTCTCTCTCTGATCCCGTTCGATTTCCCCTGCGGTGCCCCGCGTTTCGGTGGGCCACGTCGAGTGTGCACAAGAAGTTCGGCACACGCACGTGGGTGCTACAAGAAGGGAGCTCGGGCAGCAATCTCGCACCGGGCGGTGGGCTGGGCACACGCGTGGAAGAGAGCAGGGAGCCGGAGCCGGGTGGAGAGAGGTGGCGGCGGAGCAAGAGACACCAGAAGGTCACGGAACGAGGCAGGTGACACTGACGAGGGAAGAGAGGCACGGCGGAAATTATTTGTGCCCTTTCGTCGCTAATAAGCTGTTCGAAATGGCATAACGACGGCGCGAATCAACAACAAACAATGCCGGAGGCAAGCTGCATCAGAAGAGAGGCGGCGAGCGTTGGAAGCACGAGAGAGGAGGGCGGGTAGCAGGCCCAGAAAGATATGGTGCCGAGTGGTGAGTCAGGATATCAAGGCCTATGCACTGGATGATCTCAATACTTTTCTGATCTCGTCAAGGAGTCAAAAAACCATCACGCGAACTCCGGTCGTGCTAGCAAGTCCTTTTGGCGAACCATCGAACAAAGACGGTCATCGCATTACGCGCTTTCAGACACGCTTTTGAGGCCGTCTGGAACGCTCTTCTTTTCGATGTTAGGAAGCCACTGGAGCGATGCACTTTTAAATCACGTAGATTGAAAACTAATTTCTTCATAACTGCTTTTTGTGTTTACTTTGTTGTCCTTCCCCTGCACCATATTAGTATGGTTGGCTGCGTACGGTGTGAAAAAAGTTCACCATACATACATGTGCATACATACATACATACATGGCCCGGGGCAGGAATGAGTGGAGAGAAAGGAGCCAGAAGGACTACTCAGAACAGGCTTAGAAATTACTCACCACAAATGTTAGCAAGGAGCGGGAATTAACCACGGGTTAAACATATAAACCGCTGGACCACTGCTCCCATGTCAATATAATACACACACGAATAACTCAAGGGTAGAAATGTCCACACATTGGGTCCTTCACAGGGTTACGAGTCTCTAAGATGGTCAATGAATCGATTTAAGAATTTTGTTCAAAGAACCAAGATCTGATTATCCATCTGGTTGACAGCAATAACACCACCTGCTTCTGACATTCTATTTCCACGAAGGGTGACGGAGAGACCTCGGGAATATTGAGGTGATAAAGACCCTTATTACAACAAAAGCCCCGATCGATGAGTTGTAAAAATAGACGCGAAAGGCTTGCGCCACGGCATTTCGCTCGGCGGATGTCTAGGCCCCCACGGTGCTGCACGGGAATGTTTGCGCGCCAACCCACAACACTGTGAAATGCTTTCTGCGTTCGTGTGATTTAGCCTCTTGTCACGGTGTCATTTGTAAATGGGCATGTTTAATTATTGTTTTCTTACTGGTATTTCCGAGCACAGTGCCTGTCTATGATGGTCGTAATGCGAGCCCATGAATCGAGCAACTTGCGGTATTGCCACACACACGGGGAGTTTATTCATCACCGCTTTAGATAATTTATTTGTTGAGTTTTCAGTGGCCAGGATTGGGCAAGGACATTGCCCCACTTTTCACAAAGGCAACCAGATAGCACAGTCTATAGATTTTTTGTATTATTTATCGCTACAACATTTCTATATATTTAAGAACGCACAATATATGTTTTTAAAAATACAAACATACAATAAAATAATTGAAATAACTTTTTTTTGCTACGTAATGATTCTCAAACTTCCTGGAACACTAAATATTAGTTAGCGATGCCCAAGTAAAATATTACCGCTTAATTGTCTTGCTCCTAACACTGCCTCCGTGGTCGGTTTGCCTCTGCCGGGCCATCACAATGCCAGAAGTAGCGATTGTCGTGCTTGATGATGATGATGACGACGATGATTTGGGGGGGGGGGGGTTTGGTTTCGAACGCCTTGTTGCAAGGAGCGCACGCTCACACTGGTTAGTGGAACGGACATCGCATACAATGGAGGTCTTGAAGCAGATCTTCGGAACCGAACGCGTTTAGCCGTGTGACCTCTCGCAGACCCTGCCTGACCTTTGGCAAAGTGAGGGGGGGGGGCACCGACGAGCGATGGAATATTTCGCGCGGCAACACCGGCGGAAGGGTGCCTGGCGGTGCCGTTTGAGCCCTGCGTGTGGCGCGCACGTTGGCAGCGTGCGCGCCGTCACCGCGCGTGGGCGTTCACGCGCGTGCGCGTGCGTGAATGTTGACCGGTGGGGCAGCGATCAGCGCTACGCTGCGCTACGAAACCCGGCGACCCGAGCTCGATTCCCGCTCACGGACAGCGCCAGTGGACGATTATCTGAATCGGTCCTGGGCGTCACCCTAGGTTGACTCAGCCTCAAATGAGTACCTGGTGCGGTGTGTAGTAAACATCGCCACGATGTAGACAAAGGCGGCCGGGGGTGGTGTTGGCCACCCGTCCCCTCGTGTGCCGTGCCGACCTTCATAGGTGCTCGCTAACAGCACTTGCCCCTACAGTCTGTTAAGGCTATATGGGGAAGCTTTGCCTTTGCGTGTGTGTGTGTGCGCGTAACAACAACAAAAAAGCATTTCCCTCGCTAATTTGTATTGACCCTGGGCCGCGCGTGTTCGCTCGCGAATTTGATGAGGAATTGAGCTGGTGCCACTTTGGAACGGGGCGAACGGAATGTGTCGGGGAGCGAGCGCGCCCGTGCCGTAGGGGCACCGTTTTGAGGAGGCGTCGTGGACTCCCCACCCACCCCCACTACGCGCGCGCGGGGTCACGAGAGGCGCTCGCCCGTCGCGAGATGACCTCGCCGCCGCCTCGTGCCCGCCGCTTCATTGCCTCGCGCAGAAAATCGTGCAGCGAACGACCGCGCGTGGTTTTTTGGGGGGCAGGTTTTTGATTACGTTAATGGCCCAACGCAGTCGGTAATGCGAATTCTGTGAAGTCTCATTAAAGATGAATATATATCATCACGTCGCGTCTCCTTTGGGTACCATCATTATCAAACACTGTTATACAAATTGGATATAATGGGTGGGGTGGTTTATAACAGATTACAATTTTGATTGATGCGCCGGTTAGGCATTGACAAGGCCTGTTAATCTCTGACAGCCCCGTGCAGACGCTGGAGATATTTTTAATAATTTAATTCGGGCTTTTTCAGCAACGCGAAGTACAGCAACCACAGGGATGACAGCACGCCGTGCCATCCTGCGATTAATGCAAATGAAGGTGGAGCTAGAGATCCGCGTATGCACGTACTGTGTGTTGAACTTCTTTCGCACCGCGCGTGCTAAGACCGCTTGCCTGGTTGGAGCTCGGAGCAGTTTGAGCGAAGCGTCTTCGAACGCTGTCGTGAGCAGTGGCCTTAAGCCACCTGAGCTTTATCGGTCAGAATGTGATGAGTTCTCTACATCTGTGCGTGTAATTCGTATCTTTGTAAAGGTGACAATGTCCTCGGTTGTTGGAGGAGTGAATCAAAAGACTATTGGCATAAAACTACGAACCATGTGGCCCGACCCATAATAATAAAAAAAAACTGGATCGTTGTATTCGGCTACGAACACCTGCGTTTTAAGTGATAAGCTAACGAGCTAAGCAAGGGATGGGGGAGACGCGGGGAGAGAATCGGATACATCGAGAGAGGAGAGAGAGAGCGAGAAAAGGGGAGAGAAGAGTGGGCGTTCGGCGAGGTGTGCTTGATGTGAACAAAAACATATCGAGAGCGAATCCGCACAGAGACCACCGCCAATGTTCCCTGCTACAGTGAGGGAAAAAAGTATTTGATCCCCTGCTGATTTTGTACGTTTGCCCACTGACAAAGAAATGATCAGTCTATAATTTTAATGGTAGGTTTATTTGAACAGTGAGAAACAGAATAACAACAATCACATCCATAAAAACGCATGTCAAAAATTTTATAAATTGATTTGCATTTTAATGAGGGAAATAAGTATTTGACCCCTCTGCAAAACATGACTTAGTACTTGGTGGCAAAACCCTTGTTGGCAATCACAGAGGTCAGACGTTTCTTGTGGTTAGCCAGCAGGTTTGCACACATCTCAGGAGTGATTTTGTCCCACTCCTCTTTACAGATCTTCTCCAAGTCATTAAGGTTTCGAGGCTGACGTTTGGCAACTCGAGCCTTCAGCTCCCTCCACAGATTTTCTATGGGATTAAGGTCTGGAGACTGGCAAGGCCACTCCAGGACCTTAATGTGCTTCTTCTTGAGCCACTCCTTTGTTGCCTTGGCCGTGTGTTTTGGGTCATTGTCATGCTGGAATACTCATCTACGACCCATTTTCAATGCCCTAGCTGAGGGAAGGAGGTTCTCACCCAAGATTTGACGGTACATGGCCCCGTCCATCGTCCCTTTGATGCGGTGAAGTTGTCCTGTCCCCTTAAGCAGAAAAACACCCTCAAAACACAATGTTTCCACCTCTATGTTTGACGGTGGGGATGGTGTTCTTGGGGTCATAGGCAGCATTCCTCCTCCTCCAAACACGGCGAGTTGAGTTGATGCCAAAGAGCTCCATTTTGGTCTCATCTGACCACAACACTTTCACCCAGTTGTCCTCTGAATCATTCAGATGTTCATTGGCAAAACTCAGACGGGCATGTCTATGTGCTTTCTTGAGCAGGGGGACCTTGCGGGTGCTGCAGGATTTCAGTCCTTCACGGCATAGTTTGTTACCAATTGTTTTCTTGGTGACTATGGTCCCAGCTGCCTTTAGATCTTTGACAAGATTCTCCCGTGTAGTTCTGGGCTGATTCCTCACCGTTCTCATGCTCATTGAAACTCCACGAGGTGAGATCTTGCATGGAGCCCCAGGCCGAGGGAGATTGACAGTTCTTACTCTTTGTTTTTTTTCAGTAGAGTCACGTATAAATAAGAAATAATAAAATAACATAATAGCGTACGACGTTTCGGTTGCAACACAAGCAGCCATCATCAGGTACAGAAGAGCTAAATTTACGAGAGAGAGGAAACACATAACCCCAGATGTATATACAGACACCCAAGTAGGGGGGAACTAACACAGATACAACAGGGGACACAGAGACAGAAGCATACCAAACAAACAGGGTTTAGCAAAATTTGGAAACCATATAAAGCAACACAGACGGTCGGTCAAAACACAATTAATGCATAGTCTGGTTAATTACGCTATTTCAAAGATTGATAAATTGCAAGTTAAGTATGAAATTTAAAATACAGACCGCGCACACACACATAGATATCCAAGTAGAGCGAACCAGCACAGACACGCACACAGTGAAATCGCCTCATACTTAATTTGCAATTTAGCAATCTTTGAAATAGCGTAATCAACCAGACTATGCGTTAATTGTGTTTTGACCGACCGTCTGTGTTGCTTTATATGGTTTCCAAATTGCGCTAAACCCTGTTTGTTTGGTGTGCTTCTCTCTCTGTGTCCCCTGTTGTATCTGTGTTAGTTCCCCCCTACTTGGGTGTCTGTATATACATCTGGGGTTATGTGTTTCCTCTCTCTCGTAAATTTAGCTCTTCTGTACCTGATGATGGCTGCTTGTGTTGCAACTGAAACGTCGTACGCTATTATGTTATTTTATTATTTCTTATTTATACGTGACTCTACCGAAAAAAACAAAGAGTAATTCCTGCAGTCACGAAAGCTTCGAATCAAGATTGACAGTTCTTTTGTTCCTTCCATTTTCGAATAATCGCACCAACTGTTGTCACCTTCTCACCAAGCTGCTTGGCAATGATCTTGTAGCCCATTCCAGCTTTGTGTAGGTCTACTATCTTGTCCCTGACATTCTTGGAGAGCTCTTTGGTCTTGGCCATGGTGGAGAGTTTGGAATCTGCTTGATTGATTGCTTCTGTGGACAGGTCTCTTTTATACAGGTAACAAGCTGAGATTAGGAGCACTCCCTTTAAGAGTGTGCTCCTAATCTTAGCTCGTTACCTGTATAAAAGACACCTGGGAGCCAGAAATCTTTCTGATTGAGAGGGGGTCAAATACTTATTTCCCTCATTAAAATGCAAATCAATTTATAACATTTTTGACATGCGTTTTTCTGGATGTGTTTGTTGTTTTTCTGTCTCTCACTGTTCAAATAAACATGCCATTAAAATTTTTAGACTGATCATTTCTTTGTCAGTGGGCAAACGTACAAAATCAGCAGGAGATCAAATATTTTTTTTTCCCTCACTGTACAGAGCGAGCCCACGTGTGTCGCAAGGTGGAAACTTCCCGCGCGGCGTTCCACCAACGGAGCCCTCGTGGTTTCCACTGCCTCGACTGCAGCGGCCTTCTGAGAGCTCCGTCGGCGAAATATCGCAAATCTGCAGTTTTCCAGCACGGGTCCTTGGGCCACGCGTGCATCGTGCGCGTGTTGCACGCTAACGCGGGCGTGTTTACTTCCCTAATTCGGGCTCCCCGCCGCCTACCCCCCCTCGGGAGAGAGCGGTTGAGGTCTAATTTGAATCGCGCCCATTGCCAACAGCCGCGAGCGTAATCGCCTCACCGCCGTTGTCCACGGGCCGCTTAAATTTGGTGGCGCGAGGGCGCCGCTGTCAGGAGGGGGTCCGCAATCTCTGTCGATGCGGCCGTGCCGAGGTAGAGGAGCCACGAGAAGTCGACTTCCAAGGCGCCACAGACTGCCTGGGGCGGGGGGGGGGGTCAGCGTGCGGCTCTCATTCGCCCGCGATGTTGATGGCCTGGCTGCTCCACTCGGCATCGGAGGGAGAGCGGGGGGGCGCGCCTGCATCCAGGGATCTATGGGCGTGGGACGTGGGAGTGTTTATTTGGCCGTCCATCCCTGGAAATAAATTTAATGAGGTTCTAATTGCTCGCTGGATATTTTCTTGGTTTGTCGGTGGAGACTGTGGCTGGAGGCACGTGTCTGGTAGCCACGGGCACGGACAGAGGTATTCTGGATGTGGTGTGGTGCACTGGACCCAGAAAGGCCTGGCTGAAATGTCGCCCTGATTTCAATATCGTACACCCTGCACGATGTTGTCTGTACGCTGTAAGTGGATGCTGAAATTGTCAAGAATTCCATCGGTGCAGGTTTAAAAAAAAAAATTCAGCCTACAGTTTCCATCCCGCCGCTTCGCGATGCCAATACAGTTGAGATTTGATGCAATAAGAGCGTGCTTGATTTATGAAATGCCAGAGATTTTCAGATTAAAGAAAACTTCTTGTTTAATCTCATCAGTGCCATTGGGAATACGTTGTTCTGGCGCGGCGGCGTCGTCATAGCATCATCGAGCAAACAAACCAACCTCCGACTCAAGCAGGGCACGAGGGTTTGAGACTTCACCGCCACGATGCAGAGAGCATGTTGCTGCTGCAGCTGCAGATGCACGTGGTTAGTATGTCTGCAAAATTAGTGAACCATGTTCCACGGCAATGCATCACAAGTTGGAATATCTACATAAATAAAGACCGTAATCTGTATGTATGCATGTCTCAAAAACCTCGAGGGTACTTCCCGACAAGATAGAACGCTGCTATTTGGTACAAGCAACGGGGAAAATTGGGATTTTTCATTTTTAAGGCTTCTAAATCTCGATTTTAAGTGCCCTTGATGTATGTTTGCGCTTGTCATTCGTAGACCATTCAAAATATACGATTGCGGATTGTTTTATTTTCATAGAGCGTCAAACAGCAAATAAATTAAAGCGAGAACCATTGTTATATCTTTGATTGTTTTGAGATATTTAGGATTCAGGCGGTTTTGAACTAAAAAACATACGCATTTTATGACGTTCAAATCTGAATAATTAAAATACGGTAAAGATAGGAGCTTCCCCTCAGAGCATTAAGTTCATTATTTTTTGTTCGTAAAATGAAAAAAGAACTGAATCTTTAAATTGAGCGGTTTCCGATGGGTATGTCTTTAAATATAAGAAGCGTAATCAAGTCGTCAACTATTTTTATGTTTTATGCAGAAAAATATTGTAAAAAAATCATATCAGGCTAATTATTATTATATTTATTGAAGACTTTTACCTGGCGACAACAGACTTTGTGAACTAGCATAATATATCACAGTGCAACACAAACGAGTGGCTTTTGGCCAGAAGCATTTGTGACTGCTGATGAGGCCCAGCAATGTGAAAACTGGTCCAGAGTTTGCTAGCTTAAACACGTGCGCCTGGATTATTTTGGTCCGGAAAGCCGGTAAGTAGGCCGATGGTCTAAACAATATATAGAGGGATTTCATTTATTGAGGCACAGAATGTAGCTATGATTGTTTGCGGTAACACGTAATTAATTCTCCACAGCAACGTATTAATGTGTTTGTACACTCAATGTGTAATCACAATATAAGATAATAACAGTTCTACATTGTGCCTGGACAGTTCCAAACACACAACAAAACACTCAACTATTTTTAAAAAATCATTTTACCAGGTAAGGCCCACTGAGCTACTACGTAGCTCTTTTTCAGAAGCGACCTGGCCACAAATGATAGCTCAACGAAGTGGGCTTATCACGTCGACATTTATAGCAGTCGAATACTCTAAACGCGTGATGTTGATTCTAAATGTGGAGGGAAAATAAGACGCAAGGACCCGGAGAGAAATCCACGCGACCACGGGGAGAACACGCACACTTCAAACATGCAGGCGTAATGGTCGGGATCGAACCCACGACCTTCCGCATGCAAGTCGAGGTAGTTAACATCTCTCTGACGCGGCGCCCGCATGCCTTTCGAGCACCGTGTCTAAGAGAGGCATTGACGTGTGATGTGTGTGTGTGGAGCGGCCTTAGTCCCCTGGTGTGGGGGCGGGGGGGGGGTTAGGTCTGCTGGGGGCTGTAGAGGCGTGTGGACCAGGGGTATTGATTGAGAGGTCGGCCAAACAAAGAGGTTGAGAGCCACTGCTCTGCCCCAGTGCAGCTCCAATACAATTTATTTTTTTTTAAAGCAAAGCAACAACACAAAATCAACGCCCTTATTTCCACGCGGGCTCAATGGCCCACAGGCGAGTCAGTGGACACAAACGACCGTGACTTTAATGCCCCCATGGACAGCCACCTCAACAAGAGGACGGCCCAGTGGGGGGGGGTGTGGGGGGGGGGGGAAGAATTCAGGGGCAGGTGGCGATCCTGACCGGCGAGTGTCAATGGTGGTGTGCGTCACACGCTGCCGTCTCTTGCCGAAGCTCGTTCGTGTTCATTGAACCGTGACCACGTCCCCCCCCCCCCCCAACTTTCTTGAGAGACGCTCGCTGACCGTGGTGGCTTGGCAAGGGGGGGGGGATGCCTGCACGCAGGGTGAGCGGTGAGCTCGGGAGATCCGTGTCCCTGCCTCACCTCTCCTCGCCCGCTGCGCTACCGCCGCTGGCTGCCCGTGTGCCCTCATCGGGGGTGGGGGGGGCTGCGTGATTTATGGAGCGCTTTAAGGGAGGCGGAGCGGGCGGCAGCGGCGGCGTCGCAGAGGCTGCGCTGCTGTTCTCACGAAGACCCTCGGAGAGGCGATCGTTAACAAACAAAATAAAAGTGCCTCATTGTTTTTTTCGGTAAAGTCACGTATGTAGAAATACAATTAAATTATTTAAAACAAAAAAACAATCACGACGTTTCGATCACAACGCAAGCGATCTTCATCAGGTGTCAAGAACAAATCACGGAGGTAAATACAACAAAAGGATGAGAGACGAGAATTCAACAAACCTGAAAAAACATTATGTGAAACACATCCAGTCAGGCCAACAACACAGACACTCACACGTGACTCAAACATCCTAGTCTCTTTACCGCGGCGTATGCGTTTTATTTTTGTTGTTGTTGATAATAATAATGAATCTAGACTCAAAGCTTTCGTGACTGCAGGAGTTCATATTCTTGGGTCTTTCGGTAATGTCACGTAGATGGTTCAAAGAAAATAACGTTTCGATCACAACACGAGCGATCGTCATCAGAAGGAAAGAGCGCTTTCCTCCTGATGACGATCGCTTGTGTTGTGATCGAAACGTCGTAGTTTTTTTGTTATTTCTTTGAACCATCTACGTGACTTTACCGAAAGACCCAAGAATATGACAATAATAATAATAATGTCACGGCAGGACGGGGAGTTTTAATGAAATCACCGTTGTGGTGCCTATGGTAGAAATCATTACAGCACAGACTACGCGATACCTGCTCTAACGGGAACAGCATTAATCCGCCACACAGATGAATGATAGATTATGTTTATGTTCAGGGCAGCCAACGGGCGTCTATGGGCGGGCTAACGTCCAAAGATCCCACCGAATGGGCTTTTTCGAACCGAAAATCGCGTGGCTGAAAATCACCGAGCCGATTAAAAAAAGGTGTCTCTGCTCGATCAAGAGTCGCCTCTACTCGATCACAGCTTGATGCCATGGGCCCGAACATTTACATAATTTACCAGAATCAGAATCTTGATTTATCGCGGAGAGATCCTCTGAGCCAATAATCTATGTTTAACAGACATCCAGCAGAGGCGGGTCAGAAAGTTTTAACGCACAAATTGTACAAACGTTATAAAAAAGGTAAACAGAATCACGAAACATGAACATTTGTTTCCTTTACCAGCTAAAGCCACTGAGCTATTAGTTATTTTCTTCAGAAGCGAACCCGGTCACATTCACTCTGTCGCGGGATTCATTCTGCCCCGTGACAGCGCCTCTGTTGCTCCCTTTTGTGTCGAGGGCGTCTTTAGAGCGATCCTCACTTTCAGTCTCTCTGGCAACGGCGTTTGGCATTCTCCAATATTCCATCTTTTGCTTGACATGTAGGTGTCGTCCGTTGTTCGTACATTGCACGATATTCTCATTAGCTCCTGTTTGTTTTTGTAGCGACTCATAATAAGAGAAGGAATCTCGCACAGCAAGCATGCCAATCCTCGTGTTATTTTTAGCCGTACGCATGACCCACCGCGCGCTCTATAACCCACATTCCCGGCATAATGAACTCGGCCGCTCTCCCCCACGTGCAGCGAGAGATGTCATCGCTGCACGTGGGGGAGCGGTTTCATCCTTGAGCGCCATGCTATGCCCCATTGTCACGCAGACACACGGGTTTCTAACGCCGCCCAACATGACCCAGCAACACTTTTGAATCTCGTTC
The DNA here is from genome assembly GCF_048934315.1 of Petromyzon marinus. Lineage (NCBI taxonomy): Eukaryota > Metazoa > Chordata > Hyperoartia > Petromyzontiformes > Petromyzontidae > Petromyzon > Petromyzon marinus. The sequence goes on along the minus strand of NC_133700.1, from coordinate 2,519,403 downwards.
GAAAAGAAAAAAAAACAAGGCACGTTCTGCGTACACTATGATGGCGTTGGTGTGGTTGTTGTTGTTGTTGTCGTCATGGGACATGCAGGTCATGCTGCAACGACCCGAGATTGACGGTCACCGAAAGTGACTTTTGCCGTCTATAAATCACCTTCTGGGTGTGTTATCATCATTATTACTACTGCTGCTGTATTCATCGTTTCCAGCCTGCACGCACACGTCTGTCCGACTGGTATGTCACGGTGTACAGGGAGTTAGAATCGGTTCGTTAATCTCTCCGAATCCTCCCTTGCCCCTTTTGTGCCGTTGGGACCATGACCGCTGTACAAAAAAAGAGCTTCATAGCTCATCGGATTCCTCCACTCTGAATACAGATTCTGATTCTGACTGCTTCCTGCACCGACAGCTCCTTGCCAGCGTCTCTGCGCTTCTCTCTCGCTCGCCATCGCTGCGTCGTTCAACTGATTCGCCTTCCGTCCAACATTTAATGTTCAAGGTCCGGTAAAAATGCTGCTCTATGCGCGTGTGCGTTGAACTTCTTTCGCAAATGTACGTAGCCAACCGTACCAATCGGAGGCGCGGGCGAAAGGACAATAAACTAAACGCAATACGCATTTTCTCTCCCCCCCCCCCCCCCTCTTGCACAGGGGGTCTGCAACCAACATAAAAAAAGAGGAGACATTTATTTTGCCGTTTCGAATTCCGTGGGAGAGAAAAAATAAAGCCTCAATATTTGTTTTTAAAGAGCCGCGATGCAACGTAAATAACGTCACGAAGCGGCCCTTTAAAGAGCCGCATGCGGCTCTGAAGCCGCAGGTTTTGCCACCCCCCCACTCCCCACCTTCCCCCCCACCCCCCGCCCTCCCACTCCCCCCCCCCACCACCCTATCCGAGCAGGTCCCTGTGGTGTCCCCTGCCTCGAGGTGTTGGGTTCTTCTTTTGTTACGGACGCACCGTGGCACCTGGGCAGCAAAATTATTCGCTAATCCTGGACGCGTTCTTGTTGTTGTTGTTGCGAGCGCCTTCTTACGATACACAGCAACAAGCAATGATGTCAAGGGATAGGCGTCTCGAGGAGAAATCAATGAATGAACGAATACAGAAAGGAAATAAATCTCCAAACGAGGAAGCGGATGGCTTTCCCCTGGACGCGGTGCGTTAGGTTGACCGATCGCCCCGTTCCGACTGGCAGGCGACGTTGGACCGCCTTCCGTGTGCGCGCCACTCCCTCCCATGAACAGCTTCGGTGATTGAGCCTCCTGCCAGCGGTAACTTTCCCCGTGCATCTCCGCGCGCTGACAACGCGAAGGTGAATGCCGCACGAGGCGACACGAAATGCATAAATCTGACGTCCGAAGTCTCGCGTATCTTTGTTTATTTAATTCAGACTTGTTTTTTTTTTGCGTAAGCGTAACACGTTGTTCTCCGTGTGTCGTGACACACTCTCGACGGCTGAGTGAACGCGTGTTTTAATAGCCTGACAATGCATTGAAGTCGTATTTTATTTTTCCCGTGCCATTTCTGGCCGCCGTTGAAATACAATTTCTGTCACAAATTGTCACATTAGCGGTGAGTCACAGTTCGCGTGAAACCTTATCGGGAGTTTCGCAGAGCGCCCGACGTCTTTCCCTGGAGCCGAGCGCAGAGAGGGGGGAGGGGATGCTTTTCGCCGCACACAACAACCCCCCTGCAGGCAGCAGAGACGCCCTGCCGTGCGAGCTCACCTACCTGCCACGCAGACAGAGGCAAAGGTCCCCCGTATAGCCTTTAGCAGACTGTTGGGGCAAGTGCTGCGAGCGATCACCCTGCGAAGGCATGCACGGCACACGAATGGTTGCGCGGTCAACACGCCAATGGCGATGTTCAAACTCCGCACCAATTACTCATTCGAGGCTGAGTCGACCTAGAGGAGGCCCAGAACCGGTTCAGATAATCGACACCGGTGTTGGCCGGGAGCGGGAATCGAACTCCGGTCGCCGGGTTCGCAGCGCAGCGCGCCAACCGTCACCCCACCGCTTCCACGCAGGAGGCGCAGCAGTGCCACCAGAGATGGCCTCACGACACAACTGTGGCGCCATGGATGGGCTGCACTTGCAGGCAACAACAGACAAGCCCAGAAGTTGGGGGGCTGTGAGGGATTCCCTCAGATGCCTCGCAAACACTCCCAACGGTTGGGGGGCCTGCGGCTGCACTGGCCTGCAACGGCAGACATGTGGACCTCTGTGGGGGGGGGTCACCGGCGACCCTCACGGAGGTCCGCACCTCGGCTGAGGAACGTATATAAGGCGGACCTCTGGAGAGGTTCGGGCAGTTGGAAACCGAAGCGGTTGAAGACAGAATAAAGAAGACCTGCTAGTGTAGGACCCTGGGTCTCCCTTACCTGCCGTCCTTATAAGGGCCAGGTCTGAGGAACCAGTGGTTGGACCGGTACCTTGGCTGGGTCTGGTCAGGCAGCCTCCCATAGGATATTATAGCCGGAGGACCTGGAGCGTAGCCGGGGTAGGCACGCTACGTAGGTGGCGTATAATAGACTGAGTGGAAGAAGCACACCAGATGACCTGTACGAGCAGTTGATGTATAGTAGTTAGGGCGCGTGTGTATAATAAACACGTGCCCCCTACAAAGTGTCTCCGGAGTAACACTACACAACCAGCCGCGCGATGCCCCGTGGCAGCTTTGCAAAGCCAACGCGATCTTGTTACTCCCAGGGTCGCGGCCGTACCAGCATTCTCGTCTTCCCCAATTGGGGCCGTGCTCAGCAGTTCACAGCCATGAGCCAGTGGGTGGGAATTACACATTCCTATGGCAGGGGCGAGTCTGTCTAGGGCAACCCCTTGTTGACGCTCTCACACAGTAGCAGGTATTTGATTGACCTGGCATATTGACCTTGGCGAGGTCATATGCTCTTCTTGCCCTCTCCCTAGGCAATGGTGCTGAATTCCAGTGAGAGAGAGAGAGCGATTTTGAAATGCGTGAGCCAGGCCATCTCTGCGGTTTATGCTTGAGGTATTTGTGTAAACATCACCGCCTGGACTGAGACCCTCAAGTTTGCATTGCATGATAATAGTGTTTACCTGCAGATCCACCGCGTGAACCTGGGATCTCACGGGTGCTGGGTCATGGCTTTCTCATGAGTCAGAGCCCTTGAGTATGCACTGCTTCCAAATTTCATTTATTATAGAGACTGGTGCGTGTGTTTATCACGTATCTGTGTGCCCGTGTGTTTGTGTCTTGTGTGTGTGGGAGGGGGGAGGTAGCAGTAAGTGCGCTGCGCAACGAACCCGGCGACCCAAGTTCGATTCCCGCTCAAGGCCTACAGCAGTGGCGGTTATCTGAACCGGTCATGGGCCTCCCCTAGGCCGACTCAGCCTCAAATGAGTACCTGGCGCAGTGTGTAAACATTACCACTGGGGAGACAAAGGCGGCCGGGCGTGGTGTTGGCCACCCACCCCCTCGTGTGCCGTGCAGGCCTTCATAGGTGCTACTCGCTAACAGCACTTGCCCCAACAGTCTGTTAAAGGCCACACGGGGGATCTTTGTGAGTGCTGTACGTGCATGGTTTGAATCTTACTCTGCTGCCAGCCTCCATTCCGAACTCGGTCAACTCACGTGGCTCGCTCGCCGATTTAAAAAAAAAATGCTCTCTTCTTACTGAGCATGAATTTTTTGGTGCGTCCGTCACTGAGACCTCGGTGTTCTAGAGCGACGTTCCCATGTCTTGAATTTGTCAGACACAGCAGGCGTCATGGTGGCGACATGTTATCTCCGTCGCCTAATGTGCAGGAGGTCGTGGGTTCGATCCTGACCCGGATGCCTGTTGTATGTTTGGAGTTTGCAATGTCTCTCTCCCAGTGGTCGCGTGGATTTTTCTCCGACTCCTCTGGTTTTTCCCCTCCACATTTAACATCAACGTGCATTTAGAGTATTTGGCTGACATACATTTCTACGTGATTAGCGACTTCGTTAAGCTACCATTTGTGGCCAGGTCGCTTCCAAAAAAGAGCTATATATTTTTCAGTGGCCCTTACCTGGTGAATTAAAACATTTCTATCATAAAATAGTAAATAGAGAACCAATATCCCCGTTACAGACAATACGTGACCGTGGCCACTTCATCTCTGGCAATATGAGGATGCGTTCTGCCTTGCCAAACAGGGCTCTATTATTCAAATTTCACACAGGCAGACTGTGTGGCTGCGCTGAGTAACTGTGGTTGAATCCAGGAAGACCGCCTGGGAGTAAATCGGGTTCTCTAGTGAAGGGACTTCATGGTGTTCGCCTGGTTACAAATGCACACGAAAAAACATGAACTGAATTTTTGCCTCCACACTTACTTTGGCTAAAATACGGCTCTGAAAATGTAATTATTGGTTTGTGTGCCATGCGAAGAACATTCATCACATATGCAGAGTGAGAGGAAACGTGGTGCCCTCTCTTGTGCTGCCTACAGGTCAGTTGGAGGCATCCCAGATATCATCGTCATCACGATCCATGTGCAGGTAGCCCCGTAAGTGTCCGCTGCACATTTCGTCATTTGTTTCCACTATCCTCTGTCTTGTGCCAAAACGTTCAAGTAGTGGCCACCTCTTTCTGGCACCAATCTCTTATGATGTCGTCGTCCAGAACGTTCCTTGTTCAGGTCTTCGCCCTCTTTCCGGTTCCTTCTATTTGTCCGAACAACAACCACAACAACAACACTTTACATTTTCCTGTTGTTGTCCATCCTACACATATGTACAAATAGTGCCACTTTCCTTCTCATCACTGCCTGCATCATCAGGTTGTCTTCTTCTATGTGCCACCTTTCTCTTACTTCTGTTGCTCACGGACAAATGGAAGGGGTCCAGCTTAGATGCAGTCTCCTTTTATAATAACAACTACATGTCGAGTGCCAATACGTTATCTCTGTCAGTATTTTTTTATGTCCAGGTCTCGCAGGCATACAAAGCTGTACTGAACAAGCCATGTGCTTAAGATGTTCAAAGCTGTACTGAACACGCCATGTTCTTAAGATGTTCAGTTTGGTCTTGTAGCAGAAAGTATTGAATCTCACAGGTGGCTGTGTGATATCTGCTTCTGTGGGCCGCTCTCTAACACGAAAGGGTGGCACTGCTGTGCAAGAGATTGGAAAATATACTTCGTCTCGTGGCACCACCCCGAAGGCACAATCAGAATAGAGTTGTGAGCCCGAGCCTGCCGACGAGCCCTGGTCGGCACCCTTTTCAACCACGGCACCTTTAAATAAAGCGGCAAATGACCACGGTGAAAATGAGAGGTTTGGCAAGTGGCGATTAACGCATAATCCGCAAATTTCAACAATCCCAACGCGACCGACCCGAAGGCACCAACCAAACGCAACCCCGGCTCCCGGTCCGCGTGAATCACGTGCCTAGCTCCAACGCCTTCAGGGGGACAATTAAACGCAGGTACGACAGCTCAAAGTGTTGTGTCCTGCGCTGGTGAGTTTGCCGCGCGATGATGAACTATTGGAAATGTTTTGAGCTTTTGATTTTACTGCTGGAGGAGGCCGAGTGGCTCAGAGGTCAGAACGCTGAGCTGGCACCGCTGGGATCCTGAGTTCCTTATCCAGACAGCTGCCGCCTGTGACTTAAACAACAAAAAACGGATTCTCAAGTGTAGTGAGTTGATGGCCTCAGCCCAAATAACCGTTACTTTAAATACGGTTCTGCACTTCATTTGTCTTATAATCAAGCTGAGAGTTAAATATATCTGTGTTATTGCCATGTAATGAACATTACTGTCAGTGGCAGAGTGGAAAAATACTGCCACCTGCTTTGTGGACCAGAGTTCACTTGCAAGGGATCTGAGAGGTAGCTCTGTAATGTCCGCTTCTGTGCACCATTCTCGAGCACGAAGACTCGCAACTGGTCTGCGAGATATTTGAACGGAGAATTTGTCTGATGATGCAACCCTGAAGTTTAAAATCAGGACACAAACGCAGAAAATGTTACAAACGATACAAAAACGTTTACAAAATTGCGTGACAGAGAGACGCTCGATACGCAGCGCATGCGCGCGTACGATACCGCATGCACCGGGGGTTAAGCTTGACGGCAGCTCTTCATAGCCATGATTTTGTGTTCAACATCTGCGTGCATATTGACCCCGCGAAACGTAGTGGCCCATCATAGCGGCGGGTATTAAATTAGCCAAGGTCCCTCGTTACTCACGGAGAGGAAGGCCCCTGGTGAGAAACGCTGGGGGAAAAAAAAGAGAGAGAGAACAAATATTTGGGTGCCATTAAAGGGCGCCGCGCGGATTTCCCATTTTCGCATGGATTATTCAGGAGGCGCGACACCTCCGGTGGAATAGGGGGGTACAAATAATGCTGGAGTGGATTCCCAGCAACACAAGGGTTCAGACGGAGTGGCTCTGAGCCTTTGCCGACTGGCTCAGCCAACATAGTGGGCGGGTGAGTGGGAGAAGAGAGTCACTGAGTGAAAATACCGCAATAACAATAATAAAAAATAAATAACATTTTCAATATTCTTAGCTCTTTCGGTAAAGTCACGTTGAAGGGAAACAATAAAATAATAAAATATATATAAAACAATAAAAATTCTCACGACGTTTCGACCATAACACAACGGTCGTCATCAGGTGTGTCGGTTTTCATAAATTTATTTATTTTTAAACGGTGTATTTATTTATAAAAAAAAACGTCAGCGCCACGCGCAGCGATTTGGCAGTTTTTTTAGAAGGACGAGGCCATCTATGTTCTGAAAAGAGGAGGGGGGAGACGAAAAAATTAATGTATGCTGTCTGAAAGCCACGGTAAGCGTGAACAATCAATTAAGACCTGAAATGATTTATCAAATCTTTCCAATGATAAATCATTTCAGGTCTTAATTGATTGTTCACGCTTACAGTGGCTTTCAGACAGCATACATTATTTTTTTCGTCTCCCCCCTCCTCTTTTCAGAACATAGATAGACTCGTCCTTCTAAATAACCTGGCAAATCGCTGCGCGTGGCGCTGACGTTTTTTTAATAAATAAATACACCGTTTAAAAATAAATAAATTTATGCAAACCGACACACCTGATGACGACCGTTTGTGTTATGGTCGAAACGTCGTGAGAATTTGTATTGTTTTATATATTTTATTATTTTATTGTTTCCCTTCAACGTGACTTTACCGAAAGAGCTAAGAATATGAATTACTGCAGTCACGAAAGCTTTAAATCAAAATTTAACATTTTCAATGCAACATTATTTTTTCGAAGCTTACAATGAAAAGTGTTGAATAGATTTTTTTTATTTCATTTAAAATTCCATTGTGCGAGACGGTGATATAAATGGTTTAATATAATACCAGTTGCATACGTACAGTTTGGATTGCGCGTGTTTAGAAAATCAGTCTAATATGGCAGTGATTGATGACAACGAAGGTTTCTGTTTTCTTGTCGCCACTAAGTTACATCAACGTACGGTGGCATAAAAAAAAGCTTTTGGTGTTAATTGAACAGTGAATTATATAATAAATACCGATAACAATAGCATTCGCATTCCTCTTTATCATAGCACCAAGTGAAACATGGCAATTGAACTGTCTGCCAATAGCTGTAACAAAAAATACTATGTACACATTTTCAAAATACATAATGCACGCGTATATCAAATATAACGTGTGTGTGTGTGCGCGCGGGTGCCTGTGTGAGGCCGGTAAGTGTAGCGGTTGGCGCACTGCGGTAACATCCCCTGGTGACAGCAGTTCGATTCCCGCTCGCGACCAGTGACAGTGGCGAATGTTTGAACCAGCCCTGGGCCTCCTCTAGGTCAACTCAGCTTTAAAATGAGTGCCTGGTGTGGTGCGTACTAAACATCAGCGATCAGGAGCACAAAGCGCGGCCGGGCGTGGTGCTTGTGGCCTACGCTCATTGTGTGCCGTGGTGGCCTTCAGAGGCGCTCCAGCAGTCTGATGAAGGCTATGCCGGGGACTCTTGGTCTTGTTGGGTATTTGTAGTGAAATACATTTCTTACGTCTGAGTCCCTTTGTTGTGAAACATGTGTGTGTGTGTTTTTTTTTTACAAACATACCGAGCACAAATTTTTTGGCACCGTACGTAGCTAACTGTGGTGATTGGAGGTGCGGTCGGGCAGGATAATAAACTAAACATGAGACACGTCGGCTGTCAGGACCAATATCATCCATAAGGGGGTAGATCGCGTCAATATAAACGCGTCGTTAAACCCGCCACCACCCGACACAGCAAAAATCAGTAAGAAGCATAAGCAAAACATTACTAGTACAGCGCACGCTGGTGTGTCGGAGAGCAAACCCACAACATTTACAATTACCGGGGACGACGTTTCGCCGGCAATGACAACCAGCCTCATGGGGCCACAGCCAGGTGGTGGCGGGTTTAACGACACATTCACTTTCACGCGATCTAACCCAACCACCTCTATTATGGGTAAACACGGGACGCTGGCTGCTGGCAGAGGCTCGTTGGGGGCAGACTTACGCAGGGAGTGGGGGACCAGGTGCCGTGCTCGCCCAATTGATGGGGTTTTTTTTTTTCTCCACCACGCCTGGGGGTGTAATTTCAGTCGGGTCAGCGACCGAGAAAATATTCCCGCACTTGGCATGCCACATCCAGGATCCCGCTCACACTTTGGCTGCGGCTACTCGTCACCGTACACCTACTCCGGTCTTTGCAGCCACCCGGGAAACACAGTGTCTGGTGATAAATTAAGCCCTACGCGAGTTTGTGGGTCTCTACTTGAGTCTATGCCAGTCTATGAATCTCCACACGGCACGCCACGTCCAGTATACTCCTCGCCATGGCTGTGGCTACATGTGCCACCTACTCCAGCCTATTCAGTGGTAAAGTAAGCCCAGGCTACATCCATTAGGCTGCGGTCAACGCAGCAGTTGCGTGGCATTTCCAGAGTGAATTTCTAAAGAAAAAAAATGCTTTCGTCTATGACACATCAGCGAATCTTGATTTAAAGCTTTCGTGACTGCAGGAATTCATATTCTTTGGGTCTTTCTGTAGATAGAAAAAAATAATTAAAATAATAACAATATCACGACGTTTCGATCGCAACACAAGCAATCGTCTTCAGGTGAAAAAAGAGGGGGAAATCTTCCGAGGCAGGCTGTTTATTAAGGCTCTTAGAGATGGGCGGGGTAGCTAATGCCAACGTGGGAGAGGTACTACGGAGCTGTGGGGGGTGGCCATTGTAATGTGAGAGATTAGCATGTCAACGTCACCTGAAGACGATGGCTTGTATTGCGATCGAAACGTCGTGGTGTTGTTATTATTTTGATATTTTTTTCTATCTACGTGGCTTTACCGAAAGACCCAAATAATATGATGCATCCGTATTTGGTTGCATCACCTAATCATGGAGGCATTTTTAAAATGATGAAGAAAAAAATAGGATTCATAAACCTTTACAAAAAAAGGAACGCTTCATAGAAAAGTGAAAATTATTTCCGAGTGAATAGCAAATCGCCACGCATGACGCACGTGCCTGGCTCGAGTCAAGCCACGTGATGGCTTTGCCATCTGCTGAAACAAGCCGGGAACTGCAGACGAGGCGCTCCTCGCACACCCCTCACGGGCGTGCGAGGAGCCATCGGGGTCAAACGCAGCAGCAGCAGGAGCAGCAGCAGAAGCAGCACAGGAGCGGCAGCGGCAGCAGCAGTAGTAGCAGCAGCAGCAGGAGCAGCGGCAGCAGCAGCGGCAGCAGCAGCAGAAGCAGCAAGAGCAGCAGCAGCATCAGTAGCAGCAGCAGCAGGAGCAGCGGCAGCAGCAGCAGGAGCAGTAGCAGCAGAAGCAGCAAGAGCAGCAGCAGGAGCAGCAGCAGAAGCAGCAAGAGCAGCGGCAGCAGCATCAGGAGCAGCAGCAGCGGCAGCAGCAGCAGGATCAGCAGCAGCAGGAGCAGCAGCAAGAGCAGCAGCAGGAGCAGCAGCAGAAGCAGCAGCAGCAGGAGCAGCAGCAGCGGCAGCAGCAGTAGGAGCAGCAGCAGCGGGGCTTCCCCAGGCGAACACGTGGGCATCGCGTCATGCTCGCCTCTGCGCACACTTCAATGAGCCAAGGAGACACATCAATCTCCTGGCCGGATGCACGCGTCAGCATTCTCCCTCGGTGGGGAGACGTTAACTACCTCGCCTGAAGGCCGTGGCTTCGATCCCGACCCTGACGCCTGCTGTCTATTTGGAGTCTGCGTGTTGTCCACCCCGTGGTTGCGTGGATTTTTCTCCGGGTCCTCGGGTTTTTACCTCGACGTTTATAAAAATTGCGTTCAGAGTATTTGGCAGATATACATTCTTCCACGTGATAACAAACTTTGTTGAGCCATCATTTGTGGCCAAGGTCGCTTCTGAAAAAGAGCAATATAGCTCAGTGAGCGTTACTAGGGTAAATAAAAAAAGTTTAGTTGTTTATAGAATCCAGAAAAAGCCTAATTGAGTCGAAAGACTTTGTCAGGATGGTCTGGCCTAGTTTTCGCAGTCGGGGAAGCGACGTGGCTGCTGTCTGTTTTCCAAATTTGTAATTTGCAAACATTTTTTGAGCCGTTGGAGAAAACCAGAGAACCAGGGGGGAACCCATACGGAACAGGGGGAGAACATATCAACTCTATACAGTCACACTCACTCACCTTCACACACTCTCACTCTGCAGAGCAGGGGGAGAACATACAAACCCCACACTCACTCCCACACTCACTCACACTCACTCACACACACTCACTCACTCTCACACTCTCACACTCACACACACTCACTCACCTTCACGCACTCTCACTCTGCAGAGCAGGGGGAGAACATACAAACCCCACACTCACTCTCACTCACACACTCTCAATCACACTCACACACACTCACTCACACTCACTCTGCAGAGCAGGGGGAGAACATACAAACCCCACACTCACTCTCACACACACTCACACACACTCACTCACACTCACACACACTCACTCACACTCACTCTGCAGAGCAGAGGGAGAACATACAAACCCCACAGAGAAAGGCATCTCAATCGAATCGCTCCCAGGGCCTTCTGTCTGTGATGTGCGACCACTCCGCAACCCTGCCACCCTAGGTGACTGCGTCTTCTCTATCATTTGAGCACCGCTGTATTCTTCTACAATATGTAGCATTTGTCACAATTTAATTACTGTGCAGCACAATGATAATAATACAAATACATGTGCATTGTTTTTTGTAGAAAAAAAATACAAAGCGTTAATATAAAAATTGTACAAAATACTTTTGTATTTTGAAAAGCACCAATAATTTCTCGTAATTTTTCCAATCTCCAGTGTTTTTGTGTTGTTCCCCTGTCACCCATCTTAAATAGATCGATAATTACGAGCACCGATACTTTGAGAGGTTTCAGTTTGCGGAGTGGAACCCAGGCCGCCTACTTGCCGAGCAGCGACATATTGCACTCGCGAGCGTCGCAACCGTCACGTCGTCACAATAGCGCGACGACACGTGACAACGCGATGACGCGACGACACGTGACAAGGCGACGACGCAATGACACGTGGCAAAGCGACGACGCGATGACACGTGGCAAAGCGACGACGCGATGACACGTGGCAACGCGACGACGCGATGACACGTGACAAGGCGACAACACGGCGACTCGTGACAACGCGACGACGCGATGACTCGTGACAAGGCGACAACACGGCGACTCGTGACAACGCGACGACGCGATGACACGTGGCAACGCGATGAAACGTGACAACGCGATGATGCAATGACACGTGACAACGCGACGACACGTGACAAGGCGACAACACGACGACTCGCGACAACACGACGACGCGATGACACGTGGCAACGCGATGAAACGTCACAACGCGACGATGCAATGACATGTGACAACGCGACGACACGTGACAAGGCGACAACACGACGACTCGCGACAACGCGACGACGCGATGACACGTGGCAACGCGATGAAACGTCACAACGCGACGATGCAATGACATGTGACAACGCGACGACGCGATGACACGTGACAAGGCGACAACACGACGACTCGCGACGACGCGATGACACGTGGCAACGCGATGAAACGTCACAACGCGATGATGCAATGACACGTGACAACGCGACGACACGTGACAAGGCGACAACACGACGACTCGCGACAATGCGACGACGCGATGACACGTGGCAACGCGATGATGCAATGACACGTGACAACGCGATGACACGTGGCAAGGCAACAACACGACAACTCGCGACAGTGCGACGACGCGATGACACGTGACAAGGCGACGACGCGATGACACGTGGCAACGCGATGAAACGTGACAACGCGATGATGCAATGACACGTGACAACACGACGACACGTGACAAGGCGACGACGCGATGACACGTGGCAACGCGATGATGCAATGACACGCGACAACGCGACGAAAAAATGAAACGTGACAACGCGATGACACATGGCAACGCGATGACACATGACAACACAACGACGAGACGACACGTGACAACGCGATGACGCGACGACACGTGACAACAACGACACATGACAACGTGACGACGTGATGACACGTGACAACGCGATGACGCGACGACACGTGCGACGACACGACACCTGCAATGCAGCGACGTGACGACACGTGACAACACGACGACATGACGACACGTGACTATGCGACGACGCTACAGCACGTGACGACGCGATGACACATCACACCGCGACGACACGTGACACCACGACGAAGCGACGACGTGACAACACGTGACAACACGACAACAAGCGACAACGCAACGACACGTGACAACACGGAACAACGCGACGACACGTGACAACACATAACAATGCACCAACACCCTCCCCCGGTGTGGGTCTATGGCCCTCTATGCGAGAGACCAGCGTTAATTTCAGCCGGCTCTGTCCCGGTTTGGCAACCAAGAAATGTATCCGCACCTGGCACAGCACATCCAGTATACCTCTCATTGCAGGAATCTATTGCGCAACTGGGTTGCGTGCAACTGATATCTGCGACCAAATACGCGCAGTTGCACAAACTGGTTTCTCACAGTAGAAACAGACTCCTTTTTTAAGCGATCTGCTCAACGAACACATTGTTTCCATGGCTAAACACCTTGCACTGGTTCCCCATAAATTCAAGGATACAGGACAGCTAATGCTTTTTATTTTATTTTACCAGGTAAGGCCCGCTGATCTATATAGCTCCTTTTCAGAAGCGATATGGCCACAAATGCTCGCTTAACAAAGTCGCTTATCAGGTGGAAGTATATAGCAGCCAAAATTCTCTGAACGCAACGTTGATTCTAAATGTGGAGGGGTAAACCCAGAGGACCCAGATAAAAATCCACGCGACCAAGGAGAGAGATACACGCAACCTCCAAATATACAGGCGTCAGGGTTGGGATCGAACCCACAACCTCCTGCATACCAGGTGAAGTAGTTAACATCTCACCACCGCGGTGCCCCTGATTGCTGTCCCGTGCCACTGAGCTCTCTCTCAAGGCCCCCCCCGCCACCGTACCTCTCCACCCTTCTCGCTCCACTGACCACAGAAAACTGCTGCTTCCTACGGAGCTCACCTAACAACCGGCTCATCGCATCCAGCACCAGCACCGTCCTGGCTGAGCGGTGTTTCCCCGTAGCTACATCGGCAGTGGCCGTCTGCAACTCTATCTCTGTCACTGCTGCAAATTCTTAGCAGCATGTGAGCACCATCATCCACCTTCGTGCGTCAGATCAAGACTCTCAGCTGTCCAGGTTCTCAACTGTCCAGGCTCTCACCTGTTCAGGTTCTTGCCTATCCAGGCTCTGACCTGTCCAGGCTCTCACCTGTCCAGGTTCTCACCTGTTCAGGCTCTCATCTGTCCGGATCTCACCTGATCCAGGCTCTCTTAACTGTGTAGGCTGGCGTATGAAGGACTTTAAGCTCTGGCTCTGCGCCTCTGAGTTCCCAATAGAATATTGCATCCGATTCCTGAAATACGTGCACGTCATGAATCATATTCATGATTATTTGCAGCGACTGTTTAAATGCACTCTTTAGTTTTTCTGTGTTGCGCAACTGCTCACTCAGATGTGGACTAAGCAGTTGCGGACGGTTAAGTCTCTTTAAAATTTGAGAGCGATTTGGTTGCGCAACTGATTGCTTGGGCGTGGTGGTCCTGGCTTTAAAAGCACACCGCTAGCCAGCCCGTAAAGCAACACTGGCCATGCATATATTAAATGTAGCGACGACATAGTTCCTTAAAATTTTATAATATTAACAATATAATCCGATATATTATATGAAAACATAGCATTGTAGTCGTGGGACTTATTCTCATTATTATTTATAGTGAATGTATTTACACCTGAATGCATTGGTTAAAACTCATTTTGTCTTTCAGCAGACGTGCCAAATGTTGGCTTTGTGCAACCGGTAAGAGATGCTGACGACTGTGAGTGCTGTTTTAGCTGCCCTTGCCTAAGCACCTTCGATTAGCACGGTTGGCTACGTACGGTGCAAAAGAAGTTCAACGTACGTACAAATCGTACACCACGCGCAAACAGCACCTGCAATGAAGCACCATCGGGGAGGACAACATTGGGCGGCAGTCCCCGCACTCACGTCCCCGCGCTAACGTCCCCACGCTAACGTCCCCACGCTAACGTCCTCACACTAACGTCGCTAACGTCCCCACACTAACGTCGCTAACGTCCCCACACTAACGTCGCTAACGTCCCCACACTAACGTCCCCGCGCTAACGTCGCCGTGCTAACGTCCCCACACTAACGTCGCCACACTAACGTCCCCACACTAACATCCCCACGCTAACGTCGCCGCGCTAACGTCGCTAACATCGCCCCGCCAACATCCCCACACTAACATCCCCACACTAACATCCCCACACTAACATCCCCACACTAACGTCCCCACACTAACATCCCCGCACTAACGTCGCCACACTAACATCCCCACGCTAACGTCACCGCGCTAACGTCGCTAACGTCGCCCCGCCAACATCCCCACACTAACGTTCCCACACTAACGTCCCCACACTAACGTCCCCACACTAACGTCGCCGCACTAACGTCCCCACACTAACGTCGCCCCGCCAACGTCCCCACACTAACGTCCCCACACTAACATCCCCACACTAACGTCCCCACACTAACGTCGCCGCACTAACGTCCCCACACTAACGTCGCCCCGCCAACGTCCCCACACTAACGTCCCCACACTAACATCCCCACACTAACGTCCCCACACTAACGTCGCCCCGCCAACGTCCCCACACTAACGTCGCCGCACTAACGTCGCCGCGCTAACATCCGGTGGCACAGCAAGGGCTCATGTCCGGCGGTTTCATAGCAGCGGCTCGTTCGGCTCACCAGGGCATGGCGACGAAACGCAGCGTGGAGACGCAACAACAACAGCAGCAGCAGCGTTCAAAACAATCCCCGTCCCACCCCCGTGCCGCTCACTCTCCTCTTCTTCTTCTTCCCCAGTCCCCTCCTTGACTATTCCCCGAGTTTCTTCTCATTCCTCCCTGCCCCCCCCCCCTCTCCAGCTTTCCATCCAGTTTCCTAGATCACAGCTGGTAACACAGCTAGCTGCCTGTCCACGCGTTTCCCCCCCATCACCCACTGAACCGTCCACTTCGGTTCCGTACTGCTGTTGTTGAAAAGCATAAATAAAATACATATTGTTTATATATACGGGTTTTTTCTTTTAACAAAAAAAAACCTCCTGCTTGTAATGCTTGACGCCTCAGGGTGCATCTCAGTCGCCCGCCCAGCGCGATGCGAGCCACGTGCGGGTGGGGGGGGTGGCCAGTGGAGATACCGGCGTGTTCCAAATGCACCCCTGCCACCCACCCCACCACCACCACGGCTTTCGCGTCTCCCACGACCGCTCATTCCCCCGCCCCCCAACCCTCCCTCACGACACGTTGAGCCTGAGCACCTTGGACACCTTTTCGTGCGCGTTGGAGTAGAGGAGGTACCGCTGGTCCCCGATGTCGGCCTTCTCCCAGTCGGCGCACGCCACCGTGGGTAGGCGGTGCACCGGCACGAAGCGCTCGTAGCCTTGCCACCTGTGGGGGGGGGGGGGGAGGGCACGCGCGGAGGGGGGCCCGCGTTACACACGCGGGCGATGAACCGCGGCGGAGAGGGCAAGAGGGGTGGGGGGTTGAGTTTAAAATGTGGCCCCGGGGTTGTTTCGATGCGGGCCCCCCCCCCTCCACCTCTTTTGTTTGTTCAATTCCTTCCTTGACAGCCGGGCAGGCTGGCCGAGTGGTCTGCGGGAGTGGCCCGCAAGAGGGAGGTCGTCGTGAGTTCTCAACTCCTCCAGGGTCGAGAGAAAAAAAAACGAGCGCCACTTTGCAGAGAAGTCAACAGCGGTTGGCCCGTGGATAGTCTTCCTCCCCCCCACCCCGGCATAGGAATGTGGACTTTCCACCGCTGGCTCAAGGCTGTAAACTGGAGATGAGTGCTGCCTCAGTGATAATTTGGACTTAAAAAAACAAATACTCTCTACCACCACCCATGGCCGATGTCAAACGCTCCGTTGTTACTCACCTTGGCTATTCAGCTCCGGTTTCTAAATACACGAGGTGAGTATTATAAAGCGAACCAAAGTTAAAACGGACAAAACCCCTTTTCATGTCGGCCCATAACTGTCCCTGTTCAACATAGTGAGGTCTATGGGTTTCCATTTCCAAATTAGGGTTTATCACAGTGCTTGCATTCGCCCGTTATAAAGCGCTCCGTATTTTTTGGCTGGGCTCTCAAAATTCTGGGCCCTGGGCCAGAGCCCCTAAAGGACCCCGGCATTATCTGGCCCCGAGGGGGCACAGATTGAGCGACTCCCCTTAGATGCCATCATTACCGATCAATGCCAACTCAATTAAGGATCGTTAGTGAATTCTCGAGGCTGCATCGAATGAGCCTCACGCAACGCTGCATCTCTTGCGGAGAAAAAAAACACCGACCACCCTTGCACAGGGCAGTCCATACAGTATATAGGTACCCCCACTGATCTCCAGCGACCCTCTTTTGCTTTTCTTCTTGACAGATGATTGAGTATCGTCAAAGCGACATCTCCGTATCTTACGCAGGGGGGGGGGGGGGGGGGCAGAGTGATAAGGTGGCAGCACGCTTGAGCAGAGTGTTAAAAGCACGCAAATGAGTCGC
Source organism: Petromyzon marinus (assembly GCF_048934315.1). Classification (NCBI taxonomy): domain Eukaryota; kingdom Metazoa; phylum Chordata; class Hyperoartia; order Petromyzontiformes; family Petromyzontidae; genus Petromyzon; species Petromyzon marinus. The sequence goes on along the minus strand of NC_133700.1, from coordinate 2,502,227 downwards.
GTAGAGTGTGTTTGGGGGGGACGTGTCGAGACTTTCAAACGAGACTCGTTGTACTCCGCGTAAATTCTCCCCCGTTATTGTCAGGGCGGTACCTACAAAATGGATCATCCTCTGCATGTAATTCTTCACAACGGAGCACGCGATGCGGACGACGACGATTGGCCGATGGCTCCGCGCGATGACGTGATACCAACTTTGTCGATGTTACGGTCGAGTGCTCACCTGTATATAACACTGTTTAACGAGTAGCTTGAGCCATCGAACGAGTTGGCGACGATGAGGTATTTTTCATCCCCAACGGTGAAAAACTCCCAGTCGGTGGCACTGGGAAAACAAATCAACGGTTGAACGTCGTGGGGAGGGGGGGGGGGTATTTGAAGATCGTGGATCACATTGCCACCTTGTGGTGTGACGAGGGTGGCTCTCTGCATCCATGCCCACCGGCCGTGTGAGGAGGGTTTCCCTTGGTGCGTGCGTGCAGCAAGCCACTGCTCTGAACAATTCAAATGTATCTGTGTGATTGTCGTGCGATGGACATTGATCTCGGTGGCAGAGTGGCTGGGAAATACTGGCCACATGATCTGTGGATCAGAGGCCAATTGAAAGGGCTCTCAGAGGTACGCATTTTTTTCCATATTTGTTTTATTTTACCAGGTAAGGCCCCACGGGGCTATAAAGTAACTTTTCAGACGGTAGTTAACACACTCTTTGGTGCTTTCGGTAAAGTCACGTAGCTAGAAAAAACTAATAGGTCACGACGTTTCGATCGCAACACAAGCAACCGTCAGCAGTCCTCCTGCTGTGTTTGTTTCACACCTGATGATGGTTGCTTGTGTTGCGATCGAAACGTCGTGATCTATTACTTTTTTATACCCACGTGACTTTACCGAAAGAACCAAAGAGTATGGATTCCTGCAGTCACGAAAGCTTCAAATCAAGGTAGTTAACATCTCGCCAACGCGGCACCCCTGTGCGGGAGCAGTGGTGTAGCGCCTGGTATACAGGAGGTCGTGGATTCAATCCTGACCCTGACGCCTGTATATTTGGAGTTTGGATGTCCTCTCTCCCCATGGTGGCGTGGATTTTTCTCCGGCTCCTCCGGTTTTCTCTCCACATTTAGAAACGACACCACGCGTTCAGAGTGTTTGGCTGCAACAACATTTACACATGATGAGTTATCATCTGTAGCCAGGTCGCTTCTGAAAAAAGAGCTATACAGCTCAGTGGGCCTTACCTGGTAAAATGAAAAATACTAAAATAAAATTGTACCCCCTGAGATCCCTTTCAAGTGACCTCTGGTCCCCAAAGCAGTTGGCAGTATATTTCTACCCACTCTGAGACTGAGAGTGATGTTCATCACATGGCAATCAAACACACAAATATTTACTTCTCAGACCTTGATTATAAGACAAATTAAGTGCAGCACCATATTTAATGTAACGGCCACTTGGGCTGTGACCATCTGGTTTTAATTATCACAGGCTGCCGCTGTCTGGATTAGAAACCACGACCCAGCGGTGGCAGCTCAGCGCTCTGACCTCTGAGCCACTTGGCCTCCTCAAGCGGTAAAAATCTAAAGCTCAAAGAATTCAACTATTTCATCATCATGCGGCAAACTCACCAGCGTTGGACACAAAGCTAGAACCGTCGCATCCGCATTTACTTGTCCCCCTGAGGGCGTTGGAGCTAGGCAAGTGATTCACGTGGACCGGGAGCCGGGGTCACGTTTGGCCGGTGGCTCCGGGTCGGTTGCGTTCGGGTTTCGTGAAATTAGCGGATTACGCGCTAATCTCCACTTGCCCGGCCTCTAATTTTCCCCGCGGTAATTTGCCGCTTTATCAGAAGGTGCCGCAGTTCAAAAATGGCGCCGGGCCGGAGGCTGGTCGACACGCGCGTGGTCCCACCAGCCGTTGAGGCGCCTGGCGGGGGTAGCGAAGCACACGCCGTGGCGCGGGTTCACCTGTAGGTGAGGATGTCCTGGAACTTGACGAACATGAGCTCGGCCACGTTGAGCTCGTAGATTGTCGAGTTGATGGCGTACTCGCTCGTGTTCATGATGTGGGGCCCGAAGTCGACGCCGTTGGCCACGGCCAGGAACGTCCTGCCCTCGATCATGAACGCCTCCCAGTCGGTGGCACCGTACGTCTGCGGGCGGACAAGAGGACATCACGACCTCTGCACCACGGGAGATCGGTCGCAACCGAGGTGGCGCACATCCCGCTGAACCTGTATGGGTGAGGATCTTCCCTTCAAGCATCGCTCGCTCACTCACTCATTCGCTTCATCACGCACTCGCTCACTCGTTCACTCACTCGCGCGCTCACACAGTTTCTCGCTCCCGCACACACTAACTTGCTCACTGACTTGCTCACTCACTCTCATACTCACTTGCTTGCACACTCACTCACTCATTGACACACTCACGTGCACATCCAGTCACCCTCACACTCGCTTTCTCACTCACTCACACACTCACTCGCTCGCTTACTCACTTTCTCACTCACTTGTTCACTCACTCACTCACTTGCTCTCTCAATCACTCTCTGACTCACTCGCTCGCTCAACATCTGCTGAACCTGCCAACAAATCCCCCCAACCAACCCAAATGTGCAATGAGCGACTCCGTCTCTTTCGTGGTGTTTCCACGGGGGAGGCTCTATGAGAGACCGTGCCCCCCTAATGAACACTGCCCCTCATGTGCCACCCCCTTCATCCCATTCAGACGCAGCTCCTCCGGGTGACCGAGGAGGCACTCGTCTTGCAAAACCCATCCCTTCCTTCTGGCAGATATCACCGCCGCCACACAGCGGAGACGTGACCTCCGCCATCGCGAGCGGAGTTTGACACCGGGAGCTTGGGCCACGCAGCTGTTGCGCCAGTGCGGCATAACACAGGGGGCCCCGGAAGCAGCCATCCGGGGGGGGGGGGGGGCAATCTATCCTGTCAGCGGGCAAGACAATAAGCCAATCAGCGCAGTTTACACCACCGCCACTTACCTAGGGGCCCCGACAAAAGATCTACCCCTATGACTGGGAGGCAGCCATGCTGGCAAGGGGCGGCCAGGGTCACAGCACACGGGCACATTTGCGCAACCCTTCCACGTTTTGATTCTCGACGTCGCCGCTACGTCATTGTGTTTAACAGCGTTCCCTTTCTCGTGGGTTCAGCTAGAGGTCGGAATCAATTTTAAAAAAATCCTCAAAAGTGCAATTTAACACGAAGGTCTTCAGCGACCCAATATGATCCGTAATCGAGGTTTTTTGTTTGGTTAGATCGCCTGATGATGCTGGTTGTAATTACCGGCGAGTTGTTATTACTGGCGAAACGTCGTACTCGAATTCTAAATGTTGTGGGTTTATTCTCCAACACACCTGTGTGCTGAACCAGTAACTAATGTGCAGGTTTTGGTTACGTGACAAACTTTACTGATTGGCTGTGTCGGATGGCGGCGAGTCTAATGACACGTTTACATTTGCTCGATCTAATCGAACAAAAAAACTCCCTCCTCCCCCCCCCCACCCCCCCCTGTTATGTAAAAGCACAATTAGGCGCGAGTTTAAATCTGATTTGCTTTTGCGAGTGGGCCACACGGTCACATTGAGCGTGTCAGTGCGCACAAACCGCACCGGCTGAGCTCAGAGTGCCGGAACCAACAAACCGCAATGCTTTGGATGCCACAACCCCCGGTGCCTTGTTGCGGTGTTTCTAGAGGCCCTGATGGTGGTGGTCGCTGTCAGGAGTTGAAAGGCCTTTCGCGCAGAGCCGTGCGCTCGGGAAAAAGGACATGAAAGTTACACACGTGGAGGTGCCAAAGATAAGATAAGCGGTGTGATAACAGCCGAGATGCCGGATAGCCGGAGGCAAGCTCAGAAGTTACTGTAGACATTTGTGAGCACGCGAGGGGCTCCGTAGAGGTAGAGATAAAGAGGGGGGATCCACGCGCCCTCCCGCACTCAAGATAAGTTCGTCATAATTGTACGCGCGCACACGCTGACGAGAATTTACTCTCGAGTACAACCGCAGGGAGCCGATGCGCGTAATAGCTGTACGCAGTGAAACACGCACGGCAAAACATAGCGTGCCACGTGGTGAGTTACATCTAATGCTGCGGCGTAGTGTGATTGGTGTAGGCCTGGTGCGCACCTTCGATTAGCACGGGTGGCTACGTGCGGTGCGAAAGAAGTTCAACATACACAGATATGGTCAGGTGCATGGAATGCAATGGGGTCGCCCTGTCAGTTTGGCTACGCACTGTGCAGCCCGGCGTCTGGGCCCCAGTGCAGTTTCTCCACCAAGTAGAGAATTCACCTGTATGGCCTCTTTTGATTAATTCAGCAGCTTCATGAGAATTAATTCTGCTGCCCGTTGTAGAGATGCTAAAACGAAACGTTTTATTTTATTTTACCAGGTAAGGCCCACTGAGCTATATAGGTCTTTTTCAGTAGCGACCTGGCCCCAAATAATAGCTCAACGAAGTGGCTTATCAAGTGCAAATTTATAACAGTCAATTACTGGACACGCATTATGATTCTGAATGTGGAGGGAAAAACCGGAGGACCCGCGGAAAAAATCCACGCGACCGTGGGGAGAGAGAAAATGCAAAAATATACAGCAGGCATCGTCAGGGTCGGGATCTATACCACCTCCTGTATACCAGGCGGAGTAGTTAACATCTCGCCACCTGCGGCGCCCCGATACGAGGCCCCAAGCCACAGTGGGGGCAGATTCTAGGGTGGCGTGGAGCGCCAGCGCAAGCACGGCGGCGACGACGACGACGACGACGTGACGGGGCCAGCTACCTCGATGGCCTGAAAGAAGACGAAGCTGCCGGTCTGGAGCACGTAGACGCGCGACTCGACGCGCGTGGAGGCGCCGTCGTAGGTGTTGGCCACGGCCAGGAAGGAGAAGGCCCCGACGCGGAAGAACTCCCAGTCGTAGGCGCCGGCCGTGGGCACGCGCTGGAACTCGTCGAAGCGCCGCTCGTGGCAGTTCCACTTGTAGATGACGCTGTCCGTCAGAAGGTTCTGGTCTGCGGGCGTCATCGCGAGACAGTTGCTTTTTTTGTTGTTTGTTGTTGTTGTTGAAAAACAACACACGATCGGTTTTAATCGTCAGGTTTTGCATTTGCGGTCCGTTATATCGGGGGACGGTTTCCGTGAGCACACTGCTGGCCCAAGTGGGTTGCGGGAGATATCAGCTGTAGCCGAACGTCGTTGGCAAGCCTGGCCACGGACTACGCTGGCTTCGCCAAGTGGGGAATGATACAACACAGGCAACTGCGCAGTTGTAATGGCCTCTCATTTAATTTTCATGGATTTAATGACTGCTGGCTGGGCATAAAGTTGGCAGCACCTGGCAATCGCTGGGTTTCCGGACCCATGAGATGGCACGGGCTGGCTTCCCATTGATTTTTATTTTCCCGTGTTCATGCTGCCCTATGGCAGTGGGTGTGTGAGTGAGAGAGTGACTGGCCAAAGCCAAAGCCAGTCACTCTCCGTTAAGCCGTGGAGAGTGGTTTTACTGCACTACAAACACAGGTTCAATTCCCACTCGTGGCCAACACCAGTTACGAAAATATATAACCAATCCTGGGCCTCCCTTTTGTCGACTCAGACTCAAATGAGTACCTAGTGTGGTGTGTAAACATCGACCCCGGGGAGACAAAGGCGGCCGTGCATGTGTATTTATTTTGTAAATGAGTGCATGTCCAATGCGAGCCTTGCACCTAGCCTGGCCACAATTTACCGTGGGCACATCACTGCCAGTTAGTGGAGAATAGCGGTTGACCCACGTTGTGCCACAGTGGCGAGATGTTAACTCCCTCGCCTGGTATGCAGGAGGTTGTGGATTCGATCCCGACCCTGACGCCTGACGTATATTTGGAGGTTGCATGTTCTCCCCGTGGTGGAGTGGATTTTTCTCCGGGTCATCCCGTTTTTCCCTCCACATTTAGAAACACGCTTTTAGAGTATTTTTGGCTGCTATAAATTTGCACTTGATAAGCCACATCATTCAGCTATCATTTGTGGCCAGATCGTTTCTGACAAAAAAAAAAGCTATATAGCTCAGTGGGCCTTGCCTGGTAAAATAAATTACACAAATTGTTAGTGCTAGATAGAGGCACTAGTGTGTGTATGTGTGCGTGCGGCTGGACAGAGCACCTTTTGCGTGGTTGGCCACTGCCAGGTAGGTCTCCCCGCCGATGCGAAACGATTCCCAGTCGCGGGCGCTGTGCGTGACGATACGCTGGTACGGCACGAAGAGGCGCTGGCGCCGGTTCCACTTGTACACCACCGAGAACTCCTGCCCGCTCGCGTCGCTGCCCAGATTGGCGACGACCAGGTACGACTGTCGCACGAAGCACACGCGTGGATCTCACGTGCGTCTGTACGCGTGCGTTGCGCGCGTGTGTCTGTACGTATCAGAGAGCGGCGGCATCGTGGTTTTGTGCACCGTGCTGAGGGTCCCCGTGACCCCGGTTCAATCTCTAGCCGAGTACACCGCAGGTGGCGGCTCAAATCTCTAAAACCCGCAACGGCGCTCGCTCAGCCGAGTGAGCATCGCGAGGGGAGCGATCGCGGCGTGCTGATGGAGGGGGCCGGTGTCTGTGCGAGAAGCACTGCAAGTCCAATGGGAGCGTCCTCCCTGAGGCACGAACCCCCGAGGGTCCCTCCTGGCAAAGCCCCCCCCACCGCCCCCCCTCCCCCTCCGAAGCAATCTCGACAAGCCACGAGGACCTCTGGTCACCCCCCCCCCCACCAGCCTCCGCCTCGTACAGCCGCAGACATCCTGACGAGTGAGGCAAGAGAGGAGCCACTCCTCGCCCAGAGGGCCATAGTTGATATTCCCCTGTCATGTGGGTCAGCCATCCTCAATCGGGTCTCAGGCAGTATCCTTTTAGTTGGACACAAACTATTTGAAACTGAACATTTAAAAAATATATATTTTACCAGGTAATTCTGACCGAACTATATCGCTCTTTTTCAGAAGCGACCTGGCCACAATTGATAGCCCAATGAAGTGGCTTATAACGTGGACATTTATAGCAGCCAACCACTCTAAACGGGAAAAAAAACTGGAGGGCCCGCAAAAAATCCATATGACCACGGGGAGAGAAAACACGCAAACTCCAAACATACAGCAGGCATCAGGGTCGGGATCGAACTCACGACCTCCTGTATACCAGGCGAGTTAGTCAACATCTCCTAGCCACCGTGGCAGAAAAGGCTCTGCGAAGAGACCTGGTAACGACGCGGCAATACATCGGGGGGGAAATAACCGGCAAAGCCAAAAGCGGACGCACGTCTTTAGCGATCGTGAAGAACTCCCACTTCTCCGCCTTGTTGGTCTGGATGACCTGGTAGCTCTGGAACGTTCCGTTGCTCCACTTGAAGATGATGGAGCCCGCATTGGCGTCGTCGCTCGCCACGGCGGCAAACATGCCGACGTGCTTGATCTCAAACACCTCAATGTCCCGCGTCCCCGAGTTGGCCACCAGGTTCTGGTGGTCGTCAATGTAATTGAGTCTCTCCCCAGCTGGCCCGAATAAAACATGCCAAACGGTTACGGCAGTCAGTTCGCCCCGAAACCAACGTAGCGTCGACGCACATGCAGTGTGTAGCTCACATTCACGATTACATTACTGTATCAATGCTTTATTCATGTCTTAATACGTTCTTAATTCATGCTGTTTTCTGAGTTTTACATTTTTTGTTCTAGATCAGGGGGTCGGCAACCCGCATGCACGCGGCTCTTTAGGGCACGACTTTCGTGACCACGATTTATTAAAGAATCACCACTATCGCGCATTCACGTGCATGTTGAATGTTCTATAAATATATATTTTTTTTGGGGGGGGGGGTTGTTGTTAACCGAATTCCCCCCCCCCCCCCCACAAAAAAAATGGCTCCGCTTGTTATTTTGGTTTCCGACCCCTCGCTCTAGATTGACATCTTGTTGTAAATTGTAAAAAAGAAAAAACCGCGTCGCTTTGGCTCTCCCTCTCCCCCCGCCCCTCCCCACCATGATGGAGCCATTGGTAAATTTATGCCACAAGTCGGACAGAAATGGAGCTCTCATGCAGAGAGATTCACATTCAACCAGCGAGCCACAGGCACCACATCGGCTCAAACTTATTATCCCAGATATCTCATATTTACCCGAGATCGCTGCCCCTCAAACAAAAATTTACAACAATAATAACGCCGGAAAGTTTTCATAACGAACAACGCTCGCACAACCGGGCGTCAAGAGCGACGGCTCTTGGAGCCGCGCGGGTACGTGCGGCCGGTTTAGCAAGACGTGCGACGAACCGCACACGGCCAAGCCCTTAAAGCTGCCGCGGGTTCGTTTCGCGTCTGCAAGGGGTTACGCGTTGGCCCGCGGGCGTCGCGCGGTGGGGGGGGGGCGCGACGTGGCCGTGTCTAGGAGCTCGCTCGCGCGCGCGCGCTGCTTCTCGTGAGCGGTCACCTCGGAACAACGACGCCCAGTGGGTGCCGTTGCACAGATGCAGGGATTTCTTCCGCGCGTCGAACCAGACCCTGCCGGCGAACCCGCCGTCGCAGCGGGGCGTCCCTCCCAGGGTGATGCGGAGGTCCGTCTCTGGCGGTCGCAGGGCGTCGACGAGCACAAGGGAGAGGACGTGAAGCAACGCGTGGCGGCGCAGCGACCGCGGCCCGAGGGCGAGCATGACGAGGTTTCGACGGCAAGTGGAGAGAAGGGGGGGGAGGGGGGGGAGGGGGCGGCGGGGGGGCCGTGGCTGCCCGTTGCCAAACGCGGAAAACATCTGCCGAGGAGGAAATGTAGTGGATATTGGCGATGACACGCATTCCTCGCGCGTTGTCCTCCGCACGAGGCGTGCGAGCGGTTCGCCCCGTTGACGTGTCCTCCGGGGTCTTCCCCCCCCCCCTACACTTTGAGAAGCAACGTCACGCGTTCGCGGGTTTTTCTTTCGGCTGCTATCAGTGTCCACACGATGAGCCGCTTCGTTGGGCTATCATTTGTGGCCAGGTCACTTCTGAATAAGAGCTGTATAGTAGCTCAGTGGGCCTTACCTAGTAAGATTTAAAAAAAAAATCGTTAAATAGCGGTAAGTGAACCCATCGCTCCCAGCACGCCGGCCCGCCTGCCCGCCAGCATCAGCAGCAGCACTTTGCTGCACAGCGAGCGGGGACTCGGTTCGCTCCACACAGGGAAGCGGCTGTCACCCACGCTGCTTGCCCCGCCCCGTGAAGAGGGCTCTGCGTTGCGTTGCTCTGTCCGTGCCACCAAGCACACAGCACTCTGACCCTGCGGGACTAATGGAGTATACGGCTCAGGTCTTGGAGAGACGTTGTGGTACATTGCGCGACGCACTTAGACGGCGTCGTGGAAATGCATTGTCAAGTCAAGCAGCTTTTGTAGATCGTTTGCGCGTTTCACAGCATTGATGCTGCACCCAGCATTCCTCTGGCCGTCCACAGCATTAATGCTCTGCACGTTAATTTCACATGTCCGCACCTCCGATTAGCCGCACTTCTCGATTTGGCACCTCCCATTAGCACGGTTGGCTACGTACGGTGCGAAAGAAGTTCAACATATATACGCATGCGTTTCAGCTACTTTTCAAGCAGTTGCTGGATGAGAGCCCCCTACAGCTGGGTGAGTCAATGGGTTTTTTTGTTGTATTATTTATCACACTGATCCCGTGGTGAGAAAGGAGACCCCAGAACCAGTTCGGATATCATTCTCCATCAGATCACTGGTTCTAGAATGCACCACTGCTCCGCCCCCCCCCCCCCAGCGATAATGTAATATTTGAATAACAGCACGTTAGTGGACAAAAAAACAACAACCCGATTGCATGTAAGCTATGCGCTGTCATAAAGATGCAGCCCTCCTAGTTGCGCTTCACTGAGGAAGGAGATGTCATCTCACCAAAAGACACACGACTGTCCAATAGATCCCATCTGAGCAGTGGAGGTACTGCACAGGAATATATCTCATCTTTCCAGAAGACACACTGCCTTGTGCCAATACAGAGATTACGTGCGGTTGGGACAAAGAGTGGAAAACACCATCCTCTTCCAACCTGTCTGGGCAGTCTGTCAGAGCAAGCCACACGCCTGTTCGACGGCGAGTGCGTTGTGTGTGTCTGCGTCTACGTCTGGTGTGGGGAGCGGTGGTGCAGCGGTTGGCGCGCTGAGCTACGAACCCGACGAACCGACTTCGATTCCCGCTCACGGCCAACGCCGGTGACGATTATTTGAACCGGTCCCGGGCTTCTCCTCGGTCGACTCAGCCTCAAATGAGTACCTGGTGTGCGGTGTGTAAACGTCGCCACTAGAGAGACAAAGGCTGCCGGGTGTGACGTTGGCCACCCACCCGTTCGTGTGCCGTGCCAGCCTTCATACATGCCTACGAACAGCACTTGCCCCAACAGTCTGTTGAGGCTATACGGGAGTCTTTGTGTGTTTGTTCTTTGTCTACATCTGGTTGTGTGTCTGTCGGGAGCGGTGGCGTAGTGGTTATCGCACTGCCCTATCCCCATGCTTAACCGGGTTTGATTCTCGCTCACCACCAATAACAGTGGCAAATATTTGAACCCGTCCCGGGCCTCCCCTAGGTCGACTCAGCCATAAAACGACAACCTGGTAAGGTGCGTTAAACATCAGCAATGGGGAGACAAAGGTGGCTGGACGTGGTGCCAACCACGACACCCACGTGTGTCATTGGAGCCACAAAATAGGTGCTCACCAACAGCACTTGTCCCAACATCCTCCAAAGGAATCTTTGTCTCTGGTGTGTGTGGGTGTGAGACCATCGGCGCGCTGTAGGGCAGGGCTCACCTGTTTATAGTTATGAGATTCCCATCTGCCGCTGCCATCAGCGCTCGCTCTTTGAATCTCTGTCCCTTCAAAAAAAAAACTGGAAATATTCCCTGGCTTTTGGCATAAAGGGCTTTCCGCCGGGGTTACCTGATTGCGGCTGGAAATAAAGGCTTCTGCTGATAACGTTGTTTTCCGGTGTTAACCGGGCATCTCCGGCCCTAACCCCAACCCTTCCCAACGAAAACCCCACAACGCCTGACGGCTCCTTTCACAACTCTCAGCACCGGCGCACCGGTGCCTTAGAGAGAGGGCAGGGAGAGGGACGCCACGGTGAGCGAGGAGAAGTTAACTACCTCGCCTGATATGCAAACATCCGTGTGTTCGATCCCAACCCTGACGCCTGCTGTATATTTGGAGCTTGCGTGTGTTTCTCTCTCTCTCTCTCCGTGGTCCCGTGGGTTTTTCTCTGGGTCCGCTGGGTTTTCCCTCCACGTGTAGAATCAACATCACGCGTTTAGAATAGTTTGCTGCTATAAATCTCCACATGATCGGCGACTTCGCTGAGCTATCATTTGTGGCCGGGTCGCTTCTAAACAAAAGAGCTACGTAGCTGAGTGAGCCTTAGTTTAGTTTAGAGGGCAGGGTGAGCATGGAGTGAGGGCCGGGTGAGGGCAGGGTGAGTGCGTGGTGGGGTGACGGCGGGGCGATCTCACCGAAGGGAGTGCGGCTGCGAGGGGGCCCAGGTGGGATGAGGGCGAGAGCCGGGGGGATGCGCAGTGCCGCCGTCTGCGGGTCGGGGCTCGGGCACAGCATGTGCGTGGCGTCGGCGCCGGGCAGCAGCACGAGCTGCCTCAGCAGCCCCTGGCGAGCGAATACAAATGTAGCGGCATTGTTACGCGCAACATGTGTAATACTTACCTGCGTAGCAGTATTGTGTGAGTCACGACTACAATAACCGTTGACCAGGGGTGAGGGGGCCACAGCCCACTTAGGGAGGGGGCTGGGGGGGGGCAACGGTTGGACCCAGACCCTCTCGAGAGACAGGAGGCTTGGGAGAGGAAGGATTTAAAAGGCAGCAGCAGCTCTCCCAGCGTGAGTCAGTCCGCACTCACATCAAGACTCAAGACATCGACATAGTGCCCCCCTGGGACTTCCGACCTCCGGCCCTTGTCAGTGCCAGGTCCGAACGGCCCAGTGGCGGTGTGAGGAGGGCACACTGAGTGTGAGGACGTATCATCCTCTAGGCTATCGGGTCGTCACCTCTCTGTGTTAGGGACGTTCTCTGACGTTAGAGTAAATAAACAGTGTTGCCTACGAAGAAGTCTCTGCCTCCTTTGTCAACACTACACAAACAAGGGGATGAGGGCGCTCGGTGAGTGACCGCTGCCTTCGGGCGCCCCCCACGGAGGGGGCTCCCATCACGAAGCAGCGGAACGCCGATGTTCGCTGACGTTGCCAGCTGCTAAAACTGCAAACTATTTTAATTTTGTTTGACCAGGTGAGGCCCCCACCGTGGCTCGTTTTCAGGAGCGACCTGTGCGCACGAATAATAGCCCAGTGAAGTGGCTCACCACGTGGACATTTTTGATCAACCAAATACTCGAAAGGTATGTTGATTACTCTTTGGTTCTTACGGTAATGTCACGTAGAAAGAAAATAAATTAAATAGAATGCGACGTTTCGATTGCAACGCGAGCAATCGTCATCAGGTAGAAAAGAAACCTAATGAACTTAGGATACAATGCAATACAACACAGAGAGTCGGCTAACACAGCAGTCAGCACCTTGCCTGCTTGATTCTAAACGTGGAGGGAAAAAGCAGATGACCCGAAGAAAAATCCACGCGACCACATGGAGAACGCACAAACTCCAAATACACAGGTGTCAAGGTCGGGATCGAACCCACGACCTCCTGTATACCAAGCGAGGAAGTTACCATCTCGTCACCACCGCCCAGTGGGGCGTGGAGGGAGGGGCACGGGTAATACTTTTTCAGGTGATATTTTTTTGGCCAAGTAAATATATCCGAAACATCTTACGATTGCAATTATTGTTTTTTTGTTATTTTGTTTTTTGAGTAAGGGAAGGTGAGGGAGACTGTTTTCTTATCAGTGGGCGAAAGGTAAGCTCGCAGAGAGAACCCTTTGCTCCAGAGATGTTCCACTTTGAGACGAATCTCTGCTCCTGGGTCACGGGAGACCTATCGCACTTTCCCCTGGTCTTTCTCTAATTTGTATATAGTTTGAGCTTCTTTCGCACCATACGTAGCCAACCGTGCTAATCGGAGGTGCGGGGTAAGGGCAACAAATTGAACACAAACAGCATTTCTAAAATAAATGAGCTTTCGATCTAGATTTAAAAGTGCATAGTGGCTTCCTAATATCGGAGGGAAGAGCGTTCCAGACAGTGGCAATCAGTGGGCGAAAGCGTCGCGCACGATCCGGTGGCCACCGTTTTTGCACGACGGCGAACGATGTAGGAGAACTGCGCGTAATCTTTCATGCACCACAGACCTTCAGAGCGGAGCACACGCATATCCAACATGAAGCAACAAGCGCCACTGAATTGTAATGGAGCAGGAGGGGAGGGGAGGCGCTCAAGATGTGCGGGGGAGATGGAGAAAAGGACGAGATAAATGATGGAGGTGACAGAATGGATGAGCTGATGTCAGAATAAAAATATATACGGTAATTGAACGACATCTATGATGCACGTTAATTCGTCCGTGGCGTGTTGTTATCGTTTGCACTTTGTCGGCCTTCGAGTGGAACTGTCTCATCAACACGTGGCACTCACGGGAGCGAGGCGAGCATCTGACAATGTTTGCCAAACTGGTTGGGCCGTGGGCCATGTCAACGGAGGGATTCCCGTGGAGTGACTGCGCCTAACGAAGCATTTCGACAGCGCTTACTGGCTTCCACATCGCCAAGTCAAATGTGCAGGCGTTGCATCAAGATGATGCCCGTCACCGGCGCCGCTTTTGAGTACATCTTAAAATAATTCAATTGTCCGAGGTTTCGACACGCAGCCGCGGAGACAAAAAAATAAAACGCCCTGGGGGCGCTCGCTAAGACGGATAATTTCGCGGCCAATAAGCGTCGCTCACGCCCGCAGCGATGCTTTTAAAGGCCGGCGAGACGTGAGGGGGTTCACGCAGCTTCCCTCGGGAGTCGCTCACGAGTCTGTGTCAGAGCGGGGCCGCGCGGGCACGCATCGCGAGCATGGAACCACGGTGGCCACGGAGCCGGGGGGCACGCGGCATCGCGGCGCGAGACACTGAACTCGAGAGGACGCCCAGAGAAGAGCCAACTCGGGCTCAGCGCATCTTCTATCCGTGTTGCTTTCCGAGCGCCCTGCGTCTGCGCCTTTTTAAGAGCATCTTGGTTAACAACGCATTTCTGTAGAAATGTTTTTTTTTTGCGTTCAGTTTGTGGTCCTTCCCACGCACCACCGATCAGCGCGGGTTGCTTACGTACGGTGCTAAAGAAGTTCTACATACATACACACCAGTTCACTTGAGAAAATATGCGCGGTGCGTCCAGGAATTCTCATAGGGACGTTCGCAAAGCGTAACGTGACCGTGCAGCAGAACGGTAAACTCACAAATAAAGAAATAAAACCACGCCTGCGCAGCGGAGGGCTCTTGCAAGTTATTATTGTTTTTAATCCGGAATGGAACTTACGTCGTTTTTCAAGCCGGATGTTAATGGGTGCCAAGCTCGCACAGGTGTGAGGCCATGCGGTTGCAGCGTTCCTTACCGTGAACGTGCCCTTAGACCTGCGGCGATTGCCGACGTAAAATGTCGCTCGGTGCACGCTCATCTGGGACGGGAAGGTGGTTTCCATCTCCCTGTAGCAGACACACACACAGAGAGAGAGACAGAGAGTGATGAGGCACAAACGTGGTTGCTGTGGTGCATTGGTAAAGGCGGTGCTGCCAGCGGCTCCCTGCCTCCCTCTCTCGCCAGGCTAGCTCGGGCCACGCAGGCATGATCCTCCACGTGGGCTCTTGCTGATGTGCGCATGGGTGGGAACGTGACGATGGCGATGGGGGAGGCACGTGTAGCTAAGCATCCACTACTGACGTGTGAATGGGTGGGATGATCGTGATGACGATGTGAACGACGATGGCAGGCACCTATAGATGAGTGTGCTATCGTCGTCTGCATGGGTGGAATGATGATGACAATGGTGCCAATGTTGATGAAGATGATGACAACGATGACGACGATGGGATGCGTGCACTGTCCACTGCTGACACGAGTGTGGATGATGTAACCATGACAATGACGACGACGATGATGATCTTATTCTTCGGTTCTTTCGGTAAAGTCACGTAGAATGGAAATAAAATAATAAAAATAAAACATAATAAAAAATAAAATTCTCACGACGTTTCCATCGCAACACAAGCGGTCGTCATCAGGCGGAGAGAGTTTATGTTTTTTTATTTTTTTTGTTTTCTATCCACGTGACTTTACCGAAAGCACCAAAGAACATGAATTCCTGCAGTCACGAAACTTTGAAGTCGATGATGATCTTTGTTGACGAGAATGAAAATGACGGGGGGGCAAGTGGAGCGGAGGGAGTGGGGGGTGGGCGCGCATCGCACGCTACTGACGCGAGCACGGGGACCCCGCAGTCCACGGCCAGGGTGGCGCCGTTGCCGGCGACGCTCATCACGAGCGTGTGCCACGCTGCGTCGAGGACGCGCACGCCGCCGAACGAGACGAGGTGGCGCCCGGTGCTGCCGGCGTCCCCCGGCGAGAACTCGAACAGCAGCTTGGCGGGCGACACGTGCAGCGCCAGGCGCACAGCCCCCGTCCCCTCGTGCATGACGGCCAGCAGCGTCTGCTGCGCCTGCGACGTCTGGGACCCACCGGTGCGCACGCGCGAGACGCCATGAGGGCCAGGCCCAAGCATACAAACAAACAAAAAACGAACGAGGGTTAAGTTTCAATCGAGTGGCGTAGCTTCGCAGTGCGCAGCCGAGGGTGCTAGAGGGGGTGCTCTGGTACCGGGCTGAGGAGTGGGGTGACATTGGACAAGCGGCTTTAATTTATTTTGCACCGGGGGGGGGGGGGGGGGGTGGACGTGGGAGGCTTGCCAACCTCGCCGACACCACTGCCTCAAGCCGTGCGTAAAGTGGCTCCTCGTTCAGAACCGGTTCGAGTCTTGCTGCTGTTGCTGCTATTGCGTCTCCCGGCTCGATTGAGCAATGGGCTGTTGCTCGCCTCTATGCGAGTGGGACTTAGTAGTGGGAATGGCAAGTTTCTGTTGCTGGAGCCACTGGTGGCTTCGCACGAAGTAAAACTCGTTTCTATCAACTACAACTATTTTTGACTTAAAGCTTTCGTGACTACAGGAATTCATATTCTTTGGGTCTTTCGGTAAAGTCACGTAGAGAGGTTAATAGAAAATAGCTAAAAACTACGACGTTTCGATCGCAACGTGACTTTACCGAAAGACCCCAAAAATATAAAACTATTTATATTTCACCAGGAAATACACACTCAGCTATGTAGCTCTTTTTCAGAGGCGACCTGGCCACAAATGATAGCTCAACGAAGTGGCTCATCGTGTGGAAATGCAAAGCGGCCAAAATATTCCAAACGCAGGTTTGTAAATGTGGAGCGAAAAACCGGAGGACCCGGAAAAAAATCAACGCGATCACGGGGAGAGAGAGACGCAAACTCCAAATATACAGCAGCAGGCATCAGGGTCGGGATCGAACCCACGTCCTCCTGCATACCAGGCAGGGTAGTTGACATCTCCTAGCCACCGTGGCGCCTGGTGACACGATGGGCTGAGTGAACCAGCTGACCGCAATCTGAACTCGCAGTTTTGTAACTGTGGGTTAAGAATTCTGTCTACACGCGCACTATCCTCGGTTGCGTTTCATCTTTTTTTTTCTTCCATGATTAGTGTTTGTCTACAATAACAGAAGTCTTCATGTGGAGGAGACGCAGACGCCCTGTGATTGCACGTGACAGCACTAAAATACAGCGGCTGCAATCTCCCCATCACCCGTGTGTCTGCTCGCTAACAGCACAGACAGTACGTTAAGGCTATACGGGGCATCTTTGTCTTTTGCTCCGTTTGAGCGGAAGTGGTTAGTGTGCTGCGCTACGACTTGAGTTCGATCCCCGCTCACGGCCAACACCAGTGACGATTATCTGAACCGGTCCTGGGCCTCCCTTAAGTCGACTCAGCCTCAAATGAGTACCTGGTGCGGTGTGTAAAAAAAATCTCCACTGTGGAGACAAAGGCTGTCGGTCGTGGAACCGGCCTTCACAGGTGCTACTCGCTAACAGCACTTGCCCTCACCAGTCTGTCACAGGCTACGCGGGGTATCTTTGTCTTTGTTTGCGCGAGTAATCGCCAGGACTCGACGTGGAACGAGTCAGTGGGGCAGCGCAAACACGAAGGGCGCCTGTGTGCGGATCCGCGCCAGCGAGTCTCCCAACTCAGCCAAAGCCCCCTGCAGCGCCGAGGTTATTAAATATAGGAGAGTGCACTTTAAACACACACACACACATAATGGAGTACGTGAGGGCTATTTGAGAGAGCTATCTTTCTTTGCATTTATCTTCTGGACCAGCAATAAACGGACAATATAATCCCCGGCATATATTTTTAGGAAAACAAGACTGAAGTAGGCGGATTTGCAGATATGGGTGTGCGTCTTCCTCCGTCTCGCCGGTTAAATGAGACCAACTCTTAGCGACTATCGTATGGCCGTGCTTGATGGAACACGGGGGTGGAGTTGTTTTTACAATTCCACTTACGAGGCAATGAAAGTAAATACGTACAGTGGAAATGTGATACAATGCCATGCAGGACTTGAGCGTATTCTCGTAGTGCCTGTAAGTATCTCACTAATGAATGGGCAATCGAGGTTGCGGAGATGTTTATTGGTGTTCAAAAAAAACATTTACACGTCCCCATTTATCATCCACTCCTAATGCGTGTCCTTAAGAAGCCATGACATTCGCACGGGATTGCTGGAGCGAGCGGAGAGATTTACTCTCCAACACCACCGTTGTGCTGAAGCCGTGACTAATTTGGCACGTTCTGTTTACGTGGCAAACCTTACTAATTGGCTTTGTCGGGTGGTGGCGGGTTTAACGACACATTTGTTAGAGTGAGAGAAAGAGAAGATGCCCACGTAAACTAAATTGGGATCGCTGGGACTCGTGTTGGTCCCCGTTGTTGCCGATCGTGCTCGGGGTGCTACTGAGTGCGGAAGCTCACAGACAACGATAGGCGACACATGGCGGAGTAGGGGGCCATTCATTTAGCAGGTACGCAGAAATCTGTCAAAACTTGACCCCTCCCCACCCCCCCCCCCCTGTACGCACGCGAACTTTTAACACCCCCCCCCCCCAAATCCTATAGAACGGCCGATATTTAATCCACGCAGAAATCATCAAGAGTTAATAGTATTAACGTGTTTAAGCAAACAGATAGCCCACCGCCGGCTGCATTAAAGAATTAAATTGCGTATCTTGTCCACTCATTTTGCTGAGCTGCGTGATAGCTGCAGTCAGGGGTACGGTGGCACACAAAGTGTGACTTCTCCCACAGTCCCACTTGTACCGGTAGTACTTGTTGTAATGACAGCTGAAGAAACTGAACTGCGGCTCATTTGAAAGGCCAATGTAGGCAAATTATTATCGAGGCTTCAGCCCCCCCCCACTCCCCCCGTTTCCTATGCGTACGTACATTGTCAGTAGACACCCCATACGCAAGCGTACGCATTTGGGTTAACCCCCCCCCCCTCCATTCGTACGTACTAAACGGATGGCCCCTAAGGGGGCCACAGTGACGAGATGTTAACTACCTCGCCCGGTATACAGGAGGTTCGTGGGTTCGACCCCGACACCCTGATGATGCCTGGCTGCTGTATATTTGGAGTTTGCGTCTCTCATCGCCATCACGGTGGCTAAGAAATGTTAACTACCTCGCTTGGTATACAGGAGGTCCGTGGGTTTGATCCCGAACCATGCTACTGTATATTTGGAATTCCCGTGTCTCTCTCCCTGTGGTCACGTAGATTTTTCTCTGGGTTTTCCGCCAAATATTATAAACATGCGTCGAGAATATTTGGTTGCTATACATTTCCAGGCGATAAGGTCACTTCTTTTAGCTATCATTTGTGGCCAGATTACTTCTGAAAAAGGATCTATTTAGGCACCAGTGGGCCTTACCTGGTGAAATTTGAAAAAAGTAAGTTGATAGTAAAGGCCGAGCTGGGTGAGTGAGTTTGTTCCATACCTGGCCGGAAGTAATTTTGTGAAAGATTACGTTCTTGTTGTATTACGCAGAGCGGGCGCTTATCCTGTGGATGGTGATTTTGGGGTTAACGTTCAAGGCTAGCGGTGAGCAGTGCTGCAAGAAGTATTGCTGTGCTGTGCTTTCATGCTCCCCGCGTGGTGAAGTATGGCTAGAGAACCTCCATGACTTCCATTGTCTATCATTTTCTCAATTTTGAACTCCTATCGTGTTTTTTTGTGTGTGTTGTGTTTGTTGTTGATGTTACTTTGCTGACCCTGCCCATGCTGGACATCTGTGAAAAAGAGCTTCATAGCTCATCCGATTCCTCGTACAGTCTGAAATAAAGGTTCTGATTCTATATGCCGTGGCGGCCTTCATAGGTGCTACTCCGTAACAATAGTCTGTAACGGATATACGGCGAGATCTTTGTATTTGTCTATACACAGTGTATACGCTCTAGATTTAAAACTCATTTCTTTTTAACTGCTTTTTGCGTTGAGTCTGCGGTTCTACCCGCGAAGCTCCAATTAGAACGGTTGGCTACATACAGTTTCAAATTTTCTTGCTGTGGTTTTCACACCTGATGATGATTGCTTGTGTTGCAGTCGAAACGTCGTGATAATTTTATTGTTTTATATTTTTTTATTTCATTGTTTCCCTTCTACGTGACTTTACCGAAAGAACCAAGAATGTGACTCCCTGCAGTCACGAAAGCTTTAAATCAAAATTTAGTGCGAAAGTAGTTCAACATACATACATGCAGTAGTAGTGTGTGGTAGTGAGTGTAATATCGTAGTGAGCGTGTCGTAGGTTCAAATTTCATTTCTTCAACAACCCGCTTTTTTTTGCGACTGGTGTAATGCCCTTCCCCCCGCACCTCCCATTAGCACCGGCCGGCCACGTGCGGTGCAAAAGAAGTTGAACGTTCAACGCACGTAACCCGCCCGGTGTGGTTGAAAGCCCCCGTCCTGCAGTGGGACTGACACAGCTGAGAGGGGGGGGGGGGGCTGTGTGAAGTGAGTGAGGGGGGGGGGGCACATCACACGCGACCCATCGGAGGCGGTGCTCGAGTTGGATGATGCAGAGTTGCGGCTATCACTGTCGAGAAAGCGGCGCGTTGCTGCTGCTTCTATGGCTGCTGCTGCTTCTGCTGCTTCTACGGCTGCTGCTGCTGCTTCTGCTGCTGCTGCTCCTAGGGCTGCTGCTGCTTCTACGGCTGCTGCTGCTTCTGCTGCTGCTGCTTCTGCTGCTGCTTCTGCTGCTGCTGCTGCTTCTACGGCTGCTGCTTCTACGGCTGCTGCTTCTGCTGCTGCTGCATCTACGGCTGCTGCTGCTGCTTCTACTGCTGCTTCAGCTTCTGCTTCTACGGCTCCTGCTGCTGCTGCTCCTAGGGCTGCTGCTGCTTCTACGGCTGCTGATGCTGCTGCTTCTACGGCTGCTGCTGCTGCTTCTGCTGCTGCTGCTTCTGCTTCTACGGCTCCTGATGCTGCTTCTACGGCTGCTTCTGCTTCTACCGCGGCTGCTGCTTCTACGGCTGCTGCTCCTGCTGCTGCTTCTCGATATTCTGTTGCAGAGCACGACGGCGAGTCGGTGTGATTGTTAACGCCCAATGTTCTTGACTAATTTTGTTAATAGTTAATTGTGTGATTGTTAACGCCCAATGTTCTTGACTCATTTTGTTAATAGTTAATTGTGTGATTGTTAACGCCCAATGTTCACTAATTTTGTTAATAGTTAATTGTGTGATTGTTAACGCCCAATGTTCTTGACTAATTTTGTTAATAGTTAATTTTGTGATTGTTAACGCCCAATGTTCTTGACTAATTTTGTTAATAGTTAATTGTGTGATTGTTAACGCCCAATGTTCTTGACTAATTTTGTTAATAGTTAATTGTGTGATTGTTAACGCCCAATGTTCTTGACTAATTTTGTTAATAGTTAATTGTGTGATTGTTAACGCCCAATGTTCTTGACTAATTTTGTTAATAGTTAATTGTGTGATTGTTAACGCCCAATGTTCACTAATTTTTTTAATAGTTAATTGTGTGATTGTTAACGCCCAATGTTCTTGACTAATTTTGTTAATAGTTAATTTTGTGATTGTTAACGCCCAATGTTCTTGACTAATTTTGTTAATAGTTAATTGTGTGATTGTTAACGCCCAATGTTCTTGACTAATTTTGTTAATAGTTAATTGTGTGATTGTTAACGCCCAATGTTCTTGACTAATTTTGTTAATAGTTAATTGTGTGATTGTTAACGCCCAATGTTCTTGACTAATTTTGTTAATAGTTAATTGTGTGATTGTTAACGCCCAATGTTCTTGACTAATTTTGTTAATAGTTAATTGTGTGATTGTTAACGCCCAATGTTCTTGACTAATTTTGTTAATAGTTAATTGTGTGATTGTTAACGCCCAATGTTCTTGACTAATTTTGTTAATAGTTAATTGTGTGATTGTTAACGCCCAATGTTCTTGACTAATTTTGTTAATAGTTAATTGTGTGATTGTTAACGCCCAATGTTCTTGACTAATTTTGTTAATAGTTAATTGTGTGATTGTTAACGCCCAATGTTCTTGACTAATTTTGTTAATAGTTAATTGTGTGATTGTTAACGCCCAATGTTCTTGACTAATTTTGTTAATAGTTAATTGTGTGATTGTTAACGCCCAATGTTCTTGACTAATTTTGTTAATAGTTAATTGTGTGATTGTTAACGCCCAATGTTCTTGACTAATTTTGTTAATAGTTAATTGTGTGATTGTTAACGCCCAATGTTCTTGACTAATTTTGTTAATAGTTAATTGTGTGATTGTTAACGCCCAATGTTCTTGACTAATTTTGTTAATAGTTAATTGTGTGATTGTTAACGCCCAATGTTCTTGACTAATTTTGTTAATAGTTAATTGTGTGATTGTTAACGCCCAATGTTCTTGACTAATTTTGTTAATAGTTAATTGTGTGATTGTTAACGCCCAATGTTCTTGACTAATTTTGTTAATAGTTAATTGTGTGATTGTTAACGCCCAATGTTCTTGACTAATTTTGTTAATAGTTAATTGTGTGATTGTTAACGCCCAATGTTCTTGACTAATTTTGTTAATAGTTAATTTTGTGATTGTTAACTCCAAATGTTGTTCACTAATTTTGTTAATAGTTAACTTTGTGATTGTTAACGCCCAATGTTCTTGACTAATTTTGTTAATAGTTAATTTTGTGATTGTTAACGCCCAATGTTCTTGACTAATTTTGTTAATAGTTAATTGTGTGATTGTTAACGCCCAATGTTCTTGACTAATTTTGTTAATAGTTAATTGTGTGATTGTTAACGCCCAATGTTCTTGACTAATTTTGTTAATAGTTAATTGTGTGATTGTTAACGCCCAATGTTCTTGACTAATTTTGTTAATAGTTAATTGTGTGATTGTTAACGCCCAATGTTCTTGACTAATTTTGTTAATAGTTAATTGTGTGATTGTTAACGCCCAATGTTCTTGACTAATTTTGTTAATAGTTAATTTTGTGATTGTTAACGCCCAATGTTCTTGACTAATTTTGTTAATAGTTAATTTTGTGATTGTTAACTCCAAATGTTGTTCACTAATTTTGTAATAGTTAATTTTGTGATTGTTAACGCCCAATGTTCACTAATGTTGTTAATAGTTAATTTTGTGATTGTTAACGCGCAAAGTTCTGGACTAATTTTGTTAATAGTTAATTTTGTGATTGTTAACTCCAAATGTTGTTCACTAATTTTGTTAATAGTTAATTTTGTGATTGTTAACTCCAAATGTCGTTCACTAATTTTGTTAATAGTTAATTTTGTGATTGTTAACGCCAATTGTTCACTAATTTTGTTAATAGTTAATTGTGTGATTGTTAACTCCAAATGTTGTTCACTAATTTTGTTAATAGTTAATTTTGTGATTGTTAATGCCCAATGTTCACTAATGTTGTTAATAGTTAATTTTGTGATTGTTAACGCCCAATGTTCACTAATTTTGTTAATAGTTAATTTTGTGATTGTTAACGCCCAATGTTCACTAATTTTGTTAATAGTTAATTTTGTGATTGTTAACGCCCAATGTTCACTAATTTTGTTAATAGTTAATTTTGTGATTGTTAACGCCCAATGTTCACTAATTTTGTTAATAGTTAATTTTGTGATTGTTAACTCCAAATGTTGTTCACTAATTTTGTTAATAGTTAATTTTGTGATTGTTAACGCCCAATGTTCACTAATTTTGTTAATAGTTAATTTTGTGATTGTTAACGCCCAATGTTCATTAATTTTGTTAATAGTTAATTTTGTGATTGTTAACGCCCAATGTTCACTAATTTTGTTAATAGTTAATTTTGTGATTGTTAACGCCCAATGTTCACTAATTTTGTTAATAGTTAATTTTGTGATTGTTAACGCCCAATGTTCACTAATTTTGTTAATAGTTAATTTTGTGATTGTTAACTCCAAATATTGTTCACTAATTTTGTTAATAGTTAATTTTGTGATTGTTAACGCCCAATGTTCACTAATGTTGTTAATAGTTAATTTTGTGATTGTTAACGCCCAATGTTCACTAATTTTGTTAATAGTTAATTTTGTGATTGTTAACGCCCAATGTTCACTAATTTTGTTAATAGTTAATTTTGTGATTGTTAACGCCAATTGTTCACTAATTTTGTTAATAGTTAATTGTGTGATTGTTAACTCCAAATGTTGTTCACTAATTTTGTTAATAGTTAATTTTGTGATTGTTAACGCCCAATGTTCACTAATGTTGTTAATAGTTAATTTTGTGATTGGTAACGCCCAATGTTCACTAATTTTGTTATTAGTTAATTTTGTGATTGTTAACGCCCAATGTTCACTAATTTTGTTAATAGTTAATTTTGTGATTGTTAACGCCCAATGTTCACTAATTTTGTTAATAGTTAATTTTGTGATTGTTAACTCCAAATGTTGTTCACTAATTTTGTTAATAGTTAATTTTGTGATTGTTAACGCCCAATGTTCACTAATTTTGTTAATAGTTAATTTTGTGATTGTTAACGCCCAATGTTCACTAATTTTGTTAATAGTTAATTTTGTGATTGTTAACGCCCAATGTTCACTAATTTTGTTAATAGTTAATTTTGTGATTGTTAACGCCCAATGTTCACTAATTTTGTTAATAGTTAATTTTGTGATTGTTAACGCCCAATGTTCACTAATTTTGTTAATAGTTAATTTTGTGATTGTTAACGCCCAATGTTCACTAATTTTGTTAATAGTTAATTTTGTGATTGTTAACTCCAAATATTGTTCACTAATTTTGTTAATAGTTAATTTTGTGATTGTTAACGCCCAATGTTCACTAATGTTGTTAATAGTTAATTTTGTGATTGTTAACGCCCAATGTTCACTAATTTTGTTAATAGTTAATTTTGTGATTGTTAACGCCCAATGTTCACTAATTTTGTTAATAGTTAATTTTGTGATTGTTAACGCCAATTGTTCACTAATTTTGTTAATAGTTAATTGTGTGATTGTTAACTCCAAATGTTGTTCACTAATTTTGTTAATAGTTAATTTTGTGATTGTTAACGCCCAATGTTCACTAATGTTGTTAATAGTTAATTTTGTGATTGGTAACGCCCAATGTTCACTAATTTTGTTATTAGTTAATTTTGTGATTGTTAACGCCCAATGTTCACTAATTTTGTTAATAGTTAATTTTGTGATTGTTAACGCCCAATGTTCACTAATTTTGTTAATAGTTAATTTTGTGATTGTTAACTCCAAATGTTGTTCACTAATTTTGTTAATAGTTAATTTTGTGATTGTTAACGCCCAATGTTCACTAATTTTGTTAATAGTTAATTTTGTGATTGTTAACGCCCAATGTTCACTAATTTTGTTAATAGTTAATTTTGTGATTGTTAACGCCCAATGTTGTTCACTAATTTTGTTAATAGTTAATTTTGTGATTGTTAACGCCCAATGTTCACTAATGTTGTTAATAGTTAATTTTGTGATTGTTAACGCCCAATGTTCACTAATTTTGTTAATAGTTAATTTTGTGATTGTTAACGCCCAATGTTCACTAATTTTGTTAATAGTTAATTTTGTGATTGTTAACGCCCAATGTTCACTAATTTTGTTAATAGTTAATTTGGTGATTGTTAACGCCCAATGTTCACTAATTTTGTTAATAGTTAATTTTGTGATTGTTAACGCCCAATGTTCACTAATTTTGTTAATAGTTAATTTTGTGATTGTTAACGCCCAATGTTCACTAATTTTGTTAATAGTTAATTTTGTGATTGTTAACGCCCAATGTTCACTAATTTTGTTAATAGTTAATTTTGTGATTGTTAACGCCCAATGTTCACTAATTTTGTTAATAGTTAATTTTGTGATTGTTAACGCCCAATGTTCACTAATTTTGTTAATAGTTAATTTTGTGATTGTTAACGCCCAATGTTCACTAATTTTGTTAGTTTTGTGATTGTTAACTCCCACTGTTCTTGACTAATTTAGTTAATGTTGTGATTGATAACTAGCCGGTGTTCTTGAAAATTTGAGTGAATTATTAATGTTGTGATTGTTAATTCCCAGACTTCTCCACTGATGTTGGTCATTGTTAATGTTGTGATTGTTAATTCCCAGACTTCTTCACTGATGTTGGTCATTGTTAATGTTGTGATTGTTAATTCCCAGACTTCTTCACTGATGTTGGTCATTGTTAATGTTGTGATTGTTAATTCCCAAACTTCTTCACTGATGTTGGTCATTGTTAATGTTGTGATTGTTAATTCCCAGACTTCTTCACTGATGTTGGTCATTGTTAATGTTGTGATTGTTAATTCCCAGACTTCTTCACTGATGTTGGTCATTGTTAATGTTGTGATTGTTAATTCCCAGACTTCTCCACTGATGTTGGTCATTGTTAATGTTGTGATTGTTAATTCCCAGACTTCTTCAATGATGTTGGTCATTGTTAATGTTGTGATTGTTAATTCCCAGACTTCTCCACTGATGTTGGTCATTGTTAATGTTGTGATTGTTAATTCCCAGACTTCTTCACTGCTGTTGGTCATTGTTAATGTTGTGATTGTTAATTCCCAGACTTCTCCACTGATGTTGGTCATTGTTAATGTTGTGATTGTTAATTCCCAGACTTCTTCACTGATGTTGGTCATTGTTAATGTTGTGATTGTTAATTCCCAGACTTCTCCACTGATGTTGGTCATTGTTAATGTTGTGATTGTTAATTCCCAGACTTCTTCACTGATGTTGGTCATTGTTAATGTTGTGATTGTTAATTCCCAGACTTCTCCACTGATGTTGGTCATTGTTAATGTTGTGATTGTTAATTCCCAGACTTCTTCACTGCTGTTGGTCATTGTTAATGTTGTGATTGTTAATTCCCAGATTTCTTCACTGATGTTGGTCATTGTTAATGTTGTGATTGTTAATTCCCAGACTTCTCCACTGATGTTGGTCATTGTTAATGTTGTGATTGTTAATTCCCAGACTTCTTCACTGATGTTGGTCATTGTTAATGTTGTGATTGTTAATTCCCAGACTTCTTCACTGATGTTGGTCATTGTTAATGTTGTGATTGTTAATTCCCAGACTTCTCCACTGATGTTGGTCATTGTTAATGTTGTGATTGTTAATTCCCAGACTTCTCCACTGATGTTGGTCATTGTTAATGTTGTGATTGTTAATTCCCAGACTTCTTCACTGATGTTGGTCATTGTTAATGTTGTGATTGTTAATTCCCAGACTTCTTCACTGATGTTGGTCATTGTTAATGTTGTGATTGTTAATTCCCAGACTTCTCCACTGATGTTGGTCATTGTTAATGTTGTGATTGTTAACGCGCGGTGTTGTTCACTAATCTCCAGAGGGGGGCGGGGTGGGGCAACACTTTCGCCGATAAGACGTCAATCACATGAGTGTGTGTGAGGGCCGCCACACGTGTTGATCCATGGGGGGGGGGGGGGGGGGGTGACAGCAGCACGATGATGATGATGGGGGGGGGGGGGTGACAGCAGCATGATGATGATGGGGGGGAGGGGGGGTTGTTTTCACTCGCTGTGTACTGCCGAGGGCTGCACTAAAAGGCCCACCAGGGGCAGTGAAGCACACTTGCTTATTGTGCGCGACATGAGACGCGCCGCTCATCGCGCTCCAAGTCACGCGATTAGTTCGTACACACGACCACAGCACCCATCAGACGCGTGCGCCCCCCCCATATATGGAATAGAGTGGGCGTGGCGTTGTCCGAAAGGGGGCGGTGTCTTTGCCCATATATGGTCATTCGCGGATCGCCAGCCTCAGGCCAAAAAAATTGCATGGATTCTGAGCAGTCGATCCGAGGCAGCGGCTCAAGAAAGTTGATTCTCGGTGGTGCAGCGGTCAGCGCTGCGCTACGAACCCGGCGACCCGAGTTCGAGTCCCGCTCACGGTCAACAACCCTGTGACGATTATCTGAACCGGTCCTGGGCCTCCCCTAGGTCGACTCAGCCTCAAATGAGTACCCGGTGCGATGTGTAAACGTCGCCGCTGGGGATACAAAGGCAGCCGGGCGTGGTGTTGGCCACCCACCCCCTCGTGTGCCGTGCCGGCTTTAATAGGTGCTACTTGCTGACAGCACTTGTCCCTACAGTCTGTTTAAGGCTACACGGGGGATCTTTGCCTTTGGACAGCCATCTCAGAAATGTCCATTCGTTCACCCAAATAAATGGATTCGTTGGGGGGGGGGGGGGATCTGTCGGGTTATATCGTGTAAATCTTACGCGATCTAACCCAAGTAGAACAATAACATGGAGAGATTGTTAAAGGAGGAGCAGGAGGAATCTTTGGAAGATCGGAGGGAGGAGGAAACTCAAGTGAGACCCGACTCCCACAGGGCCCCGTGTGCAGGGGGTGGGCGGGGGGGATTGCGTTTGAGGGGGGGGGGGGCCTGGGCTGTTGTGTTATTGTTGGGGTAGTGGGGCGGGAGAGTTGGGGGGGGCTCTTTCTACAGTAACAACCCGATTTCGCAAATACGTCGTCACTTCATGATTAACACCGCCACGTGATTGGCGTCGCCTCAACCTCCACGCTCACGTCGCTGTCAGCGTCAACGCCGTCCGTTCCTTCCTCGTTATCCGTCGCCTCTCGGCCTTCGCCTCCTCCTCCTCCACCACCCACCGCTACCAACCCTGTAAAGACGCTTTTGGTCTCACCTCGTTTCGATATTCGTCGTGGCACCTTTACAGGAACGCATCCCCGACGTACACCGGGGTATTGCCGTACATTAAATTCCCTCCCCTGACTGTTGTGCCCGCACCACCTCCTGTCCAAAGCCTAACCACATCCAGTTACTTATCTTGATTTTTAAAAAATAATTAATCGAAGTTAATAGAAACAACACTTAACGTTAAATTGTTGTGGCGTAACCGGTAGGAGTTGCTATTAGTTAAACGCACGGTGATGCCACCTATGGCATTCATAGTCAAACGGCACGCTGGGCGGCGGGGGGGGGGGGTGGAGGGGCATCTGCCATCGTGTGTATGTTGAACTTCTTTCGCACCGTACGTAGCCAACGCTGATAATCGCGCCGCAGTGGTGCGTGGCGAAAACTCGAGAGAGGCAAACCCCCCGACGCTGCGCGTAGTCTCATGAGTTGAAACAGCGCGGCATGATCGCGTGTCACCCACGACACAGCAGCGCCCATTGGAATATCCGGGCTGTGGTGGCGCGCCTGTACGCCAGCACTGCGGGGGGTTAGCGGATCGCACAAATGTTGCTAAACTAGGAGGTGCCATATACCCGTGGCTTGTCAGGGGGCAGTGCGGCAAAATCGTGGACTCCGCACATTGGAATGTTTCCCTCCTTGCACGCAAGGTCTTTTTTTTCTACTCCCTGGGAGCTCCAGAGAGAACCACTCATTAAAATTTCCCCGAATACACCTTCACATGTCGAGGAGCGCAGAGCTTAGGCAATCATTGGTGCCGGATCACCGCGTGGCTGACTGCCTTTCTGCTTGTCCGTGGCTCCTCACGCCTCTAAGTTGCTTTCTCTCTCTCTCTCCCTCTTCGAGAATGAGCGAATACTATGTGGTGGCGTTACAAGTTGACATTATTATATTATTATATACGCATACATTTCTGTATCTTTGGATGAGAATTGGGGGGGGGGAGTGCGGGTGTGGAGGAGCTCAAAATCAGAGACTCTGGGCTGCGACCCCTTAAAAGCCCCCCCCCCCCCCCCCGTGGGGCGGCCGTGAATCCAGAGAGCCCCCTGACCGTGCTTGACCTTGCGAGTGTCCGCCGCCAGCGTGACGACGACGGAGAACTCCTCGGGGAAGCGGTGGCAGTGCGTGAAGAGGCGCGCCGCCGGGAACGAGAGGTGGCGTCCACCGCGGGGCTGCCTGGGGGCGCCCGGCCAGGCCACGTGGGGCGCCCGCCGCGGCGAGAGCCTCGCGCCGCGCACGCCGCCCTCCTGCACGACGGTGACGCCGCGGGGGAGGTCGCCTGCCACCGGCGTCGCCAGCGACTCGGCCAGCAAATCGAGGGGCTCCAGCTCTAGGGGGGGCGGGGTGGGGGGGGTCGGAGAGGAGGGATTGGGGAAGAGCTTCGGTGGGGGCAGAGGCCCCGGGCGAGCCGTTCGCGGGTGAATGCGCCGAGGTGCGGTGTTGTTGTGGAGGTGCAGCCAAGTGTTTGTCATTCGTCCGAATCCACTGCTAGACGAAGGTACCTCCCAGTAGTGTATTATTTAACCATACTAAACTAAAATTACGTATTTGTTTTACCAGGTAAGGTCCACTGAGTTATATAGCCCTTTGTCAGAAGCGACCTGGGCACACATGATAGCTCAACGAAGTGGCTTTTCACGTGGAAGTGTATAGCAACCAAATACTCCAAACGCGTGTTGATTCTAAATGTATATGGAACAACCGAAGGGCCCAGAGAAAAATCCACGCGGCCACTGGGAGAGAGAGAGACATGCAAACTCCAAATATACAGCAGCAGGCGTCAGAGTCTGGCTCGAACCCACGACCTCCTGGAGACCTAGCGAGGTGGTCAACATCTCGCCACCGCCAAATGTTGCTCAGTCTGGGTTGGTGAAAAAGTGGGGCCACAGCACCCACAACCGGTTGAGATATCACTCGCCCACTGATGTCATAGCCGTCGCCCTGAATCCATCTCAGGTCGCTGGCATCGTAGCGCAGTGTGCACGTGAACGACTTGCAAACACTGCGACACATACCCCCTTGTCGTTATAATATGATAATTATCTGCTGTCCATAATGCTTTGCCTTTGCTGGTACTTATATTTAATGCACAGATCTACTTACACTGAGCAGAGATAACATTAATGCACGCCACTATGTATACATAAACCCACACGGAAAGTCAGGCAGTGATGTTTACAAAACAGACAGCGAGATGTGATCGTAATTAATCCGCAGGTCACGCCTCGACTGTCACGTGCAGAATAAATTTAAGCTTTTACGGACACATTTTTCCGAAACCTTTTTGGCTGAAGCCGAAAACCCTAAGAGCAGCGCTGATATCTAAACATTTAATCACGAACGCTACTGAAGAGACCTTTGATTAAAGAGCGTGCAATATTTTGGCTGTCTGCCCCTTATAATCACCTGGGTACCACGCTATAATTTACCGGTCACAGTTCACCAGCTTGTAATTGTGCAGATCCTCTCATCCGTTAAATGTTATTCGTCCGGTGAGACTCGTAAAATCCTTGCCTTTTTTGGCCACTGTGCTTCCAAGCATTCGGTTTCCCGAGGGATTGTAATTGAAATCAGGGTCTTAATGGTTGTTATTTGCTTTTTTGAATTGTGATTTTCATGAAGCTACGAGGCACAGTGAGAAAAGGCATAGCTACTTTCTATTTATTTCAGTTGGTGGGATGAAGCGCACTGATCTTGGCAGCCACGCATGAGAAGCCGTCACTTCCCTAATCGCGCTGCGGAAACACACACCACGACGTCTCTTTTGGCATCTCCATTGTCGCTGCGATGATTCGGGAAGAACGACTGAGGATTGCCGCTGTGATATTATAATTATTATTAGCATGATCATCATCATAATCACAACCGCGACAACTACAACGAATTCCATCACCGGCGGGGCACAACACCGCAGGAGACGCCGACGCTGAAATTTCACCAACTGGATGTGGTGCCGATTTGCGAGCCACTGCGCCAGCGGAGCATCAGCGCAGCCTGGGACACGGACGGGATAGCGAGAACGCGATGCGCGTGCCCCCCAAGTCGACGCTGCCCCCCCCCCCGAGGGTGATTATCTGACACGCGCAGTCATCCTAAACAATGGCTCGCGGCCGCGCTTATCCCGAGAGCAGCCTGGGAAACGCGCCGACACAAACGCAGGGGCAATGGCCGAATGATGATGCGCCGTGTCTGCAGATCATTGAACAGCGGTGGCAAGGCCACCCTGCTGCTCATGCTGCTACTGCACGCATCTGCCGGGGGGGGGGGGGGGTACAACGCGGAGCGTCTCCTCCATAACGCGCCGCCCGAAGCGTCCGTCGGATTCTCCGCTCAATTTAACGTCCAACATGAAGTGAGAACGTTTGTTTGTCTGGTGCCCTAAGCCGGGAAAACTGTATTAACTATAGCCGCATTGATGGCGTTTATTTGCACTGACATCGTTCCTTTTGATGGCGTTACCGGCTTATGTCGCCGTGTTAACGATGTTAATGAAGGGGGGGGGGGACTTCTTTAACCGAGTGGTTCTGACCCTGCGGGGTCTGCGTGGCGTGATTGTTGGGGAATTTACGAGGCAATTAAAAGTCCTCTTCAATTCAAAACAATTGTCTGGGACGCGGTCCCAGATAAACCCGAGCCAAACCCGTAGCCGGCGCTTTAAAAGGACGCCGCTTTTATTGGTGCGCTTCACATGGAAGGTCCATTCACCGCGAGCCATTTGTCTTTCTGAACATCACTTTTGTTTCATCGCATTGATACGTCTGCGGAAGAACGCTGACACGGCATCCCTGAATGCAGCGGCTCTTTTGTGTGCGCCCCGCACGCATTCCCCTAGCGAGCTCGCACGAATCTCGCCCAGGAGCTAAGGGGACATCGAGCGCTCACTCTCTCGCTCCCTCGCTCGCTCTCACTTGCTGTCAATCGCTCGCTCTCGCTCCCTCTCTCTCTTTTTTTCCGATCAGAAAAAACAAGAAGATGCTCGGTGTATTCGGCACTTTGCTCCGTTCATCATTTCGTTTTTTTTTAATGCTTTGCTTTATGTAACCCCCCCCCTTTTAAATGAAAGACCCACAATTTTTTTCTTTTTTCTTTCCCCTTCTCTCTCTCTCTACCCCCCTCTCTGCCCCCCCCTCTCTCTCTATCCCCCGCTCTGCCTCTCCTCTCTCAACCCCCTCTCCGCCCCCCCTCTCTCTCTGCCCCCTCTCTCTCGCTCTCTCTCTCTCACTCGCTCGCTCTCTCTCGCTCACTCGCTCTCTCTCGCTCACTCACTCGCTCTCACTTGCTCTCAATCGCTCGCTCTCGCTCCCTCTCTCTCGCTCTCTCTCTCTCGCTCCCTCTCTCTCTCGCTCACTCGCTCGCTCTCACTTGCTCTCAATCGCTCACTCTCGCGCTCTCGCTCGTTCGCTTTCTCTCTATCTCGCTCCTTCTCTCTCTCTCTCGCTCACTCGCTCGCTCTCACTTGCTCTCAATCGCTCACTCTCTCTCTCGCTCGCTTTCTCTCTATCTCGCTGTATTTTTCACGATTAGAGGAATCAAGAAGATGATCGGTTTAGTCGGAACTTTGCTTCGTTCATCATTTAGTTTTTTTCCTTTCTTTGCTTTATGTGCCCCCCCCCTCCCATTTTAAAATAAAATATTTTACGCATTCTGTGCTACTTTTTTGTAGACACAAACATCAATATGAAGAAGCACGCTCTGCTCCTCCGCCTTACCCCTTTCCTATCTCTCTACCTCCTCTCTCTATACCCCCTCTCTCTACCCCGTCTCTCTCTCCCCCCTCTCATTACTGTCTCTCTCTCTCTTTTCTTCTTTATTTTACGATCAGAGGAAATAATAAGATGCTCGGTGTAGTCGGCACTTTGCTCCGTTCATAATTTTTTTTGTTTTTTATGCTTTGCTTTATGTAACCCCTCCCCCCTCCCCCCTTTTAAATGAAAAACCCAACAAAATATTTTTTCTTCTTTTTTTTCTACTCTCCTTACCCCTTCCCTCTCTCTCTACCCTCCTCTTTGCCCCTCCTCTCTCTCTGCCCCCTCTCTTCCTACTCCATTTC
This sequence comes from Petromyzon marinus, assembly GCF_048934315.1. Lineage (NCBI taxonomy): Eukaryota > Metazoa > Chordata > Hyperoartia > Petromyzontiformes > Petromyzontidae > Petromyzon > Petromyzon marinus. Next base: position 2,468,860 of record NC_133700.1, on the reverse strand, counting down.
GCTCTCCCTCTCTCGCTCTCTCGCTCTCTCCCTCTCCACAACATTGCGGGGAGAGAAGCGCTGCTAGGGAGATGCCCCCGCCCCCCGCCCCGTTCCTCCCCCCTCCTCGCTGGCTCGGATTCGGATACCAGAGACGCAAGCGTCGGAGCTCAGGTTAAATACATTCTGTCTGCATTGTTTCAATAAAACGCGCGCACCAGTCGCACTAAGTTCCCAAAGACATCGATCTGTTGACGTCGATCAAACTTGCCAAAACGGCAATAAAAAAAATAGGGGTGCGTGGTAAATTCGAGATGCTGTGTTGTTTTAATTCGCGAAAAAAAATAGAGTCGATGGCATATTTGCTTCCCTCTCCAGCAGCTCAGATTATTTTGTTTAAACGCAGGCTAATTATTGTTGTTAGAGCCTTAAAAGACAGGGGCACCGCACAGTTCACTAGACAAACCGAAATATTTAGAAAGCGACTCACGATGCCGGGAGAATCAAAGGGCCTAGTGTGCGTGTGTGTGCCCGCGTGTGCACACGCGTGTGTCTGTGTGTTCCTGTTTGCATGCGTGTCTGTGTTTGTCTGTGGGGTAGTGCAGCGGTTAGCGCGCTGCTCTACGAACCCAGCGAACCGAGCTAGATTTGCGCTAATGGAATACCTGGTGTGGTGTGTAAACATCGCCACTCGAGAGACAAAGGCGGCCGTTCGTGGTGCTGTTCACCGACCCCTTCGTGTACCGTGCCAGCTAGCTAACAGCACTTGCCCCAACAGTCTGTTAAGGCTACCCGGGGGATCTTTGTCTTTGTTGTCTGTGTGGTGTCTGTGCGCATGAGATTGGTTTCCCCGTTTGATTGAAAACAGTCTTGGCAGTAAACACACTCTAAAAGGGAATGCCTTTTTTATTTTTGCAGAACTACGGAGTAAAAATATTCACGAGAGGCCATTCCATGTAAAAAGTTACGATTGCATTCAATTATTAATAGAAACACTGCTTCCTCGCTTTTTCGTGGCAAATGCTCCGACTGGACGAACGCACCCCGCTTATCGCGCTCACGCTCCTGAAATAACGATAACATCAGAGGACAGGACTCGCCGCATTTTATTTTGAAGCCAAAATCTCCCTGCACATTTTCCTGGACGATGTAGAAACACAAATTCCATCTTGAAACGGCGAAATAACGCGGCACACTCTCCCCCACAACCACCTCCAACTCCACCAGCGAGCGCGAGGCTTTTTTTCCCAGGCGAATGCTCAATGCGATCTGAAAGCCCGAATCCTCCACTTAAGCTTCGGAAAACTAGACTAAAAACTGTATACAAATACTTGTTGCTTATGTCACCAGCTGTATATCGTCCTTTTTTTCCAGAAGCGACCTGGCCACCACAAATGATAGCTTAACAAAGTGGCTTATCGCGTGGGCATTTATAACGGCCAAATACACTGAACGCGAGATTTTGTTTCTAAATGTGGATGGGGAAAAAAGCGGAGGATCCGGAGGGAACAAATCCACGCGACCACGGGGAGAGAGAGAGACACCACAAACTCCTGAACATACAGCAGCAGGCGTCAGGGTCGGGATCGAACTAACGACCTCCTGTATACCAGGCGAGGTAGTTAACATCTCTTAGCCACCGCGGAAGAGGCGTCATTGTCGGTGTTTAACACGTAGGCTTTCGCGACCAATATCCATAATAAAGGTTAGATCGCGTAAATATATTTAAAATCTATTTAAAATATATTAAAACATTTACGCGATCTAACCCAACAAAAAAACTATGTTATGGTTGTCTGTGCTGTTTGCGGAGAGCGCCTCCGTGCCAAATCAGGACTCGCTGTGTTTTTTTGTGTGTGTTTGCGCACACACGGTGACTGAAAGCAGACCCCTGATGTAACGTGCTCGCCGTACACACATGCACCACGCCACGAGCCTTCGCTGCGGACTTGCGTTGGTCATGGCCAATGGCAGCTTTAGCGCAGGGCACCCGTGGCGACGGCGGGGGGGGGGGGGGGTTGTTTGTGGGTCCCGGCACGCGGGTCGTCTGCACGCGAACGCCGTTCTTCTTCCCTTTCTTCTTCTTCTTCATCTGCTCTTTATTTTTCTTCTCCATCTTCGTCGTCTTCTGCTCCACCTTCTTCTCCATCTTCTTCGTCGTCTTCTTCGTCGTCTTAGTCTCCGTCTTCTTCTTCTTCTTCTACTTCTGCTCCCACTTCTTCTTCTTCTTCTTCCCGAGAAACCAGGGCGGCGGCGGCGGCAGCGGCGGGGGGGGGGGGGCGGGACTGGGCTGGCTTCTGTGCCCGCGTCTTCCCATGGGAGGAGAGGCGCGGCTCTTTGAAGATGATATCGCGAGCGCCGCATCGAACATCTCGCCTGCATGCGCGCGCGCGCGCGTGCGTGCGTGCGTGTGTTTCAGTATCACACTAGCGAGTCGTGTCAGGTGTCGCGTGCTCTTCCCCCCTCCACCCCCCCCCCCCCCCCACCACCACCACGCTATTGGCAGCTCGCATGACAGGTTTTGGAGCTCAGAAGCATTGGCGCACAAAACGCGAACGCTTATTAAAGGGCGGTGCTCCAGCGCGCATCACGCAGGCCCGCAGCCAGTGGCATAAAACACTTTAAAGTGACATCTCGTGGTATTACCTCTAAATCATCGTAAACCGAGAGAAAAGTTGATTGCGGTGTGTTATGCGAGACGCCCTTATAAAAGGGCGATCCCTCGCTGCTGCGTGTAAACGTATGCCCCGCGTTCGTTTAGCTGCTGATGTGAATGTATAGAGCATGCAAACGGAAGCTTACGCGCATATTAATTATTGTCCGTCGCGTCGAGTCCACGATCGCATGAAGTCGTTTGGCCGCATCGCAGAGGCACGGAAACCTTGCGACGCAATTCGTAATGCTGAAAGTGAACTCGCACGCGGGCCTCACGCTCAACCGCACGCACGCGGCCCGCGTTCTGCTGGCGCTGAACCGGTGATGGCTGAGCCCTTCGTGTGGTCCCGTGTTATGGCATCACGGGTGGCAACTGACGGGTGGCGAACCTGGACTCCCCGTTACCCTGGGGGCTGCAGCGCACCACAGACCCAACGTCTAAACTAAAAACTCGAAACATTTTTGTTTTATTTTACCAGGTGCAGCCCCACTGAGCTATATGTGGCTCCTGTTCAGAAGCGACTTGACCACAAATGATCGCCCACTGCGGACATTTATATCAGCCAAAAACTCTAACCGGATGTTGATTCTAAATGTGGAGGGGGGAAGAAAAAAAAACATAACCCGAGGAAAAATCCACGCGACCACCGGGAGAGAGACACCGCAAACTCCAAATATACAGCATGCATGCGTCAGGGTCGGGATCAAGTTCGAACCCACAACCTCCTGTATACCAGGCGAGGTAGTTAACATCTCGCCAGTCGTGGCGCCCTGTGGCAGCACGTTGTTGACATGCGGGCGGAGTTGGTGTCAGGCGGTAGGCACGTGCGTTCTCCACGTGCACCACGCAGCCTCGCCAACTCGTCACCTCGCTTCGTGCGGGAAGAGAAACTCACGGATGACGTCTCGTTCAAAACCCACGACGGCAACAACCCCCAACGGGTGACTTCACTCGGGTTCCCGTTACTGCGGAACGGCGTTATTGTCGCAAGGGAGCCGATGGCCCAGATTCCCTGGGGAATTCCCCGCTTTGATGCTGCTGCTGCTGCTCGTGGGGACATCTCCACGTCTCCTCCAAAAGTCCGACGGAAGGGAAAAAGCGCATTCGCCGAGGAGAAAATGAGATCCGCGCTCTTTTGCAACGTCTTAGGAAGGCGTCAGCGAGCGCCGTGGTGGTGGTGGTGGTGGTGGAAGCGTTCGTGGGTACACCGACTCAATGGAACAGATCACCTGGCATTCCTTATCTCTGCATAGCGGTGCAATTTTATTTTTTTAATGCTCGACCGTCCTCTTGGCCATCCACACGCGCCCACAAGCAGAACATGTGCAGGCATTGCTCTGCTGCGGCGCTCGACTATTGCTTTAAACTGTAACGTTGTTGTTGTTGTTTACCGTAGTCAAGGGACAACGATGTTGAAAGAGAGCGTGTGTGTGTGTGTGCCCCCTACCAACAAGAACTGGCAGATCAGCAGTATTTATTGAAGGCGCATGACTCTGCTGATGAGCTGCAGAAGGGCGAACCCGGCTCGGTGTTTGTGTCTTTAATCAAATGCTGCTGCTGCTGCTGCTCAATTCAAGCCGGTTATTCCGATGGGCCTAGATGTTAAACGGTTTTAAATTCTACGTTAACGATGTAGATCGATCAGAGGTTGATTTGGAGTATGTAATAACACCTCGACATAAGACGTGCTATTCCCCCCCCCCCCCCCCCCCCATCGACGGTGCTCTCTGCAATACAATAACAGCGACACTGCCGCGGTCATTCCTGGCACGATCTGTCGCCCAGCACGCGATTCGGTCGCTATCCGCATGATCACGAGCGGGGACTTTTTCCAAGAAGGAGACACGAGGGTGTACATCTCAAAGGCAAGATAGACGGCTACAAATCCCCCATCCTGGCGGAATATAAAAAAAAAAATTAATCACATTTTTATGCTTATATAATTTCCTATAATTATCGCGTGAGTACGATGGTTGCCTGCCTTGTGGGATCAGTGACAATTGTAGTGCTACAGAATTCACGCAGAGCAACGCACTCTCACAACACACTACACACACACCACACGCACCACGCACACACACCACACACACCACACACACACCACACACACTACACACACACCACACACACCACGCACACACACCACACACCCCACACACACCACACACACACACACTGCACACACACCACACACACCACACACACACTACACAAACATCACACACACCACACACACACCACACATACCACACACACCACACACACACTACACATACACCACACACACCACACATACCACACACACCACACACACACACCACACACACCACACACACACTACACAAACATCACACACACCACACACACCACACATACCACACACACCACACCACACACACACTACACACACACCACACACACCACACACACCACACACACACACCACACATACCACACACCACACACACACCACACACACACACCACGCACACACACCACACACACCACACACACACCACACACACACACACTTCACACACACCACACACACACATCACACATACCACACATACCACACACACCACACACACCACACACACACTACACAAACATGACACACACCACACACACACCACACACACACCGCACTCTCACAACACACTACACACACACCACACACCACACACACACACCACACACACCACACACACCACGCACACACACCACACACACCACACACACACCACACACACACCACACACACACCACACACCACACACCCCACACTCACCACACACACACATCACACACACCACACACACAAACCACACACACCCACACCACACACACCACACACACCACACACCACACACACGAACCACACACACCACACACTCCACACACACAACGCACACACCACACACACCACATCACACACCACACACACCACACACACCCACACCACACACACCACACACATCACACACCACACACACGCACCACACACACCACACACACCACACACGCCACACACACACCACACACACCACACACACGCACCACACACACCACACACAGCACACACGCCACACACACACACACCACACACACACCACACACACAACACACACATACCACTCTCACAACACACACACAACACTCACACACCACACACACAACACACACATCACACTCTCACAACACACACCACACACACCACACACACACCACACCACACACACACCACACACACCACACACACCACACACACACCACACACACCACACACACACCACACACACCACACTCACACACTGCACTCTCACAACACACACAACACACACACCACACACACCCCACACACACCACACACACACACCACACACACACCACACACACCACACACACAACACACACACCACACACACCCCACACACACCACACACACCACACACACCACACACACCACACACACAACACACCACACACACCACACAACACACACACACACAACACACACCACACACAACACACACACCACACACCCCACTTTTACAACACACACACACCGCACTCTCACAACACACACAACACACACACCACACACACACCACATACACACACCACACACACCACACACACCCCACTTTCACAACACACACACCGCACTCTCACAACACACACACCACACACACCACACACACACACACTGCACTCTCACAACACACACACAACACACACACCACACACACATCACACTCTCACAACACACACACACACTGCACTCTCAAAACACACACAACATGCACACACTCCACTCTTCCAACACACACACACCATACACACACACACACACCACACACACACCCCACTCTCAAAACACACACACACCACACTCTCACAACACACACACAACACACACACTGCACTCTCACAACACACACACAACACACACAAACAACACACACACCACACACACACCATACACACCATACACACACCCCACTCTCAAAACACACACTCACGCCACACTCTCACAACACACACACCACACACACTGCACTCTCACAACACACACACAACACACACAAACAGCACACACAACACACACAAAAAACACACACAACACACACACAACACACACACACCTCGATGTGTAAACTATCAACGTGCCTGCACAAGGAGTTTACCAATCCCGCATTGTCACGGTGGCAATAAATAAACATTCCCTGGATATGACGAGTAAACGAACGGTGACGATTTGTAGCGAAATGACATTTCAAGAGATGCGTCTCTCTGGTGAGGTTTTTATTTTTAATGTTGCTTACCAGGTAAGGCCCACTGACCCGGATAGCAATTTTTTTTCAGAAGCCACCTGCCTCTCACAGATTATACCGCAATACGGCGGGGCAATCGCCTTCTAGAGAGTGGAAATTACCCGATGGTTCCTAAAAAAAAAAAATTCGTAATAATGAAGATTTACAGAGCCTAAAAGGCTCACTTGCACGAGAGCCTTGCTGCAATATCTGTCCAAAGAATCGCGTTGACGCCACCGTTTTGTGTCTCGCGTGACACGAACGGCGTAAGAGGTGAGGCCACGGCGAGAGGGGATGCACCGTCACCCACGCATCATTCGCGGGAATTGAGAGACTCGACAGTGAAAACCAAACGACGGCCCACGTACTGCAGGAAACCCACAGAGACGTCTACAAACCCATAGACGCCCATAGAGACCCGGTCAAACGTCGAGATTCAAAGGCTCCATAAAGACTCACAGAGGCACATAGAGTTGAACAGATACGCGTAGAGATCCCTTTTAAAGACAAGCCACGGAAGCGTGATTGTGGCCGTGCAGCCCAAAGTTTGGGAAATATTAGCAAACCACTGTAGTTTGCGCTCCATCAACGGAGGAGTAGGAACAGCAAAACTACACGAACTTCTGACGGCCTCTCGGCGTGGCCAGCAGACCTCGAAATGAGCATTTAGCTGCCGAACGTTTTGCTGTCGTCACGCGCAATAATAGAACGCCAACATTGATGTTTGACCGATTACATTAACGAGTGTTTTTTGCGCGATGCGAGGGGAGCGAATACAGAGTGCCCGGAGAAAGCACCACCGGCACCGTCACGCAATCGAGCGGCTTGAGAACTGCGCATTAACTCATCGGGCACGGCACTCTATAAAAACTATTTTTTTGTTATTTGACCAGGTAAGGCCCGCTGAGCAATATATAGCTCTTTTTCAGAAGCGATCTGGCCACAACGAATGATAGCTCGACAAAGTGGCGTATCGTCGTGTGTACATCTATAGCCGCCAAATACTCTAAACGCGTGACGTTGATTCTTAAAGTTAAAGGGGGGGGGGGGGGGGGAAACCGGAGGACCCGGATACAAATCCACGCGACCACGGGGAGAAAATTCAAACTCCAAATATCGAACCCACGACCTCCTGTATACCAGGCGAGGCAGATAACATCTCGCCACGGGGACGAACAGTCTTCCGTCACCATCGTCCGAGCGCGTGACCCGTAACGTTGAACCCGAATCAGCCGCGAGCCGATGTGCACGGGATGCGTCCGCTGGAGCGAAAATTAAAATGCAGAAGAGAATTTAACGGAGATGATGATGACGACGATCATGATACGGCTGACGTGATCGAGATCTGGCGATGCGCGCTGACAGCATCACGGCGCTGCTGCTGCTGCTGCTGCCTCATCTCTGCGAGGTTCTCGTCAAGGTTGAACTTCTTTCGCACCGTACGTAGCCAACCCTAGCTAATCGTAAAGGTGCGGGGGAAGGACAAAAATGTGTCAGCCTGCGTCTTCCCGTAGAGCTGCTCACCTCGCTGTGTCTATCTGACGAGGAGCTTGTCTCGCTGTGGATCAGCCTCCTAGAGGGTAGCCCCCCCCCCAGCCCCCAGCCCCCCCCCCCTCGTGTTCCCACCACCTCCAGCTTTCATCATCTCCACGCGAACCCACGCCGCTGGTCTGGGGAACAATTTCCCTTTCCTCGTTCGTGGACATAATATCCTCCCCGCGTAGCGGCACCACAAACGCTGTTTACATTTCCTATCTTAATGCTTCCTTTAACGGCCCCCCTCTTATTACACCAAGTGGGTCCCGTTTATTGCGAGCCGTAGCGACGTCTTGGCGGGCACGAACGCCCGTCGACAATTATTTACGACGAAATCGCCTACCGCCTCGCGTCGCATTTATCCTTCGATGACACCGCCAGTCCAGGCAGTGGCCCCTCTTTGTTGTTGTTGTTGTTGTTGCAGTTGTTGTTGTTGTTGTTGCGCCTCCACGTCCGGCGTCGTCGGCGCTTCGCTGACGCGCGGAAGGGCGACCCCGCATCGGAGCCTCGCGCAGGAGCTCAACGCGGACGCGAGCGGAGCGCAGCGCGCGCCCGTCATGAACTGAAAACTCGCCGTTCGCAGTGGTGACCCGGAGCCACCACCCCCCCCCCCCCCCCTCTCTCTCTCACCCCACCGCTTCACTCACCTGTGCAGAGGTGCCCGTTCGCTTCGGAGGACCCGGTGGCTCTGTTCGGAGCGGCAAGCACGAGGACGAGCAGAAGGAGCGGAGGCCGCGGCGCGGGTCGCACCACCATGCTGCTGCTGCTCCTTCTTCTTCTTCTTTAGCAGCAGCAGCGGCAGCGGCAGCAGCCAGCCGCGCCTCGCTCATCCGCGCCTCGGAAGAATGAGAACTCTCGCGCGTCGCTTCCCATCAATAGTCCGCGCCCTGGGGGCGCCCGGCGCGATCCGTCCCGCGGGGAGACATGGCCCGGGGGTTCGCGGGAGGGGGCGGGGGGTGGTGGCGAGGAGGTGAAGTCACAGTTCACAGCAGAGGAGGCGAGCCGAGGATGGCACGGGTCGCGCAATCTGCCTCGACTCTCGACGCGCAACTCATCCCCGGCGGCTACTGGCGCGGTGCGGCTCACTTGTGCGCAACCCTCATCACGCGCGTGGGACCCCCCATCTTCTTCCCCCGAGAGCCCCCCCCCCCCCGCCCCGCCACCTCCTTCCTCGATCCGCGGCCCGGCACGGCAAACACGACGAGGATGCGGTGCGATGGTGACCAGCGCACCCAGTTCGATCCCAGGCGATGGAGGCACCCGGGACAGGCGTGAGAGAGAGAGAGAGTGTGTGTGTGTGTGCGCACCCACAGCTGAGTGAGAGAGACCCAGCACAGCTGAGTGAGAGAGACCCAGCACAGGTGAGAGAGTGTGTGTGTGCACCCACAGCTGAGTGAGAGAGACCCAGCACAGGTGAGATAGTGTGTGTGTGTGTGCACCCACAGCTGAGTGAGAGGGACCCAGCACAGGTGAGAGAGAGAGAAACCCAGCACAGGTGAGTGAGAGAGACCCAGCACAGCTGAGTGAGAGAGACCCAGCACAGCTGAGTGAGAGAGACCCAGCACAGGTGAGAGAGAGAGAAACCCAGCACAGGTGAAAGAGAGTGTGTGTGTGTGTGCGCACCCACAGCTGAGAGAGAGAGAGAGACCCAGCACAGGTGAGTGAGAGAGACCCAGCACAGGTGAGAGAGAGAGAGAGACCCAGCACAGGTGAGTGAGAGAGACCCAGCACAGGTGAGAGAGAGACCCAGCACAGGTGAGAGAGAGAGAGAGACCCAGCACAGGTGAGAGAGAGAGACCCAGCACAGGTGAGTGAGAGAGACCCAGCACAGGTGAGAGAGAGAGAGACCCAGCACAGCTGAGTGAGAGAGACCCAGCACAGGTGAGAGAGAGAGACCCAGCACAGGTGAGTGAGAGAGACCCAGCACAGGTGAGAGAGAGAGACCCAGCACAGGTGAGTGAGAGAGACCCAGCACAGGTGAGAGAGAGAGAGACCCAGCACAGGTGAGTGAGAGAGACCCAGCACAGGTGAGAGAGAGAGACCCAGCACAGGTGAGAGAGAGAGAGACCCAGCACAGCTGAGAGAGAGAGACCCAGCACAGATGAGTTGGCCGGCCTTGCCTCTGCACCGCTGGGGTCGCTGTGGCTGCGCGCGACGCGGCGCGCTCGGGGTCGCGATCCGGGGCTCGGCCACTTGTAAGGGAGCGCCGGGGCCGCGGGCGCGTTTGAAGTTCGTCGGTGTCGTCATTGCGCCTTCGTACGAGAGGGGGTGGAGGAGGAGGGCGGTGGTGGTGGGAGGGGAGCGGCGGCGGCGGGGGGGGCCGTTGTGGCTGTGTCAGGGGGAGATGTCTCATCGATAAGAGTGGGGCGCGGGACTCCCGGCACCGGAGCAAGAGAGAGAGAGCGAGGGAGGGGCCACGGGGCCGTGCCCCCGCGTCGCGTCGCATTTCGCGAACACTCGGCGGTCTTCACTCGAGCGCGACCCGAACGTGAGCAGAGGGTTAACTTAGCGGGTCGCGAGGGGGGTGCGAGCGACACGTCCAGGTGACTTGGCGCGAGCGATCACGAGTGGGCGACTTTCCGCTTGTCGGTGGCTTCACGTGAATTGGGGGCGCGCGTAGGTGGCTTGACACGCGCAGGTGATTGACAGCGCGTCGCATAAGACGACACTCTCGTGTCAAAAGCCAAGAGAAAGTGCAACCAGACGTACGAGTTCACGTCTCCTTTTTATAAATGCGCAAAAAATCATCACCGCATCCAGGCTTGCAACCTGGATGCGTGGTGGTTAAGCAGCTCAATGCGCTGCGAACCCGGCCACCCGAGTTCAAATCCGGCTCACGGGCAACTCCAGTGACGATTATCTGAACCGGTCCTGGGCCTCTCTAAGGTCAACTCAGTCTCAAGCGAGTACCTCGTGCGATGTGTAAATATCGACAAAAAGGAGAGACAAAGGCGTGGCCGGGCGTTGTGCTGGCCACTCACCCCATCGCGTGCCGTGCCGGCCTTAATTGGTGCTCGCTAAGAGCCCTTGCCCCAAACAGCCCGTGAACCTGCACACCGATATGTGTGCCCGTGTTGTGTGCACCGAGCGCACCTGTGTACACGCGCGGCTGCGAATGACGCAGACGAATTGAACCTCCAGCCTTGGCACAAAAGGCCCAGTGGAGGCATTTCAATTAACCTCTGCCTATCGCCCAAAGGCCGGGGCGGGGGTGGGAGGGGGGAGGGAGGGGTGAGCCGCTCGCCACACGTGATTGTTTCTCACTGCCTAATGGCTATAATCAGGGGTGGGGGGCTCATTCATCTGCACGGGGGTGGGAGGTGCCACCGGGGGATGCCAGATGTGCGCCGGAGTATTGCCACGCGGGAGAGTGTCCGGACTTGATGTGCCGCTGTCGCCGGCTAAGCGGGACTGATATTGCCAGGTGCGCACAGAGCTCGTGCGGAGGAATCTGAAAATACCCGCAGCTGTAAATGGTCACCGCAGCAGCCGCGTAATCTATTGTCACGTGGAGCAATTATTTCCTCAAGTGTATAAAATTCACAGCGCTCACACACGCAACACGTGCACACATACATACATACACACATTATTAGCAGCAGAATAACACGTTGTGTTTTTGTCACAGAAATGGGCACATGCCAAGAGTGAAGAGTCATTATGAGTGGGCTGCTCGGTAATTATACTCGTCTCGTCTGTGTGATATGGCACTTGTCATTGCATGGGTGTTTGCAAATGTATCGTTCGAACCCAAAGGTAAAACATTGCTCATGTAACGATCGTCTTCATATGTCGTGCGGATATGAATTGAGTAGTGGCTACATACATTGTGGTCTTAAGTTGTGAATCAAAGTCCTGGCTTCAGAGGACACTGAGAGTTAATCCCGATCGTGCCGTCGAAGAATGCTTTCAGTGGACACGAGCTTACAAAGAGACCCATAGACTCACACAGAGACCCATATACTCACACAGAGACCCATAGACTCACACATAGACCCATAGACTCACACAGAGACCGATATACTCAAACAGAGACCCATAGACTCACACATAGACCCATAGACTCACACAGAGACCGATAGACTCACACAGAGACCCATAGACTCACAGAGACTGATAGACTCACACAGAGACCCATAGACTCACACATAGACCCATGGACTCACACAGAGATCCATAGACTCACACAGAGACCAATATACTTACACAGAGGCCCACAGACTCACTCAGAGACCCATAGACTCACACAGACCCACAGAGTCAAACAGAGAAGCAAAGACTCACACCACACAGAGAAACAGAGATTCACACAGAGAACTATAGTCTCGCACAGAGACAAATAGACTCACACAGAGAACTTTATGCTCACATAGAGACACATAGACTCACACAGAGACCCATAGACTCATACAGAGTCCCGTAGACTAACACATAGACCCATATATTCACACAGAGACCCATAGACTCACACGTAGACCCATAAACTCACACATAGACCCATAGACTCACACAGAGAACCATAGACTCACACTGAGACCCATAGACTCACTTAGAGACCAATAAACTCACACAGAAACACGTAGACTCACACAGAGACCCATAGACTCACACAGATAAGCATAGACTCACACAAATACCCATATACTCACACAGAGACCCATAGATGCACACAGAAGCATAGACTCACAGAGAGCCCATAGACTCATAAATAGACCCATAGACTCACACGGAGACCCATAGACTCACACATAGATCCATAGACTCACACATAGACCCGTAGACTCACACAGAGAACCATAGACTCACACACAGACAATTGACTCACGCACAGACCCATTGACTCACGCAGAGACCCATAGACTCACAGGGAACCACAGAGTCAACAGAGAATAATAGACACACCACACAAAGGACCAGAAATTAACATAGAGAACCATAGACTAAAATTTCGATTTAAAGCTTTTGTGACTACAGGTATTCATATTCAAGTCCACGCTGCGGCTTCGATCCTTGCGGAGATCCGTCTCACGGTCTCGCCGGTCAAGGAGGGAGTGGGGGTGCCGCTCGTGGACGACGACTCCGCCGCCATTTCACAGCAGGCAGGAGAGTGTCAACCCAGGGACAGGGTTGCCCTTGGCCATGGCACTCTGGTTGACCCCGTAGGCACGTGATCCGGAGTGTCCATAGAGAGGCCCCCAGGTGGGGGGGGGGGGGGGGGGCTATGGGGTGATCACGTGTCCGTGGAGAGCTCTCGAGAGGGATCGAGAGGGAGCTGGAACACTCGCGAAGGTGGGCGGGGCCGAGGGCGGAGCCGGCCCCGACCCGGGAGGATATAAGGTGGGTCCCTGGGAGGGACCAGGGTCACTTCGTTCTACAAGCTGGAAGCTCCACGTCCTACGTCTGAAGAGGCACAAACACATGGCCCGGGACCAAAGTGAGGTTCCGGTCTATCGTAGCCGTAACTCCTGTATGGTAGTGTAGTTATCTGGGTGGTCACCACCCTAGGCTGTATCTGGTAAAGGGCCAGTTACCCCTTTTGTATATACGTGTTGTGAAATAAATGTGTTGCGTCAGCGCGCAACCCGCCAAACTTGAAGATGCGCCGTCAGCGCCGATGGACATCCCGGATCTCCGCCGTCGCCTTCCTTTTATTGAAAAGTTTGCGGATACCAGTGGCGACTGGGTAGCCTTCAAGTGGCGGTTCTTCACGAACGCCGACTTGGCTGGATGGACGGAGGCAGAGGCACTGCGGGCGTTGCCTGCCGCCCTCGACGACGATGCCCTTGCGGCGTTTTTCACCATCCCGCCGCTGGAGAGGTCCACCCTTACTCAGGCTTTCGACCAGATGGCATCAATCGATGAGCCTCCAGCAAATACGCGCCACACGTTCGTCACGCGACGGAAGGGTGAAACCGAGTCAGCCCTCGCCTTCCGTAGCACGCTTTTGGCGCTGGAAAAACCCGCCTTCCCAAAAATGGACCACGATGGTGTCGAAGCGTTGGTCCTCGAGAGACTGTTGGCCTTGGCGAAAGTCCTCCACACCATTCTTCCAGCCAAAGATGATGAAATTTCGTCCCTCAAAATCGCTAAGTGCGTCCAGGCCCAGAAACTTCTACAACGGGACAGGGCTCAGGTGACGTGTGCTGCGTCCTGCATGGCGCCGGGGGCACCTAATGGAGTTGAGCCCATTTCCGCATGTGCGTCGACTCGGGGTGGAGGCGACCGGTATGACGCTGTGGCGCGGCGGACAGATGAGCAGCGGTGGCCAAGGTCGTCGTCTCGTTCCAGAAGCGGTCGTGTCATTTGCTTCAATTGCGGCCTGCCAGGGCACGTGTCATCGGGCTGCCGCGTACCATGACGGTGCGTCCCAGCACCACTGCCATCGTACGCTTCCCTACACCCTAAGGCGAGTTGTGACTCACTCCACACTCGACCCCTGGCTTCACCTCACCCATCTAGGCGGTTCGGTTCGCGTCCTGGTTGCGCATCGGTACGGGGGGGTCCTATAAGTAATCGTGATGTTCGTTCACTCCGACCGGATCAGTGGTCGGAGCTGGCCCATCGAGTGGTGGCTGCGACCGCGGGTTCGTCTGCCGTGCTTGGGTTTATCGAGGGTGTAGAAATAAGGATGTAAGTTGACACGGGTGCGTCGGCGACCATCATCTCGGAATGAATCTACTTATATTCTTCCCCCTAAGTGTCGGGCACTAGACCCCGTTGATGCAACGTGTTTCGCTGCTAACGGCGGCTCACTGGGCATTATTGGTCAGATAACGGCCGAGGTGGGCATCGCTGATGTTAAATTGTCGGGACATATTCTTGTTTCTACGTCCCTGGCTGTTCCATATTTACTTGGAACCGATTTCCTGGTAAGGATGCCCTTAAAAATCCGTTTTGACAGTGGATGCTTGGAATTGCCATCCTTGTCTCACATGGATGACTCGCTTGATGCGTTGGCGGGGGCATGGTTCTTTTCTGCCCTTGATCTCCGATCCGGGTTCTGGCAGTTGCCGCTTCACGATGCTTCAAAACCTAAGACGGCCTTTTGTACGCCGCAGGGATTGTTAGAATTTAATTGGCTTCCTATTGGGCTCAATTCCGCACAAGCCACGTTCCAACGTTTGATGGAACTGGTCCTAGTGGGCCTCCAATGGGATTTGCGCTTAATATATCTCGACGATGTAATCGTCTGCAGTCGCACTTTCGAGGACCATTTGGTCCGACTGTGTGCTGTCTTCCTCACAATGCATGCGGCTAAACTGAAATTTAAGCCACAGAAATGTCACCTTCTCCAGAAATCGGATCAGTATCTTGGCCACGTAGTTAACAAATCGGGTATTGCGACCAACCCAAAGAAAACTGCGTGCGTCTGAACTTGGCCGGCCCCCACCTCGGTGAGTGAGGTATGCAGTTTCAACGGCTTTGCATCCTACTATCGCCGTTTCGTCGCCAGGTTCGCGTCAATTGCAAAACCTCTCCACGCATTGACAGCTAAGGGTCATCAGTTTCATTGGGGAGAGGAGGAGGAGGCTGCATTTCGTGCCATCCGCGATGGATTGGTGAACGCCCCTCCCCTGCGTTATCCTGGATACGGACGCTAGCAATACCAGAATTGGAGCCGTCTTGTCGCAGGTTGTCAACGGGGTGGAGAGCGTTGTTGCGTACGGCAGTAGGGTGCTGTCTCCGGCCGAACAGCGGTACTGTGTTACACGCCATGAATAAGCTGGCCATTGTGGTTTTTGTGCAGCAATATCGCCCCTACTTGTACGGTAGACGATTTGAGGTGCGCTCCGATCATGCAGCGTTCCAATACGCACTGCATGTAGACCAGCCGTCAGACCAATTATCACGCTGGCTGGAGATCCTGCAGGATTTCTCGTTCCATGTTACGTACCACAAGGGTTCTCTCCACATGAACGCCGACGCCCTGTCGCAATTGCCAATGCCTGGAGGGTGTATATGTTTTTCGGGTTCCCGGCGCTGTAAACCGACCGATGTGACCTCGCTCCCTCCTCTCGCGGCGTCTGCCGAGGTGGCGACAGGCGGGGCGGGCGCCGGTCCGGTCGCACGGGATGCGGTCATTGGGTTGGATTACGGCGAATAGGGACGCCTTCAGGCGGAGGATGCTTCACTGCTCAAATTGCGGCGTCGTGTTAGGGAAGCTGATGAGGGCACGGATTGATGTGGCGTCACCTCGGTCATTCTGCGGGGTGGCTTACTCATGCATTGGGATGGCGGGCTGCGCCGTTATACCATTGTCTTCCCCACTGCCCTGCGAGGCGAGATTGTTTGGGCTGTGCATGGGTGTTTCTTGCACCTGGCATGCAGAAGACGCTGGCCACGCTCAAACTGGATTTCTATTGGCCGGCCATGTCTGCAGATGTCGATAATTTACTCAAAGTGTGCGTGCAGTGTGCTCGGCGGAAGCTGCCGGCGAAACCCTGCCGCCCCCTAATGCAATCGATTCAGGTGTCACGCGTCAATGGACTTGTTGCTCTGGACATCCTTGGTCCGTTCTCCACTACTGCTCGTGTGGGAGTCGAGTATTTTTCATGATGGCCTGTCGCCTGGCTGCTCCCTAATTAATCGGCTGTGACTATTACTGAGGCATTGCTGAATGGCTATGCTATGGACAAGGGTGCCCCTGAACGCCTTTTGACCGATCAGGGCAATAATTTATCTTCTAAATTGTTGCGTGAAGTCTGCGATTTGTTGGGGACGAAGAAGGTGCGCACGTCACCGTACCACCCACAGTCGGATGGCATGGTCGAACGGCGACATAGGACTCTGACGTCCATGTTAAGCCACCAGGTCAGTGAGTCACAACTCGATGAGGACTTACACATCCCTATGGTCCTCACCGCTCACAGGATGGCCCCGCACACATCCACCGGCTACTTACCAGTTTTTTTATGTATGGAAGGGAATACGATCCCCCCATCGATGTGCAGTTGCAAGCCACGCCCAAAATGTCTAAATCCAAGATTTCGGACTCCGTTCGCTTCACTCTTCAAAAGCTTTCCGAGGCACGGGAAGCTTCCAGGGTTAATTCCGAGTCACAACAAATGGCCAACGAACGGCTTAAGAGAGTGCGTATTTCCCCGTATGAATGGGCGCCTGGGGATAAGGCCTGGTTGCGCTGTCCACAGGTGTCGGTGGGTACATCGCCTAATTTACTCCAGCCCTGGAGAGGGCTGGTCGATGTTGTTCGGGTTGTTTGGCCACAGTGTGTCCAGATCCGCTTGGGTCGGCGAAGTTGGTTTGTGCATCCCTCTCGCCTGAAACCATTTATCGCACCATGCGAATTCGCTTCATCTCCATATCGCAGGGGCTGAGTGTCGAATGTGTCCGACGAGCCGGGGTGTGTGCCCACTGAGGTTGGTCCTCAGCGGAGCGATTCTATTCCGCCCCCAGGTGCCGTGCGCTGACGTCTCCCGAACGGCCGCGCATGCCGGCTTCGCAGGCTTCGGCGCAGAGGACCCGTCGACCCAGCCTACTGCTCTCCGTGAGGAGTCAGGTTCGGCCGAACATTTGCACATTCTCCCCGGGACCTCCAGGGTGAGCGGGTCCACCTCCCCTGGGGGCCCGGCATCACGGACTCGTTCAAAGACGCGTTTTTCGTGATCCCCGTACACACAAGCTTCCACACTGTCAGTTGCTTGTCGCGCTCATTGAGTCGTGGCGGTTATTGGCTGATCCTGGGCGCTATTGAGCTCATGATCGTCGTTAAACGGTGAAGGTGGGAGGTGTGGTGGTCGAGGGGATCCCGAGAGTTCACGCGTTTTTTTTGTGTTGTTGTTATGGGTTCGTTGGTTTACACCCTTCTCCCTCTTGGTTTTGTACATTTGTGGATAGTGTAATTTTTGTACAGGTAGGTTGGGGTATTTATTGCTGTTCTTTTTGTTGTTGAGGCACACGTTGTTTTTTTTCTCTTGCCTTTCACTAACTTATTCTTAGTTTTTTCGGTAAAGTCACGTTGAAGAGAAACAACAAAATAACAAAATATATATAAAACAATAAAAAATTCTCACGACGTTTCGACCATAACTCAAACGGTCATCATCAGGTGTGTCGGTTTGCATAAATGTATTTTGAAAACGGCATATTTATTTATTTATATATAAAAAAAATAACGTTTGCGTCATGCGCAGCGATTGGCAGTTTGCCCAGGACTAGTCCATCTATTTTTTTAAAAGAGGAGGGGGGAGACGAAATTTGTTTTTATGTATGCTGTCTGAAAGCCACTGTAAGCGTGAACAATCAATCAAGAACTGAAATGATTTATCAAATCTTTCCAATGATTGCTAAGATAGAATCCATCTTCTCGGTTGAAATTGTCTCTGTGCTTGTATATGTGGATAGCCTCATGAACGAATCTCTCATGGAAGCCAGATGGCTTACAAAGAACCTCCGTCTTGGAAAAGTCAATGGCATGTGAGCCTACAGAATTAGAACAATGATCTGCTACGGCCGAGGTGTTGGTCCTACCGTGTTTAAGGTCTGCTTTATGTTCACGAATGCGGTCCGAGATATGGCGTTTGGTTTCTCCAATGTAACTACTACCACAGAGGCAACTTAGTTTGTAGACACCAGGGTATTGTATGTCCGGAATCACATCTTTTACAGACGGAACCAGATCACGGATTTTATGTAATGTGTTGAAACGGACCTGGATCTTGTGTTTATTCAAGATTTTGGAGATCTTTTTTTGTGATACCAGCAATGTAGGGTAAAGTGATGGTTTTGAAAGGCTCCTCAAGAGGGTTCTTCTTCATGGTTTGAGTGATAGCTTTGCGGATTGTATAGTCGGAGTAACCATTAGCCCTAAGAGCTTGGTGTACGTGCTTGAGTTCACTGCTTATGTGTTCCTGGTCGGATATGCATTGGGCTCTATGATACAGAGTCTTGATGAGAGAATTCTTCTGTGATGGATGGTGGTGGGAATCCGGTTTCAGATAAGCATCCGTATGGGTAGCTTTCCTGTAGACAGAGTGGCTCATTGAACCATCAGGTCTCTTTTTAATTAGGACATCCAAAAAAGGTATCTTGCCATCTATTTCGACTTCCATGGTAAATCTGATGGCTGGGTGTATGGAATTGATGTGGTCGAAGAATTGGTCTAGAACAGGCCGGCCATGTGGCCAGATGACAAAAGTGTCATCTGGCCACATGGCCTGCTCTAGACCAATTCTTCGACCACATCAATTCCATACACCCAGCCATCAGATTTACCATGGAAGTCGAAATAGATGGCAAGATACCTTTTTTGGATGTCCTAATTAAAAAGAGACCTGATGGTTCAATGAGCCACTCTGTCTACAGGAAAGCTACCCATACGGATGCTTATCTGAAACCGGATTCCCACCACCATCCATCACAGAAGAATTCTCTCATCAAGACTCTGTATCATAGAGCCCAATGCATATCCGACCAGGAACACATAAGCAGTGAACTCAAGCACGTACACCAAGCTCTTAGGGCTAATGGTTACTCCGACTATACAATCCGCAAAGCTATCACTCAAACCATGAAGAAGAACCCTCTTGAGGAGCCTTTCAAAACCATCACTTTACCCTACATTGCTGGTATCACAAAAAAGATCTCCAAAATCTTGAATAAACACAAGATCCAGGTCCGTTTCAACACATTACATAAAATCCGTGATCTGGTTCCGTCTGTAAAAGATGTGATTCCGGATATACAATACCCTGGTGTCTACAAACTAAGTTGCCTCTGTGGTAGTAGTTACATTGGAGAAACCAAACGCCATATCTCGGACCGCATTCGTGAACATAAAGCAGACCTTAAACACGGTAGGACCAACACCTCGGCCGTAGCAGATCATTGTTCTAATTCTGTAGGCTCACATGCCATTGACTTTTCCAAGACGGAGGTTCTTTGTAAGCCATCTGGCTTCCATGAGAGATTCGTTCATGAGGCTATCCACATATACAAGCACAGAGACAATTTCAACCGAGAAGATGGATTCTATCTTAGCAATCATTGGAAAGATTTGATAAATCATTTCAGTTCTTGATTGATTGTTCACGCTTACAGTGGCTTTCAGACAGCATACATAAAAACAAATTTCGTCTCCCCCCTCCTCTTTTAAAAAAAATAGATGGACTAGTCCTGGGCAAACTGCCAATCGCTGCGCGTGACGCAAACGTTATTTTTTTATATATAAATAAATAAATATGCCGTTTTCAAAATACATTTATGCAAACCGACACACCTGATGATGACCGTTTGAGTTATGGTCGAAACGTCGTGAGAATTTTTTATTGTTTTATATATATTTTGTTATTTTGTTGTTTCTCTTCAACGTGACTTTACCGAAAAAACTAAGAATATGAATTACTGCAGTCACGAAAGCTTTAAATCAAAATTTTCACTAACTTGTTCGTTTGAAGGGGGAGTTGACAGCCAGGATGGCTGAATGCTACGAAGGGGGGGGGGGGGTGATGTAGTGGCATTGGGGATGTCACTGTGTGGTGCCAGCCCGGGAAGGCCGTGGCGTGCGATGTACTTACGTCGCGGACAGCATCGTGTGTGTTGCTGAGTGAGGCCGGCTCAAGCAGAGCACGGCGTGTGATGCACTGTCGTCATCGCGTACACCCCGTAGATGGGTGTAGTACCAGCCCTAGCGGGGCTTGGTGAGCGTTGGGATAGCGTGGGCACCAGGCATGGCGTGCAGTGCGGGCTCCCACAAGGGGGAGCGGGAGACTGTCAGCCCAGGGACAGGGTTGCCCTGGGCCATGGCACTCTGGTTGACCCCGTAGGCACGTGATCTGGAGTGTCCATAGAGAGGCCCCCAGGTGGCGGGGCTATGGGGTGATCACATGTCCGGGGAGAGCTCTCGAGAGGGATCGAGAGGGAGCTGGAACGCTCGCGAAGGTGGGCGGGGCCGAGGGCGGAACCGGCCCCGACCCGGGAGGATATAAGGTGGGTCCCTGGGAGGGACCGCGGTTGCTTCATTCTACAAGCTGGAAGCTCCACGTCCTACGTCTGAAGAGGCACCTATACGTGGCCCTGTATGGTAGTGTAGTTAGCTGGGTGGTCACCACCCCAGGCTGTGTCTGGTAAAGGGGCAGTTACCCCTTTTATATATACATGTTGTGAAATAAATGTGTTGCCTTTGAAGAACAACGTCTGCAACTCAGTTGGACTCACTACAAACCCATAGACTCACACAGAGAGCCATAGAATCACTCAGAGACCGATAGACTCACACAGAGACCCATAGACTCACACAGAGACACGTAGACTCACACAGAGACCCATAGACTCACACAGAGAAGCATAGACTCACACAGAGACGCATAGACTCACACAGAGATCCATACACTCACACAGAGAACCATAGACTCACACAGAGACAATTGACTCACACAGACCCATTGACTCACAGAGAGACCCATAGACTCACGTAGAGACCCATAGACTCACACATAGACCAATAGACTCACACAGAGACCCGTAGACTCGCACAGAGATGCATAGACTCACACAGAGCCCCATAGACTCCCAGAGAGACCTATAGACTCACACATATACCGATAGACTCTCACACAGAGACCCATAGACTCTCACACAGAGACCGATAGACTCTCACACAGAGACCCATAGACTCACACAGAGACCCATCGGCTCGCAGTGCCCATTAGCTCATGATGTTCCATTGCTGGTTGCCGTGTGCCACAGTCATATTTGGAAGATCATTTTATTTTCAATTTGTGGCCGTTTGTCAGTGCAAATATACAATTATTGCCCAATGCACATGGCACACAACCTCAAGCATGCAGCCGAGCAGCAACAGCCACCGATGACATCATCAATGCAGACAGTTGGCTTTACGTACATCAACTGATTACCTGCATATGTTCCTATGGGACATGCACGTATGCACGTCGCGTTTGTGTACGCACATATTCGGGTGTGTGTGTGCTGTGGATCGGTAGTGTAGCAGTTAGCGCGCTGTGCTACGAACCTGGCGGCCCGAGCTCGATTCCCACTCACAGCCAAAACCAATGACGAATTGTCTGAACCGGTCCTGGGCCTCCGCTAGGTTAACTCAGCCTCAAATAAGTGCCTAGTACGGTGTGCATACATCGCCACTGGGGGGACAAAAGCGGCCGGGGGTGATGCTGGCCACCCACCACCCCCTGGCGTGTCGTGCCGTCCTTCATAGACGCTCGCTAGCAGCAGCTCGCCCCAACAGTCGGTGAAGGGTGGAAGGGGGATCTTTGTTTTTCGTCTTGGTCGATGCATGCGTGTTTCTGTGTGGTTCCAAACGGAGCCGCTCTCTCCACTCATCGTGACAGCTCTTCTGGCACGGGCTCCCCCTTCCAGTTCGGAGGTTCTTGCAGCACCGGTCTCATTTCACCTTCAAAGCGTGTTGATAAGAAACTACCGTTAGGTTTATCTGGTTGCTCATACCGGATCTCAACCTCAGCAGGCATAGATGCACCACAAGATGCCTTTGTCGTGTGCGACAGAGGCGACACCCGACCGGGTGAATGTCCATTCATCAACAACCTTGTCCCCTGCCCATCAGTTTCCTTTGATGAAGTGGACCAATTGCTTGCACAAGTTGAGTGTAAAAACAAGTGGGGAGCCACGGTGGTGAGACGTTAACTCCCTCGCCTGTTACGTGGGAGGTCGTGGGTTCGATCCTGACCCTGACGCCTGCTGTATATTTGGAGTTTGCAGTGTTTCTCTCTCATCATCATCATCATCACGGTGGCTAGGAGATGTTAACTACCTCGCCTGGTTTACAGGAGGTCGTGGGTTCGATCCCGACCCTGACGCCTGCTGTATATTTGGAGTTTGCGTGTCTCTCTCTCCCCTTGATTAGATTTTAACTACCTCGCCTGGTATACAGGAGGTCGTGGGTTCGATCCCGACCCTGACGCCTGCTGTATATTTGGAGTTTGCGTGTCTCTCTCTCCCCTTGATTAGATGTTAACTACCTCGCCTGGTCTACAGGAGGTCGTGGGTTCGATCCCGACCCTGACGCCTGCTGTATATTTGGAGTTTGCGTGTCTCTCTTCCCGTGGTCGCGTGGACTTTTCTCCGGGTCCTGCAGTTTTTCCCTCCACATTTATAAACATGCGTTTACAGTATTTGGCTGCTATACATTTCCACGTGATAAGCTATCATTTGTGGCCAGGGTGTTTCTTAAAAACAAAAAAAGCTATAGAGCTCACTGCGTCTTGCCTGGTAAAATTAACATCATTTAGTTCGTAGTTTAGTTTTACATTATTTCAATAATTGGTTTCCACTTCATCCCGTCTCCACCATCTGTATTCTATTTATTTTTTTGCATTTATTAAATGTATCTAGAGAGTAAGGCACCGTGACACGCGCTGCGTTGTTGTTGCTGGAAATATAATTGTAGTTTCATCACGCTCTCACCCGGTCGTCATCATCAAACGCTTACGACTCACTGCTACGTCACAGTACACGTGTTCATCGTCAGCGGTGACGTGAAACACACACGTGCCACGTGGGCCACCGCGACCAGGCCACGATGGACCACAGAGTAAATAAACCACTCTGGCCTGCGCTCCTTCAACCGAGGAGGGAGGCACAGCACAACTACACGAACTCTTCTCTGCTGAAGCCCTCTCTTTCTCTCTCGTGGCCAGCAGAGCTCGACATTCGCATTACATCACTCCTGAACGTATTGCCATATGTATGAATAGAATCATAATAATAATAATCAGCCATGGTCAACCCACTGCTGGATGGAAGCCTCTCCAAGTCATCAACAGCGTGGAGATGGAGCGATGGAGTTGGCTGCTGTGCTAATAATAACAATCAGCCATGATCAACCCGCTGCTGGAAGGAAGCCTCTCCAAGTCATCAACAGCGTGGAGATGGAGCGATGGAGTTGGCTGCTGTGCTAATAATAACAATCAGCCATGATCAACCCGCTGCTGGAAGGAAGCCTCTCCAAGTCATCAACAGCGTGGAGATGGAGCGATGGAGTTGGCTGCTGTGCTAATAATAACAATCAGCCATGATCAACCCGCTGCTGGAAGGAAGCCTCTCCAAGTCATCAACAGCGTGGAGATGGAGCGGTGGAGTTGGCTGCTGTGCTAATAATAACAATCAGCCATGATCAACCCGCTGCTGGAAGGAAGCCTCTCCAAGTCATCAACAGCGTGGAGATGGAGCGATGAAATCGGCTCGTGTGCAGGCACGAAGTTGATCGATGGTTCCATCGCAACAGAACGCGCGCCTTCACACGTGCTGCAGGTGGATGACCGTGGGTGTTTTTTTATTATTATTCTTCAATCCCGTGGCGCTGCTGCGTCGCTGCTCTATCCCCCATGCGAGCGGCGTCATCGAGAGGGAGGCTTTCATCGCCGCGAGGAGCAGCCGGTTCCTACTCGCTGCGGCTTTGGGTGTGGGTTCCGCAACCCGCCACCTCTCTGAAGTTCCCCCATGGGGAACGATGATGACACTGTCGCCCTGTACCCCCTCCACCCTCAGCCCCCCGCGTTTGCCACCGA
Organism: Petromyzon marinus; assembly: GCF_048934315.1. Taxonomy (NCBI): domain Eukaryota; kingdom Metazoa; phylum Chordata; class Hyperoartia; order Petromyzontiformes; family Petromyzontidae; genus Petromyzon; species Petromyzon marinus. The sequence continues at coordinate 2,443,853 of NC_133700.1, read as the reverse complement.
TGAACCCGGAGGTTTCACGTGGCCAAACCTCGGCTCGAGGCTCGCTGCAGTGCAGCGAGCAACACTCGGCGACAGAGACAAAGATCCCCCGTGTAGCCTTAGCAGACTGTGGGGGCAAGTGCTGTCAGCGAGCGCCTATGAAGGCCGGCACGGCACACGAGGGGGGTGGGTGGCCGGCACCACGCCCGGCCGCCTTTGTCTCCCAAGTGGCGATGTCTACATTCCGCAACAAAAAACACACACACACACACTTCTCATAACATCTGCTCAACGTTTAATTTTGTCCGCGGGGAGTCTCCCACCATGTAGGTATAAAACTGATATGTTGTTACAACAATTTAGTTGTTTATAAACACAGCTGCCCAGTAAAAAAAAAACACACACACACAAAAAAGCAGACACAACAACAAACACACACAACAAACATACACACAAAACAGCAGACACGCACAACAAACACAAAAACAACACAACAAGCACACAACAACAACACCACCACACAATAACAACACCGACAACAACACAAAACAACAAGCGCACACAACAACAACAACACACACAACAACAACAACAAACCTGTCTGCACGGGATAATGACAAGGGGCTGCGATGCACCTGCTGGTGCTGGTGGAGTCGCCGCCCTGATGTAAATCTCTGGGGCGGAGATTCTAGAGCTCGCGTCCCCACTTAGCGAGGACTGCTCGCGTAAAACTGTCCATCTGAGTAAATCGAGGGGGACGTTTGCGTAAACAACAACAACAACAACAATGTGGAACGTTCATATAAATATAGCACGCTGTGGTGGAAAGTCAACTCGAGCAGAATACTGCGACCGTGCTACCGACTGAAAACGAATTTAGCACGTAGGCTTTCGCGACCAATATTATCCACAATAAAGGTTTGTGGTTTAGATCGCGTAAGTATGAATGTGTCGTAACCCTCCACCACCCGACACAGCCATTTAGTAAGGGATTTGTCAAACTTGCTTTGTGTGTTTAGTTTGTCGTCCTTCCCCCGGCACCTCCGATTAGCACGGTTGGCTACGTACGGTGAGAAAAAAAAGTTTTCATCAAAGCCACATACATACACATTGCTATGCTTCTTGACTTTGTCTGCTCCTCTGTATACAACAGTGCTTTTCATTACAAGGTCGTCCGCGAGCCACTGGCCCCTGGTGGCCTTTAGTGCGGGCCCTGACGCACGGGCCCCGACAATACACAAAATGTGGGTCCCACGGCTCCCATTGGTCTCTCGACAGAGACTCCACAGAGACTCTCCACGCTGTGTCAGTAATGGTGGAGAGGGGGGTGGTTTGCTGACCACACTTCACCATGCTGGCCAGTGCAGCATGGAGTTGGAGGGCCAGGCCCTGGATCAGTTCAGGTAACTCCGGGCTCATTGGCACAGCGCGCTCACCAAAGCAGAAGCGCTCTTAGCCCGCCAGGACTTGTGACGCTCTAGAGCAGCGTTCTTCATCGCAAGGCTCACGGGCCACTTAATTATTTAGTGCGGCCCCTGTAGTGCGGCCCCCGACAACACACAAATGGTGAAAACACCCCCCCCCCCCCATCCTCATTATCGTGCTGCTGTGAAACTCCAAATGGGTCCGCATGTGTGGCGGCACTCACACGCTGATGATGTATTATCGGAGAAAGTTACCCCCCACCACCTCTGAAAATTAGAACACCGGTATATTTGCGTAGCATTTAACTCTACAAGGTAAAACGTCAAGGGATCCGCGATCACACATTCGAGGTTCCAATGCAACGGATACCTGAACATCACTATCATTATTGTGACCTTTTTTCCAGTATCAAAGTATGAAAAATAAGAATAGGTTTTACCTATTCTGGTGAGACTAGACCGTGAAGTAGGCTGCCTGTGGTGTAGACCAATCCATTTCAAAGACAATGCCGTATATAATCAGAGCACCTTTGCATGTTCACCAAAAGTATGCGTGGTTAACGCAGACTTGATTCCTTGCAAAAGGTATCTGTTTGGCGTTTGAACAGCTTAATAACACCTCCTGTTTTACATTGCCAGAAAGGCTAAGACCTATTCTTATTTTTCACGTCATTATTATTATCGGGCTGTGACAGGATGCGCAATGTCTCCGTCTGTTTGGCACAGGGGGGGGGGGGGGGGTCTCTGCATCATTCCTCGTCGTGTTCACGTTGACTTTAGCATCTGGCAACACAGCAGCGTTTGTTTAACAAGCCCAACTCTTGCTGATGAGACCCAGAAGGGTGTGGGGGGAAAAAAACGTTCCAGAACGTGCGTGCTGAAACTGACGCTGCTGCAGTATAACGTTGTTCTGAGCAGCCAGACGGCTGGTGATGGATGAAACATGTATGTTATTTATATGTGCAGACACAGTCACGGCGTTCTGCCGATAGTTTTTGTTTTTTACCAATAATGCATCGCGCACAGCAAAGCAGCTCGATGCCGTCACTCAATCGCTCATGCTTCTCGGCTCTTTTTTTTTCTCTACTCCTCCCTATTACAAGCATTTACGTCTTTGTTATCGTGAGTATATTTGGGTGACATTTAACTCGTACAAGGTAAAACGCCAAGCGAGTCGCGATCGCACAGTCGAGGTTTTACATCAAGCGTGGGCTTGCTTGAAGCGCGCCAATGCAACGGCCGCGTAAGCATCATTCATTATCATCATTATCATTGGGCTGTGACAGGCCCTATATTGCCCAGAATACACATTAACTTTCTGGCTGTGAAACATCCTGGGCGAGCGGCTGCCAGTGGGAACAAAAAAAAATCCATCAGTGCGTCTGTGTACGAGAAAAAAAGGGCGGCCTTTAAAAAAAAAAACTAAAGACAAATAATGATTTGAGCGAGGGAGGCGATTGTGTAATTTGGCCGTGTCACTCAGCCGCGTTTTGTGTTTGTGCGGTGGGAATCTGGGTCGCCCTAGCGCAGGGCCTGACCCTGGCTTTGGGCCAAGGCAGCGGGAACTTCCACTCCCTTTCACCTCTCCCGAAGTAACACGTAACATGCGTCTTTTCGCGTAAATTAAATCTAATTGCGTTTGCTTTGAAGGGCAAAAAACCTCAAGCAAGCAAAATGAGCATGCACACGAGCTTATTTCATGTAGCGGGTTTTTTTTTTTTACATTTGACTCACATTCGCCGTCGTTATCATGACTGCGCGCGTGAAGCCAGGAAAGTCTCACCGAGGGCCAAGATTTAATTTTCACTGGTGTATCCTGCCAGGTGCTCGCAGCAGGGAGCGATGTTGCAACGCGTAATCCAAATTGAGTAACTTGCGGTGTAATCTTTCAGTGTTGGTGATGCTTGGCCAATACCAGCAATGTATGACTTGGCGTTTTTCGTTCGTTTTTCCTGTGGGAAGTAAACGGAGGACGCGGATGAAACCCTGTGCAGAACAGGGAGGACGTACAAACTCCACAGAGAAAGGCGCCTGACTTGAAAATCGAACCTAGGTGCTTCTTGCTGTGAGGCGCAAGTGAGTTACCTCTACGCCGTGCTGCCGTCCATGGTTTAGAAGCTTTGCAGTGTGGGTGCTTGAGCTACTTTAAACCCAAGTATAGGCTGCCTGTAACTGGTGCAAATACAAAGATCCCCCGTATGTGGAGCAAGTGCTGTTAAAGAGCACCTATGACGGCACACGAGGGGGTGAGCGGCCAGCACCACGCCCGGCCGCCTTTGTCTCCCCAGTGGCGATGTTTACGCATCGCACCGTGTTCTCATTTGAGGCTGAGTCGACCTAGGGACGCCCAGGACTCTACAGCTTTAACTGATGCGCCACTTGTGTCACGTAAGCATCAAAGTGCCAAGTAGTCCACACATTCATCAGAACATCGGCAACAGGCCGACGTGCACATCTCCTCGATGAATGTCAACAACAACAACCAGTAAAGGCACAAGCCCCAGTCCTGCGATTGTGACCATGCAATCAAAACTGTGGACCGTACGGTGAACCACAAGCGAGTCTGTGCTCATTCAAGAGGGGAGGAGGAGGGAACGCAATTTAAAAAAAAAACGACTCAAACTCTCTCCCGAAGCCCCTCTCTTATCGCGGTTAACGGACCTCGGCATTGCCGCCGAGCTCCTGAACAGCATGGTGCCGTCACGCGCATTCACAGACCTCGCCACTCCGTGAAACCTCCGAATTGGACGCCTCGTCCGATGACGCAACGCCGCCGATAGCACAATCGGACTCACGTTTGTAAGAGATGACAACGGTTAAAAAAAAAACACCGTCATCGAGTAATGGGGAGGGGGTGGCTAATGTTCGCGTCTTGGGCGTGGTAGGTCACGACGTCATCCCGAGTCGCTGAATGTCTGTCCACCACCCCCGCCTCCGCCACCTCACTAATGCTACACGTGCCTTGCAGCTGCCCGTTTGAGAACACACTGGGTCCGAGTGATCACAGAGTGTTTATTCCTGTGACCCAGCAATTAAGGCAATTGAGAGTGTGATTGTTTCTGAATGGTTGCCCCAGGGGGAGAGGGGGGAGGAGGAGGAGGAGGGGTGAGAGATGGTTGCTGGTGCTGGGCTGGGCAGACGACCTGGGCGGACGCTTGGACTTGGGCTAAAAGCCAGCGGCACCGGGCACATTCGCGTCAATCCACACACTGCTGCGGCCAAGCCGCCGGGAATTACAACGTGCTCACACCCAAATTGGCAACGACTTCAAACGCGCGCCCGGTGCCTTGCCACGCCGTGACATTTAGATGCAAACAATTTAAAAGGACAGGAGTCAATTTTTTTTTTTTGGGGGGGGGAGGTGGGGGTGGTTTTTGAAACATTATACGGCGAATGTAAGCGCCATGAAGGCGGTTAATTTAATCAGTCATATCCCAAACTATGTCCCCCCCCCTCAACCCCCAACCTTCCGTTCTAAATTATGTGCAATACAGGCAGGACTCGTTCACATACACACCCATATCTCTCTCTCTCTCAACCTGGGAAGGAGCCCTTTGTATGTTTTATGTCCCACCGCATATTTATGCGTTGGAAAACATAGACTCATACTTGCCAACTCCACTGGGTTATGGTACGCTACTAAGTGTTTAACCATCCCCCCGCACCGCCTCCACCCCCTCCCCCCTCCACAAAAATATATAATACTGATTTTCAAAGTGAAAAAGAAAATCGCAGTTTTCAAATGTCAATTTTTACTTAAAATTGGCACGCGGTAAAAGGGTTTAAAATAAGTAAACATTAATCAGTCTACCGCTTTAATCTGCATATATGTCACATCTGTGAATACGCTCAGAACTTACCGAGGATGTCTCATAGTCATCATCTCATCGTGGCTTTGATGAGATGTTCAAAGTGTACAAAACGAGCTGATATCAAAGGAAATGGGTGTAAAGACGAGTTGATTGCATAGCGAGCACAGCTGGGCCAATTTTGGCAAACTCCCGGAATTGTTTGGAACAAAAATATGCCATCGAGGTGTTACCCAATACACTCACTATCAGGTGGCGCAAAGCTTGGGCATTATCGCGAGCGAAGGTAAGTGGGTATCCAGGCTCACTTGAGGACTCGCTTTAAACCCATCCCGGTGATTTACAATGGGGCTTTTAAATTCACCCAATTCAGGCACTTTCAAATCTCTGCACCAGCAATGGGCACACCTGTCACGTGGCATTCTCTTTTAAAAGCCCATTGAAAGGTTACTCAGCTGTATCCTAATAACTTATCAAAAGGACCATGAATAACTCCTGGCAAGTATTTATTCGTGTGAATGTATACTGTATACATATATATGTCTGTATGTAACAGTCTGTATTCAAATACAACTCAGAAGATCTTGTATGTGTGTGTATATATATCATGCGGGGAGCTGTAGTTTAGTGGTTAGCGTGATGCGCTATGAACCTAGTCACCTGGGTTCGATTCCCGCTCATGGCCAACACCAGTGACGATTATTTGAACCGGTCCTGGGCTTCCCCTAGGTCGACTGGGCCTCAAATGAGTACCTGTTGCGATGTGTAAACATCGCTACTGGGGAGACAAAGGCGGCCGTGCGTGGTGTTGGCCACCAACCCACTCGTGTGCCGTGCCAGCCTTCATAGGTGCTCGCTAACAACACTTGCCCCAACAGTCTGTTACAGGCTATACGGGGGATATTTGTGTTTGTGCGTGGGAAGCGATCGTGCAGCGATCGTGCAGCGGTTAGCGCACTGCGCTGTGAACCCAGCGACTTGAGTTGTATTCCCATTCACGGGCAAAATCGGTGACGAATATCTGAACTGGGCCTCCCCTAAGTCAACTCAGCCTCAAATTAGTACCTGGTCGGGTGTGTAAATATCGCCACGAGGGGACAAAGGCGGTCGGGCGTGGCGCTGGCCACCCACTCCCTCGTGTGCCGTGCCGGCCTTCACAGGCGCTCGCTAACAGCACTTGCCCCCAAAAATCGACTAATTCCACACGGGGGATCTTTGTCTTTATATAGTGAGTTTATACATTGGCTATACTGGTGGTGTAGCGGTGAGCACAAAACGCCGCAAACCTAGTAAACTAGGCCTGATGCTCTGATGTTCAGCCACCGCTAACATCGATGGTAACATCCGAACCAGTCTGGACCTTCGTCAAGGTCAACTCAGCATTAAATGAGTACCGTACGTGGTGCAGTGTTTTGTGTGCACATCAGCTGTAATGCTGTAGACGAGAACGTGTGTGGTGTGAGGAATACACGCCGTCGCACAGTCTGCTATCAGTAGGTATCTCAGGGAGATGTTGGCCACCGATTACATCTTGGCAAAAAGAGGGTACGAAGAGGCGGTGGGAGCTACTTTATATATAAAACTAGATGTACTACCCGGCTTCGCCCGGGACTTGGATTCACCACACCCGGCCGCCTTTGTCTCCCCAGTGGCGATGTTGACACACCACAGCAGTTACGCGTTTGAGGCTGAGTTGACCTAGGAGAGGCCCAGGACCGGTTCAAATAATCGTCACCGGTGGTGGCCGTGAGCGGGAATCGAACTCGGGTCGCCGGGTTCGTAGCGCGGCGCGCTAACCACTACACGACAATGCGTTACGGTTCCACAGGCGATGGTCTCGTGACAGATTCTACGTCACAGCTCACTTGCCGTGCAAAAAATAAATGCATTATTGAGCTCCCCCCCCCCCCCTAAAAAAAAATGTATTTGTATTATTTTTGCATGGTGTACAGTCTGGGAAGTACTCACATGGCAAATTTCCAGTTTGTTGCATGTCGGGAAGTACGCTAAACATTTTGAACAGACACACATTTTCACAACTTTGCCTTTTATATAGATGGAGATAACTTTGGGCTCTTTGTCACTCTACTGCCAGATGAAGGTCTTCTTGAACCTTTCGGTCACCTGCATTGGTAACTATACTTCACCATACCCGGTTAGAGTCGATTGAATTGAGGCTCGGGCCAGTTCCGACATCGCTCACCGTTTCATTCGATTTTAACCTTGGCCGTGAATTGAAACCTTGGAGGCCGCGTTTCAAGCGCACAGACAACTGCACCGCCACTTGGCCGCATCCCTAACACCCTGGGCACACCTGCACGTGGAGCCGTTTCCCTTTAAATCAACTGCTCGGTGTGGGCATTGCCTGTGCCGTGTAGAGTATTTTGCCATATTTCACCAAACCGGTCAGTTTGAGTTGGCAAAGACGAGAGGAGCATAGGCGCGGAGCACAGAAGTACAGCACAACGTCACACTGCCCTCTGCTGTCGACAGCATAGCCCTGCCGCTTACAGCACCTGATTCATGCACAGTGGTCGCCAAGCCTCAGCCCCTTGCCGATCGACGCACACAACAAATACGAGCTTCCGTGAAACCAATGTTATCAACCGCCGAGCAGACAAAGGCAGAGAGGAGGCCGTTGTCACTCGCCCACATTGCGGCGTCCGTGAGAAAGAGATACGAAGCTCGTGGGATTCCTCCCGCAGTGTGAAGGACAAGATTCTGACTGAGAAGCAGTAGCGGCGAGAGGCCGACAGAGGCGAGATGGAAGGAGGATTGAGTTGGACAGCATCGCGGCAGGGGTGGTCAAGGCGCGGGCCGCGGACAGAGTGTTGAAGAGGGGCAGGCACACTAAAAACCAGGCTCCTCGGGATTATGTTTGGATTAGCGATTTCAACATTAGTCTGGAGCAGTGTGGCTACTTTAATCGCGTTAGGATTTAAGGCTGTTTTCTAACTGGGATTTGCAGAATGAAAGCGCCTTTTTTGGCGGCTTTAAAATGACCTTGAGAGCTGATAAGGTTTTATTTGTAATCACCAGCAGTAAGACAGAGAAACCCAAAACATCCTGTAAATGACGCTCGTGAGCCGCGCTGCTGTTATTGAGTTAAAGTAAAACATTGTTTTTTATTTTAACAGGTAGGGCCCACTGAGCTCTATGGCTCTTTTTCAGATGAGATCTGGCCACAAACGATAGCTCGACGAAGTGGAGAAAGATCCACGCGACCAGAGGCACATGCCAACTCCAAATATACAGCAGCAGGCGTTAGGGTCGAGATCGAGCCCACGACCTCCTGTGTAGCAGGCGAGGGAGTTAACATCTCGCCGCCACAGCGCCGCAAAATGAAGAAAGTTGTTCCGTGTGAGCTTTCGTCGAGACTCTGGATCTACTCTGCGTCTGGTATCGTGTGCAGACTCCCGTGTTTGGCAATCGACAAATAATGTTTTCTACTACATTGCCAGAAAATGCTTTCATGTAGGGAATCGAAAGTAAATACCACTCGCCTTAAACGATTGCGCAACAGAGCGTGGGCAATTTTGTTCGTGTGCAGGTCTTAATGAAATGTAGTGGGTTTTTTTTTTCCCCAAGAATAGGTTTACTCTATCGATAGTTAATGCACCAACAGACGCGCAATGCATTTTATCAGATGATCCTTATGGCAGTACCCATGGGTACCAAATGATACACAATGGCCGAGGCAATTGAATATTTTATTTCTGGGACACTATATTTTTTCCCAGGGGTGTACTTAACTCCGCGACTGGGGTACCAATCAATCCGAAATCGGCGCTACTCCGCGCGATGTCGAAACGCCGAACATTAGCATCAAAAACCCGTTATCGAAAAATGCAGCGTTGAATAGTGCATCGTGTACAACTCGTCAAGACGAGTCGATTGCCGCATCGACGACCATCAACAGACTAAAAATGACTGCATCACGGACATTATACTATGGTATACCCCAGTTATCAGATGCTGATGCGCGTGCATTTCATAACTGGCACCAACTCCTCGCTCTCCTGCCGCTTGCCGGCAACATCTCTGAGCCCGATGGGAAAACACACGAAAACCGAGTTCACCGCTGCGCTACCGCTGACACGCACAACAGCGGCGCAGACTGCCGCCCAAAAGCCACGACGGAAAATGATCGGGATTTAAGTTCGGAGGAGCCCTGAAATTCGCATTCCTCACAAAAGCAACCCAGGCCCGAGCTTCGGAGCCGGGACCCCCGCGTGGCACGGCAGTCGTCGCAGTGCCCGGTGCAGCTGAATGGATCGGCTGTGAGGAGGGTAGGTCACATCGTTCCCGGGTCCCACGGCTCCCATTCATCTCTTGATCTTCTCCACAGAGACTGTTTTTTAGCCCTTCTGTCAATCCATTGTTGGATGGAGGCCTCCCCGCGCTGTGTCAGTCATGGTCTTGGGCGGGGGGGGGGGAGTGGGGGGTTTGTTGACCATACTTCACCATGCTGGTCAGTGCAGCATGGAGTTGGAGGGCCAGGCCCTGGATCAGTTCAGGTAACTCGGGGCTCATTGGCACAGCGCGCTCACCAAAGCAGAAGCGCTCTTACCCCGCCAGGACTTGTGACGCTCTAGAGCAGCGTTCTTCATCGCAAGGCTCACGGGCCACTGGCGGGCCCCTGGTGGCCTTTAGTGCGGCCCCTGACGTGCGGCCCAATGGTTTCAAATGCGTGGCGGCCCTCACACACTGGTGATGTTTTATCGGCGAAAGTGTCCCCGCCCCCCACCCCACACTTTGAAAATTATTGAAGAGCGCTGCTATCGAGCCTCGCCGAGCGTGACGACTCGTTTTTTTTCAGGAGGGGGCCTTCATTGACACACGTGACCAATTCGTGTTGCTTCGTGAGCGTTTTGCTCGAGGGATGGAATCTGGAGTGGTCGGCTGGATGAAATCGACGCACCTGAGGACGCACCTGAGAGCGCACCTCTCGAAAGTCCGAATGTGTAGATTCACCACCCAAATTGCTGCATCGCCACACCCTGGCCATCCATAAGACAGGTTTTTTTTTGGGGGGGGGGGGAGGAGGGGGTTAGATTGCGTAAATATTGTGTCGCGAAAGCCAACATGATAGACACCTTGCCCACTTTGCAGCCCACGCACCGGCGTTTGTCGACAGTTCCCCCACCCGAATGCTGACGTCGAGTCCTTCTGAGTACAGGACTCTGGGCCGACGTCTCTGCACGCACGCCCTGGCGTGCCACTGTGCAGGCGGCGCTCGTGGTAGCAACCGACAAAGCCTCGAGCGCCCGAGCAAGCGCTCACGCTCGGCCATCGCGTCTTCACGCTCGTTCGAGTGCTTTCACATTCGCCCCGCGTCTCTCTCTCGCTCTCATCTCGGCTCTCGCAGCCATTGGACACGGACGTGCCATGAAGCCGTCATCGCATTCTTGCATAGCCCCAGTTAATAGCGGTGTGTTAATCATCGTCTTTGACTGAACACAACCACAACGACAACAACGACAACCAAACCACCCCCGGCACAATCACGTGAACAGACGTGCCCGCAACGTTGTTTGCGTCCGCGGGGCCATCGCCGGGGCGTGCACGCTGCGGAGTCATGACCGCCCGGCTCACGCGGAAAGACGCGCGGCCGAGTGTCCCTTTTTACGGGGATTTCTGCTCTGCCCACGCTAATGCCCGGGCTTGTTGCACAATACACAACAGAGCGCACTGCCGCTTTGAACTGGCATTATGGTCGCGCGCGGGGCGGGGGGCGGGCGGGGGGGTGGGCTTAGCGCTTAACGCTCAGCAGTATTTTTTTTTAAACAGAGCTCCTGACCTGGGATGCGGCAGGGCTGAAGCTCCCAGGGCTCCTACACCGCGTTCAGTTCTCAAACGCACGTGGCACGATGCCCAGCTGGTGGCTGCGGGGGTGGGGGCGAGGGTGGGTGCCCCCGCCCAAAATGTAAAATTATTTCGTTCTGTTGTGTTTGTTTTGAAAAGGGCTGTCTCTGGTCGGCTCCTCTGTTCCCCTGTCGGCTCGTGTATGTGTACGTCTGTGTGTGTGTGAGAGAGAGAGAGAAAGAGAGCGCTCGTGTAGCGGTTAGCGCGCTGCGCTACGAAGCTGGTAACCGGGGTTCGATTCCCGCTCACGGCCAACACCAGTGACGATTATCTGAACCAGTCTTGGGCGTCTCCTAGATCGACTCAGCCTCAAATGAGTACCTGGTGCGGTTTATAAAAACATCGCCACTGATGAGACAAAGGCGGCCGGGCGTGGTGCTGGCCACTCACCCCCTCGTGTACCGTTCCGGCTTTCATAGGTGCTCGCTAACATCACTTGCCCCAACAGTCTGTTAAAGCTATACGGGGGGGGGGTCTTTGTCTTTTGTGTGAGAGAGGGGAGTGTTTGTGTGTCTGTGTACTGCGTGGTATTAAGAACCCGGAGAGACGAGAGAATGAAATGACATGAAGTGAATCCGTATGAAAGCATCCCCAAGAGCTTGCCAAGTCTCTTCCGCAGCACATCTGTTTGAAGTCCACCGAGAATAATTGAGCGGTCAGACACGAGGGCGATTCAGACGTTCAGATGAATGGGGCGCCCCTTTTTCATGCGCGCCACTGGAAGCGAGCACAAAGTAGTCTCGTGGAAGGAACGTGAAGGTCTCTGATACGCATTCAAGAAGCCTCGCACTAAGACCGGGCCCTCGTGTAAAATAAAGGTGCCTCGGGTTTCTGACTTCACTCTGCCAGCAGTTGGCTGACATGGGGTGCGTTATTGGATACATCCCTTTCTATTATTTCAATTAATTTTGCTGCCGTAAGTTGCCACGTGATCGGCCGCTCCGTCGAGCAATCATTTGTGGCAGGGGCGCTTATGAAAAAGACGCAAAGAGCTCAGTGGGCTTTACCCTGGTAATATTTTTAATAAATAGTTTAGTTTAACTTGTATTTTTTTTCATGGATTTGCTTTCGTTTCCTATACTTTGCACTCCTTGAGGTGTTTTTGTTTTATTGTTTGTTATTATAATGTTTTGACCTGCCCCTACTGGACATCTGTAAAAAAACAAAACAAACAAACAGCTTTATAGCTCATCGGATTCCTCCAGTATGAAAAACATATTCTGATTCTGAGGTTGCTGCTGTACGAGACGCAGAGCCACGGCACCCACCAGGATACGCTCCCCTACTGGGGGGGGGGGGGGCTCCCAAAAAACGCTCGGGATATTGGGGTGGGGGGGGGTGGAGGGTTGGATAACGACCAAACAAACGCATGCGCACAAACCGTAAGTGATACTCGTCCCCACCCCCCTCTCTAAAACAACAACAACGACCCCACTGCAATCCTTTTCAAACAAAGGCACTCGCCGATGGAACTCGCAGGAGAGGACTCATCCATCACAGACGCATTTCAGCGCGCCGCTGAGACGTCTCGTTTGGTATGCATGTACGTTGAACTACTTTCGCACCGTACGTAGTCTTCCGTGCTCATCGGAGGTGCGGGGGATGGACGACAGTCTTAAAACGCAACGCATTCGTTTATGCCCTCTGGAGAACGGCGATTGCCCAACACGTCGACCTATTCTATCCACATTTCTCTCTTTAGGGCAATAATTGTTGACCGAGGTGTTTCTCTTTTCTTGCGCATCAGCACCACTGCGAACGCGGCATCACAACATTCGTGGAACTCGTTCACGTGCGACTCTCTGGAGGTGATTTGTCTACTCTAACTCGCCCTTTAACGACGACGTGACCACGAAATGCCCCCCCCCCCACTTGCTCCGCTCACTCACCCCACTAGCCCGCGTGGAACGGGGGACAGGGATCCGCCAGCGACGCCCGTGCTGCGAACCGAGATGTTGGCGCGCGCGTTCGGACTCCAGCACGTATCAAGCCACCACCACAATTCGGCGAGGGAGGTGGTGGGGTGGTGTGGGGGGGGGGGGGCACGTCGCTTGTCCGGTGGCACCGCGTCAAGCTCCCTGCCAGGAACAACGTGGATCTCAAGTGAATCTCGAGTGAATCTCGAGTGGCCTTGGCGCCCCAGGAACAACGTGAATCTCGAGTGGCCTTGGCGCCCCAGGAACAACGTGAATCTCGAGTGGCCTTGGCGCCCCAGGAACAACGTGAATCTCGAGTGGCCTTAGCGCCCCAGGAACAACGTGAATCTCGAGTGAATCTCGAGTGAATCTCGAGTGGCCTTTGCGCCCCGAGGTATTGGCCGCAATTGGAACAAAAAATTGCGGAAAGTTTTTGTGGCTTTATATGAGCTGGTAAACTTTGAAGAACAAAAAGTTATTACTGTATTTGAAGTTTTTTTTTTTTTTTACAAAAGCTGCTTGTGTTATTTACTGCACGGAGCCTGTTCTGTTGTGTACCGTATGCCAAATATATATTTACTGAGATTACACGACGATTTTATTTATAATTCATATTAAATGTACAGCGTAATGTATCTTCACAATCAACACTGTTGCTTTGATCAATATTTAATGTTTTTGATCGGTGGAGCTCCTGCGTTGCGTTCTTAAAAGTTTGCTGAAAAAGATTTGACCGTGACGTTGTGAAACAAGTCCAAAATAACAACCAGCAACAATAACAACAACCCCTCCTATATCAAGATGCGTTTGTAAACACGTGAGAGTAGGACAGATCGGTTGCGGTCATTATCACGTCATTATCACGTTATTGGCACATTATTGTCACACGTCATTGACGTTTTTATCACTTTATTGTGACGTCATTACACGTCATTATCACGTTATTGGCACATTATTGTGACACGTCATTGACGGTTTTATAACTTCATTGTGACGTCATTAACACGTCATTATAACGTTATTGCCACGTCGTTATAACGTCATTATCACGTTATTAATATGTCATTATCACGTTAATATAACTTCTTTTACACATTATTTGCACGTTATTGTCACGTTATTATCACGTCATAACACGTCATTATCATGTTATTTTTACATCATCACGTCATTATAATGTTATCATATCATTACAATGGTATCACGTTATTTTCACGATGTCATCACGTAATTACGATCACTATAATGTTATTATCAGATTATTATAACTTTGCCATTTTATCAACCATGTTATTATCATGTTATTACCACGTTATTATCATGTTATCATTCTATTATCATATTGTAACGATATTAGTGTGAGTATCATGTTCTTATTAAGTTATTACCCATTTCCCATTTTGTACTAAAGTAACCCCCATTCCGATTATGCATGGCATCGTTTAAATTATTCAAGCGCTGTCAAAAATATTAATCGTATTATTACCCATAGAGAACAAACATTATTAAAGTGCAGAGTACACCTCTGGATTTTCTCTCTCTTTCACTCCTCTCTCTGGCCTCTGCTACCGCCGCTGTTTATCGCTGCGCGTGCAGTCTCTCCCCACAGCCCCTATTCCACTTCAATCACTGCCCCTATAACCGCCGCCCTCAGCTAGTGGTGGTGGAGGAGGGGGTGTGGTACGGCTGGCGGACGGGCCGCCTGCATGCGGTGTTGGTGGTCCGAGCAACGCGGTGAACGGGGGGGGGGGCGACCACCGAGGCCGCCTGGAGGGCACCAAGGGCCCCCCAAAAAAGGGGCCTCGTACAAAGGAGGACCCCACAACGGGACCTGCGGATCGAGGAATAGAGCGACGTCCCCACTTGGCGTTTCGCCCGAGACCTCTGGGGATTATTCAGATTACTTTGGTGCTGTTAATCTCCACGTGATGCGCCACTTTGTCGAGCTATCATTTGTGGTCAGGTCGCTTCTGAAAAATAAGTTCATAACTCAGTGAGCTTTACTTCGTTCCATTTAGATATTGTGATGTTTTAAGTGATGTGTTTACCTTTCATATACTTTGCGCTCCTATCGTGATTCGTATTTTTTGTTATTGGAACGTTCTGACCCTTCCTTAACTGGACATCTCCAGTATAAATAACATATCGCGAACTTCTGGACATCAGCGGAGGCCCACGCACGCTGCTCCGTGCAGTGCACGGAGGATCGATGAAGTTGTCTCGCCAATTTGCAATCCCTCGGTGGAACGCGTAAAGGAGGAAGCCCCGCCGTCTGTAATGCTTTACTCACGCTCAATTTAAACGTGTGGGAAAATGCGTACGTGCTCCCCACGCTAGCGTGCACAGTCGGTGGCCGAGACGTCTAGAGAGCAGGCGATACAACTGCACCATGGCCCATAGGCCGGAGAGGCACAGCCCCTCGAACTCAACATTTTTTTTTCATTTTACCATGTAAGGCCCACTGAGCTACATAGCCCTTTTTCACAAGCGAGCTGGCCATCTCAAATGATTGTTCAACGAAGTGTCTTTTGTCACTTGGAAATGTATCGCAGCCAAAAACTCTTAACGCGTGTTGACTCGATATGTGGAGGGGAAAACCCCGGCGGGGAGAACATGCGAACTCCAAATATACAGCAGCAGGCGTCAGGGTCGGGATCGAACCCGCAACCTCCTGCATACCAGGCGAGGGAGTTAACACCTCGCCTCCTGCAGCGCCCACAATTGTATTCCTTGGAGCGGGGCCCATGATAATGGTGCCAGTTACCCTGGCCCACCGTGCACGCACGCGTGGCTGTATGGCCTGGTGCTCACTGCGTTTGTCTCAGAGGCCAGTCTATTGGGACCCGTTTGTAGGTGTCGGGTTTGACGGGGACAGGCATCGAATTCAGCTGCTAGCACTGGGGCATTGCAGAAAGGGATGCTCGTGTCGTGTAATTAGAACGTTATAAACCACGTGGCATATTTTGCAAGGTAACTATGTATCTGAGCTGTAGTCCTCATTCGAAGTTAGAAAAGTACCAACAACGACAACTTTTTTAAACCTTCCAATGTCCACAGCGAATATCTGCTATAATTTATATTACAGTTATGAAATATATATTTTTAATGCACATATTGGGAGGGTTGCGTTGACTCCTAAAATCACACGGACAAAACATTATTGTTTTTTTTGCTTTCAGAATTCATGCAGGAGTTTGTTAGAAAAGCAAAGGGCCATTCCTTGCGCACACGAAACGCGCACGGTCACGAATTGCACATTCCGTGTTTTGTGTTTGTGTGTGTAATACGCGAGCGCATCAAATCAGCCTCGCCGTTTACCCCTGAAAGGTGATATAGTCACACCCGCCTACACGACCCCCGTCCCGACTGCTACCATCTCCATCAACACCCCCCCCGCTCCTCCCGCGCTATCACTGCTGCTGTAACCGCCGCCGCCACCACCGTCTGATAGCGAAGAGAGCTGTTCGCAGCACCAGCATAGCCGGCGCCCGTATGGACCCTGCGTGCGCTTAGACACCAACTCACGACGCAGAGCGCTTTAATTAGGGCAGCGTGCTCGGGCCTACCCCCTGCTAAGAGCGTTGTTGTGTCTCCGCAGATTCTCAGCGGACTCTAAACAAAGCACGGATTCTCGCTCAGCCGGAATAATAATTCCACAAGCCGGGGGTCCAGAAACCCACCCAGAAAAGGGCGTCGTTTTTTTTTCAATCCTACAGTGGTGAAGTGTCATTCTTAAACTAAACTAAAGACCATTTTCATGTCACCAGGTAAGGCCCACTGAGCCATACAGCTCTTTTTGAGAAGCGACCTGGCCACATATTGTAGTGCAACGAAATGGCTTATCAAGTGGAAATGGACATCAGCCAAATGCTATAAACGCGTGTTTCATTCTAGATGTGGAGGAGCGGGAGACCACGCAAACTTCAAATGCACAAGTGCTAGGTTCGGGATCCTGCTGTATACGAGGCGAGGGAGATAACATCCGGCTACAGTGAACTACAATACAGTACCGACTAAGTTAATATATGGTATATAATAATGTGATATGTTAATTCAGAATTGAGAGCAAATCTGGAGGTGTTTTTATCGTTTTCTGTGGGCTAGCAACATGAAGCTAGCTTGTGAAATTTCACAGTGCATGCTCACACACATTCAGTACGAACGAGATAAGATTCCCACAACTGAATTGCACCTCTCTGTATTCTGGTTTCTGGATCTCGGACATTAATGTTGAACCTTAAGAATTTTAAAGGTTCCCAATTCTGTCTCTGTGAGCCCCAGGTAATTATGTATTCATCTTTTAGTTTTGATTTGCTTCGTAAGTGGGGGTATTGTTTTTTGCATCATCTGTGTAAGGGACTGGCTAATCGATATGCAGCCATGCGGGATACAATTGCATAAATAACGTTCTATAAAATTACATTATTCTTATCATGAGAATCACAAGGGTGAATTGGTCTCGCGCTGTAGGCAACGTTACAATAAACGATAGTGATTTCGAAAGCACTTGCAGGCAAACAGAAAAAAAAAACACTTATTTTAAAAGGAATTGTCCCAATATCCCAGTGGGGGAACCATTCTGACAAGGAGTTTTCGGGCTCAGTGAGGGGTTCCGAGATTAATAAAATTGCTAGTAAGATGCGTGGCTCTATGATCATCCTAGATAGGCTCACCTATTGTATGCACGTGTCTGCTGTGCCGGTCGCCTACTTGATTCTATTGCAATGCACCGTCTTGCTCGTCGTGAATACAAACGTGATCGTTCATTCCGATGACGCATAGCGGACGGTCGTCCAACTTCTCTCAATAAAACAACAAAATACAGCCACGGATTCTTCTTTTTTTCTCTGTCGCGCGCGTCCGTATCAACAACAACAACAACAACAACGGACAACAAACTAATAAACAACAACAACAACCAAACTTGTTTTTTCGCGCGTCTGTTGTTTCCGACGACTCTTCCACTCCGCGCTTCCCTGCCGCCTGTGCGCTCGATCGCCGTCGTTCTCTCTCTCGTCTGCACTCACCCCACACATCCAGCCTGCACCCCCCCCCGCCAGACCCTTCTCCTTGGCTACCCTGCCTCGTCTCTCCCCCCCCACCGCAAATTTCTTGATTTATTATACTATCAACAAAGTGGTTGCCTGCTAAAATGATCAGCCAGCGGTGAAAGTTCCACATTCCTATGACGGGGGAGTTGAGCTTAGCCCGAGCACAACCACCATTGACTTCCCTAGTGCCGGATTAAGCTCACGTGGTGCCTGTAGCATATGATGTTATTGGGGGGCGCTAATTAAATAAATAAAAATCACACGTAATATTAAAACACATACATTTTTAACTTGCAGAGTAAAATAATTTAATTTGTTTCATTTGATATACGGCCAGATAATACGACAAATCGCTAAACTTAAACACCCAGTCGTCCATAAAAGTTGAAGGCGGTATAGTACTATATTAATAAAGCAAGTGCAGAATCACTGAACCGGAATTGATAGCTTGAAAGCATTTAGCGCGGGGCCCTTGAAAGTGCGGGGCCCGTAGCATATGTAGCTACTTTTGCTACTGAGATAATCTGGCACTGGACTACCCCCACAAAAATCGGCAGTAATTGTATCGACCCTCGGAGGGATGATGGGCTGAATCAACCCCCATTCAGGATGTGAATTTGCAAACTTCCCATTGCGAGCAGCTCGCTCTGTACCTCGTGAGCCACGAGGAGGAGGAGGTGGATGAAGAAAAAGAGGAGGAGGAGGAGAAGGGGGGGGGGGAAGGAGGAGAGGGGGGGGAGGAGGCAACGCAACAACGGGATCCCTTGTTGAGCGGGCACGTGGCACTGCACGAGACGCCGAAGCACGTTCAGCGACTGCTGTTCCAACCCCCCACCACCACCCGGTGTTTGACCGCCGTTATCTCGTTTGCACCTGCTAATGGAAATCAAGCAATAGATCACGATTCGGAGCCATATACACATTCTTAAAGCCAAACGAAAAACAAATCAATGCACGGTACATTAAGTGCTTTCGTAAAAACATCATATGGGGGGAGTGGGGGAGGCCTCGTTGAAAGAAAGTGTCAGTTTGTCAGGCTTTGCGGCGTCGGTGTCGCGAATCCGTGTGGAGACCACGTGTGGGACACGCGACGCGAGGCAGTCTCCCCTCCTCCTGACCCCTCGAACCAGGCCCGGGGCTGGTCATATGGCAGCAGGCCACGGGGAAAATGCCCGGTGGGGCCGTTCCGTTCCGTGGGCCAGTCTGTGAGGGGGAAATTGCTAAATAATATGAGAAAAACTTAACTCTAATTGCCTATTCACGCTCGCAGTTGGCATTGAGTCCCCATATTCGGCAGCACCCAAAGATTCTTCCTCACCGCCCCCACCCCCATTTGTGTTTTTAGACCCAGCACCAAGTGGACCAATGAGGATCTCACGTCAAAATCACGCCAAACATCACCACATCGCGAATTTCGCTACCAGTGCTATATACTGTTTGTCGCACAAACCCATTTTTTAAATTCAATTATCATTGCCCATAGCCCGACTTTTGGGGCCGGTGTGTATACAAATTCCTGGGCTGATTTTTTTGTCCCAGTCCGTCAACTGCCTCGAACCAATGCCGATCCCCACTCCAACGCCGTGCTGCCGCTTTGCCCATTGGGGGGGGGGGGGGGGGGTCCCTGAGCAGAAATTATATTGTGGGTCCCATCCCCTCTTCAATTCATACAATCCTCGTGAGATGACAGAAGAGATAGAGAAACACGATATGTAAACGTTGTGAGATAAGAGATATGTAGACAATAATGGAGATGCTGTGAGGCGAGAGAAGAGAGATGCAGACAAGATAGAGATTCAAGGTATTAATTGGCTCTTTAAGTAAATATCGGGCCAGATGGCTCAGCGGTAAAGCAAGTTCAAATTCTGCTTGGAGGTTGACTCAGCCCCATCAACTCTCCAGGGTCGATAAAGTGAGTGCCATTTTTGGGGGAAGTCAAGAGTGGTTGCCCTATACGGGTAGACTTGCCCTGCCATAAGAATGTGTAATTCCCACCGCTGGCTCTGCTTTCTGAACAGTAGATAAGCACCGCCTCAATGTTCACTTGAGAGGGAGATCATTCCGACTTTTTGACTTTTCCATGTAAGTGAAAGATGCAGATTTGAACTTATATTGTCATGAATGTAAGTCCCACGGGGCTGCTAGTGGGCTGCGCTTCCCCTGTGTTTACCGATGCCTAAGCCTGGGCTTGAGCTATCGAGAGCATTGTTGTCCCTGACTCGATGTGCAATGCATTAATCCATAATGTGTTTAAACGCCGCGTGGATTTGTTCATTTCCATGAATGCACGTACTGGGGGAGCTCCCGCGTGCATCACAGTCCTTACTGCCTGGCCGCGCGTGGTGGAATGCAAACAACGATCCATCGGCGCCCATGACACCTCTCGGAATGTTTGACCAATATTGACAGCACGTGGCAGGGACGCTGCAGCCCAACAACAACAACAAAAAGCCCCCACCTGAGGATTTTCACGTCAAAAAGCTTAGCCGGGCGTGGGTCACGGCGCTTCCGAGATCGGCGACGGGGGCCGGGGTGGAGGGTGGCGGTGGTGGGCCACGCGGTCGCGCAGAGACAATCTCGCCACACAAACAACGTTGTGACCCGCACCTTACCGGACATCTGTAAAAAAGCGCTTCATAGCTCATCGGATTCCTCCAAGTACAAATCCATGAACTAGGTAACGAATCGGCATGTTTTGTTTACGTGACAAAGCTTACCAACTGGCTACGTCGGGTGGCGGCGGGTTTAACGACACATTTATATTTGCATATATTGTGACTGAATTCTGCGGCCGCGTTTTTGCGCGCGGAACGCGGCGCGGGGACTTCCCGCGCAGTCGTCCGCAGGGAATTTTTTTTTTTAAGTCTGAACAATGACAAACGCCTTTCTCTAAATGCCGCTCCTCTTTTAGCCGCGCAGCAGCAAAAAAAGAGAATTATTGGCGTGCACGTCTGCAGGAAGCAGCTCGCGCTTAAGTGAGATTAAAGGCGAGCCGGAGCGCGGACCGACGCGCCCGAGTCACGTGGGGCCCCCTCGGCCTCCACATGTGTGATGTGTAAACATCTCGAGACAGAAACTGCACGTCGCCGCCGGTCACCGCGAGTGAATTTGCGGTGCCGGCAACATTTATTTATCCCGTGCCGTAACTTAAATCTATCGCGCGCGGATGGCGAGGCCTCAATTCCCCAGCTCGGGCTCGCCGTTTGCGGGGCTGGCTGGGGTATCCCTGGGGCCAGGTGGTTCAGTGCGCGCCTCTGCGAGGAAGGGATGGAAATTCGGCTGGGAGACTCGGAGCCAAGAGCCAAGGACAACGCGCCACGGTTCCTTCAATGGATTTACCGCACGATTTGTTGATACTGAAAGGGCCGTGCGGGGGTGTGGATGTTGGGGGATGGGGGGGGGGAGGGTGTTTTCATGTTAAACAGCAGCGAAGAAGCAATGTTCCGTTGATGCTGCCCAACATTTATCACGAGCGTTGACGAACACTCCCTTTTACACGGCCCGTGAAATTAATAAAATGAAAAAAAAAGAAAGCCAAAAAAAATCACTCTTCACTAAGCAGCGAAGTCTTCACGGAAACAGGTCGCGAACCCGCCTTAATGGAAATATCAACAATGCACGTCTCACCCTTTATTTGACCGTGATTGCTCTTTGTCGTAAGCCCCGACGCAAAATAGATGCCCCCCCCCCTCCTCCTTACATCGCCGCAGTGAAACAGGTTTTTGAGGGTGAATGTTGCAGTGTCATCACATTCATGATACCTCCACTAATGATGACATTTAAGTGTAAGCCTGAGGGAACATTTCAAGTCACACTTTAGAAAATACTATTTCGACATGTTTGCTACTACAGCCAAAACACTTAGTAAAAAAAAGAAAAAAACTATCATGCATTTCCTAGACAGGACCATGACTCCCTTCTTAGATACCGACTCTTGAATACACTCGACGACTGGACAATTCATTTATATGTGTGCTTACTGTCAGAATACTGTCATATGTATATTTTTTGAAGCTCAAAATGAAAACCATTGCTTTAGACGTAAACCCAGTTGGGTATGTCTGGGCCAGCGTCCCGAAAAATATTTACCCACCTGGCATAGCATATCAAGAACACATTTCACTCTGGCCGTGGTAACTATAGGTCATGTTCCTATAGCTCTCCGAATTCCTGAAGAATTCGCGAAGTGGCTCCTCGCATGTTGAGCGAAACGTCAGACATCGCGTCTGAAAAAGAAAGACAAAACCACGCGTTATAACTCAAAAAACACATCGGAGAGCTACGCAGCCAAAACCACAACGACCGCGTGCGTTACCCTGAGCGCCGTGTGGAGTGGGTGGCGTTTCGTAAGAACGCCAAGCACCCCTAAGCACGTGAACGGACAAACTCACGTGGGACGGGAACGGGGGGGGGGGCAGAGACGGGTTGGGGGAGCAGGGGGCAGGTGAGCAACCTCGGTGCAGGGCACAGGCAGGAGACCCGAGTGGCCTCGTGCAGCCAATGATTATTTATTCCAGAGGCCCTTCGCATTCCCACGTCGATCAGCAATGCTTTGTAAACGCTGTTGCTGGTGGGGGTGCGAGGAGGGGTTTGTCTTTTAAGAAGTGCTGCACTTTAAAAAACAATATCACGTTTTGACGCGAAAAAAACTCCAGACAAGCGCTTTTGTTTGTCACAACAGAAACAATCCAATATAAACATCTTCTCCCGAAGTGGAGGACCTGACATCAAGATTTATGGCCCTCAGCCAAGGCCGGGGGAGCCCTGCCAGCGAGCCTCACTGGGTGTTACACAGACACACACAGACCAAACAAAACCGGCACATCAGAACAAGAATGACCGCCCAGCAAAACGCTTGAAAGAGCCAGGTAATGACAGCCTATGGACCGCTTGCCAGGTTAGCTGTCTGAAAGCTTCTGCCAGGGCCCACTTAGCTGCAACGTTTGTCGCATGACGCAACTTTTGCCTGCTGGATTCAGCTTTCTGATGATGAGGAGAAGCATTTCCTCATTGCGCCCGGATTCAAACTGCTGTCACCGACTGGTCCACACGGCACACACGGGGCAAATGACAATTTTACAAAACTCCGAGTGACATCCTGCTTAAAATGAGCATAGAGGCGGTGCTTATCTATGGTTACACGGTGGCGAGATGTTAACTACCTCGCCTTGTATGCAGGAGGTCGTAGGTTCGATCACGACCCTGACGCCTGTATACTTTGAGTTTGGATGTCCTCTCTCCCCATGGTGGCGTGGATTGTTCTCCGGGTCCTCCGAGTTTTCCCTCCACATTTAGAGTATTTAGCGGCTATACATTTCCACATGATGAGCCACTCCGTTGAGCTATCATTTGTGATAGCCAGGCCACTTCTGAAAAAAGAGCTGTATAGCTCAGTGGGCCTTTCCTGGTAAAATAAAAAATATAGTTTCAAAAATCCCGTTTTACAGCCCTGAGCCAGTCGTGGAAATTTGACATTTTAGTGACGGGGTCGAGGCTAACCGCAGGGTTAGCCACTGCCGACTTTCCCAAGGAGTGCTCCTCATTAAATCGACCCCAGAGAAGTGATGTTGGTGAGGGTGAGAGCTGAATCGACCTCCACACAGGATTTGAACTTGGCAGCATTCCGACTGCAAGCCGCTCAATTCTACCGTCGAGAACGCCTGAGCCGAATAGATGACATTGAATCCGCGTACGTATTTGCTTTTCCTCTCAAAGGTCATGGAGGTGGAGCGATTCAGTTGTTACGTTTTATTAAAGTTTCTCCCAGCGATAAGGACATTTTGAGGTTGTTTATCTCGCGGTCAGCGGGCTCATTGCGCACGCGTTGGCTAAACACGTGGCGCACGAGCGATATGCATGCAACGGGAGTGCACCTACCATATACATGGGGAAGGACGGAGACCAGGAGAGAGGAACGCTGCCAGGATGTGGAGGGGTTTGGGTTTGGAGGGAAGACGGCGAGCAATGGTTATACGTGGCAAGCAGTTTCATTGTAGATTCAAAAAAGGATTGCTGCCGCGATGGATCGTTGTGTTTCTAAAATACATCTTGGGTTAAGCGTTCACACACACACACACTCTCACTTCGGTAGTCAGCCGTATCTATTATTGTTTTTGTGAGTGGTGGCTAACACTAATAAAGAAATATCAACAAGTAGGAAGTTGTGTTTCCGTGGTTATTACATATACATGGACATGAAGCGCATAAGTTATATTTCAGTTGAGAATCGCTTTGCTTTGGGATTTTTTTTCTCGTACTTGCATCTACTGGACAGCATTTTGTGTCAATCCACTGCTGGATGAGGGCCTCTCCACTTTGTTCTGCATTCATTTGGGGCCAGGTCGCTACTGAAAAATAAATAAATACCTTCTAGATTTGAAGCTTTCGTGACTGCAAGGATCCATACTCTTTGGTTCTATTCGGTAAAGTCACGTAGGTAAAAAAATAAACAACAACAAAAAAATACCTATTCTTTGGGTCTTTCAGTAAAGTCACGTAGATAGGTTAAAATTATATTTTTTTAAATCAAGTAAACAAAAAACTACGACGTTTCGATCGCAACACAAGCGGTCGTGACTTTACCGAAAGACCCAAAGAATATGAATTCCTGCGGTCACGAAGTCAAACTGAATACCTCCAGTGAGCTTCACCTGGTAATTAAAGTATGTAATTAACTTTAATTTGTATATGTTTAAGTGATGTGCTTACCTTTCCTCTACTTTGCACTCCAATGGCGTTTTTGTATTGTTTGTTGTTGTGTTCTGTTTGTTGTTGTGACGTTCTAACCCGCCCCGACTGAACATCCGTGAACAAAAAGAGCTTCATAACTCATCGAATTCCTCCGGTATAAAATACATATTCTGATTCTGGAAGATCGTCGGGGTTCATCGCCCATACCGCACCACGATGGGCCGTGCAGGTTGGTGACGGTGGGCAGCATAGACGTGGCAGCATAGAAGTAGAGCACAACAATGGGTTTGCTCTACACGGCCTGTGGTAGCGTCGAGCGCCGTCGTCATGCTTGGGGATGGCTGGCGTGGGGCGGAGGTCTCCATTCCGATCACTGCCCAGGTGGCAAATTCCTGCTTAGCTTCCGAGATCTGTCGGGACCAGCGCACGTTCTCGGTGACTTGCTCGTCGCTGGGATTTTTGTTGTTGTTTGTTTGCCCAATCGTTTTGTTTACGTGCTTACCAAATGCTTTGCTCGAGGAGAGGTTTCCCTCGACGCTCGTGAAGTCTCTGCACAACATCTCCGAGCGTGGAGCGGTGGCGACGGAGTAACTATTTATATTTCAAACCACTTATTTTTATTTTACCAAGTAAGGCCCACTGAGCTACGTAGCTGTTTTGTTCATAAGCGACCTGGCTATCACAAATGATAAGTCAACGAAGTGGCTTAACGCGTGGAAATGTATTGCAGTCAAATACTCTAAACCTGTGATGTTATTTTTAAATGTGGAGGGGAAAACCGGAGAAACCGGAGAAAAATCCGGACGACCACGAGGAGAGAGCGAGACATGCGAGCTCTAAGTATACAGGCGTCAGCATTGGGATCGAACCCACAACCTCTTGTATGCCAGGCGAGGTAATTAACATCTCGCCACCGTGGCGCCAGAGGCAACAAGAGGCGAGACGGGAGAACATGCATACTCCAAATATACAGCAGGTGTCAGGGTTGGGATTGAACCCACGACCTCCCGTATACCAGCGAGGTAATTAACATCTCGCCACCGAGGCAACAAGAGCCGAGACCGCACGGCTCTGCCCGTGGAGCGAGGTGGATTTCTGCACGAATATTGACTTTGGCCAGATGTTGGGCAACGGGGCACGTCTGCCCCACAGCCGCGCATGTCTGGTGCCACCTCCAGACCCCGCCCGGCTTGCAGCTCTGCGAAGCAAGGAGCCAATCGCGCACCCCCGTGCACTCTGCAAACCCCCACCGCTGGCTCTCTCTCACACTCGTCGGTAACGCTAAGCAAGGCCATCGAAGCAGTGATAATGTTGAGACGGGCGCCTATGCCCATATGGGGTTCGTTTTTTTTTTCAAATACGTAAAAAAAACACTCACACGATTACTGTTTTTTTTAAGGTTAATTCATAATTATTTTCACCAGCCATGATCGATCTGCAGCTGGATGAAAATCTCCCCATGCCGCTGCTGTTTCCGACCATCCCGCGATGTGACGATACATCCAGCGGCGGCTCAAAGAGCCGATTTCGCCGCTCCATCTCCTACGGGGGGACTTCACCCTCTGGCTATTTCCTTTCATTTCCTGCCACGCGACATGAGTCTTGACCGCCGGCCATTAATCTGTCGAGCGTCGTGGCCTCTGCCCAAGCCCCACGCTTGCGTCTCACAACAACCAAACCAACACGAACCGAATATTATACGAAATGCAAATAGCGAATCAAACCGTCGTGTGGCACTCCTGTGTAACTCTTTTACGAGCTCTTTGTGGGAACACACCCGTTTGCATGTGGCCCCATTGGCCGGAAACAACACGCGGATTTAGTTTCTATAAAAATGAGTGACACGGAGGGCAAAATGTCATGTGGGTGGTCCTGATAATCCCGGCTCTTACTTTTAAAACCCTGGGCCTTTGCATACACCGCTGTCTATAGCACCTGTGTTTACTTCACTCGAAGAATGCATGTTGCAGCTGTGGATTCAGTGGACAAGCGGTGAGAAACGGCTTCTCCATGAACCCCCCCAACCCCCCCAGACCAACTCGCGGCGTTTGTTCTCTCACCCGCCCGCGCGTATGGCGGCGATGTGGAACAAACAGCAGCGCCGCTCGCCGCCCGTTGTCGAGGTTCAGCGCTTCAAATCAAGCGGCGACTACGCACCGTGTGCTTCGCAGTGGACGTCAAAGATGCCCCCGGCGTCATTGGCAAGAGGAGGGCCGCTGCGTGCCGGCGTCAGGGTCCACAAGTTTGCCAATTAAAAAAAAAATTACCCCGCACAATTTCTAATTTGGGATTGTACGTCGTGCACATCGCCCCCCCACCTCACCCCCCCTACCGGAAAAGTAATGCCCCAGGTCACTCTTACAAGTGAGACTATCCTGGTCTCTTGAGTTCGCACCTTGTTAAACAAAGCCATCTAGAATATTGAACTAAATGCAGACAGTGATATTCCAGCACGCTTCCCGCCAGCCTTGGACCCTGCGAGTGATGTTTTGGACTGCTCTGAAAGTATCATCATCATCATCACGCCTGCAGCTCCGTTTAGCACAATTGGGTACGTACGGTGCGAAAGAAGTCCAACATGCATCATAGTAATAATTCAGGCCAGCATCAAGACCTTACTCCCCCTCACTGCATATCACCCTTCTATATGAAGTGTCATAAGTCGCAATAAAATGTACAACAAATGTTTGCTCAGCAAAATCAAATGAAATACACACCTTGAAAACAGAAGAATGCGTGTTTTCTAAGGCATTTGTTGAAGCCGAAAGAATACTGATAGTTGTACTTTTTGTTATATTTGTAATAATGCCACGCTCTCAATATGTTCACGAGACCAAAAACACACCGCACCGCTATTCCTCCCGCAGAACTCAACGCATTGAATTTGCGTGCGCGCTCACTCGTTCGGAAAGCGTGCTCGTATCGGAATGCTGTACTCAAATATGGGGGTTCGCAAAAAAAGCGGCGACCTTACGGATTGTGGCCCGCATGAGTGCCACGGACAATCAAGACGCGCTACTCCGAGCGTGCCCCGCTCAAAAATCCAGAGCGTCACCTTTAACCGTGGCCCGTGCGGATGAGTGAACGCTGCGTTGGAGAATGCCAATTACTGCCTCTTACCCCCCCCCTCCCCCACCCCCACCACGTCGCGACTCATACCCCACAATTAGAATTTGATTGCGGTGAGCGCGTCTCTGTGATGGAAGCTTCCACCAGTGCCTCTTTGATTTTTCTTGTGTGGCCAATGAGGTTCACAAGCATGGCACTTTGAAATCAAAAACCCACGGGCCCACTGGCATGAGGGCTCGCTGTTATGAATGGGCCATTTTCGTGCACGCTCGCTTTGAAGTTCGCTCAAGTGCGGTGGTGCACCATTGGGAAGACGCTCAAATCGGGTGCATCCAGGAAATCAACGAGCCCTTATTCCGAACGCGACGTTTTTCAACGTGAAACGACTTCATTTACTTTGATGCAACGCGGGACCTGCCGACACGACCCTCGCCGACGCGTAACCTCTGATCCATCCGCATTCTGATTTGATACGACAAGCCGATGAGTCGTCGTCGGTGTGTGTGTGTGTGTTGATTATGATGTGTGATGATGATGATGAACACGTGCAAACGACAGCAGTTGCAAGACCAAAGGCAACGTGAAGACGCACGGACAAATTTGGTCAAAAAAAAATCTGTCAACTTATTCCTTATGCCTTCGTTATCTTAACAATGCTGTGTCCTTCCACTGTGAGTCGAGGGCACATTTAAACGCCTTAAATCAGAAGTTGCACTTAGCTTCTTGTGGAGGCTGTTTTGCGTTTACCGTTTCAGAGTCAAGCTGGTGTCGGGACGACGATAATGAGCTCGTCACACTGGTCCGCGGGAAAGTTGAAAATCTCTCCACACAAAACGATTCTGTCATGTGTACTCTGTGGGTAGTCGTGGTAGTCTGCTTAGAAATCCACTCGGATTGGCAGCGCCCTTCCACCATGGCTCACTTCGCAGCATCATTCCTGTGGCCAGGATCGTCAAATCCGTAAACTATTAGGAAAACGCGTCCTCACAGAATAACAGTGCAGGCCAGGAAACATAATAGGTTGTTGTAGGCATTAGCCAAGCTAATGGGCCCCATGGCGTTGAAGTGAGGACTCTACGTGCATGGTTTCCAGAGGCAGACTTTGCAGCAGTGACCATTGGCGACTGCACTGTGCTGATGAGCCATAATAATCATGAAACCGGTTCAATGTTGTTCTTCTCTGTATCACTGCTGCTACTGGCAGCCAGTAACAGTTGTTCAACGTTGTTTTCATGGTGCTTGAGATGAGAGGACCACAATGCACTTCTTCGGGATCTGTTGATGGATTTGCATACGCACACCCATTTTTACGTGATTTGTCAGCATTGTTTGATCAGAAAATCATGGGACTGCTCAGACACTGGAGCCTTTGACATAGGGCACATCAGTGATTAGCAAAAAATACGCACGAGGATGGAGATGTCATGGTGAAACGCAGAGCATGATTCATGAGCAGTTTCTTCCGGGTTGGATTCTCGTGCGGGTATGATGTCAAGTTGAGCTGTAGCCCTCCACCGCCTGACACGGGCAAAACAAAAATCAAAGTTGTCACGTGGGCAGACGTGCCAATTGAGTTGATTTTCCAGCACGCCGTTTAGTGTTGAAACAAAAAATAACGGTGGGCTAAAGTAGTGAACTAATTGTTTTTTGTCAACGTGACACTTTTTTGCTGATTGGCCGTGTCGGGTGGTGGAGGGTTACGACACATTTATAAATAACGCGATCTAACCCAAAACCTATTTTATGAAAAAATAACGAGTTGAAATATTGACTATTTAGCGCAACCTTTTTGCTTGGAGATTGCACCTCGCATCGTCAGGCGATGACCTCGAGTGGATTTCGCATCCCACTGTGGGCCACTTTGACGCAGGCCCCATAACGTTATCGGAACAGCAGGTGGAGCAGTTTGATGTGGAGAGCCGATTGCTGATCAAGTCAAGTTGGTTGTTGTCAAGTCAAGTTGTAGTCAGGTCAAGTTGGTCAAGGAATCATGTAAAGTTGTTTGCAATTAACGTACGATTGGATTCCGCTTATGTTTGACTGCTGACGACATATTTCCGTGTATATACTTTTGTAGTCTTGTTAGAGCTATACTCTTTGGTTATTTTGGTTAAGTCACGTAGGTATAAAATAAAACCAAATAAATTAAATACCTACGTTGACTTTACCGACAGAACCAAAGAGTATGGATCCCTGCAGTCACGAAAACATCAAATCTAGATTGTTAGAGCTATCTAAGACTGCTGGCTAAATGTAATTTTCAATGGCAATCCCTGCATGTAACTACGTTCTCATACATCTCTACACATACATTCCGGTGGTTTTCTATTCTTGTGTATGATGGCAACAATATGGTTCAGGAGCTAAAGGCCAATGTCGAGGTCTGCTGGCCGCAACTAGAGGGCCTTCGGAGAGAGAGAGAGTTCGCGTCGTTTTGACATTCCTCCTCCTCCTCCTCCACCATCCACTGAAGGAACGCAGACTGCAGTGGTTTACTGTGTGGGTCATAGTGTTGGTTGCATGACCACAATGACACGACTGTGGCCTGTCTTGAGTTTTACATTCATGAAGGAGATATACGCATCAGCCTGTCGGTTTTCTGATGCGGTTGACTGTCCCGCCAGTGATGAAAAATAAGAATAGGTTTTACCCTTTCTGGCAATAAAACAAGTGTTAAGATGTTCGAACACCAAATAGAAAAAATTTTGCAAGCCACCAAGTATGCATCAACCGCACACGTACTTGTGGCACCCATTCTTATGTTTCATCATTTTGGATACCGGCACAAGAAAAAAAGGTCCCATGGATAAGTCCCACCAGTGTCTCCCAAGGAGAAATGGCCCTCGAGTGAGGTATTTGTTCTTGACGTCCGTGTTGTTCCCCTGTGTTGGCCAGCGTTCGTGCAGATCCGGGTGAGGATATAGGATGGTGACAGCAGAGGCAGCGCGATCCCACGATGGACTTGAGTCGGTGGCGATCTACATTGTTGTTGAGGTCTTGGTTGATGATGATCTTGATGGTGGTTTGTCGTTGGCAAGAAACGCGAAAAACTCCCTCGCGGTTTGGATTTCTCTGCGGATATTTGGTGGACAAATGCTCGCCAGATCAGGGAGCCTGGGGGGGGGGAATTGTTGTTGGGTGCCAGTGTTCCTGTTCGGATGTGCGCTGCACTATTTTATTGACCGCCACAACGTACGGTGTCGTCTACAGCTTTGATATTCGTGCCATATCGGCGATCAATGTGCGAGCTGTGTTTCGCATGTAATACTGTATTTTGGAAAATAGTTTCATTCAAAAAAAATAAAGGGACGGTTATCTGTTGAGGCGCACGGCTCTAAATACTGGTATTTATCAAGGCGATCGGCAGCGATGCCGAGGTATTTATCATCGCGCACGGCAATTGGGAAGTCACTTTATAAAGCAGCGGTCCGGGCGCGCGCGTTATCGCTCCCCCTTCACAGCGCGCGAGCGTGACTGCGGCGCGCTCCACGCTGGGAAGCACCGCGGCGCGCTTCACAATGCCCGGCCCCGCCGTTCTGCGCCCACGGCTTAATCTGGAAGACTTTCAAGCGGCTTCAGGTTTCTGCTTGTTGTGACTCCTCACTTCACCTTCCTGGGCTGATCAATCCCAGGCCGCCACCGCCGCGGGCCCCATCTCGGCGCGCCACGGGGTTAGCGGTAAACACCACCGAGGCTTTGGTGGCTCTGCTTGTCTCCCAACTGACTTCCATTTTTCAAGCGGCGCCGGACGGGAGAAGGGAGTCCCGCTTTAAGCTTGCGACGATCCGCAGACTATTTTACATCGCACCCCCCCCCCCCTGTCGCTTCTCTCTGCTGTGAAGAAGAGTTACTGCCCGAAACGTCACCTATTATATTTTTGTTCCCTCCTTTTTGAGCAGTGCTATTGACACGTGCGTTGGGTTTTTTTTTTTACTTCATGAACAGATGCCTGCATCCCTGGAAAATTATTGCTTTGTTAGTCGTGTTTTTTTTGTTGTCTAAGTATAACATTGCTCGCGATGCATTTTTAGACAAGATATTTTTATAATCCTGGTTTATATCGCTCTGCCTGCTTTCATGGCGCAGGTCTCTCTTGAAATTGATTGGGCTGTTGCGTGCGGGCATGGTGAAGGTAATTGGCTCTCGTCTGTTTCGAGATGAAAATGACTTCTTTAAAGTACTAGAATTTTGCTTGCCTGTGGCCACCTTATTCTGGCTCCTGCGGATGGCTTCTCAGTACTTCGCGCCTCGCCCGTCGCCCCCCACTGATGTCCTCTTCTTCCAGCCGCTCCCCCAATGTGTGCAGATCCTACTGACTCTATTGTATGTAGGATGTGTAGGCATATATGCCTACAAAATAAAAAAAATGGGGTGGGGGGGGTGAATATATTCTTTGGGGGTGGGTTGGGTCATCAATTTTTGGAAACCTATTGGATCAACTTTTTACCCCCATATCTGGTGGGGGGAGGGGGGGGAGAGGTCCACTTTCTATAACTTTTTGATTCAGGCCTTCTGAAAAGTTCCTAATTCTTAGTTAACGGACAAATGGGACGCCGGAATTTTATATTAGATAGATATTGGTGCTCCGCAGGTGCTCACTCTCAACTCGCTTAGAACTTCTCTGTCCTCTGAAAACGCAGACTGACTTCAACACTGAGTGACAGTACTGAGCCTTTCTTTATTGAATGGAAGAGAAGTGAATGTGGTGGCAGCCTTTAATGGGTCAGCAGACAGGTCAAGGAGGGCCAGGATGGTGAGCTGCATGCTCCACTCTGACCCACAGGTGCAGTGGTTTGTCAGGCCCGTCTACATTTTTGTCATCTAAACTAAAACGCAACAATGTTTTATGTTTTACCAGGTAAGGCCCACTGAGCTTTCTAACTCTTTTTTCAGAAGCCACGTGCCCACAAATGATAGATACATATCTGCCTGATATCTTCTGAAATAAACATCTTCAATTTGGTATTATTATTAAACCTTTCATATCATAAGTAAGAAAACAGCTGAATGAACCTTTTAAGATGAATAGTTAAGGCCATGTTAGTTATTCTCAGTAAGCTGACTAATAAACCCTGCATAACAATAAAAAAACTCAACTAAAATAATTGCAAGTTTTAGATGGTACAGTGGTTAGCGCAATGCTCTGTTAACTCGGGAACCTGACTTTAGTTCTCGCCATGGCTAACATCAGTGACGAGTGATACCTGAACTGACCAGCGTAGTGAAGTATGGTTAAAGAACCCCTCTGACCTACAAAGCGTGGGGAGGCCTTCACCCAGCAGTGACAGGATAAGGGCCGCACATCATCATTATTCTACTACAGTACAACTAATTGTAAGTTCTTAACAGGCACTTTATTTTTTTACATATATATTTTATGGAAAGTACATTTCACAAAGAGCCTCATGAAAGGCCGAATATATGGAGCTGTGTGACCTATCCCCTCCCGCCTGACGTTCAAAGCACAATAAAATAAACCCATCCCGCTGGTAATATCAATAACAATACAACATTGTGAACGTGAACGCAGCTTTACAGCAATATTCAACACGGGGTTTCCGCCCCCCCCCCATCCCTTCTCCTTTCACGAACGTTTCTTTGAAAAAAAAGAAAACAAGCTGCCTTGCCAATCAAAGGGCAGCCCAGAGCCCATGAGCGATCACCAGGTGTAGGCCTTTTAAAGGCGCTCCGGTTATAGTTGTGGTCGCCCACCACACCCCGACCATTTGTCGAAAATATTGTATATCAAGTCACTGCGACCCCGCGTAATACGAGATACTCGGCGGTCATATTTGAGTGCGATGCGTCTCTGCGTGCGCTGCAGTGAGAAGGAGAACTGAGAGTGAAGACCGACAGTGCCCACCCACCCACGTTGCGGGGCAGAGATTCACTTCGTAGGTGCACAGCTGGCTCTGTTAACCCTTTTCAAAATGCGCCAGCCCCCCCGCCCCCCTCGATGACTACCTGAATGTCAAACACTTGCCCTATGGGTAGACTGGTCCCCTGCCTATGACTGTGGAATTTCCACCACTGGGTCAGGACCGTACATGAGAGAGGAGCTCTTAACAGGAATTCATTCTGACGATGGATGCCCTCCCTGTACGTTGTGAAGGACTGTCCTTGCGGGGCTGGAGCAGCGGCACTGGTCTGTATGTATGTCGAAGTTCTTTGCCACCGTACCGAAGCCAAGCGTGCTAATCGGAGTAGCTGTGAAACTGGCAACCCGAGTTTGATCTCTGGCCTTGACTAACGTCAGTGGTGAGTGATATCTGGAGCTGTCCCCACCCGCTCCACTTCGCAAACCTCCACTGACCAGTGTGCAGGGACAAAGATCCCCCGCATAGTCTTAACAGACTGCTGGGGCAAGTGCCGTTGGCGAGCACCTATGAAAGCCAGCACGGCACTCGAAGTGGTGGGCAGACAGCATCACGCACGTCCGCCTTTGTCTCCCAAGTGGCGATGCTTACACATCGCCCGAGGTACTCATTTGAGGCTGAGTCGACCTAAGGCAGGCTCATCAGCGGTTCAAATATTCGCTGCTGTTATTGGACTGACCAGTGTGGTGAAGTATGGTCAAGCGACCCCCATGGCTGAAATGGCACGGCAGGCTTTCAACCAACAGTGGATTGGATTCAATTATGATATCGTTATTGTTGGATAGGATTTTAAGAGTGTATTTTTTAAGTAGATTGTGCTTCATTGTTTTGATAATGTGGTGGGTTTTTGGTATTTTAAAGATAAACTACAGCACTATGTGAGTATTAAAAACATGATGTAAACAAGATTGTGTAAAGTTCTTTGAATTTTTCACTCGCATTGAAATGTCAGTTTTTTATTTAAGGCACGTTAAAATGACGCCGTATTCCCATATTTACTTGATTGATAAGCACGTGAAGAAGAATAAGAAGAATTGATAAGGTTGGGAGCAGTGGAGCAGTTGTTTGTGCACACAGCTATGAGCCTGGCAACTGCGTTGTGTGGTTAACAAATGTGTGCATAGCCGCATTGCAAACTCTAATTCCTCTCATGCCACCCGTGACATCTCTTGCAACCCCACACAGGCACTCCCGACCTCCTGACCCCACGGCCACTTTCTCTATCCCCTAAAGACCCCCTCTCCTGAATTCCACAATCATCGATAAGCCAACAGCAATTATAAACCGGAATGACGCATGCGATTTAGAAATCTTGTTTTTCTTTTAGGAGGTCGACACAAAATGGGCCGTATGAATTTGTAATCGCGCTGCATTTAAATACGAGTAGCCGTCACGCAACAACTCTTTGAGACGCGACGTGAGTTCCGCGGTCCAGGTGTGTGCATGGAGAAGCGGCGCATTCTGCAGCCCGTGGTTTTTAACCCAGACGTGTCGCCGCACAGAGACCGCTGTATAGCCGGGCTTGCGACGCTCTCGCAGGATAAGCGTACACACATTCACAGAGACCAGCGCTCGCGTCACGGATGTTTTAATGGCAATTCCTCTGCGCTCGGCGATACAGCCGCACCTTTAGATCTGTACACAAAGTGCACCTTGCTTTGAATGGTATCGCGAATGGTGTGCAAGCGGGTGCCAAACCTGGAGACGCGATCTGAACAAATTCCAGTAAATCCCTCTTAACAAATTTCACCAAAGATCTGTGCTTCCCTATTGTTGGGGGGGGGGGTGGAGGAAGGAGGGGGGGGGGGTCATAGGGACTGCCACGGCACATGCAGGTGACATACATGATGGACCGTGGGGGTGGCCGTCCCAGGGTTGTGGGGTGTTTGATGCGCCGCCACTGAAACTATTGCCATCGTTTAACAGTGTCCGTGACGCTCCGATGTGTACTGCCAAAATAAGGGCCGCTTATTTTGAGAGTAACATTTTTCAAAATCTAACTCGTGGGCGCGTAACCTCAGGCGGACACCACGCGACTCTGGCTCTGGCCCTAACTTTTCCGCGTGCGTGCGTAACGACCCTGGCCCAGCTGCAAATGCGCTGTCCCTCATTCCCAAAACGCCGCCGCACATTTGAGTGTCAGGTTGCTCATCCGTCGATTTACAAAAAAATAGCTCCCTTTGGCAGCGCCGTTTTGACGTTGCTTCACTTGGGTCACAGTGTACCCACTTTGTTATGACGTCCTCCGAAGAAGCAAACATAATTTTAATCTGATTTTTTTACATATCTTCACTAAACAAATACTGTCTTTTTTCCTAACAAGTGTCATAAATAACAATTGTGTGCAGTCATGCATTGCCTGCGTGTTTGTTTGTATGCATGTGCACGACTGAGGGTGTGTTTGTGTGTGTGTGTGGGAAATGCACTCTAGAGGGCATCTGCCAGTCACCCCAGTCTGGTGGGTCTTAGAGTGCACCTGCACCTAGCTTGGCACAAATGCAATGGTGATCACTCTGCCACTGATTGGGGAATAGTTGATGTTTCGTGACAGATGTTCCTGTTCTGGTGATCACGTTGCTAGATATTTTATAACTTTTTCTCGAGCCTCAACCAATGACTTTCCGGCAATGTATAGTACGCCAATCTCCGTGCTCCGTAACAATTTAACGACCACCTGTTTCAGATTTTACATATCATTTACTATAGCCTGTCAGCTTCAAATGTTTATCGACCGTGTAACCCATAAGTTACAGTGAGTGTGAAATTGTTTAGCTATACAGCCAATAGGTCTGCGTGGTGCAGAACAGGTGCAGCCAGTTCTCATCATTTCCACGGCAGAGACAGGCCGGTCTCCATGTGGTCCCTTGAGGCCCTCACAGGGGCTATGGAGACGGCGAGGGTGGAGAATCCGGTGGGTTGTAGAGAAGGCTAGGTGATGGTTGTGAATAAAAAACATCTTGAGGGTGAAGGCCGAGCGGAGCTCTGCTCACGGGACTGCTTCGCTCCTTTCTGTGCCCAAAGCCTCATTCTGAAAACAACAACAATGTTATTGTTGTTATTATCATTGATGTTGTCAGCCTGTGAATTCCTACTGGTGGACAGAGGTCTCCTCCATTGTTTTCCAATTCTTTCATCTCTTGTGTCTCTCCTTCCCAGTGTTCTCGGCGCTCTGGGATGCTGCCTCTGCCATTTCTTCCGCTGCCCTCCGCCGCTGCTTCCCTTGCCTTTCTCGCAGAATAAATGCAACGCGAAGCCTGCATTCTTTGATCGTTATTTATGATGAGAAGTGTGTAACAGAAAACATTCTCGCACGAACGGGCACAACACTGCGAGTCCTGGCACGAGTGATAATCTCACGATTACAGCGTGTCACAAACTCACCATGTGGCGAAGAATCAGAATATCAGAATATCTATTTATACTGGAGGAATCCGATTACCTATAAAGTTATTTTTTTTAACAGATGTCCAGGCGAAGAGTTAAGGTTATAATTGTAAACCATTGTAGAATGTCATCATTAAATGACAAGAACAACAAAATGTTCATGTTTGTCTACTGTGTATTGTAGCTCAGGTAATTGTGTATCTCGTATTCTTTATTCTGTTAGAAAGATGCAGATTTTTAAAAAAACTAAATGCGTGGCAAAGTTTCAAAGACGACAGTTTTGTTACTTCACCTGAAAAGGGCTACTTGTGTTGTGGCCGAAACGTCGTGAGAATTTTATTGCCTTATTTTATTTTATTATTCTCATTCTACGTGACTTTACCGAAAGAACCAAAGAAGATGAATTCTTGCAGTCACGAAAGCTTTAAATCGAAGCCTAAGCGTTTGTTATTTATTTGCCTGCTGGAGCAAAAAGCATTCTCAGCTGTAAATGTTGCATACCACACATGCTCGACGTCATAGATTGTTCACATGTGGCCCTACAGCCTTCTATATTTAAAAAAAGCATTCACCTTCAGGCATTAATACGATGACCCTTGCTCATTGCTAATAGAGTTGTGAGGGCATCAAAAGCAAGCGGCACCCCTCCACCCCTCATAATTGCGTAACGCTCTTATAAGTGTATTTTTGGGGGGAAGATCTCGCGCGCGCGTCGATTTTGTAACTCGATACATTCTCACGGCTCTCTGCAGAGGCCGCAGACCGTCAGCAGCAGGACCCAACGTGCGGCGCTGCGGCGGCGATGTTTTCAAAAATAACAGCGTGGCGTTGTGTCTATTTCCCCCCGGAGACAACCCCATCATCGCAGATTGCCACGGCTGATGTGGGTTGTTCTCGTATTTTTTCATCTCTTCTATTCGCGTTCGCGGGTTTTGTTTTATTTTTCTCGAGGCTCCTGATATTCGAGTAAGGTTGTTCCAAGGCTATCTGATGGGAGGAAAAAAAAACCCCAGTCTTTTCTACTTTTTTTTTTTAAAAATTGTATTTTAATCTTAGCTGCTGTCCAAATGGTCACCTTTTTTTCTTGTTGCTGTTGCTGGTCTTCAGATAAACTCAAAAGTCAGCATCTCCTATGGCAACACGCACAATAAAAGCGACATAGCTTTGCCACCTCTCTCTCCCTCTGCATTGGTGTCAGTTCCACACAGGTGTGCATGTGCTCTCGCATAGTTTTAGAAATAAAAAAAACAGTGTTCAGCCCCGTACTTTCAAATACAAAACTATATATACGACCAGCATACAAAACTGAAACTTATTAACAGAAAGATACGTAAAATGCTCATGTTTGTTAATGCCTTGTCACCTTAGTTACGTCGTCTGCAGCAATGAAATACATTTCTTGACAAGCAGAGGTTACGTAATGAGCTGTTGTAAGAGCAAGGGCACGGCTCTGTTTGCCTATGAAGTCACGAAGCTCCACATGAAGGCAGGGTAATTACAGCCCTTTAACAATCATGCGTGAGCCCCCGGTATGCGTTTATGTTGTTGTTAAAGGGCATGTCGTATTAAATAAATGTAATGTACAACTTTACATTAAATAACTGTATATTATTATCTTCTTTGGTTCTTTCGGTAAAGTCACGTAGAATGAGAATAAAATAATGAATTGATAAAATAAAATAACACAATAATATTCTCACGACGTTTCGGCCACAACACAAGCGGCCTTCTGTCCTCCAGACAGTCTCGTCCCTTCACCTGATGAAGGCCGCTTGTGTTGTGGCCGAAACGTCGTGAGAATATTATTGTGTTATTTTATTTTATCAATTCATTATTTTATTCTCATTCTACGTGACTTTACCGAAAGAACCAAAGAAGATGAATCATTGCAGTCACGAAAGCTTTAAATCGAAATTGTATATTATTATTTCTTTATTTTATGAATGTCCCACATGGTGTGTTGCTACAGTGTATAAGAGTAATATACAATACGTTGTTCAAGGGTGTCCCGTGTGACTTTGAGCCCGGCACACATCCACGTGCAACGATGTAGTTCAATGATAATGATGTCCATGTAGTCAACATCACAACGGGTTTTACATACGTAGTAGGTAGCACTCGATTCGGCAAAGTGCACGGCAGCGTTACTTTCCACTTAATGGTGTTGTTAATACGATGCGATTATTACACACGACGACGTGGCTGTTAACTTTGTTTTACAAACGCATTTCTGAACGACACTGGAGTGATCTATCAGGCGTAGGAGGCCAATGCATCGATGGCCTATGCCCCAAATCCAGTGCCGGATTAAGCTAGTGCGGGGCCTGTTATAAAGGGGCCCTAAATAAAAAAAACATGAATATTAAA
Source organism: Petromyzon marinus (assembly GCF_048934315.1). Taxonomy (NCBI): domain Eukaryota; kingdom Metazoa; phylum Chordata; class Hyperoartia; order Petromyzontiformes; family Petromyzontidae; genus Petromyzon; species Petromyzon marinus. Next base: position 2,404,423 of record NC_133700.1, on the reverse strand, counting down.
ACACACATTGTTTTACTTGCATAGTAAAGTACTTGTTTTATTCATTTGCTATACAGCCAGATAATACGAAACATCACTAACCTTAAACACCCAGCCGTTCATAAAAGTTTAAGGCGGTATAGTACTATAGTAATAGAGCAAGTGCAGAATCACTGAACCGGAATTGACAGCTTGAAAGCATTTTTTGCGCGGAGCCCTTGAAAGTGCAGGGCCCCTAGCATATTGCTACCTTAGTTCCTGGGATCATCCGAACTAAAAATCTCATCAGACCTACAGAGCGTAGGCAGCCTTGAGCCTGGCTAGTACTCGGATGGGTGACCAACGACGTCACCCGCCATGATCCCGGTCACAAAACGCTCCCGGACGAGATGCGCGGGGGGGGGGGGGTGCTGAGAGGTTGCCCAGGAGATGGAATTTTGCTTTGTGGAGCCTCCTCACGTGCGTAGTAGTAGGGGTCTGATGCAAGTGCCTCCGGGTTTGATCCCGGCAAGCTAAACAACTCGTCCGCTGAATTATCCAAACATGTCAGGGGAAAAAAACTCGGAGATTCAGTGAGGCTCTCTTGGACAAATAAATGAATAGTTATCGATGCAAAGCCTCGGACGAAACGCGCGTGTAATTGTGGGCACAACCGACGGGGCTTTGTTGAGGTTTATCGCGCTTTATAGGCTTCTGTAGATCTTCGTCCATTAAGGTCCCCAACGACGTTGCAATAACACGGCACTCTGTGTATATTTACGGGAGCGTTTTGTGACCGGGATCATTGAGTAATCAATAATCCTGTCATAAGTAAAGTGATTGTGTAATCCTCTTTACTGTGTAACCTTTAGATGTGCGGTTTTTTTTTAAAACAGAACTTTGTACCTTTTCTTCACAACAACAAAAAAGGTCTCCAAAGGCTCCCCTTTTCCCCCCCTTCTTCTTTTTCTTTGATTGTGCCTTTTTTCCCCTCCACAAAGCCCTGCCCTCCCCCTCCCGTGCTTTCGGGTGCCTTCACAGGGGTATTTCCAAAAGCGATGGAACTCTGTAAAGGCTTTGATCTCGTGCTTGTAACCAATGTCGTGTATGAAAGCGAATAAACACAGGTGTGTGTGTGTCAGTGTGTGTGTGTCAGTGTGTGTATCAGTGTGTGTGTGTCCGTGTGTGTGTCCGTGTGTGTGTAGGGGTGGCCGATATTTAATATCTGGGTGGACCGTTCTCTGTGGGAGTTGCGTCACCAGTCTCACCTCTCAGCTGCTGATATATACCTGCTTATTATACATCGTCTCGTCGTGCGCCCGAGCCTTTTCCAACTTCCAAATAAATAACAATCTTGAAGATTGGTGTGGTTTATTTTCTTCATACGCACCGCGCGCATCTCCTCCGTCTTGCGTAAGAGCGACGCAATTTAGAGTAATTGCTGCTGCACGTTTCGCTCGGGAGGCAGACCCAGGTATTACCGAAAGGGTGGAGTTCAACATTTTACGAAGAGAACGGACGGGGGGGGGAGGGGGTCATCTTGCACTGAGGGAGTGGCTCCAGCCCAGGTGTTTTCCTTAAGCAGATCCCCTACTCTGAACGCCGCTGTGCCGCGCGCGCGTGCGTGTGTGTGTGTCAGTGTGTGTGTGTCAGTGTGCTTATGACTGGCTCCAGTTTAATAGCAGAGGTCTCACTCCGAATCAGTCGAGTGGCAATATCTTTTCATCGGTTGCGTAACGCTGTGTGGAAGCTACCTGATCTGTCGCTCCGCACTACACTTCTGGTCTTCTCGGCCACGGTCATTCCCTCCCTTCTCTACGCTTGCGAAACGTGGACCCCCCCTGATGGAACATCTTCGCCGGTTAGAAACATTTAGACTAGCCTGCCTACGATCCATCCTGGGTTTAACCAGGCTGGATTGTGTGAGGAGCTCACAAATTCTTGAAACATCTGGGCAAGGTCCCATCGGTGAGCTCCTCCGGCAGGCAAGGCTGCGTTGGCTGGGTCATGTAGTCCGCATGCCCAGCCACCGCATGCCGAAACAGCCTTTGTTCGGCCGGATCAAGGGGGCTAAACGGACGCAGCACGGGCTAGAGAAGAGATGCAGTGATGTGGTACAGGAGGATGTGGAGCTGAGTGGACTTGCCGATGACTGGTACCAGCGGTGTCAAGATCGGCCTCTGTGGAGGAGGCTCGTGAAGGATGCTACTGGGCAGTTGGAGGCAGTCGCCCTCCAACAACAACGGAGGGCGGAGGAGCGACGCTCACAACAACGAGCGGAGCGCCGGGTGGCTAAAGCACAGCAGGTTGGCACAGTAGGGGGCACAGGTGGTGCATCAGCCAGTCATCTCAGTCATTTCTAGATTTAGACAGTCTGGTCCCTTCACCTGATGAAGGCTACTTGTGTTGTGGCCGAAACGTCGTGATTTTTGTTGTTTTATTTTTTACCTACGTGACTTCACCGAATAGAACCAAAGAGTACATCTCAGTCATTTTAGTCAGTCGACCCGTGGCACCTGGGTCTGCCCCGTGACCTCCTGCCAGCGGGCGTTCGACACTTTTACGTGGCCTCAAGGTGCACATGGCCTGGCACAAGCGTCGTGGTGACGTCACCGCCGCTTAGTGGCGAATGGCGGTTGTTGTTGTGTGTGTGTCAGTGTGTGTGTGTCAGTGTGTGTCAATGTGTGTGTGTGTCAGTGTGTGTGTGTGTCAGTGTGTGTGTGTGTCAGTGTGTGTGTCTGTGTGTGTCAATGTGTGTGTGTGTCAGTGTGTGTGTGTGTCAGTGTGTGTGTGTGTCAGTGTGTGTGTCTGTGTGTGTCAATGTGTGTGTGTGTCAGTGTGTGTGTGTGTCAGTGTGTGTGTGTGTCAGAAACCAAAAGGATTGATGCATTAACCACACCCTCGGTGGCTCTCGTAATATCCACAAAGCTGACACATGCAGTTGAACCTGTTGGGTTTTCACAGAATGCATGACAATGGGTGGGGGATGGGGGACGCATTCGGGGTAAATAAGGAACAAGGGCCCGTGATTTGATGCCTCTCGGAGACAATGCATTGTGGGTGACGTGCGGCTCTTTCATTTCGCTGATTTCCGTTGTCTATGACACTTTATCCACTTTTCCTGAATGGATTTTCTCGCAAATGCTTAGAAATCCCATGCGCCCACTCGCATTGTATCTACCACAATTGCCACTATTATTACTTTAACATATGTTTCCCAAATATATATACACATTGTCATGTGTGTGTGTGTGGGTGTATGGGTCAGCTTGTTTACTTAGAAGGCTCAAGTTTGGCTTGAATAGTGATAGTGGCATACAGGCTAAGAGGAATGGACAGGTAATACGACTCCACTTATTGCCTGCTTTTTTACCTTGTTAAGTTGTTAGGTCCCCACACCCTGTTGGGTTTTACATGAACCGAACAGGCGGCTTCAATTGTGTTCCTGGACAGAGGCCGTGCCATTCAACCTGCTCACCTAACCTCTGACACCTTCCGCACTGACAACAGGATCGGGGCGTGATTTCTCCACGAGCATTTTGCCTCGGGGCGAGGCGGACCACGGTGACCCCCAATTATTTGTGGTCATCGTCCTTTGTTACGGAAGGTGAAGGTTGTCCGTGGGACATAAAGGAAGGTCACGAGCCTTGGAGTCATGTTAAAAAGAAGAGGAAATGTGGTTGCGTGAAGCCACAAGAGACAATTGCGTCCAATAAGTCCCTGCGAGACTCCTGAAGTAAATATTCTGCAGCTCCTGCAACTACTTTTGAAGTAGTTTTTTTTGTTTAATATTTTAGATAAATATATATAGATGTATATTTGACCAACAAGTCTGCGTATGAAGTTTGTGTTTCTTAATTATAAAAAACACAACAAAATTGATACGGGCTATTAATTTGCCAAAATATAACCTGCGGGGATTCTTGCGTGCAAGTGGAGCATGGGAACTTCCATCAGGGCTCCAGCACATTATCGTTCTTAACACTCACACACACACTCTCTCCTGATCAAGTTGGCCCAATCACGTTGCGCGATAGGCATCAACAGACGGCAGCAGGCGAAGAAAAGCAGGCCATTTGTCGTTCCATAAAGGAGCGATGAAGACAATGCACACCCAAACATTTACTTGGCAGACATTCGCCGTCAACTTCACGCAGACAGGAAGAGTAGTTAGCATTCTAAAGAAAACAGCATGGATGAAGTGTGGGAAAGGGGTTAGGAGATAATTATCGGGAAGGATGTTTAGGCAGCTGTGCACACCTCAGAAATAGAAGCAACATGATGGCTACAGGTGTGAAAGATAACAATTGATGGCCGAGGTAGGAAAAAGCAAGGATGAGTTCTTGGTGGAATACTTTGGGTTCTTTTTTATTTTTGCTATTTGCTTTGTCAGTGTTCAGCAAAAAGGAACGAATAGGTTTGGTGGTGGGAGACCAGTGATGACGTCATATTGCTCTATTTAAGACCGGAAGCAGGTGCACTGCTTCACTATTCTGCCAAATCGCCTGACGATGCTGGATGTAAGAAGACATGCACACAGTGTCAACATAATACAGCAATGCCCCGATTTACGTCTCCCCAATTTACGTCATTTCGCAAAAACGTCGTCACTTTATTAACGCCACTACCTGATTTGCGTCGCCTCAACCCCACACTCACGTCGCTGGTAGCATCGCCCGTCCTTTCTCGTTATACGTCGCCTTCGTCTCCACCACCTCCTACCCTGTAAATCGCTTTGATGGACGTCGTTTCGATATTCGTCGTCGCACCTTTTAGGAACCCATCCCCGACATACACCAGGGTATTACGGAAAAGTTCTGATTCCTAACAAAGTTGTTGCAGCCACAACGTGCCATGCTTGTCAGTTCGAAATGGCCAATGGACGCCCTGAGAGAATGGCGAAATGCATTGGAGAGCTGATTAAAAAAAAAAATTATACATAGCTCCATAATAGAGGTTTTTGGGTTAGATTGTGTAAACGTGAATGTGTCGTTAAATCCGCCACCAACCGACGCAGCTAATTAGTAAGGGTTGTCACGTAAAGAGAACGTGCCAATCCGTTACTCGTACAGCGCACCGGTGTGTCGGAAGGTAAACCGACAACATTTACAATCCGAGAACGACGTTTCGCCAGAAAATTATAACTATCATCATCAGGTGACAGCCAGAGGTCTGGGATGTTTAGAATTTGGCTTGTTTTGTTAACGTGACGAACCTTACTCATTGACTGTCGGTTGGTGGCGGGTTTAACGACGCGTTTATGTTTACGCGATCTAACCCAAAAAAAACCTTGATTATGGATCACATTGGTTGCGAAAGCCTACGTGTTATTAAACTTATATGAAGCTGTTCGTTGTTACGATATATGCCGTGTCACCAAGAAAGATAGGTGGCCTCGCTCCGACAACGCTGCATGTCAGACTACCTTGGAAACATTCGAATGCATCAACCACTCCATGTTTGTCTTTAGCAAGGGCTCCATCTGCTGACAGAAGCCAGCCAGATAATGAAGCCAACCTATCGCATGATTTAGACTTAAAACTTTCGTGACTGCAGGAATTCATATTCTTGGTTCTTTCGGTAAAGTCACGTAGATAGAAAACTAAAATCTAAATTAAAAGCTTGTGTTGCGATCGAAACGTCGCGGGGTTTTTTCTTTCTTTTAATTTTGATTTTTGTTTTCTATCTACGTGACTTTACCGAAAGAACCAATAATATTATCGCATGATGTTTGATTTCTGAATCTTTTTTAGATTTTCGCCAAAATATTGCATCGACGTATTTAGTATATCTTCGGCAACATATTAAATAACTTATTTAGTGTATCCTCAATTATCGACATCATATAAAATATATAAAATCGTCACATCAAGAGGTATTAAACATGTTCCATTGCCAAACACAAATGCCGCATTTCAGTAAGTTGTCTATTTTCAACTGGTCGTGCCTGCTGAATCGACGAGATATTTTAAGTGTTTAAAGTCTGGTTGGATCGTGTGTGGGATGCATTGCAGCTCAATACCGTGCATGATCAATCTACATTTGAAGTTTTCGTGACTGCAGGGATCCATACTCTTTGGTTTTTTCGGTAAAGTCACGTGGGCATAAAATAAATTAAATCACGACGTTTCGGGCGCAACACCAGCGACGTTTCGGGCGCAACACAAGCGTCCGTTTGTGTTGCGCCCGAAACTTCATGATTTAATTTATTTTATTTTATACCTACGTGACTTTACCGAAAGAACCAAAGAGTACCGTGCATGATATTCGTTGCCCTGTCTTTATACATTTAGTTTTGGCCACTATATTTCACACGCTTATTCAAGATATCATCAATGAATTGACAACACATTAAATGCGTTGCCGATAATTGAGGATATGCTCAATGAGTTAATTAAAGGGGTGCCGTGGTGGTGTGGCGTTGACCACCTCATCTGGCATGCAGGAGGACGTGGGTTCGACCCCGACCCTGGCTCCTGTATATTTGGAGTTTGCATGTTCTCCCCGTGGTCGCATATATTTTTCTCCAAATCTTCCGGTTTCCCTCCACATTTAGAAACACGCTTTAGGAGGATATTTGGCTGCTATAAATGTCCACATAACAATTAAGCCGCTTCGTTGGGCTGTTATTTGTAACGAGGTCGTTTCTGAAAAAGATCTTTATAGCTCAGTGGGTTTTGCCTGGTAAACTAAGAGTTTAATTTAGTAAATATATTGCTGAAAATCGAATATATTTAAAATAGCAACAAACATCATGCCACAGCCATTAGCTTGTGTCCCTTATCGATGAGACCCCAACCTTCTCAGGAATGACTACCAGCTGGGGAGCAACACGCTTGTTAACTTACCTGTCCCACTCATGTTTATCATCACCCAGCATTGTTTCACAAAACCTGACTGCTGATGAAACTCACAACGTTAAAACACCGGTCGAGAGTTTGGTTTGCTTAAACAATTGCTGCTTGATGAAATGTGTACGGAAATAAAATAGGCTGATGAGACTCAAACATATTTCTGTTGTTTATATGTGGAGACATTTAGATTATTTCGATTATTTTGCTGCTATAAAGTGGCACGTGAAAAGCCACTTTGTAAAGTTATTATGTGGCCATGTCGCGTATGAAAAATAAGCTCAGTGCGCTTTACCCGGTGAGATAACACAAATTGTTTAGCTTCATTTGTATATATTTTAAGTGATTTGTTTACCTTCCCTATACTTTTCACTCCTCTCGTGTTTTTGTATTGTTTATTGTTGTAAAGTTCTGACCCACCCCGACTGGACATCTGTAAAAGTGATGTAAAGCTATTCGGATTCCTCCAGTATTCATAAATATTCTGATTCTGCGTCGGGTGGTGGCGGGTTTAACGACACATTTATATATTTTATACGCGATCTAACCCCCCCCCCCCCCCCAAAAAAAAAAACCTCATGGATTCTGGTTCTGTTTGAAGCCTTGGCGTTGTGTGTTGTGCCTTTGGATGCCGAATGAGTCGTTCCCGAGTGTGGTCAGGCGGTGGAGTGCAAGCAGCCTTGGGGGCAATTCGAGCCGAAAAACTTAAAAATAAACTATTTTTTATTTCACCAGGTAAGGCTCACTGAGCCTACGTAGCTCTTTTTTCAGAAGCGGTCTGGCCACAAATCATAGCTCAACGACGCGGTTTGTCACGTACAAATGTAAAGCAGCCAAATATTCTAAAACGCGCAATGTAAATTCTAAATGTGGAGGGAAAACCCCGAGGACCCGAAGAAAAATCCACGCGACCACGGGGAGAGAGACACCGCAAACTCGAAAGATGTAGCAGGCGTTAGGGTCGGGATCGAACCCACTCGCTCCTGTGTACCAGGCGAGGTCGTTAACGTCTCCTAGCCACCATGGCACCGAAGGGAGAATCTGCTTTTGGCGGTAGGGAAGGTGGTGCAATGGTGACGCTTGAAGCCGCCTCACAGCATGAAGGGTGCTGGATTCGATTCCCGACTCGGGCGTCTCTCTGTGTGGAGTTGGTATGTTCCTCCCCACGCCTCCCTGTTCTGCATGGGTTTCCTCCTGGTTCGCTGGTTTCCTCCCACAGCTAAACACATAACAACGTAACTGGTTTTGATTAAAATCTTTCGTGACTGCAGGGATTCATAATCTCGGTTCTTTCGGTAAAGTCACGTAGAAGGGAAACAATAAAATAATAAAAATATTAAACAATAAAATTCTCACGACGTTTCCACTGCAACACAAGCAATCATCATCAGGTGTGAAAACCACAACAGGTGTGAAAACCACAACAAGAACATTTTCTTGTTGTGGTTTTCACACCTGATGATGATTGCTTGTATTGCAGTCGAAACGTCGTGAGAATTTTATTGTTTAATATTTTTATTATTGTTTCCCTTCTACGTGACTTTACCGAAAGAACCAAGAATATAACGTAACTGGTATTGGCCAAATACCCCAATGTTGATAAAAAAAACCTGCACATTGGAGCAGCATGATCTCCTACTGCGAGAACTTGGCCGGGACCCTGCTCATAAAGAGTCGCATCTTCACATTTGAGAATTGGGGCTATGAAGACTCCGGTTACACAGTGGCCATCTCTTGAGAATGACGTCACAGCGTCTGTGACATCCAGCAGTGGATGATGATGATGATGATATATTTCCTGTATGGATAATTTATCAATGGTGATTTGCTTACCTTTCCTATACTTTGCACTCCTATGGGTTTATTTTTTTAATTTTTTGCTATTGTAACTTTCACACACCCCTACGTGATATTCCCCTGAGTGAGTTATCATTTGTGATAGCCAGGTCGCTTCTGAAAAATATCTATATAGCTCAGTGGAGGGCCTTACCTGATAAAATAAAAAGGAATAGTAAAGAGTAGGTGCTGTATTCGTAGCATTGTAAAATATATATTTTAAAATATATATGAAAAACAGCTTCACAGCTCATCGGATTTATCCAGGGGACATGACGTCATCCATCTCCAAACCACCAGTTGCTGGAGAAAGAGACCCCCACCGCCCCCTAAACAGCCCCGCCCCCTCAGGACATGACGTCATCCATCTCCAACCGACCAGATGCTGGGGAGAGAGACCTCCCGCTCCCTTACATCCCCCCCCCGCACACGTGACGTCATTCATCTGAAACCCACCAGTTGGGGAAAGCACCCCCGCCCCCAATACATGACGTCATCCATCTTCAAACCACCAGTTGCTGGAAAAAGAGATCCCCCCGCCCCCTTACACCCTCGCCCCCTCTGGACATGACGTCATCCATCTCCAACCCACCAGTTGCTGAGGAGAGAGACCCCCGCCCCCTTACACCCTCCCGCCTTCCCCCCATAGACATGACGTCATCCATATTCAAACTACCTGTAAAGAAATCCCCCCGCCCCCTCTGGACATTACGTCATCCATCTCCAACCGACCAGATGCTGGGGAAAGAGAGACCCCCCCCGCCCCCTTACACCCGCCCCCTCCCGTAGACGTGACGTCATTCATTTCAAATCCACCAATTACTGTGGAAAGCACCTCCCGCCCCCCCCATACTTGACGTCATCAATCTCCAACCCAACCAGTTTGCGGAGGAGAAAGAGAAGACCCCGCCCCTCCCTGGACAATGACGTCGCCCATCTACAACCGCCCCACAGGACGTCACCACGTGATGCCGCTCCGCGAGCGTTGATTGGCCCTCGTGTCTTTCTTCCCCCTTTCCCGCGCGTTCGCGATCCGTTTGAAGCAGCGACAAAAAAAATTTGAATCTCGCGGCGCTCAACGGCTCCCTGCGCCTGGCGACTTCAAATCGACGTTCGCGCGCGAACGAGCGGTGTCGGTGCGAGTCTTTTTTAGTTTCAAGACACGAGCAGAGCGCGATTCCGTCCTCGTTACCTCGCAATCGTTTCGCTCCAATAACAACAACAGCAGCAACAAAAGGCCTTTTGCGTTTTTTTTTGTTGAGATGGCGACGAGCGTTTTGGACGCTGCTCCGCTGAAGGTGAGAGGTTTTGTAACGTGGTGTGTATGGCGGTAGCTTGCAGGCGGCGCGCCGCGCCACTTTAGCTCGGGCTTGAAAGACGCAGGGCCCTCGTTAACGCGATGCTTGCTGGGCTTTACCACCGGCGTTCGCCGAGTATAAAGTTTACATCGGTTTAGGGATGACGGCAATACCGTGCGCGCGTGGTGTAAGTCTCTTAAAAGATTGTTTGACTGAATGCGTAATACAAAGGTGTCAATAGTGACGCGGTATGGCCTTAAAATGAGCGTATATACTCGACGTTTCGCGTAATTACCCTTGATTATAGGACGTACCGTTTTTATACTAAATATGCAATCAATTCAACGCACATGAGCGCCACCCTAAAATGTTTCGTCTAACCAGTCGCAGTGACATTACTTTCAGGTATATACGTTTAGTTGTGTTTTACCTGTGAATAGCAACGTTTATAACACCGTAGAAAAATTATGTTGTGTTCCTGGGTAGTGTTATTTTCTCATTATTTATGCCTCAAAAGTACAGAAAATGGCTATTATTCCCCACAAACTTTGCTTTTGTGACCAGGACAGTGATATTTTGAAATGTGCTTATTTTCAATGAGGAAACGCGTGCATTTGTGTCATTCCTTCACATAAAGTCCTGGTCACAAAAGCAAAGTTTGTGGAGATTAAGAGCTATTTTCTATACTTTTGAGGCGTAAGCAATGCGAAAATAACACTACCCAGGGACAAAAATCGTGTTACATCGTGTAAATCAACGACGTTCACTCGTCACGTTAGTTTTGTTTAACCGCGTGAGATCGCCATCGGTTAAGTTTTGATTTAAAGCTTTCGTGACTGCAGGGATTCATATTCCTTGTTCTTTCGGTAAAGTCACGTAGAAAGGAAACAATAAAATAAAAAATAGTCCCTTCTACGTGACTTTACCGAAAGAACCAAGAATATCGGTTAAGTTGTTGCTACGTACGAGTGAATAAGCAAAATCGCAACATTGTAAATTGCTGAGCGATGTTATTTGCAGAAAAAATATATCTTTTTAAGTGGTGCATTCGGACGCGATATATAAATCTAAATCGTGTTACGGAATTGGGACTTGTTACTGGCAAGTGCAGTACCGTAAACAAAACGGTGGGCTGCGTGGTGGGTCAGCAAAGTCCATGTTTGCTCCTCAAACAACTCAAACAACACATTAATAAATAACAATTCCATAAGCATGTTTCATAGACGTTTCTGGAAATGGTCCATTTTCCAAGCACAGGCCGCTGGCTTTAATCTAAGTTGTCTTGTGGTTGTTGTTTGACTTGCATCCCACTGGGATTTTTGCACACATCGTTCGTGTGCGGTGCTTGTTCTGGAAGATTCTGCTGGGTTTTTTTCCTGGATTTTTCTGTTTGCGCATAGTCACTTTAAGATGATTTCTTGTTCATGTCTTTTTGTTTGTTGCGGTTGCATCCCATTCAAGAGCCGATTGGCTCACAGGGCTATACCAAATGACTGAATACTGCATATAGGAATAGGTTTAACCCTTTTAACTGGCACAAAAAACTGACACCTTTATTCAAGGCATCATGTTTGCAATAACCACAACACAAGCAGTCAAAATGCAAACAAAAAAGACAACTCTGATAATAATATGCACTGTCCTTGAATTTGATTGGTCCACACCCGAGACAGCTTTTCTTAGAGCCTAGTCTCCATTGGTGTTGGACCAGAAGACGCCAAAAGGCGTACAACTCAAAAACAGCTCTTGTGTTGTGGTTATTGCAAACATGATGCCTTGAATAAAGGTGTCAGTTTTTTGTGCCAGTTAAAAGGGTAAACCTATTTCTATATCTTGTTTCTGGCAAAGGAGGTCTCATAATGTTAATGCTCACCCCGAGCCCTCAATACTCTGATAGTGCGCTGTTTTTGAGTTGTACGCCTTTTGGCGTCTTCTGGTCCAACACCAATGGAGACTAGGCTCTAAGAAAAGCTGTCTCGGGTGTAGACCAATCAAATTCAAGGACAGTGCATATTATTATCAGAGTTGTCTTTTTTGTTTGCATTTTGACTCCTTGTGTTGTGGTTATTGCAAACATGATGCCTTGAATAAAGGTGTCAGTTTTTTGTGCCAGTTAAAAGGGTAAAACCTATTCCTATATCTTGTTTCTGGCAAAGGAGGTCTCATAATGAATACTGCATGTTGTATAAGACGCGGGGTATAAACGCCCTCCGGTGGACGTTGTGACCCTGTGGTATATCGGTAACGCCATTACGCGATTTATAATGGCTGCAAAAACTTTGTCGCGGCCGACGTTGATGGCTTATACTGAAGCTCTAATTACATCACATTTGCACAACTGCATTAATTGCAGTTCATTCAATTGTGCAACACTTATGACGATATGCAGCAAAATCTTTACGAACTAATTTCCATTTGACTAACACCGTATTGTACACAATTAATGTAGCAAATTGCATATGTCATGATATAACTTGGCAACGTTTCTCTGCAGCCCAATATATGAGTGCACGTCTGATGTTAATGTTATCGAGTGGAGTGCATTTGTTGGAAATTGACACCAATTTTTGTTTACAGGAGCATCGGCTTTAAAAATGAATTAATTGCGAAATCCTCTGCAGATTCTACCAGTACATTGCAAATCACTTCTCCGGAGGGGTTTGGCTCCCATTGGATTGTTGCATTGGACGTTATGCTCTTGTACATTTCCAGGTCAAAGTGTTATTAATTGTGAAATGTGGAAATTTTTCGTTTGTAATGTCCTCGGCAAGAGAAGCATTGTTGGTTTAACGCGTCTATTCTTCCGACCCGGCGTTTGGTATGTACAGGGCTTGACAGATGAACCATGTAGTTTAGATATGTTGACTAGTATAGATATATTCTGTGCCAACACAGAATTACCAAATAATAATATGCTCAATGTTTCAACAAATCAGGAGCATTCTGATTACTTTTGTTGCCTGATGTGGGAGAAATAACAAAGTGGCTGGTGGGGGGGACACTTTTTATCTTCAGAAAAATCTACTCAACGTCAAGGATGATGCCAAATCGAAGCGCCTGTCGGTGGAGAGGATCTACCAGAAGAAGACCCAACTGGAACACATCTTGCTCCGGCCAGACACCTATATCGGCTCGGTGGAGCCCGTCACCCAGGTGCCTTGATGCAGCTGCCCGTCAACACCGATGGTTGTTTAACACATAGGCTTTCGTGACTAATATCCATAATATAGGGGTTTTTTTGGGTTAGATCGCGTAAATATAAATGTGCCCTTAAACCTGCCACCACCCAACGCAGCCAATTAGTAAGGTTTGTCACGTAAACAGAACATACCATAATAGAGGTTTATTGGGTTAGATCGTGTAAATATATTAATGTGTCATTAATGTGTCGTTTAAACCCGCCACCACCCGACACAGCCAACTAGTAAGGGTTGTCATGTAAACAGAACATGCCAATTCGAAACTAGTACAGGACACCGGTGTGTTGGAGAGCCAAGCCACAACATTTACAATCTGAGTACGACGTTTCGCCAGTAATTACAACTAACTTCATCAGGCGACAGCCAGATTTGTGGAGGAGTCTTAACTGATTCGTTCCATATATAGAGGTATAGTGGTGACCACACTTCTGCGCTCTTGCGCCACGTGGAGTAGGATTACTGAGAACGTACCAATTCATTACGCGTACAGCACACTGGTGTGTTGGAGAGCAAATCCACAACATTTACAATCTGAGTACAACGTTTCGCCAGTAATTACAACTAGCTTCATCAGGTGACAGCCATTTATATTTACGCGTTCTAACCCAAAAAAGCCTATGTTACCAATGGCTGTGCTTTCTTCACATCTGCGGGGTCTTTGTTAACATCTGTTTGTGTTTCGCCCATTGCAGAACATGTGGGTGTTTGATGAGGGAATCGGCATGAACTGCAGGGATGTCACGTATGTGCCTGGGTTGTTCAAGATTTTTGATGAGATCCTTGGTATGCTGGGATATTGTTTTTTCATGCAATACACTGCACTTTTTATATGGTTTTAAATCGTGTGTTCTGAAACCTTTTTGTAATGAAACCTTTTTGTTTCACAGTTAATGCCGCAGACAATAAGCAAAGGGACCCAAACATGACATGTATTAAAGTCACCATTGACCCGTAAGTTATTTCAAGTGTGATATTATACATTTTATAGTCTTGCAGTAGGTGCACTGGTAATGTGCAAATGATTGTACTTGTGTATGTGGGTGGCATGCAGGGAAAACAACAAAATCAGTGTGTGGAACAATGGAAAGGGAATCCCGGTGGTGGAACACAAGGTGGAGAAGGTGTACGTGCCTGCGTTGATCTTCGGACAGCTGCTCACCTCAAGCAATTACGACGATGATGAAAAGAAGGTCACAGGTATGGCTCGATTGTGTTTATCAAGATACCGGTGAGGAATGGAAACACTTAATCAAAAAAATACTGCACGTTAAATGTAGGTGACATCCATTCACTGTTTATGCTGTGGAATGTGCTTAGAAAGTTACTAAAGCACAACTCGTGAAAATAACTAACTGTAACGATGTTTCCTTTCTTTTCAGGTGGGCGAAATGGTTACGGAGCAAAATTGTGCAACATCTTCAGCACTCAATTTACTGTAGAGACATCCTGCAGTGAATCTAAAAAGATGTTTAAACAGGTACCAAACGCTGATACAAAAAGTACAATAACAGTGAGGAGGTTACTAATGGAAGTGATACACATTCCAGGAGAGGTGCATTGGTTCGCACACTGCTCAATGAACCCAGCAACCTGTCTTATTTCTAGATTTGAAGCTTTCGTGACTGCAAGGATCCATACTCTTTGGTTTTATTCGGTAAAGTCACATACGTGACTTTACCGAATAGAACCAAAGAGTAACGTGTCTATTTCCTAGCCATGACTAGCATTAGTGGCGAGTGATATCTGAGCCAGTCCTGTACTCCCGTTTTCAACCCACAATGGCCATCGTTGTGATGTGTGATCAAACAAACCCCATTACAGACAAGGCATTGGGAGCCTTTCAATCTACACTCTTAATTATTCTGTTTAAATATTGCCTGATGGGATGGCTCAATTGCGCACATGGTGGATTTGTAGCCAGTTTGATTTGGATGCACACTGCTTAGACCCATGTTAATGTTTTCACAAAAAACAGTTAATTTCTCTTCAGCATTGTCTGTTAAATAATTTAATTTAACAAAATGTTGTTTTCACAGAAATGGATGAATAACATGTCAAAGGAATGCGACTCTGTGATCAAGCCCAGCAGTGGAGAAGACTTCACATGTATCACCTTCCAACCAGACTTAACCAAGTTCAACATGACCATACTGGACAAGGACATCATGGCAATCATGACGCGCCGTGCCTACGATATAGCTGGGATCTGCAAAGGGGTCAAGGTTTTCCTCAATGGCCAGAAATTGCCTGTAAGAAACTCTGAATTACATTTACTATCTAGGGCCATGCTCAATCATGGGTCTAGTCCTGGTTCATTGAGGCTATTGTGTTGTCTAAATTACTCAATATTTGTCAAATAAAATACAATACAGGGCTGACGGTTTCACTTTTTTGAGCATCATAGTAAATGACATCACCCCCCACCCCTTCTTCCTCAGCTCACTGGCTTCAGGAAATACGTGGACTTCTACCTAAAGGACCGTGTGGATGAATCGGGAATGCCACTACATGTGGTGCATGAGGTCGTGAGTAACCGCTGGGAGGTGTGCCTCACCATAAGTGAAAAGGGTTTCCAGCAGGTCAGCTTCGTCAACAGCATTGCCACCACCAAGGTACGTAGGTCGCAAGCCAACCACTGTATATGGGCTTATGTTGACTGAGAAGCGCACATGCACGCCATTCCGGTTTTGATGCAGTTATTGGGGTAAGAAGACAATAATTTGTTGAGTGAAATTTTGTGTCCTTTATATGTGTAGGGTGGACGACACGTGGACTATGTAGTGGATCAGGTGACAAGCAAGCTCATTGAGACGGTGAAGAAGAAAAACAAGGCTGGCATTGTTGTGAAGCCTTTCCAGGTGATTGGTTGACATAAAAAAAATCTTATTTGGAATGAATGTCTCGCAAGATTTAACATCATAAGCCATATTCTTAGTTTTTTCGGTAAAGTCACGTTGAAGAGAAACAACAAAATAACAAAATATATATAAAACAATAAAAAAATTCTCACGACGTTTCGACCATAACTCAAACGGTCATCATCAGGTGTGTCGGTTTGCATAAATTTATTTTGAAAACGGCATATTTATTTATATATAAAAAAAATAAGGTTTGCGTCACGCGCAGCGATTGGCAGTTTGCCCAGGACTAGTCCATCTATTTTTTGAAAAGAGGAGGGGGGAGACGAAATTTGTTTTTATGTATGCTGTCTGAAAGCCACTGTAAGCGTGAACAATCAATCAAGAACTGAAATGATTTATCAAATCTTTCCAATGATTGCTAAGATAGAATCCATCTTCTCGGTTGAAATTGTCTCTGTGCTTGTATATGTGGATAGCCTCATGAACGAATCTCTCATGGAAGCCAGATGGCTTACAAAGAACCTCCGTCTTGGAAAAGTCAATGGCATGTGAGCCTACTGAATTAGAACAATGATCTGCTACGGCCGAGGTGTTGGTCCTACCGTGTTTAAGGTCTGCTTTATGTTCACGAATGCGGTCTGAGATATGGCGTTTGGTTTCTCCAATGTAACTACTACCACAGAGGCAACTTAGTTTGTAGACACCAGGGTATTGTATGTCCGGAATCACATCTTTTACAGACGGAACCAGATCACGGATTTTATGTAATGTGTTGAAACGGACCTGGATCTTTTGTTTATTCAAGATTTTGGAGATCTTTTTTGTGATCCCAGCAATGTAGGGTAAAGTGATGGTTTTGAAAGGCTCCTCAAGAGGGTTCTTCTTCATGGTTTGAGTGATAGCTTTGCGGATTGTATAGTCGGAGTAACCATTAGCCCTAAGAGCTTGGTGTACGTGCTTGAGTTCACTGCTTATGTGTTCCTGGTCGGATATGCATTGGGCTCTATGATACAGAGTCTTGATGAGAGAATTCTTCTGTGATGGATGGTGGTGGGAATCCGGTTTCAGATAAGCATCCGTATGGGTAGCTTTCCTGAAACCGGATTCCCACCACCATCCATCACAGAAGAATTCTCTCATCAAGACTCTGTATCATAGAGCCCAATGCATATCCGACCAGGAACACATAAGCAGTGAACTCAAGCACGTACACCAAGCTCTTAGGGCTAATGGTTACTCCGACTATACAATCCGCAAAGCTATCACTCAAACCATGAAGAAGAACCCTCTTGAGGAGCCTTTCAAAACCATCACTTTACCCTACATTGCTGGGATCACAAAAAAGATCTCCAAAATCTTGAATAAACACAAGATCCAGGTCCGTTTCAACACATTACATAAAATCCGTGATCTGGTTCCGTCTGTAAAAGATGTGATTCCGGACATACAATACCCTGGTGTCTACAAACTAAGTTGCCTCTGTGATAGTAGTTACATTGGAGAAACCAAACGCCATATCTCGGACCGCATTCGTGAACATAAAGCAGACCTTAAACACGGTAGGACCAACACCTCGGCCGTAGCAGATCATTGTTCTAATTCAGTAGGCTCACATGCCATTGACTTTTCCAAGACGGAGGTTCTTTGTAAGCCATCTGGCTTCCATGAGAGATTCGTTCATGAGGCTATCCACATATACAAGCACAGAGACAATTTCAACCGAGAAGATGGATTCTATCTTAGCAATCATTGGAAAGATTTGATAAATCATTTCAGTTCTTGATTGATTGTTCACGCTTACAGTGGCTTTCAGACAGCATACATAAAAACAAATTTCGTCTCCCCCCTCCTCTTTTCAAAAAATAGATGGACTAGTCCTGGGCAAACTGCCAATCGCTGCGCGTGACGCAAACGTTATTTTTTATATATATAAATAAATATGCCGTTTTCAAAATAAATTTATGCAAACCGACACACCTGATGATGACCGTTTGAGTTATGGTCGAAACGTCGTGAGAATTTTTTATTGTTTTATATATATTTTGTTATTTTGTTGTTTCTCTTCAACGTGACTTTACCGAAAAAACTAAGAATATGAATTACTGCAGTCACGAAAGCTTTAAATCAAAAATCATAAGCCATGTTCAATCCACTGCTGACATGTCCCAGTGTGACAATACCTCCTTCCTCCTCCCATACATTGGCTCATTTTATCCCTCCATCTCTTAGATGCATTGCTACTTTTTTTCGCTATTTTTGATTAGTGTTTGTCCTCTTGTATGTTTTCCTAAATTAATGTAATTCCCAACATGCTTCTCCCCATGCTTCCTTCTGTGTCCTTCAGGTCTTATTCCATTTTCTTTTGTCATCCGATTATCTGAAACCACAATAAAAGCATGTTGAAAAAAGGACAGATGTGAAAATCGAAGATAATACCACAAATACACAACTATTTATAACCCCGAGGGAAACATTGAAAAACCATGATTATTGAAGGTGTCATAACAAGCAATGGGAGCATAAAAGTGGAAAAAAGGAGGTTGTTTATTGGCAAAGCACATATAACACTTTTTAAGATGGAAGTGACTGCCTATGTGGTTTTAAATATGTATGTAATAAACTGATTACTTTAAACCATTAAAACGGATGTCTTTTTCTGTCTATTCTATGTAGGTAAATCATAAATGTTTAGTAGCTTAAGTTATAAATTTTGTATTTTTGGTTTATCCAAGATACCCCCCCCCATTATTCCGGATAATCAAATGTTGACTATTTGATGGAATTATTGAAGGTAGAACAGGATCAAAATGATGGATGGGTGGGAGTGAGTGCAGGTTTGGAGTGCTTTAAAAAATGCATTTGAAGATGAAAAGCAGCATACCATTGTGCCAAAAGAGGAACGTTTCAAACACCAGCATACAACATACATGTTACATGAAATCACTTAAAGGGCCCAATTATATCAAACAATTTAAAACAATATTGAGTTGTATGTGTCTTTTAGGTCAAGAACCACATGTGGATATTCGTGAACTGCTTGGTGGAAAACCCCACGTTTGACTCCCAGACGAAGGAAAACATGACCTTGCAGCACAAGAAGTTTGGCTCAACCTGTTCCCTCTCCGAAAAGTTCATCAAGACGGTAAGCAAAGTGGTGTAGACTTGGCAGATTTGTGCTTTGTTGGTTGATAAATTTCCCACATAACATTGATTCCCTTTTTAGGCTCTTTTTTTCAGTCATGTGTAGGCTATTGATATATTTGCCAATATGTGAACATGATTGGATATGAGGTAATAACATTTACAAACATAAACTGCTGTTCTTTAAAAAAAAATCTTCAGTTTAATTCACCCATTGATTTTTCACATCTTGTGGCAGGCAATGGGCTGTGGGATTGTTGAAAGCATTTTGAACTGGGTGAAGTTCAAAGCACAGTCTCAGCTGAACCAAAATTGCTCTGCCAAGAAGATTTCTAAGTTGCGGGGAATTCCCAAGCTGGATGATGCCAATGATGCAGGTATGCACAAGCCTTAAATGCCACCACACAGTACTGCTTGCATCTGTACTTGGACGCATTTTGAGTGAACTGAACTTGTTTCGTCACAGGTGGAAAAAACTCCCAGAAGTGCACCCTCATTTTGACGGAGGGAGACTCGGCCAAGACTCTAGCTGTTTCTGGGCTGGGTGTTGTGGGGCGTGACCACTATGGAATCTTCCCTCTCCGTGGGAAAATGCTCAACGTGCGAGAGGCTTCTTACAAGCAGGTTATTAACTCATCACACAGAAACTTAGGATTCTTATTTACATCATCAAAGGTGCAATGTGTCAAGGACAAAACATTGAAATGTGTAAACAAATCTCGTAAATTAAGTAAACCTTTTGTCACTCGGCAGATTATGGAGAACGCAGAAATCAACAACCTGATCAAGATCGTAGGCCTGCAGTACAAGAAAAAGTATGACGATCCTGAATCGCTCAAGACTCTCCGCTATGGCAAGATCATGATCATGACAGATCAGGTAATGAGAGTTTTTGGCACTAAGATTGTTTTGCAGAAGCCTGCTGCTGTGGAAGCAATGCTGTAGTGTTTGTGCATTGCCTTTGTGTGTTTAGGATCAGGATGGCTCTCACATTAAAGGGCTTCTCATCAACTTCATTCACCACAACTGGCCATCCTTGCTTCAACATCGTTTCTTGGAAGAGTTCATCACCCCTATCGTCAAGGTGAGATGGTGACATTACCTTATCCTATTGATGGTCCACACTTGGTGGTGGTATTGTTCCACCCCACTGCAAACGGAGACCTCACCTTTGGAAAAAAAAATCAAGTTCTCCACGAACCCCTGCTTTTTTGTGTTGTGACCAGGTGTCCAAAAACAAGCAAGAGTTGCCATTCTACAGCATGCCCGAGTTCGACGAATGGAAGAATGAGACAAGCAATTACAAAACCTGGAAAATAAAGTACTACAAAGGTTTGTCCTTGGTAGCATAGCTCATTAAAGTAAGCTTCACAGTTCAATGTACATTTGTTGTGCATGCACGATCTACCTAAGTTAGAGGTCATATTTTGCTTTTATGTCTTTAAACCTACCATTGCAAATGGTGATGTTTAGCTTTCTTCTCGACATGCCAGGTCTGGGGACCAGTACATCCAAGGAGGCCAAGGAGTACTTTGCGGACATGAAACGCCATCGCATCGAATTCCGCTACTCTGGCCCCGAGGATGATAATGCGATCACCCTGGTAGGTGTCCTGCCGTTGTCCCAATGGCAGCTGTTGTAATAAATTGCACTTGAATACATGGTCAAGTGTGTATACGTCGTAAATAAATTTGGCATCTTTGACATATAAATGTGATTGGTTCTTCTGTATTCTGATGTCCAAGCAGTAAGGGTGTTAACATGAACATCTGAAATGCATTTGTGTAGGCCTTTAGCCGAAAGAAGATTGAGGACCGCAAGGAGTGGCTGACGAACTGGATGGTGGACCGTAGGCAGCGTAGGGAACAAGGGCTGCCCGAGGTACCAGACTAGGCTGCCATCGCCTCAAAATCGTACTCCTGCCACTGTGCGTGAATGCTTTTTGCTAAATGACGCTAATGTTCAGGTCCAGCAATTATAAACTGTTTGTTTGTTTTTTCAGTCTTTCCTTTACGGAAAACAAACTGCTTACCTGACTTACAACGACTTCATCAACAAGGAGCTGATCCTCTTTTCTAACTCGGACAATGAGCGCTCAATCCCTTCTCTTGTTGATGGTGAGTTGTTTGTCTGCACCCATTATTAGCTCTTTGAATTAGGTTCTGTAGAACAGTTTCTTCGTTTAATTAAAATTACATTTGATCCTAAACTAGCAGGGAGTACCCGGCTTTGCCCGGGGGAAAAATATATTTCAAAACGTGTCTTCCATTTGTCCATCAACAAAATAAAAAAGAGGCTTGCAGAAGTCCTGAATCAAAAAGTAATGGAAAGTGGGGGGGTAATTAGTTCTAAAAGGTTTCCAAAAATTGTCAACCCCCAATTTTTTTTTTACCCCCCCCCAGCCAATTTTTATTTTGTAGACATATACTGACACACCCTACATGCAATAGTCAGTTGTATCTCGTGACTATAGTAGTATCTGGCTCTACAATAGTATCTACTGACTATAGCAGTATCTACTGACTAGTTGTCTTCTCACTGTACAGTAGTATCTACTGAGAACAGTTTTACCTACTGACTATAGTAGTATCTTGCTGACACCATAAGCAGTATCTGACTCTATAATCGTGTCTACTGACTAGTACAGAAACTTTGGATTGCGAGCATAATTCGTTCCGGAAACGTGTTTGTAATCCAAAGCACTCGTATATCAGTTGTGATCACGTGACGCTCGGCAGACAAAGCGTATACGTACTACTACTCGTATTGGAAGACCTCGCTCGTTTATCAAATTAATATTTATTTTAAGATTTTGCTCGTCTTGCAAAACACTCACAGACCAAGTTACTCGCAATCCAAAGTTTTACTGTATCTGCTTACTCAACAGTAGCTTCTACTAACTATAGTAGTATCTAAGGATTGTACAGTAGTATCTACCAACTCTACAGTAGTAACTACAGACTACAGTAGTATCTACTAACTGTATAGTAGTAAATTTTAATTTGAAGCTTTCGTGACTGCAGTAATTCATATTCTTAGTTCTTTCGGTAAAGTCACATTGAAGGGAACCAATAAAATAATAAAATATATATAAAACAATAAAAATTCTCACGACGTTTCGACCATAACACAAACGGTCGTCATCAGGTGTGTCGGTTTGCATAAATTTTTTTAAATAAATAAATTTACGCGAACCAACACGCCTGATGACGACCGTTTGTGTTATGGTCGAAACTTCGTGAGAATTTTTATTGTTTTATATATATTTTATTGGTTCCCTTCAACGTGACTTTACCGAAAGAACTAAGAATATGTATAGTAGTATCTACGGATTGTTCAGATTGGATCTACCGACGCTACAGTAGTATCTACCGACTCTATAATAGTATCTACCGACTCTGCAGAGGTAACTGCACACATTGGGGTAGGGGGGAGAGAAGAGGACAGTAACTGCTTAATTTTTTTTCTTTTTGGCATTTTTAACGTGAAGGAGTAGCTCCCTCCCGTTGCCGCAAGCTCGTGCATTGCTAGGGGCAACCGCGAGTCAGCGTTTCCGCGCATGCGCAGATGCGTGCTTTAGCGCCCGCGATCAGCGGAATAATAAATTGTTATAAAGTGTGATTTTATTAGTTTACATTTGACCAAGAGCAAAAACAGATAGCGTTTTCGTCCAGGGGCTTAGTGTATTGTATCTGTGTACTTTGTTAAAACGTAAACCCAACAGTTTGTCAGTTAAAAGCGTTGCTAGGATAGGCGTGCACAGACAGACAGAGAGACAAAAAATAACGTTTATGGGTAAGATTATGAAGTGATGTCAGTAAATGTAACACTTTTTAAGGCACAACCTTGCATGCCCTTTATGTACTGTCATAGGTTTCAAGCCTGGGCAGAGGAAAGTACTCTTCACGTGCTTTAAAAGGAATGACAAGCGGGAGGTGAAGGTAGCCCAGCTGGCAGGTTCGGTGGCTGAGATGTCTGCTTACCACCATGGCGAGGTTTGTGACTCGACCACCACCTTTTGCGTCGTGCTCGCATCTCGACACACTGCATTGTTGTGAAACTTGAATGAGTGATATTGTCAATGTAAATGTAACAATGGGTTTTTGTGTTGCAGCAATCGCTCATGATGACTATCGTCAGCTTGGCCCAGAACTTTGTTGGCAGCAATAACATCAATGTCCTGCAGCCCATCGGCCAATTTGGAACCCGCCTAAATGGCGGCAAGGATGCTGCCAGCCCTCGATACATCTTCACCATGATCAGGTGGGCTACCATATGTCGCCACGTCACTGGCCATCACAGGCGAGGGTCTCGGCAATAATTTCAAACCCCATTTGCACAGTCCTTGACCAGTGCCTGTGTTGGTTTCCAGCACGGTCGCTCGTCTGCTGTTTCCACCCGTGGATGATAACCTGCTCAAGTTCCTGTGGGATGACAACCAGCGGGTGGAGCCCGAGTGGTACTGTCCCATCATCCCCTTGGTGCTGGTGAACGGGGCTGATGGCATTGGCACAGGCTGGGCCTCCAGAATCCCCAACTTCAACCCACGTGAGATCATCAACAACATCCGCCGCTTGCTTGATGGAGAAGAGCCTCTGCCTATGGTGAGTGTAGCACCCTAACCAAACTTTCTGTGGGAAAGGGGACCCTGAAAACGATTGCCAGAGTGATTTATAGGCTGAAGAAACTCCAGCCATTTACCCAGTATTTTGCTCTTTATTTATGGCCTTGTGAAGAGGCAGGATATTAGGTGTTTACACTTTGTGTAATAAAGATGAAGCCAGTATGAATGTTGCAGCATAACTGAAACTGCCTTGTGCTTGGCTATGTGGAGTGCAGCTGCCATGGTACAAAAATTTCAAGGGGTCCATCGATGAGCTGGGTCCTAACCAGTTCATGTTCAGCGGTGAAATTTCCATCCTGGACAGTGAGACCATTGAGATCTCGGAGCTGCCTGTACGCACTTGGACTCAGGTGAGCAATACTGGAACAGTGTATCATGTATTAATATGGTAGCATAAAATATCTATGCAATACTCAATATTTATCTTCCTGCTTTAATATGTTTTTCTCATATGTGCATATGCCTAACCATTGTGCCGAGCACTTCCTGGAGAAGTCAATTATAAGACCACGTATTTCTCTCCCTTGGCAGACGTATAAGGAATCAGTGCTGGAACCCATGCTCTCTGGCACAGACAAGACTACGCCGCTCATCACGGACTACAAGGAGTACCACACGGACACCACGGTGCGCTTCATTATCAAGATCAGCCGGGAGAAGCTGTTGGAGGCAGAGGCAGCGGGCTTGCACAAAGTGTTCAAGCTACAAGCACCGCTCACCTGCAATTCAATGGTACTGTCTGATGCCACGCAATTCTTCACTACATTGCTCAGGTTCTCACTTTCAAGGCAGTGGAGAAAACATGTTGTTTGACCAACTCGATGGTTGTGCTTTTGAATGCGCAGGTGCTTTTTGACCACCTTGGTTGCTTGAAGAAGTATGAGTCCGTGGCCGATATCCTGCGCGAGTTCTACGAGGTGCGTCTCAAGTACTACAGCTTGCGCAAGGAGTGGCTCAATGGTATTCTGGGAGCAGAGTCGGCCAAACTGAGCAACCAGGCACGCTTCATCCTCGAGAAGATCGAGGGAACGGTGGTCATCGGTCAGTGCTGCCTCTGCTAAGTTTGGCTGCACCACTCTGCCAATGCTCTGTAATTGTGAATCTTGTTTTTTTTGTTTGCATTTGTAAGGGTTCACAGCAGGTGGTAGTGCTTAATTACTTGACCACATGCATAATAAACACCGAAAAACACTGACCATTAACACTTGACACCTGCAGAGAATAAGCCAAAGAAGGAGCTGATTCGGATGCTGGAGGCCCGAGGGTATGATTCTGATCCCATCCGTGCCTGGAAGGAGGCTCAAGTAAAGGTGAGCAAGGGGTCTTATGTTTCAATTTACTCATACAGTGCCTGTTTACATTCCGCATAATGTTTGCAAAATGTAATATTATGAGCAAATGGAATTGGCTGACAACAATTGGATCTTTTGCAGTCAAATTTTGAAGAAGAGGCAAACAGTCAAGAGGACAGCGACGATGGAGAAGAGTCGGGCAGTGCCACGTCGTCCACTCCGTCATCTGGACCTGACTATAACTACATCCTCAACATGGCCCTCTGGTGTCTGACCAAGGAGCGCAAGGACGAACTGTTGCGGCAGAGAGATTTGAAGGTGTGTAGTGGTTATTGAAATGATCATCAGCATTTTCCTTTGATTATTAGAACAAATAGAAACTTAACAGCACGAACAGAAGCCATTTCCATTGTTAAAATCTGCACACTTTTTTTTTTGACAGATTCAAGAGCTGGAGGATCTGAAGTGCAAATCACCGTGTGATCTGTGGAAAGACGATTTGGCGGTATTTCTGGAGGAGCTGGATGTAAGTGATCAAACTTTTCTTGTTAGGAACCCACATTTCATTTTAGCAGCAAGTATTGGGCTGCATTATAACTTAGTTCACTAGGTGTGTCGGACACAGAATGATCACTTTAGATTATTGGTGCTCATCAGATTATTGGTACTCATTGTTTCCAACTTGGTTTTCTAGCTTACATTTTTGTTACTATCAAATGACACCACATTTGTATGTGTAGATGTGCAGTGTTATACAGTAAAACCTTGGATTGCGAGCATAATTCGTTCCGGAAACGTGTTTGTAATCCAAAGCACTCGTATATCAGTTGTGATCACGTGACGTTCGGCAGACAAAGCGTATACGTACTACTCGTATTGCAAGACCTTCGTTTATCAAATTAATATTTATTTAGATTTTTGCTTGTCTTGCAAAACACTCGCAGACCAAGTTACTCGCAATCCAAGGTTTTACTGTTATTGTTTTTTTTTATTGTCCTGCAATACACAACTTGGACACATTATGTCCAGTTACAGTGGCAATAAAATGGACAGCACTGGTATTTCAGCGGAACACCGCAGGTAACATAGCGGCACATATATGCATAGATGGGTCGAAGCTGTGGAATATGACTTCTGACACGTGCAGCTACTGAGTACCCATCCCAAATGCTCTGTCAGCGTGTGGAGGCCAAAGAGCGCAAGGATGATACAGCTGATATGGCAAGGGGTAAAGGTGGCCAAAAGAAAGCGGGCTCCAAGAGCCTGGCTATGAAGGCGGAGGTGGTGCCCTCGCCACACGGTCGACGTATCGTGCCAGTCATCACTGCTGCCATGAAGGTCGCTCGCAAAAAAATTAAGGTGAGGGTCTATTCAAAAAGCAAAGTTGGTGGAAGAATTAAATTAGAGGAGCAGACACCAAATGTGTTTAATGTGTGTGTGATTGCGTGGGAGCTGTAGCGGTTAGCACGCTGGGCTACGATCCCCGCGAGACTGATTCCCGCTCGCAGCCAACACCTGGACGATTATCTGATCCGGTCCTGGGCCTCCCCTAGATCGAATCGGACTCAAATAAGTACCTACTGCGGTGTGTAAACATCGCCATTAGGGAGACAAAGGTGGTCGGGCGTGGTGCTGGCCACCCCTTTGTGTACTGTTCCCAGTTTCATAGGTGCTCTCTAACATCACTTGCCCCAACAGTCTGTTAAAGCTACACGGGGTCTTTGTGTGCTTAATGGGGAGCAGTAGTGCAATGGTTAGCATGCTGTGCTGTGAAACCCGATGACCCGGGTTCGATTCTCATCCACGGTCAACACCAGTGACGATTATCTGAACCGGTCCTGGGCCTCCCCTAGGTCGACTCGGCCTCAAGTACCTGGTGCAGTGTGTAAACGTCACCACTAGGAAGGGTTTGGTGTTGGTGACCCACCCCCTCGTGCCGTGTCAGCCTTCATAGGTACTACTCGCTTAACAGCACTTGATCCAACAGTCTGTTCAGGTTATACTGGGGGATCTTGTTTTGTGCTCCAGACTGATCGCGACAGGCCTGGAGAAAAAAAGTATGATGAGGATGGAAATGAGCTGCTGTCATTCTCTCCCGATGAGGGCTCTAATCTCACAAAACGTGTGACAAAGAAACCGAAGGAAACAGGTTGGTGATCCATTCATGACCATCGCAAGCAGCCAGTAATTAAGCCAATATTTTAATCCATAGTAAATATTAAGTCCTAGAAAATCACTTTTTAAAGTCCAGAGAATTCTAATTGTTACTTAATATACAATGTGTTTGGCGGTACTAAGTTAACTGCTGTCCACAGATGGGAAGAAGCAAACAACACTGTCCTTCAAGCCAACAGCCAAAAAGGCGACCAAGAAAAATCCATGGTCAGAATCCGATTCGGATCTTGATCTGAGCAATCTGTCTTCTGAGGACATTAAGGTGCCCTCCAGAGATTCCAGGCCCAAGCGTGCTGTTGGTAAGCAATGGTTGTGTGAAACTAGAGTACTATGCCCTTTTTAAAAAAAAAGTCTATAATAAACATTTTTTTTACATAAAAGCCTTATGGAGCATGAAGAATTTCTAGTGAAGTCCTGATTTAGTATTTTGGACTTTTTATTTTTTTGCAAATGGGAAACGGAAGTGACCAGAGAAAACTCATGTTGAAAAGGAGAACATTCCATTTCCACATGCATAGGTTGTAAACCTTAAGGCTGTGTTGCCTTCTATATGTTTTGTCTACAGTTAGCTGTAAAATTCAAAGGCCATGTGTAAACTAGCCTTTTGCTCTTCCAAGGACGGGTGGATTGCAGTATGTCTGAAACTTACAAGCGAAAAGCAGACCGCGACGTGATATTCATTGCATGAATGCGTGTGAAATTTGTAGGCGCGCGGTGACAGACATATTTCATTTTAAGGTTATAATCCCTTGTTCACCATGGCGTCCTTTTTACTTTTATGTCTCAATAGCGTTACGGAGATCGTGTGACGTGAGGGTTCTGGCTTTGTAGTGAGGGTTGTTAGTTGATGCCGAGGAGGGGGGAGGAGGCGCCTCGCCCCCCATGTGGAGTGACGTCAGCAGCTAATTATTTTGAATGGAGTGGCGGCGGCGGCACTTGGAGGACGTCACCTGTTCACTATTATTAATGAGGGGGGCTGTTCGATGTGGAGTTACGGCAACTGCTCATGATTATGAATGAGGGGGGAGGGTGCTCCATGTGAAGTGACGTCACATGCTCATGATTATTAATGAGGGGGGGGATCATGTGGAGGACGTAACCTGTTCATGATTATTAATGAGGGGGGCTGGTTGACGTGGAGTGACGTCACGAGCATTAAGGACAGACATTCCTGGGTGATTTATACAGTATGTGTAAATGAGCACAGCACTGTCACCACACAATAATCCATGACTGAGAAATAAAAAGCACAATTACAGCAGGGAAATTATCTTGTCTGGTCTGTAATGTAACCTTTTTGTTCCTGTGTAGCCGCACAAAATGTTAAGTATGACAGTACAGATGAAGAGGTGGAGCAGCGGACTGTGAACCCGCAGATGTCAACGTCGAGCCACAGCGTGGACAACAGCGACAGTGAGGACGCGTTTCTGTCCATGAAGCCGGCCTTGCCGGCACCAAGGTGAGCACAGCCGCCCTCCCCACCTCATGCAAGCTCACGCCCAGTCCTCGCACCACAACTTGGGATTGATTTGCTTTAAAACACGCCCATTTTTTTGTTTTGTGTGTACGTTTTTAGGCGATTTGTTTACCTTTCCTATACTTTGCACTCCTATCGTGTATTTGTTGTAACGTTTTTACCCACCTCTCACTGGACATCTGTGAAAAAGAGCTTTGTGGCTCATCGGATTCCTCCAGTCTAAATAAAGATTCTGATTCTGAAAACCAACACACATGGCTAATTAAATTCTGGTTACTAATTGCAATAAGCTTTAAAAAATGTCTGAATGTAGCTATGCAATCCAATATAGTGGAATACTCCAACAAAAATATAAAAATACTTGTAATGCATCCCATCGGCCACACGGCCTTGTAGGAGCACACTTTTTTTTCCATCAGCATTGGTTTCATGCAAGCAAACCCTGGACCAGTTTTGACAATCGGCATAAGCGTGCTTAAATTAAATGCTGAACTGCCAGATTAATATAGGAAAGGACCTTACCGGTGTCATCTATTTAATGGTTTAAAAAATGAAGCGTTCCCATTGTACCAATTGACATTGTTCGTAATGTATTGTTGTGTTCTGCGGCGATCTTTAAGTGAAATATGCTGACTGCTAGGCTTGAGGGTTGGTGCTGAAATCACATTTTAAATTGAATCCAGCATATATTGGTGTTCACTGGACTGTCGGTGCTAACAAGGTATGTCTGTGTTTGTAAAAAAACAGCAGACGAAAGAAAGTGACCGAGAAATCTAAGGACTGCAAGCCGGACGGCACAAACCCCAAACCTGCCACAAAGAAAGCCATTGCATCCAGTGAGTGATGCTTGATATGAATACTGAATGTTTCCTATTAATGCCTTGTAATGTGTGCAGGTGTATCGTGAAGTGTAAGCTGTTCATGCAGCATGTTAATGTGATAGCATTTTGGTATAATTAATGACATCACTATTGGGAATCAGTCACGCAAATGGAGATTCCCAACTTGGTGAATCGGTTGACACCTGCGGACACTAACACCAACAAATAAAAATGTTTAGTCACGATGTCTCCTGAATTTTGATTGTATTTGCGTGCAGTCGACCTGCTCCTGGATTCTGAGGATGAGAACCTGATTGGGATCGCCAAAGCAGCAGTGAAAGCCAAAGAAAAGCCTGCAAGCAAGGCCACCACTAGCAAGGGCTCTAAAACCACTACCAAAAAAGGTATCGTTCTATTCTTACTTCCTTTTAATGACACTTTCCTAATATTCCTTGGTTCTGTATGTTGTCTAAGTATAACATGGCAATTTTGTAATTGTATTCACAAAATAGACGAATTGAAGAGGTAACTCTATCCATAAGAGGTTTTTTTTTAGGTTAGATCTAGTAAATATAAATGTGGTTAAACCTTCCACCACCCAACAACAAATTAGTAAGGTTTGTCATGTAAACATGCCAATTCGTTACTAGTTTGGCACATGGGTGTATTGGAGAGTAAACCCACATTTACAATTCGAGTAGAATCTAACCCAAAAAAAAACCTAATAGATAATTCTAGATTTAAAGCTTTTGTGACTGCAAGGATCCATACCCAATAGAACCAAAGAGTACTAATGGATAATGTTGATCGCATAAGGGTTACATGTTAAGTTAAATCTGTGTCCATGATTTCTGAAGCTAAGCTTACCATCTGTTGCTGTGTGCCAGGTGACACCAAGCAGCCGACCATCCAGGCTGCTATGGCCAAAGCAAAAGCCAAACCTAAAGCAAGTGGCTTTGCTAGCTCAAGCTCGGAGGATGATCTTGCAAAAACATCCAAAGCAGCCGTGGCAGGTAAACCTTGGGCCTAATATGTGCAGCCCATTAATTAGGTAGCCACTCAATTACTTAGGTTTTGCATGCATGAAGAATTTAACAGCCGGTAGCATTAGCGAACACCTGGTACCGATACGACTCTGAAAGGCAGTTGGGTGTTGTTCAAAAATGGAGTTGATTTGCAGTCATTGCATGAAAATTGTGAATGTTCTGCACAAGGTGGCACCATATGTCCAACTGACATCCTCAAGACACTTCAATGCATATGAAAGAGGCCTGTCCAAAGTTAATAGTCGCCAAAAAAAAGATTTTCCATTTTGAAAATGTATGCTGTCACCGACTCATGAAATTAGTGCATTGTAAACAAATGACATTTCGGTTTGAAAGGACTTGTTTTTAATGTAAGAATGTCTGGAAGTTTGAAGTCTTACATTTTCCATGATGTGTTTTTTATTACAATGTCATTCATCGTACCAATAGGTGGTGGAAAGAAGCGAAAGGTGCTTGACGATTCTGACAGCAGCACTGAACCAGTCAAGCAAAGGTCCACAGCTCAACAGGTTTGTTACCTCTGGTCCAAACTGTTGTTTGTTGAAGGGAATCTTAAAATAGGATGGTGCCGAATTGGGGCTGTGCATCTGTAGGTTGGCCGGTGATCATTTTTTTCTACAACGCTTAAGCTTTGTGGGTTTTTGTTTTGTTTCTGTAGAAGAAGAAGGTGGGGATGGACGATAGTTTCACACTCGATGACAAAGTGCCGCTGGATTGCAGCCCTTTACAAAAAGGCCCCCGAGCTGCTCGCGCCAAGAAGATCGTCAAGTACAACTTCTCCGATGACGAGTCTGACTCCCAGTCGGACTTCTGAGGCCGCAAGAAGGCGCTGACTTGTTGAGTAAGCGACCCGATTAGCGTCTGTTGCTCTGGATGTCAAAAAAAAAAATCACAATTTCATATAGATCTGTGTATGTACGTACAAATGTAATGGTTGCGAGTAGAAGGAAAAAAACTTGCTATACATTTGCGTCACAATTGAAGCGACAGTTTAAAAAGATGTTAAAGGTGATGTTATTGAGTCATTAAATGCTGTACGGGCTGGTCTCGCTTAGCAAGCGAAATACGGTTCACGAAAGTTTCTCGTTAAATGAAAACTCGTCATGGTTTTCCCATCGACTCCCACGTTAAAAGCTGACTTGCGTTTCGAGCCCCGTAATGTTCCACTCTTGAGCAACTTTTTTAACGTGAGAAATGCAAATGAAAATTTTTAAATTAAGTAATGAAACATTAAATTGAACACCATTGGAAACCTCATTTGCCAGTAACAAAATATGATAATTGTTTTTTTACCCTTTTATCTGGCAACAAAACTGACACCTTTTTTTTTACAAGGAGTCATGTTTACATTGGCCACAATACCTGCGGTCAGAACGCAAACAAAAAACAACTGTGATAATGTATGGACTGTCCGTGAAATTGATTGGTCCACACCCGAGACAGCTTTCTTTAGAGCCTCGCCACACATGGTGTTGGACCAGAAGACGCCAAAAAGCGCACAACTCAGACAATGCAACATCACGAGTATTAGAGCTCGGGGCGAAGAATTTACACCATTGGAAACCTCATTTGCCAGTAACAAAATAATTTAATTGTTGTTTTCCCTTTTATCTGGCAACAAAACTGACAGTTATTATATTTTGTTACTGGCAAATGAGGTTTCCAATGGTGTAAATGCTTACCCCGAGCTCTCATACTCTGATGGTGCATTGTCTTTGAGTTGTGCGCCTTTTGGCGTCTTCTGGTCCAACACCATGTGAGGCGAGGCTCTAAAGAAAGCTGTCTCGGGTGTGGACCAATCAATTTCAAGGACAGTGCCACATACATTATCAGAGTTGTTTTTTGTTTTCGTTCTGACCGCAGGTATTGTGGTCAATGTAAACATTGACTCCTTGTAAAAAAAGGTGTCAGTTTTGTTGCCAGATAAAAGGGTAAAACACCAATTATCATTAAATTGAACACTTACCACACATGAAGAACCAGTGCTTGCAGATGTATGTTGAACGTCTTTCACACTGTACATAGCCAACCGTGCTAATTGGAGGTGCCAATTAATGTGCCCCCACCTCTACCCCCCCACCCACCTCTTCCCCCCCCAACCCACCTCTTTCCCCCACCTCCCCACCCCTCTTGAGACGCCTGTATATTGTGACTCCTGCAAGTCTTCCATTCTCTAAACCTGTATTGACTACTCCTTGAGATGGTGTTCTCTTAGTTTGTCTCAGTCTTTTTTCCAGCAAACTTTTTAAGTTGTTACTCTTTATAACTTTTACTTTTTGAAAAATAAAACGTTTTTTCTTACGTACATTATTGTGTGTTGAACTGAGTGACTTTGCACCTGGCCATGTTGGCTGCAAGTATCAGTGCCAGATTATACTTTTTTATCATTAATCGTAATGTGTTTAGATGAAATCATAAGTAATTTTATATAGTTGTATCAGTTCCCATAGATTTTCACAAAATTATGACCTTAAACTATTTTCCAGGTTGCAATCATGTCGCATACATGTGCTGTTTATTAAATATAACTTGGATAACAATACTTATTTGAAAGTCAGATTTGGCCAAAATTTACATTTTAATCTTAAAAATGCTAAAGTTAATTTCATATTACAATGAATAAATGGATTAGCATGCTCAAGTTAAGCACCAGATAAGTAACTCATTAATTCAGTCAACCAGTGTTCCAAATGTTCTGTAATGACCAACCATAACATTTCTTGAAGTACATTAAGATAAATATACTTTATTTTTCTGTTGATAGGTTGAGAAAAGTTGCAATGTTTCATCTGAACTTCGGGACTTTTAGCTAAAGTATATACAAATAACCACAAGTGACTCAAATCTACAAACCAATAAAACCTATTTCTGTTATGGCAGTTTACATGTTTTCAGCAAATAGAATACACGTGGTGACACAGAGGCCCACTGAACCAGAGGGCTCGACAACATACAAAACAATTCTCCACGCAACCCCTTCTTTCACAACATTCATCTATGAAGTGAGGGTTTGCATAAAATGGTGAACGATTATTTTCAAAACCCTGCTTGTGACGAGTGTAAACATACGGTAGTGAAATGCCTTGGCGTATTAAAACAAAATGGGGAAAGTCGGTTACAAAGTTTTTAGGATTCATGATTACAATTTAATGTGAGGAAGTAGAAAAGTGGCTAATTTAAACTTTTCCACAAAATCCTTCAGTGTAGTAAAATACATGTGCTCAAAATACTTGCAAATTATTCATTAAATTAAGACTACTCGTCGGCGTAAGACCTACATGACGTGCTCATGAATACTTGAAAAGGCAAATATGTTACAGTCCCATGGCAACAGTCGTTACAATTATCTTAGACATCCCTCCATCCTTCACTACCTGAAGGAAGGCATAAAACATCACAAAATGACATTTACACCCCCCCCCACAACCTTTTTAAAAGTACAACTCATAGATACAAGACATCTGAAAGATTCAATAAACAGTAGTTTGCGAAACATTTCATTTGATATTTTTTTTTTCATTTTTCAAAATCGGTACAAAAATATTAAAGTGACTTGTGTTTTGGAAACAAAAAAATTATTACTTTCATTTATTTACCGTCGTAACAAGAACAAGCAGCCCTCTCAAACTGCAGTAATGTTTCGGCTCGACCTACTTTGCTTCTCGCACTCTTAGCTGAATGTAATACTCTATAAATGCTGGTGTTGACAAAGCTCTTGCCTGTGTGGGTGGGAAAGACCCAGAGGGCGTTTCACATCCTCCTGTGAACTCGCATTCAGGCCTCCCAAACTAATCTGGTTTGCATACAAAATAATTATGTCCCGTGTAAATGATGTAATCCCAGACTTGTCATTTGCGGCCAATTTGTGTTAGTCCACAATAAACATTGCACCTTTAGTGAGACTTGAAAATACATTGAAGAAAAGACATTGTCAACCAATTGCCCAGATGTATTATTTATTAAAACAAATGCACTATTAACTGAACTTCAGAAGGCATTAGAAAACAATTGTTTTAACTAAAGCAGTGCTTTTCATAAAAAAAAAGAATGCTCGTAATTTCTTCATGTGTTCAAACTTGGGATATTCAACCATTCTCACTAAATCTGGCCAACGTGACACCTGAATTGGCTCCACTTGAAAGCTGCAGCAATCACCTTTGATAACACGTTTGCTGCTGCTGCAAGATGTGAAATTGAGCAACAGTACAAACACCACCTTCATGTGCACGTTGACATTGCTGGAAAACACTTCCTGGAGCCGTCTTCTGCAACGCATCTTCCAGTGGTCAAAATCCCAACGATGAACCCGTTTTTTTTTAATGACGGGATTTTGAAAAAAGTTCACACTCATAAAAGTTCTTAATTATATGGAGCCGTTGGCTCAAACAATTAACAGTCTTATAAAACAACGCTTTTTTTCTCTTTTTGAATCGACCTTGAAAAGTTTCGCTCGCGTGCGACAGAAAGGTCAACTTCCTGCACGAGTCCAATTGCTTGCGGCTCTTCACCGTCGCGTGGGGCATCAGTTGCCGGCCACGGGAGGGGTCTGCGAGATCTTGGAGCTCGTCTTCTGCGTGAGCGTTAGTCCTTTCCCGTGCGGCGCGTCGTGCGCCGGCTCGGGCGTGCCGGCCGTGGGCGGCGTGGCCTCGGGCGTGCCGGGGCTCGAGCTTCCGCTGGTCGTGCCCCCTGCCTCCGAGCCGTACGAATTTTCCAGCATCTCCTGGATGAGGGGAGGCATGGAGCCCGGAATCTCCATCTTCAGCGTGATCACCCGCTCCATACCTGCCGGGGCACAAGCGAGAGAGAGTGGGCGCAACGGGCGGTTCGGATGGCTAGCGCCGCGGCAACCCTGCGCAGCATGTGGGCATAGGACCACCCCTGCTGTACATAACGACCGTTCAGAGACGTCTGCGAGTTGCAGGGTGGGTGTCCCGTTCACCGCTAAATCTCAGAATGCGCAAGCAGTTAACATTCATTTTATTTAGAGAGGCTTGGTGCCATTGTTTTAAAAGACATTGTACTCACTGCAGAGAACTGTAACGACACGACCGCAACACCAAACTGCCACGCGCCCTCCCGCATGGCCTTGTGGGAGCCTCGATATCGATAGTTAATTAAATTTTGATTTAAAGCTTTCGTGACTGCAGTGATTCATATTCTTGGTTCTTTCGGTAAAGTCACGTTGAAGGGAAACAATAAAATATATATAAAAATAAAATTCTCACGACGTTTCGACTGCAACACAAGCAGTCATCATCAGGTGTGAAAACCAATGGCAAGAACATTTGAAAGAAGTGGTGGTTTGTATTTATTTATTTTTAAACGTTAGCACCACGGATAGCGATTTTACGGTTTGTTCAGATGGACGAGTCCATCTATGTTCGGAAAAGAGGAGGGGGGAGACGAAAAATTAATGTATGCTGTCTGACAGCCACCGTAAGCGTAAACAATCAATTAAGACCCGAAATGGTTTATCAAATCCTTCCAATGATTGCTAAGCCAGAATCCATCTTCTCGGTTGAAATTGTCTCTGTGTTTGTATATGTGGATAGCCTCATGAACGAATCTCTCATGGTAGCCAGATGGCTTGCAAAGAACCTCTGTCTTGGAGAAGTCAATGTCATGTGAGCCTACTGAATTATAACAGTGATCTGCCACGGCCGAGGTGTTGGTCCTACCGTGTTTAAGGTCTGCTTTGTGTTTACGAATGCGGTCCGAGACATGTCGTTTGGTTTCTCCAATGTAACTACTACCACAGAGGCAAATTTAGTTTGTAGACACCAAGGTACTGTATGTCCGGAATCACATCTTTTAAAGACGGAACCAGATCACGGATTTTATGTAATGTGTTGAAACGGACCTGGATCTTGTGTTTATTCAAGATTTTGGAGATGTTTTTTGTGATCCCCGCAATGTAGGGTAAAGTGATGGTTTTGAAAGGCTCCTCAAGAGGGTCCGTCATGGTTGGAGTGATAGCTTTGCGGATTGCATAGTCGGAGTAACCATTAGTCTTAAGAGCTTGGTGTACGTGCTTGAGTTCACTGCCTATGTGTTCCTGGTCGGATATGCATTGGGCTCTATGGTGCAGAGTCTTGATGAGAGAATTCTTCTGTGATGGATGGTGGTGGGAATCCGGTTTCAGATAAGCATCCGTATGGGTAGCTTTCCTGTAGACAGAGTGGCTCATTGAACCATCAGGTCTCTTTTTAATTAGGACATCCAAAAAAGGTAGCTTGCCATCTTTTTCGACTTCCATGGTAAATCTGATGGCTGGGTGTATGGAATTGATGTGGTCGAAGAATTGGTCTAGAGCAGGCCGGCCATGTGGACAGATGACAAAAGTGTCATCCACGTACCTCTTCCATAAGGTTGAGCGCAGAGTGGCAGTCTGGATGGCGTCAGTCTCAAATTTCTCCATGAAAATGTTGGCTTTACCGAAAGAACCGAGAATATAAAGTTAATTAATTTTAGTTTTTCTTCTGGGTCATTGGAATAGGTTGACAGCTCACACTAAGCGGGGCTATGGCATGGCCTAAGATGGCAAAATCCTGTGGCCATTTGTATCAAATGCTCAAACTGAGATAGTTTTGACAATTTCAAGACGAGTGACACTTGAACCGTAACTGAAGGAGTGTTTGACACAACACCCCTTCTACGGACCGAACTTCCACCTGCTGTGCCGGTGGTGGCCGTGCCGCTTTGTGACGGCGAGCTCACCCTTGGCACTGATGCCACGTAGGTCGGTGATCTTCATGAGGAGCTTGGGGAACATGTGTGGTTTGTCGGGTCGCCGCCGGCGCACGTACACCTTCATGGCTTCCAGCAGCGGCTCCTGTAGCCGCTCCACCTTCTCTGGCTCCTCCAGGTCCTGCCGGTCTGCGCACACAAAAGACAAAGATCCCCCATGAAGCATTAACAGACTGTTGGGGAAAGTGCTGTTAGCGAGCACCCATTCAGGCCAGCACGGCACCTAAGCAAATGGGTGGCTAACCCCAACGCGATGTTTACACACTTCACCAGATGCTCATTTGAGACCCAGTCTACCTAGGGGAGGCCCAGGACCGGTTCAGATATTCGTCACCGGTGTTGGCTGTGAGTGGGACTTGAACTCCGGTCGCTTGGTTCGTAGCACAGTCCGCTTAGTGCTGTGCCACCCTTTCCAAAGTGCTTTTATCGAGCACCGATTAAGGCTGACAGCACATGAGTGGGTGGGTGGCCAGCGCCACGTCTAGCCGCCTTTGTCTCCCCAGTGCTGATAATTACTGTGTGCTAGGTGTTCATTTAAGACCCAATCGACCTAGGGAGAGGCCCTGATCCAGTTCAGATATCTGTCACCGATCTTGGCTGTGAAAGGGAATGAAACTGGGGTCACCGGGCTCACGGCACAGTGCGCCAACTACTACACTCCCCATGCATGCACATACACTTACGCGCGCATGTAAGCTCACACACACGGACCTCCCGAATAGCCTTAACGGACTGTTAGGGCAAGTGCTGTTCGCAAGCACCTATGAAGGCCGAAATGGTACACGAGCGGGTGGGTGGCCAGCACCAAGCCCGGCTGCCTTTGCATCCCCAGCGGCGATGTTTACACACACTGCACCAGGTACTCATTTGAGGCTGAGTCGACCTAGCGGAGGCCCCACGACCGATTCAGATAATCGTCACTGGCGTTGGTGGCCATGAGCGGGAACGGCTACACTGCACGAGTGGCCACGCCGTGGCCAGGGTCTGCCGGCACCTCCGGAGATGAGGCAGATGGCGGCGAGCAGGCCGGCCTCCGTGTCGTCCACGCTCAGGGGCAGCAGCTGGTTGGCAAAGGCGAACACGAGGTCGGTGAGCGGCCCGAAGCCCGCGTTGTGCATCTGCGTGCGGTTGAGCGTTAGGCCGTCTGAGAACGTCATTGTGTCCTGCTCCGGGGTGTAGCGCGAGCAGATCCGCAGGATCTGGGGAGGACGGACGCCGAGGGAGACAGACACACTTGGCTGCAGTGTTGCCACCGAAGAACATCCGGGTTTAAAGTACCTCAAGGATCAACGGGTTCACGTTAAATCGAGTCGGCACGTTTCGCGGCAGATCCACGTTCGTAAACGGAAATTCTTATTTTCGGCATGAAATTGTGGAGACGCCGGTTGGATTGCCCGACCTGGAGAGCAGCGAACCGCTGGGAACTCCCGACAGTTCAACGGAGGCATTGAAGCAACCCACCGCACAGCAAAGTAAAGCCTTCTTCCAGCTAACTTATCTGGGAGCAGACCTAGATATTGCTCTTCATCCAGACAAAGGCCAGAGAGTGCTGCCACCAAGGCGAAGATCTTATGAACTTGTCAGGGTCAACGGCGAGCGTGGCGCTGGCTCGCTAACGCAGCTGTGTCCGCAGTTGTGCGCTCACCGCCATGGATGACGCGGCCTGCAAATCCTCAAATCT
The DNA here is from genome assembly GCF_048934315.1 of Petromyzon marinus. Classification (NCBI taxonomy): domain Eukaryota; kingdom Metazoa; phylum Chordata; class Hyperoartia; order Petromyzontiformes; family Petromyzontidae; genus Petromyzon; species Petromyzon marinus. The sequence goes on along the minus strand of NC_133700.1, from coordinate 2,365,415 downwards.
CTTAATCGATTAACAGTTATTTGGGTTCAAAGAGACATTGTTGAGAATTCTCCCGTATTCACGCAGTAATCTTTCTCGATGAGCCGGTCTCAATAAACTCGTTTTTTTTAAACGTGCACTTTGCAAAGGTGAATCGTTTGCCGTTTTTTTTTTTGTTGAACTCATCCTCGCGCGGCCTTTGCTTCCTCAAGTTATAAGCGGAAGGACAAAACGCACTAGAAGGTAAATCAACCGTAATATGAAGATGATTAACGAGGGCAAGTGTTAGCCGGACACTGGCATGGTGGAGGCACCGGCGGCCTCCGTCGTTCGTTCGTCCCCCCAACCTTTCGAAAAGGGCCGCCACCCCAGCCGTGTCCGTGACTCGGACAACGTCGATGATTTTAAGCCACGACTGAAAGCTCAACGTCCTGCGCCATCACTGGGCTCGGTGCAATGTCGTTTATTCATTTACGGAGACTCGACTTTTCACGTGAAGAGCCCTTTGTGATTTTTCAAAGCAAGGTACTCTACATTAATACAGTAGCCCCTCGTTTAACGTTTTTAATCCGTTCCCCCCAAAACTACTGTGAACCGAAATAACTGTTAATCGATTTCACTTCTAAGTTGAAAAATAAACAAAAATCACTGAGTCTGCAAGAGAACTGTTTTCACTGCCAAAACAGAAAACGTGACAATGTAAACAAAGCCAGTCGAGCTCTAAACGATCATAAATGGGCGTCGCTGATTGGCTGAGGGCATGGCTCAGCCCCACTTCCGAGCACTCGAATTGGCCGAAATTGACGCCTGCGTTCATAATGTAAAAATCCCGTTTACCAAAATGTTAACGTTAAACGATAACCGAAAAACCGTAAACCAATGTTACTATTAACCAAGGGACTACTGTGATATCTTATTATTAACTCTTAAACAGCACAGAGGAATCTATGTAAAATACAGCAATCCATTTTTTGTCATAAATGGTTTATATATAGTATGTCGATTTTTTGGGGGGTGAAAATTTCACGTGGAATTTCCCAATTTACTCTAATGCTGTATAAAGCACGTTAAGACAACGCAATGGAGGAATTCACTTTTTTATAAAAATAAAAGTAATGTAAAATAATTGGGCCATTTTGGCCCAAAATTGACATAGGTTAGTATGTCAATTTATTTTGCGTGAGACTTTTAACACGGAATTTTCCAAATCCATTCAATATACAGCAGCAGTGTGAGCCTAAGCACAGTGGAGGAATTCACTTCAATTGAAAAATAAACCCAAAAAATCACCCATATTTAGCCAAAATAAAGTACGTATGTTGTTTTTTTTTTTGGTGATAAACTGAATGTGGATTTTCCCAATTTTCTTAAAATACATAGCACGGTAAATACACCACTGCCTAAACATAGCACGGTAAATACACCACTGCCTAAACATAGCACGGTAAATACACCACTGCCTAAACATAGCACGGTAAGCCTAAACGCAGTGGTGTATTTTGAGCCCAAAAACGACATTTAGATTCAACTAAAAATAATTGGTATTTATTGATAAAGATTGTGAAGAGAAGGATGAGCAGGAGCAAAAAATTGAATTTCAAAAAAACATTGCAACGAAATAAAGCAACAGAAATCATAATTTAACAGACTAGTTTGGCTCAACGTGTCATTCAAGGATGAATATGGATGCTATACCCTGGGCAGAAAGACATCTATTTAATAAGCAGACAACAAGCAAGGCGCTGCAGAGGAGACACATCGTATTAGATAACTGATGACACAAAACACTGCGAGTGCTATTGGAAACTGAAAACTGGGCCGCAGTGCCCATGCACGGAGTAAATCAGGACACAAGCAACGGGCCAGTGCAATTGAAACCGTGCCGATGTGGAAAACAGAGATGGTGGTGTTTGGCGGTGCGGCGAAGTTGCCTGCACCTTTGTTGTGCCTTTTATACGCCGCATATTTCCGAGTTTGCATTCTCACGTTGCCTTCCTTCATTGTTAATAATAATCCGGAGCCACTGACGCATCAACTCAACACGGGTCCTCTCGCCTCATAAACACCAGCAGCGTCCAATCTCCCCAAAACGAGTAAGATGAATTGACTGCCAGATCGCTCGATATTTAAAGGCAGACAGATGGGCTGTCAGCCACGCACTGTTTTAAGTTATCCAATCCATCACGGGCGGTGAAGAGATCTCTTTGAGTCAAGGCCAAGGCAAGGTCAGGCCCCTGACAGAATGTTAAAGCTAGGCCTCACTTCAAAAGCTGCCCTTCAGTGTTTCGCAGCCGCTGCGGCATTGCGCTACGTTGGAAAAAATAAATAAGCTTCATTAAAATTAAGGTCTGTCCGAGGGCGACACACGGACTACAGCCGTGTGGCATTACCGGGCTGTCACTCCTCATGCCGAGGGACACAACGAAGGAGCGACCGTCCGCAGTGGTGATCTGCCTGCCACGACGCACGTGGGTTTGTTGAAGTGCTTGGTGGCGCTGAAACCCCTCGTCACTTTTAATATAACGTTGATTAAGGTTTTTTTTTTCTTCCCGCGCCTCGAAAAACATTTTAATTGGAACATTTTTGCGTGAAACGCCGTTCGCCGACATCTCTTCTCCAATTATTTGGATTCGTAAACGAGGAGAAACGGCGCCGTTGAAGCGCTCCGGGCAGTGAACTCGGCAAAGACAAACCACAGAGCGCAATTGGCACTGTAACCGCAAAATAACCTCTCTCTCTCTCTCTCTCGTGGCAGGGGAAGCAATCGTTTGCAGTTCCCCCCTTCCTTCGGATTCCTGCCTCCTTCAGCAGAAAAAAACAAAGCGGGGAAAAAAGGGAAAACCGTGCAAAACCAGGAGGCACCTACGCCCGCACCAAACCCACTCCCTCGATCTCCCGAGAGAAGACGCTCCGGACCAGCTCCGCGGAAGTTTTTTGGATGCCACGAGGAGGTACGGGAGATGGACAAAGGTCAAAAGCTCAAGAGGGGGGTTGCAGCTGAAGTTGTGTTTATGTTCTAATGGAGAAGGATGTCAGTGGGGGTCGAGGCGATGGGCAGCAGGGTTAGAGCATTCATCTAGCGGAGCTGCCTTGTGTGCGCCTATGAGACACGGCCGCCTTGGCTGACGATAATCATGCTTCTCTGCACAATTTTCAGATTTTTGTTACATTTTCCACGTTTCCGGTCCATATTCCACAGCAGGTCGTATACATCGATTAAAACTCAATCCTCTAGGCACATTGGCACGTTGCATTAACATTATTAGCTTCAGATTTCTGAAAATGTCAACCTGCTCTCGTCTGCTGTTTCATTATTGTTATTTTAATCACCGTTCACTTTCAATAACTGTTGTAGACATACACACGGACTCGGACACATTGCCCACGAGCTTCCTTCTTAGATTTTTTTCTACAGTATTTATCTGTACGCTAATTTCGTTTTGATAATGTTCACCTTGAGCCTAACTTAAAAAAATCCTTCTTTATTTATGTTTCTTATATAATTTCCTCAGGTTGTCATGGTGACGATATCATCAGCAACGCCACAGTGGGGAGATGTTAACTCTCTCGCCTGGTATACAGGAGGTCGTGAGTTCAATCCCGACCCTGATGCCTGCGCATTTGAAGTTTGCAAGCTCTCCCCGCGGTCGCGTGGATTTTTCTCCGGGTCCCCCGGTTTCCCCCCCCCCCCCCCCCCACATTTAAAAACACGCGTTTTCAGAGTATTTGGCTGCTATAAATATCACGCGATAAGCCACTTCGTTTGTGGCCAGGTCGCTGCTGAAAAAGAGCTACATAGCTCAGTGGGCCTTACCTGATTGAGATAAAAAAAATCGTTGTTAATAGTTAGCAGGCAAACACGAGAGAGAGAGTACCGAGAGCGTCGGCAGTGTCAACCACCATCGCCCGCGGCGCTCTCACCAGGATGTCGAGGCAGGCGGCCTTGAGCAGCGTGATCTGGTCAGCGATGGAGAGGTTGACGAAGCCGGGCAGGCGCTTGGCGAACTCCACGATCTTGATGATGCACTTGGTGGCCAGCTCGCTGAACTTGTCCCACAGGCCCAGGTCCAGCTGCACGCGGTGGTCGGCACTCGAGTTCTGCGGACGCCACGACGTCAGCGGTCAGCGGGCGGCGGGTGGGCGAGGACACGCAACCCCCTCGCTCAGCACTCGCGAGAGACTCGCACCACCCACGAGGGACTCGGAGCGCTAGCGAAGGACTCGGGGAAAGAACCGACTCAAGTTTGTCCTTCCCCCCCCTGCACCGCCGATTAGCACGGTTGGCTACGTAGGGTGCAAAAGAAGCTCAAGGTACGTAGATACGTACAAGAGGTCATCACGAACGATGCTGTTGATGCCACCAGGCTGTGCCATCGCTTTACTTCAAATATATCGCTCGGTTGTAATGCATTCGACGTTCAGCCACCAAGGTCTGTCCCACCATCTGCCGACCTCTGGGTGTCACTGCAATGCCTGACTGGGTAAACAGTCCTCCTCCGTCCTGCATCTGCGTCACGCCCATTGCAACCTCCTCTTCCTGATTTAATCTCCGACACTTGCCTTGCACGTGGTTTAATGTTGAACTGCCAAGTTGCTTACGGTTTCCTGGAGCGATGGAACAATTCATCCCCTGGTGATTCAATGAACTGCCAAGATACGGGGGTTGAGATTTGATGCAAGAATCTTGTTTTTTGTTACAATGCTACAAATACAGCGCCTACTATTTACTATCTGTTACTCGTTCTCTGTTTTACCAGGTAAGGCACATTGTGCATTGTAGCTCTTTTTCAGCAGGCGACCTGGCCATCACAAGTGATAGGTCAATGAAGTGGCTTATCGCGTGGACATTTATAGCAGCCAAATACTCTAACATGAATGTTGATTAAAAAAAAATTGTGGAGGGAAAAACCGGAGGACCCGGAGAAAAATCCACGGGACCACGGGGAAAACACACAAATAAACAGGCGTCAGGGTCGGGATCAAACTCACAACCTCCGAGGTAGTTAACATCTCGTCACCGTCGCGCCAATTTAGAGCCCACAGGGTTGCTTTATCAAGTGCAGATGAAAAAATACTTGATTCTCAAACACACGAATGAATGCATCGTAACGGGAATACTATTTTACCATGAAATTCCTAACACCCTCCACCCGCACCAACATTCAAAGGCCGAAAGTTTACGCGATATAAGCTACACATTTCAACTCACGGTTGGTCATTCTGCTTCACCCTTTCCCATCAGTGCACGTCATTCCATTCCCATGACGTAAGTGTATGTCATTGCAAACAGAAAGCTGGAGAAACAGTTAAATGAAATAACTTGATGGGTATGTCTTCCGACCAAGCGCGAGAGCGTGCGGCACAGTACTGCGCCAGCTATAATAAGAGTGCGGTCGCGTCACTACAGTTCTCTGCCATGAGCACAATGCCATTAAGAAGAAGGGCGCTACTACGCCTCTCAAAATAAAAATGGACGCGAATCGCTTGCGCGTTACAACATTCAGTGGTGAACGGGATCTACCCCGCAACTTGCAAAAGTCTCGGAAGGGGAAAGGGTTCATGTGCATAACGCGGGTGTCCAAGAGGAGCCATAAAAACTGAACGACGCCCTGCCGTGCCACGCGGGTGTCCAAGAGGAGCCACATAAACTGAACGACGCCCTGCCGTGCCACCTCCAAGGAAGGTCCCCGTGCGCTCGCCGCGCGTGAGCGCACGGAATAAGAACGGCGCGGACGCCGCGGCCCTCCCGTGAGAAGGGCTCAAGATGCTGCCACTAAATGACCTTGTCGATCGATTTATGCAAAGAGCGGCCTTAATATACAACACAAAGGTATCGAGCAAAGTCAAACTCCCCCCCCCCACCCCTCCCCCACATGTCCCGACGGCTTCGTTGAAATCAATACGAAAGCAAGGTATTTTTTTTTTTACTTTAAAACTTTTCCCGATATTCCTTTTTTTCGCCCATAGCTCCCATCGGGGTTCCTTTTCGCAACGCTCCGCCGAGCGAGGCCGCCGCTAATTCTCGGTTACCGAGGGGCACCTCGCGCAAACACTTCGCCCCCACGAAGAGCGAGTTGTCAGAAAAATGGCACGAGTCACTCCAGATAAACGTCAGCCCTGTGAAGCCGCGTCAGAATGTTCAGGGCGATTTCCTTATCGCGATGAAAATGTTGCCAATGCACACGCCCCCCACCCCCCCCCCCCCCCCCCATGCATTACGCGTGGGTGTGCAACACTTTCAGCACAAACTTCAAACGGGTTTATTTGGTTTGTCCCAGGGGCACCGGAGTTGTTCCTCAATAAAAATAGGAGACACATCCTCCGTGTGCCAGCCCTTGGGGGTGTGGGGGTGGGGTGGTCGTCGCGTCTGTCGCTCCGCGTTTATTACTTGCCTCGGAAAAATAGGCCGAAAAAAAACGTGAATCTCTGGGAAGCAGGACTGCTGAAGCGTACTCGGCACAGACAGATAAAGCACTCCGCAAAAAAATGTGACCTGTCGCGTCTCTTGCAAATGACACCGTCCGTGCGCGTACAACGAATTTAGATTCGCTCGTAGAATCGCAGGATCATGAGAGTTGGCGCCAGCTTGCGAAGGCCTTCATCCAGCAGTGGAATGGCCATGGCTGACGACGATGATTTATGATGCGATCCTGATAAAGGACAGGCTGCGATCGAAACCACTACCTTGAATTTTCAAACGGCGATTGTTTTCCCTTATTTTATATAAACATCAACCGTGACTGATTGAATTTCAGAGCGTTAGAGCTTTTGAAAGCTTTCTCTGCTTTTGAGACGCACGCCACAACAATGCCACCACTTAAAGTGCTGCATCTTCCACAAAGCCCCAGAGGTGCCTCCGCGAAGTCTCACCAGCAACTCCCGATTTATTAACTCTCTCCTCTTGGGCGGACGAACACTCCACGCTGGCTGGCTGTCTGGCGGCGGTGGCCATCCCTTGTTTGTGCACTCGCACGTCCGCGCCCAGAGAAAACAACCTCGGCACCGGCGCGCACCCGGACACGGAATCCCTTCGGCCGGCCACCTGGCAGCGTGGGGCGTCTGTCGTGCGCTCGCGCGCGGCACGAATGCGGCGTGTGTGCTCTTGTGTGTGTGTGGTGTACGTGGGTACATGGGTGGGGGGTTGGCGTAGCGGTTAGCGCTACGCCCGGTTATGAAGCCGGCGACCCGGGTTTCGATTCCCGCTCATGGCCAACACCAGTGACGATTATCTAGACCGGTCCTGGGAATAACCCTCGGTCAACTCAGCCAGAAATTAGTACCCGGTGTGGTGTGTAAACATCGCCACTGGGGAGACAAAGGTGGTCGGGCATGGTGCCAGCCACCCACCGCCTCGTGTACCGTGCCGGCCTTCATAGGTGCTCTCTAACCAGCACTTGCTACAACCGTCTGTTAAAGCTATAGCGGAGGTTTCTGTCTTTTCCGTATGTAGTGCGAGCCGTGTGTGCGTGATGTGTATGTGTGCGTGTGGTGCGGGTGTCTGGTTGCGCGTGCTGCACGTGGTGAACGGTGTGCGTGCTGCACGCGATGCACGTCCGTCGCTAGCGGCTGCTCCCCCCCGCCTCCCCACTCACTCTCTCCCCACCTACGTCCGGCCGCACCGCTCCCACCGGGAGCCCCGCCGGCTCCCGCATTTGCCACTGCGAACCGGTGACCTTTTCAAAGCCACGGGATTGGGAGACGGCGCACTCAGTGTCGCGTGGACGTGCGCGACAGCGCCGTGGCCTGCGGGGAAATGTCAAGGAGCGCGGCCGCCGCCGCCGCCGGCTACCGCCGGTTTGCCCGAGATCGGCGGTGGCGGCGCTGCCGCGACCGAGGCCGGAGACAAATGACGCGCGCAGGCAGCTGGCGCCGCAGACCGGCTCTGCGCAGTCGCCGTCATTCTGGTTATTATTCGCGAGACAATTAGCGCGACCGACCAGCGGTGCGTTCCGTTTGGGAAAGCGCACGGCCGCAAGTGCTGCTCCTCGCGAAACGCGATGACGGTGGCGCACGCTTTGGATGAGGAGCCGCCCGAAAGGTGCTGGCGAGCGTTACAAACCCCCGTCAGCGGCATCGGCCTCCGGCAGGAGCCACGCCGCGCACCGGCGAGGCGGTGGCATTTGCCCTTCGGCAGCGATCGTCCCCGCAGAAATCGTCACATGTGACGATTTCAAGGTGGCCAGGCGATGGTAGCAGAGCGATGGATTTTTGCTAATCTATCCGTGCGGAGCTTTTAGCATTCCTGCCTTTTCTCACGATGTAAGTGGGACTCTGCGATAAAAAAATAATAATAATAATTATCTCGAGACTTGTCGGTTCTTTGCTGCGTAAATAGTAAATATCAGGCATCATAGTCAGCACTTGGGAGGAAGGCCCGGGACGCGGCACACGCAGCGAATGCGCCAGGGTGCTCGTGCAAGCGCAACCGAGGCCTGCCGCTCACATTACGAGCACAGAGCCGCCGCAATGGGCTCCTCGTCTCTCTATTTTAGGAACCGACGGAGATAAATCAAAATTCACGAGCGGAGAAATGACAAGCGGGGCTTGTGCAAACGCGCAGAGCTTCCCGTTGTTATACGAGCACGCCAAACAACTCTTTGCTCGGGGATGGTGCAATCCCGGAAATTTTACAAGTCACCACCCACCCCCCCCCCCCCCCCTCAATTTATGGAAATAAATGACGCTATAAATGTTAAAAGGCCTGTCTCGGATCCCTTGTGTACCTCGGAATGCGCCGTGGTGCAGTAAACGTCGGGCTTTGAAAAAAAGCGCTCAGAGGAATTGTGATTCACGTGTCACCAGGTCAGCGCCAGGCTCGCACGCGACCCGCGGCCGCCACCGACCCTCGGCATTTATAGTCGCCGAGGCCAGACACCCAGACATTGGGCGGCTTCAAGGGCACTGGCCCGGCGCTTCAAACGGCGGCGGCTGTATGTAGGTCAGAAGGCCCAATCAATACGAATTGACAGTTCAAAGGAAGCGCTGGCGTTTATACTTTAAAGATTCCCATTGATGGAGCAAATTTAGAGGACATGAGAGCACTTTTAATATCACTCTTTGACAATTAATTTAATCTTGCAGTGTGTGTGTGTGTGTTTTTTTTCTCTCCTTGGAGTGAAATCTTTCGGCTGACTTTCAAAAACGAATCTCTCGCCTGCTCGCCTCTGGGTGGAAAGGTCCCAGAGTGCACGGCCGATGATCCCCTCTGTGGCCATCGCGAGGGAACAAGCGCGTGCCGTTTACACAGCTTACGTTACGCGGTTCACTTTGAGTGGGTTTTTTTTATCTACGGGACGAAAACCGGAGAACCCGGAGGGAACCCATACAGAGGAGGAGGAGAACATATAAGCTTCACGCAGAAAGGTGCCGCGGTGGCGAGATGTTCACTACCTTGCCTGGTATGCAGGAGGTCGTGGGTTCAATCGCCAACCCCGACACCTGTATATGTGGAGGTTGCATGTTCTCCGGTTTTTTCCCTTTCAGATTTAGAAACATGCTTTTGGAGTATTTGGTCGCTATACATTTCCACGCGATAAGCCAATTTGTTGAACTATCATTTGTGGCCAGGTCGCTTCTGAAAAAGAGATATGTAGCTCAGTGGACCTTACCTGGGAAAATAAAATTGTTTCGCTTCTATCAAGTGCTCAACCAAACACAGCAGTGGAATGTTAGCATGGTGTTCGCAATCTCATGTATTATAGACAAAGCGTGGGCAGGCTGCTGTGGACTTGCAATCCAGAGGTTGCCGGATCAATCTCCCACGCCTCTGTGCACCCAGCGGGGGGGGGGGGGGGGGCAGGTGATGGGGTGCACACGGGCACATCAGCGCATAGTGGGGTAAAGTGTGGGTAGTCCCAGCCCTTCCATGACGTTTTGGCCAGTGTAGAAGAGTAGAATCACCATGTGCACGGCCGCAGAATCAGTGGCGAGGTGGCGCTGCCGACGCACGCCATTGTGGTTTTCGCCGCCGGCGACGAGCGAGCGCCGGATGATTTAGGGGGGGACTCGTGACCCACCCCCCCCCCCCCCCGGTGGACGCCGAGCATCCGTCATGCGCACGGTTAACGAGCAACCCCCGTCAGCCGTGATCCTGCGTTGGGCGAATGCCGTGGATGTCGAGCCCAGGGCGCTGGCGGATGCGCTCGGCACTCGTGACCGTTGTTTGCTGGCAGCGGAAACGTCGTGCCGGGCGCACGTGCTCCGCGCCAGCCGCCGCCGCTGCTGCGCAACCGCGGAGGGTGGCTGGTGGATGTGCAGCTGTATCTTTGCCGCTCTTCGTTCGTTCGTGACGCGTAGCCGGCGAAGGGCCTTTGCGCCAAACGTGCGACCTACTTTCGACAGCGTTCGCATAAACTGCTCTTGCTGCTACCAGACTCCGGCGTCTCGAGTGATTTGTTTCATCACGGTAGGGGCAGGGGGGGGGGCGACCACGGGGGGCGGCGTCATTCCTGAGAAAGTCGCAGTCCCATCCGAATGTCGACCGCCAAGTGAAATGCGCAATTACTACCACTACTACCACGCTGATTTACCGATGAAAGCCTCACCAAGTCTCCGATTAGCAGGGCTTGCTACGTATGGGTGCGTACAAGGACTCTTTGTTGTCAGGTAGGGCCCTGGCGGGTTTTCGCAGCAGGGGGCGATGTTGCTGCTGTGCTGTAATCCCCATTGAATAATTTGCAGGGCAATCTTCCGGCATTGGGGATGTTCTGAGTCAACACCGTTGAAGTTGCGTGGGGTATTTTTTTTATAGCTATGGGATGAAACCAAAGAACCCACACAGAGCAGGAGGAGAACACACAAACTCCACGCAGGAAGGCGCCCTCAACTCGAATTGAATCGGGAAACTCCTTGCTGTGAGGCACCAGTGCTACCTCTGGCGCCACGCTGCCGCTATGACTGGCGAGCAGTTCAAATCTACAATCTGCATTCTGCTCACCTGCTTTCTGTCACGACAAATTACCATTACAACCGACTTTGGTGCCACACCGACGAGATACAAATCCTGAGCCACCAAGGCTGATCATTGGACCCGCACAGCAGGTGATACTTTACTGTGACACGCGCGTAAACCTGCGGCCAATGGATTTACCCAACGGCGGTCTTACACGGACACAAGTGCCTTTTGCACCAGAGCGACGCGGACGCGCGACGGAGACACGGTGGGGGGAGAGGCTCGCGAGCCAGCAGTGGAGGCAAGGCCGCTGGACGCCACGCGCTCCGTCGCAAGTGGCAGGGCCACCGCTGACCCCAGCGCAGGTCACCCACACGGACGCTAGTGCCAGCCAGAGCCGTCCCCTAGGGTACACGCGGCGAATCGGGACGAACGCCCCGGGGCCCCGAGCTTTGGGGGGGCCCCCGCGCTTCGACGTCACGGTGTCAGGTGTCATAGTTCCGGTTTAGTTTGAAGGTGTCAGGGGTGGGGGGTCGCACATGGCATGCGAGTTGTCCCGGGCCCCACACTCGCCACCCCCACCCCCCTATGGACGGCCCTGGCTAGCGTTACTCGAAATAGACACGTGAATAAATAAGCTTGAAATAAGCGTGTTCCGCTATTATATACTCGCGTATGGCAGCAGCGCAGTATGTCGAGGAGTGAAATGCCAAGTCTGCTGGCCACGACGTTTGGATGTGTTATTCTGACTCAATATAATTCTCGCTGCAGACAAGTGCCCTATTTTTTCCCCCATCATCAGCAGGGAGGGGCGGCTTCTGAAACGAGCATAAAGTCGACGCGGCGCACGACCCAAGAGCGGCGCCGTGGCTCACGCACAGGGGCCAAGCGCCACCCTGGCACCCGTCGCGAAGACGTCCCCCCCACGGCCCACGCACAACACTCGAGGGAGGAGGCACGGCCCGAGCGGTCGTACGCGGCCACAGCAGGCACAGGCGCACGGACATTGCCTTCTCCAGAACGCCCCCCTCGCGATAACAATGCCTGATCTCTATCTACAGCAGAAAACCTGGGGTTCTGAACCCTGCAGCAATAAATCAGCCCGAACGCGGCCGACTCGAGCGACAGCACCGCGGAAACGGTGACCGCATCGCTCGCCACGCCGCGGCCTCACTCGCGGCGCCTGCCGGGCACACACGCGAACCTCTCGGTCCCCGGCGCACGCGTCGCCGGGCTCACCATGGTGTACTTCCCCAGCTGGTAGAGCGATGGGAAGGTCTCCTGGTGGGCCTTGTGGACCTTCTCGATGAGGACTTCCATCTCGGCCGGCATGACCAGGGTCTCCGAGGGCTCCTGCTTGGCCACATCCTTCTTCTTCTTGTTCCGGTCGTTCCGCACGGCTGCCGGGAGGAAGGCAGAGGGGCGTCATTCATCGCGATGGAATGCCGTCGACTCATCCTACGCTTCGCTCGTGTGAAACGGATGAGGCACGAGTTAAATACGGCCGAGCGGCCTCGGCCCCCGCGGCTGACCGCTGAGGTCCGGGCCCCCGTGAGTCACTTCTGAGTGGCATCGTGGAGATAAAAGGGAGTTCAAAACTAAAGTGGTGGCGAGGAAACCGATAAAATACGTTTCTTTGTTTTTGCTTGAAATGCTATCTCCTACAGGGCCCTTTGCGAAGCAGTAAAACGGCATCGGCACAATTATGGCAAAGTCACTTCCCGTCGTATCCTTGCACGGTGAGAGCCAACGACACTCGTTCATAAACACGCAAGATTCCATCGCTGTCACTGTGAACATTTACCACACGGCCTGCTGGCCAAACCAATATAACTGCACTGGATATCTTAACCCTCGGACGATTAAACGCATCTCGTTTCCGGGTGCTCTGGCTTGTCATACCCAGTGCTTTCACAGTTTAATGTGCAACGCACATATAAAATGTGAAATGTAAGCGTCATGCGTCTGCAGTCGGCCCCCGCGGGACACAAGCGAGGCTCCCTGTTGCATGATCCTGTTAAACCCCGATTAGTTGTTTTTTTAATCCCTCTCTAGATGCTGTTTATGTAAAAAACGCAGCCACCGAACACGACTGGCCCACATTGCTCGCCGCACAAACATTCGCGGTCTCGTCTTTCTCAAGTGGGAAATCCTTCACATTTCAATCTACAAATAATCCCGACGTGGATAATTGCACGTCAACACATTCCCCCCCCTCCCCCCCCCCGTATTTATAGACCGGCAGAACAGGACGGGCCCCGAGCGCGGCGCCTTGTGCCAACGCGTGCCGGCTTGCGGAGGGAGGCGGCGCAGCCACGGGGGTTGCATCCTGCACGGGTCAGCGGGGTGAACAACTAACGGCGGCGACGCCAAGCGCCGAAGCGTCCGGCAGAAACCTTTCCCCCCATCCCCCCCATCCCCCCCCCACCCCCCCCGCTCTGTGTGTGGTCAGCGGAGTTAATTTCACGACCGCACCCGCTGGGAATCGATTCCGCACCTGCCCCGCAATAGCTCCACCCGGGGGGGAACACGGGCCGAGAAGACGACGCGTTGCGGACGGGGGACTCGGCAATCGCGACGCGCCACGTCCGGGAAAACCCCGAACCTTTGCTGTGACGAACCCGCACGGCCTTCGCGGCTCCGCCCGGGGAGCAACTCCGCTCGAGCCCGGCCAGAGATTCAGCCGTGGTTTTAACCGATTCCCAAGACCGGCGGGATTCGTTTTCAATGTCCGATCGCTTGACAACTCAAGGGGGCGACACATGGGGCACACGTCGGAATTCCTCCACCTACTTCCAATTCCCACGATAGTGCTTGGATGGGCGACCACCACAGCAGGTGTTAAAGGCTGCTGCGGGGACGACATTGTTCTCAGCGGAGGGCAGTGCCGCAAAAATCCATCGTCGTGTTCTACCTCGACGCCCTCACATCCATGCCCCTTCGCCTTCATCTACCCAGCCTGATTAGGGTGGCAGAGTACGGCCTGATAACCCCTCATGTCCCCCGGCGCGGCGTGGAAAGGCACCCCATCCAGCAGGCTTGCTCTCACTCGGACCCCGGGCTCGGTACTCAAGCGCCGAGCAGCGCGCCCCCCGCGGACTTACACTCCTTGGACATGCCGACCTCGAAGCACTTCTGCAGGCGGCAGTACTGGCAGCGGTTGCGCGTCACCTTGTTGATCACGCAGCCCTTGTCGCGGGGGCAGGTGTACACCATGTTCTTCTGGATGCTGCGTCGGAAGAAGCCCTGCGGGGGGGGGGGTGGGGGGGGGGGCGGGAGGGCGAGGTGGGGGACCGCACGGGGGGACACGGCAGCACGCGCGCCAAGGTCAGGCTGAGCTGACGACACAGACGCCGCCGACGCCGCCGCCGGTCCGGTCGCTCGATTTTATTTGGGGCGGTGGGTGATTCGGCGTCCCCGGCGGCAGCGAGTTCGCCGCCCGCTCACGCTGCGGAGGTTCGCGGGTTCGGCGGCCGAGCCCGGGTTCACGCTGCCCGGACGTAGCGCCGCGAACGGCGCTCGTGGTCCCTCCGCAAGGCGTTTGGGGAGTTTAGAGATCCCGTGACGTTGTCCCAGGACGAGTCGGCTTCGCGTGCCGGCGTCGCGGTCCAAAAAATGTCGAGATTATTCACGAATGTATTCATCTGGTGAAGCCCCACTGCGACATCACCCCCTGCTGGTGGACTATATCCGTCTGTCAACCGCAGCGGCCTTCTTGAGAGCCCTTTGCGCTGCAAGAACGGTGCGGATACCAAACGCACCGGCGACGATTCTTGTCGTTACTGCCTCTAGATCCCCCCTCCGCCACCAGAATGGGGGTCGCGATCCGGCCCGGCAGGAGGCGAGCAGCACCCCTCCCCCCATTGTTAAGGAGCCAACGCTGGTGCTGCTGTTGGCGCGGCACCAGCGCCTCCCCCCCCTCCGCCACCCCCCGACTCCCACCGGGATCAGCGCGGGGAGGCAGGAAGGCATTCTCACTCTCGAAAACAGAATTACATAACGAGACCACAAGGCGAACACGTAGCACGACACGGTGCGTTCGTGCCATCACAACGGGGGGGGGGGGGGGGTGGGGGTGGGAAGTGAAAGTTTTTGTTTGTTTCGCTGTCAGTCATCGGCCTGAGAACTCGGCGTAATGCGGCGTCAGAAAGCTCGGCCCGGCCAGGCGTTCAACCTCAAAAGAGAACGAGCGGCTTCGACGCTCACCTGTGGCTCGCCGATCGGCATGCAATGGGGGTTTCCGCGAGCTAAATAAATAAACGAGCGAGCTAGCGAGCGTTCGCGCTCGCGAGCGCGATTGACGCCCATTGTCGTTTGTTGTGTTGGGAGCCTTGGCGTTCAATCCTAGGAATCCTGGTAGGAAAGGGATGGGCGTGAGCTGGCACGACTATAAATAACGTTTATGGACCAGAAGTGCAGATTTACGGCATCTTTTCAGTGCGCTTTCCCGCAGGTTAACCGTTTCCTTCCTAAAGCATGGCCACAGCACAATCCCGTTTCGTTCAAAACAGAGGCAGCTAGAGGTGGCTGGGGGCGCAAGCGAAGGGACGGTCGTGGGGCCAGCCCTGAGTGCGGGGGTGGTGCACTCAGGGCTGGCACGCATCAGGGTGGCACACACGGCGTCTAAACACATGAGATACATGCAATTAATCAATTAACACTACGGCAGCAAACGTCTTCATTTCCATCTGCCTACGACCAACTCTTTCTCCCTACAAAACCAGTTACGCCCACTGCATCCCCCCCCCAGCAGCCAGAGCCGCACGCACGCACGCACGCGCCGTACGGGCGCCCCACGGTACCTTGCATCCCTCGCACGAGCTCACGCCGTAGTGGTACCCCGACGACTTGTCCTGGCACACGAAGCACGGCTTGTAGACGCGCGGGGGCGGCAGCGGCGACGGGGGGCTCGGGATGATCTCCTCCGAGCCGCTGCTCTGGCTTTCCACGGCTGCAAGGTGGTGGGGGTGGGGGGGGGGCACAGAGGCACGGAGTGGGGGCGGCGGGGCAATCAGCGCTCGCTCCGACCGCCACCGCCAAACGACGGGGGCAACGGCGCCCTGGGCATTTGCGCAGCGGCGGCAGGGCAACCTTCGACAAGACCGGGCCACGGAACGGAGATTGGCAGATGGACAGACAGTCAAAGACACGCACAGACAGCCCATCCACAACAGACAGAGAGACAGAGAGACAAATCGAGATACAGGCCAGGATGAAGGCAAACAACAGACATGTTACATGTACATATGCAGGTAAACAAATATAACGACAGACAGATTTATTAAGGAGGGGCGAGACGACTAACAGACGGACAGGCAGACAAACAAACTGACACACAAAAATACAAACACACATGCTGCACACACGGAGCCTGTAAACAAACATGCGTATAAACAGCCGTATCTAGGACTAACACAACATGCATTATTTGGGCAGAACAATGAGAGCACGGGAACTGGTGCCAGCCACGATTCACTGACCGATCCCGAGAGCTCTCCTGCCCCCCCCCCCCCCCCCCCGCTGACCTCTTCTCCCTTTTGGTGTAAGAATTTTATTTTGATAAAAAAATAATTCAAAAAATTACGACGCTTTGTGCTGCGATTTAAATTATCTCCGACTGCCCGCCAGCACAGTGACAACGGCACGAATAAACGCGCTCAGCGGCGGAACCCACCGCCTCGCGTAGCTGCCGAATCCAGCGGTCTAATTACACGCGCGCCCCTGCGTTATTTGGCCGTCGCGGTCTCGCGCGCTGCGCCACCGAGGTGAGATCCCACCGTCGCTCAACGGGAGCCGAACCCATGCCAACGCCCGGCCGCGCAGGGAGAAGGTTTCGTGCGGGAGGTGGAGCAGCGCAACGTGGCTATCGAGTCGTGCGCGGGTGGCGACGGCAGCCACAAAGAGGGGGTTCGGGAGAAAATTGGGACAGGAGACCACCGCTCCGTTCCTCGCCGCCAGGGCCCGTGACAAGCGCGCCACTTAGGCCCCTCGGGGCGAAGGGCGGCGCGTAGGCGTCGGGGGTTGAAGGGGCCACCGCACGGGGTCAAAAGCACCATCGCGGAGCGCCGGCTGCGGGAATTCACAGCTCGCTCCGCCGCGGCGGATTCGGCGGTTCCGTTGATGCCGCGATAGAGACTTTGATGTGAGACTAAAGGACATAAAAGGGCTCGTATAACACACTTGGGCACGCTCGATCAATA
Source organism: Petromyzon marinus (assembly GCF_048934315.1). Taxonomy (NCBI): domain Eukaryota; kingdom Metazoa; phylum Chordata; class Hyperoartia; order Petromyzontiformes; family Petromyzontidae; genus Petromyzon; species Petromyzon marinus. The sequence goes on along the minus strand of NC_133700.1, from coordinate 2,348,345 downwards.
GTCGTTCCTTGTGAATAAATACAACTGCCACGTCGATGCTATTGCAGCTCCGAAATAACTTTTTTTTTTGGTGCAAATGGCAGAAACAATGATTCCGATTCTGACGGCGTTACAACAGCAAAGCAAATTGTGCTCAGATCTGCGTTGTACGAGTTTTTGCTTACAACAAGGCCCGATATATATGTTTTTAAAGCTTCGGTTTGATTGAAAATGTACAAAACATCCTGAAATGGCTCGTGCTTACGTTTTGGCACCGCGACTATGAGCTTCCCATTGAATGGACAAGGAAGCCGCCGCACGCTGCGAAAATAAACAAATGGATCACTGCCCCCACCGAGCCGCAAGACCATCGCCACGAACTACAACACCCACAATGCACCTGCTCGCACAGGAACCCCCAACAACAGAGGCACGCTATTTTAATTTTGGAAACTCTGGCTCGATAATCCGGCAAATATTTTCCGCGTGTACAATACTATTACTATTCAAAGAGAGTCATGAATAATGGACATCTTTCACTGCTTGGCTCCATTGTCGTCACCGCTGCCTGCGTGGGGGATAGGACGGCGGGGGGCCCTCTGTGCCCAGCAAACGTCAGCCTTGCGCATGGAGCCGCGCTGAAATATATTTTTTTACTCTCGTCTCCGGGCTACGGCTGCAGCGCAAGCGCCCGGGTGTGGGCAACGTTTCACCGCCCCTCCGCCGGTGCAAGATGCTCCCAGCGGCGCTCAGGGAGGGGGCCGTGGCACGGACGTTGAGACGTGGCGGCCGTGGTCAGGGCCAACACCCGGACTGCGGGCACGCTCCACGTGTCCGCGGCAGTCGCGAGCCCGAGGCGCTCATCTAGCGATGACCAACCCCCCCCCCCCCCCTGCTCCCCACGTTGAAGGTGCAGAGACCGATTGCGGGGTTGCACCGCGTGTCGTTTTTGCGCGATGTCCCGACGTTTCGTGCTCCATGCGCACGGCAGCTGAAGGAGAAGCGTCGAACATCGTGCCGAAGAACGCGCAGAGCAACCGGAATCAGCCTACGCAGAGGAGGCTAATTCTCGCAAAGTGGTTTGTATTCTATTGTTGCGCATGAAGGCAGGAATATGTTCGGCAGCTAAATGCCAATGTCGAGGTCTTCCAGCGACGACGAGAGTGCTTCTGGAGAGAGTGTAGTTTTGATTTTCCTCCTCCATTGAAGGAGCGTAGACTGCAATGGTTTACTACGTGGTCCCACAATGGCTTGTGTCTTTACTTTACATTGGAGACAGTGCTCTTACATTCTAAAATGAATTTAGAGGCATACGTTAATCCACTGCTGGATGAAGGTCTCCTCATGCCGTGTCAGTCACGAAGGTGAGCGTGCAGGACCGGTTCCGCTCCCACTTGTTACCCACAGCTGGGAATCGAACCCAGGTGACCGTTTTGTAGCGGAGTGCCTCCTTCCCACCGCTCCGCCTCTTATAGCCATGGCAGATCTACGAACTTGGTTTAACCCCAGATAACTGTTGCCATGTCTGGATGGCAGGCATGGGCAGTTCTCCATGGAATTCTCACAGAAATCAGTGTCAATGGAAGCCACTTCCCCTGGATCCCACATTCATCATCATCAAACTAAACTATTAAACTCTCTTTTATTTTACCAGATAAGGACCGCCGAGCTATATAGCTCTTTTTCAGAAACGACCAGGCCACAAATAATAGCCCGACGAGGTGGCTTATCGCGTGGAAATTTCTAGCAACCGAATACTCTAAACACACGTTTCTAAATGTGGAGGTAAAAACAGGAGGACCCGGAGAAAACTCCACGTTTACTAGAACATGCAAACTCCCAAGTATACAGGTGTCGTGAGGACGGGGATCGAACCCACAACTTCCTGCATACCAGGCGAGGTAGTTAACATCTCGCCACGTCGTTGATGGCGGCGGCGGCGGCGATCGCTCCAGCTGAACGACTTCACCATGAGCAACGGCACCATGAACATCCGCTGTGCCCCACAATCGGCCAATTGATGGTCCACTCAGCGCCACAATGCACGCCGCACAATGACTAATTACAAGGGTCACATGTTGGGAACTCGCTGCCGAGATTCTTGCCAAACCCTACAAGTCATATGAATATATATATTTATAGGACTTAAGCAGAGTTACAGGCTTAAGACTGCCAAAAGGAATTTAATGTTTACATATGAACATAATAACCGGCTCCCACGCTTAAGCAAAGTATCAATAAGGGAGACACGGAGGAGGATTGGATCTTGCGCTGGTCTTCATTATCCCTGCTGTGAGCTCAGCCCGTGCAGGCAGATTATCTGCAGAAATCTGACTCCCTTGGTGATTTGGCACGGGAATGTCGGAGACCCCTCCACGTCTGAGCAGCAGCGGCAGCGGCAGCAGCATGTGGTCGGTTCACAGCTGGAGGTCCTTCACAGATGAATCTCTGGCAAGATGCCTGCTCCCTGTGCTGGGAGAGACCTGCAGGGCTGTCCCTGCATCGGTATTCAGCAGCACACACTTGGGCGAGGCGTTCTGACATGTGACATGTGCCAGAAGCATCCGCACGTGTGTGTGCGTGCGTGTCTGTCTGTGTGTTTCTCAGTGCTCACTAACAGCACTTGCCCCTGCAAGTCTGTTAAGGCTACACGGGGGATCTTTGTCTCAGTCAGAAGCTTCGATTCCCGCTCACGGCCAACACCAGTGACAATAATCTGAACTGGTCCTGGGCCTCCCCTAGGTCGACTCAGCCTCAAATGAGTACCTGGTGTCGTGCTTAAACATCGCCATTGGGGAAACAAAGGCGGCCCGCCGTGGTGCTGGCAACCTCCCTCGTGTACCTTGCCGGCCTTGCTCGCTAACAGCACTTGCCCCAACAATCTGTTAAGGTTATACAGGGGATCTTTGTGTTTCTCTGTGTGGGTGTGCATCCTTGTGCATGAGAAGTCATATGCAAGCGTGCATCTGTGTGTATACGAGCGTTCGTGTGCATGCATCCGCGAGTGTGTGCATCCGTGCGTGTGTGTGTGCATCCGTGTGTATGTGCGCACTCATTAGTGTGTAAGCCTCTGTGTGTGTGCGTGAGCCCGTGCGTGTTTGTGTGTGCAACCGCTACACGACCACAGGGAACAGTGGTGTAGCAGTTAACGCGCTGCGCTATGAACCCGGCGACCCACGTTCAATTCCCGCTCACGACCAATAACTGTGAAGATTATCTGAACCGATCCTGGGCCTCTCCTAGGTCGACTCAGCCTCAAATTAGTACGATGGTGCAGTGTGTAAACATCACCACTAGGGAGACAAAGGCGGCCGGGCGTGGTGTTGGCCAACTCCCCGTGTGCCGTTCCGGCCTTCATAGGCGCTCGTTAACGGCACTTGCCCCCACATCCTGTTAAGGCTATAGGGGGGATCTTTGTCTTTGCATTGTCTTCCGCATGACGACCCAAAATCCACCCCGTGCGATAACGACTCCGTTTTTAGAACTCAGAGCAGCGTGCAGCTCACAGTCATTCACATTTGGGCCACGGGCGCCACTGCCCACGGCTGTATCACCAGCAGGTCGCGCTGCTGCATGTATGTTGAGCTTGATGGGCCACTTTGTTGAGATATTAGTGGCCAGGTCGCTTCTGAACAAGAATAAGTGAATACCTCAGTGGGCTTCGCCTGGGAGGATGGGGATGGTTTCGTGTTGTATTTGTACGCGTGTTGGGTGATTTGTTTACCTCTCGTGTACTTTGCACCACCGCCGTGTTTTTGTGCCGTTTGCTGTCGTAACGTTCTTACCCGCCCCTACCGGACAACTGTGAAAAAGAGCTTTACAGCTCATCGGATTCATCCAGCATAAATAAATATGATCCTGAACTCCTTTCGCACCGTGCGTAGCCAACCGTGCTAACGTAGCGAGCAGAGCCCACCGTGCACGGTGACCTCCACGGTGACCTCCACGGTGACCTCCACGGTGACCTGCACGCTCCCGCGTACGGTGCTGCACTTGGCGATTCACTCCGATCACACGCTCACCCGGCGGTCAATCGCCTCTTCGCTCTTCCCACGAAACTTCACCTGCTGACTTTCTCCACCCCATGTCGAGGACTCGATCTAACAGACTGTTTCGCCTCATTCACACTGTGTTCAACCACCACCAACAACACTGCAGGTCATGACAACAAAAACAAAGATCCCCGGCGTATAGCCTTCAACAGACTATAGGAGCAAGTTATGTTAGCGAGCACCTATGAATGCTGGCACGGCACCCGAGGGGGTGGGTGGCTAGCAGCATGCCCGACCGCCTTTGTTTCCCCAGAGGGAATATTTACACGCCACGGTCAGAACTCGTTTGAGGCTGAGTAGACCTAGGGGGGGAGGCCCAGGACTAGTTCAGATAATAGTCACTGGTGTTGGCCGCGAGCGGGAATCGAACTCGGGTCGCCGGGTTCGTAGAGCAGCGTACTAAAACCGCTACATCACTGCTCCCCACGCTCACTGACTCACTCATTCAGCACTCAATCACTCACCCACCCACCCACATACTCACTAAACCCCCACACTGCAGGTCACATCACTTCTCTTTCACGGCTTCTTCCCTCGCACTGCTCCACTTTTGAATGCCCTCCCATCGCCTCTTTCTTCAAGCTCTTGCAATAACCTTGCTCAAATCAAGAAACGTGCAATACGCTTTATCTATCCAACTTTGAGATTGCCGTTTGTTGCTGTCCGCTTGACGTTTCGGGCCCCCTTGGGCCTGTGCTCGCCACAACTGCAGTAAGAAGAGCAAGAGGTCGTAGGTTCCCAACTCCGACGCCCGCTGTATATTTGCAGTTTGCGGCGTGTCTCTCTCCCAGTGGTCGACGTAGATTTTTCTCCGGGTCCTCCGGACTTTCCCCTCCACATTTACAATCAACGTGCGCCTAAAGAGTATTTGGCTGCAATGAATTTCCACGCGATGAGCCACTTGGTTGCGCTCTCATTTGTGATGGCCACGTCGCTTTTCGACAACGAGCTATGAAGCTCAGCGGGCCTTACCTGGTGCACAAAACAAAAGATCTGTTTCAATACTAGTTTAATACACACGTGCATTGCACCGAGTCTCTGCCAAAGGGGCTGTGGACCTTCACCCATTTGGCAGAACATCGCGCGGAGACTGCACGGGGGGGGGGGGGTGGGGGGGATGACAGCTGGGTTTCCGCCGAGTGATATTCAGATCCCACCGCACTTCCCCCACAGCACGGATCGGCCAGGGAGAGAGATGGCGGGCGGGGAGAGAGATGGCGGGGGGGTGGGGGAGCAAGACTTTCCGCTCGGCTGAATTTCGACCGCTCTGCTGATTTGGGTTGGCAGTGAGCTCATCGCTAAAATCTCCGCCAAACAGTCGAACGAAGGCACAGCGCCATCCGTGTGTTGTCAAGTGCTGCAGAACGCCGCTTGAAAATATTGACTCTACAAAAGTCGTCAATAACACACCACCACCGCCAACAAGGAAGGATAACGCAGAAACAATCGGTGACTTTTTGGGCGATGGTCCTGGCATGATAGCAGGCAGAGAGATGGATCTCACCCATTATAACGTCCATGATGAATATATACGAACATACTCTTTTTGGCAACGCTATTGACAAACGCCTTCGTAGCTTTTTATTGGCCATTTGTGTTTTTTTGCGCCGCTGCCGACGGCAGTATCGCACGTGTTCCATTTACTCTTGAAACCATATTGGAGGTAATCCATTTGCTGCTCTGAGTCGTACGGCTGTATTGTGACTTTGCTTGAAGTGGCTGCATCGGGCGATCGCCCTCCCCGATTCGCGATGAGCGTGCCCGCGTTTGCGTCAAGTGTGAGAGGCCGCAGTGGACATCTGTGGAAAAAGAGCTTCACAGCTCATCGGATTCCTCCAGTATAAATAAATATTGTGATTCACTGCGGGCGATGGAACAAAGAGCCGGGGGGGGGGGGGGGTACCCTGAGGCTGAGCCTCAACCTCACCCCCTACATTGTGAGTCACAGCAATAAACAACATGCACAAAAACAGTTAAACACGTAGCAGGCTTTCGCGACCAATATTATTCGTAATAAAGGTTTGTGGGTTCGATCGCGTAAGTATAAATGTATCGTAATCCTCCACCACCCAACAAAAACCTCAACAACAACGCAAACCTCAACAACAACTCGACAACAACGAACACCTCAACAACAACAAACACCTCAACAACAACAACGAACACCTCAACAACAACAACAAACACCTCAACAACAACAAACACCTCAACAACAACAAACACCTCAACAACGAACACCTCAACAACAACAACAAACACCTCAACAACAACAAACACCTCAACAACAACAAACACCTCAACAACAACAAACACCTCAACAACAACAAACACCTCAACAACAACAACGAACACATCAACAACAACGGACACCTCAACAACAAACACCTCAACAACAACAAACACCTCAACAACACCTCAACAACAACGAACACCTCAACAACAACAACGGACACCTCAACAACAAACACCTCAACAACAACAAACACCTCAACAACGGACACCTCAACAACAAACACCTCAACAACAACAAACACCTCAACAACAAACACCTCAACAACAACAAACACCTCAACAACGGACACCTCAACAACAAACACCTCAACAACAAGAAACACCTCAACAACACCTCAACAACAACAACGGACACCTCAACAACAAACACCTCAACAACAAGAAACACCTCAACAACACCTCAACAACAACAACGGACACCTCAACAACAAACACCTCAACAACAACAAACACATATTCTTAGTTTTTTCGGTAAAGTCACGTTGAAGAGAAACAACAAAATAACAATTTTTTATTGTTTTATATATATATTTTGTTATTTTGTTGTTTCTCTTCAACGTGACTTTACCGAAAAAACTAAGAATATGAACAACAAACACCTCAACAACGGACACCTCAACAACAAACACCTCAACAACAACAAACACCTCAACAACAACTCAACAACAACGAACACCTCAACAACAAGAAATACCTCAACAACAACAATGAACACAACAACAACAACAAGAACACCTCAGCTGCACATTTCCCAACAACAAACTCCCAAGTCTCCACAACACAAGCCATCAGCAGCAGTAGGTTGTTGCTCAGCACGCCTCACTGCTCTTACTGCCCGGCAGAACAAAGCCCGGTTCAGAGTTTAGACATCAGTCAAGTAAACGGTGCCGGTTCACGTGGAAGGTACCAAACTAATACATAAAGTCGCCGGGAAACGCGGAAAGTCTGCCTAAGCAGCAGACCGTTGCTTTCCCACCTGATGATGGACGCTTTTGTTGCGCCCGAAACGTCGTGATTTATTTTATTTTATACCTACGTGACTTTACCGAAAGTACCAAAGAGTATGGATTCCTGCAGGCACGAAAGTTTCAAATCAAGATAGGAATGAGATTGGGTTAACTTTTAACGGGTTTTTTAAAAAAAAATGTTACCAGGTAAGGACCCACTCAGCTACATGGCTGTTTTTTTCAGAAGCGACCTGCCTATCACAAATGATGGCTCGGCACAACGAAGTGGCTTATCACGTGGAAATTTACAGCCGCCAAAAAACTCTTAACGCGGCGTGTTTGTAAACTTTGGAGGGGGAAACCGGAGGACTCGGGAGAAAAATCCACGCGACCACGGGATGAGAGACACGAAAACTCGAAACACACAGCAGCAGGCGTCACAGGATCGGGATGGGAAGCCACGACCTCCTGCTGACCAGGCGAGGTAGCTAACATCTCACCACCGCGGGTTACCCACAATGGTCCACGACAACGCCTGGTGCGGTTTCACAGAGCTCCCACGGTGCCTGTGTTAACACGTCGGGCTTGAAGGGAAGAGTCCATCAAGACACAACCCCCCCCCCCCCCCTCATCAATTTAAACAACAAGAGCTGCGACTGGCATGCCCGGGAGACAGAACAGCCCCCCACCCCTTACCACTCTGCCTGTGCACCCTCCGTGCCCCCGTGTCACCACGACAACCTACACCTACCCCCACCCACCACCCCACGTCTTCCACATTCCTGTGCCCACGCGTGCCCAACATGTGACCTCATATCTCTCCCCATGCCGCCCTCCCACACCGCGTCCGTTCATCGTACCCGACGCTCCCGTGGCTGCAGATTGTTGTTTTTCCACCCCCCCCCCCCCCCCCACCGCTTGACTGCAGGAACACAACAGAGGTCGGCAGCGCCGGTTGCGCTACCCCAGTATCCTCCCAGAGCTCGATGATCCGTGGCTTCGTAGACCTCGATGAGTCGGGCAGAGCCCGCAGAGACCGGGAGTCTCCGAACCGATCCTCCGTGCGTGCACTCGAATCGAACGCCCTCGCCATTCGCCGCACGTTATTAATGCCAAGCTGGGCATTAATCGCGTTTTTTGGCTGGCTTTTCTTCTCAATGAACATTTGTCGTGAATGCGTACACATGTACTAGGGCTGAACGATTTCGGGAAATATCTCATTGCGATTTTTACTGACAGATATTGCGATTGTGATTTGATTTGCTATTACATTTTTTCAAGTCAAGCTTCAGTTCAATATTCACTGTGTAATCGATTTAAAACATGTGATGGAGCATTACCACGTGATACCATCAAAATATGAACTGCTCTATATATTCTAACGCAAGGATGATAACTTAAAATATATTAATTGCTTCCAACATGTATTTATTAAAATGTTTTAATTGAAATAGAACAATCAAACATAGAACAATTGTTACGTTAAATAAATAAAGTTAGCATAATAAAAAAATAAAACAATCCCAATAAGAAAGCAAAAAAATCGCAGCCTCTGCGATTTGCTAATCGGCATTGTTTCAAATTGCGATTTCGATTCGTACCCACAAGCAGAGCGCACGAGCGCACAAGCCTACTTTAAAAAAAAAACCGCAAAGTTTAGCTGTCAGGTTCGTCGATGTTTCTTACGCGACATTACCGGATTCATCCATCCATGTATTGACCTCGTTTCTGTGAACGCTGCGAGTCTCGCGTTGAAGAGTAGTTCAGGACTAAAGGGGAGCGTCGCTATTGATCGCGGCTGCGTGCCGAGCCAAAAGGCGAGCTCGCCCCTCCACCTTGCAAAGTGCACACCACCCCCACCCCCCCCGCGCCAGCGAACAATGCGCCCACTCAGCCTGCCCCGCCCCCACCAATGGTCCGTAAAAGCCGTGACCCCAGTCAAGCACGCGGTACGAAACGTCACCATAACACGGCGCAAAATCGTCCACGACGCGATGAACCCGCGACCACAGCTGATGGGGCCGGGACGTCGAGGTGCAGAACGAGTCGCCACGGTAAGCCCGGAGGTGTTAACTGCCTCGCCTGGTATACAGGAGGTCGTGGGTTTGATCCCGACCCCGACGCCTGCTGCTGCTGCTGTATATTTGGAGTCTGGAAGGTTCTCCCGGTGGTCGCGTGGATTCTTCTCCGTGCCCTGCGGTTTTTCCCTCCACAATAAAAAAAATCAACGTGCGTTTAACGAGCATTTGGCTGCGAAACATTACCGCGCGACAAGCCGCTTCGTTGACCTATCATTTGTGATAGCCAGGTCGCTTCTGAAAAAGAATGCTCTATAGCTCAGCGGGCCTTACCTGGTAAAACAAAAATCGTTTAGTTTTAGAGTCGCGATTGTCCTTCAACCATGGCCACGACGAACCCCGGCTACCGCCGACTCGGCAGTTCCCTCTGGCACGCGGGGTGCCGCTGTGGCCTCACCCGCGTGAGGCCACAGCGCGGATCAAGGCACGGCGTGAATTTGCCCACCGATCGCGTCGGATCTCAGAAGCGAAGCAGAGTTTGAACCTGGACAGTCGCTTGGATAGGCAACCACCGCGCACCAACTGTCTGTCGTAGGTTGCGGGGCTACGCTGTGAAAAAATCCCCAGGGCAGCGCACCAAAATCCATTGTTGTGCTGTGCTTCTATGCCACCCACCTACACCAACCGGCACTGACGCCACGTGGCAAAGTGCGGCCAAGTAACCAGCACGACGCGAGGAGGCCATTATCCAGCCGCGGACTGACAGGAGAGTGCACGCGTTACGACACAAAATCACATTTCATCACCAAGATGAAGACTTTTCTTCTCTTCTTCAGCGCGTTGCGAGCGTGAAGCCGTTGCATTCTCTTTAACTCACAGACACAACCCCCCACCCACCACCGCGCACCGCACGGTAACAGCGAGCAGCGTGACGCGCATTTACACGCTTCACTATCAATGCGCGCGCTCCGGTGGAACACGCCAAAACTCATTTGCGTTTCCGCGGCCTCCAATGGCGCTCCGTGCGGAATAATGGCGCTCGGCGTTGCATTAGACGGCAAAAGTGAAAGGCGCACAGCGGGCATGTGAGCCGTGCGACGGCACGCTCAGAGAAATGAAGCTCAGCCTCCTGTTGTTGTTCCTCTCCTCCTCTCGGAGCCACGAGGGCATCAGCTGTGGCGGGGAGGGGGGGGCGTAGCCTTTGCGGGGGTTTGGAAGACGACTAAAGCCTTCGCACCTGCTCTGAAACACTGACTTCAGCTGATTCGAGTGAGAGCCGAAGCCAAGGGGAGGCTTCGTAGCGGCGCACCTTTCCACGTGGGGGTTCCCGGTGCCACCTGCGATTCGTCGCTCCGCGATCGCTACAGCATCCGGCGCCGAGTGCTGAGCACCAGCTGATGCACCCAAGTCGGTTGGCACCGACACGTGATTAGCAGCCCCCCTCTGGAACTGCCACCGCTTTCATCTGAGCTGTCAGGGCGCGCCCTCTCAAAAAAGTATAACCCCAAAGTGCCGCGCACAATTACTTGCTAAACGCCAGATCAAGCTCCCGCGATTACAGGCGCGGGTTCTGTCGGGCCCTGGCATGGACACGGGCCCGAAATGTCACGGCGGATGGGGCTCGCCGATCATCTCCATTCCACGCAACATTCGGCTCACAACACCGCGCCTCTGTGCGCAGGGGGGGGAGAGGGGGGGGGCTGTCCGACGGGGGTCGTTACCACGTCGGTTCAAACCCGACGGCGGCTACGTTGAGCGTGCACCGCGACGGCCGGCCGGCCGGCCGGTGGGAGCAAGGGACGCGGGCTCGGCCCATCAGCTGCCCCTGCACCGGCATGCTCTGTGTGTGACAGCGAGCGCCAACGGCGAAACGCCAGCAGCTGGCATCACCCCCCGACGCCCCCCCCCCTCCCCCAACTCCTACCATGCTGTGCACCTCGTGACGGCGCCCGCTCGTGCCTGAGCAGACAAGTTCTCTTTTCCTCCGTGAAACTTCCCCTTCCCCTCAAAAATTAAACCACTCTTCTCGGCCCGTGATCTCATTACGCGTGCCCCCCTTTCAGCTTGTGCAGCGCCTCAGAAATAACAGTCGCACTTAAATTCAAATTGCGAGTTTAACGTTCACACGCCTCCACTCCACACGGCTCAGTCAGATTTCTTGCCAAACTAAAAAAAAAACAAAGTTTACCAAGCAAAACAGCAAATTGGGAAATAATACCGTCATACAACAGCAACTTCTGATGAAATAGTTGGACGAGGGGAGACAAACAGATCACCCCGGACTGCGCCACGGCAAAAGGCATCTTGCCACCGCACCCAACACACACAGGGGCCTCTCGTGGTGACCCGACAAAGAGAGATTAAGAACGATTTGCTGATGCACAACAGCATTCTGCACTGTGATTCAGCCGCTCTGTCGGCCGCCCCAAGTGGCTCCGTTCACCACGGAGATGGAGCGACGACATTGCCACCGTTGCATGTCCCGGGTGCGGATTGAGGGAGGCCCTCGTCCGGCGGTGGATCGAAACTTGGCTGGCATTGTCAGACACGCCAACGACGTTGTCAGCCACGCCAACGACGTTGTCAGCCACGCCAACAACGTAGTCAGCTACGCGCGCTCTCAACGCGCTTCGTCACCCCGGCGCCATCGCTACTTTTGCATTTGCCAATTCACGTTTTCCTTTGCGCAATCTGCCGGACGCAATGTGAAAAAAATCTGTCTCAGCCCACACCCCCCCCATATACATCGCCAACGAGAGCAGCTCTCGGTGCAGCGTTCCCCACGTTGAGATTTATTAATTAATCCACTTTGTCCTTGGTACACACTGAGAGTGGGGGCGGCGAAGCAATGAATTTAAGAGCACCCCCCCCCCCCTATTTTAATCGCCATGGATACATCACTTACCGCGGCTGGGTAATTTGGGCATGACAAAAAATACGTCAAACGCGAGAGACGTGCTTTAATGGGATCCCTCGTATATTAAAGCGCAGCCCCTAATTAATCCCGAGACGGGTGTCACCCGCACGCCACATTAAAGCCCTACCCCGGGCTAAGCGTGTACGGTGACCTGTCAAACCTTCTAAAACCTCCTCATTATCACGGCTTAAGCACAAAAGCCTCAGTCGCCGGAGCCTCCAGCACGTCCCTAACAGCGCAGAAGGATCCGTGCGGGCCAGGCGATGGCCTGCGCACAACGCGCACTATTAGAGTCTTATTACTATTCAGCGGCGGCGGCCCTATCCGCGACACGTCCACCGCGCCTGCTGCCGCGGCCATCGTCGCGGGCAATCGCAGGCACCGTGAAGTGAGGCTGGAAAATCCACCCCGAGGGCTGCTCACGCACTGCTGCTGCTTGTGTTGCTGGGGGCGCGGTGGCGCGAGTCACACATAGCCCTTCCTTTAAAACGCACACGACGCGCTAGCGTTAACAAACAAAAAAATGTCAACGACGCCATCGCTGATAACAAGTTGCCGAGCGTCGTTGGAACGCACGCTGCGCCCGCGCACCAACACGGGCGCAGCTACGCCCTCGGCACGTTCGCCAAAGCAAGGGCAGAGCAAGCGCACGAGCGGCGCATGTGTGGCGGCGAGGTCACGGGCTCTGCAAGCCAACTCACTCATGAACAGCACGGGCCAAGAAGCCCAAGGCACGACCCTGCTGTTGTTGACTTCTCGCAGATGTTAACTACCTCGCCTGGTATGCAGGAGGTCGTGGATTCGATCCCGCCACTAACGCCTGCTGCATATTCGGAGTATGCATATATCTCCCTCTCTCTCTCTGTGGTCATGTGGATTTTTCTCCGGGTCCTCCGGATTTTCCCCTCCGCATTTAGAATAAACATCACGCGTTTAGAGCGTTTGGCTTTTATAAATTTCCACGCAATAAGCCACTTCGTTTCGCTATCATTCGTGTCCAGGTCGCTTCTGAAAAAGAAGCTATATAGCTCAGCGGACCTTGCCTGGCAAAATAAAATAAAAAAAGTTAAAATGAGTCCAGGGACTCACCGACGACTCTCGCGGTTAAACAACCGACGTCACTGCGAGCGGTGCCGACCGCGACCGCGCTTGGCACCGCGGTCGCCACCGCGATCGCTCGCGACGCGGTGCCGAGGAGGGGACGTACACGGCGTGCTGTTGTGTTGGCTCCAGTCGGACGGCGTGAGGCTCCCCGTGCCGTAGCAGCCCGGGGAGAGGCTCTTGTCGTGCAGCATGCAGGAGGAGGGGCTCCCCACGCACACGTTGTGGTAGCGCCGCGGACTCATCGCCAGCGCCTCCACCATGCAGTCGTACATCGTTGAGCGCCGCGTCCCGCTCCGCCGGCGCCCGCTCTTCTGGTGGCTCGGCGGATTTTTTTCCTTCCGCCCCCCGGTCACTCTGTTGTTTTGGACTTCGCCTCCGAAGCCCCGTCACGATGTCCACGGCCCCCCTCCGCCAGTCGCGTTTCGCGAAGCCAAGTGGGACCGGGTTCACCTAACGCAAGCCGCACCATCGCCGCCGCGGGTGAATAATTTCCCCCATTGCGTCAGAGCTGCCCGAGCAAGGGTCCCTTACGCAGCCGTGTCCAAGTGCACCACCGCCACCGCCGCGAGCGGATCTTATGAAACCGCCGCCGCCCGACCTAAGACCCTTTCGCAGCCGCGACGTCGCGTGCACCGCCGGTTTCCCCGGTTTTGCTGCGTGCTCCCCGGCAGCTCGCGTCAACGACGCCCGTTGAGCAGAAACGAAAGCTTCGTCATCGATCCAAGCGACCGCCGCTCCTCGCCACGAGGGCCGACGTTCGCGGCGCGGGGCCGCCGCGTCCCGGCACCTTCTCCGAGCCGGCCTCCGTGAAGCCGGCCGTGCAAACGCGCCGTCGGGTCGGGGCGCGCGTCCCTTCCGCGGGCCAGCAGCAGCGTGGGACGCGGATTCCGGCCTCCGAAGTTAAAACGCCTCTCCCTGCTCTCCCGGGCCAAATGGTCGGTGCCGCATTGTGAACGCGGGTCCCCCCCCCTACCATCACCCCCACCACCGCGCGCGGAGCCCTCCCAGTGAAAGACGCCGCATCACCTAATGTATGCGGCTGAACTCTGGGTGAACCCTAAGTGGAGACTGCAACCTCCCACTGACCCCTCGGGAGTGACAGCGCAAGATGGCAGGGTGTGTGCGCGACGCAACAAAATCAAAGCCTCCCCTTTTTTTGCGGAGGGGGGGGAGGGGAGAGAAGGGGCGCCCTCCTTTTTTTTGTTTTAAACTTGAGGGTGCGTGTGTGCTCGAGAAACTGCGCGCTTTAGGAACCATTCATAACACCGGGGATAGCGTCACCTCGAACAATTGTGCCTTGAATGGCTGCTGGGTGACTCTAAGAGTAAGAGATTACACCGCTTTGTGCCGGCTAACGATCGCTTCGTACATTATTCCCTATGATTAACTCTCAAATTATTCCAATTAGTGCTTATTGAACTATGGGGTAAGTAAAAAGAGACGTTTGCTTACTTTAACTTCATTTTTCTATTTGTATTATTATTATCAAACTTGATGTTTTTGCAGCTTTGAATTGCAAGTCCCGCTTCATAGATTAAAAATGTAATCGCTTATAGAGGCTCCAAACTCTGCAACGCGATGCAAAGCAGAGATGAAAAGCCCTTTAATTAGTTTGGCGCATTCCCTTCGTGAAACAACCGCCAACATGTGGCTTTTAAAGTCAGCGTTGTCGGCCGAGTTTCAAATGGAATTGTGGGAAATTGGTCCGGCTACATTACCCAGGGAGAGAGCACGCGAGGCCGCAGCAGCAGCAGCGAGGACGGAGGGACAGAAGAGCACACATTGTTAGTTCATCACGGGGGGGTGGAGGGCGAGCGGTGAAAGGACCGTGTCATTCAACATCGCGGGCCTTTGTCTGCCGGGTGCCCGGCATCAGCAGGACTCCCGTGCGATGTTTGTCCGACAAAAGGCTCCTCTCTCTCTCTCCCTCTCTTTCCTTTTCTGTGAACCCTGGGGCTCCGACAAAGCCTCGCGACGAACCGACACTCTGGCAAAACAAAAAAAAACGCGGCCTTGACAACAAAAAAAAACGGCAACGTCTCGGAGGACGGCCCGGCACTCGAGCGAGATCCACTTCTTCAAGCCGAGGAATTTTATTTCTCAATTAGGGGTGGCAGCAGCAGCCGCCACGTTCCGAGCGCGATGCCGCGCCACTCACCGCCTCCGAGAAGCCGCTCATAGCTGGAAACCGGAACAGGAAATGCGTTCCGAACAAAAAAATGTGTTGATAATCCTATCACCCACTCTTTGGACCTTCCAGCAGAACAGAGTCCAGTAATGTTTTTGATACAATGCATGTTGAGGCTTTCAAACACGTTTTGGAGAACTTCAGCGTGAACCCGCGTTGCTTTTGGCTGCGACTGAAAAGGCTCTTTTCTTACGAAAGCAAATAAGATCGGTTTTGAATCCCGCGAAACTCGTCAACATCGCAGTGTGTGCGTTTCACTTGCTCAATGGGCAGAGGCATCAAACCGCTCGTGGCTCTCAGCCCACCCCGCTCACCGCGATCGCGCCCGGCCGCGTGCACGCACGTCGCGTGCAATCAGCGCGCTCCAGCGGGGCACACAATACAGCCACGCACGCAAACACACACACACACACGTGGCGAGAGCACGAGGTACATCACCACACAACCACACACGATCAGAGCACATGATGTGCCTTTGTCTTCCGAGTGGCAATATTTACACACCGCACCAGGTACTCATTTGAGGCCGAGTCGACCTAGGAGAGGCCCAGGATGGGTTCAAATATTCGTGGCTGTGAGCGGGGTTCATCGCACAGCACACTAACCACTACACTACCGCTTCCCCACATAACAGACCACACAACCAAACACACAATCACAGCACATGCTATGCACAGTGCATAGCCGTACACACACAAAGTGCACAAAGTTCTGATGTTCAGAGTAAATTGCAGCAGCTGTAATTCCCCATTCTGTACAGATATATAAGGTGGCGTAACTATTTGGGGTGCAGGCGGTGCAACTGCGCTCGGGCCCATGGGCCAGAGGCGCCCAGATGTTGGGTAAGAGAGGGGGCCCCATTTCAATGCTTGCACCAGGGAACCAAGCCAACCACACTCTGCCAGCAGAGATCGAATACAATAGCAGCACCTAAATGCATACATTTCTTTAAAATATAGTATAACAATGGGTTTACGTCAATACATACGTATAGCGATGTTCCCCGATCATTTATCTTCAGTTGACACACTAACTCGCGCAGCTAAGATGCAACGTAACAACACACAGAACCCCGCGGGGCGGCAGCAGCTTGGGGGAGGCCTTCATCCAGCAGTGGATCGAACACGGCCCATGGCGACGACGATGTCGCCACGAGCAAGGCACTCGACGCTCGCTCGGGCCAAGCGGCTCCCCGACGGGACGGAGCGAGCCGCGCGTCTCGCTCCAAGCGGATATCAAGCCTCGACCCTCGCCGTTCATCCTCGCACTGGGCGAGCGAGGCTCGTCAAGTGGCGCACTTCACGCACGCGCGTGGCGTGCGCAGCGAACGCCGCCGTGCCGTGCGGCCCCGTGCGGCCGCAGCGCTCTCGACGTCTCCCGGGGAGGTTTCGGTAGCGCGAGCCGGGGGGGGGGGGGGGGGGCAGTGGGTGGGGGGGGGGGGGACCGCGGAGGAGCCGCAGGCAGGAAGCGGGAATGCCGCTCGGTGCTAATGCGTACAGTGAGAGCGATCGGTCAGGGGTGATGGGACCAGGCACCCCCCGAATTCCCAGGACGAGCATCAAGGAACGGCAACGGGGGGGGGGGGGAGGAGGCGGGATCGTTGAGCCGCGAAGTGGGAAACAAAAGCGCAGCGAGAGGCTCGCGGCGTCCACATCCCCCGATCGCTGCCCGCCGCCCCTGCTCCGCCTGCTCAGATCGCCACTGTGCCACCCGGCAAATGTTCGTCACTGCAAATTTTTGGTTGCGGAAAATAAAAGGGGTAATCTCCCTGGGTTTGTCGTTCCTTCTAAGTTCATGCAGATGCGAGCCCACATTAACTGCGTCTTAGTTCACGCAAAGAAACGCCGCGACCTGGTGCATCACTCAGCCGTAACACAAAGTCTCTCCCCGCTGTGTAGCCTCAAAGACTGTTGGGGCAAGGGCTGTCGATGGGCATTTAAACTGGCATGGCATGCGATGGAGTGGTGGTGGCCAGGAACAAACCCCGGCCGCCTTAATCTCCCCAGTGCTCAAGTTTACTCGTCACAGCAGGTACTCAATCAAGACTCAGTCTAGCTAGGGGGAAGTCCCGGCAATGGCTCAGATACCGCCAATAACGTTAGCTGCTGGCTGCGGTGGCGAAGCGAAACGGGGTCGCCGGGTTCGTAATGCAGCGGCGCAGACCGGCTTGCTGCCGCACACCTCCGCACACAAACACCGCGCAGACTCGCGCACGCACAGGGCACTGCCCTCCGAGAACCAACACAGACGCAGCAGCAGCAGCAGCGCTCCCTTTCTCTCCGCCGTCGACGCCGCGGTCCGTTACTGCTCTCCGGCAACTGAAGAATGTAAAACAAGACCAAACAAACCCCACACTCAGATGCATTACACCACCAGCACGCTGGGTGACGGGGGGAGGGCGGGGGGGGGGGTCCGCTCGGCTCGCTGCAAGCCGACCCCGACCCCCCGCCGTGCCCTGGCACGGGGCACGGTGACCCAAACCGCGGTGCCAACAATCTCTAATCTCCCACAGGCAAGCTGCCGAGAGAGGCAAACGGAGAACTCGCCGACGTTGTTGACATCGGGTCCGCTGCGTGCTGTTCGGCGCGAGGTCCGACGTTTCGCTACCCGGCACTTGGGGGCGACCAGACGGCCGAACAAACGCGGCGGGGCAACCTGAACGAACAAGCGCGATGGTGTAACCTGAACAAGTGTGTCGGTGTAACCTGAACAAACAAACACGTCGGTGTAACCTGAACGAACAAGCGTGTTGGTGCAACCTGAACGAACAAGCGTGTCGGTGTAACCTGAACGAACAAACGCGTCGGTGCAACCTGAACAAGCGTGTTGGTGCAACCTGAACGAACAAGTGCGTCGGTGTAACCTGAACGAACAAGCGTGTTGGTGCAACCTGAACGAACAAGCGTGTTGGTGCAACCTGAACGAACAAGCGTGTCGGTGTAACCTGAACGAACAAGTGTGTCAGTGTAACCTGAACGAACAAGTGTGTCGGTGCAACCTGAACGAACAAGTGTGTCAGTGTAACCTGAACGAACAAGCGTTTTGGTGTAAACTGAACGAACAAGCGTGTTGGTGCAACCTGAACGAACAAGCGTGTCGGTGTAACCTGAACGAACAAGCGTGTTGGTGCAACCTGAACGAACAAGCGTGTCGGTGTAACCTGAACGAACAAGCGCGTCGGTGCAACCTGAACAAGCGTGTTGGTGCAACATGAACGAACAAGTGTGTCGGTGTAACCTGAACGAACAAGCGTGTTGGTGCAACCTGAACGAACAAGCGTGTTGGTGCAACCTGAACGAACAAGCGTGTCGGTGTAACCTGAACGAACAAGCGTGTTGGTGCAACCTGAACGAACAAGTGTGTCGGTGTAACCTGAACGAACAAGCGTGTTGGTGCAACCTGAACGAACAAGCGTGTTGGTGCAACCTGAACGAACAAGCGTGTCGGTGTAACCTGAACGAACAAGTGTGTCAGTGTAACCTGAACGAACAAGCGTGTTGGTGTAAACTGAACGAACAAGCGTGTTGGTGCAACCTGAACGAACAAGCATGTTGGTGCAACCTGAACGAACAAGCGTGTTGGTGCAACCTGAACAAGTGTGTTGGTGCAACCTGAACGAACAAGCGCGTCGGTGCAACCTGAACAAGCGTGTTGGTGCAACCTGAACGAACAAGTGCGTCGGTGTAACCTGAACGAACAAGCGTGTTGGTGCAACCTGAACGAACAAGCGTGTTGGTGCAACCTGAACGAACAAGCGTGTCGGTGCAACCTGAACGAACAAGTGCGTCGGTGCAACCTGAACGAACAAGCGTGTTGGTGCAACCTGAACGAACAAGTGCGTCGGTGCAACCTGAACGAACAAGCGTGTTGGTGCAACCTGAACGAACAAGCGTGTTGGTGTAACCTGAACGAACAAGCGTGTTGGTGCAACCTGAACGAACAAGCGTGTTGGTGTAACCTGAACGAACAAGTGCGTCGGTGTAACCTGAACGAGCAAGCGTGTTGGTGCAACCTGAACGAACAAGCGTGTTGGTGTAACCTGAACGAACAAGTGTGTTGGTGCAACCTGAACGAACAAGCGTGTCGGTGCAACCTGAACGAACAAGTGTGTTGGTGCAACCTGAACGAACAAGTGTGTTGGTGCAACCTGAACGAACAAGCGTGTCGGTGTAACCTGAACAAGTGTGTTGGTGCAACCTGAACGAACAAGCGTGTTGGTGCAACCTGAACAAGTGTGTTGGTGCAACCTGAACGAACAAGCGCGTCGGTGCAACCTGAACAAGCGTGTTGGTGCAACCTGAACGAACAAGTGCGTCGGTGTAACCTGAACGAACAAGCGTGTTGGTGCAACCTGAACGAACAAGCGTGTTGGTGCAACCTGAACGAACAAGCGTGTCGGTGCAACCTGAACGAACAAGTGCGTCGGTGCAACCTGAACGAACAAGCGTGTTGGTGCAACCTGAACGAACAAGTGCGTCGGTGCAACCTGAACGAACAAGCGTGTTGGTGCAACCTGAACGAACAAGCGTGTTGGTGTAACCTGAACGAACAAGCGTGTTGGTGCAACCTGAACGAACAAGCGTGTTGGTGTAACCTGAACGAACAAGTGCGTCGGTGTAACCTGAACGAACAAGCGTGTTGGTGCAACCTGAACGAACAAGCGTGTTGGTGTAACCTGAACGAACAAGTGTGTTGGTGCAACCTGAACGAACAAGCGTGTCGGTGCAACCTGAACGAACAAGTGTGTTGGTGCAACCTGAACGAACAAGTGTGTTGGTGCAACCTGAACGAACAAGTGTGTTGGTGCAACCTGAACGAACAAGCGTGTTGGTGCAACCTGAACGAACAAGCGTGTTGGTGCAACCTGAACGAACAAGCGTGTTGGTGTAACCTGAACGAACAAGTGCGTCGGTGTAACCTGAACGAACAAGCGTGTTGGTGCAACCTGAACGAACAAGCGTGTTGGTGTAACCTGAACGAACAAGTGTGTTGGTGCAACCTGAACGAACAAGCGTGTCGGTGCAACCTGAACGAACAAGTGTGTTGGTGCAACCTGAACGAACAAGTGTGTTGGTGCAACCTGAACGAACAAGCGTGTCGGTGTAACCTGAACAAGTGTGTTGGTGCAACCTGAACGAACAAGCGTGTTGGTGCAACCTGAACAAGTGTGTTGGTGCAACCTGAACGAACAAGCGCGTCGGTGCAACCTGAACAAGCGTGTTGGTGCAACCTGAACGAACAAGTGCGTCGGTGTAACCTGAACGAACAAGCGTGTTGGTGCAACCTGAACGAACAAGCGTGTTGGTGCAACCTGAACGAACAAGCGTGTCGGTGCAACCTGAACGAACAAGTGCGTCGGTGCAACCTGAACGAACAAGCGTGTTGGTGCAACCTGAACGAACAAGTGCGTCGGTGCAACCTGAACGAACAAGCGTGTTGGTGCAACCTGAACGAACAAGCGTGTTGGTGTAACCTGAACGAACAAGCGTGTTGGTGCAACCTGAACGAACAAGCGTGTTGGTGTAACCTGAACGAACAAGTGCGTCGGTGTAACCTGAACGAACAAGCGTGTTGGTGCAACCTGAACGAACAAGCGTGTTGGTGTAACCTGAACGAACAAGTGTGTTGGTGCAACCTGAACGAACAAGCGTGTCGGTGCAACCTGAACGAACAAGTGTGTTGGTGCAACCTGAACGAACAAGCGTGTTGGTGCAACCTGAACGAACAAGCGTGTTGGTGTAACCTGAACGAACAAGTGCGTCGGTGTAACCTGAACGAACAAGCGTGTTGGTGCAACCTGAACGAACAAGCGTGTTGGTGTAACCTGAACGAACAAGTGTGTTGGTGCAACCTGAACGAACAAGCGTGTCGGTGCAACCTGAACGAACAAGTGTGTTGGTGCAACCTGAACGAACAAGTGTGTTGGTGCAACCTGAACGAACAAGCGTGTCGGTGTAACCTGAACAAGTGTGTTGGTGCAACCTGAACGAACAAGCGTGTTGGTGCAACCTGAACAAGTGTGTTGGTGCAACCTGAACGAACAAGCGCGTCGGTGCAACCTGAACAAGCGTGTTGGTGCAACCTGAACGAACAAGTGCGTCGGTGTAACCTGAACGAACAAGCGTGTTGGTGCAACCTGAACGAACAAGCGTGTTGGTGCAACCTGAACGAACAAGCGTGTCGGTGCAACCTGAACGAACAAGTGCGTCGGTGCAACCTGAACGAACAAGCGTGTTGGTGCAACCTGAACGAACAAGTGCGTCGGTGCAACCTGAACGAACAAGCGTGTTGGTGCAACCTGAACGAACAAGCGTGTTGGTGTAACCTGAACGAACAAGCGTGTTGGTGCAACCTGAACGAACAAGCGTGTTGGTGTAACCTGAACGAACAAGTGCGTCGGTGTAACCTGAACGAACAAGCGTGTTGGTGCAACCTGAACGAACAAGCGTGTTGGTGTAACCTGAACGAACAAGTGTGTTGGTGCAACCTGAACGAACAAGCGTGTCGGTGCAACCTGAACGAACAAGTGTGTTGGTGCAACCTGAACGAACAAGTGTGTTGGTGCAACCTGAACGAACAAGTGTGTTGGTGCAACCTGAACGAACAAGTGTGTTGGTGCAACCTGAATGAACAAGTGTGTCGGTGCAACCTGAACGAACAAGCGTATCGGGGCCCGCACGGTGCAGCTCCAATGCTCACCCAAGCGTGAGGCGGTACATTCTGTGTGCTATTAAATACTTTGCTTCATCTGAGGGAAATTAGAAATAACAAATGTTGAAAAGTAATTGAGATTTTTTACCTACTGCGCATTTGACGATCAATATTTGTGGTGTGATGAATGAATTCAAATGTGATAAGCGTCAGTATGCAAATATGATCATTAAACTATATATTTTTTTTTTACCAGATGAGACCCACTGAGCGATATAGCTCTTTTTAGAGTGACCTGGCCACAAATGATAGCTCAACAAAGTGTGGCAATTTATAGCAGCCAAATACTCCGAATGCAAAGTTTCTAAATGTGGAGGGAAAAACCGGAGGACCCGGAGAAAAATCCACGCGACCACGGTGAGAGAGAGAGAGAGAGACACTTGCAAACTCCAAATATACAGTAGAACCTCGGAGATGGAACGCCCCAGGGCTCGGAACAATTCGGTGATCGAACAAAAATTTTCGACCATTTTTTGCTCCGGACATCGAACAACAAATTCGGAGGTCGAACAACTTGAAAGAAGCTGCGTGGGCCGAGACGCGTAACCAGGGCGACCGAGACGCGTAACCAGGGCGACCGAGACGCGTAGCCATGGCGACCGAGACAAAGGCGAATGACCCAATTCACGCGTAGCTCTCGCCCAGTGCAGACCCGCCAAAAACATCGTTCCGTTAACTTTTTCCTCACCACCTTCCACTCGAGCCATCCATTCTCTTTACTACAGGTAAAGTGAAGTTCAATGTTCATTTATTCTATTAATTATATAACTGTGTTTCTTGTTTTTTTGTATGCTTTTATGTACTGTACTGTATTTTCATATTGTAAAATTGTAAAAATGGCCCATAATAGGAGGATCCTTGGGTGGGGAACCAATTAATGCTATCTCCATTCATTCTTACGGGGAAAACTGATTCGGTGTTCGAACAAATCGGTGTTCGAACACGGTTTTGGAACGAATTAAGTTCGATCTCCGTGGTACCACTGTACATGCGTCAGGGTCGGGATCGAACCAACAGCCTCCTGCATACCAGGCGAGGTAGTAAACATCTCACCACCGCAGCACCTTTCTGTGTGAAGCTTGCATGTTCTGCTCCTCTGAATGGGTTTCTTCCGGTTTCTGCGGTTTCATCTCATAGCTAACTAGTATCACAGGCTGTGCACCTTGACAAGTGAAAGCATAGACACCGTACCCCACTGTATTCTGACAAGTGCTGGGCCTGAATAGACCACTTTTAAGGTCCAATCACACTGAGAATGTCGCACAATGCTGTCACACGCTGGAGCTTTAGACGATAACATCTTGGTGCGTCATCGTGTGAGAACAGACGCCTCATTTCCATGACCACCGTTCTAACCAGGCCTCGGTCGCCACAGGAACGGCCTAGAAACAGCATCAGTACCCGGGTTTGGGTGACCATGCTCCATAAGCTAAGTGGCCCCATGGGCTCATCCCCTCCCGCCCGACCCTCCCCCAGCTTCCATGGCCAGAGTTGAGGGTCGGAACAGCATTCCGGAAACAGGGATGGAAGGTAGCTGTTGGGATACCTGCTTGCACCTCCACTCTTACACCTGTATACCTATTTAATTGATGGGAGGCTCAACAGGGACACATTGGAAAACTGGCGGCCGCTCCCACCCCTCCGCCAGCCCCGCCTACTTTAACATATCCACGCCCACTTGACCATTGGCTTCACCCACTGCCCACAGGCCCCCACCTATTCATCTACCAGCCCCCACCCCACTACACAGGTAGCCCCCCACGCCCCTTTGCCCACATCACGAGTTCGACTATGAGTCCGGGACAGATGCCTTACATGTCCACAAAAGCCTTTGGGGACACCAGGGAGAACAAAAGCCTTTCTCAAACCACCAGGGACCGGTCCAGACCAAGCCCGGACAACGTTTGGGTTAGCTTGCACTCTCACTCTCCCAACGCGTGCTTTGGCGCTGCAGGACCCTTACCAGCACGCGGTATCAAAACATCCTCCCAGACTCAACCCATTCCGGCAATCGCTAATATTCCACAAAAAGCGAGCGAGCGAGCATGCTCTCACGAAGAAACCCACTAAACCGATCCAGTTAGGAGACAAATGCGCGCGGATAGAGGGGGGGGGGGTAAGATTCCATTGACAAATGTCGTGCGTGCCGCACCACCGGGACATGCGTTATTCATGCTCCTCCTCATCGGAACACGATACGCGGCTGCAGAGCACGCAGCAGCTAAGTAAACACGGTGACGTTACGGCGGCGGCGGCGAGGTTAATATTCCATGTGTTTAAAGTAGGTCAAAGCTACCACGGCCATTGGTTGCAGCCGCATGAAGGCCAGATTCTGAGTGATGAGTAAAAACAGGAGAACGAGGCCTCCTTCACGGTGACAGCCCTGGCACGTAACCTTGAACAACAACAAAAAACGACTAAAGTATATTTTCAAGCAAACCGCTTCTCGCGTAAACACCGCGGGGAGGAGGTGGGAGTATGATAAACGCGCCCTCCCGATCATTCTATTCCCACGGCATTCATTTGCAGAGAGAAACTGGCTCGGCTGGACGGTGTGCCGCCAAAACGAATGTGTGTGGATGATGAACTTCTTTCGCACCGTACGTAGCTTAACCGTGCTCATGGGAGGCGCTGGGGGATGGACAACAAACTACACGCAAAAGGCAGTTGGAAAGCAATGAGTTTTCAATCCGAGATGGTTTAAGTACATAGCTCCCAGGGGCTTCCTCTTGTCGGGAGGAGCGTTCCAGACGGCCGCAGAAGCGCATCTCAAAACCATGGCTCGTGGGGCCTTGTGCGCTGCTGAATGGCAACCGTTTCCTCTCTGATCCCCGTCTCTGAAGCTGTAAAAATGTCGAGCGCGATGATAAAAATCTGTGCACACATTCACACTTAAATGTCCATTCTCATAACGTTTTGACAACCCGCCCCCCACACACGTACCAACGCGTAACGGATGTGGCGTGTGTGTGTGTGTCATGCTTGCGTGTGGTTAGAGCACTGCATGCACGGCGGATGTTTGCCTCTCTCGCAGTTACTCATCGCAGAAACATCGGCGGTTACGAGAGGTCATAAGGACGGTGTCGTGTGAGGCCCCATGTCTCCCTCCCAGTGGATGTGGTTATTGTAAGCGACGCAACCACCAACAAGCGCCTCTAAACTTACAGCACCACGCCGTGGTTGTGGGGGGGGGGGGGACCCACACTCTGTCACATGTTCAAAGCTTTTTGTTAATTGTTGTTTTTCTGCTTATTTTACCCAGGAAAGTCTCGCCGATTCTCAAGACTCTTTATTTCAAGAAGGGTCCTGGCCAGGTTTTCACAGGCGTGAGCAATGTTGCTGCTGCTACTGTGTGTGAAATTCCAATCGAGTTATTTTCAGGAAATGTGTCGGCATTTGGGTGTTTGGCCACTTACCAGTTGCATTGGGCCGCCACGGTGGCTAGGAGATGTTAACTACCTCGCTCGGTACACAGGAGGTCGTGGGTTCGATCCCAACCCTGAAGCGTGCTGCTGTATATTTGGAGTTTGCGTGTCTCTCTCCCCGTGGTCGCGTGGTTTTTTTCTCCGGGTCCTCCGGTTTTTCCCTCCACATTTAGAAACATGCATTTAGAGTATTTCGCTGCCGTAAATGCCCACACAATAAGCCACTTCACTAAGATATTATTATTTGTGGCCAGGTCACTTCTGCCAAAGAGCTCCACGGCTCAGCGGGCCTTAACTGGTAAAATAATTGTGTTTTTTATGTCGTGTTGTTTTCCCCCTATACGTTGTATGGGACGAGTCTAGAGAACCTGGAGCAAAGCCACGCAGAACAGGGGGAGAAATGTGCACAACTCCGTACATGTGAGTCGGGAATCGAACCCAGGTCCTATTTGCTGCAAGGCACAAGTGTTACCACCCGCTCCACCCTGTCGCCCATTAAAGAGAAACAAGACTCAAGACTCTAAAGTTAAGGTCATGAGTGGCAGTGACGTAGCTGCAGTGCTATATAGGCATTAATGTAAAGTGAAACTATGAATTATGAGGTTTCAGACTTGTTGGGGACAGCGCCTCTACAAGACAATTGCGTTTTCTTGGGAATGCATCGCACGCTTTATTCCCCAGGCCTCTGTGGACACCGGTGCCAGTCGAACCATTTATATAATCGCAATCGAGGGATAAAGGGAAATAGCTCGCTAAGAAGTATAGCTTAAGCTTTAAAAGTACCGCCCGCGCACATTTTAATCGACCACATGGTTCTCATGGACCGATCGTTTAATGCTGGGCGCATCAGCGCAGCTAAAACCGGCTGCAAGTCTTGGAGGTGCTGAGATTTTTAGACATTCCTCTGACAAATCCGCAGGAACAAAAAAAAGCTAAGCCCCGGAGTAAAAAGCACCGGGAAATTGTGTCTGTGATCAAGGAAGGCTGCAGTTAATATGTAACTCTCCCCATTCACGTTCGTGTCTGCGCACAACAATGGAGCGGACTCTGCTCGCCGATGAAGGATGCCGCATTCTCACCAAATTCAGACACAATCCATCTGTGATGAATGGCCCAGATTTATCTGCGTCTGCTTCCATTGTGGAGCTACTCCCACCACCCCCCCCCCGCCCCAGTAAAATTGTCCCAGCCAAGCCAGAGAAGCCTTTTGTGAACCATGAAGCAGCCTGGGAACTCATTTCCCTCAAAACATTTAATGGGCGCTGTTTACCGGAAAAGGGAGAGCGCGTTCATGATGCCCGCTGTTGTTGTTTTTTTAAATGACCAAAAATTGGAAATCGTGTTTTCTGGAGTACCTGGCACGGTTCCTGACCGGCCCCGACGCAGCAGTGTGGTGTGGTACGGGCGGCTACGCTCTCAATGGCACCTCACTGCTGGGTGCTGCTCAACGCAGCCACTCGGGCTTTAGACGCTGCACAGCGCGAGTCGTCCTTCTTAGGTCGTCATCGTCTCCTTCTTCTTCTTCTTCACCACGCTCACGAGGGTGAGCGCAGTTGTAGGCGTATCGTACTGCCTCATTTAAAATATGCATTGCCTCGCGGGCAACGAGACAACCGCCCTGTACTCACAAAACGACAAACAAGCCGGATCTTGTCACCGGCCGTCAAGACGCGCCGGTGCGTTACGAACGCGTGGGCCCGTAGATCGACTCGGCACGTGTCCGGTGGGCACGGTGACACGGGCACCCCTCGTCTCCCTTGGCCCGGCACCAGGCGGAGGCGGCGGGGGCGGGCAGGGGGAGGGGGACAGGGAGCAAGGCCGCCGCCGCAGCCACCCGGCGACTCGCAGCTGCCGCTGCCGCTCTTCCCCGCGCGAACGGGGGACGACGCCGCCGCCGCCGCCGAGGAGTCCCCCCCGCCCCGCCCTCACCTCGCCCCTCCCGCGATTGTTCCGTGTCAGTAGGCGTGCGTGGCACGGCCGTGTCGCGTTCTTGCCCTGTCTATAAATGTGACCCGTGACAAAAATTGAGCGTGGCCCTGACCCCGAGCAGCCTCTGTTCGACAGCCTCCGGTACAGGAGAGTTCTTCTCTCCGCAGAAGTGCATTGCCATCCTGTTCTATCCTTGCCGATGATGGCGATACTTTCAGAGGGCTAGGTGCCAATGCCGAGCGAGGTCTGCTTGCCACGAGAAGGCTTCACGAGGGAGTTTGTGGAGTTTTGCTGAAGGAGCGCAGACTACAGCGGTTTACTATACAGTAAAACCTTGGATTGCGAGCATAATTCGTTCCGGAAACGTATTTGTAATCCAAAGCACCCGTATATAAAAGCACTCGTATATCAGTTGTGATCACGTGAGATAAAGCGTATACGTACTACTACTCGTATTGCAAGACCTCGCTCGTTTATCAAATTAATATTTATTTAAAATGTTTGCTCGTCTTGCAAAACACTCGCAGACCAAGTTACTCGCAATCCAAGGTTTTACTGTACGGTGCCTAGCTTGGGTTGCATGGCCGCAATTGCATGGCTGTGGCTTGTAGTTAATTCTCCAATCATGAAGGAGATGCGGTGCGCCGGGTCAGTCGATGTTTTGATGCAGTCGATGGGGCACTGGTGTCTTCGAGGAATGCCAAAGCCAGGAGGTGCGACGTTTGTGTCTCTGGGTATCCGTGTTGTTCCACTCGGTTTGCCAGCGTTCTTGCGGATCCGGGCGAGATTCTAGGACGGTGAACGCACGATCCAAGAAGGGGGATCGGGAGTCGAGTTGGCGGCGAGGGATATCGATGGGGTCTTGATTTGGTGGGTAGTCGGTTGGCATGGGCAACGAAATAGGTACGCTTCTTTGCAGTTTCCAACGCCTCTGCGGATATTTGGTGACAGAATGTTCACCGGAATAGTGAGCCAGGGAATTGGTGTTGGCTTCGGAGTTCCAGTTATGACGGGCATTGCGTTACTCAATTGTATGAGCTCCTGGACCAGGTTAGAGCACAGTGCTCTGTCACTGAGGAAATCAGTGATAGTATGTTGAACTTCTTTAAAACCGCACGTAGCCAACCATGCTAATTGGAGGTGCAGATAGGAAGGCAGTTAGCAGCACGTGAGCTCAGGCGAGTGCTTCCAAGTAATAAAAAATAAAATGTAATTTTCCCCACGGTTTTATTCCAATTGTGCTATTAGAATTCCACCCCAGCCTGCCGTAGGAGAGCAATGTTCGTTGCATGACTGTCAAACCAATACTTTAAGTGTCGGAGCTAGAATTTTGCCAAATTAAGTACAGAACCAAACGTAATAAGATATTTTTTTTTCAGTGCAGTCATTTGTGACCGGCCTGAGAAAATCAACTTATAACACACGAACAGCCTTGTTTAATCGCAAACCAATCTACGCGAGTCCATCCGTCTCTATGTCAGTCCTTGGTGACAACTGGCATTCATTCTGTTCTGCACTGCGCAGCATCAGTGCCGTCCTTGCCGTGCAAGTCTGAAGACTCTTTGCTATTTCCTCAGTCTTCTCCCATGTCCCCATGAATGTCCTTTTTAAGACGATGAAAATCAAAAATAGGTTTTACCCTTTCTGGCGATAAAACAGGAGGCGTTAGGATGTCCAAACACCAAATAGATAACCTATTGCAAAGCATCAAGTCTGCATTAACCACACGCACTTGTGGAAAGACGTGCAAACAAACGTGCTCTGATAATCATACATGCCGTTGTCTTTGAGACTGATTGGCCTACACCAGAGACTGCAGCCTTCTTTGTGGCCTAGTCTCACCAGTGTTAGGCCAGAGAACGCCAAAAGGCAAACAGTACAGGCAAATGCAAGTATCAAAGTATTCATAACTCGATTTGAGCATATTCTTAGTTTTTTCGGTAAAGTCACGTTGAAGAGAAACAACAAAATAACAAAATATATATAAAACAATAAAAAATTCTCACGACGTTTCGACCATAACTCAAACGGTCATCATCAGGTGTGTCGGTTTGCATAAATTTATTTTGAAAACGGCATATTTTTCAAAATAAATTTATGCAAACCGACACACCTGATGATGACCGTTTGAGTTATGGTCGAAACGTCGTGAGAATTTTTTATTGTTTTATATATATTTTGTTATTTTGTTGTTTCTCTTCAACGTGACTTTACCGAAAAAACTAAGAATATGAATTATTGCAGTCACGAAAGCTTTAAATCAAAATTCGATTTGAGCAGTTATATCTACGGGTCGTTTTTTGTCAGAATGGCAAAAAAAGGTCACATAGATGCCCTTTATTGGTTCAAATTGTATGCATTGCACATTTAAGAACGGGTGAATGGATCGACCCACCGCACACGAGAGGCCCCTTTAATCAGAGACGGCTGCCCGAATTTGAAACCAGGCTGTCAGTTCTTCAGCGCTCTGACCCCTGAACCGCCCGGCCACCTCGCATTACCCAACTTGCTTACGTTCAGTTTTTGTTAAAAGAGTATTTATCGCACGCAGCGGGCATGGTCTGCGACGCGGAAACTCAACGTGCAGCACGGGGTGGAGGCTAGGATCAAAGCGACTGGCAAGTCGTAACGCGTGCGGGGCGCGGGGGGGGGGGAGAGACACGACGTCGTCCTCCGGACGGATAATGTTCCGCAGGAATTGGCACGCGAGCTGAGCGCTTCCTTGCGTTAGCGTTGATCCAAGGGGCATCGCAACCTTGAGCCAAGGCCCAATTGACTCGATCGCTTAATTACCACGAGCGACAATTCCAAGCTCCCCACGTATGAGATGGGCGATGCACGATAACATACGAGTTGGAAATTAACGTGTGTTGCATGGACTTGTAAACAAGTTACCAAAGTCTACAAATGTTCCTAATATGGGGGGGGGGGGGGGGGGAAATTTCAAGAGATTGTGGGGTTTTTTTTGCCTTCTCATTCGCAATGTTTATGTATTTTTCTGTCTGGGATTACTGTTTGTATACGTTTTTGGCTTCCTTAGCTTTAACGTAACAAACGTTGGAAAGTATTTTCTTTTCAGGTTGCACTGCTCTGTGAGTAATCCGAATGGGTGACTCATCTCGCGACACGACGGCTAGAGCGAAAATTGATGAATTGTTACACAGCAGTCCCTCGGTTAATGTTTTTAATCCATTTGACGAAAACTCCGGTTAACCGAAACAACGAATTCACTTAGAAGTTGAAAAAAATTTTAAAAAATCACTGAGTCTGCAAAAGAGCTGTTTCCACTGCCAAAACAGAAAACGTTATAATGTAAACAAAGCCAGTTCGAGGTCTAAAATGCTCATAAATGGGCGTCGCTGATTGGCTGAGGGGATGGCTCGGCACAAACTTAGGACCGCTCCGATTGGCCGAAATCGGCACCCGCGTGCAAAATGCAAACGTACCGCGAATCAAAATGTTAACGTTATTCGAAACCATGGGGCACGATGGGAGGCGTTAAACGTTAACCGAAAAACCGTTGACCGATGTCACTGTTAACTGAGGGACTACTGCATATATTTACGCTATAAGAATGACGTGCCATGCCCTGAGCAGACATTTCAAAGCGGTGTGAAAACACGGCCTTGAGAGAATAAACAGGGCGGGCAAACACTCGTAGAGATTCACCAAAATTGACCGTTCTCTAGCTTCTTGGCAGATGCCCTCAATCGCATTGTATTTGCTGTTTATAGTTTATCGGCGGCAATTTGGTCTGGTTGCTCGATCGATGCGGTGCCACTGCAGGCGGGCGCTCCAATGCTGCACATTCGTTTTATGCACCAAGCTTGTACGGGTATCTGTTATTTACAATTTTCCTTTATCATCTCCAAGCTCGGAAAGAAAGTTTAAAAAACAACTGGCTGCTGTGCCAGGAAGTTTAACGGAGCTGCGATGTGCCCTGGAGTTCCTCAAAGTTTCCTGCAATCACTCCCTGCTCTGCCACCTGAATATGAAATGGCAGTTGTTGTTCTGCATCTGAATCAGCTGTACGAAAAAACGATTTTGCCTTCGTTCCCAGCAGCAGCCGTGGAAGTAGAGGCCTTAGTTCAAGCATTGCTGGATGAAGGTCTCCCTCGCCACCATGCGGGTCACAGAGCCCCTTTCATCAACCTGCACTAAACACCGTCCTCAAGTGTAGTTTATAAGCACTGACGCGGTTGCTAACGCCACGGAGTGTAACGGAGGCGCTAACGTGGGGGTCACTAAGTGAGGATCTATTGAGGCCACTAGCACGATCATTAACAGAGTCACTCACGAACAGAGGAGCAAACATATGCACAAACGCAGTCTGCCGATGGGATGTTCTTCTCATCGCGTGAACTAACACAGTCACCAGCACAATCTTGATTTGAAGCTTTCGTGACTGTAGGAATCCATGCTCTTTGGTTCTTTCGGTAAAGTCACAAAGGTAGAAATAAAATAAAATAAAACAAATGACATTAAAATTTTGATTTAAAGCTTTCGTGACTGCAAGGATTCATATTCTTGGTTCTTTCGGTAAAGTCACGTAGAAGGGAAAGAATAAAATAATAAAAATATAAAACAATAAAAAAAATTTCACGACGTTTCAAGAAAATTTGAAAAAAAATGGCGTTTTTTTCTTAACGTTAAGAAACCGCCACTTTTTTCAAATGTTCTTGCTGTGGTTTTCACACCTGATGATGATTGCTCGTGTTGCAGTCGAAACGTCGTGAGAATTTCTCATTGTCTCATATTTTTATTATTTTATTGTTTCCCTTCTACGTGACTTTACCTTGAAAAAACCAAGAATACAAATTGACATTTGTTTTACTTTGATTGATTTGTTTTATTTTATTTTATCTCCAACTACGTGACTTTACCGCAAAGAACCAAAGAGTATAGTCACCAACACGGTCACTCGCGCAGTCGCCTCCACAAATGCACCCGCGCGTGCGGCCACTGACACGTGCACGTACGTGGTCACGAAAGCGGTTCGCTAATGGCGCCGCGATCGAGGCTCACCGAGAGGGCGCCCGGTGCAGGATTCTCCGCGCGCAACGTTCTCTCGGGAAAGCTGGCACGCATGTAAGCGTCTGCCACGCAAAACGCGCACAAGTAAATAAATAAAAGTGCTCTGCTTCCCGGAGGAATTTTAAACCATCTGGAATGACTTAGGAGTCAGCGTCCTGGCAGACACCCCGTGACCTACATTCCACGACGGTTCCAGTTCTCCTGTGCCTCCTCCTAATCATTTAAAGCCCTTAATTGAAAGGAATTGAGGGTGCTTAACTCCTTTAAATATTACTAGCGAACGGAACACGATGTCAAGGAGCGCGTAAAGTGTGCTTGTCGTGTGTAGGGTTTCGCTGCTTGTGGCCATGCCTAGATATACCATTTCTATAATGGCTTTCAGTTGTTTGGGCCAACTGTGCACGACATTACCGCATCATAAATTTCACCGATAAGAGTGTCTTATGTTGGCTTCTAGAAAGGGGTGATGATGCTGGAACCCAGAAAGTGGAATCAGCTCAGAGGTAAAAATGCCAGGTGTCACAGCAATCACCAGCCCTCTATTTATTAACCTGAAGATAACATTCTGTTATCAGCAAGTTCACAAATGCATTGCTCAACACGCAGCAGTGTCCAGAAAGGACTTCAACAGCCTTTCTAAGGTTGTCAAAATGGGTAGATTAACACCTTACATTAACAACTAATTTCATTACCATTACTTTTTTATGGTTTGATCGCTTTCATTAATTTGTTCTAAATATAGGCCTGTGGCTGCCGAGCCTGAGCCGAGAGGAGTCACGCGGCTGCGGGGCTGCATGTCCAGGCCAGTCTAATGGGACTTCGCTGCCAAGTGAAGGACGCCACGGGGAATACCAATGAGGCTTCACACTCGCCAAGCTCTGGCCTTCAAGGACCCACCCAGCCCAGCGACCCCGCGGTCGCCACAACAGCCTCCACCACCCCCCCCCCCCCTTTCTCTTGAGGATTTTTTTAGTTTTTCGCTTTTCGAACAGCAGCCGGGGGAGTTGTGGCACAGAAGTGAAAACTCTTAATGTCTCTATTCCCACAAGCCCCGGGCCAATGTCGGATGCAAACCTCGCCAAGCCAAGCCACATCCATTAACCGCGTGGCCGGCGGATGCGCCCCGCGGCCCCCACCCGCCCCCCGCCCTCCGCTCACCCAACCACTCACCCCCTCGCTCCCTACCGCGCGGCGGAGCCGATCGTCCGAGGCGGAGGTCTCGCACGGCGGCCGGCTCCGGCGTAGTGCATTTGTGGCAAAGGCTCCGGCGTTTACAGTCAATTAGCCATGGCGTCCGCGGCACGCGGCGTTGCCAATGCGTGCTCGGGCCCAGCGGGGTCAGGGAGCCGCATGGCTCCGCACGACGCCGGCGCCGTGTGGCAGCGCCGGACGCTCTCGAGTCATCCGAGGTTAGCGAAAGAAGACCGGGTCGCATTCTCGAAGCGAGCAGCGGTTCAAGTAAGGCCCTGGTGTCCACTTAAATAGCGGCGCACCAAAAGCATCGCTCACGCTCCGTGCTGCGACGCTCGTTAATGGGGAAAACCCAGCGTGCTACGCTCGGCAATTCCGCTGGATTGCGACGAAACGTCTGTACATTTATTCTCTATTGCTTACTTGCTTATTATTTGTAAATCTTCGTAAGGGAAATGAAGTACGCTTTATGAAATCGCCAGATGGGTTCGTGCGAGCCTCGCTGCCTGCGCTGGTGCAGTTAGACCAGCAACCCATGAACGGCTTAATCCTCCACTCAGAGCAAAAGGGAAGTGACATGCAGCCTCATTAAAATGTGCCCCGACTACTTTACGGATAACTTAATTCACGGGTCTCCGCGCTTGCATTCACGCTCGTGCATTACACGGCGACGAAAAGAAAAAACGTCGCCAATTCAACGTCGCGCCGAAAACAAGGGCCCTTCACGCGCCGCGAGGGCTCTCATGGTGGCGCGTGAACGTCTTCTGTAACACAACCACCGACATAGATTTTGTTTTCCCATTTTTATCTCGATTTTTATCTTTCGTATCGCGTTGCGGCCGTTACGTAATGTTGGGCTTCTTTCGCACCGAACGTAGCCAGCCGCGCTAATCAGAGGTGCAGGCAAAGGACAACAAACTAAATACAAAAAGCAGCTCTAAAGAAATTAGTTTTCAATTTAGATTTAAAAGTGCCATAGCTCCGGTGGCTTCCTCATATCGGAAGGAAGAGTGTTCCAGACGGCCGCAGGAGCGCATCTGAAAACGCGCGATGCAGCGGCCGTCTTTGTTTGATGGTTAGCCAAAAGCCGCTGCGAGGATGACCAGAGTTTGCGTGATGATTTATGCTCCTTGCCGAGAGTCAGCGAGGCATCGTGGTTCATTCGTGGCAAGCACTTTGTGCGCAACGAGCGCCCAATGCACCCAGCGCCTGGCGCTTTGGGATTGCGCATGCCTGTGGGTCACAAGTAGACGCGGCCGCAACGCCCCGCGCATTGTGCTTCCTCATCAGAGCCCTGGCGGGTGGTTCGCCTGCTGAGCACGCGTGTGCCCAAGGTATGAAAATAGCTCCTTCAAGTGTCGCGACGATGGTGCTTTAGCAGGCGAAAACTGGTTGAACCTAACAATAACAGAGGCCCAAAGGCTACGAACAGATGACTGACGTGATGGCGTCACATTTCAAATAAGGAGGCATTCTCAAACACGCTGGCGCAGCTGCGCTGGGTTATCCGAGGGCTTCTGCGTTGGGATCAAACTGACAAGGAATTAATTTACACCCATGCACGGCAGCCACTCAAGTGCTGCATGATTCAATCCCTTAATATCCCTTACTGGGAACGCGATTCTGCTGTGCATAAAGATCAACATTACTGCAACAATTTTTGTTCATGTCGACTGGCCCGCAATGGCCCCTTCAATCTCAATAATCGTTACAGTAATGCGCCGCACGTCCTGTAAGGTTTATTTTATTTTTGTTTTGCCACGCACGAATGTGCACTTTGATTTTGTTTTATTCTAACAGCTCGCCCATAATGCCGTGGGAAATTGAGGCTCATGACTCTTAAGCTCGCGTTCGTTTAAATACACGATCGCAGCGCGCGCACCGACTACGGCAGGGAGCTGCGGACAGATGAAGAGTAAAAGGGAGCCGCCGCATGTAATCTCCACATTATCCATGCTCGCTGCCTCCCATGCGAGGCTCGGAGCGCGCATGCCTACAGCGGCAGCGGGGGCAGCAGCGGCGCTGCTTTCACTCACCGACGCCGCGCCTCGGCCCATCCCCATCTCTAGCCCCTCGATGAGATTTTTGTCGTAAAAAAATAAAATCACGGCAAAAGCCCGGGTCTCACGAAATCCTCCTGCAAGCGGCGTGTACAATTTCCACAGCAATTCAACGCACGCGCACGCGCGCGCACGTGCGCCACTACTGGCAATGCGGCGCTTTTTGCCCCGCAGCGTGGGAAATGGAAACGCAATAATCTTCGAGAAGTCGGCAGATGTGCAAATAGACCACGGCGTGCCCGTTGCCCCAGAGTAACCTTTTCTGAGCGAGCACTCCAAGCAACCGAGGCACGGAGCACGGAGCCGCACGTTAGGACGGGCGATCAAAAACGCACGGTGCCGACCCAGCGGACGGATCCCAGGGGGGGGCGGGAGCACTCACTTGCCGGAGACGGCGTGCTGTAGCCACTGACGGACATCTGGTGCAGTGGGTGAAGGCCGCCCAGCCTCTGCGGCGACATGGCCCCGCCGCCGGACCCCGGGAAGAGGAAGGGGTAGGCGCCGGCGGCGTAGGCCGGCAGGTGACCCTTGGGGCTCGGGGTGGAGCACGTGCTGCTGCTGGACGCCATGCCGGCCGCCCGACGGGGCCGCCGCTCGGCGCTCGCGGACTCCGCGGATCCAGAACAGCGCCGCCCTCCTCCGTCCAGCCTCCCGCCTCCGTGGGGCAAAGTCCACGACAGGCGCACGGCGACACGGCGGTCTCTGCACTTTGTCAAAACGGGGGCTCGTAAAGTAAAGTAAAAAAAAAAAGTACAGTGGACAGTTCCTCGGTGGTATCGAATATCAGCGAGGCCGCAGTGCAGATGTGTTCCACTCTGGCTCGCGCGGTCGACTGCCGCGCAGCATTCCGAAGTGCTTTTGGTCTCAGTTCGAGCCGCCTCCCCTGGAGTCTCTGCAGTGCATCTCAGTTTTTACGCTCGGTGCGATCGGCTGATGTAGATGCAGTCATGGCGCAGAGCCGCGGATTGAAGTTCAATTAGGCGTCACGCTCCCCGCCCTTTGGACGCCGCGATAGGAGCTCCCGGCCCACAGACTCCGCACAGATCAGTACCTGCGGGAGATAAAGAATCCAAAGGTCAGTCGCCCTAATATAGTTCAAACGGACACAAACCCGCCACCGTACACCCGGTCCAACTTACACACTAAGAGAAATGAAATGGTGCCCATTGGGATGGTGCCACAGGGCATGGAGGGTTCAGGAGAGATGCTGCCACTTGGAAAGTCGGTCAGAACGCTGCGGTGCCATGCAAAGCCAGTGGGCTGCAGGGCGGGGGGTGACATCGAACGAGAGGATGTGCCATCGCCAGGGAGGACGTGGACACTGACATCCTGAAGTTTCGTTTTCCCTAGACGTGGAAAAACCCTTGGGAATTTTTTTAAAATTAGAATAAGCTTTTTGAGTGGTAATTTTCTTTTCAAAAATGCATGAGAGGGACTGGCCCTGTAAGGCCTACGAGTCCCACAAGAGGGAGAGCCGGGCCGTGCTCGCAAACAAACACGGGGGCTTCTGCTACATTTCACCCGAGCATTTACACGACAACGCAAAACGCACGATTAACAATAAACGGCAGCGAAAATGACCGCAGGGATGATGTACATGTCACTGTGATGACGGCATTCACGACGGACTCAACAGGGGGGAGGGAAGAAAATTGACAAAAGTGTAAAGTGTTTGAAAAACGGTAAGGAAATTCGTACACCTTCCATTACTGGAACGTGTTTAGCTTTCAAGATGTAAAGGGGCAATAAAGTATGGTGATAAATACACCACCGAGTGTTTTTTTATCTGGTGGGTTTGTTTATTCAGACTGAAACATATTTCACTTTTTAAGCCCAGATAATATTGTCTCGCCCACTTGACAATCTCTCAAGCCCTTAAGCAGATTACTTTGCCGCCCAACAGGAGTTATGTTGTGCTGTACGTGCGCGCTCACAAGTGCGCAACCATTTAAAAGATGAATATTTTGCACGGTCTGCATCGGTGCTTAATGCTAATAGAACGCTTTAAAAAAAACATTTGCTGGAGCGTCACGGCGCAATTCCACACGGCTTCCCTCGCGAAACAAGGGCTGCTCAAGCTGCGGGTGCCGCGGTCGTCACGTGAATAGATCGACGACGATTCCATCTCCCGAGCGGCGG
Source organism: Petromyzon marinus (assembly GCF_048934315.1). Taxonomy (NCBI): domain Eukaryota; kingdom Metazoa; phylum Chordata; class Hyperoartia; order Petromyzontiformes; family Petromyzontidae; genus Petromyzon; species Petromyzon marinus. The sequence continues at coordinate 2,310,359 of NC_133700.1, read as the reverse complement.
CGGGCACTGCTCAGCCGGCCCAGTGGCTCAAAGCATTTACACCAAAGCGGGTTTCGGAAAGTTGCCAGTTCAGACGGGACGCCACGGTGGCGAGATGTTAACTGTCTCGCCAGGTATACAGGAGGTCGCGGGTTCGATCCCGACCAAGACGCCCGCTGTATATTTGGAGTTTGCATGTTCTCCCCGTGGTCGTGTGGAATTTTTCTCCGAAGTCCTCCGGTGCTTCCCTCAGCATGTAGAAACACGTGTGTAGAGTATTTGGCTGCTATGATTTTCCACAAAATGAACCACTTCCTTGAGCTGCCATATGCGGCCAGGTCGCTTCTGAAAAAGAGCTATATAGCCCCAGTGGGCCTTACCTGGTCAAATAAAGTTTAGTTTGAGTTTAGATCCTTGTTGGGGGATGACTCTGCCCATCATTCCTCCGAGGTCGATAAAATAGTACCACTTTGTAGGGAATTCAAGAGTGGCTGTACCATGGAGAAACTCGCCCCCACCGGAGCTGCAAACAGGAGATGAGGCACTGCCTACTGAGCAAGAATTCACATTGATCACCGAGCACCAGTTGCTCGTGTTGTGAATCTCTGAGCATCCTGTCTGCAACGTTTGCACGTTCAACTTCTTTTGCACCGTCCGTAGCCAACCGTGCTCATCGGAGGTGCAATATGTACGGTCCCATCATTATTTGGGTCACTGTCATCAGTCACGATCTCACCACCGCTGGGGTAAAGGCCTCCACAAACCAACACCAACCCTCATGGGCACGCGATGCAAGAGCCTAGCTATGCAACGCGTTGATTTCAACATCACTGCAAGCCAAGGCCATAGCCATAGAGTCAACATTGGGGGGGACCAAATCTTCCAGGGGGTCTGGGGGTCCTCCCCAGACAAAAAATCTAAATTTGAAAACGAATTGCACTAACACATTTGATGGACTTATTATTTATTTATTACAATAATGTCTAATAGTGTATTGTATTCCATTGCTTTTTTTTTACATTTCTTGTTCCACTGTATGTAATGGCAGAGAATATGGATTAATAAAGTACAACCATAACCACAATCATATAAACAGAAATCTATTTTATAGCAATATATTGGGGAGGGGGGACATTTTGAGCATATTTGAATATTGGGGGTGATGTGTCCCACCCCCAATATATAATTACGGCCTTGCTGCAAGCCCTACTCGCGTGGTAACATAGTTCTGTTCACTCAATCGCGTTATATCCAACTGGCTTGATGAAAACACGGCACTATGGGGAGGGCAGACCTGTGTTCCACGTTTTCCCTCCTCGCTTGTCGTTCGCCTAGCGGCGTCTCCTCGCCTCTTAAGCACGCGGACTTCTATTCGGGGTACAGTAATGGATGATGAGAGGAGGGTCTCGGGGTGAAACAGCGGAGCTCTCAACAATATTCTTAATGCGCGTCAGTAACTTGCGCATGCGCGGCAACCGAATCGATCAATAACCGCCGCCAGGGAAAGAACCCCCCCCCCCCAACTTTGCAAGTGTTTCCGTGAACCACCGCAACTCTATTAGGCAATCACAACAAACTGAAGGAGGAAAAAAAAACACGTGACCCAATATAAACAAACCAAAGGTGGCTGCCATACGTCCAGGCGCGGTTTCCCTCCACGACACGAACGACTGCGCTGTTGCTTGCAAGCGGTGCAAATACAGCGGCCCATCCATACACATGACACTTAAGCATCAGTATCGAGCACTACGCGCACATGCGGAGACACGCACACATATAAAGATCCCCCGGATAGCCTGAACAGAATGTTGGGGCAAGTGCTGGTAGTGAGCACCTATGAAGGCCGGCATGGCACACGAGGGGTGGCTGGACCAGAACCACGCCCGACCGCCTTTGTCTCCCCAGTGGCGATGTTTACACACCACGCCAGGTACTCATTCTAGTCTGAGTCGACCTAGGGGAGGCCCATTTGAGGCTGAGTCGACCTAGGGGAGGCCCAGGACCGGTTCAAATAACCGTCGCTGATGTTGGCCATGAGCGGGAACTGAACCCGGGTTGCCAGGTTTGTAGCGCTAACCACTACACTACCGCTCCCCACAACCAAGACACACACACACACCAAGACACACGCACACACACTCATCCACAAGCATGCACTCACAACCCCCCCCCCCCAACACATCGCAGTGTGCTGCAGCATTCCGCAGCACAGGCTCCCAGCAACTGCTGCTGCTGCTGTGGCTTGAGGCTGGACACACATTGCCAGCCGCACACGTTCGCCAACATCCCAGTGGCTCAACAAACCACTTGTGCTGCGCAAAGATCCCCCTAGATAACGGTCATGGAGGGGGGTGGGGGGGGATAAAACATTATTCAGCGAGCACCTATTAAGGCCAACTTGGTTTCCCCAGCGCTGATGTTGACATAGTGCACTCGCTACCCGTTTATCGCCGGGTTGACCTCGGGGAGGTGAGGCCCGAGACCGGGTCAGACGTCCACCGCTTGGCCGTCGGCTGTGAGCGGGAATCCAATGCAGTGCAGGTCACCGTGTGTCGCAACACAGTGCCTAACCGCTGCGCCACCGCTCCCCAGTGTCCAGCAGGCGTGTCTCCATTGGAGGTTCAGCCCTTGGAATGCAGGCGTTAGTATTCCTATACTCTGTGGTTCGTTCGGTAAAGTCACGTAGGTAGATATAAAATAAAACACACATTTGGGCCTAACAAGCGGAGCACTGACTCCTATATATCCAGCTCGGCGCAAATGCATTTGTGACTGCATTTATTTACTGACACATTGATCACGCTTAATGGCCACTTAAAACAAGGTTCGCGTTCCATGCCCAATAGGTATCCAGCAGCCCTGAAAACAACACTGCTAAACAGGGCCATGTCCTGTTTGCACACACAGGGTAAAGTACCCAAGGATTACATTTTTCAACCGGGTCTGTCAAAATATATTTCAGCACCTAGCACACCACATTCAGTAGACCTCTTGCCATGGCCGTGAACTATCATCTATTTGCTATTTTACCAGGTAATGGCCACTGAGCTACGTAGCTCTTTTGCAGAAGCGACCTGCCAATCACAAATGATAGCTCAACGACGTCGCTCATCATCGTGTGGAAATTTACAGGGAGCAGCCAAATACTTTGAACGCGTGTTTATAGATGTGGCGGGGGGAAAAACCGGAGGAGAGAGACACGCGAACTCCAAAAACGCAGGCGTCAGATTTGGGATCGAACCCACGACCTCCGGCATACCTGGCGAGGTAGTTAACATCTCGCCTCTCCGCGGCGCTCTGCTGCTCGTCGCGTGCCCAACGCAGGTCTCCCCCCCCCCCTCCCCCCCCCGGCGATCCCCGGTCACGCATTCGGCAAGAGCGCTCCTGGCCATTTCTCCCTGCCACTGCCACGCTGGGCGTTGAGCGCGCGGAGCACGCGAGCAGTCAGCGAGCGAGTGGGGCCCGGACCGACCCGAGGGCTGCCTTGGGTGGGTGTGTGTGTTGGGGCGGTGGTGTGTGGGGGGGCCGCCTGCCTCATCAGCTGACAAATGATGACTTGGCCTGGGCAGGCACGGCCAGCGAGGCCGCGTGCACTGTACCACCCACACCGCGTGCCCATGGGAGCAACCGGAGCACTGGCCGCCTCCCGCGCCGCCGCCGCCGCCAAATAAGCACGATAAATAATGCACTCAACCCGCTTCACCTACAAATCCCCGAGACACGCGGCCGAGATTTAATTATGTCGGTCACATACGCGCTGCCAGGGCTGTAAGGGTCCGTTCTTCCTAAGGGGGGGGGGGGGGGGGGGGGGTGCAATGTAGCTGTCCCCCTTAACAAATTACTCCGACATAAAATCCTGTAATGGCTCGCATCATTAATGAGTAATTGGTCAGAGCTCGCACGCTATTCCATCGCGGTTCGCTCTGCTCGGCTGTATTTTTGGAAGACTCCTCCGAAAAGTGAGAAATCTGCATCACCGGCTGTCAAACGCCGCCTACTCAATGCAGAGGCATCACTACAGCGCAGCAGTCACTGTATGATTCTCCTAAGTCTCTTGCCTCTCTCAGTGTCTCTCTCCGCATCCACGTCTCTGCACATGCCTCTCTGCGACTCTCCTAAAGTTTATTTCGGTGTCCCCCGGCGTCCCTCTGCTCAGTTTGGACGCGCCGCTCTGGGGACACGTGCCGTTGAGGCGCAGAGACACGGCGAGAAACGGCAACACGGAGATATACATAGGGACAGACATTGTCTGAGATGGACAGAGACAGAACTTTCAGCACATTGCCAAGAAATAGATTTCCCCATGAGAGACGGCAACCAATCGTAAAGATAACCGTGTCATTCATTGAGGAAAGCCTCGCTGGGGGGCGGGGGCGGCCAGGCCTCTTCTTAGGAGGGCCCTCCATCGAGACCTTTTACCGATTCCTTTTTAAGAATTGTTTTGCGTGCTGGTAAGAAGCCGGACACCAGAGAAATGCCACCGACCGGACAAGCGGATGATTGGGTGCCACAGTGGCAAGCTGTTAATTACCTCGTCTGGTCTACAGGAGGTCGTGCGTTCGATCCCAATCCTGATGACGCCTCTATATTTGGAGTCTGCATGTTCTCCCCGTGGTCACGTGGGGGTTTTTTTCTCCAGGTTTTTTCCTACACATTTAGAAACATGCGTTTAGAGTATTTGGCTGCAATAATTTTCCACGTGATAAGCCACTTCTGAAAAAGAGCTATATAGCTCAGTGGGCCTTACCTGGTAAAATGAAAATAGTTTAAATAATTAGAATGTGAGCAGGCCCACAGAGGAGTTTTTTTCTTTCCGTTTAACCAACCTGCTCTGCTGCCCACTCCTGGCCACCTCGCAGCCCAGCAGCCCAGCGGGTTTTGGAAGTCTCACACATCTCTTCCCCCAAAGCTTTCAACTGCAGTCAACGCAATGAGCGCCTTTTCAACTGGCGCCCGCGCATTGATTGATTGACATCCTGGCTGTAACCAGTGCCGCCTCCCCGCCCCCCCCCCCCCCGAGACGCATAACGCGCACACGGGGACGGAGAGCCCTGTGGCCCGCACGTCCAAGACGAATGCACGTGCCGGCGTCCACATCCCGTTCGCTTGTCAAGGGGCCAGGCCCGGTGAAGTCACCGCGTGGGTACCGCATGGGAACAGGGCCCGCGCAACTTGAGCGCCTTCACCGGCGTATTCTCTCGGGCCGCCCGGGCCCCGTGTTGCCGTGACGTCGCTCGCTCGCACTAACGATCGTCGCTGCGACCAACAAGGTCACGATATCGTAACCTCAAGGGGCGGGGGGGAGGGGGGGGAACCTAAAATTAGAACGTTCAGTTTGTTAATTCTACAACCGTCGTCATCACCCTCCTCGTCGTCGTCCCCATGTACAAGGCAGAAGTTCGCGCTTGCATATTTGGTCCTTCACATCGTCGTCTTCGTCATCGTCACGACCGTCATGTTGGGTCAACACTCACAACGCGGGAAAAGCCGCAGTGGCAACGCTTCTTAAAATGCACGCGCGCTCCAAAAAAGCGACGGAGCGGCCTTCACAGAACATCTGCTTTCCCTTTACAAACGCACCGCCGCTGTCCAGTGCACCGGGTTGCAAGTCGCAAAACAAAACGAAGTGCGTTACGTGGTGTGGAGGGGAACAACGCCCCTGTAGCAGGCTAACTGACTGGGCTGCTGCACTCGGCTTGTCAAGGATTTCCAGTCCCTGGTTCCCTGTTGAGGCTCGGTCACATTAAACGACCGCCTCACTCACCCAAGAGGTGGTCAGATCTCATCGGATTTCGAAATGTACGCAGGACTGTGCCTGAATGGTGCCCGAGCGGTTTTTACCTCCACATTTAGAAAACTTTGCGTTTAGACTATTTAGATCGTTTAGATTGTTTTGCTGCTATAAATGCCCACGCGATAAGCCACTTTGTTGAGCTATCATTTGTGGCCAGGTCGCTTCTGAAAATAAGTGAATACCTCAGTGGGCTTTGGTAGGATGGGGTTGGTTTAGTTTAATTTGTTTGTGTTTGGGTAGTGTGCTGGCCTTTGAATACCTGTTTAAAAGAGCTTTACAGCTCATCGGATTCCTCCAGCAATAAATATTCATTTTGACTTAAAGCTTTCGTGACTGCAGGGATTCATATTATTGGTTCTTTCGGTAAAGTCACCACGTAGAAGGGAAACAATATTTTTTTTCTTTTTTCACACCTGATGATGATTGCTTGTGTTGCAGTCGAAACGTCGTGAGAATTGTATTGTGTTATATTTTTATTATTTTATTGTTTCCCTTCTACGTGGTGACTTTACCGAAAGAGCCAAGAATATAAATAAATGTTCAGATTCCGATAACGAGTGCTATGGGGCAACAGAGGGCAGTGCAGCAAATCGCTGTACTGCACTCCCATGCTTCCACAACCACGCTTTCCTCTGCCTTCACCAACCCACACTGACCAGCGTGGTGAAACGTGGCCACACAACCCCCCACAATCCGCACGGCACGGCAAAGCCATCATCCAGCAGTGGATTGGGGGAGGGAGGGAGCTGTACACGTGCACACGCAAATGACGACTTAAGAAGAAGACCTCAGCCTTTGTCTCCCGTCACAGCCAAACGTTTAAGGGCGGAGGGATACCGCGAGCCTATGAGATATCCTGTGTCATGGGTGAATGTGGGCGCGGCAGCCGCGAGCTCCCCCAGTCCCCCCCCCCCCCCGAGACAGCTCACAAACCATCGGGCGTGGGCCCGACGCGGTTGTATCTGTGCGAGCCGCGCGTCGTGAGAGTCCTTCATATATATAATCACAGATGTGAAAGAGCAGAACGAGCCAGTGTGAGCTTTAGACAACGCCCTGCGGGGTCAACTGCAGCCAATTAAGTTTGAGTGAATAATTCACACATTTCCACGAGTTTCCAATTACAAGCTGTCAGTCACCGCCGCTTGCGGGGCGGATTCACTTTGCTTTTGTGCGGCGCCTCGCTGCCGACTTTAAATGGCACAGCGGACAGGTGGAGCCGTGGCCACGATGGGAAACAAGAGCCCTCGCTCGGTCGTGCTCGTTTCACCTCCGTGGCCTCGGTCCCGGTTGTTCTCCATTGCAAGGCCCGCCTAGGCGCCACCGACGGGCCCCTGGGTGACCTTTAGTGTGGCCCCTGACGTGCAGACCCTGACACTACACAAGACGTAAAAACACCACCCCCATCATCATCGTGCTGCTAGAAAAACCCACCAATGGGAATCAAATGTGTGGCGGCCCTCACGCTGACGATGTCTTATCAGCGAAAGTGGCCAACCTCTCTGAAAATTAGTGAAGAGCACTGCCCTGTCCTCTTATCCCCTGCGGCGAGCTCAGACACAACAAATGGCTTTTTTTAACGTCGAGGCTTGGAGAAGAGGGAAACCCGTGTGAAGCATTCGCACCCAAGGCATTTCTGATTTTGCCGAGCGCTTTCCTAGGAAAGCCGATGATTTTACATTGTGGGAATTGGGGTTTGTCGTGGTAGCTGACCAGGAAGCTACAGCACCTCTTCAGAGCCGCCTCGAGTCGCCGGCGAAACGGCCACTCATGTAACCGAGAAAATGCACTGCATTTCGCTTCGCGTCTGTAATTGTTTCACCAGGGACAGGTGGCAGAAATTTGCTCACTGTGGCGAGGGGGGGCGGGGGATGCAGAGGGACCATGCAAAGCATTCATAGACAATCTGTCTGAATGAAAGTACGGTACGGTTACACCCCGATTTACGACTTCCCCTTCAACGTCGTTTCGCAAATACGTCACTGCGAAACCGCGACCAGATTTGCGTCGCCTCAACCCCACACTCACGTCGCTGGGAGCATCGTCCCTCCTTTCTCGTTATCCGTCGCCTCTCGGCCGTCGCCTCCACCACCACCTCCTGCCCACGAAATCGTTTCGATTGACGTCGTTTCGATATTCGTCGTCGCACCTTTCAGGAATGCATCCCACGGCGCGTAAACGAGGATTTTGCAGTATAACCAGCGCGTGCTCATAGCGATCGACTTGAATCGGTGAAGCAATGGACTGTCAGGTGGTTACGGAAATCAGAGATTCGAGAAGCTGCCAATGCAGCCTCTCCGTTCAGGGTGCAACGTGCATCTGCGATAATGGCCGTCTTAAAAAAACAAAATGTTCAGCATAAAACCGCCGCTGTCATTTTATTCGAGGTTCTTAATCGCACCGCACACGTCTTTGCGTTGCATGAAAGAGTGGCTAAATATAAAATAAAAACACAACCGCTGGGCTTTTGTGAATTCATGAGGAACAGCGCGTTAGGATTTTGCCGAGCGTTTGTGGCAAAGCCAGTGATTTGAGCATTTGCTCAGCGGCCACACATAATACGCCTACGCAGAGCAAAACAACGGTGACAGGCACACACTCCAGCAGCGTTTTGCGACGTTCGGACATCGGGTTAAGATAGAAATAACCCGTTTTAAAAATGTGGAAGCAGGAGCCCAGGTCACCGATACAATGACGCGTCCACTCCACTGTTTAAGCCCCGAGCTGTAAGCTGCGGCTCATGTGAAGGCTGAATAAAAAAATGTAACTTGAAGACATTCAATAGCGTGGCTCCAGGGTAGTTTATCTGTTGTGCCCTTTATCTTATGTAAACACTACGCATCTGAACACTCTAAGCAAACGTCGTTTCTGGCTCAAATGGGGCAATGGGCTGGTACAAATCCATAAGGCAGTGGTAGAAATTCCACATTACTAAAGCGGGGCATAGTCTATCCATAGGACGACAACTGTTGACTTTGCCACAAAGCGGTACTAATTTTATCAACCACGGAGGGGGCAATGGACTGAGTCAACCCCCTAACCGGGATGTGAGCTCGCAAACCTTCCAACTGCGTGGCGCTTGCTCCGCCGCTGAGCCGCCCGGTCAGTTCACGTGACCTCTATCGTGCACTGTTCTTTATTTATTAACCCACAACATTAGCAGCTTGCGTTGAAGCTGCAACGTGAAATGCACACAAGGAAGCTGAACCTTGTCAGCAAAATTAACAATTCGCTTTGACGTCACGCGGTAAACTACAGTGGAAGCGTTAAGCGCGGCCGGAATAAATAAAGCAAAGGCCATATCCAAGCGATGTAAAGTTACAGGGTGTTTGAAAAATATAGACCCAATTTCAAAGCAGTATATTTCACGATGGCAACATGTTACAATTACACAAAAAGTTACAAACGGTTTAATGAGTTATCAAGTTTTACTAACTATTTTATAAATGCTCTACGTGCCCTCCACCTGCTGTACGGACAACATCGAGACGATAGTTGAATTCGTCCCAAACGCCTCTCTTCTCACGTTTTCCTCTGAGGTGCGTGGTCGCCCTGTGCTCTTCCCCTTACATAAACAGCATCCTCAAATTGTCGGTACCAACGACGAATGCTCTTTGACATTGGCGGATCAATGCCAAAACACCGTTGAAACGCACGCTGCACCGCAATAACGGATTCAGTCTTGCTGAACTGCAGAACGCAAAACGCCCCTTGTGTTGCGGGGTCACCGTCTGGCAAATGACTGAGGCTAGGGGCTGTCTGTGCGCTGGGAGAGGCATCTAGCGGTAACCATTTCAAACTCTGTGCCCCCCCCCCCCTCTCTATGCCCCGCACTTGCAAGTGGTAAGAGTTTCATTCATGGGCGGTTCGTGGTTGCAGAGATATAGCGATTTCAAACCGAGTCCATATTTTTTTAAACACAATGAAAAATACGCCTCGTATTTACACAATACAAGGGAAATGCCTCGGGTTTCAAACTCCGAGCTAAGGTTAATGAAATTAATGAGCGTGCTCACCAGTGTTTGGGGCACAATCCTGCGGTGAATTATCTATAGTTGACCAACCTTACTTTTGTTCGTATCTTTTTATTTATTCATAGTTGGAATCTGCAGCCGACTTTTTGACAAGTTCTTCGGTTTCCTGCGGTACATTTCCAAGGGTTGATATAATTGTTGTGGTTTCCTTTAGTTTTAACCAAGAGATTAAATACACTTGTAGTGACGCGTGAAGCATTTCCTATTTTTCCAGGGTGACCTGGGTTAAATGTGGCGACTCTCCTCGGCATAGAGGAGATGGTCAGTGTCCACGTACGCCTCTCCATATCTACAATCCAACGTTCGAACGGTATCGTCACATGTCGCGGCGAGACCATATATCCCCTTCTGCCGGGATCCTCTTCAAATTCGGCGACGTTTCTCCCCCTTGCAGATGGCGGCGGCGCCGACTCGGTCCGTCGGCAGGGTGGACGGCGGCGACGTTCGGTGGCAAAGCGGCGGGGCCGAGGTGCGGGCGTGCTCATGCCTTCTGCTGGCAGCGCCCCGGCCCGGATTTCTCAACGCACGCACCCCGGGCACCACCCCCCCCCCCATTGTTTATTGTTTCTCGAGCTCACGGTCACAGCACAAATCAGCTTCGTGCCATCAGGCCCGCAGCAGCACGCCTCGGAACTTCACGAACAGCCCAAAAGTGAGCAGAGCCCTCTCAAATTGTAAATGCTGTGGGTTTACTCTCCAACACACAGGTGTGCTGAAGTAGTAACTAATTGGCACGTTTTGTTTACATGACAAACATTACTAATTGGCTGTGTCAGGTGGCGGTAGGTTAACGACACGTTTATATTTATGTCATCTAACTCAAACAACCTTTTATCACTAATAGAAAGAATTGGTCGATAAAGCCCACGTGTTAAACTGAGCCCTCTCGCTTGCCCGCTCGCCCGCACGCACGCTCACACCTGCCACAGCGTGGCCTCCAGCCAGGAAACCAGCCCCAGCAACTCCCGATCTCAAACTCCTGAGCACCACAGCCACGTTCAAGGGAATGCCCTACAGCTACGCACAACCACGTGCATTTGCTTCCGATCGTTGCTTTTGCCGCATGACCGATATTGATTATTCTATATTCGTGGCGACTGTATTTTGTTAATATTTATGCTCATTGCCTTTTTCTATTTGAAACAGCTTTACGTGATTTAATTTAATATTTGTCTGTTTTATAATTACTGTACTTGCCAATGTTATCCCTCTTGCGAAATCAATTTGTGTGGTCTCCATGGGCTCTTACCTGGGTCTGTCCGGGATTGGTACCCCATAAAATATTTCTGCACCCAGCACACCACATCCACCACCGTCCTTCTCGTTGTGGCTGTGACTACCCATCGCTTGCCTACTCTGGTCTACCACTGACTACTACTAAAAATAGAAATAATGATGATGAGTCTATAACAGTCAGCGTGGAACTATCGCACAATCAAAGTTAAACCCTTTGATTGAGCAAAACAAATTACTTCAATAACCAAATACCTGAACGCGCAACGCGTCTTTGATTCTATCCTCGACTCAACCGGGAGATTAAATAATCCCACTGGGACTCACGCAATGGCATTGCTCTTTGGGCAAAGGGTGGCCTGGCAACAACGAGTCGCCACTTCGAGAGGAAAATATTGGTAAGGGGTTCTGTTGTTGTTTTTAAGCGGCATGTGTGACGGCACCGGCTGCTGAGCGGATTAGCTGCCCGTCGCCAGGAGGTGACTTCTCATAATCCTCCTGGCGACCTCCCCGGGTCCCGTGACCTCGAACCAGTCGGGAGCCGTGTCTCGTGTTACGCAAGCCGTTTTAATCTGCAAAATCGCTTCCCGTTCCCCCGTGTTTACTTTTTCGAGATCTTAATTAAACCCTTTAAATTTCATATATACATATGAAGAGAGACTAAAAACGTCGTAGGAGGTACATTTTGCAAGCGTTTAATTCCGGAAATAGATGTGCCTCTGTGTATGTGTGTGGCAGTGAAATGCTGACGCAGCGCGAACTGCACACCAAAATTATTTCTTGGACGTTAAACACGATCCACACCATGGCTGAGGCTCAAGCGTTAACCCGTTTTGACAACAAAATGGGCTTGTACCGCAGTTGAAAATTGTTCACTTTTCAGCTTCGTTTAGGAACGTAACTAGATCCGGCAATAACCGCTCTGAACGAAGAACAACCCTGCATCCAATCGCGCGCAGTTTTCATCCGAAGGAACTTGCCGGGGCTGCTGCAAACTGCTCATTGTCCACGCAACGGCACCGTGAGCCGCCCGAACGCACAAACGGGAATCCACCGACAGCCTGGTGGCGTCACGAGGATCGGGTGGCATTCCCCCAGCGATTGTCCCGGGGAAACGCCAGACCCGCCACTTTGCGACGGAATGGGCGCAACCCACGAGCGGCCTGGTGCCAATTTGCATATTGACGACACGCGAGGAAGGCCCCTGGGGGCACCTCCGTGGGGGCGGGGCTCGCGACGCGCGGACAGAGGGAACGCGAAACGACGCACCGGCTCAAATCGGGCCGGGAGCCTTTGAGGTCGAAATTGTTTGCTCACGGAGATCGTGTGAACAAATGCACCGATCACCAGGCTGTGCCAGGGCTGTTAAGGACAAACGGCTCTGGCTGAGGCCGAGCATTTCACTCGATAAATTACGAAACTAATCTCATTTTTTTGGGTATTTGACGAGGTAAGGCCCACCGAGCTATACGGCTCTTTTTCAGGAGCGAAGCTGGCCACAAATGATAGCTCACCAAAGTGGCTTATCACGTGGATATGTAATTCACAGCAGGCAAATACTGCATAAGCATGTTGCTAAATGTGGATGTAAAAACCGGAGGACCCGGAAAAAAATCCACGCAATCACGGGGAGAATACGCACACTCCAAATATACAGCAGGCGTCACGGTCGGGATCGAGCCCACAACCTCCTGTATACCGGACAAGGGAGTTAACATCTTGCCACCTGGCACCCCTTCAAACGTCCACCACTTTACAGACGAGCAAGATATATACCCCCGGTACAGTGAGACGGCTTAGAGGAATCCGTTCTTGAGTTGTAGATTCACACCTCGGCCGTGCGTCCTGGGCTGCTGTGGAGTTTCCACAGAAATTTTAAAACGTACACTTGGAAAATCATGGTCGGGCTTGCTGTCGCCGTGACGTTACAACGACGCGTTTTAATTTATCAGTACAGCTTTGTTATATATATATTTTTTTATATTTCTGATGGTTCGGTACTCCATCAGAGCGCTGCAGTGACACCTCTGCACTTCCAATACGTAAACATTGATGCAAGCGGCGGCGGAGTGGCATCGCCAGCGCCGTGATGACCCTTTCGATCGTTACTTTAAAGACTCGTTTTTTTTTCCTGAACGAAGATTCAGATGCATGTCTGACCACTCGGGAACCACAGCCCAGGCGTGGGACCCTGCAAGGGAGGAGCTGTTTGGGTTCTCATGTTGCCCCTTCTGTTATGTTTACCATGTAGGGAGATGCGCAAGTAACTCGGAGGTCGGAGCGCCGAGCTGGCAAAACTTCAAACCCAGGCTTCAAAGCCCGAGGTTCTCAAGTGCAGCGATTCCATCATCTCGGGTCGGTCACCGACTCGAGCGCACAAAAAATGCCATCGCGTTAAATTTGGTTTCCGCACTCAACGTGGCCAACTTCCGCCACCTGAGAATTCAAACGCGCACCGGTTTGACGGTCGCGTGACGAACATCAACTCCCTCGGTGTGGGTGAGAGAGTGCTGCCTACTCCTGTGTGGACCAGAGGCCACCCGAAGGGATCTCAGATGCAGTTCCTCGATGTCCGCCTCCGCGGGCCGTTCTCCAACAGCGCCCTGCGAGAGCTCCGCGTGAATCATTCGTCTCAGAACGCAATCGGGATAGAATTGGGTGGAAAGAGACGAGAGACGTAATGCAAAAAAAAGAGTTTCCACCACCGTAGCCACAGCCACTCTCGGCCAATGAAGCGCCACTGGTCACGCAAGACCGCCCGCCAGCCCGACGAGCGCCGGTTTCAGGGCACGTCCACAATGTCGGAGCGTGAAACCGTTGCGCTCTGTTTCATCAGCTTCCTAGACAACCGACGTGGAAGTGTAAATAGAAAATTCCGGGGTGGCGGCGGTGACGTACGTCGGTCAGGGACATCTGCCGGTCCATCAAAGCCTTGAAACTCAAACGAGCACGATGGTTTTAACACTCACCTTAGCGGACAAGCTAAAGGTGATAGTCGAGAATTCTTCGATAACAAAGTTGCAATCGCTCAAAACAAAATATGACCACCTGTTGGGAAAACGAATGAAATTACCCAGAAACGTTTAGACCTTTAAAATTCCACGCTAATTTCCCTCAGAAAACGGCACAAGGCCGGTGTTAATTGACACATTTGTCGGACAATTTCTTCAGAGTCCCATTTCAACCCTTCCTCCAACCACCACCGACTTCTCCAAACGCAGGTCAATGCTGACGGCGGAGCCGTGGGCACGCCGGGCGCTCGAACTCAGCCGGTACGGCGCGACCGGATCGGCGCTAATCAGATCTCAAACGGCGCTCACGCTTTCAGAGTTGCCGGGCAGATGTGCCCTTTCACGATCCGCCATCTGGCTCACGTTTACGCCCGACTCCGCCGCAACCTTCGCTCAGTGATTCGCAAGGCCGCCGCCGTCGACAGAGAGCGCGAGGAATCGACAGCTCGCGCCACCCCCCACCCCTCTCTCGTCACGGTGGAATCGAAAACAAACGGCGGGACAAAAGCGGTGCCGTCGGCTGCGCGAGCGCGTGGCTCAGCGGGGCGGCCCGGCACGGCACGGCCCTGGTGGTGGTGGTGGTGCCGACAGGCAGCGGGGGCCTCGGGGCTCCCTGCCAACCTCCCGTCCCCACCCCGCCCAACCCCCTCAACAACCTCCAACAACCTCCAATTACATCAACGAAGTGATGTAGCGCACAAAGCGAACGACACGCGACGGCGAGCGATCCGTGTCCGCTGACTCACAACGGCAGCACGGCCCCCGGCGCTGTTCCGTGCCCACGGGTGGCCGCGGTCGGGGAGGGATTGTGGAGCTAAGGCTTTGTGATGACTTTGGAGAGGGCACGGCGGGCGGAATTAACCCAGTTCGTTTTGATTTGCGCCATTGAAAGGCCACCGTCATTAACGTTTTCGGCAACAGTTTTGCTGGGCTCAGAGAGAGCCAGGCCCTTGCGCAGGGGTGAGGCGCACAGGACGTGGCAACATTCCCGATTTAAGCATTCGAACCACGAAGCCTGAGCAACCAAGGACTTCTACTAAGGGCGCACGTACTCCCGGGAACTCCGCTTGTAAAAGCCAGCGTGGCGCAAGCGATAGCCACGCTGGATTCCGACTGCCACGTACCGCCGCTTCGTTTGCTGCCGGGACTCGTATCCGATGGCACGGGTATCGGATAGCAGTTGTCAATTTTGAAATAATCCGTAAAAAAACATGCGGTCACGAGTCTCTACGCGCGCGCGTGCACGCGCGCGCGCGCGAGCATGTCTGCGCACGTTTTGTGAATTAATGCGTTGTGCGTGTGGGTAAACGAGTGGGTGCGATCGCGTGCATTCATAAAAACATAAACCTCCCGCGGAGGTGAAAATAGGGCCCCGATAAGCCAGTCTTTCGTGTGACTTTTAATTATTTAGTCGCGTTTCACGAGGGATTACTTGGTTTTGTTTGAATCAAAACGTTTGTTGGGTGGAAATCGGTCACTTGAAATCACTCGACTCCGTGGACCTCATCAGGGTGGCACGGAAAAATGGGCATAACTTGCCCACGTGCGGTTAAAAACTCTTCCAATGAGATAACACCGCGCCCGTGCGGTCCTCGCTGGGAAGCCGCTGTCACCTGGAATCACGAAGCCACAGCTCAGCCGTGCACCCTGGCGGTGGCTTGCACATGAAAAAATCATAAACACCTCCACGCGTAAATAAATGAGCGGGGGCCCACACAGCCGGCAAGGAACGGACCTAATCATTCCTTGTCACTGGGAAGGATCGCGCTGGGACCGAAAGCGTGTTTGTGAGAGAGCTTGGAAGGATGCGGTCGAGAGCGATGTGGAATACGAATAATTGTTACAAAAAAAGTATTTTACAGCCGTATGTCAAGCCACTGCTGGATCACGGCCTCCCGATACCATGCCAGTCATGGGGGATGATTGACCAAAACTTGACCACGATGGTCAGCGTGGGGGTTCGTGAAGAGGGAACCCGAGACAGGTTCGTATAATGTTAGCCGCGGGTGGGAATCGAACTCGGGTCACCGGGTTCGTAGTGCTGTGTGCGAACCGCTTTGCCACTGCTACACCACATGAAATATAAAATTACAATGAAACTGCTTTATAATTATGGTTTCTGATCAAAATAATTACATGTCATGGAACCAACCCCGGAAAATTATAATATATTATATATTATATTATGGTTTCTGATCAAAATAATTACATCTCATGGAACCAACCCCGGAAAATTATAAACGTACCAATTGAAAATGCACATTTCAGCCATTATTCCTCTGCAAGTCGTTTTCGTTTTTACAGATTACAAGCTATAAAACGTGACGCACTCTCTGTTCGTTACCGCTATGAAACACGGCAAAATGTGCACACGCCACGTTCGCTGCTCCCGTCACATTGCTCAGCCAGGGCGGTCGCACCACGCTCTCAGGTTCGGCTACGGCCGCGCAACGCAGTTGCACCGGGGCACTCTCCAGGAATTCTGTGGCATCTTTCGTCAGTTTCTGCGGCGCCGCCACTGCTTTCTCGAGATGAAAACGGCGCACCTCTCCGCCGGTGCGTGGAGCGAGCGAGCGAAAGATCAAACAAACGAATGAGTGGGCGGCAACGGAGGGCGGCGGCGTCGGCGTCGGCGACGTGTGGCCGCTGCGAAGAGACTCTCGAGCCCTCGGGGACCGGGCGCGCCGCTCGCTCGGGTCACCTCAACCTCTCGTCGATCCCCGCGGGCGGCGGGCGGGAAAAACGCGCGAGTCGCTGCCAGGCCGAGTTCAGACTTCGTTTTGCAACTCGGCGGAGGGAGAAGCCAGCGCATTCCTCGCGTCTCCCGCGTGCATCGGAGCTCGCATGAGAGCGCGGCCGCAGTTTGCCAGTGCGCTTCCGCACTGGCAAACACGCGTGTAAGCGCCGCACCTCGAGTACGGTTGTATCGAGCGAGGCCAGATGGCTCAGCGCGAGAGCGGGCGGCTCGCGGTCATTAGCTCGCGAGTTCAAATCCTGGTTAGTGGGACTGACTCAAAGAAACATTTCAATTTTACTTAAACGTTTGCTATTTTGTGTGTATGTTGATGAATTGTCACGATTCAAGGTCACCTGAATATAATATAACAGCACTTGTGTCAATCCACTGCTGGGTAGGGTCACCCCACACCTGATCTGATTGCTTTTTTTTAACCATACTTCTCCACTTTGTGTCAGTGCTGATTGGTGAAGGCTGGATACATAGACAGTACAGAACAACGGAATTTCCTTCACTGCTCACCATGGCCAGATGGACTTACAGGCCGATATAAATCTGACGTCATGATTTAGGCATTCAAGTTGTATAACATAATAGTGAGTACTAAGAATATAGCAAAAGCGTATACTACAGTACAGTGTCTTGCCAAAGTGCTTGCCACATATTAAACACAATACCTCGCTGATCTCGGCAAGGAGCATAAACCATCATCACGCAAACTCCGGTGATCATCCTCGCAGCAGCGGCTTTTGGCTAACCATGGAACAAAGATGGCCACCGCACCGCGGCGCTTTCAAACGCGCTTCTGTGCCCGTCCGGAACGCTCTTCCGTTCAATATTAGGAAGCCACTGGGAGCTATGAACTTTTAAATCTATATTGACAAACTCAACTCTTGAGAACTGCTTTTTGCGTTTAGTTTGTCGTCCTTCCCGCGCACCTCCGATCAGCACGGTTGGTTACGTCCGGTGCCCCTACTTTGGGTGTGTAAGGTGGACTGCGTGGAGTCGGTGACGACGTGCCGCACTGCGCTGGTCACGGGGCGGCCGTGGCCAGATGAGAACGACAGCATCCAGGGGCTGACGCAGCCGCCGCGATCCCGAAACGTGCGCGGCAAGCACGGCAGACCTTATCAGGGATTTGCGCCATCGCAGGCAGACGATCGGGTTCACTTTTCGCGCGGTAATGCGGATGAAAAACACCCCCCGCTCAGCCCGGGCCCAGCAGGCCCCGGGACATGATTTAATGATTGTGCCATCTGCTTCATAAGTGGCACCGCGTCATTCGTAGTCTCAGGCTCCGGCGGCGGGCGGCACAGTTCAAGGGGCGATGAAATTTCAGATTTGTGCAGGCTGGAGGGCAAGTGGCAGGGTAACCAACTTAAAAAAAATAACTCGTCCACTGCGTATATCGGAAGTCCTGTCATGGTCCTAACCGACAAGCGGATGTCAAAAATGCCACCGGTGCGCAGGGGATACCATCCATATGACCAAACAGCACCGGTTGAAGGTGACAGTCCTTACTGTGACAACAACGATCCACGTTTAGCAGGCACACGTAATACGTAACACGCACCACATTACCATCGCTGTTTGAAATGCACGAGGCCCCATGCTGTACGCAGTAATCGCCCTGCAATAATAACGCAATAATACGATTTAGCGAACCTCTCCCGGACATCAGCTTGGCCATTGTGCACACTCTTTCGCTCCTGCTTCACAAATGAGATTCCTGAAACGGCTATAAACGTACCGACCGGAAAGCCGATTTAATTGCAACGAGAAAAATGAACAGTGTTAGGAACACGGCTTGCGTAAGGTTTTACAAATGCTAAGCTCGATTATCTTGTTACGAATGTTTATCTTCAGTAAGACGCATTTACTGCCGTGGCCTTGCCATCCATTTTCGAGCGCCTTAATAAGTGGGCTTAAGGGGGGCGGGGGGTATGAGCTGGGGGCGTAATCCCCTCTGGACTCCACATGGAGACTACAGGACGGCAGCGACAGACGATGGTGCTAAGTAAAGCGGGGGGGGGGGGGGGGGGGCGAGGGGGGGCGACGTGAAGGGGCCCGGTGCCCAAACAGCTCGAAGTGCTGCCCGGGTCACGTCGCATCTCGGAGGCGAGTGTTGGATAATTCGTGGACGGGCGGCCACCGTGCCCAGGTGTCTCAGGCTACCGCGGGGGGATTTTTGTTAACGGCAGATGTCAGTGATGATCAAAAAAATATATATAATTCTCGCGTTGTACTTCTGAGCTCCCCCGCCTCTCTTACCAGCCCGCGCTGAACAACGTGGCGAAGTACGGTCAAATTGAAGCCTCCCCCCCGCCCCGCCACGTGCCGCACGGCGTTTGGGAGGCCCTCATCCCGCGGCGTCGTCGGCATCGGCACGGTGCCCGCGTCGACGCTCGCCGCCGAATCCGGGGCTCTCGGTGCCGCGAGGCGCACGAGGTGGAAACTCTCGAGGCAGACATTTGCGGGACGATGCTGCATCTTTTTGACAACCAGAGACAAGTATTCAGTGAACCTAATAATTCCAGCTTGACCAAAAGTCGTGTTTTGTAAGTTGATATTTTCAACTGGATGTTCCTCCGTAGCGCAGATTCATTTTGTTATTCCCTGGTGGAAGTTTTTGCTCCAACACAGCTGCGAGTGGCAAGCGACTGAAACAGTTCACCGCCTGAAAACCAGACGGTCAATTATGCAAACAAACTGTACAAGCGGTTGTCTAGCCTGAAGAATGCAAAACAAAACGTGATGAATGCTGTGTATTCATCGTCGACGTCTCCCCAACCGTTTGGCTTCAAACGTTGGAAACTCGGCCCGTGGGTCTCATCCCGGCCAGCGTGCCGGGCCGAGGTGGCCACTGTCTCAGTGCACCCCCCCCCCCCACACTGAACACCCCCGGACACCGTCACGGGCGTGCTGTGTGCTGGCGTTAGGGTACAACGTTTGCAAACTCCGAAGGTTACCAAACCGCTCTGTTGGAATTTACACGTCGCGAAATCTCCGCTCCCTACTGGCAGACCGATGCTCGTTTGCGGGCCAGGTGCTGCGTGACGGACAGCTGCCACTGGACGTGTCCTCCCTGTGGCATAAAGGAGGCCACTGCATCGATAACAGATCATTGTGAACATTATTAATAGCAGACCAAAATGGGCATGAATAGGGGCAGTAGTAGATATGTAGGCACGTCATCTCTAACCGATGGTTACACATTTGGTCACCGTCAGACGAGAAGTGAAATACGGTAATGGATGTCTAACAACGGCACAATTCTGTTCCCCATTGTGAACGATGTCACCGCTGACTTTCGGGAAGTTTGTCTGCTGCCAGGCAACATTGCAGCGTCGCGCAAAAAAAAAAAACGGAATGAGCAGCGTGTCCGCAAGCGGCACGGGACAACAACGCCGACGAGGCGCGGAGGGATCTCGCTTCTCGGAGAGGTTTTTGCATTTTCTTTCTCGCGCGTGAAAATGAAACCCAAGAGAGCAACCGACTCAGAAGCGTTGCAGAACAAGCGGAGCGCTGTGCGCCGGTCGGCTTTGGTGTGGGAGCCGTAATGCGTCCCGTCTCGACCGTTGGTGGACAGCAGAGTGAGGAATCCTCTCACCTCATGGTCACTCGCATCGCGCGCTTTCAGGTGCGCTTCTGCGGCCGTCTGGAACGCTCTCCCTTCCGATATTAGGAAGCCACTGGAGCTATGCACTTTTAAACCATCTCGATTGAAAACTATTTTTTTTATAACTGCTTTTTGTATTTAGTTTGTTGCCCTTCGCCTGCACCCATCTCCGATCAGCACGGCTCACGACGTACACGGTGCGAAAGAAGTTAAACATACGTATGGACACACGGCCACGACATTAGGCGGAGATAAAAACGCGATTCAAATGAGAAAACGTCGGGACACACAAAAAAATCGGTGGTTGTGCGGCGCATGAAGGGCCCTTGCTTTTGTCGCGACATTGTTAAGTTGAATTGGGCGTTCGCTCTTGTTTGCTCTGTAGTCCTTCCCCCACACCTCAGAGAAGCACGCATGGCTACGTACGGTGCGAAAGAAGCCCAGCATCTAGGCACGTACAAAGAGCTCGGCTCGCCAAACCCGTTCGGCGCCGTGGTAGACAAGCGAAGCGGCAGCGATTGCCTTCCCCCGGCACCGCCGTGCCGCTTGCCCTCGCCACAGCTGCGGCACGGCACCGCTCCGCAGCTGCATCTATAATTACCCCGCGCGCTCGCGTAGAGGGCGAGGGTTGCGATCATGGGAACGGTGACGGCTTCGAACGCAGCTGCGCTCGGCGCCGGGCTGCGCCCAAACTGCCGCGGGACGCCTTCCTGGCGAGGGTTCACCGTTTCTGGAAATTGAGAAACTTGTTTTTGTAAAAAAAAATTCAACGGCAAAAAGCACGTTTTAAAGAAACACGTACTCAATAAGGCCATTAAACAGGACTACAGAAGCACAATACTAGAGTCGCTTTTTTTGTAAAACGACCATTTACACAGGGGGGAACAAAACAAAAGCCATAAGGATGTTTTGTCCAATCAACTTCTGCAGCCGTCTGGAATGCTCTTCCTTCCGATACTCGGGATCCACTGGAGCTATGCACTTTTACATCGTCTAGATTGAAAACTAATTTCTTGAGAACTGCTTTTGGTGTTTAGTTTGTTGTCCTCAGTTTACGCATTTCTGACAACGCAAACAAAATGCGGTCCAGTAATAGGTTTTTACCCTTTTTATCTGACACAAAAACTGACACCTTTATGCAAGGGATCATGTTTGCAATAACCACAACACAAGTAGTCAAAATGTAAACAAAAAAGACAACTCTGATAATATGCACTGTCCTTGAATTTGATTGGTCCACACCCGAGACGGTTTTTCTTAGAGCCCAGTCTCCACTGGTGTTGGACTTTTGGCGTCTTCTGGTCCAACACCAGTGGAGACTTGGCTCTAAGAAAAGCCGTCTCGGGTGTGGACCAATCAAATTCAAGGACAGTGCATATTATTATCAGGGTTGTCTCTTTTGTTTGCATTTTGACTACTTGTGTTGTGGTTATTGCAAACATGATCCTTTGTATAAAGGTGTCAGTTTTTGTGCCAGATAAAAGAGTAAAAACCTATTACTATATCTTGTTACTGGCAAAGGAGGTCTCATAATGAAAATGCGGTCTGTTCACATATGTAGCCATGTTGAGTTTATTATTGTTGTTGTTAGGCTTGCTTACCCTGGAAAGCCTCATAGTAGTTGATCTTCTTTCGCACCGTACGCAAGCAAACGTGCTCAATCGGAGGCGCGGGGGAAGGACAACACGCTGAGGTTTCATTGAATAGATGTAGGTTTCGTCGGACGTACTCAGGCTGCAGCAGAAGCCGCGCAGCTGCCCAGGCGAAGGTGGTGGCGGCCGCCCATCGCCTCCTCCTCCGCGTCCCAAACCATCGACACGAGCGGCACTGGGAGGGCCCGGTGGAGTTCGCCAACCTCCTTGATTCGGCTCCTCCGCGCGACGCTGGCGGTCGACGTCACCGGCGTGCCCGTGTCCGCCACGTCGCGGGCTGCCCGCGTTGCCACCGCAGCTGCCACCGCAGTCGCCCCCACAACCCCCCCCCCCCGGCCCCCATCTCACGCCGCTCCTTCTCTCTCGATGATTCTTCACTTCCCATCCGGCTAAGGGGCTGACTCACCGCAAGCGAGTGACTCCTGCTGTGAGCGGTCAGTGACGCGGAACGATAGCAGAAGCCGGGCCCACAGCACGAGGAACCCACCTCACCCTCTCATCGAACATTCACGCTCTCAAGACTTTTAAACTTCCGACCACCTAAAAACCCAACGCAACCGAGCAACAGCAGGCGTGGGCGCAGAAGCCGAGGACGCTGCAAAGCGAGCTGCTTCAGGGTGGCGCCGCGCTCACGGCCCACTGGCCACAGCCTCACGGCGACAGGCTACGAGTGCGACGTTACGCCGGCGAGAGGTGGCATCAGCGGCAGCACACTGGGACGCAGGCAGCTGGCGAATTCCTCGGCCCTCCTGGGCCCGGACACTCGGGGAGGCTCGGGAGGCAGGGGTTCCGCCTGACCGCTGCTTTTTTTCTTCTTATTTCTTCTTTCCTTTCTTGATTAACTCGCTGTCGCAATCTTACGTGGGCATCACGAGGCGTCGGAGCTCGCCAACAAGGGCAGCGTCACAGACACAGCGGCTGACGGCTTTTGTGCCGCCCGCCGTCCTTGAACACGACTATACAAAGAACTCGACCTGCGGAGACGAGCAGGGGGGGCTAGTGGGGTTTTAAACATCCCACCTCTCGCGTGCAATCATTTTCATTGTTTTTGGCATTTCATAATTGTATATTTAACGATGTCAGCTGCTTAACTATCCTGCCACCACGTACCCTATACACCAGCAACTGACCTCCCTAGGGCAGGACACTGCCACTAAAATGAGAATAAAACTGCATTATCATTATATTTATTAGGCATGTAACCATGCACCAATTCATCGATTACAATCGATCCTCAGACTCGCAGTAGAACTGCGTGTGTGATGACCGCTTATTTACGGTGAAAAGTAATCTGGTGTTCGCGTTGCATGTAGGCCAACAAAACCGTACAAACAAACCGGACCGAAAATCAAGAAGGAAAACGACACGCAAATCATGACGCCCTCCCCGAGTCACTGAAATTCTTACTTTTTCCCTAATTTGCATCGACAAAATACGTGGACTTGCCGCGTGCCTGCGGCTCGTGGACAACGTGACCACGGTCGAGGTTTCCTTTCGGGCGCGAGCCGAACTGCGAGAGCCGCGTCGAGTCACTCCAATCACCGCGCGACAGCCAGCACTCGTTCTGTCTGCAGCAACGCACCCGCGAGGAAGGCGAGGGACGAGTCTCACGGCCCTTTGGAGCAGCGCGGGGTGGGGGTGGTGCGTGCGGAGGGGGGGGGGTGTGGGGGGGAGAGGGAAAAGTCTGGCGTGTGGCGGCGAGACCCCACGCCGCGTCCGCCCAAGGGAGCGATGCGCGCACGTCATCGCGCGCCATCCCGTGCTGTTGCTACAGAAAGATGTGACAGCGCGGGAGTGCGAGGAGGGGGGGGGGGGGTGGCCGAGGGCCGAGCTACATGGAGCTGCCGCGAGTGAAGAGGAAGTTCTACCGCCGGGGCTCGGACACGCGGGGACCTCTCGGCTCATGTTGAGCCGGAGCACGAGGCAGAGCGCGACGGCCCTGCCAGACACATGCGCCCTTAAAAGTCCGACGCAAATGCGAGCTACCCTACTAATCCCGAGGCAAGCCGCTCGCCCCGTCTCTACGCAACGCGTGCAAAATACGGCCGTGGCCTGTCCCGCCGGCACCCGACGCGGTCACCAGTAGACACGTTCTCTCCGCTTCCGCTTGAAGGTCGCCCCCTTAGCGCGTGCGACATCACTGGTGGTCGTGCGACGCCGCATGCCCACATGCCTCATCCTCCGCCTGCGCACGGGATGATACTCGTCGCTCCGTCTTCGACGCCGAGATGCTTTCGGGCGTTGCCTGTAAATTCGGTCGTCAAGTCTGGTCCATCTGCCATTGTCCCCCCTCGCCATGTGTCATGCCCAAGCCCATTTACTTTCCTTAACACCCAAGATCACGTCTCGAATTTTAATTTCATTACTCACGCCTGTGTTCCTCTTTACGTCTCTGTATGTTGTAAGTGTTGTCATCCTTATTTGTGCACTGTTCAGCTCTAGTTCCGTGTTCTCTGTCCTCTTGGGGCCCACTGCGATGTTGCTTTTCGCGTCATCTTTCGAAAAAATTATTCAAAAAGCACCACCTGCTGCTCTTGCTTGTCCTGGTTTCATCCTTTGATCCCGGTCCAAATTTAATAATTGCTGCAGACTTTACTCCGTTGTGTTTTCCAGTCACGTTCCTCCACCCAATGTATTTATTATTATGAATATTGGTTGTGAAAGCCCACGTGTTAAATGTTAATTATCAGCAAGTCTGAAATGGTGACTACTTTAACCATTAAATGTGATTGGGCTCATAAAAAAGCAAATTGATTTGTTGCTGAAATGAGCATTGAGGTGGTTGCTGGTCTCTCGTTTACAGCCGAGCCAGTGGTGGAAATTACACAATCCCATGGCAGGGGAAAGTCTATCCCTACTGGTCCTCGTTGTTGCCCATGAGAGGCTCGCCGAGAGTTTAAGGCTGTACATTTAAGAGTGAGCTTTTACATCAACGGCCTTCGGCCGAGTGCTTTAGATCAACGTACAGACTCCGTACCCCCAACGGGTTGTTCTTTCCCGGCTGCTGTCGCGGTGCCTCGCGTCGTACGCCAACGGAGGTGCGCGTGAACCCGCCACGCAGCGCTGCACGCGTATTCGCTTCCACCAAAGTGGACACCGCAATCACCCTCGCAGAGCTGCCGTGAGCCTCAAAAGGTGGCGGCGTTTATTCTACGCCGCCAACACCCTCCTAGGAGCCATCGATGCCGAGCGCTCCGCTGCCAAGCCTGTGACGTGGATTGGGGTCCCGCGGTGTTTGTGCAGCAGTCCTCCTTCCTACAAGCGTCAGCGGGCCCAGCGGCGTGCGTTTTTTGGGGGCTGGCCACAACTCTGCTGGTGGCACTCAGAGAGTTGAAACTGGTCCAGGGTTTCCTGCCGAACAAATGCTTGCTGGATAGCGATTGTCCAGAAGAGCCACGCACACTGAGGAGTGGCAGTGGAATACAATTACCTGGTCATCCGTCGCAGGCTGATGAATGAACATGAAATTGTATTCCATTGTTATTTTTCCGTACGCTTATGCACGAATACATTCATTCGTTATGTTATTCGTTGCTAGCGTTATAAAGTACAGCGCCTTGATAAACCACAGCTGGATGAAGGCCCCGCCACACTCTGCTAGTTGTTCCATCAAGTGAGACTAAGGACCCAGATGATTTTAGACTCTGCCACAGAAGTGCAGAGTAAAGGTATTAATGTTTTATAAGCTCAAACATTTATGTCGCCTAAAAACTAGGGCTATGCCTAAGCGAGAGCCTGAATATTTGTTCCAGGCAGCTAACTTTCAGAGAGAATTACTGTCTGGATCACCCAGTCATGCCAGGCCCAGTCTACACCACACTGTATACAAGACTGCCGATATGTTTACGCGTTTAACTCTACAATCAATGCATGCCAGTGGCGTATGTTTATATATATGTACAAAGATCCCCCGTATAGCCTGTAGGAGTAAGTGCTATTTGCGAGCAGCTATGAAGGCTGGCACAGCACACGAGGGGGTGGGTGGCCAGAACGACTCCCGGCAGTCTTTGTCTCCCCAGTGGCGATGTTTACAGACCATACCAGGTACTCAATTGAAGCTGAGTCGACCTAAGGGAGGCCCAGGACCGGTTCAGATAATCGTCACTGGTATTGGCCGTGAGTGGAAATCGAACTCGGGTCGCCGGTTTCGTAGCGCAGCGCGCTAACCATTGCACTACCGCTCCCCACTATAAATATACGTGCGTACATACACACATACGTATAATAAGCGAACGTTGTATACATATTTCAGCTACTGCATTTCATGGAAGGAGATAAAACAGCGCCAACACTGAAACATACAAATAATAACAACAGTGGCGATCCTGTAGCGGTGAACATGAGGAGGGTATATTCTTGGTTCGTTCGGTAAAGTCACGTAGAAGGGAAACAATTGAAGCTGCAAGCTCACACCTGATGATGATTGCTCGCGTTGCAGTCGAAACGTCGTGAGAATTTTATTCTTTTATATTTTTATTATTTTGTTTCCCTTCTACGTGACTTTACCGAAAGAACCAAGAATATGAATCCCTGCAGTCACGAAAGCTTTAACTTAAAATGAGGAGGGTAGCGATGGATCACCTAAGCTCATGGCCACACACATTGAGTCGTGCACGTTGAGAACTCGCGACTCTCGAATCCCTACGATCCTGTGGCCAATAGGGCTCACGGCACCTCCGCAGACACTGGCGGTGGCTGCCGGAGGATGCAGGCGGTGCAACCGCACTGGAGCCCAGGCGCTGGGCTACCAAAGAGCGCGGGGAGGAGGCGGGGGGAGTAGAAACTGGACCCCCACCCCCCCCCCCGCCGCCATCTCATCTCTTGTGCTGGGGCCTATGCCAACCTTGCCGCCGGCCCTCTGGGGGGGGGGCAGGGGGAGTGTTTCGTACACCGCTGGTACGGCGTAAACAGTGCCCTGAATTAAAATGAGGGCAGCAGCGTTGGCCACTTCATGTTTAGCAACTCGAGCACCAACCGCGGCCAGGTTACGTGTCAGGCGGCCGCGAGCTCGGTTGCGGGCTACTGGCCAAACGGATGCAAATCAAAACTGCAGACGCCTCCCAGTTTGTAGCTTTTCACTCGTTTCCAGCGTGAACTTGCGGGGAGGCTTTCGAACCGCCGCCAAGCCTTGGTGGGTTTTAACGGGCCGTCTCTATGGCCCCGTGGGGAGAACGCGTCGGCGTGGTCAAGCCAAGGCCGGGCGGAAGCGGTGCGGTGGGGCGGGCATGCGTGGCAAGGGGAAGTTCTGCGGGCATTCACGCTCTCGATAGAGAACGTCCACAGTGCTATCCGGAGAGCCAGAAATGGGCATTTTCGCTGAATTCATCATTCATGGCTCAGCCCGTTCTTCAAACGCGCCCAATGGAATCCACGGTTGAGTCCGTGTCAGTTGGTGAAACTAACACAGCCGCTGTTTCAAATGGCACATTTTAGGCGCCGGTGGAGTACCTGTGGCACCGTGGGCCCGACACGACCCCACGGCCCGCAGCCACTCGAGGCCTACCACTACCGCTACTACAGTCTTCGGAAACAGCTCAGAATTGACATTTATCCGCCACTTCAAGCACCCTTCCTGCACCCATCGAGACTATTTTCGACCTGGCACTGCCCCCCGGGTTGTGTTTGCAACTGCAAGGGCCTCTCCTCGCAGCAAAGGAAGCGAACGATTGGCCCGCCACTAGCTACGTGAAAGTCCTGTTCGGCCCTCGGCAAGTAAAGTGTTCCTCACGCCCGAATTAAGAAGGCACGACCGACACAGGAGAACAAAATGATGCCGAGCACCTTGGCGCATGCGAGGCAAGCCGATTGGCCGAAAGGCTAAAGGTTGCGTTGTATCAAACGATGGTCAATGCCGTGCAGCGAAACCACAGGAGGAGGGCAGCAGACGGAGTAGAAAACCCAAGAGTTGCGCGCGGAATTCCGACCCGTGTCCCCTGTAGCGCACACACGCCACATCGCCAATCACCTGTGGCGCGTCTTGGACGACGCGCGTTGCACTCTGCGTGCTGCCGGGCACCGCCGCGGACGCTGCGCGTGGCCCTCTCTCCGAGGAGTCGTTCTCTGGCGTTTCGCGCTTTTTCCGCGCGAGATGATTCCCGTAGACTCGCGGCCGCGGCCTTGCAATCCAATACCGGAGCAGCATTTGCACGACACCGACTCCATTTCCTTGGCTGCCGTATTATGAGATTGCAGCTACACACGAGGTCAGTGCTGCGGTCGCTGCGGTCGCAGCACTGCGGTGCGAAAGAAGTTCAACGTACACACATGCAAGAGCTCCGGTGTTTGAATATGCTTTGCCGCCACCCGCGATTAAATCAGGGTTCCAAGAGCGGTGAGCGAATTATTTAAACCCCAGGCACGAATGACTTGCGCGCACAAATAATTCGTGTAAAGTTTGTTTGTCAATCAGTTTCGAGGAATTCCAGCTCTGAGAATTACAATTTGTAGCTTTTGCTGTCACGCAACAAACGTCTCTCTGGCAGCGTGCATGGGAAAGGCAAGCGCCCCCCGTGGCAACAAGATATCCCTGCAAGGGATTTCAGCAGTGGTTCTGTGACCTCTTCTTTCCGTGCGCCGTTCTCCAACACGGGGCGGAGTGTGACTCGACAAGAGTGCTGCTGAATGAGCATTTCGTGACATCACACCGATAGCGCAATGGGGCGAGGGAGAGCAAACAAAGATGTTAACTACCTCGCCTGGTTTACAGGAGGACTTGGATGCGATCCTGACCCTGAAGCCAATATATTTGGAGTTTGCATGTCTCTCTCCCCGCGGTCGCGTGGATTTTTCTCCAGGTCCTCTGGTTTTTTTTTCACCCAACATTTAGAATCAACATGCGTTTAGAGCATCTGGCTGCGATAACATTTCCACGTGATAAGCCACTTCGTTGAACTACATGTATGTTCAACTTCTTTCGTACTGTACGTCGCCGACCGTGCAAATCGAAGGTGCGGGTATCATGTGATATCCAGGTCGCTTCTGAAAAAGAGCTAATACAGGCCCAGTGGGCCTCACCTGGTGGTCAAATAAAAATAGTCGTAGTAGCAGTGCCTGTGCCAGGTGGGACGCGTCTCACATTCCGATCAACACGCCCCATAATTGGCACGCAGGGCTTACGGGCGGGTGGGATCCACACCCAAGTTTCCCTACTCATCGGTGCGGACGCTGCCGCTCATTTGTGCCGAAGCGGCGCGCAGGCCGGCCGCCCGCTCGGCCGAGCAGGCCGGCCGAGCGGGCGGCCGAGCGGGCGGCCGAGCGGGCGGCCGAGCGGCCCCGCCGTGCAGTCAGCCTCCGCCGGTGCGTCGAGCCGCTGCTTTGAATGCGCAAAGCAGACCGTCATATGGCACGTGTCGTCTCGGGGCTCTCAGGAAATCATAAAATCACGAGAGGCGCATTCCCGTGATGACGTAGTTGCTCATTTGCCTGCAGAAATGCCACGAATTACACCATCAAAATCGATTTTTAAGGTTTTTCCTTTGTCTGGCCTCCTGTTGGGTCTTTCAATACGACCGTTTGAATCCTTTGACGCACAGCAACGTGCCACATTGGCACTTCATTAGCAAACATTAACGAGTTAATTGAATGTTTGTTGTCAGACATTGCAGAGCCGTCTCGCTCAATTTTACGAGCAAAGCCTTGACTCGCTGCGTAGAAATCTCCCTTTACATCACCAGAGAAAAAGACAAAGATCCCCCGTATAGCCTTAACAGACTGTTGGGGCAAGTGCTGTAAGCGAGCAGTGCCTATGAAGGCTGGCACGGCACACGAGGAGGTGGGTGGCCAGCACCACGCCCGGCCGCCTTTATCTGCCGAGTGGCGATGTTTACACAACGCACCAGGTACTCATTTGAGGCTGAGTTGAGCTAGGGGACGCCCAGAGCTTTTCAGATAATCGTCACCGGTGTTGGCCGTGAGTGGGACTCGAATCCGGGTCAGCAGGTTCGTAACGCAGCAGTGCGCTAACCGCAACACCACCACCACCGCAACCGCCACAGCCGCCTTTGGTTGCGCAAACAGCAACTGAGCTTTTACAATCATTGCAACAGCGCGCAGACAATGTTTACAGCAAGATCCAATGTCCTGGCAGGCGATGAAAGTTAACTCAGATCCACTTGATGGTGGTTAAGTAAAAAAAAGAAACTGCCTTGACGGGGAGTTTCCGAGCCTTGCAGTGAAAGTTAACTCAGATCCACTCCATTAGACCTCCTTTGCCAGTACCAAAATGTAATAATAGGGTTTTTCCCCTTTTTTTCTGTCAACAAAACTGAAACCTTTTTACGAGGATTCATGTCTGCATTAACCACAATATATTACCATAGTATGTTTTTTGTTTGCATTTTGACTGCAGGTATTGTGGTTAATGCAGACATGAATCCTCGTAAAAAGGTTTCAGTTTTGTTGTCAGTTCCACTTGATGTTGGTTAAGTAAACTGCCTTGACGGAGAGTGCTCAAACTGCATGAGACACAAATCTGGGCAGCGAGAGCCTTGGAAGGAGAGGGCGAGGAGCGAGCGACGCGGTGCTGGTGGCGGCCACCGCAGACACCTCGTGCTGACGGGGAGCCAAGCGGCGAGCCCACCTCGTTAAAACCTCGGAGCTTCTCCACCGATAAACGTCTCCATTCGTCGCAGGATGGGAAGTTAATCATGGGACAAAACCGGCTGCGCAGATTCGTGCGGCGAGTGCAAGCCACCGCCACCGAAGGTTGGGGTGACATGGGCCCGCGGAGATGTGTGTGTGTGTGCGTGTATCGCGTTTCACATCTAGTACGGAACGCGCGTTCGCTACGTCTGGCGAGGTTGGCAAATACGACTCCGCGCGCTTACGTGCGCCGCCTGGCCATTATGGGGATTCGCTTCGGCCCTGGGTCACATCCAGCCGGGTCAACCGGTGACTCAACGATTCGCTCTCCCCGTCCGACGTAGAGGGAGGCCCGCCCCGGGCGAACACTCAGGGGCCCCCGCTACCCTTCACATCGCCACCACAGTCAACCGGACAGGCCTCCTCGGTCCACGAGAAGACGTCCGCACCACCTGTGCCCAGCGGCTCGCGCTGCGAACGCGACTCTCTCGGGGGGGTAACGGCACGGCGGGGCCTGCAGAGATTTCTACGCCACAGGCGCGGAGGCATCCGGCCGGGAGCGGTGCGCCGCTGCGCTGTGACGGGCCCTCTTCGAGCCCCCCAAGGACAGCGACGCCTTTTACGCAACGCCCAGGGAGGTGGGCGAAGTGGTGACCCTCACGCCTCACGGCAACAATCTGCCTGGGTTCGATTCCTGACTCGGGTGCCTCTCTGTGTGGAGTTTCTTTGTTCTCCCTTTGGTCTGCGTGGGTTTCCTCCAGGTTCTCTGGTTTCTTATAATGTCATTGCTCTTGGCCAATACGTTTCACTGCTGGATAACTACTGGCAAATTACTCCATTGGGATTGAGTAATTGGCAACAGCAAACTTGGCAAGACCTTGCACAAAAATAATATTAGATTCTAGATTTGAAGCTTTCGTGACCGCAAGGATTCATATTCTTTGTCTTTTCGGTAAAGTCACGTGGGTAAAATAAAATAAATGGAAACAACTAAATTAAATCACGACGTTTCGGAGGCAACACAAGCTTCCGTCTTCATTATATTAAATATCAATATTAGAGTCCCTTTTTGAAAAAATGCGAAGTAACAATATTAATGAAAATAACACGAATAGGGCAGACAGCACTACCAGTAAATCCCTCAGCAGTGGAAGAGCCAGTGCGCTTAATTTCAGATGCCCAACAAGTTCAGGCTGGAAACAACGGATGAACGATACTTCCATCACCATCGTCAACAAGCATAATACAGGTTTTGGGGTTTTTTGGGGGGGGATCGCCAACATAGTTAGTCAAGAAGCGTCGACCGGCCAAGAGCGTGGCAATGAGAATGTGGGGCAGATGGACGCTGCCTTGTCTGTAAACACAAAAGCAGCACACCGAACAATCCCCTCACAAACCACAGGGACGCGGGACCACACACTTAGCATACGGAACGGGATTGCCGTGTCGGTCATCATCACCGCGATTGCTCAAACCTGCGCCGGGCCACTCGGACACGACGCAAGCGAGGAAGAAACGTCAGACGGCGCTGCCGTGTCATCTGTCACAATTAGAGGTGGGGGGTGGGGGGTGGTGGAAACCCCACGGTGCTGCGTCCAATTTCACAGCAATTAAATTAGCATTGTCGGGGACTGAACGCCGCCCCACTGTACAGCGCGCGCGCGCGCGCGCTCACGACGGGCGGATCCCCGCGGTGGTGGCGGCGGCGGCGGCCACGCCGGCGATCTGGCGGTCAAGAGGGGCCATCCGGCAGCAGCGCCGGGTGGTTCCGACGGGCGGCGTGGGAGCTTGCGGGAGACGCTTCACTTACCGCGCCCACCACCCCCCACCCTCCCAAAATCAGCTTCATGCACGAAGCGCCGCGCGCAGATTACAGCTCACGTCGTTTGTAGGACACCATTCATTTAAAAAGAAAGTATTGTTACGAGTCACAGCGCCGCGTGGATCCAGATGCAAAAAAACCGGGGGTCCCTCGGACATGATCCTCGACGCAGAGGCTGACCTCCGAGGTCCGACCGAGCAGCGCAGGTCGGCCGAACGAGGCCATCGAGCAGACAGGTTGTTAAATAAATAAGCAATCGCTTGCGAGCCTGGCTGGCGAAGGCAAAGACAGCGGCGGGGGGGGGGGTAGAGCTCGGGACAATGGATAATGGCTCCATCGCGGCGAAGCGAGACCTCGCGCGGAGCTGCGAAATCACTTAGGGGTGGGCTCGGCAGCGGTGGGAGGTCGGGCTGAAAAGTTACCGAAGGTGGCCAGGACGGTGCGCGGATACTCGCGGCAAAGCCCCGCGGGTGGCTTCTGCGATCCGTTATATTTTTTTTGTTGCCGAACTTTAGAACCCACGCACGGGCAGCGGAACTCGTGGCCTTGCTGAATGGGCGTCACTGCGCTACCACCGCGTGAGCACGAGCGGCGCAGGCGCACCAAGCGGGGGCCCTTGCCACGACCGCCGGCTTTGGGCGCGCCGGACACCCATCGAGCGCTGTGCACAGCAGCTGGCTCGTCGGGGCCGACTCACACCGAGGCAGACGTGTGGTGCGGACGGCGAAGATGTGCTCGCGGCACGCGGCAAACGCTGCACCGTGCCGCACGGCGCAGAAACGGGCATCGCTTGCAAGCGCGCGCGCACGCACGCACGCACACAAGCACAGAGTATGCAACATGTGTGACAGTCACGTCGCGTCGAATAGCGTAGGGCACACACGCGGCACACACACGCACGACACGCGGCACACACGCACATGCAGCACACACACGACATACACACAAACAACCCCGCGGCACACACACAACACGCGGCACACACGCACACACGTACACACACGTACACACGTAAACACGCAGCACACACACACGTACACACAACACGCGGCCCCAACACACAAGCAGCACACAACAACCGCCATTCGCCACTAAGCGGTGACGTCACCACGACGCTTGTGCCAGGCTATGTGCACCTTGAGGCCACAACAACAACAACCGCCATTCGCCACTAAGTGGCGGTGACGTCACCACGACGCTTGTGCCAGGACATGTGCACCTTGAGGCCACGTGAAGTGTCGAACGCCCGCTGGCAGGAGGTCACGGGGCAGACCCAGGTGCCACGGGTCGACTGAGATGACTGGCTGATGCACCACCTGTGCCCCCTACTGTGCCAACCTGCTGTGCTTTAGCCACCCGGCGCTCTGCTCGTTGTTGTGAGCGTCGCTCCTCCGCCCTCCGTTGTTGTTGGAGGGCGACTGCCTCCAACTGCCCAGTAGCGTCCTTCACGAGCCTCCTCCACAGAGGCCGATCTTGACACCGCTGATACCAGTCATCGTCAAGTCCACTCAGCTCCACGTCCTCCTGTACCACATCACTCCATCTCTTCTCTAGCCCGTGCCGCGCCCGTTTAGCCCCCTCTATCCGGCCTAACAAAAGCTGTTTCGGCATGCGGTGGCTGGGCATGCGGGCTACATGACCCAGCCAACGCAGCCTTGCCTGCCGGAGGAGCTCACCGATGGGACCTTGCCCAGATCTTTCAAGGATTTGTGAGCTCCTCACACAATCCAGCCTGGTTAAACCCAGGATGGATCGTAGGCAGGCTAGCCTAAATGTTTCTAACCAGCGAAGATGTTCCATTAGGGGGGTCCACGTTTCGCAAGCGTAGAGAAGGGAGGGAATGACCGTGGCCGAGAAGACCTGAAGCTTAGTGCGGAGCGACAGACCAGGTAGCTTCCACATAGCGTTACGCAACCGATGAAAATATATTGCCGCTCGACTGATTCGGAGTGAGACCTCTGCTGTTAAACTGGAGGCCACACACACACGTACACACACACGCAGCATACACGCAGCACGCACGCGCGCGTGGCGCGCATCGCGGTGAAGCGCGCGTTCCCCACGCTACGGAAGCGAGCGCGGCGGGGGGGGGTAGCGGCGGGGGCGCCGAGACCCCCCCCCCTCGCTGCCAGCCTCCCGAACGGCCGTCACTGATCGACGGACGAGCAGACTTGGGAGGATCTGAACAACGCGCGTGCCTTAGGATTCGTCTGCAAAACAAGGACCCCTGGCACGCGCGCCAGCTCACGCGTGGCTTTACGGGGGCGATGCGGTCGTGAACACAGCATGTACCCTGGTGCGCGTCTCTGGGGGCTCGTGTACGAAGTAGATCGTGTCTTGGCTGAATTGAAGAGGCTAAGAATAAGGCTCGCAGAAAAACAACCGTTTATAGCGGACGGGTCCACAGGCGCACGCCATAGAATTCCGGATTCCACGGGCGATCGGCATCTGCCGGATGAGGGGCGATATGGATAAGGCCTTGTTGGGTTCGATCGCGTAAAATATAAATGCGTCGTTAAACCCACCACCACCCGACACAGCCACTCGGTGAGGTTGATCACGTAAACAAAACGTGCCAATTAGTTACTACCAGCGCACCGGTGTGTTGGAGAGCAAAGCCACAACATTTGCAATGACTCTTGACGTTTCGCTGGTGATCGCAACAACCAGCGTCATCAGGCGGATTAGCCATAATTGTGAAGAAAGTCCTCTCGACCCGGTCACACGAGCAAGCTCTAAGGCGCTCGCAGCAGTGGCTTTCACAAAGACATACTTCAATTCCACGTGGTGCTCCATGCACGGCCTACAGATGGCTCGACGGGGGGGGGAAACGGTGAACGATGGAAAAAAACCGTCCAGAATGTAAATTTCGAAACGAGCCGCTAATTACTCAGCGCACAAGCGATGGTGACTCATTGCCTTCTCATTAGCCAGAATAAAGTTGTTCCGTGCGGTGACGTGGTGATGATGATGTTTGTGTTGCGTGTGGGCCGTGGGCACGTGGGGCACTCGACAGAGGCGGCAGACGATCGACTGGAGAGACGCTGAAATAGGAATCGTCTTTGACGGACGAGGGGGGAGGGGGCAAGCCGGCTGTGAGGCTACGGAGCTCTCGGGCACGACGAGAGGAGTGGCGATCGCGCGGCGCCAGTCAACGCGCCACCACGTGTCCTCTCGGGCAAACACGGCCGGGACTTCAGCAACGTTTGGCACGGGCACTCCCGCGAGTGCTCACCCCCCGCCTCCCCACCCCGACACTCCGAAAGCTGCTCGAAAATAGAATTTCCTTTTTCTCCGTACACAAACCATCTGACTAGATACAGCATACACCCCCAGCATCATCATCATCGCGCTTCCGATTAGCACGGTTGGCTACGTACGGTGCGAAAGAAGTTCCACATATGTACATCCATCAAGAAAGATCGATCCATTACGAGCCGAAGGGCTCCCCAATTTGTCGCCACCCCTCATAGACGGGCGATGCAGCGATCCATCTCGCTCCTGTGCACTGCTCCGTCTCCACGATGTGCGTGCTGTCGGGCGTGTTTCATCCTTGGGCATCCAAGCCGTCAGTGCTCTTGAGCATCGGCTCGCGAATGTAGTGACGACGTGTCCTCGCGACATGTCCCAGCAATCCGTCATCGCGATCTGCCCTTAGCAATCCGTCGTAGCGATCTTTCTTTGCGAGCCGTCCTAGCCCAGCCCGTTTGTTTCCTTAAAGATTAATATTCGGTGCGTAATATGCATCTCTTCTGCGATCCGTACTCTCTGCTTTCTCTCGCTGAGAACTCACAAAGCGTCCACCTATCCGCGCTTCTTTGCGGGTTTTTTTTTTATCAGTTTCATTTATAAATAACGCGATCTAAACCAAAAACCTTTATTATGGATTTTCAGTTTCTGTTTGCGTTTTGTTTGTCAATGTACGC
The DNA here is from genome assembly GCF_048934315.1 of Petromyzon marinus. Classification (NCBI taxonomy): domain Eukaryota; kingdom Metazoa; phylum Chordata; class Hyperoartia; order Petromyzontiformes; family Petromyzontidae; genus Petromyzon; species Petromyzon marinus. Next base: position 2,273,975 of record NC_133700.1, on the reverse strand, counting down.
GCTTATATGATCCATGCGCACTGGCAGGTAAAATGCAATGATTAAGACAGTCTCCTTAACGCACATTGCTACGTGGCATTTCATTATCAAGTTACATTTTTACACGACAAAAAGGGACTCCTACTTACTCTGGCAATGTCTTCATTGAATTAATTCGTCCCTTGTTCCCCCCCCCTTCAATAATTGCTCGCGAGATTCACCCTCCCACGCGTGTTCCAGTTGCCTCCTTCCAACAAATACATCCATTTGTTCAGCGAACCCGTTGGCCTACGTGACTTTTGCTTTGTCCGAATTTATCTCAAATGCAGGCTCGATATTAAGTTACGGTCTTCAGTAATAGCCCGCAATTCATTTTTCATTGCTTGCTACGGTGACGCGTCATCGGTCATTCGGAGGTGTTTAATATTTCCTCCATTTATGCCTCAATGACTCCGCTACAATGTTGGTAAAAAAATATATATCTCTTCCAAGGTCGCCATGAATACGGGGAGAGAGTGTGTGTGTCTTACTTTTGGGGTTCCCCTTCTGATGTTTATCAGCCTACTCGCTTCCTGCAAGTTCACTGTAGTTGCTTCAGTCTGCAAAAAAAATAATTATAATTTTCTATTTAGGGCTTAGTTTGTGAGAGCTTGGAAGGCTGTACCCATATCCACCGAAGGCAAACGCCTTTTATTTAGAAGCCACAAAGACCAGGGCATAGTACTCTAATATTCCTTAGTTTCGTCGAGATCTGATTGACAGTTTGAATATCGTCGATGGGGATGGGACAAAACACCCTTTGCGGAACTATGCTCGCTTCCATGGAACGGTTTGGTCTCTCGATTCCCCACTATTCTGTTCCCAGTGAAGTTCCATGAGCAATTGAAGTGCAATAGGGAGCAGGTGAGTCTGCAATTCTCCACGCCAGTTATTTTTGTCTTCCAATTCGAGAATAATTGAGGCATCAATCCATAACCGAGATAATTTCATGTACTGCCCCTTGGCAGTGTGAAAAATGGGGCGCTAGCTCCTGGACTCCCTCCCCCCGCCCCACCGTCCTATGAAATAACTCTGGAGCATCATCAACGAAGCAGGAGGTTGCTGTCGGAACACAATTATCAGACCCATTACCGAAATCATTTACGAACAGAAAGTAATCGCACATTTCCCGACAACGCCATGCGGGGTAAAGTATTTTGCACAACAGCAGCAATGGGCGTGAACAGGGCAACGCTGTGCCATCGACAGTCCATGACCACTGAATCAGCGAACGTCCTCACGACTTCTCTCGTCAGTCCCACTGAACGATTACAGCCACACAACGCGCCGGGCGAGGAGGTAACTCAGCGGCGAAGGAAAGTCACCTCTGACACACAAATCCGGCAAAACGGACCAACAAAAAAAACAAACTCAATTAGGCGACGCACTTCAGCAAACAATTCGGCAGAGGGGCTGCCCGCTGTGTAAAAACAAACAAACATCAGCAACAAGCGTCGTGCGGCAACCGCCTGCTCGCCCGGTCCCCTCTCCACCTCTCCACCCCCAAACTGAGACGCTCCCGCCGCCGTCTCAGCCGCCAGCGGCAAGCGGCGGCTGAGACCTCGGCGGTCCACGACTGCGTTCGAACCTCACCTCACCCCCCCCCTCCCACCACTCCACGCACACCGACTCACCCTCGGCGTCACGGGCCGGCGCGTGGGGCCGCGCGACCTCCCCGCAGGACCCCCTCGCTGCGTCGTGCGCGAAGCCGCGCACCCAGCCAGCTCCACCGCCCGCGGCCCGCTCTGCAGCGCCCGGGTATAGCGAGAGCACCGCGGGTATAGCGAGAGCACCCCGCGTGAACCTCCGTAATTACTGAGCAAACACGGCGGCGGCGGCGGCGGTAAACAGGACACTAAATTAAAGTGCGCACACAGCAGCTGGACAGCGGCCAAGCGAGCACTCACTTCGCCCCGCGCTGCGGCGCGCGCCACAGCAGCCATAACGACCCCCCCCACCCCCGCGATGCCATTGGTCCACAGCGCTGGGCGGGCGAGAGGGGGGGGGGGCTCCCAGGCAAAGTGGTTGGGGGAGACGGAGGAGGAGGAGGGAGGAGGCGGCGAGGTGGTGGGTGGGGTGTTGGCGGTGGGGTGTTGGCGGGGCTGCCGAGGGGGTGGCTGTTGGTGCGTCGCTCAAGAGGATGGCGGGGTGGGGGAATGATGCAGCTTGATGGGGGTCTGTGGCGGGCGGGGTGGGCTGGATGGAGGAGGCTGCGTCGGGCCCCCCACAGGCGGGCCCGGCTGATGATAAACACACAAGAGATGACAAACACACAAGAGATGACAAACACACAAGAGATGACAAACACACAAGAGATGACAAACACACAAGAGATGACAAACACACAACAGATGATGAACACACAAGAGATGACAAAGAGATGACAAACACACAAGAGATGACAAACACACAAGAGATGACAAACACACAAGAGATGACAAACACAAAAGAGATGACAAACACACAAGAGATGATAAACACACAAGAGATGACAAACACACAAGAGATGACAAACACACAAGAGATGATGAACACACAAGAGATGACAAAGAGATGACAAACACACAAGAGATGACAGACACACAAGAGATGATAAACACACAGGAGATGACAAACACACAAGAGATGACAAACACACAAGAGATGACAAACACACAAGAGATGACAATCACACAGGAGATGACAAACACACAAGAGATGACAAACACACGAGAGATGACAAACACACAAGAGATGACAAACACACAAGAGATGACAAACACACAAGAGATGACAAACACACAAGAGATGACAAACACACAAGAGATGACAAACACACAAGAGATGACAAACACACAAGAGATGACAAACACACAAGAGATGACAATCACACAAGAGATGACAATCACACAGGAGATGACAAACACACAAGAGATGACAAACACACGAGAGATGACAAACACACAAGAGATGACAGACACACAAGAGATGACAAACACACAAGAGATGACAAACACACAAGAAATGACAAACACACAAGAGATGACAAACACACAAGAGATGACAAACACACGAGAGATGACAAACACACAAGAGATGACAAACACACAAGAGATGACAGACACACAAGAGATGACAAACACACAAGAGATGACAAACACACAAGAGATGACAAACACACAAGAGATGACAAACACACAAGAGATGACAAACACACAAGAGATGACACACAAGATATGACAATCACACAAGAGATGACAAACACACAAGAGATGACAAACACACAAGAGATGACACACACACAAGAGATGACAAACACACACAAGAGATGACAAACACACAAGAGATGACAAACACACAAGAGATGACAAACACACAAGAGATGCTAAACACACAAGAGATGACAAACACACAAGAGATGACAAACACACAAGAGGTGACAAACACACAAGAGATGACAAACACACAAGAGATGACAAACACACAAGAGATGACAAAGAGATGACAAACACACAAGAGATGACAGACACACAAGAGATGATAAACACACAAGAGATGATAAACACACAAGAGATGACAAACACACAAGAGATGACAAACACACAAGAGATGACAAACACACAAGAGATGACACACAAGAGATGACAAACACACAAGAGATGACAAACACACAAGAGATGACAATCACACAAGAGATGACAAACACACAAGAGATGACAAACACACAAGAGATGACAGACACACAAGAGATGATAAACACACAAGAGATGACAAACACACAAGAGATGACACACAAGAGATGATAAACACACAAGAGATGATAAACACACAAGAGATGACAAACACACAAGAGATGACAAACACACAAGAGATGACAAACACACAAGAGATGACAAACACACAAGAGATGACAAACACACGAGAGATGACAAACACACAAGAGATGACAAACACACAAGAGATGACAATCACACAAGAGATGACAAACACACAAGAGATGGCAATCACACAAGAGATGACAAACACACAAGAGATGACAAACACACAAGAGATGATAAACACACAAGAGATGACAAACACACGAGAGATGACAAACACACAAGAGATGACAAACACACAAGAGATGACACACACACAAGAGATGACAAACACACAAGAGATAATAAACACACAAGAGATGACAAACACACAAGAGATGACACACACACAAGAGATGACACACACACACAAGAGATGACAAACACACAAGAGATAATAAACACACAAGAGATAATAAACACACAAGAGATGATAAACACACAAGAGATGACAAACACACAAGAGATGACACACACACACAAGAGATGACAAACACACAAGAGATGATAAACACACAAGAGATGACAAACACACAAGAGATGACAAACACACAAGAGATGACAAACACACAAGAGATGACACGCACACACAAGAGATGACAAACACACAAGAGATGATAAACACACAAGAGATGACAATCACACAAGAGATGACAAACACACAAAAGATGACAAACACACAAGAGATGACACACACACAAGAGATGACAAACACACAAGAGATGACAAACACACAAGAGATGACACACACACAAGAGATGACAAACACACAAGAGATGACACAAGAGATGATGAACACACAAGAGATGACAAACACACAAGAGATGACACACACACAAGAGATGACACACACACACAAGAAATGACAAACACACAAGAGATGACAATCACACAAGAGATGACAAACACACAAGAGATGACAAACACACAAGAGATGACAAAGAGATGATAAACACACAAGAGATGACAAACACACAAGAGATGACACACACACAAGAGATGACAAACACACAAGAGATGATAAACACACAAGAGATGACAAACACACAAGAGATGACAAACACACAAGAGATGACAAACACACAAGAGATGACAAACACACAAGAGATGACAGACACACAAGAGATGATAAACACACAAGAGATGACAAACACACAAGAGATGACACACAAGAGATGATAAACACACAAGAGATGATAAACACACAAGAGATGACAAACACACAAGAGATGACAAACACACAAGAGATGACAAACACACAAGAGATGACAAACACACAAGAGATGACAATCACACAAGAGATGACAAACACACAAGAGATGACAATCACACAAGAGATGACAAACACACAAGAGATGACAAACACACAAGAGATGATAAACACACAAGAGATGACAAACACACGAGAGATGACAAACACACAAGAGATGACAAACACACAAGAGATGACACACACGCAAGAGATGACAAACACACAAGAGATAATAAACACACAAGAGATGACAAACACACAAGAAATGACAAACACACAAGAGATGACACACACACAAGAGATGACACACACACACAAGAGATGACAAACACACAAGAGATAATAAACACACAAGAGATAATAAACACACAAGAGATGATAAACACACAAGAGATGACAAACACACAAGAGATGACACACACACACAAGAGATGACAAACACACAAGAGATGATAAACACACAAGAGATGACAAACACACAAGAGATGACAAACACACAAGAGATGACAAACACACAAGAGATGACACGCACACACAAGAGATGACAAACACACAAGAGATGATAAACACACAAGAGATGACAATCACACAAGAGATGACAAACACACAAAAGATGACAAATACACAAGAGATGACACACACACAAGAAATGACAAACACACAAGAGATGACAAACACACAAGAGATGACACACACACAAGAGATGACAAACACACAAGAGATGACACAAGAGATGATGAACACACAAGAGATGACAAACACACAAGAGATGACACACACACAAGAGATGACACACACACAAGAGATGACAAACACACAAGAGATAATAAACACACAAGAGATAATAAACACACAAGAGATGACAAACACACAAGAGATAATAAACACACAAGAGATGATAAACACACAAGAGATGACAAACACACAAGAGATGACACACACACAAGAGATGACAAACACACAAGAGATGATAAACACACAAGAGATGACAAACACACAAGAGATGACAAACACACAAGAGATGACAAACACACAAGAGATGACACACACACAAGAGATGACAAACACACAAGAGATGACACACAAGAGATGATGAACACACAAGAGATGACAAACACACAAGAGATGACAAACACACAAGAGATGATAAACACACAAGAGATGACAAACACACAAGAGATGACAATCACACAAGAGATGATAAACACACAAGAGATGACAAACACACAAGAGATGACAATCACACAGGAGATGACAAACACACAAGAGATGATAAACACACAAGAGATGACAAACACACAAGAGATGACAATCACACAAGAGATGACAAACACACAAGAGATGATAAACACACAAGAGATGACAGACACACAAGAGATGACAAACACACAAGAGATGACAAACACACAAGAGATGATAAACACACAAGAGATGATAGACACACAAGAGATGACAAACACACAAGAGATGACAAACACACAAGAGATGACAAACACACGAGAGATGACAAACATACAAGAGATGACAAAGAGATGACAAACACACAAGAGATGATCAACACACAAGAGATGACAAAGACACAAGAGATGACAAACACACAAGAGATGACAAACACACAAGAGATGACACACAAGAGATGACAAACACACAAGAGATGACAAACACACAAGAGATGACAATCACACAAGAGATGACAAACACACAAGAGATGACAAACACACAAGAGATGACAAACACACAAGAGATGACAATCACACAAGAGATGACAAACACACAAGAGATGACAAACACACAAGAGATGACAAAGAGATGATAAACACACAAGAGATGACAAACACACAAGAGATGACAAACACACAAGAGATGACAAACACACAAGAGATGACAAAGAGATGACAAACACACAAGAGATGATCAACACACAAGAGATGACAAACACACAAGAGATGACAAACACACAAGAGATGACAAAGAGATGACAAACACACAAGAGATGATCAACACACAAGAGATGACAAACACACGAGAGATGACAAACACACAAGAGATGACAAACACACAAGAGATGACAAACACACAAGAGATGATCAACACACAAGAGATGACAAACACACAAGAGATGACACACACAAGAGATGACAAACACACAAGAGATGACAAACACACAAGAGATGACAAACACACAAGAGATGACACACACATAAGAAACACATAAGAAGAATAAAACAAGGTGCCACACCGCTCCCGTCCTCCTTTTGGAAAATCCATTTCAGTTCCCCCCCACCTCTATTTTTTAACGGATCCTCCCAATTTCCTTCATCAGCCTCGCCTGAAAATCAATAGCTTGCGGGCGTGCGGTCATTCCAGGCCAAGTAAATTTACCGGTAAACTGTGGAGAGCCCCCTCCCCCCCCCGTGGACCCTCCCCCCTACGCCCCCCCCCCCCCCGTAGCACCTCCCCCCCCGCCCCTCCCCCACACCCCCACTCCCTCCGCGGCCCCCCTCCCCCCGTGCCCCCCCCCACTGCACACACGCCACGATGTATACAGCGAGAGGTCCTTCAATAACCGCGCAGGGGGAATACAATGGGGGGAGGGGGACGGGTTTCCCCCCCCCCTCCTGCTTGACTCTTGTTGTGTCAATGTTTGTCACCTTCCACCAGGTCAGCCACACGCCCACGGTGGGGGCGGGGCGGAGTTCAAGGTTTATTTGTGCGGATGTGATCAGGCGACGTGGGGGGGGGGGCAGCAATTTAGCGGAGTGACTCTGCGGCTTTTAGGGGATGGGGGGGGGTGAGCGATCCGAGGGCGAGGTGCTGCTGCTGTCAGCGTGTCTAAGGGAATGGCTCTCAGGCCAACGCTGGTGGTCTCCTCCGAGTCTCCACTCCCCTAGAGGTTCCACTCCCCTAGAGGGTCTCCTCCGAGTCTCCACTCCCCTAGAGGTTCTACTCCCATAGAGGGTCTCCTCCGAGTCTCGACTCCCCTAGAGGTTCCACTCCCCTAGAGGTTCCACTCCCCTAGAGGGTCTCCTCCGAGTCTCCACTCCCCTAGAGGTTCCACTCCCCTAGAGGTTCCACTCCCCTAGAGGTTCCACTCCCCTAGAGGTTCTACTCCGCTAGAGGTTCCACTCCCCTAGAGGGTCTCCTCCGAGTCTCCACTCCCCTAGAGGTTCCACTCCCCTAGAGGTTCCACTCCCCTAGAGGTTCCACTCCCCTAGAGGTTCTACTCCGCTAGAGGTTCCACTCCCCTAGAGGGTCTCCTCCGAGTCTCGACTCCCCTAGAGGTTCCACTCCCCTAGAGGTTCCACTCCCCTAGAGGTTCCACTCCCCTAGAGGGTCTCCTCCGAGTCTCCACTCCCCTAGAGGTTCCACTCCCCTAGAGGTTCCACTCCCCTAGAGGTTCCACTCCCCTAGAGGTTCTACTCCGCTAGAGGTTCCACTCCCCTAGAGGGTCTCCTCCGAGTCTCCACTCCCCTAGAGGTTCCACTCCCCTAGAGGTTCCACTCCCCTAGAGGTTCCACTCCCCTAGAGGTTCCACTCCGAGTCTCCACTCCCCTAGAGGTTCCACTCCCCTAGAGGTTCCACTCCCCTAGAGGTTCCACTCCGAGTCTCCACTCCCCTAGAGGTTCCACTCCCCTAGAGGGTCTCCTCCGAGTCTCCACTCCCCTAGGGGTTCTACTCCCCTAGAGGGTCTCCTCCGAGTCTCCACTCCCCTAGAGGTTCTACTCCCCTAGAGGTTCTACTCCCCTAGTGGTTCTACTCCCCTAGAGGTTCTACTCCCCTCGAGGTTCCACTCCCCTAGAGGTTCTACTCCCCTCGAGGTTCCACTCCCCTAGAGGTTCTACTCTCCTATAGGTTTCACTCCGCTAGAGGTTCTACTCCCCTCGAGGTTCCACTCCCCTAGAGGCTCCACTCCCCTAGAGGTTCTACTCCCCTAGAGGTTCCACTCCCCTCGAGGTTCTACTCCCCTAGAGGTTCCACTCCGCTAGAGGTTCTACTCCCTTAGAGGTTCCACTCCCCTAGAGGTTCCACTCCCTTAGAGGTTCTACTCCCCTAGAGGTTCTACTCTCCTAGAGGTTCTACTCCCTGTCCCCCAAACTCTGTTGCGTTTCTCAACTCCCATCCACTTCGCCCGAATTAATTCTGGACACTTACAATACTATGCAGGTGCGCGCATTAAAAAAATACATTAAAAAAGGACACTTCTCAGCAATGAGAGGAGGGGAAACCATTGATGGCAAAACGATGCCACGTCATTGCGACATTTATTGAAAAGCAATGCCCTTGAGAACCCATTTTCTTTTTTTAATTATCCCATCATCTACATTTTATTTGAATTTTGTGTTGTATTAACTGTTCGCTACACCCACGGTCTATTAACGCAATGTAGAGCCGAAGGTTCATTACAGCGCCGGAGAGCCTGCAGAGTAAGGATCCTTTCTGAACCCACGGACAATCCGTCATGGCTCGAAAATATGAAATCAATGGTAAGGCTGACATGTGTTCTGTCAAATTTAAATTGTTACACACAAGGTCACCGCTCGTTGCGGTAATTCTCAGCCCACAAATCTTTCTCTGGGAGGAGAAAAAAAACCACAACAACAACCAGACACCGGCTGGACAACCGCCGTGATCTTATCTCCCCAACGCTGCTGCCTGGGGCCACCCAGAGAGGGGGTACGCAGCTCCAGACGGCGGCGGCTGACACGAGAACTCAGCATGGAGCCTCCTCCCACGGGCAGCCCTGGGGGGTGGCGGTGGTGGGGGGTGGTAGTTGTGGGGGGGAGGTGGCGGTGGGGGGGTGGCGGTGGTGGTGGTGGTGGGGTGGTGGTGTGGCGGTGGTGGGGTGGTAGTGGTGGGGGGGAGGTGGCGGTGGGGGGGTGGCGGTGGTGGGGTGGTGGTGGTGGGGTGGTGGTGGTGGTGGGATGGTGGGGTGGTGGTGGGGGGGAGGTGGCGGTGGGGGGGTGGCGGTGGTGGGGGGGTGGCGGTGGGGTGGTGGTGGTGGGGTGGTGGTGGGATGGCGGTGGTGGGGACGCAGTAGTGGTGGGGTGGTGGTGTGGTGGTGGGGTGGCGGTGGGTGGTGGTGGGTGGCGGTGGTGGGGTGGCGGTGGTGGGGTGGTGGTGTGGTGGTGGTGGTGTGGTGGTGGGTTGGCGGTGGTGGGGTGGTGGTGGTGGGGTGGTGGTGTGGTGGTGGGGTGGTGGTGGTGGGGTGGTGGTGTGGTGGTGGGCCTCCCCAACAAAAGGGCCACGAGGCTCGAGTCACTCGCGCCACCGCCGCCGCTGGGCTAACACCGAGACGCGAGAAAGCGGTGAGGGCCCTCAACGTCACGAGGGTGGTGACCGCCGCGTGACTCACGCAGCGTGGTTGGTGGTGAACGAGGCAACGGGACGGGGGCTTTCTGAACTCTACGCCGCTTAACGTTGCGAAGGGTGTGGAACATTTCATTTGCCACGGTGTCGATGGTGTCGCGACTGTTCGCATATTCGCTGCATTTCATTGAGAACGGAGTCTTCCTTGCAAGAGACTCCTTTAGTCTCAACCGGACTCTGGTTTCAAATGAAGCAAACGGATTTGAAATGAACTACAAGTGCATGCCAAGTGCAATTTGCACTGACTGTAAATGATAACGTTATAAAAGTGATTGCGGTTATGAATTCCAATTTATATGAGCCGTGTGTTGTCAATTCACCAAGGGGAATGGGAATCGCCTGCGTGGAAACGTCTTTGTTTAATAACAATACGAAAAAAAAGCATTTACAACGGCGCCGTTTGACCGTAAGTAGCCTCAAGGCCACGGAGGGCGGCCCTGATTAATCGTCTCCACGTGTGGCCCGCGGAGGTGTCGCGAGCGGACAATCCGGTGATGGGGGCCGAGCGCGTGGCGTGCGCGTGCTTTAATTAAAGGGCTTCATAAATGGGGCCGTCCCCCCCACCACCACCACCACACCCACCCACACCGCATCCTCGTGGCCCAGGGTCTCCCCCGCTGACGCGCTCACCCGGCCCCGGGACTTCCCTCCCCTCCCCGCACTGCACGCGCGCTGCGCGCTCACTTAACCCCTCGGCGGCGTGGCCACTTCACTCCGCACGCCTCCTCCTCCCGCCCTCTCTGTGCGCCAGCGCCACGATCTCATCGGCGTACGCGCGCCTCGTCGTGTCGTGCAACCGCCTTTAAACACCGCCATTCCCTAAACAACAACTTTCTTACACACCCCCTTCCTCCTCCTCCTCCCACCTCTCGTCCCCCGTCCACCCCCAGCAGTATAAAATGGGCACGGCCACGGTCAGTAGATCGTAAGATCGCGTGCGGTGACGTTAAAGCTGTGGCTGCTACTTCCCGGAAGTTTGACCGCCAGCGTGGAAAGGGGATAGGGACAAAAAAACAACAACTTTCAACGGTGACGGGGGTGGCGGCTCTCTCGGGCACTTCCCTCGAGTGCAATGCCTTCCCCTGCCACCAACGGAGAGCAAAGCAATTGCGGGAGCTGCATCCACTACCTGCGCTGGGAGTCGCCACCTGGTCCTGCTGATGCTGCACTCGGCGCGGCATCAGTGGCCCTGTCGCCGGACTCTCTCTCTCTCTCTGCCTCGGCCGAACTCGCAGTCGTAAATAACGTCCCCTAACCGCCGAGCGCTTTGTGCCGAGGTATTTAACTTTTGTCCCGCCTCACGCTGGACCGTTCCCAAAGCTGCATAATTAATGCACGCCAATGCACTACTCCCAGAATGCTCAATAATTAATCGCCTTGCGCACTGCGGTTGCAGGGTTTTCACGCATTAAAATTTGACGGGGCGATGATAAAGAGTTCATGAAATAACCCCTTCCAACCACACCACATTTAAAGATTCCCTGCAATTGCCTCAAAACAATAAAGGGGGCAACAGATGAATTTGCCTCTGCTTCGGATACTTGTCTGCGCTGGAAGCGATCACTTTCGACGGCGCGCGCACGTGCGCATGCGCGCTCGCGAGCTCCGTGTGGCCGCGTTCTATAACCTATTAAAACTAAGACTACTTTTAGCTATGCCGTGTAAGGCCTATCACTGAGCTGTATAGCTCTTGTTCAGAAGCGACCTGGCAATCGCAAATGATAGCTCAAACGAAGGGGCTTGTCACGTGGACATCCACGGCAGCCGAACGCTCCGAACGCGTGCCGTCGATTTCTAAATGTGGAGGGGGGGGGGGAACCGCAGGAGACACGCGAGCAAACGGGAAGAGAGAGGCATGCACACTGCTAATATACAGCAATCGTCAGGTTCGGGATCGAACCTACGATCTCCTGCAGACCAGGCGAGGGAGTTAACATCTCACCACCGTGGCGTCCCCGCAATGAACTCGCGCGGAGCCGGCTGTATGTTGAACTTCTTTCGCACCGTACCTAGCCAACAATGCATTGCATTCCCGCAGCACGATGCCCTTTCCAGGTTACTGAAAGCAGCAGCTCATGGGCATCGCCTTCACAATGACAAATAGACAACGCGATTTGCATCCGCGATTATATCCGACGGTGCAAACGTTGTTACGTATAGCTTCATTGCACGAATGGCTGTTATACCTCGATGTCCATATTTGTTTAGGGCCATCTGATTAACTCGGAAGTCCGCTCTTATTTATACGAGCCAGCCTGACAGATGAGAAACAGGGCATCTGGAGGGCACGCGCCGATCACAACAAGCGCCTTATGTCATCCTCACAGCAGCAGAGGACTTGTGGGGGGTATGGGGGGGTAGAGGGGGGGTAGGCGTATACCTTTGAACTAACAACGAAAACACAATCGGGCGAAATGCGACGACGTTGCGGTGGTTAGGGGGGGGGGGGTGTGATGGGGGCGTGAGGTGCAGTGCCTGCTGCGTCTGACACCACGCCGCCACTTATCCCTTCTCCGCTCTTAAACGAGAGACCTTTTTTTGTCGGCGTTATCGCAAGCTTGAGGGAGTGGGGGGCGGGCGGGTTATTATATCACGCAGCAAACACACAAACACACACACGAGCAGGTGACGTGCGATGGGGACGCCGGCAATGCTGGTACGAGGGCTCGAGAAGCAATCGGCCCCGGGGCGTTGAGATACGGAGCTGACCTCCGCTCGGGAGGAAATCACGCGGAGAGATCAGACAGCTTCCGAGCAGGTGAACGGCACCCTCCTCACCTGCGGGGCGCCGGGTCACACAGCACTGCACGCGCACGCGGAAACTGGCAACGAGCCCTCTCGCTCTCTCTCGCTCGCTGTCTCTCTCTCTCTCTCTTGACTTAAAGCTTTCGTGACTGCAGGAATTAATATTCTTGGGGTCTTTCGGTAAAGTCACGTCGATAGGTTCAAAGGAAAATAACAAAAAAAATACCACGTTTCGATCGCAACACAACCGTTCGTCATCAGGAACTACGGCGTTTCGATCCTCATGACGAACGCTTGCGTTGCGATCGAAACGTCGTAATTTTTTTGTTATTTTTTTTTCTTTGAACCGATCTACGTGACTTTACCGAAAGACCCAACGAATATGTCTCCCTCTCTCTCCCTCTCTCTCTCTCCCTCCCTCTGTCTCTCTCGTAAAATCACACCAGCGGAGCGAGCGGGTCCTCACCCCCGACGTGGCGACGGGCGTGCTCACTCTCCGGGCGGTGAGTTTGCTCGCAACGTGAGACCGACGCGAGAGACCGTGGCCCCGTTCATTCACTCTCCCCGTGGCCTCTCCCACCCGTGCGGCACTGGAAGGTCCGGGTGCAAATCCCGAGCGGCGGTTGGGTCACCAAAGCTCCCCGTTTCCCCTCTCAAGTTCCATCCACTCCGGCCGCGGTGTGCGCCACGCTTGCACATTACACATCCCCGCTGGCAAACAAATGTTACTTAAGCCGGAGAGTTGGGGAGCAAACGTCACGGCAATGTAGAGCGCTCACGGGGCATGGAACACGGCTGAAGGTGTGCACGGTAGCCAGAGCAATGTTCGCAACATGCGCAGAATATGCAATGGCAGGGAATTAAGACGTGGCAGAGACTGACAATGAGCGGTTACAGTAAGTGATTACAGTGGACAGCGACAAATGCACTATCGCCAAGAACACACCCCGGATAATACATGGGAATTATAACTGCCAACAAGTTGACTCGGTTCAACGTAAACTACCACTTTCGCGAAATGAACACGACGCGGGCGAGGCGCGAAATGTTCCGCGTTTTGCCGCGCACGCAAACTTCCCGCCCTGCGAGCCGCGCGGCGAACGGAGATTCAACTCGGCCCGCGTCGCCCGTGGCTCTTCGCCGCACGTCGCCCACGGCACGCGCCGAGCCACCGGCACCGGCGGAGTCATCGAGCGGCGTGCAGGCGGCGCGATTGTGCAGGGGGGAGCCCAGGGGCCGAGGAGGGGTGGTGGGGTGGCCTGACCGATTAGGCTACCAAAGACGAGGGAAGTTCGACGGAGGGATGGGCTGATTGAATTTCCCTGCACCGGGGCACCCGTGCCAACCTCGCCACGCCACTGAGCCGCAGGCGCCGCAAGCTGCCGCTGCCGCTGGCCGGGGCGGTGAGCACCACCGATGTATCCACACGCCACCGCATTGGCTTGAGTGTCGTGGACAGGGCGAGCGAAGGTTTGTGGAGCCGAGGCTCCGGTGCAAAGACGTCACAAAGTTTACACGGCAAAGGGATTTCACTACGCACGGCCATGGCCCCTTTCCGCCTCTGAAACTAAACAGTTTTTTTTTTTAATTTTGCCAAGTAAGGCCCACTAGGCTGTAGAGCTCTTTTTCAGAAGCGACCTGGCTGTCACAAATGGCAGCTCAACGAAGTGGCTTATCGTCACGTGGACATTTACAGCAGCAGCGGAATACTCTGAACGCGCGTTTGCCTGCCTGTGTTGAGGAAATCCCAACAAATGTCATCCCACAAGTGGCGCGGAGCGTTTACTGAGCAGGAGGCTTAGATATGCTTCCACACCCCAGACGCGCTACATGCGTTTGTTCTAAATAAATTGCATTACATCAATAATTTAGTGTCAAGTGGATAAATAAATAAGCGGCACAACCGGGGAGGAATGTTACATCTCACGGCGCAACGGCGTTATGACGGGTGCACGTGTGTTTTATACGGAAAGTGAAAAAAAAGGCACGCACGAAAAGAAACGAAAATCAGGAAGGTGTCAAAACGTGTTTCGTGATTTTCAAAGGCAAACTTGAGAACAATCCTCGCACCCTTCCACGGGTGCCCTGGAGGACGCGAGGCGTCGGGCGCCACGCCGGAGCGAGCGACGTTGAAACCGCTGAGAGGCCCCCTGTGCACGATCGACGGGGCACAGCGCGACGTGGCGCGCGAGAACCCCACGAGAACCACAAGAGAACCAACGCGCGTTCCAATGGAACTTTGTGCGCGAGAAACGAACTTGCATACCAACGGAACCTCGCGTACAAGAACCAACGCGTGTACCAACGGAACCTCGTCCACAAGACCCAACGCGCGTCCGAACGGAACCTCGCGAGCGAGATGTCTCACCAGATGAATAAAAGAGGCCTTTCAAAAATCTGCATGAGAAAGAAGACCGTGCCAGGTGGAGCGCTACAAGGCACAGGCCGTGCGTGGGAAGCAAGGCCCGGTCGGACGAGGATTGTAAGAGCGGAGCATTCACGTTTATTTCGGTTTGACTTTCATCCAACCTTTTTTCCCCAAGCCTCGCCGTCGCGAGCAGATTTTAGATATTACTTATGAAACCAGACGGATGGGGCACTGTATCAGGAAATTACAGCAGCGTCACGCAGCCATGAATAAAATTCGCATTTATCAAGCCGTGGTTTTATTGCGAGCGTGGCAATAATTTGTCACTCTGTGGCAGGGCTCCAGTTTTCTCGCATCCGACAACGAACCTCCTCCCGGGAATTAATCAATCTGGGCATTTTCACGGCGAATTTTTTTAAAGAATTTTATTTCTGGCCAGAATGCCGGTACGATTAATTAAACAACTCTTTAGCAAAAAATACTTTCGTGCGAAACCCCCTCCCCCACACACACACAGCTTCCCCCACTGCCTACGCAATCCTCACCACGCACTCATTCCCAGTACGCCGCGCTAATTTACAACCGGTCTAACCCTCTTAGCGGGCCGCAGGATTAGCCGCTCACGACAGCGCCCGCTTTAACCTCGGCTCGCCGTGAAGGACGGCAGGTCCCGCCGCTCTCGTCTCTGCGCGCGCTAAAAAGGCCCCCCGAGGACACCGGGAGTGTAGCGCTGAGGTGAGGGTGACCTGACGCCCACTCTGGCGTGGACGCACGCAGAGCCCTGGGGGCGCACGCAGAGCCCTGGGGGCGCACGCAGAGCCCTGGGGGCGCACAAAGATCAAAGATCCCCGGTATAGTCTTAACAGACTGTTGGGGCAAGTGCTGTGAGCGAGCACCTATGAAGGCCAGAACAGTGCACGAGGGGGTGGGTGGCCAGCACCACGCCCGACCGCCTTTGTCTCCCTAGTGGTGATGTTTACACACCGCACCAGGTACTCACTCAATAATCGTCACTGGTGTTGGCCGTGAGCGGGAATCGAACTCGGGTCATCGGGTTCGTAGATAAACTACCAGATATCATGAACTACCAGATATCATGAACTATCGGGCATGAACTACCAGACACAATGAACTACCCGGTAGATGAACTACCATGCATCATGAACTACCAAGTATGTGAACTACAATCCATCATGAAATAAGAACTGCTAGGCGCCATGAACAATCAGATAAACGACCCATCGTGATCCCTGTTTCAATATTAGCAAGTTACAAACACATTTCGCTGCGTTATATAACAACAACAACATTGTGTCAATCCACTGGTGGACAAAGGCCCACCAGTGGATTGACCAAACTTCACCGCTCAGGGCAGTCCGGGTTGCACTCATCAGCGCGCTTGGTGTTGGCCGTGGCCGGGAACTGAACTCGGGTTTGCCGAGTTAGGGCACTGCTTCGCCAAGTTCAGTGCCAGATGAAGCTCGTGCGGGGCCTGTAGCATATGTTATGAAGGGGCCCTTTAAAAAAAGCACGTAAATATTGCAACACATTAATTTTTAACTTGCATAGTAAAGTAATTTTATTTTTTCATTTGCTATACAGCCAGATAATGCGACAAATCGCTAACCTTAAACACCCAGTCGTTCATAAAAGTTGAAGGCGGTACAGTACTATAGTAATAGAGCAAGTGCAGAATCACTGAACCGGAATTGATAGCTTGAAAGCATTTCGCGCGGGGGCCTTGAAAGTGCTGGGCCCGTAGCTCCATGTGTAGCTACTTGTGCTGCTAGGACAATCCGGATACTGGCCAAGCCAGTGTCCGTTACCCGCCACTTATTTATTCATCATTCACGTGGCGTCTTGGATGGGGTAAAGAGGACACAGACCCTGCCGTGAGAGTTGTGTGATTTTGGCTGCATCACACGCGATATTAATACTGATAACGCCGGCTGCACGGCGTCACCCTTGATGCATTAGCGCGCGGGCGCAACCTTCACTCGGCACTCCTCCGCAAACCCCGTCGCGCTGACACGCGGATCGATACCGCATTGCGAAACCCGCGAGACAAACACACACGGGGCACACACACACACACACGGGGCACACACACACACACAGGACACACACACAGGACACAGGACACACACGGGTCATAACACACACACAGGACACACACACACGGGACATAACATACACACAGGACACAGGACACACACGGGTCATAACACACACACAGGACACACACACGGGGCACACACACACACACGGGACATAACACACACACAGGACACACACGGGTCATAACACACACACACGGGCATACACACACGGGACATAACACACACTCAGGACACACACGGGTCATAACACACACACAGGACACACACACGGGACATAAACACACACACAGGACACACACACGGGACATAACACACACACAGGATACACGCATGCACCCACGTGACATAAACACACACACACAGGACACACACACGGGGCACACACACGGGACATAACACACACACACACACAGGACACACACACACAGGACACACACACACGGGACATAACACACACACAGGACACACACACGGGGCACACACACACAGGGCACACACACACGGGACATAACACACACATGACACACACACGGGACATAACACACACAGGACACACACACACACGGGTCATAACACACACACACAGGACACACACACACGGGACATAAACACACACACAGGACACACACACAGGACACACACACACAGGACACACACACAGGACACACACACACAGAACACACACACAGGACACACACACACAGGACACACACACACAGAACACACACACAGGACACACACACACAGGACACACACACACAGGACACACACACAGGACACACACACACGGGGCACACACACATAGGACACACACACAGGACACACACGGGGCACACACACATAGGACACACACACACATAGGACACACGCACACACGCACACACAGGACACACACACAGGACACACGCACACGTGACATTTTCACAGCACACACACACACACATCTCGAGGCACAGCACAGACATGCTGAATACGCAAAACACAGACAAAGATCGCCGTGTAGCCTTGACAGACTGTTGGGGCAAGTGCTGTTAGCGAGCACCTTATGAAGGCCACAATGGCACACGAGGGAGTGGGGGGTCAGCACCACGCCCGGCCGCCTTTGTCTCCCTGGTGTCGATGTTTACACACCGCACCAAGCACTACTTTGAGGCTGAGTCGACCTTGGGGGAGGCCCAGGAGCGGTTCAGATCACTGTCACTGTTGTCGGTGAGCGGGAATCGAATTCGGGTCGCCGGGTTCGTAGCGCGGCGCTACTGAATGCACACACACACACAAACACACGTGACAACACGACACACACACGGCGCACATGACACGCACACACACAGTCCGCTCGTGTGGGGTTCACGTTGCGATACGTGCCCGCAAGACGTCTGCAACAGTGCAGCGCCAGTGACGGTTCACCTCGGGCTCTGATTTAATTGACAGTGAACAACAATGACGACGATGACGACGTTGTCTGTCCCTTCTGAGATCCTCGCGGCTCTGAACGCCGCCGATCTGAGGGTTGTCTGGGTGGGGGGGGGCAGCGGGCACGGCCCTGCACCGTGGTGGTGGGCACGGCCCTGCACCGTAGTGGTGGGCACGGCCCTGCACAGTGGTGGTGGGCACGGCCCTGCGCAGTGGTGAACATGCGGAGGGGAGACCGCCCTGCATGGCTGTCCCCCACCAACGTGTCATTGAAACTAACTCAACTATTTCGACTGTTGTGTTTTTGTTATTTTATCCGGGTAAGGCCTGCCACTGAGCTATGTGCGGCTCTTTTTCAGAAGCGGCCTGGCTATCACAAATGATAGGATCTCAACGAAGTTGGCTTATCGTCGTCATCATCATCATCACGTGGACGTTCACAGCAGCCAAACACTCTGAACGCGTGATGTTGATTCTAAATGTTGGGGTGGAACCCGGAAAACCCGGAGGAAAATCCACGCGACCACGGGCAGAGAGACACCGTAAACTCCAAATATACAGCAGCAGGCGTCAGGCACGGGATCGAACCCAGGCCTTGCTGCATACCAGGCGAGCTGGGTAACATCTCGCCAATATGGTGACGCCTCTGCTGTTTGTGTGTGCTGTGTACTGCCTCTATGTGTGTGTGCTGTGTACTGCCTCTGCTGTGTGTGTGTGCTGTGTACTGCCTCTGCTGTGTGTGTGCTGTGTACTGCCTCTGCTGTGTGTGTGCTGTGTACTGCGCCTGCTGTGTGTGTGCTGTGTACTGCCTCTGCTGTGTGTGTGCTGTGTACTGCCCCTGCTGTGTGTGTGCTGTGTACTGCCTCTGCTGTGTGTGTGCTGTGTACTGCCCCTGCTGTGTGTGTGCTGTGTACTGCCTCTGCTGTTTGTGTGTGCTGTGTACTGCCTCTGCTGTGTGTGTGCTGTGTACTGCCTCTGCTGTGTGTGTGCTGTGTACTGCCTCTGCTGTTTGTGTGTGCTGTGTACTGCCTCTGCTGTGTGTGTGCTGTGTACTGCCTCTGCTGTGTGTGTGCTGTGTACTGCCCCTGCTGTGTGTGTGCTGTGTACTGCCTCTGCTGTGTGTGTGCTGTGTACTGCCCCTGCTGTGTGTGTGCTGTGTACTGCCCCTGTGTGTGTGTGTGCTGTGTACTGCCCCTGCTGTGTGTGTGCTGTGTACTGCGCCTGCTGTGTGTGTGCTGTGTACTGCCTCTGCTGTGTGTGTGCTGTGTACTGCCTCTGCTGTGTGTGTGTGCTGTGTACTGCCTCTGCTGTGTGTGTGCTGTGTACTGCCCCTGCTGTGTGTGTGCTGTGTACTGCCTCTGCTGTGTGTGTGTGCTGTGTACTGCCTCTGCTGTGTGTGTGCTGTGTACTGCGCCTGCTGTGTGTGTGCTGTGTACTGCGCCTGCTGTGTGTGTGCTGTGTACTGCCTCTGCTGTGTGTGTGCTGTGTACTGCCCCTGCTGTGTGTGTGCTGTGTACTGCCTCTGCTGTGTGTGTGTGCTGTGTACTGCCTCTGCTGTGTGTGTGTGCTGTGTACTGCCTCTGCTGTGTGTGTGTGCTGTGTACTGCCTCTGCTGTGTGTGTGCTGTGTACTGCCCCTGCTGTGTGTGTGCTGTGTACTGCCTCTGCTGTTTGTGTGTGCTGTGTCCTGCCTCTGCTGTGTGTGTGCTGTGTACTGCCTCTGCTGTGTGTGTGTGCTGTGTACTGCCTCTGCTGTGTGTGTGCTGTGTACTGCCCCTGCTGTGTGTGTGCTGTGTACTGCCTCTGCTGTGTGTGTGTGCTGTGTACTGCCTCTGCTGTGTGTGTGCTGTGTACTGCGCCTGCTGTGTGTGTGCTGTGTACTGCGCCTGCTGTGTGTGTGCTGTGTACTGCCTCTGCTGTGTGTGTGCTGTGTACTGCCCCTGCTGTGTGTGTGCTGTGTACTGCCTCTGCTGTGTGTGTGTGCTGTGTACTGCCTCTGCTGTGTGTGTGCTGTGTACTGCCCCTGCTGTGTGTGTGCTGTGTACTGCCTCTGCTGTGTGTGTGTGCTGTGTACTGCCCCTGCTGTGTGTGTGCTGTGTACTGCCTCTGCTGTGTGTGTGTGCTGTGTACTGCCTCTGCTGTGTGTGTGCTGTGTACTGCCCCTGCTGTGTGTGTGCTGTGTACTGCCCCTGCTGTGTGTGTGCTGTGTACTGCCTCTGCTGTGTGTGTGTGTGCTGTGTACTGCCTCTGCTGTGTGTGTGTGCTGTGTACTGCCTCTGCTGTGTGTGTGCTGTGTACTGCCCCTGCTGTGTGTGTGCTGTGTACTGCCCCTGCTGTGTGTGTGCTGTGTACTGCCTCTGCTGTGTGTGTGTGCTGTGTACTGCCCCTGCTGTGTGTGTGCTGTGTACTGCCCCTGCTGTGTGTGTGTGCTGTGTACTGCCCCTGCTGTGTGTGTGTGCTGTGTACTGCCTCTGCTGCTGTGTGTGTGCTGTGTACTGCCCCTGCTGTGTGTGTGCTGTGTACTGCCTCTGCTGTGTGTGTGTGCTGTGTACTGCCTCTGCTGTGTGTGTGTGCTGTGTACTGCCTCTGCTGTGTGTGTGTGCTGTGTACTGCCTCTGCTGTGTGTGTGCTGTGTACTGCCCCTGCTGTGTGTGTGCTGTGTACTGCCTCTGCTGTTTGTGTGTGCTGTGTCCTGCCTCTGCTGTGTGTGTGCTGTGTACTGCCTCTGCTGTGTGTGTGTGCTGTGTACTGCCTCTGCTGTGTGTGTGCTGTGTACTGCCCCTGCTGTGTGTGTGCTGTGTACTGCCTCTGCTGTGTGTGTGTGCTGTGTACTGCCTCTGCTGTGTGTGTGCTGTGTACTGCGCCTGCTGTGTGTGTGCTGTGTACTGCGCCTGCTGTGTGTGTGCTGTGTACTGCCTCTGCTGTGTGTGTGCTGTGTACTGCCCCTGCTGTGTGTGTGCTGTGTACTGCCTCTGCTGTGTGTGTGTGCTGTGTACTGCCTCTGCTGTGTGTGTGCTGTGTACTGCCCCTGCTGTGTGTGTGCTGTGTACTGCCTCTGCTGTGTGTGTGTGTGCTGTGTACTGCCTCTGCTGTGTGTGTGTGCTGTGTACTGCCTCTGCTGTGTGTGTGCTGTGTACTGCCCCTGCTGTGTGTGTGCTGTGTACTGCCCCTGCTGTGTGTGTGCTGTGTACTGCCTCTGCTGTGTGTGTGTGCTGTGTACTGCCCCTGCTGTGTGTGTGCTGTGTACTGCCTCTGCTGTGTGTGTGTGCTGTGTACTGCCTCTGCTGTGTGTGTGCTGTGTACTGCCCCTGCTGTGTGTGTGCTGTGTACTGCCCCTGCTGTGTGTGTGCTGTGTACTGCCTCTGCTGTGTGTGTGTGTGCTGTGTACTGCCTCTGCTGTGTGTGTGTGCTGTGTACTGCCTCTGCTGTGTGTGTGCTGTGTACTGCCCCTGCTGTGTGTGTGCTGTGTACTGCCCCTGCTGTGTGTGTGCTGTGTACTGCCTCTGCTGTGTGTGTGTGCTGTGTACTGCCCCTGCTGTGTGTGTGCTGTGTACTGCCCCTGCTGTGTGTGTGTGCTGTGTACTGCCCCTGCTGTGTGTGTGTGCTGTGTACTGCCTCTGCTGCTGTGTGTGTGCTGTGTACTGCCCCTGCTTTTTGTGTGTGTGCTGTGTACTGCCTCCTGGTGTATGTGCTGTGTACTGCCTCTGCTGTGCGTGTGTGTGCTGTGTACTGCCTCTATGTGTGGCTGCACCCTGCAATATTGCGCCCCTCTTCTTCAAAAGGGGCCCTGCCTTGATGTGGCAAAGAATCCTCGTGAGCCTTCTTCGCCCGAGGAGAGATACAGGCGAGGCTAAAATGAGTTCCCTTCACCCAAGCTGCACTGACCGGCGTGGTGAAGTATGGTCAACCCCCACGACTGACGCAAGCTCAACCACGACTCCCACACCCCCAGTCCCCCAATCCCCAGCAGCTCTGCGTCCACCAGGAGATGGGGCTGCTAAATCACCGGCTTCCTGGCACGGCAGGACTCGTCCTGAATGTGGCTGTCGCTGTGGATAGCCCACGGACTGTGCCGAGTGACTCAAACCTCCCTGGACTGGTAGCGGCGGTACAGGGTGCTTCAAACAAATGAGAATTTGCAACAAATCCCTGAAAAAATGTTGTGCCTCCGGGTTCTGAAGGCCACTTGGAGATTCCAGGCGTGTGTTGACAACGATGGCGAACAAGTGGAGACTCTTTGACTTTTTGAAGCTATTAACATTACACTTGTGATCATGTTACAGCGTATTATTGTTATCCGTTTCTTTTTCAATTAATAAAGACAGTCCCGTAGAAGTGTTAACATGTTTTTGAAGCACCCTGTACTGGTTGCGTGCGCGCGTGTTTGTGTGTAGGCTTAGCGGTAGCGTAGGGGTCAGCGCTACGCCGCGCTACAAAACCCGGCGACCCGAGTTCGATTCCCGCTCACGCCCCCCAACACCGATGACGATTATCTGAACCGGTCCCGGGCCTCCCCTAGGTCGACTCAGCCTCAAATGAGTACCTGGTGCGGTGTGTTAACATCGCCACTCGGAAGACAAAGGCGGTCGGGCGTGGTGCTGGCCACCCACCCCCTCGTGTACCGTTCCGGTCTTCATAAGTGCTCGCTAATAGCACTTGCCCCTGCAGTCTCGTTAAGGCTATATGGGAGATCTTTGTCTTTGGTGCAAAATGAGTCTGGCTCTGGGGTTTTGCCAGGATGCGTCATAGACGCCTCTCCTCCCCCGGGGGGCTTCCAGCACACGCTTACATGGGCGTTTCCACCGTGGTCAGTCGACCCATGACACCTGGGTCTGGTGTCATGTGTTGACTGACCGAGACCCTCCTGCCAGCGGGCATTCGACACTTCACGTGGCCTCAATGTGCACCCGGTATGGCACTTGGCGCCGTGACCGCCGCTTCGGAATGAGAATAGTTATTTATGCAGGAGGAACCCGACGAGCTATGAAGCTCTTTTAATTTCCACAGATGCCCAGCGGTGAGTGAACGTCGCTTGTTACTGCGAATTTCCTTTCGCTTGCAAAGTCGCGGCACCGTCACGGAGGAGACCGAAGGTGGCTTCAGGTCACGGTCTTGTTTTGAAACACGTCCCCTTCGCGTCGGGTTTGTCCGGATACACAGCCCTGTCCTGGCCAAATCAATCCGCAACCACCGCAGCAGCAGCAGCAAAGACAAAGATCCCCCGTGTAGCCTGTAACAGACTGTAGGGGCAAGTGCTGTTAGAGAGCACCTATGAAGGCCGGCACGGCACACGGAGGGGGTGGGTGGCCAGCACCACGCCCGGCCACCTTTGCCTCCCTCGTGGCGATGTTTACTCCACCTCGCACCAGGTACTCATTTGAGGCTGAGTCGACCTACGGGAGGCCCAGGGACCGGTACAGACAAATAATCACTGCCTGTTGGCCGTGAGCGGGAATCGAACTCGGATACTCGGATCCTCGGATTCGTAGCGCAGCGTTGCGGTCACGCTGCCGCTGCCCACCTCCAACCACCCCCACCCACACGCGCAGGCCCCCTGCTGCAGCTGCTGCCACCACCCACCTCGGCACCCCCCCCCCCCACACACAACCCACACCACCCCACTGCATCCCCTGCCAGCGCGCCGCCCGCAACAACCCCCCTCTGCCAGCACGTGTTTGCTCAACTTTTATTATTATTATTATTATTAAATGATGTCAGGACGCAGACGGGCAGATCCCAAGGCCACGAGGTTCAGCGAAGACTTGCGGGCGAGGGGGGGGAGAAGGCGACAAAGGTAAATAGGTCGAGATAAGCTGCCGGTGTTAGCGGGCCCATTCATTCATTCCCTTACCCAGCGCGCCGCGGCTGGAGAAGCCACACAACACATTCCACTGCCCCCCCCCACACACACACCCCCACTCTAAACGGGTGAGTTAACAAGTAGACCGGATTAACACAAGCCGTAGAGGTGGATTCGGGTACCTGGTAAGGGTTGCACCCCCCCCACCCCCCCGCGATAGACTTCCTCTGGAACTCGACCGGGCAGAGCACTTCCTCTGGGCGAAGACCCCCCCCAAGGGCTGGCCCAGGACCGGCTGGGGGGCCGATGTCGCTCGGCTGGCCTGGGAACGCCTGGGAGATCCTCCAGGAAGAGCTAGAGTCTGTGTGTCGTAGTGTAGTCACTGTAGTGTATAGTAGTGTATAGTAGTGTATAGTGTAGTGTATATTAGTATAGTTTATATTAGTGTAGTGTATAGTGTACTGTATAGGAGTGTATCGTATAGTGTAGTGTATCGTAGTGTATAGTGTAGCGTAGTGTATCGTAGTGAATAGTAGTGTATATTGTAGTGTATATTAGTATAGTTTATATTAGTGTAGTGTATAGTGTACTGTATAGGAGTGTATAGTTTAGTGTATAGTGTAGTGTATCGTAGTGTATAGTGTAGCGTAGTGTATCGTAGTGTATAGTAGTGTATAGTGTAGTGTATATTAGTATAGTGTATATTAGTGTAGTGTATAGTGTACTGTATAGTAGTGTATAGTGTAGCGTAGTGTATAGTAGTGTATAGTAGTGTATAGTGTATATTAGTCTAGTGGATAGTAGTGTAGTGTATAGTAGTGTATAGTGTAGTGTATAGTAGCGTATAGTTTAGTGTATAGTGGTGTATCGTAGTGTATAGTGTAGCGTAGTGTATAGTGTAGTGTATAGTAGTGTATAGTAGTGTATAGTGTATATTAGTGTAGTGTATAGTGTAGTGGATAGTAGTGTAGTGTATAGTAGTGTATAGTGTAGCGTAGTGTATAGTAGTGTATAGTGTAGTGTATAGTAGTGTAGTGTATAATGCAGTGTATATTTTAGTGTATAGTAGTGTAGTGTATAGTAGTGTAGTGTATAGTAGTGTATAGTGTAGTGTATAGTAGTGGTGTATAGTAGTGTATTGTATAGTAGTGTAGTGTATAGTAGTGTAGTGTATAGTAGTGTAGTGTATAATAGTGTATAGTAGTGTATAGTGCAGTGTATATTTTAGTGTATAGTATAGTGTATAGTAGTTTAGTGTATAGTGCAGTGTATATTTTAGTGTATAGTAGTGTAGTGTATAGTAGTGTAGTGTATAGTAGTGTAGTGTATAGTAGTGTATAGTGTAGTGTATAGTGCAGTGTATATTTTAGTGTATAGTAGTGTAGTGTATAGTGCAGTGTATATTTTCGTGTATAGTGCAGTCGTGCTGGAGTCTGTCGCCAGGGAAAGGGGGGTCTGGACCGCACCTCGTCAACACGTTGCTGTCGCGACCCTCAAGCAGGGCAAGCGGATTGAGAAACGAACGAAAGAACGTCGTAGGAATTCAACACGGTCTAGACAAACAAAGGTTGTTTTGTTTAACTCTTAACCCAGATTTACACGAGCGACTTAGTCAACAATCACTTGGAGCTAAACCCGTTTTATTTGCCTTCTCGCATAAAAGGGGGGCCCTTTGGCAGCTTTTACGAGCGTGCTGGGAAATGCCAGGGGGGATGAAGGGGGGGGGTGAATGGGGGGGTAAATGGGGGGGTGAATGGGGGGGGTAAATGGGGGGGTGAATGGGGGGGGGTGAATGGGGGGGTGAGTGGGGGGTGAATAGGGGGGGTAAATGGGGGGGGGTGAATGGGGGGAGGATTGAATGGGGGGGGGGGGGGGTTGAATGGGGGGGGGGGTTGAATGGGTGGGGGGTGAATGGGGGGGGGGGGTAAATGGGGGGGGTGCTCAGAGCCCGGGTCCTTGGTCACACGGCGCTTGCGACGTGGAGGGGGGTGGGGGTCGGTTGGGGCGGGGGCCCTGAACCCCGTCACCCCGGCCCCGCCCTGCTCAACCCAAGCGGGGCATCGCCCTCCCTCCCTCTCTGAGATCGGGTTTCGGAGAGGGGTGGGGGAGAGATGGAGGGAGGGTGAGGACGAGGCAGGGGGGGGGGAGAGCCAGGGGGGGGAAGATGGAAGCAGGGAGGGAACTGCACTTAGATTTAAGCACTTAGACTTAGTCGAGTACACGTGCTGCGTCTGCGTCTACTCACACCCCGCAGCAAGGAGCAGCAGCATCGGTGCAGCCGCGTGATGCCTGCTGCCGAGACGGGGTGACCCAAGCCCGCGGATTCACCAGCGGCGGTGCAGTGGCTCGTGCACCGAGCTCTACGAACCTGGGACTTCCCGAGTTCGATTCCCGGCCACGGTTAACGTCAGCTGGGTGGGCGCGCGTCGCCAACGAGCGCTTAAACCGGTGTGGTGAAGTATGGTCAAACAAAACGCCCAGCGATGAGACGCGTGCCATGGGGAGGCCTTCATCCAGCAGTGCATTGAACTATGACAAGGAGCTCCACATCAACTGCGGGTCCAGGTTACCATTTGCAGTGTTGGGACCTTGTCCAAGGACCGCGCGCGAAGCCGTGCATTGTAATCCACCGTGCTCAATCACCATTAACCCAGAGACAGCGGCAGCAGTGTTGCTCAAAGACAAAGATACCCCGTATAGCCTTAACAGACCGCTGGGGCAAGTGCTGTTAGCCAGCAGCACCTGTGAAGGCCGGCACGGCACACGAGGGGGTGGTGGGTGGCCAGCACCAACGCCTGGCTGCCTTTGACTCCCGAGTGGCAAAGTTTAGAGATCACACCAAGTACTCACAAGAGGCCCGAGTCGACCGAGGAGAGGCCCAGGACTGGTTCAGATGTCCGTCACTGGCGGTGGCCGTGAGCGGGAATCTAAAACTCGGACCGCCGGGTTCGTAGCGCAGCGCGCTGACCCGCTGCATGCCCACCGCTCCCCGTTGGGTTCACGCGCGAGGGCACGCGCCGCGATCCCTCGCGCGGAATCTCCTCCTTGGGCGTCCGCGCCCGCCCCTGCCGCACGGTCACAGCGGCCGCGTCACAACGAGCCAAGGCCGTTGAGTAACCGCGAGCCGACACGGGAGCCGCCGCCGCGGCGGCGGAGAGGGGACACGGGGGGAATGTTGCTGGGGCACATCACATTCCGCGTGTGCCCATCAGGAAGGCGGTAAATCTATCCGCGGCATTTAGCGAGCACCCTTTGCGCTCGTGCGACGTCAACTCGCACCGCGCACTGCTTTGCGCGTCCGAGGGCAAACGGGTAACGGCGTTCGCGCATCGGCGTAGCCGGGCTCAAGTCGTGGGATGAAAACAACATTTTTTGGGGAGGTTTCGCTCTTGTGGCTGGAGGTGCCATTCGGGCCGGGTCTTCCATCACCGCCGGTGTGCTTTAGGTACCGCTCATTTGTTCGAATCGCGAATACTATAGTTGGGGGAAAGCTCACTGCGGTTTTCCTCTGGAAAAAAAAAACGTTCGCCCGCCATGGGAACGTAGAACGATGCGTTGTGATTCGTGGCACGCTGCACCACCGGGTTTACTTACCTCCTCACGCACACCGTTTTTATGCACCACCGCCCCATGGCTCCTAACTCGAAACGGGACGAACGGACGCGATATCGTCAAAAAGTGAACTCTCTTCTTGTTTATGTATTAAATATCGCGTGTTTTATTGTGCAACGAGAACGACCTGCCAAGTCCCAAACCAAAATAAATTTTGGCCAGGTCTGGTCTGTCCCCTCCTTGAAGCAGGATTTGGTTTCCGTGCCATGGACGTGCGGTGCAGCTCACGGCGGCCCGTCACTCGCCATATTTACCTCCACGCGCCGAGCTCTTCTGCGGTGCGTGGCTCAGGGCCAGCGGCGGTGGCTCAGGGCCAGCGGCGGTGACTCAGGGCCAGCGACGGTGACTCAGGGGCAGCGGCGGCGGCTCAGGGCCACCGGCGGCGACTCAGGGGCAACGGCGGCGACTCACCGGCGTCGCGTTACCGTGCCATACGCCGCTTTCGCGTCGGCGATGCTTCGCCCGCAAGGAAACGGGCGAAGCATCGCCGGGTTCGGCACTCGTCTTCTGTCTACAGCCCCCGAGCCAGCGGTGGAAAGTCCACATTCCTGTGGTGGGGGTGAGTCTATCCATTGGACAAGCCACCAATGACCTCCCCGCAAAGGTTTTTTTTATTGACCCCGGAGGGATTATAAGCTGAGTCATGCCCCCAACCAGAATTTGAACCCGCGACCTTCCGATCGCGAATCTTTCGCTCGACCGCTGAGCCTTCAGCAACTGCAGGGGAGAACAAAAATACACATGCCCCAATCATCTTCCCTCGCGCACGGCGGCGGCGAATGGCAAAGCGGGAAGAGGAAGGCTGAGCGGCGATGAGCGCGATGAGAAGCAGCTGCTCCCGCGGGAAAAGCGGACGCTGCACTCTCGTGCTGCAGCTGCGGCCGGCTTCCTGTGCCTCCGCCCGCCCCCCCTCGCCCCAACGCCACGCGGGTGCCGCCGCTCGTGTTTAGTCTGGGCTGACAATCGCCGCACCACACGTGGGCGGGCGTGTAGGCGCGCACGCACGCACGGGGAATCGTCCGCGGTTGCTCATGGAAGGGAAGCTCTCGCTGTCACGCGCTGCTCTACGGGAGGTTAACGGGACGCGTGCGTGCACGCGCCTACAAAAAGGGGCGTCCGGCGGTCCGAGTTGCGAGCGGCGGAGGCCCTCCGGGCGGCCAAAGCCGGCTTACGACGACCAAGGCGACTTGCGGCAGTAGCATCGCGACAAACGCCGATGCTCTCAAGCGAAACCCTCCCGCGCGCGTCGCAGTGAATCGAGTATCACGGCTCACCACCGAGAAAATCCACGCGACGATCGTCGCCCTTTGGGGCAGCGGCGCGCCTCCGTCCGGCCGGGCCGATCTGTCTCCACAAAGCGAAGAGCCCCGTCGAGTTGCTACGAACAACGAGAGGTGACGACGACGTGACCCCAGAGCACCCATCGCTCGCGACGGAAAACAGCAAACGCACCGAGCGCACCGCCGCCGCCACCACCAGGCCGACCGCGGCACCTCTGACTCCTTCCCCCGCGCCTCCGATTATAGCACGGGTCCGGCTACGTGCGGTGCGAACGAAGTTCAACGTGCGTGCGTCCCCACGTGAGCTCCACGACCGAGGACCGAATGCTCGCTCGGGCAGCGCAGGACGGCGGCTTAGGCCACCGATCGGCAGTCGCTGCGTCCACGGAGGGCGGCGTGGATGGCGCCGCGGTGAAAACCAGAATCGGAATTAGAACGTTTTTATTTATCCTGGAGGAATCCGATGAGCTGCGAGGCTCTTTTTCGCAGATGTCCAGTAAACGAGAAGCGGAGCCAGAGCCACAGCTGGCGAGCGGAAGGCAGAGTCACGAGAGAGGGGAGAGAGAGAGATATCGGCGCTTCTGCAGCTCTGTAGGTCCCACAGGCCTCGCAAAGGAAGCACTCGCGCATCTGCGTGGGTTTCCAGCTCTTAATGAAAAAATTAATATCCGCGAAAGAAAAAAAACAAGAGAATACGCTGCAGATATATCACGAAGCGTTTCAATCGTATCAATATCGAAGCAAATGCGATGATGCGGTGTTAATTGTCAGAAGTAAATCGGGGACACGAGGAGAAACGTGGTCATGTTGTTTTAGACCCCAGCGAGCTGCGAATCACCTCGTCGCATCTCAGGCCACGCACGAGTCAACGTTCTCTATTTTCCGAGAGACAGACAGGCAGGCAGGCACTACAATCAGCATTCCGCTGCCCCCCGCCACCTAAACTTGCGAGGGAGAACGGCGCGGCGAGGAGGGTGCGGGTGGGCGATTTTACACGAAATGTGAATTTGGGAGCTCACCTTGTTGAAGCGAACACGAGCGAGGCAGCGAGGGAGCGATGGAGCGATGGAGCGAGCTTCGCCTCGCGACCGTTAACCCCTTGCGCCGCGCCACGGAGAGTTGTGGCAGGAGCCGCGGCGCCGAGTTCACGCCACAACCGCTGGGCCGCCGGGCCGAGGCGCAGGGACTCCCTGTGTGCGACAAAGATCGGAGGCTAAATATAAACGAGGCTGACAGTGGCACGCCGCACTAACACGCACGCCACGCAGGCGCGCGCACACGCACCCACGCACGCACCCACGCCTGTTCTGACACCCAAGCACCGGCAGAAACCAAAATACCCGGCACCGACTGCCAACGAAGCAGACACGCAGACACACACACAGACACACACACAAAAACACAGAGACACACACACACAGACACACACACAGACACACACACAGAAACACAGAGACACACACACACGCGCAGACACACACACAGACACACACACACAGACACACACACACACGCAGACACACACACACACAGACACACACAGACAGACACGCAGACACACACAGACACACACACACACAGACACACACACAGAAACACAGAGACACACACACACGCGCAGACACACACACAGACACACACACAGACACACACACACAGACACACACACAGAAACACAGAGACACACACACACGCGCAGACACACACACAGACACACACACACACGCAGACACACACACACAGACACACACAGACAGACACGCAGACACACACACACACACAGACACACACACAGACACACACACACACGCGCACACACACGCGCACACACGCACGCAAATGCCCTTGCGAGAAGTGACCACGGCGCCCCCATGTCACCGTGCCCGTGCCCCCGCGGTGCCCGCCACCAGCACGCACGCACGGCGATGATGATGATGATGGGTCACAACATCACCAATGACGTTCGGATTTAGAACGCTGCATCTGTGCTGGGGGGGGGGGAGCAGAAGAGGAAGAGGAGGAAGAAGAAGAGGAAGAAGAAGAGGAGGAAGAAGAAGAGGAATAATAAGAGGACACTGCGCAGCGCATCCGCGGGCACTGCGAGTCCTTTTGGTGCTCAGGAAAGGGCTGTCGGGGTTCTGACGACTGTGGCCCTGCCAAGAGCGAGCGAGAGGCCAGGCTCTCGTGGTGTCTAAACTTAGTCGCGGGACATCGCATGGCCCGGACGTCTTGCGAGATCTCAAGGAGTCCCTCTGAGCGACAGCGAGGAACCGTTTTGAAACGGAGAGACGGGGTCAAACAGGCGAGAGCGCTCTTGCCTTGGGATGCTTCCTGCATTCATAACCAGTCGGGTGGTATCGACGCGTCGGTTGATACCAATTAACAATTCCTGCGGGTCACGCTATGTATATCGTGAAACACGTGGACAAGAATAGTAGCTTGTTTTTTTTTATAACCACCAAGGGTATAGAGCGAATAAATCAGCTCGTGTACAGGTACTCGGTGATTGCACCACAGAACAAGAGCTTGGTCATTGAATATGATGATGATGGGAATAAGATTTTCATTTTCAGCTCATGCAAGCGGGGGAAACTCAAACAAGTGAGAAACGTCTAGATGTTAACTGCCTCGTCTGGTATACAGGAGGTCGTGGGTTCGATCCCGACCCCGACGCTTGTATGTTTGGAGTCTGCGTGTCTCTCTCTCATCACGGTGGTTAGGAAATGTTAACTACCTCGCCTGGTATACAGGAGGTCGTGGGTTCGATCCCGACCCCGGCGCTTATATGTTTGGAGTTTGCGTGTCTCTCTCCCCATGGTCGCGTAAATATTTTCCCCGGGTCCTCTAGTTTTTCCCTTCACAGTCAGAGACATGGGGTTTAGAGTAATTGGCTGCGATAAATTTCCACACGATAAGCCACTTTATTGGACTGTCATCTGTTGCCAGGTCGCTTCTGAAAAATAGCTCTATAGCTCAGTGGGGCCTTACCTGGTAACATAACAAAATAGTTTCGTTTAAAAAGAGACCAACACAACTGATTATTGAATCAGCCCTAAACCACAACAATCGTGAGCCACCCTAGCGATCATGCACGGACCCTCTCCACCACGCACACCAGCGGGTGGGCGGGCCGGCCGCTCCTGGCTTGCGCCGGGCCAAGCCTGGCCACACCCCCCCACACCTGGGCCACACCCCCCCCCCCCCCACACCTGGGCCACACCGCTCCACACCTGGGCAACACCCCCAACTCCGCAGCGCGTGGCATAAAACTCCCAGCACAGGGCAATCGGAGCAGAAACCAGAACTGCCCTGCACGCAAGAGGATTGTTTTCAAAACAACGCATAACAGGGGGGGCCGCACGTCCTCGACCCCGCGTGTAGTGGGGAGAGGCGCGCGTTCGCAAAACCGGCAAGACGCAACGCGCGCCGCTAAGCGCTGACGTGGGCGTTACGGAGAGCACACGAGGAGCGGGGTCGGGAGAGAGGCCGCTAAGAAGCAATTTCGCTCGCACTCGGGGTTAACTCCCGTCCCTCCCTCCCTCCCTCCCCCCATCCCACAACCCCTGGCAAACGAAATAAAAACAACTCAATTTTCAACGCGCTGGCCTCTTGAACACGCCGCGGCTTTCGTTTTTTTTTTGTGTCTTGGGTCACGCTTCTCGCTCGCAGCGCACGCCCGCGCACTAAACAAAAACCGTTGGTGATTAAAATCCTCCGTACGAGATGAACCCACGTGCAATATTCGAGGGCTAAGCGCTGCGAGTTGGTGGGCAGCTGCCAGGTGGATCAGGGGAGGATGGCGGAGATGGGGGGGGGGAGGGTTCGAGGGAAGAGTGGGGGGGGGGGTGGAGGGCGCCATGCCCAGCGGCCAGAGGAGGAGGGGGGGGAGTAGCGGGGCTAAACGGCGACTTGACATTTCCACGAGCCAAATCGAGCTCGGAAGCGGCGGCAGCACCTCCCCCCCCCCACTCCCCCCCACCACCACCACCGAATGTCAGCGCGCCTAATAAAGAGGCTCTCCGTGTCGCGCAGCATTCATCACGGACGCACGGAGGCCGCGAGGCCACGGCGCTCGCGGGAGACGCGTCGCTGCCGATCCCGCACCGGCGGAACGAGCGACCGCTCGCCCCTCGGGATGTTGGTTCTTGCCGTGGCCGCCGCCGTCGCCGTGAACTCGATGTTTTCGTTGCCGATCTCGGTACTTATTTGCGGCTAGCGCTGTGACGTTCAATAATTCACGTCGAGCGATTGTAATTGAAACACCGGCTGTGAGAAGCGGCGGCGAATCTGCTTTTCAGGGACGCGTACCGCGGACGTTGGCGATTGCGCGACGGAATGAGGCTCAGATCTGCGCGATGAACCGTCGGTTCGTCGATTAAAATCGGTCCCCACGCTCACAGAGCACAGGCGTCAAGTCATGCGTTGGGAATCGATTATTTACGATGTACGCACACGCTCACGTCGCACCGAGGCTGGTGGGGCAAACGAGACGCAAAAAAATAACAAATGAGAAACGGCACCGAAGATTCGTGGACCGATTTTAATTTTCCTCCCTCCCCTCCTTTAAATACTCCGCTCCCGATCGGCTTGCCACCCCTACCACGGCTTGCCACCCCTACCACGGTAGGGGTGGCAAGCCCGGATTACCTTGTTTGTTCCATAATTACGATGGTGGTGCATTACGTCCTCCCCCGTTCTACGTTCCACCTTGTTCCTTCCCTCCTTGCGATGTTCCCACCGTCTTCCTGGTTCTCGAAATGCAATTTAAAAAAATATTCCCAAAAATGATCAAATATTCACCGAGTCTTAAGGGCAGCGGCGGGAAAGAGACCGACGGGACCGGTGGGAACGCAGCGCGAGGCGTGACCCTGGCCTCTCAAGTCCGGCGCTTGGTGCGCTTTGGGCCCTCGAGGTGTGGTGGTGGTGGGGGGGGGGGGGGGCTACGTGGGCATCAGGAGCCAGGCGAGACCGAGCCCCGAGGGCCGCACGGTGCCGCCGAGCGCCGCTGCAAGGTATAAGGAGCGGATCTCTCGTGCGCGCGACACGCCTCCTCGATCGGTGCCGCACGGACGCGGAGCGACCTCGGGCCGCCTGAGCCGTGGAACGGGCACGCACTCGGCACGGCGCGGCGACCACGCGCGCCTTGGCCGCCACGGGGCGTCCTGCCGCGGTGGAGAGCGGCGGCCTCCACCACGGGCAACGGGAACCCGGCGGCTGTCGCGGAACACCACGGGGCGCAGGTCGCGGGAACAAATTCGACGCTCGCGCGGCGCCGCTGAGCTGAAGCGTCCTTTAAATGACGGAATAGACCGACCATTTGGCGATGCAGGGATCTTACTGGGAAAAAAAAATGATTCCTGAGACTGGAGATTCTTGAAGGATGACTAAATAATCATTGTTATCGACATCATCATCATAATGCCAATTACCTATACAGTGAGGGAAAAAAAGTATTTGATCCCCTGCTGATTTTGTACGTTTGCCCACTGACAAAGAAATGATCAGTCTATAATTTTAATGGTAGGTTTATTTGAACAGTGAGAGACAGAATAACAACAAACACATCCAGAAAAACACATGTCAAAAATGTTATAAATTGATTGGCATTTTAATGAGGGAAATTAGTATTTGACCTCTCTGCAAAACATGACTTAGTACTTGGTGGCAAAACCCTTGTTGGCAATCACAGAGGTCAGACGTTTCTTGTAGTTGTCCACCAGGTTTGCACACATCTCAGGAGGGATTTTGTCCCACTTCTCTTTGCAGATCTTCTCCAAGTCATTAAGGTTTCGAGGCTGACGTTTGGAAACTCGAACCTTCAGCTCCCTCCACAGATTTTCTATGGGATTAAGGTCTGCAGACTGGCTAGGCCACTCCAGGACCGTAATGTGCTTCTTCTTGAGCCACTCCTTTGTTGCCTTGGCCGTGTGTTTCGGGTCATTGTCATGCTGGAATACCCATCCACGACCCATTTTCAATGCCCTGGCTGAGGGAAGGAGGTTCTCACCCAAGATTTGACGGTACATGGCCCCGTCCATCGTCCCTTTGATGCGGTGAAGTTGTCCTGTCCCCTTAGCAGAAAAACACCCCCAAAGCATAATGTTTCAACCTCCATGTTTGATGGTGGGGATGGTGTTCTTGGGGTCATAGGCAGCAATCCTCCTCCTCCAAACACGGCGAGTTGAGTTGATGCCAAAAAGCTCCATTTTGGTCTCATCTAACCACAACACTTTCACCCAGTTGTCCTCTGAATAATTCAGATGTTCATTGGCAAACTTCAGACGGGCATATTTATGTGCTTTCTTGAGCAGGGGGACCTTGCGGGCACTGCAGGATTTCAGTCCTTCACGGCGTAGTGTGTTACCAATTGTTTTCTTGGTGACTATGGTCCCAGCTGCCTTGAGATCATTGACAAGATCCTCCCGTGTAGTTCTGGGATGATTCCTCACCGTTCTCATGATCATTGCAACTCCACGAGGTGAGATCTTGCATGGAGCCCCAGGCTAAGGGAGATTGACAGTTCTTTTGTGTTTCTTCCATTTGCGAATAATCGCACCAACTGTTGTCACCTTCTCATCAAGCTGCTTGGCAATGGTCTTGTAGCCCATTCCAGCCTTGTGTAGGTCTACAATCTTGTCCTGACATCCTTGGAGAGCTCTTTGGTCTTGGCCATGGTGGAGAGTTGGAATCTGATTGATTGATTGCTTCTGTGGACAGGTGTCTTTTAAACAGGTAACAAGCTGAGATTAGGAGCACTCCCTTTAAGAGTGTGCGCCTAATCTCAGCTCGTTACCTGTATAAAAGACACCTGGGAACCAGAAATCGTTCTGATTGAGAGGGGGTCAAATACTTATTTCCCTCATTAAAATGCCAATCAATTTATAACATTTTTGACATGCGTTTTTCTGAATTTTCTTGTTGTTTTGCTGTCTTTCACTGTTCAAAGAAACCTACCATTAAAATTATAGACTGATCATCTCTTCGTCAGTGGGCAAACGTACAAAATCAGCAGGGGATCAAATACTTTTTTCCCTCACTGTACATTGGCTTTCAACTCAGCAACACCCACTGCTGACTGATGTTTGCCCAAGAGTAAGCACACTTCCTCAGAATGAATCAGTTGCATCTGCTGCTTCACTGCAGGAAATTTCAATAAAACATTGGGATGTAAAAAAAAACCCAGAGTATGTAAAACAGCTGCGCTGTCTCCACGAAGGAGGACAAAAATAGCAGAGAAATGAAAACGAGGCCAAGAAAACTCGCCGAGGGTGGCGAGAGAGTTGACATCATTGAGACGCCCCCTCTCTCACCGCACCGCGCTCTCCGTGACGTGCAGGCGCATTTTTTTTGTGATTTCGAAAACGTTTTTTTTGTTTGGACATGTTTGTTTTGTTGTAGTACAGAGTTAGACTGATGGCCTTAATCTAAGTTTTCTTGTGGTTGTTGTTGTTGTTTGACTTGCATCCCACTGGGATTTTTTGCACACAGCGTTGGTGTACGGTGCTTTTTTCAGGAATATTTTGCTGTGTTTTTTCCATGGATTTTCTGTTTGCACAGTCACATAGTCACTTTAAGATGTTTTTCCTGTTCGTGTTTTTGTTTTGTTTATTTGTTGTGGTTGCACCCGATTCAAGAGCCGAATGGCTCACAGGGCTATACCAAAATAAATAAACTGAAATAAACTGAAATCTGGTGGCTCGGAGATGTTAACTCCCTCGCCTGGTGTGCAGGAGGTCGTGGGTTGGATCGCGACCCTGACACCTGCTGCTGTATATTTGGAGTTAGCGTGTCTCTCTCTCTCTCTTTTCTCCGGGCCCTCCCGGTTTCTCCCCGACAAAACACATTTAGAATCGCCCAACTATTCGGCCGCTAAATATTTCCACGTGACGAGCCGCTTTGTTGGGCTATCGCTTGTGACAGCTTCCGACAGAGAGCCCTGCACGGTATGGCCCAGGTGGGCCTCGCCTGCTAAAATAAAATCGAAAAACTCTCTTGAGCTGAGTGTTTTTTCTCTCTCTCTTCATCTGCGCTCGCCGTCGGTAACGAGCGGCGTGCGAACAAACTCTTGCGACGGGCAATGACCGCGAGTTATGGACATGATCTCGTCGCTGCGGACAGCGGGCGCACTTTGCGCGCCGTGTGCTCGGAGAGGAGGGTGGGGGCGGGGCGGGGGTTCCTGTTCCCGCACACACTCATTAATGCCATTGGTCCACTTTGTCACTAATTGACTGATTAAAATGTGAGAACTGGATGTCGGGTCTTTCGGGGGCCGTGTCAGCGCACGTAAATCCATAGCGTACGACCGGGCACGCAATTAGCACGACGGTGATCCGCGTTCACACGGAGGAGGAGAGGTCTCCGTGCGGCGAAACTGGTAAGGGCACAACGACAGCAGCAGGGAGTAGCAGCAGAAGCAGGAGCAGCAGCAGGAGCAGCAGCAGGAACAACAGTAGGAGCAGCAGTAGGAGCAGCAGTAGGAGCAGCAGTAGGAGCAGCAGCAGGAACAGCAGCAGGAACAGCAGCAGCGGGGACAACAGCAGGAGGGGCAGCAGCAGGAGCAGCAGCAGGAGCAGCAGCAGGAGCAGCAGTAGGAGCAGCAGTAGCAGCAGCAGTGGAGACAACAGCAGGAGGGGCAGCAGTAGGAGCAGCAGCAGGAGCAGCAGTAGGAGTAGCAGCAGGAGCAGCAGTAGGAGCAGCAGCAGGAACAGCAGCAGGAACAGCAGCAGGAGCAGCAGTAGGAGCAGCAGTAGGAGCAGCAGCAGCGGGGACAACAGCAGGAGGGGCAGCAGCAGGAGCAGCAGCAGGAACAGCAGCAGGAACAGCAGCAGGAGCAGCAGTAGGAGCAGCAGCAGCGGGGACAACAGCAGCAGGAGCAGCAGTAGGAGCAGCAGCAGCGGGGCCAACAGCAGTAGGAGCAGCAGCAGGAGCAGCAATAGGAGTAGCAGCAGGAACAGCAGCAGGAGCAGCAGCAGGAGCAGCAGCAGCAGGAGCAGCAGCAGCAGCAGCAGACACGAGAGGTAGAACCGGCACTAAATTTTAGCCATCCGGAACGCTAAACAGCCTGGAAATGAATTATTTGGCACACCATGTCCAGCCTATATAAATAGGCTGTTAATAAGATTACAATAAATACGGGGTACAATAATACGGGATTATTCTGGATAGGCGTACCTTGTGCTCTAGTGCTAGTGCCTTGTGACAAACCACGCTCTTGGCACCCTGCCCAACCACCCCGGACTGTGTACCACGGAACTTAAAAGAGACGCGGACTTCCTGGAAATCGCCAGTTGCTCTTCTGACCAGGGTCGAGTTAAGGATCTCTCTGCGTGGATTCTCTCCGAGTTGCCGAGACAATTGGGAAGGGCGTTGGGGTTAATGCGCAATGCTGGGATTGGTGAACTCTGCGAGCTCCTGGCTGCCGCTTGTGAACACTGCGACGAGATGAACGGAGGGTCGCGTGGAGTGCACGTATGCTGTTCGATGTTTGCTCGGGCCCGTCTTGTGTCACCCACACACACACACAGACACGGGCCTTCTGATGTTCCTACAGGCCGTGTGGTGCGTGTGGGCACGCTGCTCACACTGCGCCGTCTGAAGTGTAGTCACTCGCCAACCCCTCTAGACGCGTCCTCTACTGCACGTTCTGCAGGGACAATCATTCTGAATAAACCACGCAGTAGGAGCGCCGTACCGCCAAGCAATTTGTTTACAGGTTACTGATAGCCATGATAAAGCGGGGGGGGGGG
Source organism: Petromyzon marinus (assembly GCF_048934315.1). Taxonomy (NCBI): domain Eukaryota; kingdom Metazoa; phylum Chordata; class Hyperoartia; order Petromyzontiformes; family Petromyzontidae; genus Petromyzon; species Petromyzon marinus. The sequence goes on along the minus strand of NC_133700.1, from coordinate 2,234,419 downwards.
GGGGGGCGAGGAGGTTGGGTTATATCGCGTAAAATATGAATTTGTGTCGTTGAATCCGCAAACCACTCGACACAGTCAATTAGTAAGCTTTGAGAATAGGTTTTCCCCTTTTTTCTGGCAACGAAACAGGTGTTAAGATTTTAGAACACAAAACTGAAACCTTTAACAAGGAATCACGTCTGCATTAACCACGATACTTGTGGTCAGAATGCAAACAAAAAACTAACTCTGATAATATTTTATGCATTGTCTTTGAAACTGATTGGTCCACACCAGAGACGGCTTTCTTTAGAGCCTCGTCTCAAAACGGTGTTAGACCAGAGGACGCCAAAAGGCGAACAGTGAGGGAAAAAAGTATTTGATCCCCTGCTGATTTGTACGTTTGCCCACTGTCAAAGAAATGATCAGTCTATAATTTAATGGTAGCTTTATTTGAACAGTGAGAACAGAATAACAACAAAAACATCCAGAAAAACGCATGTCAAAAATGTTATAAATTTATTTGCATTTTAATGAGGGAAATAAGTATTTGACCCCCCTCTCAATCAAAAAGATTTCTGGCTCCCAGGTGTCTTTTATACAGGTAACGAGCTGAGATTAGGAGCACACTCTTAAAGGGAGTGCTCCTAATCTCAGCTTGTTACCTGTATAAAAGACACCTGTCCACAGAAGCAATCAATCAATCAGATTCCAAACTCTCCACCATGGCCAAGACCAAAGAGCTCTCCAAGGATGTCAGGGACAAGATTGTAGACCTACACAAGGCTTGAATAGGCTACAAGACCATTGCCAAGCAGCTTCATGAGAAGGTGACAACAGTTGGTGCGATTATTCGCAAATGGAAGAAACACAAAAGAACTGTCAATCTCCCTCGGCCTGGGGCTCCATGCAAGATCTCACCTCGTGGAGTTGCAATGATCATGAGAACGGTGAGGAATCAGCCCAGAACTACAAGGGAGGATCTTGTCAATGATCTCAAGGCAGCTGGGACCACAGTCACCAAGAAAACAATTGGTAACACACTCCGCCGCGAAGGACTGAAATCCTGCAGCGCCCGTAAGGTCCCCCTGCTCAAGAAAGGACATATACATGCCCGTCTGAAGTTTGCCAATGAACATCTCAATGATTCAGAGGACAACTGGGTGAAAGTGTTGTGGTCAGATGAGACCAAAATGGAGCTCTTTGGCATCAACTCAACTCGCCGTGTTTGGAGGAGGAGGAATGCTGCCTATGACCCCAAGAACACCATCCCCACCGTCAAACATGGAGGTGGAAACATTATGCTTTGGGGGTGTTTTTCTGCTAAGGGGACAGGACAACTTCACCACATCAAAGGGACGATGGACGGGGCCATGTACCGTCAAATCTTGGGTGAGAATCTCCTTCCCTCAGCCAGGGCATTGAAAATGGGTCGTGGATGGGTATTCCAGCATGACAATGACCCAAAACGCACGGCCAAGGCAACAAAGGAGTGGCTCAAGAAGAAGCACATTAAGGTCCTGGAGTGGCCTAGCCAGTCTCCAGACCTTAATCCCATAGAAAATCTGTGGAGGGAACTGAAGGTTCGAGTTGCCAAACGTCAGCCTCGAAACCTTAATGACTTGGAGAAGATCTGCAAAGAGGAGTGGGACAAAATCCCTCCTGAGATGTGTGCAAACCTGGTGGCCAATTACAAGAAACGTCTGACCTCTGTGATTGCCAACAAGGGTTTTGCCACCAAGTACTAAGTCATGTTTTGCAGCAGGGTCAAATACTTATTTCCCTCATTAAAATGCAAATCAATTTATAAAATTTTTGACATGCGTTCTTCTGGATTGTTTTGTTGTTATTCTGTATCTCACTGTTCAAATAAACCTACCATTAAAATTATAGACTGATCATTTCTTTGTCAGTGGGAAAACGTACAAAATCAGGAGGGGATCAAATACTTTTTCCCCTCACTGTACAGCACAAAGACAATGCACTATCAGAGCAATGAGAGCTCGGGGTGAGCAACTACATCGTTGGTGTTCTAATATCTTAACACATGTTTTGTTGCCAGAAAAAAGGGGAAAACCTATTCTCATATTTTGGTACTGGCAAAGGAGGTCCCATGATGTAGTAATGTTTGTCACGTAAACAAAACGTGATGATTAGTTACTACTTCAGCACACCGCTTGTGCGTTGTAGAGTAAACCCACAACATTTACAATTCGAGCACCGTGACATTTGGCAAACTAATTGGCTCATTAAAGGTAACTAATTGGCACGTTTTGTTTACGTGACAAACCCTACCAATTGGCTGTGTGGGGTGGTGGCGGGTTTAACGACACATTTATATTCACGGCTAATATTGTTTGCTAAAGCCGAAGACGACGTGTGAGACTGACTACTGCTATATCCCATTCTTGTTTCTTTCTTTTGTTGTAAACAAGCAGTGACCCCCCCCCCACACACACAGCAAGGGCTCAGCCCCGCCATCACCGGCTACTTGCGACCTTCAACCAAATTCCGCACGATCGCCAAAAACGTGCCGGCAGCCTCTGTGTGGCCTGGTGCGGCCTCTCCACTGCACCGCGCAGGCTGCCACGGTAGCGCCGAACGCCTCTCCAATGCGTTTGTCAGAGGTTGCGCCCCGTGGCTCCCCGCGCAATGTCCGACGTGTCGCTTACACGCAGCTGCTGCAAATCCTTCGGTTAGCCGGAATAAGCTCTCGGCACGGGAAACCGAAGAAGCTCCCGGGCAAGTGCAGCGAAACGTCGGACATCGCTCCACGCCATCCAGAGCCGTGCGAGCCACGAACTGTTCTCTCCCACACGCTCCGGCCCTCGGCCGCACCGTGCGGCCCTAGGGGCTCGGTCTCGCCTGGCTTCCGGTGCCCACGTAGCCCGCCACCCCACCCCGAGGGCCCAAAGCGCACGCAGCGCCGGCCTTGAGAGGCCCTCCCAGCGCCGGGGCCAGGGTCACGCCTCGCGCTGCGTTCACGAGGGGCCCGTTCCCACCGATCTCGCCGGTGTCTTTCCCGCCGCTGCCCTTTAGACTCGGTGAACATTTGTTTAATCTCGCTGCCATCTCGTGCTCATTATTTTAATAAATCACACACCCGCTTGTCCGATTTGTTATCGTGCGCGGCGAGACTAATTAAATGAGATTCATTCATCACGAAGTTAACCATCGCCACTTATCCGCACGGCCTCAAAAAAATCACGTGAACTACATTTTAAAAGGTTAACAACTCCGAGCGGAGAATTAAAAATTGTATAATTCTCCCGCGTTTAAGGCGGATTGCAAGGGAAGGCGTAATGCACTTGAGTGAACGGCGAAAATCCTCCGTCAGCAGCGCCGTCCGTGCTGTTAACCCAGCTCCGAGCCTCTGCCTGAGCTCTCGTCAGAGGGGATTCCAGCAGCCTCCCAAATATTTGACTCCCGGGGCAAGGCGGCGACAGCCCCTGCCGCTGGCCACACAGCCCGGACACCACGTGACTCTGCCTGAACGGCGGCACGGATCCTAGAGCGCGCAGTTCGCCGTTTGATTTATTAACGTGACGTACATTTTTCTTTGATCGTAAGAAATGACGAAGAAACGACCACGGGCCGGTGAATTCAGCTCTCGCCCGTCTGGCTGAGCGATGTGAGTTCGTGTGGACCGCATTGCAAGCGTGAACTTTGCGCATGCAACCCATGCACCGAGATTCCGGCGCTATACGTGATTGAGATGCGCAAGCAGTCGTCCGCAGATCCCCCTATTGCCGTACAGACTTATTCTTAGCTCTTTTGGTAAAGTCACGTTGAAGGGAAACAATAAAATAATGAAATATATATAAAACAATAAAAATTCTCACGACGTTTCGACCATAACTCAAACGGTCGTCGTTTGTGTTATGGTCGAAACGTCGTGAGAATTTTTATTATTTATATATATTTTATTCTTTTATTGTTTCCCTTCAACGTGACTTTACCGAAAGAGCTTAGAATATGAATTACTGCAGTCACGAAATCTTTAAATCAAATTTTTTTCCATACAGACTTGTTTATTTGTATTTTAGCAGGTAAGGCCCACTCAGCTATGCAGCTCTTTTTCAGAAGCGACCTGGCCACAAATCATCCCCCAACGAAGTGGCTTATCGTGTGGATATTTATAGCAGGCAAATAATCTAAACGCATGCTTCTAAACATGGGAGGGAAGAACCAGAGGACCGGGAGAAAAATCCACGCGACCACGGGGAGAACATGCAAACTCCAAATAAACAAGGCGCCAGGGTCGGGATTGAACCGACGACTGCCTGTACACTGGGCGAGGTAGTTAACATCTCGCCACCGTGTTGGGATATGCGCTGCTCGTGAGCACCTATTAAGGACATCGTGGGATCGGTGGTGCGGCTGGGATCGCGTCCGGCCTTCTTTTGTGTCCCCAGTAATTTTCACACAACAGGTGCTAATTTAAGACTGAGTTGACCGAAAGGAGGCCCAGGAACAGATCAGACATCACTCGCCACTGATGTTAACCGGGGGCGGAGAGCAAACTCAGGTCGCCACGTTCGTGGCGCAGTGGCACGTTGGCCACTGTGCCACCGCTCCCCATGGATACATGCACATAGACACACGGGCGAATCCACCGCAGCAGTTGCACTGAGCTGCTCGCCCGGAATAATAAAACTCGATCGCGTTCGTCAATAACACCGCGGCCTTCAGAGGAAAACTATGAATACAAACGGTGACGTTTCTGGTCATGTAAATTCAAGCCTACCATGTTATTCTCCTCTTAAGATCTCTGCGTTACTGACGCTGCCACCGAATAATAATAATAACGCGTCCTCCGAAAGCTCTGCGGAGTCTCGGGAACAGACGCTCCGTGACCCAGCCGGTGCGGAGGGGCGAGGGGCCTCCGTGCATCTGGCACCGCCTGTGAAATTAATTTAGTGGAGTGCTCGCCCCCGGGAGTAGAGCGCAGGCTGTGGGGGCTCGGGGGTTAAACACGGCTCAGGGGAGGCGTCGGAGGTGACGGTGACACGGGGGGGGGGGGGGGGGGGGGTCGCGCGGGGCACCCCCGAGACAAAGGAGAGGAGTCCTCGCCTGGGAGCGCCAGTGGTGATTTAACATCCGGAAACCTTATTCACTTTGCGCAAGCAAAAGCCCCGAGACTCCTTTCATACATTTACATTAGCTCACTTGAGATCTATCGGCGGCAATGTTGGGCCGGTTTAATTTTGATTTCACTTCATCAACAGCTATAGTTATTTATATTTCCCCCCCCCCCCCCCGAAAAGGTGACTCTGGGGAGTGCTCAGCGCCCAGGTCATTTGTTAAGATCCCTGTGTTTGTTTTCAATGTAAATTGAAAAATTTCACAAATTACATCCATTTACATATCTGGACAGGCCGCACTAAATGAATTATCGTGATAAGAGCGAACGTCCTTAAGGATAATTAACTCAAGGCATGAGATATTAATCTCATTTTTGCCTGATGAGATTCCGCTCGGCGGGGCCTGCTCGGCGGGCCCCCTCCCTTCCCCTTCCCAGCGCCCTCCCTCGCGCCGTCGCTCGGGAGAGATGATCCGTCCGTGCCATGTCTCTCGGTTCGGTAGGGGCGTGCACGTGATCGTCGGGCGGACTACACGACGGGGTGTGTGACGCGGCCGCGGGGTATGTGACGCGATCGTCACGTGAGCGAGTGATGCGGTCGTCGGGTGTATGATGCGACTTGCGGGGCGGACGACGCGTCCGCTGGCACGCCCGCACGTTCGTCACGTCGCCCGCTTGCCCGTGCGATCCCGTCAGGGCTTCCGCTCGGCCACTGCCGTGGGCGGCTGGCGGTGACTCGGCAAAGCGGAGGCGCCCTTCACGCCCGCGTGCGGCAAACTTAGAGCTGTAACGTCGCAGAAAAAGATGGCGGGTTGCGTCCATTTTTTTTAATTACACGCTTTTATTTAACTCACTCTTGTCTGTCGTTGTATCCTCAAATCTTGTAACTGAATTTTAACCCACTTCCCAATGTGGTGTCAACCGCAAACTTGGTATACGTATGTCATACTGATGACAATACTATTGTCTATCATAAAAAAATAAAAAATAAACATTTTAAACAATCTTTTTTATATATGTTATGCTTCGGCTTGGGTCTAATTGTCCACGGTAAACTGACGTTGGCTGTATTTGGCCACGGTCCCTTACGTTGTGGCAAGCTTCGGGGCCACTTCCTGGAGTTCTTCCATTACTAGATTGGTACATTTAATTAAAGCTTGTTTTTTTAAAATATATATTTGTATTCATGAGTAGACGGCTCATCGTTCCAGCATTGCTGTTTGAGGACTATGGCAATTACACAACAAAGATTGGTGATGATGAGTGCAGAATATACTCGAGAGGTCCACATCCTGCTCCCAGCAGGTAATTCCACCTCCACAAGACGTGAATCACCCCGGCCAGTTGAGTTTCTTCCGTTCACCGCATCAGCACCGCCTCGTCGGCTACGCCACGCAGACACTGCCTGCCGAAGGTTCGGCCGCGCGTAACCCCGCTGCTGCCTGATGAGCCACGGTAGCGCCGAAATGTGCCGAAAGCCGACGCCACCGCGCCGCAGCCGCGAGACCGAGGGCCTCGGCTGCTGCTGTAGCTGCTGCTGCTCCTGCTGCTGCTGCAGCAGGGGAAGGGTGGAGGCCTCGCCACACCGGCTCTCGCCAGCGCGCGATTCAACCTCTTGGCGCTCCCCACGGAAACCACTTTAAATTCGTCTCTCCTGCATTGCCCCTCCCGTACACACCGTCTCGTTTGCCAGCGGCCATCCGTTCCGTTCGCCTGCGCACGTCATTTTGCCACCGGGCCGCTGAACGAGGCAACCCTCCGCGCCGTGAAGATCGTGGGGGTTATTTGACCATGCTTCACCGTGCCGCTCGGCGTGAGCGAGTGAAGACAGGGAGCATAGCTGACTGAGCAAGGTGCGATGGATTTCATTGCACGGCCCTCTGCTGACAACCAAGCCCCACAAGGGACTGTTTCACGCACGGTGGTCCAGGCTCGACGCTGCTTAGCTTCTGTGATTGCGTGCATTCTGGGTGATTCGGTCATAGGTCCAAAGGTAAAATGTTCAGTCAAATTTCATCCTACATAATTGGTTCTTATAAGGACAATGCAAAGATAAAGACAAGTATCCCCCCGATAGCCTCAACAGATTGTTTGGGCAAGTGCCGTTAGCGAGCACCTATGAAGGCCGGCACGGCACACGAAGGGGTGGGTGGTCAGCACCACGCCCAGCCGCGTTTGTCTCCCAAGTTGCGATGTTTACACACCACACCAGGTACTCATTTGAGGCCGAGTCGACCTAGAGGAGGCCCAGGATGAGTTCAGATATTCGCCACTGGTGTTGGTGGCCGTGAGCGGGAATCGAACTGGGGTCGCCGGGTTTGTGGTGCAGCGTCGCGCTCACCTGCCACGCTACCGCTCCCCTAAGTACGACGCGATGCACGTCTCCCGAGCATTGTCGCTCCTGTGGCCCTGCACTGCAGCTCACGGTGGAACTCTCCACAGCAGCAGCAGCAGCGCGACTCACAGCCTCCTCCTCCTCCTGCTCTCTCACCAAGGCCCAGGGCCGTCAGTGCCAGTCGACGTTTGTCACTGTGGTAACCCCCACCGTCCGGATCGGAAAATCTCGCCGCGCCTTCACGGCAGCGGCATTCAATCCACGCTGACGGTTTGAGAGGCTCTTCGAGGCCCCCGGGCGCTTTCGCCCCGGCTATTGAGCAACACGGAGCCTGGTTCCACGGCTCAAGAGTCACGGTCGTACACATGTCCACGAATGATACTGCGCGCGTTATGAATTGCGTCATTTTTCATGATGAGCGGAATAAAGCGTCCTGATCGATGAATCGCCGCCCGCACGCAGAGTAACTTGCCCCCGCTGCCGCGGTGTCTGCCCGAGGATCCAAACGTGGAGGACGCGGTGAGTGTCACAATTTGTTTCAGCCGTCGCCACTGAACAGGAGGAAGAAATTAAAGCACGGGTGGAAAACACTTTTTAAAAAAAACCCCCATCATTGTCGGCCGGGCCTTGTGTGAAAAATACACCCGATTGATTACATTCCACTTAGCGTGCTCTTACACTGATTAAAACGCTCCGCGCACGGAGCACTTTTTTCTGACGCGCGGGCAACACGAATCATACTGGCGAGCACGAGGCAGGCCGAGCCGCAACGCTCACAGCCCCGAGCGGAGCCCGCCGCTGCGGCTCGACGCAACGTGAAGGGCTCCAGCCTGACGGGACGTCAAAACCCCCACCCCATGGCACCGTCAGTTTGTTGTCTTTCCGCCGCGCCTCCGATTAGCACGGTTGGCTACGTACGGCGTGAAAGAAGCCCAACGCATGTACGTGCGTACACGACGTTTCTCGCCGTTGAAGTCGATTCAACGAATTGTTTCCAATCGCAGTGTCTGGGCACCAAGGCGCCAAAAACTGGCCTGGAGTGCCAAGCGACCGTCAACAAACAGCACGAGTGAAGGCGTAACAGAAAAGAGACGATAGGGGAGGCAATGCCACAGTGGAATGGTACAAGCCGCAGAGCGGCGAGCGATCGATCGAGCGAGCGAGCGAGCTCCCGCGACCCGCAGCGTGGCCTGCCGAACGCAGTGTGGACGAGACGAAGCAGCCACTCTTGCAGAGTCTTCAACGCGGGTGGGGAAATCAACGGCGGGTAGAAGTTTTGCGGGAAGAGCGATGCAGGGAGCGGTGATGGACGGGCGGACGAGGAGCCGACTTGTCGCCGCTGAGCGGGAACGAGCGAGCGACCGCGTTGAACGAGCGCGTGGCCCGGATGGGTTCTCAAGAGCCGCAGGCTCAGCACGTCACGTGCGAGCACGAGCAGGAGCACGTGCACACGTGCAGAGCGTGCGCCTGTGACTGAACGTGGCAGCAGCGTCGTGAGCCACTGGGCAGTGGGTGCGTTGGCCAAGCGAATTTATTTTGTTGACTCCATCCTACGCGGGCAGTTTTCACCGGCGTAGCGTTAATCAAGATATTGCACTCAATTAAGGCGAAGTGATTTTTTTTTGCGTGTCATTGCGCGAATTAGTAAATGAAGTGAGAGCATTTGGAAAAACGGAGGTCATGAAGGTGTCCGCCGCACAGCTGTTTAATTAAATAGAGAGGGGGGAGGAATCTCGAATGGCCCTGTCGCACGCCACCTCCCAACAAACGGGGTTCCAACTACCACCTTGATGGGCCCGGGTGGCCCCTTTCCCCGCTGTCGGGAGCCCGGCCCTGCTGACGAGGAGGCCCAGGCTCGCCCCCAACACTGGACCCCGCTCGCCCATATTTCACTCCCCGGTGATGGACAGGAAAAACACAAACGCATAAAAAAAGCCTCAAACAAGGGGAGAAAGGCCGGGAAACTTCGAAGCGACGATGATTAATGGGCACGGAATTAAACGGGAGCGCTGCAGTGAGCATATCCTGGTGATGTGACTTGAGCTGAGTGAGCGTAGTTGAGCGGCGTGGTGAAGGGTGGTGCAAGTGTGGCGGGCGGAGTGTGGTGGATGGTGTGGTTGGTGTAGTGTGTGTGGTGTAATGGGTGGTGTGGTGGTTAGCTTGGTGGAGTGTGTGGTGTGGTGTGGTGGTTGGTGTAGTGTGTTGTAGTGTGTGGTGGTTGGTGTAGTGTGGTGTAGTGTGTGGTGTGGTGGATAGTGTGGTAGAGTGAGTGGTGTGGTTAGTGGGTAGTGTGGTGTAGTGGGTGGTGTGGGGGACAGTGTGGTGTAGTGTGTGGTGGGTGGTGTGGACGTTTGGCTTCTGCAGTGTGGTGCGTGGTATGAAAAACTGGCAGACCACGCACCCACATCGCCTACCATATACACGCACGTGTATGAACTGTGTATGCCATGCAATTGGGGGTTTGGCCAGGAGACGTCATAGACGCCTGTCCCCCCGGGGCCTCCGGAACAAGCTTATTAGTTATATATTTATCACAAATCCTTGAAAGATCTGGGCAAGGTCCCATCGGTGAGCTCCTCCGGCAGGCAAGGCTGCGTTGGCTGGGTCATGTAGCCCGCATGCCCAGCCACCGCATGCCGAAACAGCTTTTGTTCGGCCGGATCGAGGGGGCTAAACGGGCGCGGCACGGGCTAGAGAAGAGATGGAGTGATGTGGTACAGGAGGACGTGGAGCTGAGTGGACTTGCCGATGACTGGTACCAGCGGTGTCAAGATCGGCCTCTGTGGAGGAGGCTCGTGAAGGACGCTACTGGGCAGTTGGAGGCAGTCGCCCTCCAACAACAACGGAGGGCGGAGGAGCGACGCTCACAACAACGAGTGGAGCGCCGGGTGGCTAAAGCACAGCGGGTTGACACAGTAGAGGGCACAGGTGGTGCATCAGCCAGTCATCTCAGTCGACCCGTGGCACCTGCTGGGTCTGCCCCGTGACCTCCTGCCAGCGGGCGTTCGACACTTCACGTGGCCTCAAGGTGCACATGGCCTGGCACAAGCGTCGTGGTGACGTCACCGCCACTTAGTGGCGAATGGCGGTTGTTGTTGTTGTCATGCAAGTTCATAACCACGGGGACACACGCAGTGTTTCCAAATAAAGAACGGCCACAAAAATGATGACATCCAGAGATAATTTGACATCTTGAGGTTATCGCTGTACAGTGCGCACTGCACACTGAATGGGACCTCTTGCACCGAGGCAGCAGAGTTATATTTTATGCAACAGTTTAATAAATTAGCCACGATGGCACGGGGTGGGACACTGTCCCTCCCGCGAAATGACAGTTAGGGTCTTATTCTCGTTAAATAATTTAGCATGACATAAATTCGTCTATACATCCATAATAATTCAGGAAGATAAGAATTTCCCAACCTATCATCGAGTCTTTAAAACCCTGGCTAAGGAGACCATAATGCACGTTCTACGTTAAAGATTAAGTTCTAAAGATGTGCAATTTGCAAAAATAAATCTCAGTATATATTTTTTTCTTTTAAAAAAAAAATCATCGCCGTGGTGTCCGTTGAGATGAAATCACATTAGGCCTACATTTCTCCATTGCCCGACTGGTGATCCACCTGGACCACAACGGCTCGCGCTCCTTGAAGACGCCAGAGTGTTGAGGGGGGGGGGTGGTGGGCGGTCAAATTCCAAGACGTGCACAAACGCACTTGAGCGAAGACGCAGGAGACTCGGCCGAAGGTTGCCAGGTCGGCTTCCGGGCGCTCAATCTCTCGGTTTATTGCACGCCAAGGCATTCGCCAATGTTTGCCGCCACATCCATTGTGACTGCACGGCCGATGCTATCCCCGCAAAGGCAAGGCTAACGGCGCCCGCGAGGGCTGATTACACGGCCCGAGAAGTTCAAACCCCCGCCAACGCGTGTGACAGCCCATCAAGCCTATCTCGCGGCTCCCACAAGGCGCGCGAGCCCGGCTTGCCGGTCCGCGCGTAAATGATCGCCGTGTTCTGTCATCAGTCAGAGGCAGTCGAGGGGGCCCCCACCCCACCACCCCCCCCCCACACCCCGCGATCGCAGCGAGGTTCCTCCACCCGGGGGGCGAGCCCTCGAGCCGGGCGGGAACGAGCGAGCGACCGCGATGAACGAGCCTTGGCACGCCGCCATCAAGATGCGATCGTGGCCAAAGCCGACGATGCCACCCACACCTCTCCAACGCCCTCCACCCTATGCCAGCTCCCGGCATCTCCTGCCGCCCCCATGAGACACTCGACGGCCACGCGGTACGACGCCGCTTCAGGGTTCGGTCAGTCGCGGTTTCTCCAAAACGTCCCGACGAGGTACAACCCCCCCCCCACCCCCAGCCTTCAACACACTCCCGCAGAGAGGTGCTCCCCCACTCAGTTAAGGTCGCGCCCCACCCGGCCGAGCCTCTCCTCCTGGGTGTCCCCATTCCGCGCCGCCGCCCGTCGCACGAAAAAAGAAAACACCAAGGCAAAGATCCCCCGTATAGCCTGCACAGACTGTTGGGGCAAGTACTGTAAGCGAGCACCAGCCAGGGGCACCCACGAGGGAGGTGGGGGGTCTCTCTCTCGAGTCAAGTGAGTGTCTCATCCCAGGCTCATCCGGGGGCTGTTCCTCTCCGGCACTCGTCGCGCGCGGTCAGACGCCCACCTCCATCAGCTGGAGAAGCGCTCCCACAGAGCTGAAAGGCTCGGAGGAGCCGCCGCCAGACGCCTCTCACCGACGCAAGCCAACGCCTTCGGCGGTTCAGTGCCACATTCGTAACGGGCGCTTGTGACCGAATCACGCCCTGGAACGCGCCCCGATGCCGTCAGATCTCTTGAGCCTGGACAGCGCTTGCTTGAGTGACCTCCACGCACAAAGTTGCCATGAGCACGGTTGGCTACTTACGGTGCGAAAGAAGTTCAGCACACATTAGTTCTGCTTTGGGAAGCAGAGCGCAGTGCATCAAAAAGTACATTGTTGCACTCTACGTCTATGCTCCCCACCTTCACCAACAAGCACGGACCAGAGCGGTGAAGCGTGATCAGGTATAGCACCCAGGAGCCACGTTCAAAGGGGAGCCCCCTAACCCACACGGCGAGGGCTGACAAGTGGGCCACTGAGCACGTGACAGTGCAGCACGGCGGGGTGCACAAGGTGCCCCCATCATTCATCCGACTGCCATTGCTTCTCCCCTGCCTACAATGGGCACGTACGTGTATGGACGCATGTTGAACGTCTTCCGCACCGTACGTAGCCAACCGTGCTAATCGGAGGTGCGGGGGAAGGACAAGAAACTAATCACAAAAAGCACTTCAGCAACAGAACTATTGGGTCCCGTTGTGGTCGGAGTCTCCTTCCGCCTGGTGGTGATGTGGCCTGCGCCTGCAACCTGGCACTCCAGGAGCCGCGTGGCATCCGCGTGAGTGTGCCGCTAGGGTCGCCAGCACTCCCTCACGTCGACTCTTTGAGCTGCCCCCCCCGTTGTTTGGACGAGACGATCGATTCAGAGATGAGGATGTTGCGGTGTATGTTGGGTGCAACAAGGAGGGACAAGGGGGGGAAATTAAGAAGTGAGAGGAAGATTCAAGGTGGTAGAAACCACAGGGAAGATGGGAGAGAAAAGGCTGGTGTGGTTTGGTCATGTTGAGGGACGACGGGGAAATGCAAGTGGAAGGAAAGAGATCAAGAGGAAGGCAGAAGAAGAAGTGGGGGGCGATGTGGTACGATTGGACACGGTGGCCCGAGGAGATGAAAGAGAGATGGCGCAGGACAGGGCAGCGTGGGGAAGGTTGGCAAAGACAGCGGACCCGACATGCGTGGGACAAACGCGTGGAAGAAGGAGAGCTCAGCGGATCGTTCCCAGCGCTTGCGGCGAGGCGTTGCGGCGACGTCGCCGTGGGTCGTCGTGTCGAGCCCGGGGTTGGCCTCATTTCCCAAGTCGTGGAGCCGTCGGCGATTTTTTTTTTTAAGCGGTTTCCGTTGCGGCCAGGAAGCTCTTCCTGTGATTTCAGGTGGCCACGTCGCAGACGTCCAGGGTCCTCAACCTGTCATGATCGTATCTCTGTGCCTCTCTGTGTATCTCTGTGTGTCTCTCAGTATCCCCATGGTGTGGCCACGGAGCGGATGTCTATGGTCCTCAAGCTGCCGTGATCGTATCTCCATGTGTCTCTTTCTCTGCGTATCTCTGCGTATCTCTCCGTATCTCCTCGGCGTGGCCGTGTAGCGGATCTCTCGTGCCCCACACCTGCCACGATCGTTCCATTTCTCCTGATGTCCGGTGCGGCGCTTCCAGTGAGCACGATACAGAACGTTGCATGTACCTACGTATGTATGTTGAACTTCTTTCGCACTGTACGCAGCCAAACCGCGCTAATCGTTCACGTTCCCTGGTTTCAGGTTTTCTGGTGATGCATCGGCAGGCAATCTCTCCCACCCCAGACACGCGAAATTGGCCGCATTGATGGTGGGGTATAGTGTAGGGGCAGCCCGTATCTTGCTACCAAAACCAGCCAGCTTTGGAAGACGTTTGGCTAAAATGCCCTTTGCAAGACCAAGGGCTGTCAGGATGACATGCCATTCCCCGCAGCGTAGCTGTTAATTTCTGCAGGCCCGACCACATCAATTGTCAAGAATAAATGTTTTTGGCGGACCGTTCCACAATTCCATGGCAGGATCAGGCTGTCCATCGGCAAACCACTGCGCTTGTGTGAAGCCTCATCCACGCAAGCTGGAATCATCCAACAGAGCCAGGCGCTAATCACGCAACCAACAATTAAACACAAGTAGTAATAACGACATGCATCCGTCCCATAATGTTATAACGGAATTTAGAGCAACTTAAGAATGCTTTATGTCAGCAGAGTGTGCGCGTTCGGGTGTCTGCGGAGCATCAGCGGTGGGCGGTATCTCACGCTCGCGCTAACAAGGCCATGGATGCCAGCATGGCTATGCGTTTAGCAATTACCACACGGTGCTGCCGAGAAAACGACGCCGTGAATAAGCCCGTAATTACTCGCACCCCGCAAGCCGGAGACGTAATTTCCAGATGTAAAACTGTTTGGGGCTCGTGAAGAACGGTCATAACGTTCCTGTAATGTAGCCTCGCAGAGCTGGGTTTTTGACAGCCAATTTGTGGCTTATTGTTCAATACGAATTTTTAAGTCGGTACTGGCAACAACAAATGCTCTGCGATCCTTACTTGTGCCGCTCAATAAATTTGCCACATAGACGTGAGTGAGAAAGGTGATTTTTCACTCCTCGAAATTGTCATGGAGCTCCCACGGTTTCGCGTCTTTTTTTTTGCTTCAAACGTGAATGCATTTGTATTTTATTAAGCGCTCACCACCCCCCGAGACAGATACTTTTCATAAAAAAATTGGTCACGAACGAAAAACTTGTTGAGAGAAAAAATATCAAGATGCATACTTGGAAATACATTGAGATACAGGCAACGGAACACGTGGATTAGAGAACGCACGCGGGATCATAAATATCAAACTGTAAAGCAAAGGTGGGCTTGGGCCTGATGCATCACGGCCAGAAGCGAGGATGGACGACGATGATAACGAAGCGGCGGTCTTCGCAACGCGTCCGAGGGGAACTTCGGCCGAGGAGACGGAATCGATGAGATCAGTTCGTGAGCAGGTGCTCGATGTATTTTTGCATCGCGGGATCGTGAGAGAAGACGGGGGCCTTGGGAAGGCATTAATTGGACGGTGGATGTATCGCGGCCGGTTATGATGAATGGCACACCGGCACTTGCGAACGCAAGATCCCGTGGACGTTCAAACTCAGGCACGTGGGCCCACGCACGATGGGATAGCCATACGGTGGCCCAAACTCTTTCGCGCGCGACGGGAGGGGGCCGTGCCCTGCGCTCACGGCCCTCTCCCGGCGCTCGACGGCGCCGTCGTAGGCCGGACCGATTATTTTTCTCCGAGCCTCGCCCGTCGTTCCTCAGCGCAGCGCTGCTGAGAGTCTCTCGCGAGCGCACATTAATTGGCACCATCTCAAGGGTATGCTTGATTCATTATCCAATAACGGCGTGATGGATGGAGCCCTCCCGTCGCCGCTGATACCAAGCCGGGCCGCGATCGGAATCCGAGTGACACTTGCGGAGACGCTGCCGAGCGCCCGCGAGCGGTCGAGGGCTTTGGCTCATGAGCGCAGAGTACGACGTTACCTCGGCCGCGCCTTTTAGTCGCCGTTCACGAGGGCTCGGGATTTGTGAAATTTGGGGGAGAGACTCTTGGCGTTGGGACTCAAAAACGCAGCTTTTGTAAGCCTCCCGACTCCAATGAAGACACCCAAAAAGCCATTTCAATAAATAAAAAATGCACGGTTATACCTCGAAACTACTGGTAAAACTTTTTTTATTTTACCAGGTAAGGCCTACTGACCTTTATAGCTCTTTTCCAGAAGTGACCTGGCTGTCACAAATGATAGCTCAACGAAGCGGCTTATCACATGGAAATGTAAAGCAGCAAAATACTCTAAACGGGCGTTGTTTCTAAATGCGGAGGGAAAAACCGGAGGACCCGGCGAAAAATCAACGCGACCACGAGGAGAGAGAGAGAGAGACACGCAAACTACAAATATACAGCAGACTTTAGGGTTGGGAACACACGACCTCCTGTATACCCAGAGAGGTAGCTAACATCTCGCCACGGCGATATGCCAGTAATTGGAATAAAAACGAGAAGCTGCGTCTATAGTTTCGGAGTACATGCCACAATTTGCATGGCCGCTGTTTACACGATTGCAGTCTTGAGTTCAGCAACACCGAGAATCGTGGTCAGATTTGAGAAATGAATTTATTTAAAGTCAGCAGAATAAGCAGTTATAAATCGATGGCACTCCAAGCGGTCAGAGTGAGAGCTAGATAGCACCGAAAATCTGTTCGGAGTCCCATTCCTCTTTAATTATATTTCCCAACCACAATAGAATTCAATTTATATCGAACTCGAACTAATATTAGCCACAGAGAGCTGGCAGCACTTGGCGAGAGGCACGGGGCGACCGAATAATTTATCTTGTGCCTTGAAATCCGTGCCTCGGCTTCTGCAATCGCAGACACAAAACGCCGAGCCTCTTGGCTGACCTCCCCGCCGCCTCCAACTCAGAGTGAGCCATGTGCCGTGCTCACGTGACCCACGGTGGTGCTCACACTCGTGACTCGGGAGTCGAAGGAACCCCTTGTGCACCGGCACGTGCGTTAAACCTGTCCACCCGTTTAAACATGCCAAAACGATAACAAACACACACACGCACAATGTCACTTGGTTTTGGCCAAACAAGACGACAAAGCTGAAAAATGTACCTGCAAGTGACTCTATTGTGCTTACACATCGTGGAAATATCGCCCCCCAACTGTGAAAACTGAGCAGGAACCTCTTTAAAAAAGGGTCTTTGAGACTCAGTGTCGTGACGGATACTGCACGATGCAACCGAGTCCGTCCAGCACTCTCCGAGTTGCATTGGCTGTTGGTTGCCGAACGAATAGATTACAAGGTCGCGCTCACCACGCACAAAGTGCTTGCCAGAAGTTAAAGCATCACGCCAACTCCGGTCGTCCTCGCAGCCGCCTTTGGCTAAGCGCCGAACAAAGACGGTCACCGCATCGCACGCTTTCAGATGCGCTCCTGCGGCCATCTGGAATGCTCTTCTGATATTAGCAAGTCACTGGAGTCACGTTGAAGGGAAACAATAAAATAATAAAATATATATATATAAAAATAATAAAATTCTCACGACGTTTCGACTGTAACACAAACAGTCATCATCAGGTGATTATTTTATTGTTTCCCTTCAATGTGACTTTACCGAAAGAACCAAGAATATGAATAACTGCAGTCACGAAAGCTTTCAATCAAAATTTAAAGTCACTGGAGCTTTGCACTTTTAAATCTAGATTGAAAACGAATTTCTTGAGAACTGCTTTTTTACGTTTAATTTGTTGTCCTTCGCCCCGCACCTCCGATGAATAAGGTTTGCTACATACGGCGCGAAAGAAGTTCAACTACAGTAAGATTTTCCGGGGTAAAGGAGCCTCGCAACAATAATAACAACAGAGATCAACCAAACATTGCCGCTCTACCAGCCTGGCATCAAAGCAGCGTCATCTGTCCACAGGTGTCCCTGTGTCGTGGAGCACAGGGGAGCTGCGTGGAGGTGGTGATGGTTTTGGTGTTGGTGGTGGCTCGGCTCAGAGAGCGTGAGATTGTGGCCGCGTTCCACGGATGGTGCACGCGAGGAATTCGTCAGCCGGCGAGGCGCGCCGCGAGCGTGCACGGTCGTGGTGGATGAACGAGAGCCCGGAGCGAGGCAAGAGCTCCGACTTCCAACGGTAAAATCCTCAGTTTCTCTCCGAGTGCTCAACCTGACACCGCGCACGCACCGCTACTAAGCGAGCACTCCTAACCCATGCGCAACCAAAGCTCCCACGCCTCCGATCAGCAGTTGGCTACTTACGATGCAAAATAAGTTCAACACACGTACATTTTTCCCTGTGGAACGGGGTGTTGGTGGGGGGGAGGTACATACACGTAGCGTTGAACGCAAATAATTCCGCAAGCCTTTAAGTGTATCAATCGCTCTCCCTTGAAACATTCCGTTGTAACTTTCCCGACCCTCAATTTCCATCTTTGACATCCTTTAATAATAATAATTAAAAAACAACGGGACGTAGCACTAGAGAGTAGAACTGCGCGGAGAACTCTGGTAGAGCGGAGCGGAGTGGAGCGGGTGTAAATATAGGCAGCAGCTGCCCGGCAGTGGCCTATGCAACTTGGAGTGGCGGCGAGCGGCAGGAAGGGCTCCCCGGCTCTCGCCTCGGCACCAAGGATCGACCACCGCGTCGCGCACGCACAACGGAGATCCGTTTCAGATGCGGCCCCCCATGGCACACGCCGCGCAGACGCAGAGCAAAACGCAGATGGCGGTGAGCCCATCGCAGCAGCAGCTCCCGATAAGCGTGGTGCCATCTTTAAGCTATTTACTGCAACCAAAAACAGATTTTCTGCATTCGGTGTTAATATATGTTAAAATATGCGATACCCTATCGTATTACTTCGTAAATTTCAAACTTTGAGAGTTTACTTTGACGCATGGTAGCAACGCACATTATTTACGTCTTACATTAATACTTTAAAACAAACATATTTGACGCATGGTAGCAATGCACGTTATTTACATCTCACATTAATACTTTTAAACATACATTTGTACGATTTTCACGGTGTTGGGATATTCACAATGTTTAGCCATTGGGAGCTACGTATTCCATTTCAAATAACAGCCAGCATGTCACTCCAGTCACGTGTAGCACACAATAAACTCTTCGTTATGAATTCAGGGACCGTCCCCAAAAATAATGTCGGTGTGTGACGACGGTGAACCAAATTGAAACCCCTATTTATTACCACAATCAACTAAACCTGCTACTTAAATAAGAAATAAACACAGACCAGGACTCGCCGTTTGATTTGTACGCAGCAAACACCGCAGAGCTGCTGACGGATCACGCATGGATGGTCCCGGCGGGATCATCCGCTGGAGACGCCCGCCAGCCAATAACTCAGCTGCACGCTCGCCACGACCGTAACCCAGCCCCTAGCTCCACCACAGAGGCCACGGCCGTCCCCAGCCCCTAGCTCCACCACAGAGGCCACGGCCGTCCCCAGCCCCTAGCTCCACCACAGAGGCCACGGCCGTCCCCAGCCCCTAGCCCCACCACAGAGGCCACGGCCGTACCCAGCCCCAAGCTCCACCACAGAGGCCACGGCCGTACCCAGCCCCTAGCTTCACCACAGAGGCCACGGCCGTACCCAGCCCCAAGCTCCACCACAGAGGCCACGGCCGTCCCCAGCCCCAAGCTCCACCGCAGAGGCTACGGCCGTACCCAGCCCCAAGCTCCACCACAGAGGCCACGGCTGCCGGCGGCAACAGATGGGAGCGAGCGCTCACTCACTCGGGCTCCACGGACATCTCCCTAGCAATGCTCGGGTATAGTCCCAGCCCTGGGCCCGTACCAGGACTTATCTGTGCACCAGATAGGGTGGCCGTCCTCTCTCTTGTGAGGTCGCTATCCTGGGATGTCTCTAAGTCTTCCGGAGACACAACAATTCCCAACTTTTGTCAGTTGCATAATAAGTGCGCTGCAGTTAAGAATTTTTTTTATTTCGAACTGATTTTTTGGTGTTCAGTTTGTTGTCCTTCTCATGCACCTCCAATTAGCACGGTTGGCTACGTACGTTGTTAAAGAAGTCGAACATACATACATAAACATGCAGAGTTCCCTTCTCTTAAGGCGTTGTGAGATACTCCTCTTCCCGTAACATGTCTCGGGTTTTTTTGTATCTCAAAGCGTGGTGCCAGGACTAGGCCTGCATCAAGCCTGCACGAGATCCTACGCGTGTACCGGCCGTACTCCGCATCATCAGTATTAGATCAATAACAACGTTGCTTGTGCTTTTTTGTTTGTCTCACTGCATTGTGAGTTCCTTGCAGGTGTGTGTGAGTGTGTGCTCGACACTCGGGCCTGCTCTGTGTTTTAAGTGAATCATTCTTCTCGGGTCAAGGTCACTTATACCCCGTGAAAAGCGCCGGCCACAGTTCGGCAAGGACGGCAAAACTGACAACGCACACCGACTCCCACGTTATGAATGCGATAGAAAAATGTAAGGCCACTTGCATGGCCTGCCCTGATTGCCTTTTTTCAATTAATTTGCCTTTACATGACTCGCTGAGAAAAAGATAAAAGGGTACACGGCTTTGGAGTGAAGCCATATTGATTCAGAGAGATAAAGTGATTACCAAATAAATACTTTGTGCAAAGCATCATTTACCATTCTCCCCATTAACCTCCTGATGAGCAGAAAGATTGGGCGTATTTATCACCATTGTGGAAGACAGGGACAATATTCTGCTTCTCAGACTCTCCGGGGATTCCGCTGGCAACCTTGGAGGAGGTCGCGCTGCGGGGCGGTAACTCGTTATCGCTCGTTTCCGTCGACCTCGTCATAGTGGGTACGGCCTAGGCACCACGTGGCCCTGCTCCCGCTCCGTGCTCTCGCTCCATGCTCCCAAGCACTGCTACATGCTCTCGCTCCATGCTCTCGCTCCATGCTCCCATGCACCGCTCAGTGTTCCCACTCCATGCTCCCACGCACTGCTCAGCGATCCCGCTCCATGCTCTCGCCCCATGCTCCCACGCACCGCTCAGTGCTCCCACTCCATGCTCCCACGCACCGCTCAGTGCTCTCGCTCCATGCTCCCACGCACTGCTCAGCGATCCCGCTCCATGCTCTCGCCCCATGCTCCCACGCACCGCTCAGTGCTCCCACTCCATGCTCCCACGCACCACTCCATGCTCCCACGCACCGCTCAGTGCTCTCGCTCCATGCTCCCACGCACTGCTCAGCGATCCCGCTCTGTGCTCTCGCTCCATGCTCCCACGCACCGCTCAGTGCTCCCACTCCATGCTCCCATGCACCGCTCAGTGCTCCCGCTCCATGCTCTTGCTCCATGCTCCCACGCACCGCTCAGCGCTCCCACTCCATGATCCTGCTCCATGCTCCCACGCACCGCTTCGTGCTCCCCCGTGCCACTCCGTGCTCAATGAGAACCTGCAGAGCCATGATGTGGCCTCAACCCGGCACGCTCGCGAGCACTCTGCGTGAGCCGATCTCGGACGGAAGCAGCCGGCTCCAGCTCTTCTCCAGGAGTGGGGGGGGGGGCAGCAGAGCTGTTGTGTGGGGGGCCACCATAACAACAAGAGTGCTTCCACCGCTCGGTAGAGTGAACCTGGGTTGTCCCGAAGGGGCATTGGTGTTGCAGGGCCCACCGCAGTGCCCGCCCTGTTTCCACCTCTGAGGTACAAAATCAAACCATGGCATATTATTGGGAGGAGACTGAAAGAGGGCAGAATTACGCGTGGATGACAATTCTTCTGACGATGACTTATTCACCTCCAGCAAAGCCATACCGAGTCTGACGTTTCTTTTTTTTTGCAGGAGCGTCCTGCTACAGTGAGAAGATTGGCCCAACACCGATTGTGTGCGTCTACAGCGATGGGAGGAAATCCATGCAGGCACGGGGAGGAGAAAATAAAAAATAAAACACCACACAGAGGGTGCGCGAGTGAGCAATCGAGGGCACAAGCGTTTCCACTGGAGCCACCGTGCCAGACAAACGATCGTCCTGAGTGGCGCATTATTAAGCAGCCGAGAAAAAAAATCGATCCAGACACGACCGGGATGGGTGGCAAGTCGAGTCGGCGCTCCGACCGTTGAAGACCCTCGTACAGGAAACTTGCACAACCATGACAAGCGCGGGAATGAGAACGCGGCCACGAAGCCACGCGCAGAGGTCGGCTGAAGGCTGCCACCAATAACAACGGGTGGGGGGGGGGGGGGTCTGCACATCACCAGTCAGTGGCGGCGTTCGCCCACAGGCTTCACCGGTTTCTTATGCATGCGCTGCACAGTAATAACAACAACAATGGCAACAATCTCCAGCCATTCTCAATCGACCGATGGACAGAGGCCTCCCACCACCACACCCACGTCGCTCACGGGCTTGTTGTTAGATACACTTCACGACGCTGGTGAGTGCGGGTCGGTGAACCTGGGGGTAGGACTGGAGCGGTTTTGAACATCGCTTGCTGCCCGCGCTCGCCGTGGCCGGGAATTGATCTCGGTCCGCCAGGGTCGCAGCGCGAGTCCGCTGACCGCAGCGACACCGCTCTGGACAATGCGCGGATGTTTAAACGAATATATCGGTTTTTTTTGGGTTAGATCGCGTAAATATAAATGTGTCGTTAAACTCACCACCACCCGGAACGGCCAATTAGTAAGGTTTGTCACGTAAACAGAGCGTGCTAATTCGTTACGAGTACAGCGTGTTGGGAGAGCAAATCCAAAACATTTACAATCTGAGTACGACGATGCGCCAGTAATCACAACGAGCAGCATCAGGCGGACAGCCACATTCGTGACGTATAAAAACATATGTTTGCACGAAATGCCCTCAATTAAAATTGTGCTCAATCAAAACAGGCAATTTACCATAATAACGCAGGACGGTAGAAGCGATTCGACCGGCACCTAACGGTGAACGCTCAGCGCCCAGCTGTTTGCAGGACTCAATTGGCAGTGGGCAATCCCTTATAGTTAAGAGACAATTGCTGTAAATCGTTTATAAATACTTGAGTGGGCTGTCCTAGGGCATGAGCGCACAATTATATTTGAGCGACGGTCCGCAAAGCCGAGTCGCGGCTGTGGCCCTGCCGTGGCCACTTACCTGGGGAGGCGGGCCGATCACCGGGCGGTGTGGGCGCACGCACTCACCGGGGCTCGTCACGATTAATCGTTCCGGCGGTACGAATCAATCACTGCGAGAAAATGTCGTATCAATTACCTGCCTGCCTGGCCTCGACCCCGCAACTCAGGGACGATGCTCGAAACGATCACGCTTTCCGCTGCGGCGGCAACGGTCTGCTTTGCACAAATTGACACGCTCGTGTACGAACACGGGAGAAACAAAATTGTACGGACGGTGCAAAGGGGGAGACGTTCGATTGGGGGGGGGGGGGCGGGGGGGAGCGATGCAAACGAGCACAAACGGAGATGACCAAAAATTAATCGACTGTTGAATTGTAGCGATTGTGACAATGTGTCAAAGCCGCCGGAGGGCGAATCTTTACGAGTTTCGCGATATCCCAGAGGAGGACAACAACAGCGACCCCCGCACGAGGTCAGGCGGCAAAACCACCCTGCCCCCCCCCCACTCCCCCCCCCCCCACCGTCCTGCCCCCCCAACCGCCCCCCATTATACAGAGAAGCTACAAAGTAGCAGAGCTTTATGTACAAGTACAGCCCGTTTTTGTCCATCCGCTGCTGGATGAGGGCCACCCCACTCAGCGTTGATCGTGGGGGATGTTTGACCATATTTGACCATGATGGTCAGTGCGGGTGGGTGCAGGCGGGGAGCACAGATGTGTGAGCACAGTACAGTACAACAATATATTTTTTTCCCACTGCTCTCTGCTGACAATGTAGCCCCGCAGCAGCCTGTAGCACCTGTTTAGTGCATGGTGGCCGCCCATCCAAGCACTGTCCTGGTTTCAACCCTGCTTTCTGTGATCTGATGAGATCACGCTCTTTCCGAGTGATTTGGTCAGAGTTGGACCGTTCCAGTTGGTTCTATTTTTTTTATTAAATACAACGAAATAAATGTTCAGACAGGATTCTGAGCCCAGGCTGCGGGAAAAAAAACTGAGGCATTCCCTTCAACGTGGGGGTCACTGACAGCATGACGGATCCAATCTCACTCAGGGTAGAAGCCACAGTCCCTAATCAGAGGGGGAGAAAAAAAATGAACCTGCCCGACTATCACAGTCATTAGCCTGCAGTGTCCACTCGACCTAATTGAATGATTGACAGCTGCTCAATACAATTATCGTTTACCTGTGCACGGGAGTCCTGAGGCATGCACGCCGTGACTCGCAAACTCACTTCACGTCCCCGATAAGTGCACCCGACATTTCATCTCATTATGAAAACGGTTCAAAGAATGCCATAATTGATTACTTGTCACAGCAAAGCCTGGCTTTCAGTACGTACACATTACACGATTAGACGCTAACGTTGTCAATGCTTTCGTTACGGCATTTGCGCTGTTTGGTCACCAACGGTATAAGCGTGACAGTGTGGGAAGAGCACAACGTGTGGGCATTATCCCGAGCCCTCAAGCAACAACCCACAGCAAATTATATTGCAAATAGACCCGTGCCGGAAGGAAAAAAAATATCTCTCACCGCGTGGATCCGGATACCGGTGTTTCTGCGGGATTGTCCTTTTTTCGCACCATTAGGGCAAATCACCCGCGTAGCGAACAAAAGATCTCGGAAATCAAATTAGGCTGCCCCCGAAAAGCAGCCCATCTGCAACGCGGTGATGCTACACGGCCATTATCGACAATTAGCGCAGGCATTTCAACTGGAGACGATACCCACGGTGCCACTTACGACATTTCAGAAAAATCACCCGAGAATTACACGAGGCCCCATTTGCCCGGGCAATTTGCGACGGAGCGGCCTCACTCGAATACGTTCACGGGAAGAATTTGCATCGCCAGCGCCAAAAGATATTTAGCCTAATAAGACATTGCGCGGTAAATTTCAAGCATCATTTGCCCACGTCAAAACAATGATGAGTGGCCTACGCATCCTGGTCGGGGTCCCCAGCCGGAATAAAATACCACGCCGGTGATTTAGCGTTTAATCACTCGTAGTCGCCGTTTGCGACGGCGCTCCGAGAGAGGGTTCGGGGCTGCGGCGTGCGACAAACGAGAATCTCCCGGCCATCGCTCGGCCGTCCCCTGTTGAATACACGGAGCAGAGCTAATGCAGCGACACCGACCCAGAACCTCCAGGGCCTTGCTCCCAAGATGCAAAGCAGTTCGCGATTAGCCGGCCCGTCCACCTCCGCGCGAAATCGCGGGGTCTTGAAACGGTAATAAAAGGAACTTCATAACGTCGACGTTAATTTGACAAAACAAATAACAAATCAGCTGCTGGTTCACGAGGTCGGACTAATTGCCACAACTTGTGCGTCCTGAGTCATCGGGAGAAGAAGGGCATTCCTCCTCTCCTGGTCGCCTCCCATTTATTTGCGGTGGGAGGAAGAAGAGGAGGATGAAACGACAAAGAGAGTCGCGCACAGAATTAATGTTTACAGTGTGTTGTGTAAACCATCTCGACAGAGGCCGCTGACGTACCAGGACACCCCCCCCCCCCCCCCGATAGCTGCATTACCACCACAAGACGAGGGCCTCCGCACCCCGACAGCCGCTTCGCATCGAATTACTCTCGCAGTAACGAGCGATACATTTTTTTCTTCTTCTCAAAGTAGCCGGGAAATATATAGATTATAAAGTAGGCGGAAACAACGGCAGGAGCGCGCCAACGCATCGCCAGGGCCCGAGATGGTTATCCAGGCAGGACCTGCCACCCACCGCTCATTTGTCATTCGGATGAGAATACAACGACCTGCAGCCGCATGACAAATTTGCTATAAGCAAACAAACCTCCCCCAAGCACGGGGAAAACAAGATTAAAAACGGGACATAGCACGCAGTGTAAATCATGCCAGCAAGGCAGTACCCCTTGTAATTAAGGCATCAATCTCCAGTCAGCCCAGGCTAACAGCGTGCGCCTTGTCCATTAAGCTGCTGCAGGGAGCTGGGACGGGCGCGATATTAATCACCCCATTTTTCCAATATCTAGCAGGTAATTGCATTACAGAGGAAAAACACCAGTCAGACCTGTAATGGTCCCGGCAAGCCCCGGCCTCATAACTGATTTCCCCATGGCTGTCGGCAGCGGCAACCACAGCTCGCTCGCTCCACGCGGTGAGCTCGCACCGCCACGCACGCCACCTAACGCACCCGCCTCGCTAAGCGGGAGGACCCCCACTTTCGTTTATAATTATCGGTTTCGCGTTATTTTTGGAAGGACAAATTTCCCACTGCCATTGTTCAACCTCACGTGGCAGTTTATCTGTTTGCTTTTTTTTCGTTCCTTCTTCAAGCGCTATTAACTATTACTTTCAGCGATGGGAATCGATGGGAGCCTTGCATTTTGAATATCGATACCAATTTGCCTTCCCCCGCACACCCCCCCCCCCCACCGTGTGCGGAATCATTCACGGCTGCCCGCAGGGGACGTCCGTGGAGGCAACGGCTGCCCTGGAGACCCAGCCCACTGTAGGCAACCGTCCGGGTGGCTAAAGAGGACCAGCAGGAATCCAGAAGGGCACACGCGATGCCCCTTGCTGGAGCTCGGACTGAGCGTGCGCAGAAGGGAGAAGGGTTTCAGATTTCATTTGAGATACGATATTGGATGTGGCGTCACTCCCCGCAACATCACATTTTCAGACGAATCCAAAACAAAAAATACGGATCTGCAATTTTCCATTGTCGGTTCAATTTCCTGATTTGTTTTTTTTTGTTTTGGGGATCAATCCAAGGATGGGGAACGCGTCCCCCAGAGCGTGTGTATGGATACCCTGCCGGGACCACGCGCCCACTCTGCGATCAGTATCCCTGGCGAGATAAATCAACAAACGTGCAGGACTTTAACACAAGGCCACAGCTCACGATTCCCTTCTCAGACAAAAAAGGCCACAAATTGTGTTGGTTCTCAACCGTAAGCACATTTACAACCTCAAACGGTGCCCAGAAAGGGTTTATTAAGAGCCGAGTAAATTACAAAATAGATGGTTCAGGTTTTTTTGCACTGCCCCAGCGTCTGTGCTGCAATTAGAGAATCGATGTGGCCCACGGCAGCCTGCCAGGACATCAATCACATCGCCGGCCGCACGGTTTTCCTTATCATTTTCGAGTCTTTCAAGGGCTTAACCCTTCCAATTGTGCTATTGCTTGCTTTAATTTACACACAGCAGCAGCAGCAGGAGCAGGTGGAGTGTGCGCGGCCTTTCACGGCTGGGCGCGCGGTGGACCGGGCGGGCTCTGTTGCGCGCGAGGGGACGCGTCGGTGTTCGTTATCAGCCCGTACGGTTCGCTTCCTCCCTGGGTTCGCGTTGCCAGCGGCTGCTGCTGCTGCTGCTTCTGCAAATCAGGAAGAAGGCGAGCTGCTCGCCACGTCCGGTCGCGGAGGAGCTCCGACCCCAGCACGCGGAGCGAACAATTGGGACACCACGCCGAACGTGGCGCGGTGCAACCCCCCGAAAGCACACGGGAGCGGGGATGCGCTCACCGTGTGTCAAAGGGGAATCGTGCAGGGGAAAGGCGTGGGTTGGCCACACGCTCGCCAGCACGAGCCCATTAATTCACTGCCCAATCGTTTATTTATAACCAGGCACACTATCTCGTCTCAACCGCACGCTGTAAGCAAAGGCAACGCGCGCCCTCAAGTCGCGTCTGCACCATCCGCTGTATCGCCAAGCCTACCTCAACCTTCGCCCTGAAAGGCGGTGGCGGTGAAGCTCGTGGCCGAAACGTCGACACAACGACGCGACCCCCCCCCGCCCCCCGCCCCTGCCTTGCGTCGCACGGTAGATTTGCGGCCCCCATCCGAGCGTGCCAGCACCGAATCGGCAAGGCCTCCTCGTGCTCCGCTCGCCGCGGCATTTACCGTTTTGGAGCCGACGTTTTCAAAATTGTCGAGCTCACGGCCGAGACGCAAGCGGCGTTGTTTTTTCTGCGTGGGCTGCTGTGAAGGCGGGCGGGCACTGGCAAACAAAACTCGCCGCTCGCGCCGTCGTCCGTGGCCGCGGGACTCGCGGCGAACGCCCTCGGCGCGCGAGTCCCCGGGAGCTGCGGGGTTAGGGGGTCAGCGCACCGGCTACACGGCGCCGGGACCGTCGGCACGAGAGGCGGAGGAGTTTGGGGAGCTGTCGCGCGTCTCAATCCACGGGCTCATTCAGCCCGAGCCGATGCCAGAAGCAATTTGCGTGGGCGGTGGGCTGAGCCATTACAGCGGAGTTGGAAGTCGTACGGGAAAAAAAAAGTTTTATGGAAAATAATAGAATAAATCCCAACAAAATGCCAATGCATTTTCATGGCCACATAAAACTCTAAAGTTATAAATGCCTCCTCGCTTAGCGAGGGATTTTAAGGTACGGCTTTCACCATTTAACATCCTTCGAGTATTAACGTGCATTTTAGAATCGTCAAATATATATACGCATTATCAATTCATCACCATCGCGAAGAGTAGTTAATCATTTTTTTATTATTCTTCATCCGCGTCTAATATCAGGCTAGGACTATATGAAACGTCAGCGCAGATGCGCTCCCCTTCAGATTTACCGTCTAATACAGTGATGTACAGCAGCAGGGGATGAAGCGGGACGTGATCCCGGAGATCACATCGGATTATCGGCGCCCCCACCCCACTGCACCCCCCCCCTCGCCTCTCACGCCCTCCCCCCTCCACTCAAAGCCCCCCTCCCTGCCCCACACAAAGCGGTTGCCAGTGGGAGGGGCCGCCGGCCGCCGTCGTCAGTCCGCGCCGCCGAAGGGAGGGCGGCCTCCACCAGGGCCACGCGACCGCCTCGTCACGTGGCCACGCTTCACTGCCCCCTCCACCTCGGAGAATTTGATGAACTGTTTTGTTATTTGTCTCGGTGTGCCCAGTGTTTGTCCGCTTCATCGTCGTGATCATCGACCGTGTTCCATCCACCGATAGATGAAGGCCTCCCAAAGCCATCGCAGTCCCTCACGATCCGCGCGATGCCACGACCCACTTCGCTCACGCGCGCGAACTGATCTCATCGCTCCATCTCCGTGGTGGGTTCTCTGTCGGGTGCATCCTCTCCTTTGGCTGCCATTCTGTCAACAGCCTCATCCAGCGGAGGTGCGATTAGCACGATTAGCACGGTTGGCTACGTACGGTTCGAAAGAAGTTCAACGTACATACATCGGCACATCATCCCTTCCAGCCATCGTGTGTCATACCCCAAGCCCACTTAGTTTCCTTTCACAGCCAATTTGATGTCTCCCCTGTGCATCTGTTTGCTGACCCACGTGCTCTTGTCGTCCGCGATCGGTGGACATAAGGAGACGGTTTCAGTTCGCTACCGCCAGGGATAAGGGTTAAAACGCGGCGACGTTCGGCCCCAGCGTCAACCACTCGCGCGGAACCAAACTTGATTTACGTGACATCGCAACCGCAAGGGTCCCCCGCCGAGACGAGCAAACGCGACCGCGGGGAAGACCAGAGGCTGGTCGAGGCGAATTAAGCCCAGCTGGGCTGCTCCACGGAGAGGGAACGCCCCATTAGGTGCCTAACGAGGTAGCGGGCTCGCGGAGCCGGGGCCATCGAGAGCCAAGTGGGGGCCCCGGTACATGAGAAGCTTTTGCCTGTGGTGGGCTCCAACCCTCCTCGTCTCCCTGTCGCCGTTATCAAAGGGAACAACTTTGCCCTCGGCCAAGATTGTGCCCAGTGTTATAATATTTACCAGCCGTACGCTTTCGCACATTAATTTGTTGGAGACTGGACCGAAATGAATATTTTACGTAATTTTTCTTGGGGGGGGAAGGTGGGGGGGAAGGTGGGGGGGGGGGAGGTGGGGGGGGCCCTCCCTGAGCTTGGGGCCCCGGGTACACTTCCTGTTCTCGTCTGGTGGCTCAATACAAAAAAAGTTACGACAAAGACCCCTGTATACCCTTAAGCACCTATGAAGGCTGGAACGGCACACGACGGGGTGGGTGGCCACAACCATGCCCTTGTCTCCCCATTAGCGGTATTTACATATCGCACCAGGTACCCAATTGAGTCCGTCGAAGGGAGGCCACCGGACCAATTCAAATAATCGTGAGCGGGAATTTGACTCAGGTCGCCGGTTTTGTGGCGCAGCACAGCGGACCGCTGCTCCACCAACCGCTCCCCACGCTGAAAGGGCTACGGCCGTGAGCCCGATGCAATTCCGCCGCGAACAAACGCTTCACCGAGTCCGCAAAACCGCTCCCCGGCGCAGCGTGACCCTGGCCTTAAGCACGGAGCTAATGCGCAGGGGCGCGCCGGAAACGACGCCACTTCGCTCAATTGCCTAAAACGGAAGGGCAATCCAATCAGCATTCCTCGCGCTCGACACTGACGGGAGCCGACGCCGGGGTCGCGGCCGGAGGCGTTGCGGCAACGCGGGGGGGGGGGGGGGGGGCGGGGAAAAAAGCGAGTTGCGGCGGCGCGCCCCGCGGCCTCGCCGGGCTCGCCGGGCTCGTGACGTCCCTCCCCGCGGGAAGCGAACCCCGCGGCGAGCGGCTTTCGCCACCGGGCACGTGAGCGGTACGGATGGGTGCTCTCGTGGGGAGGTGCGTCGAAGATTAGGCGTTGTTCGTTGAGGCTGGAAGGCGTGCATCCGAAAGCGTGATTTCCTAATTTCGGCGCCGCGTTTCTCACGAGTGGGTGACAGAAGTGAGTTCCAACGATGTCGTAAAAAAAAAGGGTGACGAAGCTGATATTGTGCACAAACATACGCAAGAATGTACGTTAGGTAAAGGCATTCATCTGTGACAATCCAAAAACCTAAATGTTCTGAAGCGAGTGCTTCGCACTCGGTCCAATCGCCAACGGAGCGTGACACTGAATCCGGCAGAGCACGGGGAGAAGGCCACTGGCGCCTCCTGCATCATATTACACACAGCGTGCGCTCCCTTACCAATGCGCACGTCAGCTCGGAAGCCGTCGTCGTGGCGATGGGGCCGGGGCCACGTGCCTCACCGCGCCCGCGCGGCCCGGCTGCGATTGGCTCGACACCGACGATGATTCGTTTGGTGCCGCGCGTAACGGCCGACCCCACCGGGCCCACGTCACAGCTCTTGTTTTGTTTGACCTGCGAGGAGAACCGAGTACACCGCTGCAATTCGTTAAGGCGCGGTCAGAGGCCGGCAATAACAGTGGCCTTTGGAAGCGACGTAAGATGGGGCGGGAAGGTTCGCTGCGGCGATTGCGCTCGTGGAACAGCGCATTATGCACGCGACACCCAGCAGAGTCTCTTTATCCGCTATGGTTTAACAATTGTGAATTTCGCGGGGTATACATCTGCGGAGGGGCCATAGAAACGGCGCAATCTCTGTAACGTCTATGGTTAAATGACCACGGGCACAGTGGCATGTGGTGAAATCCACGCGACTTACTAGACTTGTCTATTCAGTTAAGCCTCACCGAGTAGAGTCTCAAGACTATTTTATCAGGAGGGTCCTGCCAATGTTTGTTTCGCAGTAAGGGGGGGTTATGATGCCGTGCATAATCTCTATTGAGTAATTTGCGGCTAGCTTTGCAGCATTGGGATGTTTGGCTAATATCAGTTGTACGAAGGAGAAACTACGCAATTCGATTACTTAGCCCGTGATGTGGATGACCTTCGACCTAAAACTAAACTATTTGTATTTTACTCGGTGAGCCCCGCTGAGCTATAGAGATAGTTATCAGGTGCGACCGGGTCACAAATGATAGCTCAACAAAGTGGCTTATCATGTGGACATTCACAGCAGGCAAATAATCTCAAAGCATGTTTATAAATGTGGAGGTAAAAACCTGAGGACGCGGAGAAAAATCCACGCGACCACGGGGAGAACACGCAAACTCCAAATACAGAGCAGCAGGCGTCAGGGTCGGGATCGGGCCCACGACCAGGCAGAGGTAGTGAACATCTCCCCACCGTGGTCGCCCACACCTGAACCCTGGACACCTTCAGCAAGCAAGATGTTCTCTCTTAAGGCATCTTCCAGGTTAAATATTCCATGAACAAAAAACCAAGGTGAATTTCAGAGTTGGCTTCACATGCACCTCCAGTCAAAAATTCATTGAGCGCCACTGCGAACCCGAGCCACTTTAGTTTGATTCCGGGCCATGCCTACCACCAGTGGCGAGTGATATCTGAGCCTGTCGCGGCCAGCCCCCTTTTTTGCCAACCCGCCCTGTCCAGTGCGGTGAAGTATAATCAAACAATCCCCAATGTACGGAGCCCCGCGGGGAGGCCTTCATTCAGCAGCAACCTTGGTAAAGGGCTGCGCTTATTAACAATTCAAAACCGAAACATTCACGACACACGGGATGATTGTGCCCCCACAAATAGAGAACCTCGCAGCACGTGGCACTCCCATACTCCAACCCAATAATAATAAAGCAAAAATCTCCTGTGGGGTGGGGTGGGGGGGGGCCCTATATAGCATGAGCCCGCAGCAATCGGTGATGTGGCCTTGCAGCAGCGCAGGGGTTCACGGCTTAAAACCCAGCAGCACCCGTCCTGATTATTACCGCGGGTGTAATAACCACGATAATAACGATATGCGGCCGTGTGCATCACAGCGGACGTTAAATCTTCACCCGCGACGTCATGTGCAAGAGGAGGCCAACGTGTGCCGGCGTCGGGCTCAAAAAAATTTGGCAAATTAAAAAATCACACCGCAAAATGTACTCGAGTTGGATCGCGCGCACACAGAGCAGAACGCTCACTTCACTTTATTTTACCAGGTAAGGCGCACTGAGCTGCGTATCTCTTTCTCCGAAGCGACCTTGCCACCACAAACGATTGCTCAACGAAGTGGCCGATTATCTCGCGGAAATGTATCGCGGCCAAATACCCTCAACGCGTGGACGTTGATTCGAAATGGGAAGGGGAAAAAAAAACCGGAGGGGCCGGAGAAAAATCCACGCGACCATGGGGAGAAAATCACGGCTCCCTACTGGCAGGCTAACGCGCCCCAGGTCACTCTTGCAAATGAGAGCCATCGAGGCTTCTCAATTCACACCTCGTTCAACAGTACCAGACTTGAAAGACTTGAGCCCGAAGCAATCACAAACCGTGGCTGTGTGTGCCGACTGAGGATGACAGTGTGTCCTTGTACGCAATTCTCAAACTACAGGTTCATCGCAGGTTCCAGGGGGGAAGAGAGAGACGTCTCAAGCCATTGGCGGTGGCGATGGGGCGGGGGGGGGGGGCTAACAGACTCCCGATTGCGGACAACAGAAGAATGTTGAACATCACACGCGCAGAGGCCGCCGGGAACAGGCGGGGAATAATGGGATCAATAAGTGACCGGCAATGTTGGTGCTCGGTGATAATAAATAAATAAACGGACACATGTGCCGGTGTCCATCTGCCTCCGCCCCGGCAACCACCCCCGTCTCCTCAGGGCCCCGGCTGTGGAGCCTCACAGACTCCCCCCTCCCCCCCCCCGTGCAGACACCCACCTCTGCGACCTCTGACCCCCCCCCGCTCACCACCCCCCCCCCCGCTCACCACCACCACCCCCCCCCCCCCCCCCGTATAAATCACCTTTCTCCTCGCAGGTCAAACAAAACAAAACCAGAAAAAATGTCCGATGATAAATGGGCGGCTTTTAAGTCGAGCGCGGAGGCACACAATGGGGCGCGCCGTGCCCCCCCCCCCCCCGGGAAGGGGAGGGGGGGTGGGGGGTTGACGGCGGGCACGCGGTGGCGCGGGGGGGGTTGATACGCCACGCTCCGATCCATACAAACGCAATAAGAGCGCCAACCGAGAAGGGGTAAATGAGGTCCGGGGCCGCTGACAGATGAATCCATCCGGGGGCGGCGCGCGCCGTGGATGCAGTTGTGAACACGGGGGATGAGGAGGGCGCCGGGCTCCTTCCAGGATCATTGCCGTGAGGGAGGCCGCCCGCCTGCCCCCAGGGCACCGCCGACACAGTTCGAGTCCCGTGCGGCGACGGGGATTGCCGCTTGGGTTCAGCCGTACGAGTTCGTGTCACGCGCAGCTCCACCAGGCACGGAGCTCCACCAGGCACGGAGCTCCACCAGGCACGGAGCTCCACCAGGCACAGAGCTCCACCAGGCACGGAGCTCCACCAGGCACAGAGCTCCACTAGGCACAGAGCTCCACCAGGCACAGAGCTTCACCAGGCACAGAGCTCCACTAGGCACAGAGCTCCCAGCTCCACCAGGCACAGAGCTCCACCAGGCACAGAGCTCCACTAGCCACAGAGCTCCACTAGGCACGGAGCTCCCCAGCTCCACAAGGCACAGAGCTCCACCAGGCACAGAGCTCCACTAGCCACAGAGCTCCACTAGGCACGGAGCTCCCCAGCTCCACTAGGCACAGAGCTCCACTGGCCACAGAGCTCCAACAGGCACAGAGCACCACTAGCCACAGAGCTCCTAGCTCCACCAGGCACAGAGCTCCACTAGGCACAGAGCTCCACTAGGCACAGAGCTCCACCAGCCACAGAGCTCCACCAGGCACAGAGCTCCACTAGGCACAGAGCTCCACTAGGCACAGAGCTCCACTAGGCACAGAGCTCCACTAGGCACGGAGCTCCGCAGCTCCACTCGGTTTGGCGACTTCAAGTCAGCAGCCAGCTCTGGCTGGCGGCCAATGATCCCGTCCGTGCCGTTAGTCGAGCATCGATCATCCTCGCGATGCGTCAGCGGCGGCCACGCCTGGGCCCGCGTCGCCATCCTCCGCGTAAAACGCCGCTCGGCCTCCTCGCGCAGGTGGGCCCGCGCCGCTCACCTGCGCGACGTCTCAGAGAAACGTTGTTGTTGCAGCAGCGGTGGGGGTTGATAGTCCGTCTCCAGCCGTCCGCCACGATCCCGGTCTGGCATTCAGAGGTCAAAAGCACGATTTCCTCCCTTCACCTGCCTGCGTTTTCTCTCTCGATCCCTCGGGGATGAAACAAGATGAAACACGTGTCAGTGATGCATCCCATTCCGCGGGGAGAGCCTCTCTCCTACCCCCACCGAGACTAACGCAGCTCTCCCCCCAACCCCCACCACCCCATCCATCGCTCCCAGCGCCCTCTCCCCTCCCTCCCCAACCTCATCCTCCCCTCGTTGGCCCGCTCGGGCCCAGCGTGGGGCCCCAACGGAATCTGCGCGACCACCCCCCCCCCCACCATCTCCGTCCGGCGGAGTTGGCGAACCGCGCGGGGATCGGCGCGAGCGGCGAGCCGCCGTCTCCCCCCACCCCCCCGCGTCGTCCCCAGGGAAAATGAGGAGACGCAGGGCAGGCAGCTCGCTGCGCGTGTCCCCGTGAATCGGTCGCGCTGCACAGAGAGAGAGAGAGGGGGAGCACAACTCCAGGCGAAGGTGCCGCTTGGGTGTAAATGCGTGCGGCACAATTAATTACTGCGCCGCGCAAAAAAAAGAGAAAGAAAAACCAGGCCATCAGAGCAGCCAAAACAATGCCACTGTACCTCACAGCACGGGGCTGAGATGGAGAACGAAATGCGGAGACAAAGATCCCCCCAAGGTTGCATTTAACAGGCTGTTGGCGCAAGTGCTGTTAGCGAGCGCCGATGAAGGTCGGCACGGCACACGAGGAGGGTTAGATAGCGAGCAGCAGGACCGTCCGCCTTTGTCTCGCTAGTGGCAATGTTTACACACCACACCAGGTACTCATTTGAGTCACATACGCGCAAAGATCCCCCGTCTAGCCTTAACAGACTGTTGGGGCGAGCGCTGTTAGCGGGCAGCACCAATGAAGGCCGGAACGGCACACGAGCCGGAGTGGGTGGGTGGCCAGCACCACGCGTGTGTGTACGCGACTCATTTAAATGACAAACGCACGCGCACGCACGCCCATGCATGCACACACACCCACCAAGACATGTACACCCGTGCGCGCGCACACACACACACCGGCAGTGAGTGGAGCATGGCGGGTGCGTCTGTATGCATCCCAGGTGCCACCCACGGTGTGCGGCGCTGGAAGCCACCCCCATGGGCGGAAGGGCTCGCGGGATGAGGGGGAGGGGCTGCGATTCCTCTGAGTGATTCCACATGAAGTGGATAATCCGACGGTCAGCGGTAGCAGCGCAGCTACAGGCCACAGATCTCAAAAGCCAAGGAGGGGTCTGGTCTGGTTAGGACTTGGCGAGGCGACCACCAATGAGCGATCACGATTTGCTCGATTCGATTGCACGGTGGGGGGACGCGGCCTCTCCTGGGTCAAAGTTCACCAGAAATCCCAACCTTGTTCTCCGAGGAAACACGCCATGGGGTAGGGGAGAGGGGGGTGGTGTGTTTTGGAGAGACGCAACACCAAGACCCGCTCTGTTTTGCCTGTGGATATCAAACACTCCGCCGGCAGTTTCTGCCGTGAACGTCGATGAACTTGTCTTTTACCCCAACGACTGCCAATGCCCCGCATCAATTTGCAGCGCGTCAATAACGAATGCGCGTAGGCGTAGCAGCAGCAACAGCAGCAGCCACATGGGCTGAGCTCGGGCCGTGTACAAGGGAGCGTTTCCCTCTCACACCGAGCTGCGAGTGTGTCAGGCCGGGGGGGGGGGGCGGTTTGAGATGTGGTCAAATGAAAAGGTCAGCCCAGCATTTCATCTGCCCATTGCCCTCCCGGCCCGAAGGCTGAGAAAACATCGCTTTCCTCCCAGTGAACGGGGGGGTGGGGGGTGCAAGTGGCCCTCATGATGGATGGGCCACCGCAGGTGCGGCCCCCTTACCAGCGAAGAACCCCGGACGCGTGTGAGCGTGGCGTCACCGCCGTCCCTCTAAGCGCACGCCGCTCTGACGCCGCCCATGGCTTTCGCTAGAACTCTCTCCGCTCCCAAAGCCGCCCCGTGAATGGGCCTCGTAACTACGCTGCCATTGAGGAGCATTTGAAATACAAAGTGTCGATGTACTGGCGGTATTAATCATTTGCCCACCTCCCCCCCCCCCCCCCACGACGCGATTGAGCGAGCGTGTGGTCGGTCAGCCTTGCCCGCCGTGTACCGTGTCGGACGTGGCTGAACCACACCGGAGGTGCAGTGGGCGAGGGCCGCATTCACAAATCATGATTGGCGCTAACTTATCTTTTTTTTTACGCCACGGCGGTCATCGATTTAAAATTAAGCTCTCATGTACACACCGCTAATTGATACAGGAGAATAATATACAATCGCAATTAGTGCGTTATATTCACTTTAGCAAATATAGAATTGTTATTATTATGACGTCACCGCACATATATACTTTTTTCCCCCTAGTCACTCAGAGACGACAGCACTGACCATGAGCGATTGCGAGTGACGCAATCTCACGTATGTGCTGTCGATTTTCCTGGAATTTCAGGCCACTTGCGGGGACAAGTGGGTGAGCGGCACAATAAATTAATCCTCTGGGTGGGGAGGGTTAGCGATGGCTTTCCGCACGAGGACAACGCAAGATAAATCCGCAAGTAAACAGACCTGAGCAGAGTCATTTGCTCACTCGTGCTAACTGTAACCCAAGAGTCGTTTGTATACATTCAGCCTCTGTGTAAAGTCAAGTGTAATAACGATGCAACGCGTGAGCGTAACAACGTACACAATAGGCCAATTCGAGACCGCACGAGACACGATCGTGACCATCGGATCGGTCCTCCCATCATGCCTTGCGTCTTACGTGACATCACTATACGACGAGTATATTGCGCACAGCCTTGTTAAGACCACCAACTCAAAAAAAAAGTCTCAATTGTGGCCGTATCATTTTCGACAAAAGCAGGACAACGAGGCGACTTTCTACCGGTCTCATCCTTTGTTAGGAATCATCAGTGCGCCATAGCCATCTTTATCTTCTGCCGACGAGCGCCTCGGTGACTTTGCGTGACGGAGCGCTCAGTGATCACCGTTGGGAAGAGTTTGGCCCTCCCTAAGGGTGACAAGAAACCAATCGTAACCCTTTCTTAGCGATGCGCGTGTGTTGGTTTGTGTCCGCGTGCTTGCACAAAGCCCCCCTGCGAGTACCTGGGGACCCGACCGTACAGCTGAGCTGTCCGATTATTTGAGTAACCGACCACCGGTTTCGCTCCATTGATCGGATAACACGAAAATATTTGGACAATAAAAAAAATGTTCGCCTTTGTTCCCACGTGTGCCGCTGGACAGGAGACGATGGGCTGCGCTTGGCGATGCCATCGACTTCGTCAGCTGCGTCACGCTGGGCGTGGCTATTGGGGGTTTCCTGCCTTTGCTGAGGCAGGATGTGGGGGTGACTGAAACGTTAAAAGAGGCCTGACAAATCGACCACAAAATAAGCACTGCAGTGGCATGACAATTTGTTTGCACCTAATCGACTCGCCCACCCAGCTCTCCGTGACTGCCACGAGGTCTCACCGAGCCTCGGAGCTCGGAGGTCGAGCCGTGCCGGATTGAACCAAATCATCCGTCGAGGAGTCGTTTCCACACGGAAATAAATGCGCCGAGCGGAAACACGCGGCCCACAATCCGTCACAATTAAACCACGGGCCCCCGCGCATCCCAACGTCCCGCACGCAAGCCGCGCCGTAAAGAAAAAACCCACGACGCCTGGGCACAATATTCTGCTCGCTCGCCAATATATTTCTACTTTTCTAATAAGGAATGAAGGCAGTAAAAAAAAGCAACCGCCTGAACCGTGAATGCACAAATGAGAGCACAGAGCAGGACAGGTTCCCATGGATACGTGCCAGTGGCGTGTACCGCATCTGTGCCCAGGCGTGTAGCCCACGCGGCGCCTGGCACCCGTTCCGTCCGGCACTCTGTACGTACGTACATTGAACTTCTTTCGCGCCGTACGGAGCCAACCGTGATAATCGGAAGTACGGGGGAAGGACAACGAAATAAACACACGCAAAAAAAACAGATCTAAATCTAGATTTAAATAGTACACAGCTCCAGCGGCTTCCTACTATCGGAAGAAAGAGCATTCCAGACGGACGCAGAAGCGCATCAGCAGGATGATCGGAGATCGCGTGATGCTTTATGCTCGTTGACGACATCACCCTACCCCACAATGCACGGCTCAGCCAAGAGCAAGGAGAAGGTGGAACCGTACGAACCCAACGACCCGCCAGCTTTACTGAAACAACCAAATAAAAAATAAGCCACCGAGCTCGCTCGGCTCAGATCCATTCAAACGCTACGGGTGGCGAGCGGGTGATTGGGCGGCAACCGTCTTCACGGAAAGGCATCCACGGCACCCAGGGGGCATAGCCGTAGCTCGCGTTGGTGTGGCACCCGCCCCTGGGCTCGATCCAAGTTTCTCCCGGGGAGGCCTTAGGGCATCTGAAGTGGGCAATCAAAATCGTTTTGCGTTTTCTTCTCTCTGTCTCTCAGCTCTCGCCAAAGAGGCTGTAAATGGAAGGCAACTCACCAGGGTGGACGGGTACACGGTGTGCTAGTCCTGGGCACACAGCCACCTGCACTTACCCCCACCCACCAAGGCAGAGCACATAGAGTGCAGGCCAGCGGAGCCATTGGGAGGAGGAGGAGGAGGAGGAGAGAAAACACTGACGCGTCTCTCTGCAGGCCAGGTAACTCAAAAACATCACAACACACACACACACGGTTAACTTACTTAGAAATGATAAAATAACAAAAATAAAAAAATCCCGCACAACCATGCAGACTGTTGGGCTCAGCGCAATTGATCAAGAATATTTTAAGGGCAACAACGGCGCACGAGTGGGTGGTGCTGCGAGCACCACGCGCAGCCACCTTTGTCCTCTACGTTGTGAACTTCACAACTCTGTACCAGGTACTCAATTGAAGCTGAGTTGACCATGGGGAGGGGGGAGATCCAGGCTTAGTTCAGAGTACCACTTGCACCTGAAGTTATCCATCGCCAGGATTTAAAACCGCGGTCGCTGCTCTGATCCACCGCGCCACCACTCCGCGCAACTTCGAACGCACGCACTCACACAGAATCGCACCGTCAGCGGAGCCATTCCCATCGCAGATAACCACTTCACGCTCCAATTGCAACACGAAAGAGAGGCCCTTTTGTGTTTCTGAACGGGGTTAGCCCTTCCCCACCGACCCACGCCCCCCCCACACGTCAGTTTGGAGCCCGTTACGTAAACGAGCCGGGGGCATCGTGACACGCGCTCGCCGAACCGCGCACTGCACACGCACGGCTCGGACGTGGCCTGGTGATAGGGCACAGCAGCGGCGGGGCCTCGGACGTTGTCCTAACGATGGCCACGAAGCTCTGTCGAGACTTCTGGTGGTACCGCGCGAGTCGTTCGGCGTGATGTCCCGACGTTTCGCTCCGCGTGTCTCCGAAGGTGCCGGCGTGCGGTGCGACCAGAAAGCACAACGGAGGGCGCTGCGCGGCACGAACCTGCGAAATCCTACGCAGTAAATCAGAGGAACCGGAGGAAACCCATGAGCGCCCGTGTTGGAAATCGACCCCAGGTTCTAACTGCTGTGAGCGATGGGAATTTCCACCTCGGCGCCACCCTGCCACCAAGTCAACGCTCAGAATCGTAAACGTGCCTATCCCGTTCAGCTGCAAGGTGGCTCCGATTAAACAACAACCATGACACCGCTCGTTGACCACGGCACTCTACTGCGTAATGGACATTCGTATATCAAAATCGCAGCAGAAGGAGCAAATTGCCACTGCGACGTCAGGGCACTGAGTTATGGGGCGTAAGTAAGGCCTGACGAGCAAAGCTCTCAACGTTACTAGCACCGCTAGGGGGGCGTCCATAAATGACGTCACGCACCTGGGGGGGGGGGATCAGACAATTGTGACGATGTGTGACAAGGGGGGGGGGGTTGAGAAATGTGACGTCACATCAAAATGCGCAACTTTAAATAAATATAGACAACACGTTCTACTTAATTAAATAGACTTTTTAATAAATGTTTTCTCCTACAACATCAGAGTGCATCGCCACATTAAATACGCATTACAATGACAATAGTTTAAAGCTATTTGAAGCATGTTTTTTTGGGGGGGGAGGGCAGAGCTTTGTGACGCCATATTTGAGGGGCGGGGGGGGGTCTGACTTTTTGTGACGCCGTGTGACGAAGGGGGGGA
This sequence comes from Petromyzon marinus, assembly GCF_048934315.1. Lineage (NCBI taxonomy): Eukaryota > Metazoa > Chordata > Hyperoartia > Petromyzontiformes > Petromyzontidae > Petromyzon > Petromyzon marinus. The sequence continues at coordinate 2,193,714 of NC_133700.1, read as the reverse complement.
GGGGGGGGTGTCAAAAATCGTCCAAAACCGCGTCACGTCCTTTATGGACGGCCCCTAGAAATAAACCTCTGGCTCGGCCGTGCTGCGCGTTCAGGCCTGAAAAGCCACCGCAGTCGAGAGTGTCAGCGAGGTGCCAACCTGCGGTTTGCGAGCCGCACGTGGCTCCCGGCCAGTCCGAAAGAGACGCAAGCTAAATCGAGTTTTCAACACCACCGTAAATTAATCTCCAACTTTGAAAAAAAAAACATCCGCGTGTCCGGCCCGGGGCACTCGCCCCTGGCAGCGAGATGAAGCAAGCACCAGCGAGCTCCACCTCCTAGACCCCTTCTCTTGCTCCTCCTCGGGACGCGAGAGAGACGCATACCTTAAATATTTGTTTTTTTTGCATTCATATTCGTTGCTTTATTTCATTATCGTTCCGTCAAAAGCACCTCGCGCGCCTTAGCGGCCAATCGGACGGGGGGGGGGGGGACAAGCAACGTGTCCGTCCTCGCGTTCCCTTTATCCACATTTTGTGGCCGTGGCCCCGGGGGCGCAGGCCCCGCGCCATCGCAGGTCGCTGCCGGGACGGTCGAGGCCGCCAACGCCGCAACCCGACAGAGGCTCTGGTTTAGGTCCCGCGGGTCCCCCCCGCCCCCCATACGCGGGGAAAGACGATCGCGCTCGGGCGGCGGCCTTTCCGCGTGGGGCGCCGTCCCAAGTCCCCTGTGACGACCGCAAGGGACGTGATGAATTTGCCCCCTGCGGCCGCTTAACTTCGGCCGAGCATCGAGCGTCGCGTATTTTTCTGGAAATCCCTTCGGCGCAGAGCCGCACAAAGCGGCACCCGTAGCCGGAGGAACACAACAGGACACGCGGCACAATTAGCAGAGAAAATGCCACAATGCCGGCAGGTACGGGCCGTAAATCAATCCGTTTCCTTTCCCTCCCACCACCCCCCCCCCCCTCCGTTTTTTTTTGTGCGGGAATCGAGAAAGACGACAAGAACTCTGCAGTTCAAGGGCAGGCGCTCCCCCTGCGCGCGCGTTCACGGACAGCCCGCGGTGCAGGTCGAGCGCCGCGTCAAACCCTCGGCCAGTCGACCTCGACCGGACGAGGCGTCGAGGAGGGTGGCGGGGTCGTCGTTTCGTTGGCTTTGGGCTCCTGCCGACGACGTTGCAACAGTTTTTTTGCGCACGGTGTGTGACCGTCACTTTCCAGGTGACGTTCACGAGTCCGACGGCTTCGCGTGTCCGCAAAGAGCTCGGTTCCCGGGCGAGGAGGCAACGCGACGTCGTGCTGCGTATACGTCGACAGTACGGAATGCGGCACCGCCGACTTGTTGTGTATACACATGATGAAGGTGCTGAATTAGCAGCAACAGAGCGAGCCGCTGGCACCGAAAGTTCCGGAAAGGTTCGCTGTTGCCAGTTATTCAACTCGTTATTGCGATGCAAGACAATAACTGGAAAATCAAACGGTGCAATAACAATGGCAATTGTAAGGTAGAATAATTGTGAATGTGTGCTTATTGATGTGACAGCCGCATGCATATGGATGTGGAAGCGGAAAAGTGGGGAGTAGATTTAGATCCGAGATGATGATGACGATGAGTCACTTGATCTTTCCCCACTGGGAGCCTCGCGGTCACGGAGAAAAAAGAGCGAACGGTTTCCTGGCCCCCTTCTGCCGTCGTAATCCCCGGTCACAAGGAGGCACAAGCAGCGCCTGCAGCAGCAACCACTGCCACTCTGAAAAATACCACTGCATCCGACCGGTACCCGGTAGTCTGGTTCTGGTACCCCATGGTCCCCAGTATGCCTGTTCCCCGGAATCCTGGTACCCGGTTCGCCGATCCCAAAGAACCCAATACCCCGGAACTATGGAACCCGGTACCCCAGTACCTGGTATCCTGCTAACCCAGTACCTGGTCTTGGCACCCCAGTACCTCAGACTGTAATCCAACCCTATCCCTGCAGCCGACCGGTACCCGGACTGTAACCCTACCCCTAGCTGAACCCCAACCTGAATGCTATCCTGAAGCCCAACTCTTATCCTATCTTTAATACAAATCCTATCTGGAAACCAACCCCAAAACCCAGTCCGTATCACCAAAGTCAAACCCTATCCCTAAACCCAACCTTAACACTAAGCCAAGTGCCAACCCAATACCATATCCCTAACCAAGGTGGAATTCAACTAAATTAAGTAAAGAACACAAATGCAATGTGATTAGGTTTATTTTATTTCATATTCTGCTGTCATTGGTGACCGGGCTTAAACCGTTGACTCCCTGCACCCGATGACCTGATCTAATCACCGGCAGCTGCCCGGATTACACCAAAACAGCGTCTCGTCATCGATGCCCGCTCAGCGCTCTGACCTCCGAGCCCTACCTGCCCACCTCTTTAAAATCGACTCCGATCGTTGGGCGCGAAGGCGCTCTGCTGCCGCTCCGGTGGAACCCCCCCCCCCCCCCGCGCGCCCCCACGGGCAAGCGGGGGAGCGAGCGATCGCGAGGGACGCGTGGGACGCGTGGGACGCGTGGGACACTTGGGACACGTGGAACACTTGGGACACGTGCTCGCTCGGGAGGAGAACGAGCGCATTTCGCACCACGGCGCAAAATGCCGAGTCAAGACACGGCGGGGGCGGCGGAGCGGAGAGGCCTCGAACGAATTTAAACTCGGACCCTCGCGGATGGGCCCCGGCACACGGATCGACGCACATTGACTTCGCACGCTCGTCATCGTAGGATGCCCAAAACGCCCACGACAGGGGGGGGGGAGGCGACGCGTGGTGTGCGGGCGCGTGAATACGGACCGCCGAAGCGTCGCCTCTCGGTCCGCGTGGAACCAGGGCGACTCTGGTGGCACTCAAGCCGCCTCCGATTGGCTTGCGCCATGCGCGCGAGGTATGACTGAAGATGTCTAAGAGGGAGGAAGGTCGTCCGAAGGGAAACGCTCAAACATCAGTCGCTTTGTTAATTTTCGACTCTTCAACACCAAGCATATTGTGGAATCGCGTACGCACAGCCGACGCGCACGTGTAAAGGAAATTTAATTGCGCATCAATTGACGCCGTTTCTTTCGCTCATGATCTTGCGTGAAATCGCCCGCGTAAGAATCCGCGATTTTAGATTCGTCCACGTTGCATGGGCGGAGCGATTAGCACACTGCGCTCCGGATCTGATCACCCAAGTTCAATTCCCAGCCATGGCTAACACGAGTGGCGAGCGAGAGCCGAACCGTTCGGTCCTGGCCTCCTCTATCCACCGACCTGCCGCGCCGTGCGATGAGACAAACTCCCACGACTGGACGAACCGCGCGAGGAGCCTTCATCCAGCAGTGGAGCAACAAAGAGGGCTGGGCAACGTGCGCACATGCGCCAGCACGCGGCAGGCGGGGAGCCCCCTCCACCCCAATCTTCTCGCCCTCGCAGCGCTGGGGGCAAGGCTGGTGGCTGGTGGCGGGGATCTGCCGAGCGCAGGGTTAATGGCAGCCGACAACGGCGGCCGCGCCAGGGCACGCTCCTCCGCTCGCAATGTCCGCCCCGAGCGCACCCCCCCCCCCCCACCTCCACCGCTGTTCAGCCGTCAGCCCAAATCTCCGCCGCGGAGAGTGACCCAAGAGCCAAACGGCAAACCCCGTTTATATTTGGTCGGCTGCGTTCGTGTAAAATTCGCTACGTTTCTTTGCTCGGACAGGCGTGTCACCCCCCCCCCCCACCCACCCTGAACCGGGCCGCTCGCTTAAGCCGTGGAGTAACGGGAGCCTCGTGGCGACCCCTGTCACGGCCCGAACGAACGATTTGTTACGAGCGACGCCTTCGGGGGGTGTCACCGACTTGCTCGTTAACGCGCGACCGCTGCCGTTTAGGCCTGCTATAATAGGGCAGACTTGAAGGTGGGATTGGTGGATCGCGCGGGGAAGGAGCGGCAATGGCAAGCGAACCCGCTCGCTTGTCCTGCTTGCCCTCATTCACAGGTGTCCACCAGGGCCGTGTACAAATGTTGGCTTATGTTGGGCCACCGTTTTTAGTTTTCTGCTGGAATGTTTTTTTCTTCCGTTTGGTGCCTTTTTTTGCTCCTATTTCAAATTGCTTCGTTGTTGTAAATGTTTAAATCTTGATTTGGAGCTTTCGTGACTGCAGGAATTATTCTTTGGTTCTTTCGGTGAAGTCACGTAGAAAGAAAAATAAATTAACTGATGATAATTGCTTGTGTTGCAATCGAAACGTCGTATGCTATTGTTTAAATCTTATTGCTTTTCATTTTTTTTATTTTGTTAACCCAGGTCGCTCGTGCAAATGAGAATTATCCTGGTCTCTCGAGTCCTCACCCGGGTTAAACAATTAGATTTTAAAGCCCTCCGCTGCGCCAACCTCCGTGTGCTCGCCCTCTCTGAACACGCACGGGCGGAAGAAGCGAAGCGCACCCAGTGGGAGAATTTCTCGCGCGGCTGCAAGAGCTTTGAGAATGGGCAAGTCGCCGCTGGAAAGCGCTGGGAGCACCCTCTACTGTTAAGCTGCGATACGACGACACCCACACAGCAGTGTGAATTACAACACAAAGTTGGCAGCTCAATGCACCTTAAACAGAAGAGGATTTATTTTTTAAAGCACTTGTCAGACGTTACCGTTTCCCCCTTCGGTGGGACCCCGTATGGTTTTGGGGGCAGCGAGCCCGTTCCTCCATCTTTCTTCTTCTTCCACGCGTTTCTCCCACCTATGTGAGGTGCGATGTCCTTGACAAGCTTCTCCACGCTGCCATGTCGTGCGCCCATCTCTCTTGCCGCTCCTCGGGCCACCGTGTCCGATCACACCACATCGCCCCCCCCTCCCCAATCTCTTCTTCTGCCTTGCTCTTGATCTCATTCCTTCCACTTGCATCACTTGCACCTTCTGACCCACGTAATTTTCCTGTTGTCTCTCAACATGCCCACCACCTTGAGTCTCCCTCTCAATTCTTCCCCATCTTTCTATCCTCTGCTATTCATAACCGGTTCGGCTTATGCTGACGGCGTGTGTACCTGCGTCACAACGCGATGTATCGGGCCCGCACATCGCGTCCATAAAATGAATAGTTACAATGATAACATTAATTAAAAAAGAAAACCGCTCTTCAGAGAGCACGGTGAAAGAGCCGCTGTAACGCACCGTTCACGAAATGACGCAGAAATCGGGGCACAATCAGTCGAAGCTATGATGCGGGCAGCACAATTTAAGCAACGCGATCCTCCCCCCCCCCCCCCCCCCCCCGTGGACTCGCGCGCGCGATTGTCGCGAGTTTGTTTAATTATACATCAACGTGGACAGTGCGCGACATTAAACGGGATCTACCGGTGCTGGGCCGTGCTGTGAAAATAGCAAATGGGACCAAATGGGCCAGACGGCTGGCTGGCTCGGGCCGCCGGCCAGTTTCCAGGACACTCGCCAAGCGCGGCAGACATCCCGCCTTTATCCGCCACTGATTTATGTGTGCGCGTCCCCATGGCCACGCGAGAAGCCGAGCGCTAACAGGACGGGAAGTGGGACATTCCCCATCCTTCCGTGCCAGCTCCGCCGCACAAACAGCGGAGCTGGCAGCAGAATCCCGCAGCAAAGCTTCCTTCCTCCTCTTTAAACAAGGCCATAATTAGCTCCTAAATCATGCACAGGTTGAGTTTCTTTTTTTTTGGTCGTGCAGCGCTCTCGGCGATGTCCCCGAGGCTTCTCGACTTCAGAGCGACGACCCAAGAGCACACCAGACAGAGAGAGAGAGAGAGTGGGGGCGGTGGGGGGGGTGCTGCATTTTCTGCACGAAACTGTGCGCGGGGGTCTGCAGCGTGGCGAGCACGGGAACGTGGCACCCTGACCTCGCTTTCTACCCCACCGCCTCATCTCAACCACACAGCACCGGCCTTGAGCTAATGGGCATTCTTAACCACACACATCACCGCGGCATGCAGTCAAAACGTGTTTCCCCACCCCCCACCGCCCCCCCCCCCCCCCATTGCTCATCGCTCTGTTAAATTAGCAATTCAACCAGGCGCTAGTTTTAAAACGTGCGTCTTGTGTCGTCACCCAGACGCTCATCGCTGCCGCACGTTTCCGCCACGACCGCGTTCGTGCGCCAGGGCGCCAGGGCGTCGCTGCCAGTGTCGCCCGCACGGGCGGATCGATGCGGACCCACGAACGGACGCCCCCAGGGGCAGCAGCCTGCGAGCGCGCCGCAACATCGCGTTGAGTCTCACCGCCACTCGAGTGGCTTTTCCGATCGCAGCCGTGGCGCTTTTTGTCTGATGGAGAAAGCGGGGCGCAGGTCACGTCGCACACGCGCGGAACTCCAGCACCGCCCGGGAGACGGAGCTCCAAGCTGGGGAGCTGGGCGGCATCGCGAGGCGAGCAGGAGGGAAATTTGCTCAGATGTGCTCTTTGTGGAGAAGTGGTTTTCCAAGGTCATCCGCCTGCTAGCGTCTGCTCTCCAGCAACTGGCTGCGTGTGGGTACGGGGTCTGTGAAGTTACGTGCGAATGTGCCTCTGAACCCATGCGAGACGCGGGGCGAGCATTATCCCCCCAATAGCAAAGTGTGCCGTTTAACGAGCAATTTGGGAATTCCCTGATAAGAATTCACTTACCAACGCCCCTGTTTGCCGTACCTAAGCAGCAAGCATTTAATGCTATTGAGTAGGCCGAATACCTAATTGGCCGGACCTTGTTGAGTAATTGCTCTGGCGTTTGATTTATCTCAAGGAGTCCGGTTTCAAACAAAAACAACCCAACAGCTCAACACGAACCGATGGGGGACGCACCGATCGCCAGGAAGGTCCCCAACCCCCCCAGAGCGAGCGAGTGGCCAACCGGCCCCGCTCTTCGCCGCGCTAAACGCTAATAAATAAATCCATAAGCCCCGCAGCTCCTGCTAGGGCAGCGATCGGCATTAATCACCGGCGGCCAGACTGATTAACCGCACGGCATCGTGGTGCCGCGCGCGTCGCCACCGGGAGGAGGGCCCCATCGATTTGCCGCCCGCCCTCCCGAGGAGGTGCGAGTATTTCTCCTTCCTTCGGCGGTGGCGGCGGCGGCGGCAGCTCTATCAGCCACAGGGGGGGAAGAGAGAAAATCGATCCTAACCTTCCTCAAAGAGGCAAGTGGGAATAATCAGCATTCGTTTTTTTTGCATTGCGACCTTGTTCAAACAATTGTCTCAATGTCAGGAACGTTATCATCATCCCGAGCGCAGCGACCACTCGGCACTCGGCAGGCATCGCCGCCGTTGCCGAATAAATGATAATTGCGCCGATCGTTCGTAAGTGGACGCCAAGCCCCAAACAACTTGCATTTCAGATGCAAATGGTTTCCATCGATTTAATGCCACGACTGAATGATGGCATTTTTCTTGGGGGCGGGGGGTGTGTGGAAGAGAGGTGAACGCACAGAGACGTGTACATCAAGAGCGATATTCAAAAAACCTCGTGCCCCCGTTCTTCCGAGCACCTTCCCTCCCTCTCTGAAGGTTGAGTGCACGCCACCCACCGTGACCATACAGCAACCGCTGAGCACTACGCATCCTCACTGCAGCAGGACGACGCTGAGAAAGGACACCTTTAGATTCGTACAGCACAGCGTCTAAAGTAATGCTGCGCAGAATTGTAACAGATACGATTTTTTTTTCTCTCACAATATGCCAGATTTGATTTTATCTTACCGAATTGTGGTCCGAGAAAAGCGGTGGCTGGTTGATGATGACAGTGGTCCCGCAGGGTCAAGGAAGGTCGGGAATCGCTGTCCTGAACGCTACAGAATCCCAACAAACGCTGTACACAAAACAGTGGGACGTGCATCACGGGCACGTCCCACTCCAACAGTGCTGGGGGCCGGCAGTAAGGATGGATTGCTGGTGGGAAAGTCGGCGGGCAGCAGTGGAGAAACAGATGTCTTGGCTACTCGAGCAGAGGGTGTGTGGATCGCGGAGCAGAGTGAAAGAGAGGGGAGGGGGTGGGCAAAGCTGCGTCTACAGAGAATCTCGAAAACGGTGAGGACAATTATGTCGTTGACTTGGGACTGGATTTGGAGCCAATGGATCACGGTGATGAAGTATTGGGGTGATGTAGCCCCATTTATAGTTTTCGGTGAGAACTCCTCAGTGGAATTTTATCTGGACGTCAAATACATTTATGCGTGACGGCCTAACGCGTTCGGTAAATAACCCCAGCCGGCAATAACGCCGTCGGTGCAAGTCGAAAATCCACGCTCGATTGTTCGCATGCACGCTGAACTTCTTTCACACCGCACGCAGCCAATCGCGCTAATCGGAGGTGCGATTGCAGGATTGTGGCGCGTCTCGCAAACGGAATGTGGCGCTGGTTGGACGAGAGTCGCTCCGGCAAGCAATGGGCAGGCCCGGTAGCCGGGTTCCCCGGCACGGTGGCCGATCTGCTCGGCTGGGGAGCGGCAGGAAGCAGGGAGCGGCGGAGGGAGTTGCCAGTAGCAGCAGCAGCAGCAAGTGGCCGCTGTGCTCGCTCGCCCTGCTCTCCGTGAGGCCGGCGGGGGAGGCCAACAGAATCAGAATATTTATTTCAGACTGCAGGAGGAATTCGATGAGCAATGAAGCTCTTTTTCAAAGATGTCCACCAGGGGCGGGTAAGAACGTTACAATAACAAACAGTAAAAAAAAAAAATGATGGCAGTGCAAAGTACAAGGTAAACAAATCACCCAAACACAAACAAATACAAAACTAAACCATCCCCATCCTCTTCTTTGGTTCTTTCGGTAAAGTCACGTAGAATGAGAATAAAATAATAAAATAACACAATAAAATTATCACGACGTTTCGGCCACAACGCAAGCGGCCGTCTTCAGGTGAAAGGTACAGACCTGTCGGGACGACAGAGCTTCAATGAACGATGTTAAGATTCGTACCGACTTTTAAGCTGGTTGGGAGAAGTGAGGCACTAACAAATGTTCGAATGAAAACTCCTCTCGGTCCCGTTTATTGTGCCAAGAACGGCAACTTTGCGTTGCCTCTGCGAAAAGGGCAGCCGAAGTTTTGTAAATTTCACAACACGCTGGGAATTGTGAATCACGAAATACAACTTACTGACGAACGTTCGAGGCCCCGTTAGTAACGCGCTAAGTTTCCAACACTCTCACTTCCAGGAAACCGTGAGTCAGACCCTTGGCTCCGGGGCATCTCCATGAACACAAATAAACACCCTGTTAGGCACAGCCGCAGTCATGTTCACCACCTCGTTGATAAATCAACACTCGAGAATGCAAGGTTATTGAAATTGGGTGCCTGGTAATTCTTACGGTAGCTTCCAATAAAACCGCGAATTTATTATGTGTGTGAGTGCAGAACCGGTTGGGTAGTTCGCCCTGGGGCATAGTTTCAGCCTGGCCCTGTCCAATAAACCTACGCGTGGAAGAATCGATTATTTACAACGAAAGAACGAGACCGAATAAATGGCAGACAACACGAATGGGTCAAACAAAAACAGCGTCAATTCCTGGACAGAATCAAGAACCTGAATTGAGATCATGAGCCTCACGGTAGGGCGGTGGGGGCGATGGGGGGGGGGCAGGAGCGATTGGGGGGGATGGTGGCGGTTTTGGAAGGAGGAGCAGTGGGGGTGTTTGGGGGGGGGGCGATGGGGGGTTGGGGTGGAGAGGCGATTGTGGGGGATGGGGGCGGTTTGGGAGGGAGGAGCGGTGGGGGGTTTGGGGGGAGGGGCGATGGGTGGATTTGGGGGTTTGGTGGGGAGGGGCGGTGAAGGGGGGTTTGGGGGGGTGGAAGGGAGTTTGGGGGGGGAGGGGCGTTGGGGAGGGGTTTGGGGGGGAGGGGCGGTATAGGGGGGTTTGGGGGAGGGGCGATGGGGGGGGGGTTTGGGGGGGGAGGGGCGATGGGGAGGGGTTTGGGGGGGAGGGGCTGTATAGGGGGGTTTGGGGGGGGAGGGGCGATGGGGGGTGGGGGGTTTGGGGGGAGGGGCGATGGGGAGGGGTTTGGGGGGAAGGGGCAGTATAGGGGGGTTTGGGGGGGGAGGGGCGATGGGGAGGGGTTTGGGGGGGAGGGGCGGTATAGGGGGGTTTGGGGGGGGGAGGGGCGATGGGGAGGGGTTTGGGGGGGAGGGGCGCTATAGGGGGGTTTGTGGGGGAGGGGCGATGGGGGGTTTGGGGGGGAGGGGCGATGGGGAGGGGTTTGGGGGGGGAGGGGCAGTATAGGGTGTTTGGGGGGGGAGGGGCGATGGGGAGGGGTTTGGGGGGGAGGGGCAGTATAGGGTGTTTGGGGGGGGAGGGGCGATGGGGAGGGGTTTGGGGGGGAGGGGCGGTATAGGGGGGTTTGGGGGGGAGGGGCGATGGGGGGTTTGGGGGGGAGGGGCGATGGGCTGTGATGGGGGCGGTTTGCGGGCGGAGGGGCGATTGAGGGGGGAGCGTTTCCACGAGGCGACGCTGCCCCACCCCCAGCACCACATTCACACGGCGGGTTCGACGGTCGCGTGGGAACGCGGGGGCCTAACACAGGTCCGCCACTCATTCTCACGAGCCCAGCTGTAAATATGGCATTTCTTATCACGCCGCTAAATGTTTCCCCCCTCCCCAAGTGGCAAATGGATGAGTCAGCAGATTGCTGAGTCACACAAATTCATCACGCGGCGCGCCCAGCACGTAAGTTGTCACCACGGCGAACTTGATAAGGGGCAGCCGTTGATGCCGTGAGAGGGCACGCGTCCATCCTCTATACCTATCAACCCCTTATCAGTACCCTAGCTTATTACAGACCAATTCAGACCTTATTGGTCACCCCGTGGCCCTTATAAATCTCAACGTCAATCCTACAAAGTCCCATCACATGGGAGAAACACAAATATAGATTTTTATTTTTTTTGCCCGTATTAAAACGGCTGTACGCCGTATGGACCTGAAACTCACTCAATTTCCGTGTACAAGAATACGGGGTGCACCGTATGTTACTGACGGGAATGCATTTCACGTGAGCTGGCTCAGAACGCGACGAGCTGCAAAGAGTTCTTGCCTCACACAGCCGCTCGTCAGGCAATGGCGCAACATTTACTGAGGAAGTCGACAGAGGAGGATAACTTAAACGCTCGTACGGACATGGACTTGGCACGACACAGGGGTTAAATCAATGCAGGGGCGCCAGTTATGGTGGTGGTGGGGGGGGGCTGATTATGTGGCACTAGGGGCCCAGTCAGCCACAAGGAGGGGGGGGGGCGAATCAATAGATAAACAAGTCCAACACATTTTAAGAATAAGTATTAAAAAATTTTAATTAATTTAAGGAACGAAAGAGGATGGCTTCTCCACAAATCTGGCTATCGCCTGATGGAGCTAGCTGGAATTACTGGCGAAACGTCGTATTCAGATTGTAAATGTTGTGGCTTGGCTCTGCAACACACCGGTGTGCTGTACTAGTATACTACACTATACTACTATACACTACACTACTATACATTACACTACTATTCACTACACTACTATACACTACACTACTATACACTACACTACTATACACTACACTACTATACACTACACTACTATACACTACACTATACACTACACTATACACTACACTATACACTACATTATACACTACACTATACACTAAACTATACACTAGTGCTGTACTAGTGACGAATTGGCACGTTCTGTTTACGTGACAACCCTTACTGATCGGCTGTGTCGGGTGGTGGTGGGTTTAACGACACACATTTATATATTTACGTGATCTAACCCAAACAAAACCCCTGTATTTTTATTCACTACAAATTACCTGCGGTCTCTCATGAACCAAACCCAATAAAAGCATCTGGCTAGGGTATCAATGGAGCCTAATGTTGCGCGATCCACACCCCCGTTTAAGTAAATCCTAGACCGATGGGCCAGCATGAAAGCGAGACGCACGATAACTTGTGAGCATTGTGCCTTTTAACATCTTTTCATCAATAACTGTCACCGAGACTCTCCTTCCTTTACACCGAGTAATAATATATACACATAGTTCGAGCCTAACATGGTATTGTAAACGGGTTAAAAAAAAAACTTCCGCAGTGGCTATTTCAGTGAAAGTGAGTCGGGAGAAAGTCGCTCGTGTGTGGGGGGGGGGGGGTCTCACAGTCGTATCCTGCACACCCCCTGTTGAAATAGGGAGTTGCGTCCATGGGCGGAGTTTGCCGGGAGGGGGGGGGGGCAGCCCCCCGCCCAAACTGGGCACCTTTATTTATTTATCAGCAGTTTACAAAATTAAGATTTCAAGTAAATAAATTATTCATATGCACCCGCGGCTCCTCATGCACAGCTGTCAACCCCTTTATCAGTGCCTACCTTATTACAGACCAATTCAGACCTTATTGGTCACCCCGTGCCCTTATAAACCTCAACGCTCATCCTATAAAGTCCCATAACAAGGGAGAATCACAAACAAATACACACAAAACAATGTTGTGCCCCTTATTGAAACGGCTGTACGTCGTATCGACCTGAAAACTCAGTTTCCCTGTACAAGAATTCGGGATGAACCGTACGGGTTGACGGGTATGGTGTATTCCTAATGTGACGGACAAATCGAACCCCTGCATCCCCCCCACCCCCCCCCCCCAAATATAGAAGTCAAACTCCGCACTATGTCATGGGGCACTCCGCACTATGGCTGCGCCCCTGAATCAAAGTGAGAAGAACCGTCGCTCGCACCGCGCGGCAATGCCCTTGCCCACCTGCCGTCGCCCCGAGGCAGGGGCTACGGCAAGAGATGCCGCCACCGCCTACAGAGGGGGCCGCTTCTACTCGGAAAGGGGCTCGGCGTCTCTCTTCCTTTGTGGAGAAAGAAATCAGGACCAAGGGTGGGAAACGCAGGGCCCCTCGCGGAAGACAACTCACAATAGCGGACTGACTCCGTTGCTTCAAGGGGGGGGGGGGGAGGGGGGGCATTCGTTTGCTCTCATACCCAAGGACTGCTGGCCTTTCTCCCACACAGCCACTTTCATAACAGAGTTATCTTTTACCAATTTTTCACCTCAGTGCTTTCAGCAGCTTGCAAAAAAAAACTAAATTTGACGATACATTTTAATTTCATCACGAGCAAAAAAAACGTAAGTAATAAACATCTGCGCGGTCCAGCTGTTGACAACATAACCCCCCCCCCGCCCCTTTACATATACCGTGAACAACAACAAATAGCAAGACTTGAGCAAGTCGTTGTGATTCACGGTGAAGCGTATTCTAGATCAACACAATCGGTCAATGTGGCAAAATAATTCACAGCAACCACGCGCGCGTTCAACATCAATCTCGCATCCGAGAGCACCGTGCGTCCAAATCAAATCTCCATCGACTCCCGCACTGAACCGTGATTCGAATGGGCACAGTGGCAGTGGGAATAGTTAAATACTGTACAGCCATACCTCGATATACGATGGAGATGCGTTCCTGGAGCTTCTTTCGTCTATTCAAACTGCGTATGCTGAATAACTTATAACATTAGTACTTTGAAGATGCATTTCACACTATAAACACTTCAGAATTTACCATTTATATTCTAAAGAAAGACAATTTATAATAAAAATAATGTTATCCTGTACAGTATAAAAAAATACATAAATAAAATAAACACAGTGAAGAAACATAATTGTATTCTTATTCATATAGTACCGTAGATTGATGAATGTATTATTAATGTATTAAAGTCTTCTTTGGTTCTTTCGGTAAAGTCACGTAGAATTAGAATGAAATAATAAATTAATAATAGATTGTGTTATTTTATTAATTTATTATTTTATTCTCATTCTACGTGACCTTACCGAAAGAACCACAGAAGATGAATCCTTGCAGTCACGAAAGCTTTAAATCTAAATGTATTAATGTTAGCGTATTATTTTACTTTATTTTTAGCTTGCTGTGTTTTTTTCGAATGTACGCATATCGAGGTATAACCACGTATATTTGTTCAAAGCTCGGAGGCAAAACCGTCACCAAAGCTTTCAAGCAACATGGACACTGCCAAAACACCTCGTGGCATTGGCACGGCAAGGGTTAAATATTGGTAATGCAGGTGCACACTAAAGCACTTTAATCAAAAGCAAAGTTTCCAAATTCACAGGGGTAAATGCCCTTTCCAAAGACCTCACGCAGAATCCACTCCGCTATTTTCATTATCGTATTAAACCTGCTTCATGGTTCACACGGCGATTGACCGCAGCTCAAAACCGCGAAACATGCGCCAGACCACGTCGGAGCCCCAAGGCCGTGCGTTCATTTCTCTCGAGAGAAATGAACGCACAGCACGTGTGTGGGTTTTTGACCTCAGATTGCCATCAGCCAGCCGCCCTCTCCCGCACGTACACTGGTGCAGCGCGAACGATGTTTCCCAGAGCTTAAGAGCAGAGCAACTTCCCGATTAGATTACGGTGCACGCCGTCGAAACCGACAAACGCGAGGCGGCCTGAGCTGTTCGGTTGCCGTCACGAACGAGTTGGAATAAAGGCACTCGCCAGAACTAATGCTCAAGCACGTCTCACGAATTACCGTGAAAAATAACGGGGGAAATCGTTTGCTTACCACGCAGCGCGTGCGGTACGAGACCTGCTGCTCGCGTGCTGGTGCGTCTGGCGTCACTAAACGCACCGTTCCCGTCACAGCCTCCGCGGCGCGCACCGCTCCGAGATCTCTCCGGCGTTCGTCGGCCGGCCGCACGCCGCTCCCTCGACGAGCAACTCTCCCGTGCCCTGCTACGGCACACAGTCAGCGCGGCGTGCGGCGTGAGATGGGGGGGGGGGGTGGGCGGCGTGGAGTCGGGAGGGGGGGGGGAGTGTGGGCGGTGACGCCACTCGGCTCTTCCTTGGTGCAGCGCTAACGTGGGAGGTCACCTTTAGGGAAAGCACTGCGGTCACACTGCTACAGCTGGCCATTGCCACCCCACTGAACTCACATCTTCACAGCATTGTGAACACCTCGTTAGTGCAGTAAAGTGCCAATGGATGAAGAGGGTATTGGTGGAGACCTAATGCACGACACAGGGGGGTTGAACCGCAATCACAGGGTCCATGACGTATGTGCAACGCAGATTTCACAATATTACATCCCTGAAGCTCATTAGATGCCAAAGCGGATAATGGGCGTGTGTGTGAGTGTGTGAGTGTAGGCGCGTATGAGATTAGATGGGCTAATGTGGGCCTGGAAGATTCTGAGCTGATTGAACTTGCCGGCGACAGGTACTAGCAGTGTAAAAATTGCCCTATTTGGAGGAGGCTCGTGAAGAACGCTACCGTATTGAGCAGTTGGCAGCAGGCACCCTCCAACAACACGGAGGAAGGAGGAGTGACGCTCACAACAGTGAGTGGAGTGCCAGGTGCCTCAATCACAGGATGGCACAGTGGAGGGGGGGGATGCAGCTGATGTATCTGTCAGTCGTCCTAGTGAATTAATCCATAACACCAGGGTCTGTCCCGTGACCTCTTGTCAGCAGTGAGACTTCTACATTTAACTTGGCCTCAAGGTGCACCTAGGCTGAATGGCAGTTGTTGTTGTTGCAAGTGCACGGTGTGGCAGGGACCGGTTCTGATATGCGTTGTTTTCCAAGTCTACTCAGTCTACTCGTCCACTTTAGGCTTCTGGAGGATGGTTTGGTCAGATCCCGACTGCCAAGATCAAAGCAGAACTTTGTGAACAACAAGACGAGACACATACAAAGAAGAGGCTTCAAGTACTCATTGTATTGCCTCCGTTCCTAGATGCAGTGTCCAGCCCAATGACATGGTGGAAATGGAGTGATGGCATTTGGGGAAATCAGCTTAAAAAAATACTCACCCTAAAATGTAATGTCAGTTCAAATAATAATAATAAATAAAAACATTATTACAATACACCGAAGTTAACTGTTTTGTATTTACATTCTATTTGGCTGGGCCACTGGTCTTCTAAATGAGCCACTTGCATTAGCGAGGCCAGTCACACACCGGCCTCCCCATCTGCCAGGCAATGCTGCCTCCGCCACAGCGGTGGGTCTTAAACTTTCCCGCACGATTACCCGACATCTCATTAGCGGTGGGGAAGCGCACACCGAGGGGGGTGGCCGAGCAGATGAACATTAAAGACAACCGGGGCACGGCCAAAAGCGCGCTCCCAAACGCGCCATGCCCGGTACTCTGGTCCTGTGGGTCGCCCCGTGGCCCGCCAGCGAGAACCCAAGGTTTCCCTCGCCCACACGGGCACCCAACGACCACTTATACCACCCGATCTACTCGCACAGCGGATGTGACCATCTCCCAAACCGAGAGGGCAAATTAATAGCAGCCGCACACTGCCACTGCGGTCGCCAGTCGCGAACCGTGGACCTCGTGGTAACGCCGCTGCCTGCTGAGATCGTTCGCCGGCAGAGTGCCTGGTGTGGTGTGTAAACATCGCCACTGGGGAGACAAAGGCGGCCGGCGTGGTGTTGGCCACCCACCCTCCTCGTGTGCCGTGCCGGCCTTCATAGGTGCTCGCTAACAGCACTTGCCCCAAAAGTATGTAAAGGCTATACGGGGGATCTTTATATTTTCTGTACATTTGTCTATGGGACTCTATGTAAAAATATTAACCAGGCTACTCCAGAAGCCATCCACTGGCTCACTCACAAACCTCCACGTGAATGTACAAACGTTGCTGATCAACTCCGCGCCGTATGAAAGAGGAAGACTGGGGACACATTCTGGCAATTCTCATGAGCAATCGTTAGAGGAGTAGGCCATAGTTGCCGTGCCATTCTCCACTGTTTTCTCGACAGAACTCCAACTATGTACTATTTCCGTAAAAGTTTTAATAACGGCAATTATTTAGCCAGGAAAGCCTCATCGAGCCGTTTTCAGCAGGGTCATGCGTTGGGATATTTGACCGATTATATTCGTAATAGAATATTTGAGGTGCCATGGTGGGGAGATGTTAATTACATCGCTTGGCATACAGGAGGTCGTGGGTTCTATCCTGACCCTGACGCCTGCTGTATATTTGGGGTTTGCGTGTCTCTCTCCCCATGGACGCATGGCTTTTTCTCCAAGTCCTCCGGCTTTTTTCCTCCACATGTAGAAACGTGCGTTTCGACTATTTGGCTGCTATAAATTTCCACACGATAAGTACACTTCGTTGGGCTATTATTTGTGGCCAAGTCGCTTCTGAAAAAGAGCTATATAGCACAGTGGGCCTTACTTGGTAAAATAAAAAAAGGAGTTTTTAGTTTTAATAAGCATTTGAGCAACCATACCTTTGCGAGTATATGCGTTTCCAGTGAAAGTTGCAACTACAAATGCCCTAAATTTACCCTAGTGGCCTTTACGGACACACGAGCTGCCTTCATTATCTCAATGCGAGCACGCGGAGTCGCTCCGAGTCAGCTTTGCGAGGCCTGGAGTAGCTCAGCCCTGATCCAGACACCGTGTCCACAGTGTTGCACATCTGCAGAAACATTTCCCTCTTTGACTGAAACTCAAGCAGCACCTGGATTGTCGCACACTTGGGCAGGCACGAGATTTTATAGTCACCAAGGGAAACTGACCCGAAACCCTTAGATGTAATCAGCTCAGAACACATGCCATTTTTTTACAATGTGGCCAAAAGCAGCAGGCACCGTGCATGCAACATTGGAAATTGCCCCGTAGCCAATGAAAGGTGGGGGTCACCTCGCCCCACAAAGGAAATTTCAATTTCCTAAAACCTTCTGATTCGAAATTTCTCTGTGAAAAAGAGCTTCATAGCTCATCGGATTTCTCCAGGATAAATAAAGATTCTGATCTTCTCTCATTCCCCTCGCCACACTCCCCTCCCCCCAACCCGTGCTCTGTGCTGGTACACGAATTGAAAGCCTGGGCAAGAGACCTGAGCTCTCAACTCCCACTGAGTCACGACCACATCTCCAGCGATAGAACACGCGTCCGTTTAACCATTCCCCGCCACTTGCAATGCACTATCCATTTACGATAGAACTGCGGTTAACGTATTGTTTAAAGAGGTCACTTCCATTCAATAAACATACTCCTCTGGGCATTTGATTGTCGCTCAGAGTGAGTTTAAAATGAGTCACCTCCATAGCCTATTTGTTTTGATGTTAACTATCGTGTTCATGCCTGTTAGATTAACCTTCTCTTGCTATGCTGAGGTGCAACTTTCATGGGATCAACCTGCGACCGTGCCCCCTGTTATATTTGTCCGGGACAGATGTTTGATAATCCTGATCCATTGGCCTCTTACCACACGAATACAGGGTGATTAAAAACATAATTTTACACTTTCGAGAATTTACAACGATACCACGAGAAATGTGCTGCCTCCGAGCTCTGGAGACCACCTGGAGAAGATTCCAGGCCACGTGTTGACAATGATAGCAAACAAATGGAGACTCTTTGATTTTTTGAAGCTATTCACGTACATTTGTTATCATGTTACAGTGTATTATCCGTTATTTTTCCATTAAAAACGATAGTCCCGTATAAGTGTTACCATCTTTTGAAACACCCTGTATAAAATGTATTGACGAAGTTCACTGGGAACAGAAAACTTATAGATTCTGGAAAAGGGATATCAAATACCAGTTATGCCAACACTTTGTAGACTATGGGAAGCCACAGTCGGATTCAGTAATCCTCTCACAAAACCAAACACCTAAATAAAAAGCATATTTAAAGTAATATCAATTTGCTAAAAATGGAACTCCTACACCAGTGTTCTTCATTGCAAAGCCCACGGGCGACTGGCGGCCACTGGTGACCTTTAGTGGGCTCCTGGTGGCCTTTAGTGCGGCCCATGGTGGCCTTTAGTGCTGTCCCTGGTGGTCTTTAGTGAGCTCCTGGTGGCCTTTAGTGCAGTACCTGGTGGCCTTTAGTGTGGCACCTGGTGGCCTTTAGTGAGGCACCTGGTGGCCTTTATTGGGCCCCTGGTGGCCTTTAGTGAGGCCCCTGGTGGCCTTTAGTGGGCTCCTGGTGGCCTTTAGTAGGCTCCTGGTACCTTTAGTGAGGCCTCTGGTGGCCTTTACTGAGGCCCCTGGTGGCCTTTAGTGGGCTCCTGGTGGCCTTTAGTGGGCTCCTGGTGGCCTTTAGTGGGCTCCTGGTGGCCTTTAGTGGGCTCCTGGTGGCCTTTAGTGCGGCCCCTGGTGGCCTTTAGTGGGCTCCTGGTACCTTTAGTGAGGCCCCTGGTGGCCTTTAGTGCGGCCCCTGGTGGCCTTTAGTGAGGCCGCTGGTGGCCTTTAGTTGGCTCCTGGTGGCCTTTAGTGGGCTCCTGGTGGCCTTTAGTGGGCTCCTGGTGGCCTTTAGTGCGGCCCCTGGTGGCCTTTAGTGGGCTCCTGGTGGCCTTTAGTGAGGCCCCTGGTGGCCTTTAGTGGGCTCCTGGTGGCCTTTAGTGAGGCCCCTGGTGGCCTTTAGTGGGCTCCTGGTGGCCTTTTGTAGGCTCCTGGTGGCCTTTAGTGGGCTCCTGGTGGCCTTTAGTGGGCTCCTGGTGGCCTTTAGTGGGCTCCTGGTGGCCTTTAGTGGGCTCCTGGTGGCCTTTAGTGCAGCCCCTGGTGGCCTTAAGTAGGCTCCTGGTGGCCTTTAGTGTGGCTCCTGACCCACCACATCAACGTGCTGCTGTCAACACCAACAATCGTTTCAAATGCGGTGGCCCTCACACTGATGATGTCTTATCGGCGAAAGTGGCCCCCTTCTAAAAATGAGTGAAGAGTACTGTGATACACTGAGATTTTTTTTGACTCAACCACATTCGTCAATAACAGTGTAAAAATAAAAGTAAAACAAATTTATAATAGGTGACGTTTCAGGTAACGGCCCTTTTCAAAGCACGTGCGTTTTTGTTTGTTTGTTATTTGTGCACCACTGCCAGCACAGTACTGCATCACCAAATACTGCGTAGAGTGCTGTTGTTTAACAGTGACAGAGATGAGTATGATGTGTTGAAAGGTCAGTGCAAGACTGACCTGCACGCCAATTGAGCCCTGTTGTGCTGCAGCTGTCTGTGGTGTGGCGTGTGTGGCCTGCATACAGCTGTGGGGCCCTGTGTGTGTGTTGTGTACACTGTGTAAAGTGAGGTGTGTATGAGTGGTGTGTGAGTGTTGTGTACACTGTGTATAGTGAGGTGTGTATGAGCAGTGTGTGTGTGTTGTGTACACTGTGTATAGTGATGTGTGTATGAGTAGTGTGTGTGTTGTGTACACTGTGTATAGTGAGGTGTGTGTGAGTGGTGTGTGTGTGTTGTGTACAGTGTATAGTGAGGTGTGTATGAGTGGTGTGTGAGTGTTGTGTACACTGTGTATAGTGATGTGTGTGTGAGTGGTGTGTGTGTGTTGTGTACACTGTGTATAGTGAGGTGTGTATGAGCAGTGTGTGTGTGTTGTGTACACTGTGTATAGTGATGTGTGTATGAGTAGTGTGTGTGTTGTGTACACTGTGTATAGTGAGGTGTGTGTGAGTGGTGTGTGTTGTGTACAGTGTATAGTGAGGTGTGTATGAGTGGTGTGTGAGTGTTGTGTACACTGTGTATAGTGAGGTGTGTGTGAGTGGTGTGTGTGTGTTGTGTACAGTGTATAGTGAGGTGTGTATGAGTGGTGTGTGTGTGTTGTGTACACTGTGTATAGTGATGTGTGTATGAGTAGTGTGTGTGTTGTGTACACTGTGTATAGTGAGGTGTGTGTGAGTGGTGTGTGTGTGTTGTGTACAGTGTATAGTGAGGTGTGTATGAGTGGTGTGTGAGTGTTGTGTACACTGTGTATAGTGATGTGTGTGTGAGTGGTGTGTGTGTGTTGTGTACACTGTGTATAGTGAGGTGTGTATGAGTGGTGTGTGTGTGTTGTGTACAGTGTATAGTGATGTGTGTATGAGTGGTGTGTGAGTGTTGTGTACACTGTGTATAGTGATGTGTGTATGAGTGGTGTGTGTGTGTTGTGTACACTGTGTATAGTGAGGTGTGTATGAGCAGTGTGTGTTGTGTACACTGTATATAGTGAGGTGTGTATGAGCAGTGTGTGTGTTGTGTACACTGTGTATAGTGAGGTGTGTATGAGTAGTGTGTGTGTGTGTTGTGTACACTGTATAGTGAGGTTTGTATGAGTAGTGTGTGTGTGTGTTGTGTACACTGTGTATAGTGATGTGTGTATGAGCAGTGTGTGTGTGTTGTGTACACTGTATAGTGATGTGTGTATGAACAGTGTGTGTGTGTGTTGTGTAAACTGTGTATAGTGAGGTGTGTATGAGTGGTGTGTGTGTGTGTTGTGTACAGTGTATAGTGATGTGTGTATGAGCGGTGTGTGTTGTGTACAGTGTATAGTGAGGTGTGTATGAGTGGTGTGTGAGTGTTGTGTACACTGTGTATAATGATGTGTGTATGAGTGGTGTGTGTGTGTTGTGTACACTGTGTATAGTGATGTGTGTATGAGCAGTGTGTGTGTGTGTTGTGTACACTGTGTATAGTGAGGTGTGTATGAGTGGTGTGTGTGTGTTGTGTACAGTGTATAGTGAGGTGTGTATGAGTGGTGTGTGTGTTGTGTACAGTGTATAGTGAGGTGTGTATGAGTGGTGCGTGAGTGTTGTGTACACTGTGTATAGTGATGTGTGTATGAGTGGTGTGTGTTGTGTACACTGTGCATAGTGAGGTATGTGTAGTGTGTGTGTGTTGTGTACACCATGTGTATAGTGATGTGTGTATGAGTGGTGTGTGTGTGTTGTGTACACCATGTGTATAGTGATATGTGTATGTGTAGTGTGTGTGTGTGTTGTGTACACTGTGTATAGTGAGGTGTGTATGAACAGTGTGTGTGTGTTGTGTACACTGTGTATAGTGATGTGTGTATGAACAGTGTGTGTGTGTTGTGTAAACTGTGTATAGTGATGTGTGTATGAGTGGTGTGTGTGTGTGTTGTGTACACTGTGTATAGTGATGTGTGTATGTGTAGTGTGTGTGTTGTGTACACTGTGTATAGTGATGTGTGTGTGAGTGGTGTGTGTTGTGTACACTGTGCATAGTGAGGTATGTGTAGTGTGTGTGTTGTGTACACTGTGTATAGTGATGTGTGTATGAGTGGTGTGTGTGTGTTGTGTACACTGTGTATAGTGATGTGTGTATGAGTGGTGTGTGTTGTCTACACTGTGCATAGTGAGGTATGTGTAGTGTGTGTGTGTTGTGTACACTGTGTATAGTGAGGTGTGTATGAGCAGTGTGTGTGTGTTGTGTACACTGTGTATAGTGATGTGTGTGTGTAGTGTGTGAGTGTTGTGTACACTGTGTATAGTGAGGTGTGTATGTGTAGTGTGTGGGTGTTGTGTACACTGTGTATAGTGAGGTGTGTATGAGCAGTGTGTGTGGGTGTTGTGTACATTGTGTGTATACTGATGTGTGTATGAGTAGTGTGTGTGTGTTGTGTAAACTGTGTAAAGTGATGTGTGTATGTATAGTTTGTGTGTGTTGTGTACACTGTGTATAGTGAGGTGTGTATGAGTAGTGTGTGTGTTGTGTAAGCTGTGTATAGTGAGGTGTGTATGAGCAGTGTGTGTGTGTGTTGTGTAAACTGTGTATAGTGAGGTGTGTATGAGTAGTGTGTGTGTTGTGTAAGCTGTGTATAGTGAGGTGTGTATGAGCAGTGTGTGTGTGTTGTGTAAACTGTGTATATTGAGGTGTGTATGAGTAGTGTGTGTGTGTTGTGTAAGCTGTGTATAGTGAGGTGTGTATGAGCAGTGTGTGTGTGTTGTGTACACTGTGTATAGTGAGGTGTGTATGAGTAGTGTGTGTGGGTGTTGTGTACACTGTGTATAGTGAGGTGTGTATGAGTCGTGTGTGTGGGTAGTGTGCTGTGTATAGCGACGTGTTCTCTATATCGTGTGATATTGCCCGGACGCACGCTCTAATGTATTTCGATCGGCCGTGATCAACACGTGGATTCCACGTGTGGCGAATATTGAGCATCACGACAGCGCCCCTGCCTGGCTACTCGTTGTGACTAGCAAGGAGGCCTCTGAGTGCAGCTCACCCTCCTCCCCATTGAGCGATTGGGGGTGTTCACAGCCGTGTAAAGGGACCGCCCATAAATGACGTCACGCACCTAGGGGGAGGGGGGGTCAGACATTTGTGACGATGTGTGACGCAGAGGAGGGGGTGGGGTTTGAGAAATGTGACGTCACATCAAAATGCGCAACTTTAAATAAATATAGACAACACGTTCTACTTAATTAAATAGACGTTTTAATAAATGTTTTCTCCTACAACATCAGAGTGCAGCGCCACATTAAATACGCACTACAATGACAATAGTTTAAAGAGATTTGAAGCATGTTTTTTTTTTGGGGGGGGGGGGACAGAGCTTTGTGACGTCATATTTAAGAGTCAGTCTGGAGGGGGGGGGGAGGGGTCAAAAATCGTCCAAAACCGCGTGACGTCATTTATGGACGGCCCCAAAGCCAAGAACGCGAAATTAAATTATACAGCGGCCCATGCCGAGTGTTGTTCCAGATGGTGCCAAGCCATCGTGGTTGACACGTGTGTTGTGGCGTGCACTCTGAGAACGTCAGGGTTACACTGTGGCAGGAACACCGAAACTAAACTAAACAACTGTTTTACATTTACCAGGTAAGGCCCACTGGGCTGTATAGCTCTTCTTCTTTGGTTCTTTCGGTAAAGTCGCGTAGAATGAGAATAAAGTAATAAAATAAAATAACACAATAAAATTCCCACGACGTTTCGGCTCTGTCGGGACGACAGAGCTTCAGGTTTGTACCTTTCACCTGAAGAAGGCCACTTGTGTTGTGGCCGAAACGTCGTGAGAATTTAATTGTGTTCTTTTATTTTATTATTTTATTATTTTATTCTCATTCTACGTGACTTTACCGAAAGTACCAAAGAAGATGAATCCTTGCAGTCACGAAAGCTTTAAATCGAAATGTATAACTCTTTTCAGAAGCAACGCGGCTATTGACTACTATATTTATCCAAGAATGTCAGTGTGTAACGCGCGTGACGTCACTCCACGTAGACCAGCCCCCCTCATTAATAATCATGAACAGGTTACTTCCTCTACATGGACCCGCCCCTCATTAAGAATCATGAGCGGGTGACGTCACTCCGCATGGAGAACCCCCCCTCATTAACAATCATGAACAGGTGACGTCACTGCACATGGAACAGCCCCCTTCATTAATAATCATGAACACGTGGGGTCCTCTACATGGACCCGCCCCTCATTAAGAATCATGAGCGGGTGACGTCACTCCGCATGGAGAACCCCCCCTCATTAATAATCATGAACAGGTGACGTCACTGCACATGGAACAGCACCCCTCATTAATAATCATGAACACGTGGGGTCCTCCACATGGACCCCCCCCTGCCGTCATTAATAATCATGACGGGTGACGTCACCCAGCATGGAGCATCCCCCCTCATTAATAATGTTGAGCTGAATTTCGATTTAAAGCTTTCGTGACTGCAGGTATTCATCTTCTTGGTTCTTTCGGTAAAGTCACCACGTAGAATGGGGATAAAAATAAAACATAACAAAATAAAATAAAAATTCTCACGACGTTTCGGCCACAAAATGTTGAGCTGGTGACGTCACTCCACATGCACCCCGCCATTAATAATCACGCGAAGGTGACGGCACGCCACATCGAACAGCCCCCCTCATTAATAATCATGACCTGGTGACGTCACTCGACATGGGGGTAGGGGGGGGGCTCCTCCCCCCTCCTCGGCGCCAACAGACAACCCTCACGTCACGTGATCTCCGTAACGCTGCCGAGACATCAAAGTACAAAGGACGTCGAAAAGAACAAGGGATTATAACCTTTCACTGAAATAGGTCTGTGTCACCGATGGCGGAGCGAGGATTTTCAAGTAGGGGGGAAAAGGCAACCCCTCCAAGAATAAAAAAAATCATAGTTGTTAGTAAGGAGTTGTTAGTAAGTAAGGACTTGTCCCTTGCTTTATAATCGACGCGCGTGCGGCGATCGAGGGTCGAATTCGAACCGCGTTGTGAGATCGCCATCGCTGAAGGTGAATGCCTTAAGGGAAGTCGTGGACTGTGTACGCAACTGCGCACAATTCTGAGTCACTTGTAACCGCTCTGCCGTTACTTATTGCCAATTATGGACTCTTGTCCTATCATCTCATAGAGTCCCTGGCACATAATAATATGCTACACAGTGGTAGTGGGGGTCCCAAATGCCGATTTATTACTAATAAACCCCAATGATCCGATCGAAATCCCTCATTTGCCACCCCACCCCCACTGGCTCCGTCAGTGTCACCGCGGCCTTACAAATTGCACACGAATTGATGCAATGAACATCACGTCGCGCTCTGCTTTGCGCTTTCAACTTTCAGATTTACTGCAATACACCCGTCCTTGGACGGGCAAAAGGCTAGTCACAAATGATTGCTCAACGAAGTGGCTATCGTGTGGAAATGTATCGAAACCAAATACTCTAAACACATGTCGATTCTAATTGTGGAGGGATACACCAGAGGACCCGGAGAAAAATCCACGTGACCATGGGGAGCGAGATACCACGAACTCCAAATATGCAGGGGTCAGGGTCGGGATCGAACCCACGACTTTCTGTTTAGCAGTCTAGGTAGTTAACATCTTGTCACTTGCGCCTTATAGCAAGCGCCTGGGTTTGATTCCTGGCCTGGGGCACCTTTCTGTAGAGTGTAAGTGCGATTTTATGTGAAGTGTGTATGTTTCACTCCTGTTGTGCGTGGGTTTACTCCGGGGTCGCTAGTTTCCTCCATAGCTATAAAACCAATGTGCCGTAATTGGTGTGAGCCAAACATTCCAATACTGAAAATGTACCTGCAAATTATAATTGGGACCACACACGTAGCGATAACGCTCCCTACTCCAAACTAGGCAGGAACCCTCCTGATTCAAGCCTTTTATGGGTACACAAGCATATGTATATAACTATATTGGCCAAGTATCTCATAGTCTGACATTTTGAGGCAAGAGCCCTTCTTCATCCTACCAATAAATATTAAGATATGAATGCAGTATCGATGATTCAAGTGGTGGGTTGAGTTGTGCCTGTCGTCCATTAAATGTTATCTAATAATGGAACGCGCTGTATTTTTCCACGATGCATGATCGAGTCTTGAGACTTTTTCATCAGGGCCCTGCGCTGGAATTCTTGGCCAATTCCATAAGTATTTTGGCACAAGTGAGTAAATCAGAGTAACCAGGGAAAACGAACGCGTGAGTGCCAGGTGATAAAAGCTTCCCAAGTTAGATTTTGATGTGCTGCCATCTGCTGGCACTACCTCGCAAACCAGCAGTGCTTCGGAGCTTCACAGATTTGTGTGATCCACCAACCCTTGCCTCAAAAGTGGTGGATTACTGGTGTGTGTGCAGCAGTATATTTGAACAGGGGTCATCTGCAACAGCAGGCACAACAATCCCATCAGATGTTCAAGCTTGCAAAGTAAATGCATCAAAGAACAGCATATTTTATGAAAGTTTTAATGAAACTTTATTGAATGTGTAAAATTTCACATATTGCACCGTTCACCATCATTTTAGTATTACAATTATTTGCCTAAAACTTTTGGTAACTTTATGAAAGCAGTCTATGCTGAAGCCGTTAGATTTTAATTTGCATGCCTGCAAAACAAAGGATATTTCAAGTCAAAATATAAAATGGCACAAGCACAAATTCCAGTTTGCAGACGTATGCTTCCACATTAGTTATTTAATGAAGCCGACATCAAACTCCAAACAAATTAACAGCCCAATAAGCTACACTTCTGGCTCTTCCACATTGGTCCAGTTACAGGCGATCGACCTTCACCTTGCGATTCTTCCAAGTAGGAGCTTCCATGCCTTTTCAACCTTCATGGAAAACACAGCAGCATGTACACCTATTGTGAGCTTGTGAGATGGAGGTGTGTGTGTAGTGACTGGAAGGACCGATGGAGAGTGCATACTGATGGACATGCCCTGAGAGGCAGCAAACCAGACCCTTGTTTAAATGTGCAGTGTCACCGAGGGAATTATAAAAGTAAAACCTTGGATTGCGAGCATAATTCGTTCCGGAAACGTGTTTGTAATCCAAAGCACTCGTATATCAAAGCGAAATAATGGAGACTCAGATGATTCGTTCCACAACCCAACAATATTCATATAAAAATGATTAATACTCAATACCTTTTTATATTTTTATTATTTTAATTTAATATAAAGTAATCAAATTTATTAATTAAAATTAATCGTGGCTGGTGTGAGGGAGACGAAAGAGAGGAGAGGAGGAGGGGGCCATTGTTGCAGTACAGTTACTAAAGAACACTCACTACACTTGGACACAAAATAAAAAATGCTTTACGCACACACACGTGGTCACAACACTATACTGTAGTAAACACTATACTGTAGTAAACACTATAGTACTATAGTAAACAGTATACGCTCGCACGGATGTTGACTATACGAGTGAGGCACGCCGACTGAGACCGAGCATGGGAGACGATTACCCACAATCCCGCAGCGAGAGAGAGAAGAACCATCGGCTCAGTTGTGATCACATGATGCTCGGCAGACAAAGCGTACACATACTACTCGTATTGCAAGATCTCGCTCGTTCATCAAGTTAAAATTCATTAAAAAAATTTGCTCGTCTTGCAAAACAATCGCAGACCAAGTTACTCGCAATCCAAGGTTTTGCTGTACCAACTTGGAGCAGGAGTTACCACACTGATCTAGTTAATAGCGGTGTAATGGTTTTCCGCACCTGCCCTACTCAACAGTCAGGATTCATTGTCGTGAATCTATTTAAAAAGTATTTGTCACATTGCGAATGCAGTGGCCTCTAATAACAATCATGTTTACAATGGGTATTATAATAATAACAATAATGTTTACAATGGGTATTAATTAATATCCTGTTCGTATGGTTTCAGATACAAATTTTCATTCACAAGCAATTTGGGTCGCATCAAAATGCATTTGTATTCCGCCTATAAAAACCCATGTTTCCTCTTGTGCTTCATGTGAACGTGCAGCATGACGAGCTTGTTCACACTACCCGCCTCCTTCATAGAGATTCCCCAGGGAGAAGCACCCACACCTGCACTGGGATTTAAATGTGTAAACGAGGGGAAAACCCATCACAACAGCAACATCAACGTGGCCTCGCGACAAATGGGTTCAACAACACAAAAAGGAGTGCATTTGCATGTACTAAAAGCTTTATCTAGACCACACAATGTATGGACATTTTGTCACTGATACCAAGAACTCAAAAGAGGTGAGAAAACGTGACATCCGAGGCAGATGTCAGTAGCCAACATTGGTGACTGTACTGATCAAGTCCTGAAATTTAAACCGGTTTATCGTTGTGTCTGTTTCACTGCTGTCTGTTGGGATAGCCACTCTTTGAGTGGTCTCAGTTACAAAAAAACAATCATGCTTGGTGGCTCTGCAAGCCAGCAGACAGTGTTCTATAGAGAGTACCCCACTCCCATACCTGTTTTTGTGTCACTTGAGGCTGCCAGTAGGTACACAGCACAACATTTGCCTCCTCTGCCCTGCGCTGGTTGCTGAGCTGATTGGACAGTCTCTTCTTAGCACTGTCATCCGTCACGCCGTCTCTCTCCACAATTCTTCTTACAGCCTGTGAAGAATAAAACATATTACAGAAAGTGACACATAAAGGAAATGTCACTATGACTACGAGCTGAGTCATTGCAGCTCTATATTAAAGTGATAGCTCATGTGCTACAATGGCATGAATACCAAATTTACTGAAAGTATGCCCATCTCAGTTTAGTGAGCGTCTGCAGCTCTGAGTTATACACAGCTTGAATGCCAATGTAGGGAATTCAATTATTTATTTAGCTGTTATCATCATTCACACAAGAGGTCTGTGAGTGTTTTGACAGTGCTGTATCAGCTGTGAAGGTTAAAAACCGTGATGATGACTTATTGATCCGTGGGCAAAACTGTTTCCTTAATTACGGAACGAAAACTAAACACATAAAAGCAGCACTATGGTGGTACCGGTTGTCGTCGTCGACGATGGGACACAAGCAATGCATGAAGCTCACCTCGTCTTCCGGAATGAGCACCACCCAGACCTCATGGACCATGTTGATCCAGCCGGCTTCCAGCAGAACCGCAGCATCCAGGACACACACACGCACACCTGCATAGAAAACGCAGCAGCACTCGGTCACTCACACAAAGCACACAAGCACGGACATTTCTGAAATTAAAAAAAGTGATAATAATATAAGCGTCAAATATTTCAGACAGTTACATTTCCAGTCGGAAACTGTTGATGTCATGGGTGTCTAAAAATAATGTCAAAAACAAATGTTCATGTATGGTCCATTTTTGTACGGTAGATCTATGTGTTTTTAAGTAATTAATCTCGAACCAAGATATTATAATTTCTGCACCGCTCAGCCAACATAAACAAAGAGCTACAAAATCTACTCAACTGTAGCTGCTAAAGGGGTGAGAGCCACTTACCTTTTTCTACACAATCAGCAATAACTTTCTTGGCCAGCCTCGCGATTTCAGGCCAAACAATGTCCGTTAGTTTTTTTAGTTTTTCCTGGCAAAAATTGCAAGAGCGCACAAAGATTAGCAGGGTTACTTCCTTTAAGTCCTTTAAATCACACCCGTCAACTACTCTGCTACTGGCAACATCAGAAAGAATTAGCTGCTTAACATTTGTAAACCATTTATATTTGGCTGTAGTGTGATCTTCATGTGTGCTGTCTGGTGTATGTTCTTGACACGATTTTTTTTACTTGGTATGACTGCACCTCTGTGATTAGCACGGTAGGCTACGTATTACGCGAAAAAAGTTCAACATCCATACAATGCTGTGAAAGTTCAAACGCGTTTTTTCAAGTCGCAATTACATGTGTGTGTGTACGTAATTTGACACCCTGGGCATCCTTGCAAACGAGATGTTCCCTCTCCAGGGATTATCCAGGTAAAATTTTTTTTTATAAAGTACATATGATATATAATGAACTGGGTACGTGCCCATGCATTATAAAAAAAATACTGGAGTGTCAAGTTTGTACTATTAGGAACCTCCTGGTTACACCAGCTCACAGGGGATTATTGTGTCCGTCCGTCGTGCATCCAAAAATGGGAGGGGTGGGGTTGGGTGGAGAGGGGAGGGTGGGGAGGGGCTGGGTGGGGAGGGGCTGGATGGGGAGGGGAGGGTGGGGAGGGTGGGGAGGGGCTGGGTAGGGAGGGTAGGGAGGGGCTGGGTGGGGAGGGTGGGGCTGGGTGGGGAGGGGAGGGTGGGGAGGGGCTGGATGGGGAGGGTAGGGAAGGGCTGGGTGGGGAGGGAGGGGCTGGGTGGAGAGGGGCTGGGTGGGGAGGGTGGGGCTTGGTGGGGGGTGGGAGGGGTGGGGCTGGGTGGGGAGGGGCTGGTCACCCCGTGGTGCCCTTATATAAAACTCAACGTTTAACCTACTCACGCCGGCTTGTGCCCGCCCTCACAGTCGGGCATATTTGCGGAATACAGCACGTGGTGCCGCCGTTGACCCTGGCCATTGACCGAGCAACCCAACGTTCCTACCAGCTCCCTCCCTCTGCAGGAATGTGTTAATCGGCACTGTGCCACTCTCACCTTTTCTGAAAACACTTTCTTCCCCAGCTCCTTTCTGTTTATGGTTCCATCTTCTGACAAGATATCTGTAACAATGTGGAAAAGGGGTACTGTAAACATGGAAATCCGATGGTAAACTGAGAATGGGCCATGTATCCACATGGCCGCATTATATCATAAATTAGTAAATATAATCAGCTGTTAAATGTGAATTGCACCGCTTTACGCTTCAACATTGCTTTAACCGCAATTGCTTTCTAGTTGGCACGCGACATTCACTCTCCAACGACTTGATGAATTGTCAGAATTTGCTCCATTAGGATGAATATTTAATATAATTTTCACACATACGGTCCATGGCGTGTACCATGAAAGTGCGAATATTTTTTTATAGATTAATCGTCCCACAGTTACATGCAGTGAAATAGGTAAAGGTGCACCCCTGCAATTGCTTGCACCACTGCTGGCAGAAGCACCCCCCCCCCTACAGCAAACAATAGAGGATATTAGGTCTCCTCTTTCACTCTGAGTAGATGTATTAGAAGAGGTGGGTGTACCCACACTTTAACCCACCATACATAACCTGCCTGCCGATCGACTAACCGTGGTGGAATCTTGATTTGAGGCTTTCGTGACTGCACGAATCCATACTGTCTGCAGACAGTCTGCATCAGCAGCAGACCACGCTTTCCCACCTGATGACAGACGCTTGTGTTGCGCCCGAAACATCGTGAATTATTTTATTTTCTACCTACGTGACTTTACCGAAAGAACCAAAGAGTATAACTGTGGTGGACCCATTTATGCTTCTGGGTGGATAAAGGCGGTGGTGGGGGGAGATTTCAGAGAGACTTGGCATATTGTTTCAACTGTCGATTCGAGAGATGGAATTAAACCGGTGACCTCTGCATTGCAAGTCTAATATGTTGACCATTTCCACTGATATTGGGTTTGATAGTAGAAACAAACTTGACAAAGCAAAGCACCATAACTCATTACCTTTACAGTAGCCACCTAGCATAGTGCACATTCAGAAACGGAACGTGTGCAGCAATGACGACCAATCGAAACACAGGGCACGCGTCCGCCAAAGCGCCTCACCCTCTCCAAACTCCTCGACGATGCTGGCATGGGCGCTAGTGCCTGGCAGGTAGGCCTGATGACCTAGCACGTCGCAGTCCACATGTACGGCCCCAAGCGCCTCCAGACGCCTGGCGACGCTCGACTTCCCGCTAGCGCTGATTCCCGTAAGCCCAATGACAAAGGGCACCGGTGGGATGTTGGGTTTCACCTGCAAGAGAAAGATCCCCCGTATAGCCTTAACAGGCTGTTGGGGCAAGTGTTGTTAGCGAGTAGAACCTATGAAGGCCGGGATGGCACACGAGGGGGTGGGTGGCCAAACACCACGCCTGGCTGCCTTTATCTCCCAAGTGTCGATGTTTACACACTGCACGGGGTACTCATTTGAGGCTGAATCGACCGAGGGGAGGCCCAGGACCGGTTCAGATTATCGTCACTGGTGTTAGCCATGAGCGGGAATCGAACTCGGGTCACCAGGTTCATAGTGCAACGCCTTAACCATTACGCTACCGCTCCCTACGGGCACGGCGCAAGCGACAATGGCATGTCGCATTTCACTTCTGAGAACTTCACTTTTTACGGGAAACGTCAGGGAGCCCGAGCGCTCTATCTCTGAACGTGACGGCGCCTCACTTGTGGCGGTTTCAGCAGCGTGCCCAGCAGCCGTGCTCTCAGACTCGATGAGCTGATTTTCATTTCCTCGTGGCTCGCGTGGTGACGGTCGGCGATCAGCTTGATCTCGTGCACCTCCAGCACCGGCAGGCCCTGGCAGCGGAAGGATGTTCTCAGTGACCACTTTCCCAAAACAGACAACTCGCCCAGATGAAACACACTCCAGTGCAGTGCTTATTACATGCCTTTAGCACCGCCCGATTATCACGATTGGCTACCTATGGTGCGAAAGAAGTTCAACACACATACAAGTCATTAAAATCCTCAAAGTTAATGAAACCATCTACGCCGCTAGAGCATTGCCTGATGTGTTAACCCTGCAATTAGTGCCTATCAGAACTAATCTGATTTGACACGCAAACTGTATCAAAATCGTCTTCCACCCACTAACATAGGCGCGGTGAGAGAAGGCGTGTGCAAGTGAAAGCAAATAACTGCACTTCCACGCCGGAAAGTAATGGTTATTCACCAATAATCAACTTGAACTCGTGGCGCATTTTCCCAGTGAAAGATTCCGAGTTTGAAAACCCTTTAGGCAGTGCACAAGATGGATGTTAAAAAAAAGTCAGGAAATGTGCATGTGCAGCAAAAAAATCAGTCTGGAAGCATTAAACACGTGGCTTTCGTCCAACAACTCCTACAGTGCTCGTTGCTGTTTGAGCGGAGGGGATTTCCAAAACATTGTGTGCACGGTCAAGAGCTGTCGCCCATTCCCCGTGTCTGGCACGGCGTGTGGCTCTACAGGCAGGTACGTGATGCATTCACACGCACGCTGACAACTGAACTCATTTCATGGCCCAAGAATATACGGAGCTCAGAGGTAAAAACCGCGAAACACTTTTGTTGGCCGTTGACCAGCGTGCTGAATTAAAATTACTGAACTTATTTGTCAATTGAAATGCAAACTGGCACGGAGCTCTCGTTTTGGATGCCTTGGGAGGAGGGTTGTGGGGGGGCACAGCGCCTGCAGCGTTGAGGGGCAACGTTGAGGGGCAGCCTCACGCGCTCGGGCAGGGGGGGGGCCGGCAGGGAATGCACGGGGGGCACCACCCTGCCCTTGCCTCTCTGCACACGTGCGGTCACACGCGAACGTGCGGAACGAAAGACACTCAAATTGATGCCGTCTCGTTGGGATCACACGCCGCACGCAAACATAATGAGCATAAAAGTTGACGACACAGTTTTTTAAATGTTGATAATACAATATTCCCTCATTATTCGCACGGGAACCGTTCAGAAGATGCTCTTGAAGAGTGCATTTTGCGGATAATGATGTTGCCTACGAGATTATTTACCTTGAATAAATACAGAAAGTAGCTATAAAAAACATGGAAATTATCATGGCACGACAAAATTAGTAAATAAATATTAAAGTATCTTATCGCTTTACCTCTCGATGCAGTCGTGTATAGTTCCAGATGCGATTCGCAGATAGCCAAATTCGCGGATATCGAGTTTGTCAATGACGAGGAAATACTGTATGATGATTTATTAGTACAGAACGGCCACCCCGTCCACTTTCGTGTCAACAAGATTTACTCGGTCAAAGAGATCAAGAGAGAGAGGAGGGAGGTTCTTCAGCGGGTGAGTATGGGATATGACAAACGCCTCCGCGGCACTGTGGATCACATATTTAGTCGATTTAGTAATGTTTCAACTGTTTAAATAAGAAAAACAACGCATCATTCTCGGGTCACGCTTGCAAATGAGAATAACCATGCTCTCGTGAGTTCTGGTTAAACAAATAAACATGAACGATAACGTGACGAGACAGGCTGGAGGGAATCGCCACCATTTTATCTCCTTCACCAAACTCTTATTTTGTCACATGAACAAAGAAATACAGCAATTCCTCATTTAACGTGCTGGATGCGTTCCTGAACAGTGCCGCCTTACGTCGAAATACCGTGCTATTAAGCAGGGAATTACTATTCTTGGTTTTTTCAGTAAAGTCACGTAGAAGGGAAACAATAAAGTAATAAAAATATCAAACAATAAAGTTCTCACGACGTTTCGACTGCAACACAAGCAAGTCGAAACGTCGTGAGAATTTTATTGTTTAATATTTGTATTATTTTATTGTTTCCCTTCTACGTGACTTTACCGAAAGAACCAAGAATATGAATCCCTGCAGTCACGAAAGCTTTAAATCAAAATCACGGAATTACTGTTACCCAATCACATTTCGCACTATAAAATCAGCCTGCAATCACTGCATAGCAGGGAAAAAGAGCCGAGGTGAGGGTCGACCGCCGCGTATCCTACCATCCTGTGTACTCTATCATTCCGCTCAGCTGTCGCTCACGAACCGCGTTACAATGGTGCGCGTTCCGTGTTGTGCGAAAAGTGGTCCCTCGTAGAAGAACCGCGTTGTAGCAAAAACGCGTTGTGTGAACACACGTTAAGCGAGGAGTTGCCGTACCGTAAACCGGCAATGGATTACCCATTGTTAACGTATATGAATGAATGCCCCACCTTCGCACGTGGAGGGCTCACAAGTGACGTCATCACATCTATCCCTATATTTAAGGAACGAAACAGGAGGATTTCTCCACAAATCTGTCTGTCGCCTGATGAAGCTGGTTTTAATTGCTGGAGGAACGTCATACTCAAGATTGTAAGTGTTGTGGATTTGCTCTCAAACACACCGGTGTGTTGTAATGGTAATGAATTGGCATGTTCTGTTCACATTGCAAACCTTACTAACTGGCTGTGTTGGGTGGTGGTGGGTTTAACGACACATATTTACACGATCTAACCCAAAAAAAAACTATATTGTGGATGATATTGGTCGCGAAAGCCTCCCACGTGTTAAACGGTTTGCTCCATTGTCTCTCGTTGGCACAGCCTTCTCGGAGAAGTGAAGTAACAACGCTATTTTTATACGTCTAAGATGCCGTCTCAGTCCACATAGTAATCTAATAAGGACCAATCAAGTAATCGGATACAAAAATATAGATTTTTTGTTGTAATACGTTGGGTTTTCTTTTTTTAAACGTATGCAAATTATCCAGTCCAATGGTGTTGCCATACTTGGGATTCCATTCGGGTTTAGTACGTACATACCACGCACAGCGGCACATATCCGGCACGAACCTATAGGGAAGTGTGCACACTACTACTACGCAGGCTGCGCTGGGTTAGCGACTCCACGTCCAACCACTCCGCTCTCTGCCTGGAGTGTCCAGAGGTTTGTGGTTTTTTTCTCTCCCACATTGTTCCTTTTTGCATGCTTTTTATTAACTCACTCTTTTGTTGTCGTTGTTGAATCCTCAAATCTTGTAACTCAATTTTAACCCACTTCCCAATGTGGTATCGACTGCAAACTTGATATACTTATGTCATACCGATGACAATACTATATTCTATCATAAAAAATAAAATAACATGTATTTTAAAACATTATTTTTTATGTTGTTTCGGCTTGGCTCTAATTGTCCACGCTCAACTGACGTTGGCTGTAAATGACCACGGTCCCCTTATGTTGTGGCAAGCTTCGGGGCCACTTCCTGGAGTCGTGGAGTTCTTCCATTACTAGTACGGTACATTTCATTAAAGCGTGTCTTTTAAATTTTCTTTTTAAATATTACTTATTAAACGAACAAAAAAACTGTTTGAGAAAATAACGTACACTATTCATGCTCCAATGTCCAACTGAGCGTACATCGGGTACCAGTGGCTAGAGGTATTTATTGAGTCCTACGTTAAGTTGTATTGGTCTGTCACAAATGCCAATTTGCTCTTGATTCTTTAAAAAGAAAGAGGCTGTAGATGGAGTATTGTACCAGCAGAGATTATTAGTAATGGAAGACCAGCACAGAAGTGAAATGTTCGATTTGTGTCTTTTTCAGAGTTTACACTGTAATCTCCTCGCTTCTCCTCGAGCATTCTAGTTCTTAAAAGTACTTCACTCAAGACGGTTACTTGACCAAACAGGTGTGCAATGGATAACAATTTTACAAAAGAGATACGGAAGCGTTACGAGCAGCTCCCGACACTCTTTGAGCTGACACACGACCTACCGCACGGCAGCACGTACATCAACATTGTCATCGCAAAACTGGAGCGGAAACAGGCGCATGAAGCCACCGCAGAAGAGTTTGACAGCGACGTCTGCGCCCTCAACTGCCTCACCTATTTATACCTATCGCAAGATCAGCTGGCCAAAGCCGAGTCGTCAGTGACAGCTGCCCTAGTAAAGGAGCCGTGCAGTGTGACAGCACTGGCCAACAAGTGTGAGCTTCACTTGCATCGCTACGAATTTGAGGCCGCCAGCAGAATGGCGGAGGCACTGGACAGGGAGAAGGGAAACAAGGCAGCAGTTGCTACGGCCTTGGCTGAGCAGGGCTACTGTCTCTCCCGTCTGGGTCCCGTGGCACAATTCAAGGCCATCGACAAATATTCGCAGGCCATCGAGATGGGCCACGATCACTGCACTCCTGACAAACTTGTTTCTTGGAAGTACGGTTTGGCTTTGAACCTCGACAGGTCAGTTGGAACACCTGCAGCATTCGAGAGTAAATGATTCCTTTTTTACGTTAAGGCTCGCTCGTTACGTCGGCAATAACGTGTTATGGCTCTCTTTTGCAGGGTGTTTGAGATTGACATTTTGAGAGAGAACCCCGACTTTGACAAGAATGAACACTTTCAACAAGCCGTGGAAGCCCTTTCACACGTTGTCCACACGGACGACAGATTTTACAAGGCCAAAGGTTTCGCAGTTTTGGGCCAGATAACCAAGAAATTTTTCAACCACAGGTAAACTGCTGTATTTCTGAAGTACTTTAAACGTGGGGTTTAATGTGGTAGTTGATGTGTTTTGCTATTTAAATCAACAAAGTGATTGTCTGCTCAAGTGATCATTGAGGTGGTGTGCCCATCTCCTATTTACGGCCCTCAGGCAGTGGTGCAAATTCCTAATTCCTATACTGAGGGCGATTCCATCTATAGCAGCGGCCCCCAACCTTTTTGGCACCAGGGACCGGTTTCGTGGAAGACAATTTTTTCACGGACCGGGGGGGGGGGGGGGGGGGTTCATCATTGGGTCTTTCCCCCTTTTAAAAGAAGCTCTCCAGCGACGTTTGTTTTTTACTCATTGTGGCTAGGGTTAGAGCCTGTGGGCTTTATACCAACACTGTGACTGAGACAAATGCGCAGTGCGGGAAAGAGGCGCGGACGGAAGTGGTAAATAATAAAATAATGGGCGGGCCACGCGCGGACTCACCGCTCACCTCATGCTGTGCGGCCCGGTTCCTAACAGGTCACAGGACTGGTACCGGTCCGCGGCCCGGGGGTTGGGGACCCCTGAACCACAGAATAACAAGTGCTGACTCGCCCATAATGTGGTATTCAATTTAAGAGCCCTGAAAGATGGATGGTGGGCTGAATCAGCCACCAATCAGCACTGAACGCACAACTTTCCAACTCATACTGCAAGCCACTCTACCGTTGAGCCACCTGAACGGTTACTATTCATTAGATTGCCCCAATCTTACCAAGGCTGCAGCACTGTTAGAGCACTCGAGCAGGCCGCTCAATAAAACGCAGCTCAGAATAAATGAGCACTTCGGAAATGGACAACAAAAGCCTCCTCTGCCCGTTATCATCATCATAATACTATCAAAGACTGTGTCTGTATCTGTCACCATGAACTTGCCAGCGTTGTGCTCCATGAAAGCTTTTCTGCCGATGCCCTTGATTCTTTACGAAAACACAAGGAATGTCAGGGATTTCGAGAGTGCCCGTATTGTGGAGGTGGGCGACGAGGCGCTCACCGTGTCAGAGTGCTTCGAGAGGGCCTGCGTGATTGCGCCCCAGGACCACTGGGTGCTGGAGAGGGCGGGAAAGCACTGGAGGCACATGCGCCAATACGACCGAGCTCTGGAGCTCCTGCACAAAGCCTACGCGCTCTGCCCCTCGTCCTTTTCTCTCCACCACCTCGGGCTAACCTACCGCACCCTAGCAGATCAAGCTCATGCGAGGACCCTGGATGGTGAGACAAATTTTCTTCTTTCACAAAGACACCTAAACTTGAAAAAAGTGTTTCTACTTAAAATGTCTCCCTACTGCATTCTCACAGATCCTTCTATCATTTAAACAAGCCACACTTCAGCTTTGGCCCAACCAAAAAAAACGACGTAAGTTTGCGGCCCTGCACTCTGTGTAATTAGAGTTATCAGCAATGTAGCTTTAGCAACAAAATACTGTGAGATTTCACCAAAACCAAAACGTTTTCAGAAGGGATTTTATTTCTCCCTTGAAATCCTTTGAGTAAGTTCCTTATTATTTGTCTCTACAGCTCCTACTGCAGGATATAGCAGGGATTTCAGAGGTCAAAGACACCCTTGGCGGCTAGCAAACGCAGCTGGCCGTGGCCAGAACTTGTTTGTCAGAGATGAGCCGATGACACACCTCTGCGATGTGAGCGCAGACTTTGCTGCTTTGAGCATCACTAGTGGGGAAGACGGGCAGCCCAAGTGCACATTGCGAGTCAGGCGGCCTTTATTCCCCAGCAGAAGGCCTAGAGGGGGCAGACAGCCTTTCTACAGCTCCGGACGAATGCTAGGGCAGTCGCCTCATTGCCCTGGTGGGGCAGCGCAGAACCCGGAGAACACGCAGGCACGTGGCCACAGACGGGGAAGAGGAAAGAGTCTTTTCAATTGCTACAGAGAAGTCAAAGATCCACATGTCACAGAACTTCTAGACCAAGCGATTAAGTACATCAGAGAGGGGATTGAGCTGTCAAAAGAAACGGGTCCCCAACTGTTGGTGGCCCTGGCCGAGATATATGTATCACTTGGCAAAACAGAAGAGTCTGATGATTGCTTCCGCAGGTCCATAAAGACAGGCAAATACGTCTCCCAACTCTTTCGTGCGCGGACATTCGAGAATTGGGGTTTGAACATGCAAGAGCGTGGCGATCAGCAGAGAAGTGAACAGCTACTCCGATTAGCAATTGAAAGCGCTGCCAAGGTGAAGAGTACACGCAAGGTGGCTCTAGACAGTCTCATAGAGCAACTAAAGGAATCTCAAGGCCAGACCCCTAAAATGCTTCGCTCTCGCTCCAAACTTTATGAACTCGTGGGCCTTCATGGACAGGCTCTGAGTGCACTGTGGGAGGCAGACACTATCCAGCCACAAGATCCTGACACCTTGCTTGGCCTGGTCAAGAACCTGGCCTTCAGGAAGCAGTATGATGAGGCGCTCATGTACTGGGCCTTCCTCAGATCCACAGAATCTGGAGACCATCTGATTGACAGTGACGTTTTGGAAAACATTTATTTTGGTGCAGCCGAGACACGCACGGCCTCACTGTCGCTGTCGAGCCAGAGTATGTGCGAGGCGTACGAGGTCCTTCTGATGGACAGAAGCAGAGACAAGAGAATGTACATCTTTCACAGGATGGACTCGCATGAAGACACCGTGATGGCCGAGAACATCCAGCAGCTAGCCAAGGAAGTTGCCGATGTAGAGTTCGTTAACTATTCTGAAATGCCTGCCGGAAAGTCGTACAACGACCTCTTGAAAAAGGCAACAGAGAAATACAATGCAATTATTGTGCTGGTGACCCCAGACTTTGTGGCCGATAAATTGTCCATGAGTCTGTGCAGCCTACTGAAGCAATGCGTCCTGCTGTGCCTTCACCCAGAATCCATTTCCATTGACCAAATTCCCCCAGCGCTCAAGGACTGCCATCACGCCTTACTGGCCAAGGAATTGTACAAGGACTTTACAACAAACACCAATCCAATCCAAAAACTGCACATGTGGAGAGAGATCTTCAACAACTTGAGAAAAGCTAAGCAACTGGTCAATCCCTCAAAGAAATAGTTGCCAGGGAAAACTCAC
This sequence comes from Petromyzon marinus, assembly GCF_048934315.1. Taxonomy (NCBI): domain Eukaryota; kingdom Metazoa; phylum Chordata; class Hyperoartia; order Petromyzontiformes; family Petromyzontidae; genus Petromyzon; species Petromyzon marinus. The sequence continues at coordinate 2,153,573 of NC_133700.1, read as the reverse complement.
ACTTAAGTTACAGATTCAGTTTATTCTTTATCCATGACAATATATTTTGCCTGAGCGGCATTACGACAAAAACTGCTCCACTGTTTTTCAGTGGAAGAAGCCACCACTGCTATGCGAGGGATGAATGGGTGGTTTTGTATTAAAGTCTGGTGTTCTGTAGTCTTCCAAGGTAATCCAATTATTAGTGCTTCTGCCCTTCCCATGCTTGTAAAATTCAGTGATTTGGGGTTGAGAAGTGGCTGTACATTTTAACCGTAAAACCAATTTACCAAGAGATTTTCAGCCACAAACAGGTGAACATTTGCGGAGGTTCAGTTATTATAACTCCACGCAACGTACCATGGTTTCACAGCACATTCTCTTGGCCTACACAGAACTGTTTTGGATTTCTGCACGTGCATTGTATTCAAACCCTTGAGAACCCCACGCTTAAGTGTTATAGCCAAACTTCAGCTTGGTGGAGCACTGGTTACCTTTTCCTTACGTTTGCGGTTCACAGCCTGCCCCCCTTTGCGAGTCTCTTCGCTGACCACAATGCACTGCAGAAGAGAGTCAGTGATGGCAGGTCCGAAGGGGTCCGTGATGGGGACGATGTCGTAGCATAGATGAGGATGCACGTCGCTCAGGAAGCTCCGGAGCGCTGAGAGCCTCTGCTCATACGGCTCTATCAGCTCATTCAGAAGCTTCCCTGTCGACAACAACATTGCAATGTCACTTGAAGCAGTGTAAATCACGTACAAAAGATTCCCAGGACAGCCTTAACAGACTGCAGGAGCAAGTGATGTTAGCGAGCACCTATGAAGGCCAGCACGCACATAAGGGGGTGGGTGACCAGCATCACTCCCGGCCGCCTTGGTCTCCCGAGTGGCGATATTTACATAACGCACCAGGTACTCAATTGAGGCTGAGTCGACATAGGGGAGGCCCAGAACCGGTTCAGATAATCACCACTGGTGTTGGCCGCAAGCGGGAATCGAACCCGGGTTGCTGGGTTTGTAGCACAGTGCGCTAACCATTAAACGACCGCTCCCCACAAAACAAAGATCCCCTGTATAGCCTTAATGGGCTGCAGGAGCAAGTGCTGTTACACACACACCTCAAGCACACTAAAACATTATAGCATCAATGTCATTGCCTATGTAAAATTGTTCCTCTCACACAGCTTAAAGGCCGTATCTGAACGTGGCTCTTTCACTCCAGCGGTCCTACCAGACAGTCTCGCCCCCTTCACCTGATGAAGGCCGCTTGTGTTGTGGCCGAAACGTCGTGAGAATAATATTGTGTTATTTTATTTTATCAATTTATTATTTTATTATCATTCTACGTGACTTTACCGAAAGAACCAAAGAAGATGAATCATTGCAGTCACGAAAGCTTTAAATCGAAATTTATGTAAAATAAATTCAATAAAACGAGATGTGAAATTCGCAGTTAATGTCTCCCGAATCTTTGGAGCACTTTCATGGCCATTGCGTCATAACAATTAACGTGCCTTTTTGTCCCTGTCGGTGGAATGCAAATGAACTCGATTGAATGTGCTTATGATTGCCCAACATATGCAATCATTCACCCAGGGAAAGCAATGACCCCCACAGAGTCAACACGTGGTCACTCGCCTGAACTAGCTGTAAGGCAGCCAGCCTATGCCAGCTGCTGGATAACCACATGTTGCACTCGAGAATGAAGCAGATCACTTACAGGCAAAAGCAAGTCCCATTCATCCCACCCCATGCTTCCCTTATTCAACGCACCCAGAGTATCACGTGTTCTCGGCAAAAATGTATCGAGAACATTTTTTCCCTTGAAATGAACATTCAATTTATGATGTGTGAAAGATGGCTCAAGGGGTCAGAGTATGGGGCCGGCATGGTTGAGATTGTGGATTTAAATCTGTGTAGCCACCCCATAGATACACTTGGTTCTCAAGTGTATTGAGTTGATAATTTCAGCCCGGATACCAATGATGGGAAAAACACCACATTAAATGAGTTATTAACTTAATTTAGTTAATTTCCAGCTCAGAGAAGTAAAACATTGGTTTACCTGCCATGCAACGAGCATTTAAGTGACGGTGCACCCAATAAATATGTGGATAAGATATCACTTAAAGATATATCTAAAGCAGTTACATGAAACCTTATTCTTTGGGCCATTCTCTAACAGAAGGGGTGACGAACTCCCCTGGCAGAAATCCAAACGATTAAGTCTTACTACTTAATGCCAGCAGCATATTTGAAATAAAATTGGATGAAACAAATTGTCTAATGTAATTTGCGAGCAGCAAGCATCAATGACCTTGCAAAAGCGCCCCGTCTGCAACTCCAATCAGCACGCGTCTTTCGGCCAACAAGCACGCGGTACTCAGGAGGATCTTGTGCGCGTTGTGCAGCCTGTCAAACGTGCCCCCGAGAACCACGTCCGAGTAGCTGGGCGGCCCCCCGTCGGCCGAGCCCACTGTGCTCTCTCCGGGCTGCTGCGTTTCCCCGGGTGCAGACTGGCCTTCCTTGGAGCCCACATCGGGCACAAAGAGCTTGATGGAAGCATTGCACTCGTAGCGGTTCTGCACGTAGCTTCGGAAGAACGCCTCCACGTCGTGAAGCCGCTTCAGGTCGTCGATGCTGCTGTAGTCGGTGAGCACCACCTCGGGCGAGTGGCAGGGGGTGTGCAGGGCAGCGGGCACGTTCCCAGCCACGCCGTGCCCTTTAATGTTGGCGAGGAAGACACGCACATCCAGGTGGCTGCAGATATCCGTGGCCTTCGTGTAGACATTGGAGACCATCTGGGAGACTTCCCACGTCACGGGAGACAGGGCCGCCCTGCTGCAGGGGGACGTGGTCGAGCTGGGCGGCCTCAGGCCCGGGTGAAGGTGCACGTACAGAGTGCCGTTAATCATCTCCGATGCCGAGCGCAGGGCCCCACCGATCTGGAACGGCAGCTGCGCTGCAGGCGACGTGAGGACGAGCAGCCCCGTCCGGAACAATTCCTTGCGGGCCATGGGTGACGCTTTCCAACATATCACACAACACCGCTGTACTTACTCACTGAACCACACATAATATTCCACGGCAAGACTCAATGCAGAACACGCAATACATCACAGCAACACTTAATGATCAACACGTAACAAGATCACAGCAAAAGTCACCGATCCACATGCAACACATCACATCCACCACTCACTGAACCACACGCAATATATCACACCAATACTCACCGATCAACACGTAACACATGAGAGCAAAGACTCATTGATCCACATGCAACAACATCACACCCAACATTCACTGAACCACACGCAATAGATCACACCAATAACTCACCACGTAACACGAGCAAAGACTCACTGATCCACATGCAACAACACATCACGCCAACACTCACCGATCCATATCCAACACATTACAGCATCACCACACGCAACACATTAAACACTACCAAAATTGGATTCCTATACAGAAACAAACGCCGCATTCCACATCGACTCTGTCGCAACCATCCTGCCCATACTTTATTATACCTTACGTCTCATTCCATGACACAGTGCCACCGTAAGGGGCTGTCCATAAATGACGTCACGCGATTTTGGACGATTTTTGACCTCCCCCCCCCCCCATCGTCACACGTCGTCACAAAAAGTCAGATCCCTCCTCAAATATGACGTCACAAAGCTCTGCCCCCCCCCCAAAAAAAAAATCATTGTCATTGTAGTGCAGATTTAATGTGCCGCTGGACTCTGATGTTGTAGGAGAAATCATCTATTAAAAAGTCTATTTAATTAAGTAGAACGTGTTGTCTATATTTATCTAAAGTTGCGCATTTTGATGTGACGTCACATTTCTCAAACCCCACCCCCCTCGTCACACATCGTCACAATTGTCTGACCGCCCCCCCGCCCCCAGGTGCGTGACGTCATTTATGGACGGCCTCGAACCACTCTGCTATCGATCTTGCCCTTCACACCTTCCCCCAGGCTATGGAACGCTCTCCCAAGATATATCAGGGACCTCCGAGTCTGTGGAGATGTTTTTTATTTAAACGCGTCTTAAAACCCATGTTATACGCTTCCACTTATTACAATTTTAGTTCATTTAGTAAATTGATAATTAAAATGTATTTGTGTTATAATTATTGGTATGCTGAGTTTCTGCTGCTGCATCCTGTGCAGCCTTTTGAGATCCTTGATGAAAAGCCGCTATATAAATGGAATTATTATAGAAGCTATCCTTACAACCTGTAAATTAACTGAAAATATTCCATTTCATGCTAGAATAGTAATTGTTTCCGCGTTACTTGTTACCCACGTTTCTGGAATATCAATTGCCGCTCATCCACAGTGTGTGGTTCTCTCCCTGCAGTTTAACACGTGGTAGGCTTTCCCGACAAATGTCATCCATAAGAGGGGTTTTTTGCGTTAGATCACGTAAATGTGTCGTTAAAACCCGCCACCACCCGACACAGCCAACTAGTAAGGGTTGTCACGTAAACAGAACGTGTCACTTCGTCACTAGTACAGCACTAGTGTATAGTGTAGTGTAAAGTAGTGTAGTGTATAGTAGTGTAGTGTATAGTGTAGTGTATAGTAGTGTAGTGTATAGTGTAGTGTATAATAGTGTAGTATATAGTAGTGTAGTGTATAGTAGTGTATAGTGGTGTAGTGTATAGTAGTGTAGTGTATAGTAGTGTAGTGTATAGTGTAGTGTATAGTGTGGTGTATAGTAGTGTAGTGTATAGTGTAGTGTATAGTGTAGTATACTAGTACAGCACACCGGTGTGTTGGCGAGCCAAGCCACATTTACAATCCGAGTACGACGTTTCGCCTGCTGAAAGTCCCGAGTTTCCTTTACCACCGCTAGATACTTCCCTTGTTAGTTATTCAATGTTCCTTCAGGTCCCTGTAGTCGTTTCTGCGCAATACTGAACGCTTTTTTGTTGTTGTTGTTGACTTTTGTTGTTTCTGGGCTCACACACCACAGATCTCCCTCGTCAAATAGCCGGGGAACTGGCCCAACGTGATCGTCCGTGGAACAAAATCGCACGAACTCAAACGGGGCTAAACTCCAGCCTTTGGTTATCATGTTCAGGTCAAGAGGTTAACATGTCAAGGTCACCTTGCCCCAGACCGGTCATCGGTACGTTTATGCAGCTCCCATTGCAAAGCTGAGCGACCACGCGAGTGCGTGGTGCCGCATGCAGCAGATCGCCGCGTAAAATCCCTCGTAGCGAGCTCAATGCATGCCCTGATCGCGGTGATATGATCCACACAATAGTCATCAACCATGCAAGACCTGACCACAGTGAGAGCCACGTAAGAGGGAGCCTCCTGACTTATGGTGAGCTCCGGACAAGTGAGCTCCGCATGCCCAATACACGAACTGTACATTTGTGCCCGCGAGACGTGGCCCTCGTCTCCGCGTCTGCAGTGGCCACAGCACTCACCCGGCACACTCACGCCGCTCACCCACCCGCTCAACTCACCCACTCGACCGTCAGCGGGACCGGCCTGTGCACGACACCAGCACTGACAGCACCAGGAGCGACACCCACGGTGCTTGCGTGCAGTGGTATCGTCCACCTGAGCAGGAACAGCAGCAGTGCCGGGATGGGGGGGGGGAGGAGAAATGGACTCTCCCAGGAAGATGCCTGACGCGTCTCGCCCACAGTGGAAGTGTTCACTTGAGAAGTGTGGAGGGGGGCAGCAGTGTTGGTGGGGGGGGTAGCAGTGTGGGGGGGGGGCAGCAGTGTGGTGGGGGGGTAGCAGTGTGGGGGGGGGGCAGCAGTGAACTCTCCCAGTAGCTGCCTCACGCGTCTCGCGCGCAGTGGAATCGTTCACCTGAGCAGTGTGGGGGGGGCAGAAGTAGACTCTCCCGGTAGTTACCCTACGCGTCTCGCGCGCAGTGGGATCGTCCAACACGGGTTGGGGGGGGGGTCTCGGGGGATTTGTAGGCGGTCACGCGAACGTCGTCACAAGCGCGTGCGCGCCTTCGCTGAAAAGCCGCCATGTTTTGTCTCCATGGCAACCGCCTTGGCACCCGCGGTCGCTGCCCGATGACATCGGACCCCCGGGGGGCTCGATCGAGGGATTTGATTGGACGAGAGGAGCTGGGCGTGGACTCCGCTGCCGCGTGTCCGCGTGCCGGCTCCCGTCTAGGTGGGCTCAGCCTGAAACGAGCGGCGTGGTGCGTAAAGCGCCGCAATTTGCGGCGTGCTCGCAGGCTTGTTGCAAAACCTCCCGAAGTTGCGGGGCGTGATGCTTGAGCGGGGGAGATCCGCTTGCTGACCGAGGCGAGAGAGCCTCGTGCGATCGACTAGACGAGAGAGAGTTTTTGTTTTTTTCCTTCAAAAAGGTGACCGGAGGTTGAACGTCTAAAAGTGTCGTGTTCATTGAGGCGGATGTTGCCCGCTGGCCAGGCCCTGTTAGGGGCACTCGCGGGCAAGTAGCACACCGCGTTCCTGAGCCCCGGGAAGAGGCCGGGGTCGCTCTCTCGCCATGGGCGACTTCAGCGCGCGGCTCACGCAGTACCTGGAGGGGAGAATCTCGTTCGAGGAGTTCGAGAGTCTGCACGGAGACGCGGTAATGAGTGCCACTACAAATGTTCACTCTTTTTTGTTGTTGTTGTTACTGTATAGGTCATTCTCAGAAGCGACCTGGCGATTACAAATGATATGATATAGTCAAAGAAAGTGGCGTATGTGGATATGTATAGCAGCCAAATAATCTAAACGGCGTGGTGATTTTAAATGTGGATAGGGGAAAAAACCGGAGGGACCCGGAGAGAGGAAAAAAAAATCCACGCGACCACAAGGAGAACATGCACACTCCAAATGTACAGGAGCCAGGATAGAGATTGAACCCACGACCTCCTGCACATCAGGCGAGCCAGCGAGTCCCAGTTCAATACGCCGGGCCTAGCCAATTCAATACATATCAAATTACTTGTACACATGAAAAAAACCATTCCATGTAATAATAGTTAACACGGCACCTGCACACGAGCTAATTTTATCTCCAACCCCGTGGCAGACGCGTCCAAAGGAAATGAGTTGGGAGCGATGTTTGCCCTGGCTTGGATCTCGGCACTCAGGACGCCAGGTTCAGAGTGCAGTGTGCGAACCACTGTGGCACCGATCCAAATGTAAAGCAAAAACCTTAATACAATTCCCATTCAAGGACTCTGGAAAGTCCTTGTTTGAGTTACCCTGCTTGCAACTGGTGGAGGCGTTAGAGGAAGAAGAGTTTGAATGGTCTGGAGGATGCTTTGTCCATTGGGACAGTCACACGTTGCAGTGATGATTACGCTCCGAGAAGGCAGTGCGTTGATGTTTAAGGAGCACCTTATTTCGTTTGCGAATGCTTTTACACGTGACTTTTACACAGAGCACCAGCTACACCGTAAAAATAAATATGAATGTCGACGTTGTGCGAGTGGACGACGTAACCACGGGGCCATGCGACATTCACCTTAGCTACACGTGGCCTCGGTGCTGTGTCTTTCGTGGTATTGTAATCCATATAAACAGCCTGCACGTATATAAAACATGTCACTGCGCTACCGAATACGCACGTGCGCACACCGCAGCCGTGACTATAGGCGTCTAAAGAGAGCAGCTGCATTATGGCCTTGCATAGAGGCATGCGTGTTGAAGGCTGTCTTGTGGGCCCCGGCAGGGCTTGGTGGGAGGAGAAGATGATGAGCAGCGGCCTGGCTGCTCAAGTCAGGCTCGTCCACAGGAGGTTGTCGTGTCACGCAAGCCCTCGGACTCTGATGGGTCGTCAGGTAAGGGTGGAGCCGTGCAAGGGAGCTGGGGAGGCCGGGTGCCAGCACTCCGGCAGTGTGCCTTCGTATCTTTACAGGGCTTAATTTCAACCCGTTCTGAGCAGGTTGGCAAAGCAGAAAATATTTCCACGTGTGGCACACAACATCCAGTATACCTTCCGCTATGACTGTGGATCCTTGTCACGTGCCGAATCTGGTCAACCGGCAAGCCAGAACGTATTGAGAAATTAAGCCCTGAATCTATTTGAAGGGGTCATGGACAAAACACTTCATGCGTGGCTGCCATGGTGCAAAGTGCTGACGACGTGCACACAGGGGTCTAGAGTGGACATTTACCCCCGTCACTGACATCCCAACCACAGCACCTGGAACTCATCCACAGAGTGTTGCCCTGCCAAGTTCACTGCCTGTATCACATTTAAAATTCCACGAAAACGGTGTCCAGCATCGGTGGAAATGATGCATGAGACATAGCGGTTGAACTCTGTCGTACTGTCCTTTTGTGAGCACTCTTGTGCTGTAAACACCCATGCTGTATAAATAAATATTCTGATTCTGATGTATGTGTATACATTAGTATACAGCATATGAAGATTAATCGGTAAAACAATGAGACACTTTAATCCCATGCAGAATTATTCTTAAGTGATGTAATGTCTTTGGTAGATTGTCGTAGTCTTGTGTATTGAATGATAAATGTTCATAAATTAAACTGCAGCTGCGCCGTTATGCTGATCGTTGTTGAGCTGCGAGCGCTATCCGATGTCGCAATAGACGAGACTGCAGATGGCGTCAGTAAGAAGGTGCAGAGGGCCTTTGACCTGATGATGGAGAACCGTGTGACGGGGAGCGAGGAGGAGGTTGCAGACAACGAAGACCTCGAGACAGGAGATGTATTTGCTCTCGAGATGGAGCTGCAGAGGGAGCACAAACGTTTGCAAAAGGTTTGTTTTAAACGAGCGAGAGAAAGCCTTTGCATTTACAATGTGAGCTCGCCTGTGCTCAGAGTTTATCCATAGGGGATAGTTGTGTTTTAAATAAATGTTTGTAATTGTTACTGCTGGATACTATAGGTAATGCTAAAGTTATACTTTTTTTCCTGAATAGGAAAGACTTCCACGGAGCAAACTCCCAAAGGCACTGCGAGGCTTGATGGGGGAGGCAAATATTCGCTTTGCACGTGGCGAACACGAGGAAACCATCAAAATGTGCATGGAAATTATTCGGCAAGGTATGTGGTTCGTTAATTGTGGACACATAGGATGGTTTGTTTCACCGCAGAGACACTCGAACCTCTGTAAGAAAGGTTATCCATCCAGTGCTGTAAGAGCAGACGTCTGTGCAAGCATCAGATTAAAACAGTCGTGTGTTTTTGTAATTAATGGTGCGATAATACAATACAATTTGGATTTACGTTGTGCCTAAATTCAACTGTATTTCAAGATGCTGTACAGAGACAGTGGGCATATTTATTTAATAAAGAGAGGTGGTCAGTCATAGACAGAGTGAAAAAAGGAAAGTCTTGAGCCTCGACCTGAACAGCAGCAGGGAGTCAACAACAATTCTAGTTGGGGAAAGTGAATAATGAGAAAGTATTGTAATCTATTGCTCTATTATCAAAATCTTTTATCTTCCCACGATCAATCTTTCAGTGCTTGACGATTAATGGCTGCAGGCATTGCATCGCCACATGAATAATGATTCTGATAAACCATTTAATCATCGTGTCTCTGTGTGTGTGGCAGCTCCATTGGCCCATGAGCCCTTCTCCACGCTGGCCATGTTGTACGAGGACTGTGGGGACATGGAGAAGTCTCTGCAGTTTGGCCTCATCGCCGCCTACCTGAACCCCAGCGACCCCGAGGAATGGGTCAAACTCGCCGAGCTCTCCTTGGAGCAGGACAACATCAAGCAAGCCATTTTCTGTTACACCAAAGGTGGGGAATGCAAACCTTAATATAATGCGATTAATTCATTTACACAATTTTGTCAGTCTTAACTTTCCCTCGCTGGCCAGGATTTGGTCAAACACTTCCCCAAAACCCGACAAGGTGTGGAGAGACCTTCATCCAGCAGTGACTACGTGAAATGAATGTATCTAGAAGTGCCTCATTGCGTCTTAAGACACTGTGTCATCAGGGCCTTGCATGGAAATGTTTGGTCATTCTATCCATGATCCACTCAATCTTACTTCCAACGTGATATTTTACAGCTGTGCACCACCGTGCTCATCTATAACCTTTAGTCCAGATAACATTTCGGTGGCGAGATGTTAACTCCTTTGCCTGGTATGCAAGAGGTTGTGGGTTTGATCCCGACCCTGACGCCTCTATATTTTGAGTTTGCATATTCTCTCTGGATGTGTGCATTTTTCTCAGGTTCCCCCGGTTTTTCGCTCCACTTTTAGAATCAACATGCATTTATAGCATTTGGCTGCTATAAATTTCCACTTTATAAGCCACTTTGTTGAGCTATCAGTTGTGGGCCAAGTGGCTTCTGAAAAAGAACTGTATAGCTCAATAGGCCTTACCTGTTAAAATAAAAACAATTTATATTTAAAAGAAATGTTTATAGTTTTACAGATAATGTAATACATACTAGTCTTCTTTGCAACAAACATTATAAACATAACTAACTCGAGACGTCATTTCGTTTTCTTTCCTGGCAGCCATCAAGTATTCGCCGAGCAACACTCAGTATCTGTGGGAGCGATCCAACCTCTACGAGCAGCTGGGAGAGCACAAGCAGGCCATGGATGGCTACCGGCGCATCCTGGCACTGCTGCCGGAATCCGAGGGCGACCACTTCATGCAGATCACCCGCGACATGGCCAAGTGAGGGGCACAGTCAAGCTCGCTGTCACTCGATCCTCACCCTGGAACGTTTTTTGCTCTTGCGGATTTGTTTTGTTTTGCATTCATCCATTAACTTCATTCAGCTCTCGTAACTGCCCATCCACTGCAATCCATTGGCTGTCGTACTTATTGCCATTGTTAGTTGCAGTTGTTCGTTTCTCAGTCAATCAACCATTGATTGGCACCTGGGTCTAGCCCGTGACCACCTGCCAGCGGGTATTCAACACTTTAGTGGCCTTAAAGTGCACATAGCCTGGCACAGGTGCCTTGGTAATGTCACCACCACTTAGTGGCGAATGGCGGTTATTGTTAGTTATAATGTGCATTGTTGTACATTGCATATATGTTTACGATCACTTGAAATACATGGCTGCTTGTGTTATCTCTCCATTTGAATTCCATGGCCATCGCATCCAGGTTCGCTTTGCAAAATAGCCCATGCAGTAGCCTCAAGTTCACACCCGGTCAAGTAAACTCTGACTCTTTACTGATGTGCTTTTCCTGGTGTAGTTACCAATGCATGTGTTACACGTCTGAAGTCAAAGTGATTTCCTGCTTTAATGAGCATTGAGGCAGTGTCCATCTCCTGTTTACAGCCATGAGCCAGTGGTTGAATTTACACATTACTATCGTGGGTGAGTCTATCCATCGGACAACCATTATTGACTTCCCCACAAAGTGGTATTCATTTTATGGACTCCAGGGGAATGATGGGTTTTCAGCACCCAAGCAGGATTCGAACTCACAACATTCTGATTATGAGAGTAACTCACTCTTCTGCTGAGCCACCTGACCGGTTACAAATGTGTTTCCATGGGAGAATATTAAAATGCTAGTTTTCAGGGACAACCACTTGAAGTATTGATTCTTAGTTTCCCAGTACCACGTCTCCTGAATTCTGTCGGCATCCTTAATAACGTGAGCTCAGTGATTGGTCCCAGGCTTCACACGAACTTGTTACACGGGACTGTGCGGCTCCATTAGGAGTTACTACGAGAGCAAGGACGTGGCTGGTGCCATTGGTCTGATGGAAGATGCTCTGCTCAAGCACCCGAACCTGGTCACCATGGAGGATCTGCACATGACGGCTGAGCTGTACATTGTCAGCAAGCAGTTTGAGAAGGCATTGCAGGTGCGGCTGCCACCCTGTCACACTGCTCAGACACAGGGACAAGCTGCCTGCTGTCATACCACCAGTAGCATTGATGTACAGGTTGGACTTGTTGACAATGCAGTTATTTTCATGGATTTAATCGTTAACACCTGTATTATATTGTTTCAATGTGTGGTGCAGGTAATAACAAAATTTGCAAAAATCAACCTGGAAGAGGAAAAGGAAGGAGAGGCTGAAGCAGGTAAATATGTGTTAACTTTCGATTTAAAGCTTTCGTGACTGCAATGATTCATCTTCTTTGGTTCTTTCGGTAAAGTCACGTAGAATGAGAATAAAATAATAAATTTATAAAATAAAATAACAATAATATTCTCACGACGTTTCGGCCACAACACAAGCGGCCTTCATCAGGTGAAGGGGCGAGACTGTCTGGTAGGACAGCGCTGGAGTGAAAGAGCCACGTTCAGATCACGGCCTTTAAGCCTGAAATTTGAGGCTTAAAGGCCGTGATCTGAATGTGGCTCTTTCACTCCAGCGCTGTCCTACCAGACAGTCTCGCCCCTTCACCTGATGAAGGCCGCTTGTGTTGTGGCCGAAACGTCGTGAGAATATTATTGTGTTATTTTATTTTATCAATTTATTATTTTATTCTCATTCTATGTGTTAACTGCTGATGTGTCCGATAAGCTCCCCGCACCTTAGATATTTTCGACACTTCCGATTAGGACGGTTGGCTGCATATGGTGCGAAAGAAATTCAACATACATACCTGCTGCACGTGTGAGTGTGGTGTCAGTGGCTAAGTGGCGACTCCGCTGTGTGTGTCTCCAGGAGAGATAAAGTCGTGCACAATTCCAGAAAACATCCCCGTAGATGTGAAGGCAAAACTAATGGTGTGCCTCATTCACCTGAAGATTATGGGTCCAGTTAAGGTAAGCGGAACACCCTCCTACTTGCAATTGTATTTACTGTAGTAGTGAACAAATCTTATAAAGAAATGTAGTTGAACTCCAAATTAAAATCAACGTGACAGCCGATATCATTCGATGTTTGAAGGTCTTAATTTTTGTTATTTTCTAAACAATAACACAATAGTAAAATCTCAGTCTAGAGCCATAACATAAAACCAGACCACCTTTATGTACATGTGCAGCCCTTATCCACTGCTGGATGATCTGTGCGCATTGGTTAACAGTGGGGAGCATAGACGTTGGCAGCATATTACAACAAATAATATTTGCTGCACTGTTCTCTATTGCCCATAACTCCTGTTTAAGGCAAGGCGGTCACTTTTCAGGTTCAACCCTACTTAGCTTCCGAGCTCTGGCGAGATTTGGTGTATTCAGGGCGATTTCATTTAGTCTCACCTCCTCTGTGGATGCGTACGTATCCGCCGTGGGCACGGTCGCGCGTGGCGTGGGTGGTTTTGTCACAGACGCTGGTTTCCTGGCTGATGGAGCAAAACCCCGAGGACATGGGCGATCTCTACCTGGACGTAGCCGAGTCCTTCCTGGAGGTCGGAGAGTACAACTCGGCCCTGCCGCTGCTCGCCTCCCTTGTCTGCTCCGAGCGATACAACCTCGCCGCCGTCTGGCTCCGTCATGCCGGCATGTGACCCCCCCCCCCCCCCCCGTTCATGATTTTCACCGTCAGTTTCATCAATGCCAGATTCGCCGCCACTTCCGTCTGTCTCCGTCACGCCGGCACGTGACCCCCATTCATGATTTTCACCATTAGTTTCACCAATGCCAGAATCGCCGCCGCTGTCTGGCTCCGTCACACCGGAGCGTGACGCCCATTCATGATTTTCACCGTCAGTTTCACCATTGCCAGTCAGTTTCACCAGTGCCAGACTCGCCGCTGCTGTCTGTCTCCCATCACGCCAACACGTAACGCTCATTCATCATTTTCACAGTCAGTTTTGCCAATGCTAGAGTTGTCCTTCAGGAGAGTTATCGTGAAAGGTGCTGCATGGTCGCTGCAGTAATACAAAACTGTAATTATTTAGGTTGTGTGTAAATGCCGCTATACCTTAACATGCTGTACAGATAGTAGAACAATTTAATACACGAGATACCACAAAAGGATATTTTTTTACATGTAATTTTGTGCTTAAGTGTTTTGTAATGTTGATATAAATCACGTCTAATGCTTAATTTGTTTTAACACAATTCGATATGTTCCAAAGGTACAGATATTGGATATGGTAAAAATACAATATCAAATGCAGAATTTCAAGTTCAGGATCCTGCACTCACTCCAATTTCACTGATTTAAAGTTATGCTCTACAGAGTTCAAGTCATTGCGATGAATGCCTCATTCTTTCAAAGAGGCATTCATCTAACATTAAGGGAATGGCCAAATAACATTATACGCGCACTTTTATTTCACACTATGTGAATTGTGCTGTGGATAGTTATTTTTTGTCATATCGACGGCATTCCGTTCTATCCTTCCCCGTGCCACCTGCGCAGAGTGCCTGAATGCATTGGGCCTGACGCAGCGAGCTGCCGAGAGCTACAACCAGGTGGTGGCGCTTGCCCCCATGCACCTGGGAGCCCGGATGTCTCTGTCCGCGCTGCAGCAGCAGCTGGGCCAGCCCGAGAAGGCGTTGGAGGCCCTCAACGCCCCACACACCGACGAGCTGTCCGACTGCGAGGACACCGCAAAACAGGTCTGTCCGGACTAGCAGAACCTCTCGAGCCACTAGCAGAGCCCAGGACACACTAAGGCGCTGTGACAATGCTGAGAAGATGCAGTGAAACGCTAAAGAAGGACTTCACCAGATCACAACCATGGCCATGCAGCGCTACCCCAGGCCATATAATCTAATTTGCCCGTGAATGTTGTATGTATATTTGTTGAGCTACTGCAAATAATATAAATAACCCAACAGGTAAATAATGAAACTTATTATTTGGTGTTTGCAATGGAAGTGCTGCACAAGCTCAGCATTAACTGCTTTTTGTGTTTAGTTTTGTGTTCTCCCCCTCCTACATAATACATATAATCACATGATTCAACACATTCGTCAACAACACTGCCTTAAAAAGGAAAAGTATACAACAGGTTACGGTTCGAGCAGTGGCCTTCATAGCACTACAAATATAAATAATGATCAGCTCTGACGTAAAAAAAAGTTTTTTTTAATTAAGGATGTTTTTCCTAATAAAGCGTGCATTTCTTGTATTTTCAGGAAATCCAGTTGTTGCTGCACCGATCTATTCTGCTATTTTCTCAACGGAAAATGGCCGACTGTGTGGACACACACCTCATGTTACTCTCGATGCTCTTGAAGGTACCGATAACCATCCGTTCACCTTAATGACATTACATTTAGTATTCCCCAAGATTAGCGATTTCATGCAACACAATGCAAAGTTCCTTTGGAGGAAGTATCTCGTTACAGAGAGCACATCTATGTTTACTCGGAGGGATTGTTGAACCTGTGCGGTGTTGTGGCTCTGCGATGGCTGGAAGGGGGCCATGGTCAGGTCGCAGGTGTCTGTGGTGTCCAGCACCAAGGATGGCGCCCGGCACCTCTACCTGTTGAAGAGGTCCGACGAGACGCCTAAGAAGGGCACCAGCTCTGTGCTGGACAACATGCAAGGTGGAGTTTTCAATTTAGGTTCAATGCGTGACCGCATTAGGTCTGCCTTGTCTGTTCCTTCTAACCCTGGGGCGTTACTGTAATGATAAGAAAACCGGCCAAATTGATCAAATGGGTTAACCTAAATTTGGAGATGCAAAACGAAGGAAATGGACTGTTTGCAAGATATAGATGCAGCATTTTGCTCCATCGGTTTCGGCACTGCGAATTTACATGGATATATCTAAATCGGCTCAAGTCTCTCGAAACGGACTTGACTTATGCGTGGCCACCCCCACTGAATCCCTGCCCTCTCCCCACAGACACTGCTCTGTGCAGCTCACTTCTGCTTGCACCTTCTCCCTCTTCCCTCCCATTTGAACACTGTCTTATCTCTGACATCTCAGCCCAGTCATTTATTCTCTTCCCCTTCCTGCCTGACGCTTCTTCTTTCTTTCTACTGCTCATCTTGAGCAATGCCCTCTTTGTATGTCTGTCTTGGGGAGTTGTGTCTCGGCATCCCTTCCCTTTTCTGGTCGTCTTGCCCTCTGCCCCTTTTGCGCAACTGATCCGACTCCCATTCCCGTGGCGTGCCATGGGTAAAAGGTTTTCTACTTCAAAGACGAATGCGTGTTGGCAAGCGTTACATAATTGATGCAAACGTGCGCTTTTATGACTTGTTATTGTACCCACTGACCGTCAAGCTTCAGGTCCTCCAGCCTTTCTCATCCCCCCGTTTAACGTGCGGCACATGTTCGGGCAGGGAAGGCCAGCCTGCTGGGCCGAGAGATCTGGTGGGACCTGCTGCAAAGGGCCGTGTGCGAGCTGGCCAACCTGGGCCGCCACGACGAGGCCGAGTTATTGTGCAACACCGGCCTGGAGTTCTACTACTTCTACGAGGATCGGCCCAAGCGCAAGGAGCTCGAGAGCCTCGGCCTCTCCGCTGCGTTCCTCAGCAAAAACTTCCGCAAGGCGTACAACTACATTCGGTTAGTGACCGCATCACAGTTATTAAAATGTTATTATGGCGCCATCAGGTACTAGACTTGGTTATCTTTAATGATGAACCTAGATTTCAAAGACGGAAAACTGTAATAATATAACCCTGTTAACTCGTAGAATCATCCTCATGGAGAATTTAAACAAGCCGCAGCTTTGGAACATCTTCAACCAGATAACGGCAAACTCCCAGGACATCAGACACCATCGGTTCTGCCTGCGCCTCTTGCTGAAGAACCCAGACAACTTGCCGCTGTGTATTCTCAATGGGCACAACGCGTTTGTGGCCGGAAGCTTCAAACACGCACTGGGTGAGTGTTCATGCAGACAGCGCAGGTCAGGCACAGGCGCCGAGATGACGTATTCGAGATGAGATTTAATCTGCGTCTTTTGCCCATTACGTTGTCATGTTTCTCATTTCAGGGCAATATGTTCAGGCCTACAGGACTAACACGAAGGAGCCCATGTTCTGCCTGTGTATCGGCCTAACCTTTGTTCATATGGCATCTCAGAAGTTCGCCAACAAAAGGCATCCGCTCATCATTCAGGTTATGATGCACATCATGCTGTTGCAGCCATAGCTTGACTACGAGGTGACGTTTCACTTTTTCAAAGTCAACCGGGAGGCCACCCAATACAAACCGAGCAGACGACTTGACATTCATAAACTACTGATGCATTGAAACGAGCCATGTATCGATTTACTTCCTGTAAATAAATACATTGCCACCATTTATTGTCACATTTTAATCCAAGAATCAATAGTTTTTTGTCTTGGACTCATTTGTTTTCTTTAATTTATCCCATTTAATTTGCTTCAACCGTTAGCCCGTGTAATTTTTTTTTCAGTTTGCATTAATTAAGAATAATCGATTATCACAAGCACAATTTAGTGTTGTGTCCAAAGCACAATGACCTATTTTAATCAATGAATTGCTCCTTGCCCAAACGGCACAGCCTATGCCGTTGCTCAGGGAGGATGTGCGTGTTGTACTTGCAGGGGTTTTCCTTCTTGATGCAGTACCTGGAGCTGCGTGGCCATGGGCAGGAGAGCTACTACAACGTGGGCCGTGCTCTCCATCAGCTGGGCCTCACCCACATCGCCATCCACTACTACCAGCAGACCCTCGCCTGCCCGCCCCCACAGTGCCAGGTGAACCACGCACGAATTTCCAATGTGCTCGCAACATTGAAGGCATGCTTACGGTGGCATCATTTATCCGTTTGCCACGTGAGAAATATTAAAACGTTACAAGAAATACATGAATGAGCTTTGGTGCTTTTATCTGCCATCGTAAACTTGGAGGGGAGGCAGTGGAGCCACAAGCCGACATGGCATGGGGAAGCCTTCATCCAGTCGATGATTTGACAAAAGACTGTTTTTAAAAATGTTGTACTCGTTCCAGGGAATGGATCCACAGCAGCTGGACTTGAGGAGGGAGGCTGCATACAACCTCTCCTTGATCTACCAGAGCAGCGGCAACCCTGATATGGCCCGGGCTACCATCCACAAATATATTGTAATTTGATGGACATTTGCCTGCCGGGGGATTGGTGCCTTTCCATTGGCAGCATCTCAAGTCCCTCCATTCATGGACTCTCTGCATTTCTTTTGGTATTGGGTTATTCCTCATCAGAGAATAAGTTCTACCAATAATCTCCATATTGAACTGCATGTTTTGTTTTTTCACATTACAACTCGTATAGGTTCTACTGCATTAAAATGTACTTTTACAAGAAATCTGACAGTTCCAAAGCATTTTCAACGACACACTATTTAAGCCCAATACATTATATAATTAATCTTTATTGTAAATGCATAGGTCAAGCCACTTCATGATGTACATATTAAAGCACTTTTAATATCATGCAGCACTCAAAAGTATTTTTATAGACCCCTGACAGTGTGTTCCACTCACCCCAGGCAATGAGGGCAAGGGTAGTTGAGACACAGCTGTGATGGACAACAGAAACTGGGGTCTTGCACAATCCTCGCTAATCCCGCTACAGCTTCATCATGTGTGCCTCCGCATGGAGTGCTGCTATCCAGCGCATCAAGCAGCGGTTCTGCTCTGCTATTGGTGCCTTCCAGGCAACGCTCTCCTTGCGCTGCACTCAGGCCACACAGCTGCAAGCCCATGAGGAACGCACCGTGATGGTTGGGTGGATAGCCAGTAATTTAAATGCTTACAAATGCCCATGTTCTTAACACCATGTGCAGCAGGCTCAGTGGTGCAAAAAAAAATATGCTAGCTTATGTGGGGAGTGATAACACTAGAAAGGGAACTGAACAGCACAGGTAGTGTCGTCTAATAATTTGACTGTCACTTGTAGTTTAAAATACCAAAGTGTACTGAAAACAAAGTGACAGCCCTTTATAAACTAGTATCATATAATATGAATGCAAGGTAAGCTGTCAGGTATAACAAAGGCACTACAGTATTGAGTACAACAGACTAATTTGCCAGTTCAGTGGCTTGCAAATGTAAAAAGTGAACACTGCTAATTGCATACTGGTTTATATAATAGCTATAGAAATACTTTATAAAATCAGACTGGATTAAGCTGGGCAAGATATCCACAGTTAATAGTTATCGTCAACACTCATCTGCCTAAAAAAATATGCAGATTCATCCATATTCTTGTGCAAAACATAGGTGTGGGAACACCAGCAGCAGGGGGAGGCACAGTGGTGCACTTTCAACTTTTGTACAGAGGGCCGAGCCATTTCCTGTGCCACCTCAAGGTTCCCCCCTTGGCTATTTAACAAGACGCCCCCGTGGCTTCTCGCCTCCCCAGATTCAAAATCATTCCCACACGCCTGTTCACACGTCACATGCTAACACCGCAGAGAACGGCGAAACGGTGGGAAGGAGGGTGGTGCCTAAATAGAATAGTGTTACATGGAGCTGATATCTAGCGCCGTGGCGTGCACCAGGGCAGGCACGACCACCGCAGTCTCGTTGAGCTGTCCCATCTCCACGGGCGAAGGGGCTCCGGGCGGCTCCCTCAGCGTCCCCCGCCAGCTTGCCACTCCACGGCTGCCGACGGGCCTCCACACCTCGCCCTTTATGGCCGCCACCAGGTAGGCGAGGCTGGCGATAGCGAGGCAGATGGCCCCCAGCACGGTAGACAGCAGCAGGCCTCCGGGCACGGCCAGGGACATGTGCAGCGCGGCCCGCGCGTAGTAGCTCCTGGACAGAGGGCCCAGGGCCGCCACGGCCGCCGTCACCAAGCGCTGGCCGTCGCGCTCCACGGTGCCGCCCGAGGCCGCCTGACCGCGCGGGTACTCGAGCAGCACGACGAGGGCCCCGGCCGCGACGGCGTAGGCAGCGAGGCCCCAGCTGCTGAAGCGGCCCGCGACCGCCACCAGCCCCCCCGCCGCCAGGATGAGGCCCGAGGCGAGCGCCTGTTCGTTGGC
This sequence comes from Petromyzon marinus, assembly GCF_048934315.1. Lineage (NCBI taxonomy): Eukaryota > Metazoa > Chordata > Hyperoartia > Petromyzontiformes > Petromyzontidae > Petromyzon > Petromyzon marinus. Next base: position 2,133,819 of record NC_133700.1, on the reverse strand, counting down.
CCACGGCCCCCACTCGCCCATGACGAGGCCTCTCCTCCCAAGCGCCTGCAGGGAGATTGGGATAACAATATGGGACACTGGGGTGATGAGAGAATTATTAATCCACTGCTGGATTAGGGTCTCCCCACACCGTTCAGGTTGTCCGGGTTATTTTTACCATACATTAGCATTTTTGGGCGAGATGTTAACTGCCTCGCCTAGTATGAAGGAGGTCGGGGGACCGATCCCGACCCTGACCGCCTGTATATTTGAGAGTTTTCATGTTCTCCACATGGTCGCGTGGATTTTTCTCTGGGTTTTTCCCTCCACATTTATAACGTGCGTTTAGAGTACAGTATCTGGCTGCTATAAATTTCATCATGATAAGCCATATCCGTTGAGGTCGGCTTCTGAAAAAAGAGCTATATAGCTCAGTGGGCCTTGTGTAAATTGTTTTTTTAAGTTTATACTTCACGACGGGTTTCGTGATGTTTACCGCACTGCCCTCTGGTGCACAACACGCGGAACCGCGACAATCAAAGCGACATTCCTGCAGCAGTCGTTGTCATCGAGACGCGTCAAAGACACATGATGATGCATAGCGCGAAGTGTTTAAATGTCGCCCTGCAAAAACGAGTGGAAGGAATGTAGACCCCCTTCCTCTCCCACCCCAAGCGATGCACGCAATCAGGATTACAGCTCTCAACTCTCACTCTGCCCCGCGCTCAGTCTAACAAATGAACGTTCACGTTTAATCAACATCACCGCCGTCTCGTGAATATCCGAGAAAACTCTCAATCATCGCTTGCTAACCCCACAATCCCAATGACCATCTGAACATCAGCATCGCTTCCATAACCACTATCCACGACCAGCCAAATACCATCATCCTCACCGCCACTACCGTCAACACCGCCACTCCCAGCATCCCTACCACTATCAACAACCATCAACGATCACTATCGTCACTTCCACCACCATCATCATCACTACCAGGAAAAAAGACAAAGATGCCCCCCCCGCCCCGTATAGCCGGAGCAGACTGTTGGGGGCAAGTTCCGTGAGCACCTACGAAGGCCAACACGGTACGTGGTGTGTGGCCAGCCCCGCGCCCAGCCGCCTTTGTCTCCCTCGCGGCGGAGTATCCGCGTGGCACCGTGTCACCGTGTCCTCGCGTGGAGCCGACCGAGCGCGAGGCTCCGACGTCTCTCGGGGTCGCCGGCCACGCTACCGCGCCCCACAGCTACCGCCAACCCATCGGGCCTCGCGACCGACGCCGCCGCCGCCTCCTCCTGCTCACTCGTGATGATGATGATGGAGATGGAGGAGGAGGGGGGGAGATGTCCTCGCCGCTGCGGCCGCGGCTGCGGCGGCAGCAGCGGCCGCCTCAAGGACGGCGGCGGCGGCGCCGAGGAGCGGGGCCCGGGACGGTGGTGGCAGCGGCGGCCATGGGGGCGACAGGGGGGGGGGGTAGGGGGAGGTGGGGGGGGTAGGGGGAGATTGGGGGGGGGTAGGGGGAGGTGGGGGGGGTAGGGGGAGATTGGGGGGGGGTAGGTTGGGGGGGGTAGGGGGAGATTGGGGGGGGTAGGGGGAGGTGGGGGGGTAGGGGGAGATTGGGGGGGGGGGTAGGGGGAGATTGGGGGGGGTTAGGGGGAGATTGGGGGGGATAGGGGGAGATTGGGGGGGGTAGGGGGAGATGGGGGGGGTAGGGGGAGATTGGGGGGGTAGGGGGAGATTGGGGGGGGTAGGGGGAGATTGGGGGGGGTAGGGGGAGGTGGGGGGGTAGGTTGGGGGGGGGGTAGGGGGAGATTGGGGGGGGTAGGGGGAGGTGGGGGGGTAGGGGGAGATTGGGGGGGGTAGGGGGAGATTGGGGGGGGGTTAGGGGGAGATTGGGGGGGGTAGGGGGAGATTGGGGGGGTAGGGGGAGATGGGGGGGTAGGTTGGGGGGGGGGTAGAGGGAGATTGGGGGGGGTAGGGGGAGGTGGGGGGGGGTAGGGGGAGATTGGGGGGGGTAGAGGGAGATGGGGGGAGTAGAGGGAGGTGGGGGTAGATTGGGGGAGGTAGAGGGAGATTGGGGGGGTAGAGGGGGTGGGGGGGTAGGGGTAGATTGGGGGGGTAGGGGTAGATTGGGGGGGTAGGGGGAGATTGGGGGGGTAGGGGTAGATTTTGGGGGGTAGAGTGAGGTGGGGGGGTAGGGGGAGGTGGGGGGGTAGAGGGAGATGGGGGGGTAGAGGGAGGTGGGGGGGGGTAGAGTGAGGTGGGGGGTAGAGGGAGGTGGGGGGTAGAGTGAGGTGGGGGGGTAGGGGGAGGTGGGGGGGTAGAGGGAGATGGGGGGGTAGAGGGAGGTGGGGGGGGTAGAGTGAGGTGGGGGGTAGAGGGAGGTGGGGGGTAGAGTGAGGTGGGGGGGTAGGGGGAGGTGGGGGGGTAGAGGGAGATGGGGGGGTAGAGGGAGGTGGGGGGTAGAGGTAGGCACGGGGGGGGGGTAGAGGTAGACACGGGGGGGGGGGGGGTAGACACGGATGGGGCAGGGAGAGACACGAGGGGGTGGGGGGGGATGCGCTCCGTTACTCGCCGCCGATACGCGACTTGTAGTCGACTCCGAGTCGGGTATCGATTCTCGCTCGCACCGATTCCAACGACAGTAGTCGATATCGTCGGAGGCGATATCGTTTGGGGTTTGATCCATATCGGTGTCTGTGTCGCAACGCGGGCCACGAGCGAGGCGTTCGATGACTCGCGATGGCGCATTGGAGCGATCGATCAATCGGTGATCGCGTTCCCGATCCCACGCGGAGGCAACGCGCGCACGTTGGGAGAGATTCCCTGCGAATTCTCCAGGACACAGCAGAAGTAACATGATCATCATCAGCAACGTGAGAGTGTGTGAACGCATAGGGGGCACGAAGAGTAACGGTCCGAGTTGTGGAGCAACGTGAACGAGAATAATAAACGACCGCGTTTGTTTTGATTTAAAGCTTTCGTGACTGCGGGGATTCATATTCTTGGTTCTTTCGGTTAAGTCACGTAGAAGGGTGACAATGAAATAATAATAAAATATAAAACAATAAAATTCTCACGACGTTTCGACTGCAACACAAGCAGTCATCATCAGGTGTGAAAACCACAACAAGAACATTTTCTTGTTGTGGTTTTCACACCTGTTGTGGTTTTCACACCTGATGATGAATGCTTGTGTTGCAGTCGAAACGTTGTGAGAATTTAATTTTATATTATTTTATTGTTTCCCTTCTACGTGACTTTACCGAAAGAACCAAGAATACGATCGCAGTGTTGTTTATTTATTTATTTGATCGGGATCGAGATTGCTGGAGGCGGATCGAACGAACGGCGACTGAAGCTTTGCCACGTTGCGGCTGCGTAGGGGAGGTGGTTTCCATCGCCGCTGCGCTCACAGAGTTTATAGATACTGGGGAAAAGTGTACGAATAAGTAATATTTAAAACAAAAACACTTTTAAAAAAAAAAGACACGCTTTAATGAAATGTACCGTACTAGTAATGGGCAGAACTCCACGACCCCATGAAGTGGGCCCGAAGCTTGCCACAACGTAAGGGGACTGTGGTGATTTACAGCCCAACGTCAGTTGAGCGTGGGCAATTAGACCCAAGCCGAAACATAACATATACAAAAGATTGTTTAGAAATATTTATTTTGTATTTTTATCATAGAATATAGTATTGTCAACAGTATGACATAAGTATACCAAGTTTGAAGTCGATACCACATTGGGAAGTGGGTTAAAATTGAGTTACAAGATTTGAGGATACAACAACAGACAGAGTGAGTTAAAAGCGTGTAAAAATAAAACAATGAAAACTAAAAATAGGTTTTAGCCTTTCTGGCAATAAAACAGGAGGCGTTAAGATGTTCAGACACCAAATAGATGCATTTTACAAGCCTTGGCAAGTCAGCATTAGCCACGCACACACTACTTGTGGTGAACATGCAAACAAAGCGTGCTCTGATAACACTGTAACAAACAAAAAAAATGTTCCTGGGTAGTAAGCGTTATTTTCTAATTGCTTATGCCTCAAAAGTACAGAAAATAGATAATTATTCCCCACAAACTTTGCTTTTGTGACCAGGACAGTGATATTTTAAAATGTACGTATTTTCAATGAGAAAACTGGCGAGTTTGTGTCTTTCGTTCACGTAAAGTCATGGTCACAAAAGCAAAGTTTGTGAGGAATAATAGCCAATTTTATATACTTTTTAGGCATAAGAAATTTTAAAAATTAACACTTGGCACCCAGGAACAAAAATTGTGTTACATAGTGTAATAATATATCGTATATATGCATTGTCTTCGAGACTCATTGGCCTACATCAGAGAGATGTGTAAAGATGTTTAGACACCAAATATTTATAGGTAAGAGTACCGAACGTACTTTTTTTCTTACCACGAATTAAGGGACCCCCCCTGTTTTAGCAAATTTCCCGAGTGCGTGGACGCAGCAACAATGGAACAAAGACAAAAAGCCCTCAATATTGCAGAGAACCAGTTACAAGGTCCTCAAGGAATGTTGCACAATAACGTAACGCCTCTTGTGAGCAGCGATTTAACAATGGTTTAATTAATTATTATGTTTCTTTTACCATGTTTCCCCAGTAAAGGCTCAGCGAGTCCCAATAACTCTTGTCAGGAGGGTCCTGTCAAGTTGCATGGCAGTACGGGTTGATGTGTAATCCCAGGAAGCCAATAGCTCAGTGGGCTTTACCTGGTAAAAGAAAACAGTTTAGTGTTTTGTCTATATTTTTTTACTGATTTGCTTACATTTCATAATCTTTGCACTCATATAGTGTTTTTTGTTGTTGTAACGTTCTGACCAGTCCCTACTGGGCATGTTAAAAAAAGAGCTTTATAGCTCATCGGATTCCTTCAGTATAAATACATATTCAGTTTCTGAATTGACACCGGTGGAACCATCAACCGCATCGGAACATCAACAGCCGATGAGCACATCTCCTGCGTACATGAGAAATTACAGACACAAGCCACTGGAGCGCGACTCTGGCCATGCAACCCAAACTACAGACCACGCACTAAACCTAGAGGCACAAAGACGTACACATTGACTACATTGAAATACATAGAGACAAATAAAGAGACCCATAGAGACACATTAAAGACAATTCACGGCCATGCAACCCAAATTACAGACCACGCAGTAAACCTATAGAGGCACAAAGACGTACATATTGACTACATGGAGATACATAGAGACAAATAAAGACAGAGACCCATATAGACACATTAAAGACAATTCACGGCCATGCAACCCAAATTACAGACCACGCAGTAAACCTATAGAGGCACGCACAAAGACGTACATATTGGCTACATGGAGAAACAAGAGACAAAGACACAGAGACCCATATAGACACATTAAAGACAATTCACGGCCATGCAACCCAAACTAAGGACCTGACAGTAAACCCAGAGACACATAGATACATAGAGATACATAGAAACCCATAGACAAAGACAAACCAGGGTTGTTGCGATTGTGTGGAGAGCGGTGGTATAGCGGTTGACACGCTGCGCTACAAACCCGAATATCCGAGTTCGATTCTCGCTCACGGCCAACAACAGTGACGATTATCTGAACTGATCCTGGGCCTTCCCTAGGTCGACTCAGCCTCAAATGAGTACCTGGTGCGGTGTGCAAACATCGCAACTGGGGAGACAAAGGCGGTCGAGCGTGATGCTGGCCACCCACCCCCTCGTGTGCTATTCTGGACTTCATATGTGCTCGCTCACAGCATTTGCCCCAACCGGTCTGGTTAAGGCTACACGGGGGGTCTTTGTTTTGTATGCATGGCTGTATGTATTATTGTCGGTCAGGCTTGTGTGTGCGTGTCTTTGTGTGTTGGTTATGTTTATCTCTCCTTCCATCTCGGTGTGCATGCCTGTAGAAGTCGGGCGAGAAGTCCCTATACCCACGCCTCACCCTGTTCTACTTAAACACAGAGGTAAAGGGATATGGAGACTTCCCGTCCGTCCTGTATGTTTAGCATGGGTACCAGTCTGTGAACATGTTCGTTAGTGTGTATCTCTAATATCTGTATATCTCCGGTTGCTCCATAACCTGTCTCCATGTCTGTATGCGTGCGTCTCAATTGCCTGACTACCCCAGCCTTCACCAACTGCGCCCCTCCCCCCACTCGTTCACCCTTCACTCACCTTTTGCACGGACACCTCACCTGGACGGGCTTGTCCCTGGGAGTGGGGGGGGTTTCTGAGCGTCGGACAGCAAAAGTTGACTTCGTGTTCTGCCGCCACTGATGGACGGGACCCGTGGGTCATTATCTAGCGATGGTATTCATCTGTCGCGGGCTGCGGCCCCGTCTCGCCTCCTGGCTCCCCGTCTCGCCTCCTGGCACCTCTTCAAAGTTGCTGCATTCCTCGCATTCCCCGTGTAACTAGGCCATGCCGTGCCTTGAGAACATTGTTACCCACGGGCAAGATGCAATAGCTGTGTGGGGTTATACCCTTCACCAACCCGCACGGACCAGCGCGGTGAAGTATGGTCGAGGAACCATCGGCAATGGCATTAATCCAACTTTGTCATGTTCTCGTATGTTTAAATACGAGTGCGATACTCAACCTAATTCCAGGTGAATATTTCTCAAATTACATTTGACTATAAAAGTTGTTTCGGAGTAGTTTTTTCCGAGACAACTTACATTACAGAAAGTTTGTTTCATTTAATACGTTACTGATTTATGTTCGTCTGTTCGTGCTGTATTTTCGATTTCTTCTGTAATGCAATTGTTTTTGCTTTGATTTCTATTTTGTTATTTCACTGATTTCTTTTTGATTCATTGTTGTACTTAGTTCCTTGTTATTGCTTTTGTCATTTTAATGAACCTGGTCACTGTTGCAAATTAGACTTTCTCTGTCTCTTGAGTTCTCACCTGGCTAAACACAATAAACCAGATAAAGGCTTATAGATGAGTATTTGTACAACAGTGCAGTCCATTCACACGTGTATCAGCAGGGGCTCTGATAGTGTGCACATACTACAGAAGTTGTGTGTGTTATCGATAAATGTTGTATTGTATGTATGTTGAAGTTCTTTTGCACCGTACTTAGCCAAACGTGCAAATCGGAGGTGCATGTTGTGGGTTTACTCTCCAACACACCGGTATGCTGAGCGTGTTTCCTTTACGTGACAAACCTTACTAATTGGCTGTGTCGGATGGTGGTGGGTAAAGACACAATTATATTTACGCAATCTAACTAAAACAACTGTATTTTGGATATTGGTCGCAAAAGTCTACGTGTTAAACCTTTAATAATGGAACTCTCCAGCGCTCAACTCAGCCGGAGCAGTCTCGAAATCTAATCCGAGACTCATTTTAACACGCCACATCCATATCGCCTTATTTTTTCTGAATCCAGTTTATATTGTGACAGTACAATAATATAGGATTGTTATTAATCAGCGTACTCTGTACTCTATTGGTTAGTGCATTACGCTAATAATCCATAGTCTCAAGCCAGCCTAGCACGAGTGGGATATCAAACCTTGGAACTCTCTGACCTCAGTCCATTATACAAGAAACTGAGTCTCACAACCAGAGCGTATTACTGTCACTGATGTCTGTGCTGTATTTCACTTCTGTTGCGCACTGAAATAAAGCTTGGTTTGTCAATTATTTATTTGTATACAATGAGGTAAATCCTGTAGGCGGGGGATTTTGGGATTGAGTCAGATGGCGTTTTGTGTATTTGGCTATCACATGTACAATCTAAAGCACTACCAGGAAACGTCGCATCTTGAGCTCATTGTTTGAGTTCATTCTTCACCCTTGCTCGCCTTCTATGCAGAATATAAAGATGTTTTTTTTATTCAATAATCCCACCATATTGCATGTACAATAGAGGGGTGTTAATTCTACATTCAGTGCTACAAAGCCAATATTGGACTCAAATATATATGGGAAAATTCGAAAACCAACATTTACGGATTCACTCATAGGGCAGATCAGAATTGGCCTAAAGTTCCATCACCTATGTCTCGTGATAAACATTTACAAATACACGATCGCCATAATCGCTGAACCTCGTAATTCGCCTCCGGTGGAGTGGACGCTAAATCCGGATATCCAGAAGAAAACGAGCAAAGCCCGCTGCCGGTTCATCGTCAGCCATGATCGATCCACTGTTAAGTGAAGGCCTCCCCACGTCATCATGATCTCTCGGTTCTGCGATGGCGCAATCCATCTCGCGCCCACACAACGAGCTCCTTCTCATCGCCTCATCTCCGAGGCGGTCGTTTCTCTCGGACGCGTTGCCCTCCTTTGGCTGCCATTTCGTTACCAGCCTGGTCCATTTGCTAGCATCACGTGGACCGGTTGCGATATACTACATACTGCGGGAAGCTGCACGGAAAGTGATTGCCACGCATCCATGATGAATGACGCTGGGCAACCTATCAAACTTATTAAGATTTTGCTGCATAATACACGTTTTTGGGTTAGACCGCGTTATTTATAAATGTGTCGTAACCCTCCACCACCCGACACGGCCAATCAGCAAAAAATGTCACGTTGATAAAAGACAAATGGTTCACTACTTTAGCCCACCGGTGTGTTGAAGAGTGAATCCACAACATTACAGTTTTTGAGTACGACGTTTCGCTGATTGGCCGTGTCGGGTAGTGGAGGGTTACGACACATTTATAAATAACGCGATCTAACCCAAAAACCTTTATTTTGAATATTGGTCGCGAAAGCCTACGCGTTAGATTTTGCTTATTTAGATAATTTTGCTGCTATAAATGTACACGTGGCATGCCACTTTGTTGACCTATCATTTGTGTCCAGGTCGCTTTTGAAAAAGAAGTGAATAGCACAGTAGTTTATTTTTATGTATATTTTTAAAGTGATTTGTTTACCTTTCCTATGTTACACTCCTATTGTGTTTTTGTTGTGTTGTAACGTTCTGACCCGTCCCGACTGGACATCTGTGAAAAAGAGCTTCACAGCTCATCGTATTCCTCCAGTATAAATATTCAGATTCTGAAACCTGCTCAGCTGTACCAGCTGAACAGCTGTGCAAAACTACCAGCTGAGCCAGCTATGCCAGTTTTTGCTCAGCAACGGCTATGCCAGCTGAACCCCCCCACCGCTGTTGGTGTGTACGCCGCAACACGTTCACGCCGCAACACGTTCCCGCCGCAACACACGTGCCCGCCGCAACACACGTGCCCCACTCAACACACGTGCCCGCCGCAACACACGTGCCCCACTCAACACACGTGCCCCACTCAACACACGTGCCCGCCGCAACACACGTGTCCCACTCAACACACGTTTCCGCCGCAACACACGTTTCCGCCGCAACACACGTGCCCGCCGCATCACACGTGTCTCCTGCATAGGCTCTGTACTCTGGGGAGGGGTTGGGGGGGTCGCCTCGTGTAGCCTGGAGATGGGGGCCGGGGTGAGGGCCCTCCTCCCCCGCCCGCCCCCCCACCTTGCACGGCCAGCCAATCGCACAGCGACGAATCATCCTTGCTGCGCCGGGGACTCCGCCCCTCAGGCGCCAAGCCCCGCCCTCCGGGCACCTAAGCCCCGCCCCGTGGCGTAGCCCCATGGCCACGTGGAGTGACGCCGCTGCCGTCACTGCAGTCAACGGAACCCCCTCCCCCATCTCTTAGCTCGAGTGGTTTCTGGCCAGAACACCCAAACCCCGCTGAGTTAATGCATTGTTGCATAACCCTTGCTGATGACTCCCACATAGTCCAATATAGACGCTCGCTATAAAATACACACGTGAAATACACACTATGTAACACACACACACACGTTCATAAAACACACACACACACTTAAAAACACTCAACCGTCACACACACTCGGCTGTAACACTCGACTGGAGTGTGTGACACACGCACAGACGACGACGAAGGGCGGCCCAGTCAATTAATAGTGCGCATGGTTAATTATTTTAGAAAACTAAAATTCCCGGGCTGCATGTGCAATGGACCAACATCGACCGTTCCTCAGCCAATGTTGAATGCGGTTCATAAAGCAAGCACGTATCTTGGTCGTCGTCATCACATTTAATCTAATTGTCCATAAAAGCCGCAGTCAGTCGACAGTCGAGTCTCCTGCATTGGGATGTTCGGCGCTTTGCTTCGCGTGGGGGCAATGCAGAGCACCCGGAGTAAACCCCACCACGTGCACGAGGAGTTAACGCTCGACAACCCGTAGAGACTCGCAGGGACACGAATCCGTAGAGATTCGTGGGAGCTTCACGAATCTCTACGTGATCCACCAACCCTTGCCTCTAAAAGCGCCGTGTCACAGGTGTGCACCACCACGCCTGGACTCACGAGGACTACACAGCCAGGTCCGCTAACAGGTGAGACGGCGGCTCGCGCCGCGTGGAAGTTTACGGGTGCGAGTTTGTTTAAAATGTTGTACAAAGGGGAGCGGTGGTGCAGCGGTTAGCGCACCACGCTACGAACCCGGCCAGCCGAGTTCGTTTTTCGCTCGCAGCCAACATAGGCGACGAACAAATCAACTTGTTCTGGGTTTACCCTAGGTCGACTCAGCCTTAAATGCGTACCTAAGTGTGATGTGTTAAACACTCGGGCGGTGGTTGGAGAGGGGGGAGGTCTTTGTGTGTGGGCGTGTCCAGGTGTGTGGGACGTGCACTCGTGTCCACGTGTACAGGTGTGTGGGGCGTGCACTCGTGTCCACGTGTACAGGTGTGTGGGCGTGCACTCGTGTCCACGTGTACAGGTGTGTGGGCGTGCACTCGTGTCCACGTGTACAGGTGTGTGGGGCGTGCACTCGTGTCCACGTGTACAGGTGTGTGGGCGTGCACTCGTGTCCACGTGTACAGGTGTGTGGGCGTGCACAGGTGACCGCCCGGCAGCTACAGGTGTGAAGAAGTTGGGAGACCGCCGGCTTCCTCGTTGCGTCCGACCTGTCGTCTCGTCCTGCGAGCAGGTGAGCGCTTGCGACGAGGCCGGGCTTGCTTGCTCTCACGGCCGCCTGGGTTAGCCGAGAGGCTGCAGGAGAGGGAGGTAGACGGGGGGGGAGTGCAAGCAGGCAGAGAGAGAGAGAGCGACCTTCAGCCACAGGCGAGATTTGCGAGTAAGACCACACAGTAGCTGGTGAAGCTCAAAGCAGTTTGAGCGAAACGTCGCCCCAGTTTGATGTTGAATTCGGTCATGCGAAGTTTTAAGAAGCCAGAACGTGGTCGACACAGTATCATTTGTAAACGTGACAACCTTGGGCGGTTAGTGGCAAGCATTCCCGCCCCCACAACTAATAATAGACCATTACAGTTACTTGATCAGATGTGCAGTAGTGCGAGGGCGCAGTGGCCGGTGTCTGTGAGCCGGCTTGGGATTTTTTTTCCCTTCCATCTTTGCGTCGAAGTGGTGGGCGAGAGAGCCGCTCGTGGTGTCCGCCCCTCCCGGCGTGAAATCGCCAACCGCGCTTCCTCTTGTAGCTCGACGTGAGGTCACCTTCGACGTGAGGTCACCCTTCGACGTGAGGTCACCCTTCGACGTGAGGTCACCTTCGGCGTGAGGTCACCTTCGACGTGAGGTCACCCTTCGACGTGAGGTCACCCTTCGACGTGAGGTCACCTTTAACGTGAGATCAGCTTCCTCGTCAGGTGCGCGATTTCGACAAACGCCACCGGGTATCTCGACCCAGCATTGGCCTCGACCGCAACGTTGAAGTGAATGCTGCGACCCACGCTCGTTTTCGGGTTTTTTAAAATGTAGTATTCACCCCGACTGCCTAAGCCGGTGTACGTTTGATGAGATTGCGTGTGAAAAATGTTTCTGCACTACCACCTCGACTGTAACTCGCCTAAATCTCATCACTCTCCTTTGCAAATATCCACCTTTGTATTTTTCTACGTACGGTATTTATAATTGTGATTGCTATTTAGATTTTTTTTTACTTTGACTTATTCGTATTGTGCTGTATTAATATATTGTTACGTTTTACCTACACGTGTTGAATTAAAATGTATATATAAAAAAACATTGTGTTAGTAAATCGTTTTTCAGGCGACCCAAGGAATCTTTACAAACGAAGCAACTGTTTCACTTGTGCGCTACAACCCCGGTGCTGTGCGTTTATAAAATCTCCTGCTTAAATCAAATCGCGCATACTTAGCAACATTAAATTCGTTTGAAACGGTGATCGAGGCCATTATTTCCCTCTGCTGCTGGGTGCGTGAGCACGCTGCTGGTGCCGTGTTGTCCATCGCAGCTGCCACCATGAAGCTGTGTGTTACAACCCTGGTGATGTGCCTGACGGCGGTGCTGACGGTCGCCACCGCGTCCACGACCAAGAGGAAGCCGCAGACCCTCTCTAGAGGTGTGCCACCGGCGTCCAGACACGGCCATCTCGACCTTCTGGGAGGGTGCAGCAAAGGATCTCCAATTTTGATTTCAAAAAACGTGTCGAATCCGCACGAGCGGCGATCCGTTGGTTGAAGCACTTATTCCGGGGCCGCATTGGCCAGAATGCAGATACCCGGTGGGCCGGTATGTGTGGGGAAATTGAAAATGTGATCGGAGTAAAAAAAAATGTTTTATCGAATTTAATGTGAACGCTTCATTGCTTATTCAAGCTCTCAGTTGGCATTGAGTCCCCATATTCGGCAGCCCCAAAGATTCGCCTTCACCGGCCCATTTGTTTTTTTGACCAGCCCAAAAGACCAATTTGGACCGGAGTGTTTGCAAATGCCTGGGCCGATTTTAGTCCCAGTTCGTCACTGAGCACCTCCGATTTGCACGGTTGGCTACGTACGGTGCGAGAAAAGTTCAATATACATACGAAGCGGATTGAGGGAACATCGTCAAACCAGTCTGCACGTCGTCCGTTCCCCTGCTCTCCTCGCAACATTGATCTGAATTCCCTCCCATCGTTGGTGTGTTTTTTTTTCCCCCCAGAGTTCTTATAACCTTGCTCTATTCAAGAAATGTACTAACTGTTATCTATTATAACTTAAATAGTTTTCTTTAGGTTGCCGACTGCTTGGTGTTTTGTACCTTTGGGCTTATTGTGCTCAGCAACTTTGGGGGAAAAAAAGACCAGAAAGTTCCATCCTCAATCACTTTGCTGCTATCGAGCGAATTGTATTGCTTCCACTGGCCACCCTTTTCTGACTCCTCTGATCTTCCCTCCTTGCTTCTGTCACGGTCTCCTGGCAGGGTGGGGCGATGAGATCGAGTGGGTGCAGACCTACGAGGAGGGGCTCTTCAAGAGCCAGAATTCGTAAGTACATTTCAAACTTTCGTTTTATCTGCAAATGTTATCAATTGTATCCTGCTAAGGGTTGTTCACTGCAAATGCCAATCACTTCCTTGATTTGAACATTTCTATCGGCGTTGGGCACTTAAGGGGAGCCTCGTGGCTACTAGACATGTGAAACAAAGCTTTATAGCTCATCTGATTCCTCCAGTATAAGTAAATATTCTGATAAATGAACGGTGGGCAGTTATTTCATGGCCACTTTGTGTGTGGTGCCCTTAGGGAGGCCTTTTTTGCGTCCCATTTTGCTCTCAGCTTTGGCTGTGGTGTAAAGTGACCCTGCCCTCTCCCCTCCCCCAACAGCAACAAGCCACTGATGGTGATTCATCACCTGGACTCTTGCGAATACTGCCAGTGTAAGTCTTTACTGCCACACATACCGGCCCATCATGGCACAATGTACAACTCGTGTGTGCCCGGTTAATTCACAAACATCCGTCCGTTGATGTTTCTTTCTACCCAGCCCTGAAAAAAGCATTTGCCTCGTCACAAGGGGTGCAGAAGATGGCAGACGAAGATTTCATCATGCTCAATCTCATGGTAAAGGGTCCTTTTTTTGCGTCCATATTTCATGGTGGTGGGGGGGGGGGGAAGTGTGCGGGAGAACAAGAGAACTATCTCGTGCGTCTCCGGAGGACTGTGCATGCCACATTGCAATTTTACTCAATTGAAATAACGCACACATGCTGCTAAAGCGATTACAGCATTGTCTCCTGCTTGTTTGCTTTACGAAGCTGCGAGCGTCTTGCCGCGGCGAGCGTCTTCTGTTGTGCCACGACTAATGCGCAAGGGTGTCCCACGTGCGCGCGCGCCAACAGCACGAGACGACAGATAAGAACCTGAGCCCGGACGGGGCCTACGTGCCGCGCATAATGTTTGTGGGTGAGTGATTCCCAGCACGGTCTGCTGAGCCCCACACACACACACACCCTGTGGCATGAGCACAAAGAGGAGCAGCCAGGGAAAACCCTCACGGAGAGCTTCGTCAACTGTCTAAATATGTCAGCTTTGTTGCTGCCGTCTGTAGAGTCTTGTAGCAGACGGTGGTGGTGACGTTCATGTACTGTGGGCAGATCCATCCCTGACGGTGCGAGCCGACATCACGGGACCCTACCACAACCGACTGTACACCTACGAGCCCAAAGACATCGATCTCCGTGAGTACCACCACAGCCCTGTTTTGCCAAGTTGCACAGAAACCCTTCAGTACATTTTCCTCCATGTAATGCATGCCCTTGCCCCTATGGCCAAACCGCCCAGAATGTGCCTGATCACCTCGGATGAAGGGAGATAAGCTGGGTTTGTTCCTCCGGTGTACTTGGCTGGGTGAGCACCACCCATAAACAGGGTTGTAAGGGGCTGTGAGACTTCAAGGTGGGCAGGAGAGGGCACACTCGGTGAAATACGTCGTTACTGCACATCTATCCTCCCACGTCCATAATCCCCGCACTTCACCGACCTGCACTGATCCGATGCAAAGTATTGAAACATAACCCGCACAAACTCCATGGCATGGAGGGAGAGGGCCCCTCTCATCCAGTTGTGGATCGATAAAATGAGCTGGTATAATGTAAAAAACCGTGTGTGCCCAACCTTCAACTATGTATGGCCGGTCTTAAAACTGCCCATGTCCGCTTTCTCCTCCAGTGATGGAAAACATGAAAAAAGCCAAGCAGCTGCTCAAGAACGAGCTGTAGAGCAGGGGGCCCTCTTCCCATCAGGCCCACGTCGTGGCACGGTGCAGTGCCTCCGTGCGTCTGTGCGCCGCCTCTGGCCTGCAGTATCCCTTACGTGGACTCGGAAGGGTTACAAACGACACACACAAAATAACAAGCACACGCCGATAAATGTCTGTTGCCTTGTATGTTATTTTTCATTCTTCTCATCGATTGACAAGCATGTTTTGTTTTTCCCCTTTCGCAATTGTGCTTTCTAAGTGTTGGATTTTGTGTTACAGGTTTCTTGCCTCTGTAATTTTTTTTTCACCGAAATGATCCCACGCGACATTTTTATGTTAACACGCATCCTGTGAAGTACACGTTTGCAGTAATGTAATGGAAACTTACTGAAAGCAACAGCGTGGATATTTCTAGGTGCGTGCAAGTGTCTGGTTGTTAAAATAAAAGTAAAAACCCGTGTGACCATCCTGTGCGATCGTATTCTGTGCACATTCCACACGGTAACATCATTTTTGCCCCCAATAAATTCGAGCTGACGAGACCCAGCAGTGTGCATTGTGCGGCTGTGGAGGAGCCACAATTTTGACAAGTGCACAGCTGTACCTTGCCGGCACTTGTGTTAAAGGCACGGGGGGGGGGTGGCTTTTAACTGCTTTCTACATCGCAGCAGAGCTGAATGGCCTCATCGCACAGGAGGAGGGGAATGGGGGGGGGGGGGGCGTACAGTTGCGCGAGGTGTTTGGAAAGGGCGTTAACGCCAACCAAAGCTCCAAACAAAACGAATGCAGCATTCAAAGTGCGCATTGCCCTGCCCCTGAGCATTATAGCAAAGGTCAAAGCGACTGCTACCCCCATTCAGCTGAGGAAAGTGGGAGCGGGTGTGTCAACCAGGTAGGTACACGGGCAGCAGCGGGCCTGCTGGACTCTGCTCTAAGCTATGCAACCTGGGGGGGTGGGGGAAGCCTGGTTTTCCAGTTCCCCCAGGTACAGCCAAGTGACGTGAACGCGTAAATAAATGCACGCGCTAATGACTTTTCAGGACAGCCTTACTGACTCATCACCTTTTCTAGATGGATCTTCGGGTGATTTTTATTTTAAGAAGTGTTCGTGCCAGGGAGGAACCAGAGAAAACCCACACATAAGAGAAGATAATGTTCAATGGTAGACACAGACGGATTCTAGAACCTACTTGCTGTGCTGACTATGTCTTTCCGCATTGAGTTGGGAAGTTTAAATACTGTGTTCCACCAACCCTTGCTTCCAAAGCACCATCATGCTTGGCCATAACCAATGGCAACTGATTGTATCAACGCCCTTTCGCGCGTGTGTGTAGGGGGGGTGATGAGTAGGGGGCTGTGGGGGTAGGGCCAGTCTGGTTGACTTCCCGAATTGGGTTTCATTGGCTCAAAGGGCCTTTGTGGAGCATAAAGCAAAGCTCGGGTACTCTGAAATCAGATTTCAACCAACTTTCCAGGACACGGCAATTCCAGTAAATGCTCATCAATCAGGCATTATTTGAACACGGGGACTGCACGAACATTGTATTTTACGGTCGGGACACTGGTAAATTTCCACTGAACATGGGTGGATGTGTCTGGGTCATGGGCGGGTCTCGCCCCGCCGGGGTCTTAGCCAGCGGCCCTATTCCTAATAAAGTATTAAAGCTTTCGTGACTGCATAAAATTACTCATTGTTTTTTTCGGTAAAGTCACGTATCTAGAAATACAATAAAATTATATTAAAACAAAAAACAATCACGACGTTTCGATCACAACGTAAGCGATCTTCATCAGGTGTCAAGAACAAATCACGGAGGTAAATACAATTATCACACTTCTACGGGGAATTTACCGTTGTAATTATGTGTAAGATGTGCCCTTTTTTGAGCTGCCGTTTTGTATTTACAAGAGGTGGTCATTTTTTGAGCTGCCGTTTTGTATTTACAAGAGGTGGTCCTTTTTTGAGCTGCCCCCTCTCTCTCTCTCTCTGCCTCCCTGTCCGTCTTTCCTCCCTCCTTACCTCTTGGTGGACTTGTATATGTATTTCTACTGACCGTGTACCTCGTATTTTTCATTCTATCTATGCTGGTATGTGCAATCCAAAGGTTGAACACGAAATTTAACACTCTTCTGAAACTCGTGGTCCGCCAGGAAGTGTCTGTGTTGTTGGCCGGACTGGATGTGCTTCACATAATGTTTTTTCAGGTTTGTTGAATTCTCGTATCTCATCTTTTTGTTGTATTTACCTCCGTGATTTGTTCTTGACACCTGATGAAGATCGCTTGCGTTGTGATCGAAACGTCGTGATTGTTTTTTGTTTTAATATAATTTTATTGTATTTCTACATACGTGACTTTACCGAAAAAAAACAATGAGTGGCCCTATTCCTGTTACATCCGCCCTGGTGTAGGAGCATCGTGTAACCCGTGGTTCTTTAGCGGCGCCCTGTGAGCTCGGGCACAGGGAAGATCGGATTGACAGATACGGCGTTACAGTGAGCGTATTCGTGTCGCCACCTACTGCTTGAACCAAGCCAAGCCTTTTGCCTCTGAATCACATCCAAAACTGTTGGTCTAAAGCCCAGCGCATATGAAATTTTTATGGCGGGACAGGCCCCGAGGTCCCGTAAGCCCCCGGCTCTCGCATAAACTACCTTGCGACGTTATTTTACGTCTGTTGAAGGCGAACGATACGGCAATCTGTTCCTGTCGACGAGCTCTACACGATGCGCTGATCAAAGTTTCTTTTGCGCATTCGTCCTCGCTGCTGCGCTTGGACGACACGACAACAGAATGATCCCCGCGCCCTGCGGGTCGCGGCGTTTATGTGCGCGGTGGGACGGAGTCGCCAAAAATAAGGAAATTAATGACGATTTTGACTACCGTTTAGTCGGGACTCCGGGGTCCCGCCATAAGGTTCATATGTCCTGGACACTTCCAACCTAACCCCGCAACTATTATTTAAACAGCACTGGTCGGTATAATCACGTCGAGATGTTCGTATGCCTTAGGAATGGAGTGTAATTGTACACTTTGCAAACGTGCATGGGCAAACGCACGCGTGATTCAGAACAGTGCATAACACAAAACAACGTATATCGTTCTTTGCCAATCCACTGCTAGATGGTCTCAAAACGCAAGTATTCATCGTGAACAATGTTTGACCATACTTCAACGTGCTGTGGTTAATGTACATCGACTGAAACGGCATAGGGAGGAGGGCCTTCAGTAGCGAAATGACAAGTGTTGACAGCAGTGCATGTCAACAATGTCGCTAAAGAAAAACAGAGTAATCGGCCGTTTCAGGAAATGGGCCTTCGTTCGAGTAGATGACTGATTGGATTCTAGTTGGAGATGACAAAAACCCTCGGTGAATCCAGTTTATCAACAATTTTGTGGGTGTATTCGCTATTCAGCATCCGTTTATGGGAATTGCTGCCCATAAATCAGCTTCAACATTTGAAGGTAGCAGGCAGTGTAGTGCAACATGTCATGTTATTATCGTATCTCTTGAGGGGCGAACGTCAAAAAACTTTAGCTCATTTTATATATATTTATGTTTTAAGGCAATATTGACAATAGTGGCGAGTTTTTATTTTATTGGCAGAGTGTTTGGCAAGCAGCGAATAATCACTGGATTGAGTTTGTGAATGTCACTCAGATTTACTCACACATTAAACATCTTAGTCCATTGTTCAGTCATTCCTGTCCTCTGGCTTAACATACCACTAAAAAACACAGCCAATGTGGGAGTGCATACAATTTAAAGATCAAACAAATCCGTTTCTATGAAAAAAAAAACATTTTATTCCTGTTCGTTTCTGGTACAAATATTAACGCTGACACACGTAAGAGCTGTTACAAAGCAATCATTAAAAAAATGTTTTTGACGAGTGCAAAACGATAGTTGCGTGTTCAGTTTGGCCGGTCACATGACCAGGCGGTTGTGGATTTGCCGCTTCTTGCAGAGGTTTGCGGTTTGAATCTGGCAGGCTGCCCTGGTTAATACTTCATGTGTATTAAGAATAAAATACACGCCGTCTGTTTCAGAGTGGACGTTAATGATCCCATGACATTATTAGATGAACAGTAGACCATTGTATGCTCGTGTCATGATCCAGATTTGCTAAATAAAAAAAAACCTGCAAATCGTGTTACTGGGAAACAAAGATAATCATCGCCCCCTACTGCAAACGTCCTGCCAGGACCCTCCAGAAAAAGAGTTGAGACTAAGTTAGGCTTTCCTGGGTAAACAAGCAGAGTAATGATATTAAAAAAAGAAGTGTCCTCTCCCAATGCCAAGCATAAGTTTCTCACAACCTCTTTGTAACCTACAAATGTGAACTCAAACAAAAAAATAGGTGAAGTCAAAGGGATGTCAATGCTATTGAAATGAAGACGTTTGGCAATCGTGGAGATATTTTGTAGGCACCCCAATATAGGGTGGAGATCTCAATTCCAGAACTTAGGCTCTGGACCTCCAGAAGCAAACTGCATAATTAATGGTAATGCTGTCGAAGCAGTGGAGGAATTTCTCTACCTGGGATCTGAACAGACCACTGATGGACGACGTAGACCTGAAGTTATGCGCCGGATCGGCCTGGCCTCTGGAATAATGAACGGTCTGAGACACATTCGGGCACCAAATTGAGTCTGCCAGAGCTGCGTTGTCAGAATTTCTGTATCGTGCGAAGGCCTGGAAATTGGTTCAAGCTCATTTGGATCGGCTGCAGTTCGTCCACATGCGATGCCAAAGATGTCTTTTTGGCATCCGATGGTTCAACTTCGTTGTAAATGTCACCATTAGCATCTGCGACCGGTCTCCTCGCAATTGGGAGCTTCGTTGGAGGGAGATGGCTGTCACTGTTTAGATACGTCGCCCGTCTGGATGCACAATCTCCAGCAAATTGTGCACTTCAGTTGGCGGTTAACGTTTGAGGTGGACTGCGACCCTCAAAGGAATGGCACCGCCATCGCGATACATGGATCAAACAAATTACTTGAGACACTGGTATATGGCAGCAAGATCAGTTTATGCGAATGCTGTCGCAAAAGGTCACGCGTTTGGCACAACGGTCCTTCGTTGACCATGCTGATGAATCATCTCATTGGCGTTGGTGGCTGTGGGGGCGGCGTGCGTGCGTGCGCTGATGACGAGCGAGGTCGGACGACTGCAGGAAGCCCTTGCCACAGTGGAGGCACTTGAAGGGCTTCTCCCCCGTGTGCGTGCGCATGTGGCGGTTCAGGTGCGACGACTGCGTGAAGCGCTTGCCGCACTCCTCGCACGAGAAGGGCCGCTCGCCCGTGTGCGTGCGCTTGTGGCGGTTGAGCGCCGATAGGTGCGAGAAGCAAGCCCCGCAGAGCGGGCACGTGAAGGGACGGCCGCCTCCCGCGGCGCCGTCGTTCACGCCGCCGTCCCCGCCGCGTCGGTGACAAGGAACGTGCCGCACGTACTGAGCCGGCAGCGAAAACTCCTGGCCACGCTCCACGCAGCCATCATACGGAACATCCTCTGCCTGTGCCGCTCCCAGAGACGGTGGCGGCTCCATTGATGAAACAGCGTCTTCTTGATTATCAGTGCCATGAACTTCGTCTTCCGTGGCAGAAGTCCTCACCGGCTGTGTGAATATCTGCACAGGCGAGCCATCGTTATCCAGGTGCATCGTCGGCGTTTGAGCACCTGGAGTCGCATGCACTCGGTGTTGATATCCAACACTGTTCTCAGCCGTAAACGGATTGTCATCTTCAATGAGAACCACGCTCTGATCAAGAGTCAGGTTGGGATTCCAGACTTCTCCCAAATCTTTCTTACCGCTGCCCTTGTCACAGCGTGGATTGTTGCTATTCCTCACGAGTGACGTTTTATCAACAGCCCAGTCCGGTGACCTGCCCTGGTCGTTATTCCACTTGTATTTGGGTCTGGCTGCTTTCCATTGCTTTAACGTATTGACGTCATTGCAATATTCCTTGCTGCAGCATTGGGCAGAAACGTCCTGATGACACGTGCATGCCAGATCTTCTAATGCCTCTTTTCTACTGCACTCTGGCACATCACCTACACACAGGAGAACCAAGCACGCTAAACATTACTTTCACACCAAAAACAACACGTTCTTTATATTACACAGACACACAACTGTTTAAACATTAATGCTATAGATGCCCAGTTTAGAATAAAACATGAGCTGGACCCACCGTTCTCCAGGCAATCGGTCTCCACTTCCACCTTCACGAAAGACACATCCAAGTTGGGGCCAGAAAACCCATCAGAGCTGTCAGGTGTACCTACGTCACAGCACACGAAAGTGCCCAATGGCACCTTACATTATCGAACATCACTTGAAGCTTTTCACACTTTTAATGTGTCAATAATTATTGTCGATTATAATCGACAATAGCCAAGTTGGCACCTTCAACTGCACTTAAGTGCTTACATTGTGTTATCACAGTTGTGACATTTGTATTGAATCGCATACAACAATTGGACAGCAGATGCAGCCATCTCTTGCCTTAATTTTTCCATCGGTGTGAGCCCACAGTGCGACTGCAGTCACCGATCTAAAACCATGGACCGTCACTTCCATCATTAGCCATCAGTCTTTCAGATATTTTTAATCAGGCTACTCCTGAAGCCTCCTGAAGCCGTCCACTAGCTCACTCACCACCACACACGTGGCTAATTTCGAAAGAAAAGAAGGCCCCACTGCAATTTCTACGAATGCCAGACTTACTTTCACCGACCGGCTCCATTTTGATGTTTACATCCCACGCTCGAGACGGGTTTTGCTCCTCGTCTGCGAGCGCCCCGAAAGCATCCACAGGGGACGAAGACTCCACTGGAACAGGGCTGTCCACTGCCTCTGCACAATGACACACAAAGACAAAGATCCCTGTATAGCCTTTACAGACTGTAGGGACAAGTGCAGTTGGCGAGCACCTATGAATGCCGGAACGGCACACGAGGGGGTGGGTGGCCAGCACCACACCTGACCGCCTTTGTCTCCCGAGTGGCGATGTTTACACATCGCACCAGGTACTCATTTGAGACCGAGTCGACCTAGGGGAGGCCCAGAACCGGTTCAGATAATCATCACCGGTGTTGAACGCGAGCAGGAATCAAACCCGGGTCGCTGGGTTGGTAGAGCAGCGCGCTAACTACGACCCTACCACTCCCCTAACAATGACACACATATACATGCACACACATAAGGGCCTATCCTCTCACACAGCACAAGATATCACCGCAAGTGCCATTCGCTGGCAGCCAGTGCACACTTGCGCGTGCCCATCGCTCGCAGACCTGCTGGCACCGGCGAGCCTGTGCTCCGTGGGCTGGCGCCCGCCTGCACCAGCCCATCCAGGCAGCTGAACCTCTCCGCCGACTCCTGCAGCTCCTGGCTCAAACTGCTGAGCGTCATCACGATGGCGTGCAGGAGGCTGGTGAGCAGGCTGTGCTCCCCGCAGCGGAGCTGGCACGAGTCCGTCGGCGGCAGCACCGCCGCCGCCGCCTCCGTGCCCCCGAAAGTTTCCGCCGCAATCCGCAGCCGCCAAACCCCTCGCAGCAGGCGCGCCAGCACAGCGTACGAGCCGAAGGGCAGCCGGCGCCGCGCGAGGGAGAGCAACTCCGCCCGGATGTGCGGGTCCTCGGCGCAGGCCAGCAGCGTATCCTCGCTGCCGATGCCCAGCTCCTGCTCGAGCGCGAGCGCCATGCTCGCGCTCGCGCCCTGCGTGCCCAGCCACGCTGAAAAACTCGTGGGGCCGCCTACAGCCACCCCAGCTGCCATCTTGCAGGTCGTCACCCTAAACCCTGCGCAATTGAAAACAGATGGGAGACATTTTTTTGACGGAAACACACACGCGGCCGTTATGTTGACCCACTGATGAATGAGAGCCTCCCCACTGCCGTGCGGGTCCTGGGTGTTATTTGACCATAGTTCACCGCTGGGTCAGCGCGGGTTGGTGAAGGCTGCGAGCATGGATATGGGTACAATGTAGAGTACAGCAATACCCCGGTTTACGTCATGTGATGCGTTCCTGAAAGGTGCGACGATGAATATCGAAACGACGTCAATCGAAGCGATTTACAGGGCAGGAGGTGGTGGAGACGAAGGCCGAGAGGCGACGGAAAACGAGAAAGGAGGTGACGATGCGTGGGGGTTGAGGGGACGCAAATCACGTTGAGGTGTTAATAATAAAGTGTCGACGTATTTGCGAAACGACGCAAAAGAGGGGTGGGGAAGAGACGTGAATTGGGGTTTTGCTGTTCTTCGCTGTCCTGCCCTCTGCTGACCACAACGTAGCCACACTCATGGCATGAGCAGGTGGCAGTGGACAGAGAGGGCCGCACAGAGACTGACCCCAGCCCATCTTAGAACAGTACCGTACTTGAAGTCCGCTGCTACCACCATCTCCTCTGATCCCCGGAATGGTCAGCAGTTATTTTAATGTCAGAACAGAGGGTTTTTTTTGGGGGGGGGAGGGGGGCGCGGTTAAATCACATAAATATAAATGTGTAGTTAAACCCGCCACCACCCGACACAGCCAAATCAGTAAGGTTTGTCACGTAAAAACAAAACGTGCCGATTAGTTACTCGTTGGGAAGAGTAACCTATTTCATGGATATAATTTTGGTCGCGAAAGCCTACGTGCTAAACCGACCTTAATGTCAGTTTTGCAGCTGGATGAGAGAGTTTCCGACTGCAGGAGTACTTAAGACTTTGCCCAAAGGTCACCAGGAGACGGACACCACGCACGTATCTGGACTCTGATGGGATATTTAATGGGAGGGCATAAACCAAACATCGCAACGCGCAAGGCCCTCTCGCCAACTGGTCCCGACTCGAAAACAATCACAACGGGCATCCATTTTTGTCGTATAAAGCGACGAAGCGGGTGACGTTAAAAAAAATAAATGGAAATTGTCACACCAAAAGCTACGTTTCAATAACTTGCTCAACGGCATCCCCAGCCGTGCCTTCATCCACTGCTGGATGGGGGACAATCACTGCACTGTACGGGCACAGACAACGGCAGGTGTTCAGTCACCGCGATGAGACACCAAGTGCAGTGTGAAACTAAAACAGAACCCAGCAATACAGCGCGTGCAATTAGCCACGGTAAGACGCGCGAGGTTTGTCCGGAGCGAAACATCACCGCAAACCCGCGGCATGATCATCACACACACACAGGACAAGACCGCTCCAACAGTCGCGGTCCGTGGACCCTCCACGCGACTCGGCGTGGCCGCCACTGCACGAACTTAAAACACACAGCGACCACCACCACCAACCAACCACACGATAACCTCCTCACCTCCTCTACACCAACCTCCTCACTCCACCACCTCCCTCGCTCCTGTGGCACACCTACAGGGACGTTAGTCGCCCTCCCACCCCACGCCTCCTTTAAAGCCGCCGCCGCTGCTGCCGCCTCCCACGTGAATGTGCGACTGGAAGGAGGCTCTGGGAAGGGCCCAGGCCTGGCGAGCGCGGCCACCGCCCCCTGGCGGCGGTGAGACTCTGACGGCGGCCGCGCGAAATCAGCGGGGCGGGCGCAAAATTGACCCGCGCGGGGGGGAGTGTGCCGATTGTTACAGCCCGTCTGTGCCGCTGCTGGCGTGGGGGGGAGGGGGGCAGGCGGCGTGGGGGGGGGGGCAGGCGGCGTGTGGGTGGGGGGCTGCCCTGGCCTCGCGTGGAAGGAGCGCGGCGCTGACGGCCGCCACTCGGCATGCGACCATCAGCAGTGGCAGCGGTGGCAACATCATCAACAGCAGCATCATTACCATCGTTATCATCATTACCATCGTTATCATCGATACCATCGTTATCATCGATGCCATCGTTATCATCAATGGCAGCAGCAGCAGGAGGAGGATCATCAGCTTCTCCAACATGAGCAGCAAACTCCGGCATTCAACAGCAGCAGTATGATCCTCATCAGCAAACGGTAGCAACATCGAGGACTTTGATAAGTTATGATCATCAGTCGCAAGTAGCCGTTGTTTTTATCCGCTGCGCGAGGCATCGAGCACCATGGCACGTGAGCGTCACGATCATCTTCATTGTTATCATGAGCGAGTCCATCCACTCTCGCTGCTGCAGTGCCACAATCTCATCTATAAAACAATTTAAATAATTTTAATTTTACCAGCTGAGGCCCGACGAGCTACATAGCTCTTTTTCAGAAGCGACCTGGCTACCAATGATGGCTCAACGAAGTGGCTTATGGCGTGGAAATTTATACCAGCAGCCACCATATTCTAACACGTGCGTTTCTAAATGTGGTGGGGAAAATCGGAGGACACGGCGAAAAATCCACGCAACTACGGAGAGAACACGCACACTCCAAATATGCAGCAGGCGTCAGGGTCGGGATCGAACCCACGACGTCCTGTGCACCAGACGAGGTAGTTAACATCTCACCACAGCGCGCCTCTTTGACGAGTTGATCTCACCGCTTCCACGGTGGAAGCACTCCCAGGAATCACCCGTTTCGTCCAACATTCATTCTTGTCCTAGCAATGTTGTGATGTGCGTTGTTTATTGCCTAATTCGTGGGTGTAATTTAGACCACTTGTCCCATACTGTCAATGGCCATATTGCTGATTCGTCAGTGCTCCAGTAGGCATGAAAACCACCCTTAAGTTAACCAGCTGAAATCCACACTGATTAGAGGGCTCACCTGGAAGTTGATTGTTTTCTGCCGTTTTAAAAAGAACCTGTTAACTTGTTTAACGTTCAGTCCTTGTCAGTAAACCGGAGGCCTCCTCACACCATTCTAGTCATGGGGGTTATATGGCATAATTCACCACATTATGCATGAAGCCCAGGACCGGTTATCACTCGCCACCGTTGAGCCATGGCTGGGAATAAAACTCAGGTTGTAAGGTTTACGAGTCCATTAACCAGTGGACCACTACTCCTTTATATTCACGTGTGATTTTATCCCGATAAGAGTCCACCGCGTTGTTCTTGATCCCGTACCTTATGAACAGATTAGCCAATTGAGATTACATTTCCTGTCAAGTTTATGGATTTTTACAAAAGTCTCACATTTCAATGCACACGGCACTCTTTATGCATACATTATGGACTTAATGCACGCTGAGAAATGCAAAACACAAAATGTAGAGTTTAACACGCAGGTTTTCGCGACCAATATCATCCATGAGGTTTTTTGGGTTAGATCGCGTAAATGTCGTTAAACCCACCACCACCCGACACAGCCAACTCGTAAGGGTTGTCATATAAATAGAACATGTCAATTCATCATTGGCACAGCACACCGGTGTGTTGGAGAGCCAAGCTATATTTACAGCCAAGCCACAACAATAATCCGATTGTAAATGTTGTGACTTGGCTTTCCAACACATCGGTGTGATGTACTAGCATGTTGTTTACGTGACAACCCTTACAAGTTGGCTGTCGGGTAGTGGCAGGCTTAACATCATTTATTTACACGATCTAACCCAAAAACCTCTATTATGGACACCATATATACTCTGTGCAGTAACTTTATCAAATTGATGAATTTGCAGCAGAGCAGGTTGGTGCGCGTTTTTTAAAGCTTAAATTGCTGAAATGCAATATACTCATTTGCCTAAGTTTGCAATGAATGCGAAGTACCTGCTGTGAGGATCAGAAAATGGTGTATGTTTGGACACCCGACTACTTAAGAGTATACAAGATAAAGTCAATTGTGTCGTGGGCTTGGGCAGAACACATCAGCGATTGCTGGTGGGTGGATGGCAGCCAAGAGAGAAAGCATCCAAATGGAATCCACTATTATGGAGTGATTAAATTCGTAAAAAAACACGTTTCGGTCGCAACACAAGCGTCCGTCATCAAGTGAGAAAGAATGATCTGCTGTTGTGGCTTTATATAGGCACGGGGGGGGGTGTGTAGAGTCGTGGCTGCAGGAGTTCACGGGGAGAGGGTTTGTGGCGTGCAGGGCTGAGTGGGGGCTGGAGAAATTAGCATGTCAATGAGCTTGAATTAATAAACGAAAACAGCACGGGTGTAAGTGAGAATCACAGCAGTTAAAAACTTGTGGTTTATCACGTCCTTCCAATGATTGCTCAATCTGAATCCATCTTCTCGATTAAAGTTTTGTCTGTTTGTATATCTGGATGGCTTCATGAACAAATCTCTGATGGTAGCCCGAGGGTCTGCAGAGCACCTTGGTCTCGGAAAAAACAATGCCATGTGCCCACAGCATTGAAACAACGATCCGCCACCACTGAGGTGTTGGTTCTACTGTGTTTAAAATCCGCTTTGTGTTCGCAAACCCGGTCTAAGACATGTCGCTTCGTTTCACCAATGTAATTGTTGCCGCAGACACAACTCAGCTTATACACACCAGGACATTGCATGTCCGGAATCACATCCTTCACCGATAAAATCAAATCACGGATTTTGTGTATTGTATTGAACCGAACTTGGATCTTGTGTTTGTTCGAGATTTTGGAAATCCTTTTGGTGACCCCTTTTATGTATGGCAAGGTGATGATTTTGATTGGGTCCTCAGATGGTTCTCTACCCATGGTTGGGGGATGCAGCTTTGCGGATTGTGCGGTCAGAATATCCTGTCCTCCTGAGAGCCTGGCATACGTGCTCAGGCTCAACGGCTAGGTGGTGCTGGTCGGAGATGCAACGAGCCCTATGGTGGTGTTTTGCTGAGGGAATTCTTCTGGGCTGGATGGTGGTGGGAGTCAGGCATTAGATAGGAATCCGTGTGGGTGGCTCTCCTATAGACAGTGTCCCAACGAGCCATCAGGTCTCAACCAGGAATGGTAGCTTGCCATCATTTTCCACTTCACCTGTAATACTTTCGACAAACAGAATTAAGGTACCCCAATGGGCTCTCCCCTATCACCAGTGGTAGCGAATGTTTTCATGGAGAAATTTGAGATACCATCCAGACATCCACCAGACGTCCTTCCTTGTGGAAGAGATACGTAGATCACACGTTCGTCATCTGGCCACATGTCCTGCTGGCACTGTACCAATTTTGCAACATCAATTCCATACCCCCTCTCCTCGTGAACTCCTGCAGCCACCACTCTGAAAAAAAACCCCTCCCGTGCCTCTATAAAGCTACAAAAGCAGATCACTTTCTCACCTGATGACGGACGCTTGTGTTGCGACCGAAACTTCGTGTTCTTTTTTTTCTATCGACGTGACTTTACCAAAAGAACCAGCGTATGGGTTCCTGCAGTCACGAAAGCTTAAAATCCAGATTGATTAAATTAGCTCGCATGCAGGCATGCATAGGGAACTATTCATCCAGCAGTGGCCTGATCATTACTGACAATAAAACCTGTTCTTTAAACATACATTCCAATTCATGAAACAAGTTAAAAGTGCTGTATTTAGGGTAAAAAAACCTACAACACTGGCTGCTCAAGGGATGTTTTGTACTTTATTTTGAAATAATACACAACAGCTTTCACCCAAACCCGCCAGACTGCACTGCTCCAGCTCAAGAAGTGGTTGTAGATTTCACAACGATTGGATGCAACCAGGCAAACGCGGACATGGTATAAACTGCCCATGTCAATCCAGCCAGGTACAGCTTCAAGAAGCGAAGGAGTGTCAAGCAGGGCCCGGGGCCCGATGTGGTGCAGCCTAGCGGTAGCGGCGCAGCTGCAGCGTGTTGCGACGCCGCCAAGCGGCCTTGCGCGAGCCGCCAATCGTGAGGTGGAAGCGGTGGCCCTTGCCCAGGCCTCGGCTCTTCCTGCCGGCTGAAGTGAGGCCTCGCATCTCGCGGTGCTTGTGCACCGGCTTGGTGATCCATTGTGTGTCGGGATTGCGGCGGATGGCCTTGTGGAAGGTGTCGATGAGGATCACTTCGAAGTACTTGTACGTAGAGTCCTCGCACACCCAGTAGGATGCGAGCACACGCAGGGCACCGCAGTGGCGGCCGGCGCGCTCCTACACAAGCATGAAGACAAATAGCAAAGTTCTATGTCACTTTTATTTAAATAAGCCTTAATGTTATTCATTTAATTGGGATGTCTGTTTCAAGACCTTTTCAGGAAAGTTTACTTTGGAAGGTAAGGCCAATTCCATTTTATGTTTTTTTGCATTGTGGATGTAAACCTGGAGAAGATCCATGCATGTGGGAGGGATATGCTCAAAAATATGCACAGGTGCACCAGTACATTTTCCAACATCCTCACATCCCAGCGGGGGGTGGGGGTTAACCCAACTACGTACGCTTGCGTATGGGGGGGGTCTACTGACAATGTACTTGCGCATAGGAAACAGGGGTGAAGCCTCGATAATAATTTGTCTACATTGGCCTTCTGAGTTAGTCCGGCGGTGGACTTTTTCTTAAACACGTTAAGATTATGAATCCTTGATCGTTTCTGCGTGGATTAAATATTTGCCGTTCTATAGGATTCGGAGGAGGGGTCAAGCGTACATACACAGGTGGGGTATAAGTACGCGTGCGTACAGGGAGGGGTCAAGTTTTGACAGATTTTTGCGTACATACTAAATGGGTGGCCTCTTACCAGTCATTCACATTCATACATTGGATTAAACTATTTAGTCTTTCCCATAGGTGCCCACTGTACCGTCAAAAGGAACCAAATACATTAAAAGGCAACGTTTTCACTCCATTTGACACTGTTAAACCCTGTGCGCCAACAGACAGGAGCAACTTCTCACCTCAGCAACGGACTGCAGGCTGCGGGCGAACTTGAGCTGGTTCACACCCTGGTGGACGGGCTTGCCATAGGTGGCTCCCTTGGGCACGGGGCGTTTGCGGCCACCGCGGCGAACACGCACGCGGTAGATTACGTAGCCTGTAAAGGAAGAGAGAAGTTCAGCAATTGCAAATCACGATTTTCCGTGTTCCCATGCTCAGTCAAGCACAAGGCAGCACTCAATTGGTGGCCCCAAATCAAGGGAGGAAATTGCACATTGCCATGTTCAGCCCCATACTGCAGTGGATAACCTTTTCCCTAGAGAGGGGCAAATGAAACTTTCAAAACACTTTTGGTGGGCCACCGATTAAATGGACAGCTTAGCATTATCCAGTACAATTAACAATTAAGGGTTCGCTTTTAACAGGTGACTAAGTGTACTAAAATTAGCAAGCAAAGCCAAGTGAACAAACCTGGTTCATGCTGCTTAAATGCTTGCAGTGACCGATTTAGCTTGCCAGCCAATTCGACTTGGGAGACCTCATGTAAACAGGCCATACAAAATTAATTAAGAATCAGAACATTTATTGATATTGGAGGAATCCGCCGAGCGATTATTTCTTTCACAGATGTCCACACAGGCTGTTCCCTGCCAGTGTGGCCCTAGGTTGCCCATCCACGTCACATCGTCGGCCATATCAAAAATCTATTTTTCCAGCAATCCCCTCTCAGCAGGAGGGGGGTGGTTCAGGGGACGATGCGCACGAGGCCCTGGGAAGCACCTTGCTTGGCCTTGTAGCCGAGCCGGCGGGCCTTGTCTGGACGGGTGGGCCGGGGTGCACGATGCACGGCCGACAGCTGCCGGTACTGCCAGCAACGAACCCGGAGCAGGAAGCGCATCACATCGGACTGCTTCTTGCGCCACAACTCCTGGATATACTTGTAGGCGCCCATCTTGGCTCACCTGAAAACAAGAGGCACATCAGCACGTGTTATGAGTTGTGCGAAACGGGGTCACCTACAGCCACTTCATGACACTCATACCGACCTCGGTGTTGTTTTTCACCCAATACGCTTTGTGTGATGTGTTCTACTAGCCTTGTATTCTTTGTGGTGGTTGTATTGTGTAAACAGGTCCCCTTAGAAAACGGGCATTAATTGCCCCAATGGATTTCACCAGAGCCAAAATAAACCAAACCTACGGGCCCTCGTGAAGTCAACATGCATTGCCTCCGTGATTGCAGCAAATTGCAAGACGTGGCTCAAGAATAGATCTGTCTTGCAATTACGGGGCATGCAGCATATATTAGCTGCGTGAACCGATTACATATAGAAAATGTGATACAATTCGTGCGCACAATATTATATTCATGTACCAGGAGCGTTATATTTTCATTTACGAATCGTTGTGCCCGGTCAGAAGGCTCCAAAAGTACCTGCGATTTCACCTAAATAAATATTCCAATCAACACTTATTATATGCACTTTCATAATGGCAGATATGTAAATCCCCAACACTGTTGTTTGTGCTCCATGAAGCTGTGACGAACATGAAGCACTGCGTGTGGATCTACACAGTTCAGAAGGCTCCAAAAGTACCTGCGATTTCACCGAAATAAATATTCCACTCAACACTTATTATATGCACTTTCATGCCAGATATGTAAATCCTCAACACTGTTGTTTGTGCTCCATGAAGCTGTGACGAACATGAAGCACTGCGTGTGGATCTACAGTCTTTCTGCCAATACAATGAATGACGAGGGCCTCCCAACGCCATGCGGGTTATGCGACCATACTTCACCACGCTGGTCAGTGAGAATTGTTGAAAGCCGCGGTAGCATAAATAGCCCTGTTCAATGGATTGTTCTGCACTGTTCTCTGCCGACAACGGAGCGGCAGCAACCCAAGTCCATTACAAAAGGCACGGTGGCCGTCTATCCAAGCACCATCCAAGGCTCAACCCTGCCCATCTTCTGGTAAGACTCAGCTCAACCCGGGGATTCGCACACAGGCCAAGTAGCCCCTAAGAGTTATACCAGGGTCTAAACCCACACGAGGTACACGCCTAGGCTTTGGCGCTACTGGAAACAAAAGCTATGTACACAATATGGACTAAGGCAGACAGTTCTATACCACACAGGCCTAGCGCGTCCCCCCCTTCACACACAACCCGACTAGCGTGGCGTGGAAGATCCGGGCCGACACGGTTGGACTTGCAACACAGATAAACGTGCATGTATTTCCCCGCATAGCAAGGGACGGAACAAACTATGTTTATGCAGCGCCTATTAACGCCAAAAACAGCACCAAATATTGCTGCCCGCTTGCCTAGTAATCGCACAATTCAGTCGTTTAAAGTGTTTGAAGGCCGAGTCCGTCCCCAGGAGGGTTCCGACAACACGTGCCACGGACATCAAGCCGTGGCCGCTAAAAGGAGGAACCAAGTCGCCCAAGTCGGTGGCAACGCGTCGCGCTAACCACGGCGCCATTCCCCAATGGACCCAAAAGCACCGCTCGGACCTAGAGGGGGTCCCGGCGAGACCCGAACTCTGGGGGGCCCGGCGCGGCAATTCACTCCGATACGGGGACCGGGACGCGCCGTGGACTCCGTGCGACCCTTCGAGAGGGAATTCGCCCGAGGAGACGCGAGGATGGCGGCGATATGCGATGGATTCCTATCGCGCCGCGCCACTCCAGACACACTCACCGCTATGGCCGCCGGAAGAGAAAGAGGCTGCGCTTCCCAGCGTCCTTAGCGAGGAGGGGCGAAGAGGGGGGGCGGGGCTGAGGGGAGGGGCCATCAGGGGGAAAGGAGGAGGCCGGAAGCACGTGGAGTCACACAAGTTTCTCCCATTGAATGAGATTCAGAATTTTTTATTTTTTTATTGTAATATGTTTTATTTTTATTATTTTATTTCCATTCTACGTGACTTTACCGAAAGAACCAAGAAGAGATTCAGAATGTTTATTAACGCTGGAGGAATCCGATGAGCTATAAAGCTCGTTTTTTTCTCAGATTTCCAGTAGGGGCGAGTGAGAACGTCACAAACGACAAACAATAATGACCAGCTCCATAATCGCCAGCTATGATCGATCCACTGCTTGATAAGAGTTGGTGAAGGGATTTGATACCACGTGGGTATATTTGTATCGTGTCCGAAATGAGACCACAGCTCAAAACCCTGTGCAGAAACAGTGAAGCAAGAAGTCCACAGAGCTGATGGCTGGGGTGAGGGTGTTCCAGAGACTATGGGTTAGAAGAGGAGACCTCCCATTGAGTGGTGGATTCGATATGTATGTACAGTATTTTGATTTAAAGCTTTCGTGACTGCAGGGATTCATATTCTTGGTTCTTTCGGTAAAGTCACGTAGAAGGGAAACAATAAAATAATAAAAATATAAACAATAAAATTCTCACGACGTTTCGACTGCAACACAAGCAATCATCATCACGACGTTTCGACTGCAACACACGTTTCGACTGCAACACAAGCAATCATCTGATGATGATTGCTTGTGTTGCAGTCGAAACGTCGTGAGAAGTTTATTGTGTTATATTTTAGTTTAGTTCATGAACGTGGCGATTCCAGTCCACGGCCAACATCAGTGGCGAGTGATATCTGAACCGGAAAGTTTTGCCGCACGCCTTCACCCAACCGGCACTGATCAGCGTGGTGAAGTATGGTCAAACAACCCCAGCGTGGCATGTCAAGGGTCGGTACATTCCATGATTGCGCATGATCTCAGCAGCAAATACGTCCACGAGATGAATGCCAACAATGTCCCGGAGTTATTCTAGCCACGACGAGTGGGCTTCAGGAGAGAGTTCGTGTAATGCTGCGTATTCCTCCTCCGTTGAACGTGCCTCGACTGCAGTGGTTTACCACGTGGTCCATAGGTTGGCATTTAACAAGACCATAAAAGAGTTTCATAATCATATTTTACACGCTTTCTATTAACTCACTCTGTCTGTTGTCGTTGTTGTCGTATCCTCAAATCTTGTAACTCAAGTTTAACCCACTTCCCAATATGGTATCGACTGCAAACTTGATATACTTATGACATACTGATAACAATTCTATATTATATCATAAAATAAATATTTTTAAACATTCGTTTTTATGTAATGTTTCGGCTTGGCTCTAATTGGCCACGGTCTCCTTACGTTGTGGCAAGCTTGGGGGCCACTTCCTGGGGTCGTGGAGTTATTCCATTACTAGTACGCTACATTTCATAAAAGCGTGTTTTTAAAAAAGTAAAAAACAAAAAATGACTCATTTTAAGGTCATCATCCACCACCAGCTGCAACAATTGGAGGATGCGCCCTCTAGCGGCGGCGGTGGGGAGGTGGGGGGGCGCTATCGGCGACTAAATCGGTGGTCGCCCTCTGGTGGACGAGAGAGAGAGACTCAGCCACCGCCGAACGCAAGGAGAACGAGGAAGCAGAGGGCCCGAGAATCGGGAACGCAGGAGGCAGACGCTCGGAGTGAGTGGAGAGAGTGGTGGGGGGTCGTGGTGGTGGTGGTGCAGGAGAATCCCAGCGAAACCAGGGGCAGCGAAACCCGCGCAAAAAAAAACCCAGCCAGCCTTCAAGCAGCAGCAGCCGCAACAGCAACAGCAGCAGCCATGGAGGAGATGACCAGGCGCCTTCAGGACAGCGGCTACAAGCGTTGGCTGTGCGCCGGTCACTGCCTCGGCCTGCTGAGGGACGCTCTCGTCCCCTTCACGGAGGCCGAGGCGCGACGCTTCCACCGCCGCCTGGCGCAGCGCCTGGGCCCCGGGAGGAGATGCGCCACGGACTGCCCCGTCCGCAGACACAGGGTGCGTTGTGGAGGACCTTCCTCCCCTCCCTCCCCACCGTGGTTTAGAGTAGGCGAGCCTACTCCTCACACGCGATAACCTCAACACAGGTCAACAAGTGTGGTCACCTCGCTTGGACGTTGTGGCGAGACTCCAGGCAAAAGGTCCGGGGGGGGGGGGCACATGAGGGTCAAGTATTGGGCGCAGCGGTGGCTAGGAGATGTTAACTACATCGCCCGGTGTGCAGGAGGTCGTGGGTTCGATGCAGATGCTGACATCCTGCTGCTGTTTATTTTGAGTTTGCAGTGTCTTTTTCTCTCCCCGTGGTCGCGTGGATTTTTCTCCGGTCCCATCCACCCACCCACCACCCACCACATTTTAGAAATCAACATCACGCGTTCAGACTATTTGGCTGCTGCTATAAATTTAATTCGTGATAAAGCAATTTGGTTGAGCTATCATTTTTGGCCAGGTCGCTTCTGAGACAGAGCTACGTAGCTCAGTGGGCATTACCTGGTGAAATATAAAAAAAATAGCTTAACAAAAATTTGTATTTATTGTGGGCGCTTGGTAGGAATACAGGGGACCTGTCCCGGTGTGTTTGGTACAGATGTCCACCGTACTGGAGTGACTTTCATCTCCACCCGTGTGGGGAAATCGGCAGTGGGGAGACCTACAGATGCGTTGGCTTAACTTGCCCTTGCCATACAAATGTGGAGTTTATACCACTTGGCCTCTAGGGGTTAACCAGAAGATACCCCCCCCTGCCCGCCCGCCCCCACGTCCGTTTGAGTGGAAACTAACTTTTGTGACTTTGATCACGACCCAGAATTGTTGGCAATTGTGTCAACATGTACGGTACTGTCTGTTGAACTTCTTTCGCACCGTACGTAGCCAACCGTGCTCATCGGAGGTGCGATTAAAAGCCGTGGTCGTTGATACTGTGCTCATAGGAGTTGCGGCGAGAATTTTTATTGTTTTATATATTATTATTTTATTGTTTCCCTTCAACGTGACTTTACCGAAAGAGCTAAGAATATGAATTACTGCAGTCACGAAAGCTTTAAATAAAAAAAAACACAACAAGCAGTTTCAAAGAAATTGAGTTTCCAAACTCGATTTAAAAGTGCACTAAGCCTTCCGCCGTGATGTGTCATATCCTGTGTCCCGCCTACATCACTTGATGCGATTGAAATTCAAACCAAGACACTTTTATTAAAATACTCCTGGTCTGAGTTGGAGTGCCCACTTGGTTGTTCAGGTTGTCGTCCCGCCGGCTTCATCAGCCACCGGCTTTATCGTGAACGTGACATGGCACTCGAGACAATAGCAAGGGAGCTTACTGCGCGACGCGCCTTGAAGCTTGAACTGTAAACTTTTATGAAGTTGGTTTCCTTGGCTTTCAAATTTCCATGCGCACGTGGCTTTCACTAACACTGGCATTTTATGTACTGTACCGCATAAGCAATGCTGAATACTAATGCTTTAAAAGAGGAACACGTGGATCAGAGAACGTACGCAGTTTACAGCATCGGCTGCTGTACTGTTAAAGGTTAGCGGGGCTTGGGGCAGGCCAAGTCCCTAAGAAGGGATGATGATGGACAAGGATAATGGAGTGGCAGCCAAGGAATGGAATGCGAGAAGCCATCCACCCAGACGATCGGTTTGTGTGCGGCTGTTGGGTGGATTCGCATGACAAGATCGTGGGAGATGGTGTCACCATGGAAAGGCTTTCATCCAGCAGTGGATTGATCATAGCTGATGAATGCTGTTAATGCTGTTAAGCCAATTGACATTTGTAGAACAAAGCACTTTTTAACAGTTTGCAAAAATCTTCGTAAATACGTTTCACCATTCCTTAAATGCACACTTCGGAATTGATTTCAACCACTGCGCTGTAAAACATTTTAATGTTAACTTTGCTCAGGAGTAAATTGTGTTGCTCTCTCTGCCTTCAGCTTGAAAACGCCTGTGCGGTGTGTACTGACTGGAAGGCAGCAATCCTCCAGTATCACTCCAACCCTACAGGCATGGTCTACTGGGGCAACAGTAAACCTAGTCTCTGGGCAGTGAGACACTGGGAAGTGGCCAAAGTGAGTGAGTGAGTGAGTCGCACGGATAAAACAAACACACAACATCAGCCCTTTTTTGCCCACTTCAGCAATTGTTTCTTGCTGTGGTTGTCCCACCTGATGACGGTCGCTTGTGTTGCGCCCGGAACGTCGTGATATAATTTATTTTATTTTATACCTACGTGACTTTACCGAGAGAACAAAAGAGTACGGGCCTCGTGCTTTATTCACGCAGAAAGTCAATAAATATGGAAATGTTGGTTCCTTTGCCATGTGCAAGTGTTTAATACGCCAACAAAGGTCAAATGTGGTGAGAAATATATTGCACAGAGGCTTGTGTCAGCCTGTCCTTCAATACACTAACTTTCCGCCCGTTGTCAATCCACTACTGGATGAAGGCATATGTTTGTCATGGTGGTTGTTTAACTCTACGTCACCCGGCTGGTCAGTGCTGGTTGGTGAAGGAGGCGCCAAGGACTGTTTTGGGGTCGCCATTGCCGGGAGTCTTAACTCGGGTGGCTGGGTTCATCGCATAGTGCTCTAACTACTGCGCTATCACTCCTGCTCCCCGCACACCTCACGGCCACAGGCGGTGTGAGCAGTGTGTGTGGTATTGCGGGTATTTTGCATAATGCAGTGCTGCCTAAATATGTTTCAACTTGTTGTGCATTGACGATCGAGATGATTTTTCAGAAAAGTGTGTAGCAACGTGAAAAAAAAAAAACCGTGTACAGATTTTGTTTAGACTAAGTTGGTCATGCCGATGCGAGGTTGCTCGTTTGTGTCTCGTGCGTCGTGTGAAGGTGTACATGCCGCGGGGACAGAAGGACGTGCACCAAGGGGCAAACCACAGTGACTGCACCGCCTTGCTCAACCTCATGCACAACTGCAAGCATTTCCACCAGTTTGTGACTCCAATGACCGTGTCT
Source organism: Petromyzon marinus (assembly GCF_048934315.1). Taxonomy (NCBI): domain Eukaryota; kingdom Metazoa; phylum Chordata; class Hyperoartia; order Petromyzontiformes; family Petromyzontidae; genus Petromyzon; species Petromyzon marinus. The sequence goes on along the minus strand of NC_133700.1, from coordinate 2,096,390 downwards.
GCGGTGAGGCCCCTCATGAGTCTACTCTCGTGGTTATACCTGTTCATGTTCACAAATCTGGCTGTCGCCTGATGAAGCTAGTTGTAATTGCTGGCGACACGTCGTACTCAGATTGTAAATGTTGTGGCTTGGCTCTCCAACACACCGGTGGGCTGTACTAGCGACGAATTGGCACGTTCTGTTTACATGACAACCCTTACTAGTTGGCTGTGTCGGATGGTGGCGGGTTTTAACGACATATGCTATCTAACCCAAAAGTCTCTATTATGGATGTTCACATGTGTCTGTGTACTCGTTAAGGAATAGAAGGAACAGTTCTCTGTGTTGACACAACACACGTGCTTTTTGGGTGTCCTCAAGTTGTGTTTGTGTATGTGTGTTGTCATTCATCCTGGTAGGTAATACATATAAGCAACTAGGTGATGCATTGGGTGGATATGTTTATGTTCATGTGTGTCTGTGTACTCTTTAAGGCAGTGCTCTTCATTGGAAGGCCCGTGGGCCACTGGTGAGCCCTGTTGGCCTTTGGTGTGGCCCCTGACGTGCAGCCCCCAACAATACACAAATGTGAAAACGCCCCATCATGCTGTCAAACCCAATGGTTTAAAATGTGTGGCGGCCCTCACTGATGTCTTATCGGCGAAAGTGGCCCCCTTAGGAAAATAAGCGAAGAGCACTGCTTTAAGGAATCGATGGAGCAGTTCTCTTGTTTTGACACAAACATTGTGCCGAATGAGTGTCCTAAAGTTTGTTTGTGCGTGTGTGTGTGTGTTGTCATTCATCCCGATAGGTAATAAATGTAAGAAACCAGGTGATGCATTCGGTGGATATGCGGATTCCCCAGGAGGAGATGATCGACTTTGTGGGCCGAATCCTGGCCCTCTTACAGGAGCTGCATCATCTCGAGAATGCTAAATGGGTGGCATGGAACGTACAGCAGGTAGCCGCAGCTGTCGTGTACGGCTAAGGCACCCAGACTTTAATCGCAGGGTTGTTTTTGCTGCTTTGGGTTTTGTAAAGCAACTTTTAAAGAGACTTTGGCACCGTGAAAACCATTGGATGATTTTCAGCCCATGGTAACATTTTCATATTTAAGTCACCTTGCCTTGTGATGAAATATACATTTGGAAATGTTTCTGACATAGTTTGTGGTAGAAGTTTATATTATTTCTAAATATAAGGAATACCAGGGTTTCTGAAAAAATATGAAACCTCTGTTTTCTTAAAAAAGAACACAATCAGCGCCATTGTGTAGAAGTCAGTTACGAAACATTGTTTTCACTTTTGCCATCAAACAAGCCACTTTATAGTTTTCTTGGATCTTCAAAATACATTCCTCATGAAAGTAAACTGCTGCCACATTTCAAATGACCACATTTTGTTGTTTTGGAGTAACGTTTCAATTGTAATTATATCCGTATGAAACTGAGAGCGCTACTTCGTTTTTTTTTTGCGCAGATAAAGTACACGTCCTTTGAGATCGTGTTCCCCAAGGGCGACTGGCCAGATGGGGACACGGTGGCGGCAGACGATGACTCAGAGGATGGGTGCCAGGAAGGGGAAAGGTTGCTTAAGCTGGAGCAGCAGCTGTTGAGAGAGCGCGTGCAGGAGCTGTGTGTATCTGCGGAAGAGGACGGATACTCCCCTTCACAGGAGGTTCGGGCCTTCACAGGAGCCACGCGCACACGCGGTTTATAGCTCACTGTCAAAGGCACAAGGCCGCGCTCGTTTCTGTTGCGAACATTCTCTGTGCAATGTGTCGTCAAGAAAGTGCCACCTCACGTCGTGTAAAAGTGCCTTGGGCAAAGTTTTCAGAAAAGCGGCCGGTTGCTTTAGCTAGTTAACTGTTGTCATTCCACAGTGGCTGTCTGCTTTCTTTTAATATTAAATGGGAAAGAATGACGTTTAATTAATTATTTACAATATAACATTTATAAATACAGTAGAACCTCGGAGATGGAACGCCCCAGGGCTCGGAACAATTCGGTGATCGAACAAAATTTTCGACCATTTTTTGCTCCGGACATCGAACAACAAATTCGGAGGTCGAAGAACTTGAAAGAAGCTGCGTGGGCCGAGTCACGTAACCAGGGCGACCGAGACGCGTAACCAGGGCAACCGAGACGCATAGCCATGGCGACCGAGACGCGTAGCCATGGCGACCGAGACAAAGGCGAATGACCCAGTTCACGCGTAGCTCTCGCCCAGTGCAGACCCGCCAAAAACATCGTTCCGTTAACTTTTTCCTCACCACCTTCCACTCGAGCCATCCACTCTCCTTACTACAGGTAAAGTGACGTTCAATGTTCATTTATTATATTAATTATAACGGTGTTTCATGTTTTTTGTATGCTTTTTTGTACTGTACTGTATTTTTAATATTGTAAACTTTGTGTAAAAATGGCCCATAATAGGAGCATCCTTGGGTGGGGAACCAATTAATGCTATTTCCATTCATTCTTATGGGGAAAATTGATTCGGTGTTCGAACAAATCGGTGTTCGAACACGGTTTTGGAACGAATTAAAGTGATCTCCGAGGTACCACTGTAGATCGATCTTTTGTTGATGTAAAAAACTAAAAGGGAATTTAAGAGAAAACAAAATCGTTGATTTAGCGGAAGTGTGGTGAAGGTTGCATAGTGCCAGCAAGTCTTTAAAATAAATGAAAAGATATTGAGCATTACAAAAATAGTTTCGTTTCCACTTTGCGTATCACGCATTCTAAGCAGACTTCATAAAGAAACATGGTTAATCACTTAAACCCCTTTCTTACCCTCAAGCCATCTTTCTGTGCATGGGCCTAGTCGAATGGCCGTGGGTATGCAATGGAGTGCGCGTCTATTCTGTCTGTGTGCTGTGGCAGGACATACAGTGCATGCAGAGCCTGAGGCCCCTATTGCTGGGTGGAGGACCAGCCGGAGGCCTGGCCAAGGAGATCATTACGCTGCAGGCTCTGGCCGAGAGGTTTGGTGTGGCACTGACGGCTGAGCCCGACGGAAAAGCAGGTGATCGGAGTTTTACTATTTTGGCGAGTTTATATGCGAGTGAAATTTGGCCGGGGACACGTTGCTCGAATCAATGATTGCTGGCGGGTTGAGACTAATGATGGAGAGGCAGCCGATGGAGAGAGCACGCGTGAGCTAGTTGGATTGTTATACGATGGCAACGTGAGAGATGGCATTGGCTTGCGGAAGACCTTCATTCCGACAGTGGATTGATCGTGGCTGATTGCGATGATAACAGTAGCAGCAACCAACAACAAATGCGTTGACAGCTTTTGTGTACAGCGACTGTGGTTGAGTTAGTTGAGAGTTGCGTTGCGATTGCAGGCGTTTCCAAAGAAGCGGTGGCTTCAGGCGAGGGTTCGCTCCCACCCGGAGGGAACGGAGAGGGGCCCGCCGCTTCCCTTCCGCAGAGCGAGGAAGAGACAAACTCCAACCAGAGCGCGGTGGCGGCCGCCTCAAAACCCGGTAATGGAAGGGGTGGCGCAAAAAGTCCCTGGCAATGCTGGAGAGAGAGAGAGAGAAAGTCTAAAGTAATTTCCCACTCAATTGGGAATTCAGGCGGCGCTCATCTCCTGCTTACAGCCCAGAGCCAGTGGTGGAAATTCCGATGGTGGTGGCCGAGTAAATCCATAGGACATCCAATGTTGACTTCCCTTCAAAGTGTAGTGCTCATTTTAATGGCCCCAAATGGATGATGAGCTGAGTAGACCCTCAACCAGGATATGACCTTGCAGCATGATTTGCGAGCCGCTCGATCTACCGCTGAGGCACCTGCCCTGAAAGGGTTGGCAACAGAGCCCTGGCAAACCTTGCTATAGAATCCCACGTTTGACTTAAGCCTAGAAGGAAATGTATATGGAGATAAACCTGAGTAAACTGTGTTGCAATCATAATCTCTTTGCGAGTGCAACCACCACATTCTGATTTATTCTTGTATAAGTACGTGGTAACAATGCAAAGTATGCACGTCAAACTATGTTAAACTGCATTCGTAATTTTGGTGATGTACAATTGCTGGCGTGAAGCCAGGGTTTACGTGCAAAATGCTTCTCACTGCGGTCGTGGTTGATGTCTTATTTTTTTTAGAAACGGGTCAGGAACTGGAACCTGCAAGTTCGGAGGCCGAAGGTGTAAAGAAGTGAAGTGGCACATCATCATCTCGCTTCGGTGGGGGCGGGGGGGGGTTCGAGCTTTTGCCCGTCAACATTGGTGAAAAACCTCCCCCACTCCGTGCGAGAGACGTCTTCTGCATTTGGCTTCCAATTCGTGGCGAAAGACTTTTCTTTGCAATGCAACCGGAGTGCTTTGTAAATTCCATTACTCACATTTACTTAGCTCCATCCCGAGAATGATGAGGCCACTTTTTTACGACGTGTGTGATATAATCACGTGACATGGGGGGGGGGAGGGTGATTCTGAAGTGTATATTTCAAGCATTGGATTGAATCAATAATGTCCTTTTTAGCAGTCTTTGATTTTTATATTCACGCTTGTTTACACGTAACTGTGTAATGTTTACAAAAATACATTCCAAATAATGCAGTGTAGTGGGGGTTTTTTAAAACATTTTTATAATTTTGAAAATAATTATTTCCCGTAAAAAGATTAATGCAGAGTACATAATTTGACACTATAAAACAAACCTTTACGGGTGGATTTTACTCAGCAGTTGTGTTCAAGCGTTGGCGCTACCGAGCTCTGGTGGAGCACGATTTATCGAGGCGCACAACACCCTGCACACTTGGCAAAGCCCCGCGCGCCGACAACAATCTGCACACCGACTCGGCAGCCTCCTATCCACACACGGCCCTGCACGAACTGAAATCCCTTTTCAACTGGCACATCCGGTCCATGTCAGCGCTTGGGGCTGGGGGGGGCCCTCATGGTACGGGTAGCTTCCCACTGGATATTTGCCGGCCCAACTGGCCTTGCAAGACATCTGAATCTGGCTCGAGCTCGGGGGGGGGGGGTGGGGGGGGGTGCAAAGCAGAGCCAGGGGTGTAGGCAATCGTTTTCTTTTTTACCTAGCTTGTAACATCAGCAGCACCGGTCGTATAATGTGGTAAAGGAAAAAAATGTACCTGTTGCTTCTGGAGCCGCGCTGGGCTCACTGAGCACAGCCCTGGCACGGCACAGGTGTGCAGTGGAAAAAGAGGTACGAGTAATCTGCATTGCACATGAGGTGTGAGGTGTGTTTTTGTACTGTAATAACCTTTGCAAGTATTAATGTGTTCTTTTTTTTAAATCACCACTGTGGTATTTTCAACGAAGAACGTACATTAATACCTGTCCAACCCAATCGCTTAAGTAGTCAAGCTTCCCTCTTAGAAAATGCAATTTATAATACAAACTTTTATATCGCACTTCCTGTTCAAATATTGCAATTGGTTGTTTTCCATTTAAGGTATTCAAACGAAAGTATAATACTGGATGTAATACAAAAAACAAACTGTATTCTCTGTATGAGCAATGTCATATAACGAAGCCGGCTAATGAGACAGTCTGTAAGTTGCTCTTGTAGATGCATAATTGCTCCCCCAACTCGTGATGGCGAGTGTGTTTATCACATTAAAGCCACGTGCTGCCAGCATAACTCTGTACATAAATGTCGGTGAATGCACAGAGGCACAGAGTTCAATTCTTCTGGCTGCACCGGTCCAGGCTAGAGTCAAATTGATTAGCAACGTGTTAATCTGCCAGTAGGAGTTCCCCAAATAGCAGATTTGACCGACATTACCGTGATGATTATGTAGGAAAGAGTAATTTTCATTGCGGCTTTTAAACAACTTTTTAAACCATTAAACTAAACTATTGAACGATTACTCTTTGGTTCTATTGGGTAAAGTCACGTAGGTGAAAATAAAATAACAAAAAATCACGACGTTTCGGCCACAACACAAGCGGCCTTCATCAGGTGAAGGGACGAGACAGTCAGTCAGGTGAAGGGACGAGACTGTCAGTCTCGTCCCTTCACCTGATGAAGGCCGCTTGTGTTGTGGCCGAAACGTCGTGATTTTTTGTTATTTTATTTTCACCTACGTGACTTTACCCAATAGAACCAAAGAGTATGGATCCTAGCAGTCACGAAAGCTTTAAATCTAGTATTGAACGATTTTTTTTAATTTAAGCAGGTTAAGGCCCACCTGAGCGACACGGCTCTTTTTCAGAAACGACGAGGCCACACATAAGCTCAACGAAGTGGCTGACCATTTTGGAAATTTAGAGCAGCGAAATACTCCTAACCGCACGATTAAAAAAAAAGGGGTTTGATAAGGGCTGTGGCCAAACTGACATTTTAATCCAGTTGTGCCCATAATAATGCGTTGGTTTGTTATGCCAGTCTTGACTGTTTTGAGTGACAGCGGCTAAACAATGCCACACGTGTCCTCGTCATGCAAATGCAAGGGTCCCTGGGCATGGGAGAGGCATTGGCTGCCCCCTAGGTTTCTGGTGTTGGATGCACCATATTCAACCGGCCCTTTGATGTCATCCCGTGTGATGAAGTGCATTCGAACTGTAGCTTTAATAGTAGTGCCATGCTGGGCGCACGGCGCGTTTGTAACCTGTATGTATGCGGACTTTTAAAATAAATGGGACGTGTCGTTGTTGAATGGTTGTGTTTTAAAGGCTACGTCTGTCGATTCGACCTCCGGTGTTTTCACGTAAAAAAATACCCAGAACTGTAGTTTTTAGGCAAAAATTAGCTGCCAAATATGAAATTTTAATAAGCATTAATGAGTTTGCTTTGCCCAGAACACTAAGAAAATATTGGCTTGTTCATCGCACCTACATGGGTTTAATGTTCATGTCACTGTAAATGTTTCCTGCAGAGGAGAGCGTACTCCGCACACTCATATCATGTTAGCAACTAATGCCTTGCAGTTGAACTGATATTGTGTTGCTAATTATACAGACTGGAACAGAACAGAGCAAACCAGGATGTACTTACTAGAAATGTGTTCGGTGCTGCTCAAATGAAAATTAAAAGTTACTGGAGAGAATACTTTTCTTAACTCGATGTTCAAGAGTTTACTGAAGCAATGGTCGTTCTGTGTTGCAGCAATCACGCTCAACACATAAGTGGTCTTAAAGGAAAACGAAGTGAAGAAGGGGAAATTCGACATTGCATATCAGTACAATAATTTATGCTTTGCTGTTAATTTCCATTGATATAATGACTTATCAGCAAATCTTTCACAAAGAACGTTCATATTTAAAAATGGTTAATATTTAATGATGCTGTAAAGTGAACCTCGATAAATGTGAACAAAGATGTAATTGCCATGACCTTGTCATGCATAGCATGTTCGCTAGGCAATAGGCATCATCTGTCAGAGGGTTACAACTGGAAAACAACCCAGGACATTGGTGGGAGATGGACTGGGATCATCATGAATTCAAGATATGGGTGAGAGCAGATTGCAGTGCTCTTGGAAAACGGAGCTTAATGATGAAAACATACGTGTGTGATCGATGTTTAGTGCCTGCTATGACAGGCGTACATAGCCAACACGGTGACGTGTAGCATATTTTCGACAAGGTAACGGTTATTGCAACTCACTACTCTATGGGATGTCTGCCAAAAACATTACCAAGCTGCAGCGTGTACAAAATCCTCTGGCACGTGTCGTGACGGGCACTGCAAGATCCGGCAATATCAGTCCCAACGCTCGCTGACCTGCATTGGCTACCGGTTGCCGAACGAATTTACAGGGTTTTGAGACCTCCTTTGCCAGAAACAAGATATAGGAATAGGTTTTACCCTTTTAACTGGCACAAAAACTGACACCTTTATTCAAGGCATCATGTTTGCAATGACCACAACACAAGCAGTCAAAATGCAAACAAAAAAGACAACTCTGATAATATGCACTGTCCTTGAATTTGATTGGTCCACACCCGAGACAGCTTTTCTTAGAGCCAAGTCTCCATTGGTGTTGGACCAGAAGACGCCAAAAGGCGTACGGACCAGAAGACGCCTTTTGGCGTCTTCTGGTCCAACACCAATGGAGACTAGGCTCTAAGAAAAGCTGTCTCGGGTGTGGACCAATCAAATTCAAGGACAGTGCATATTATCAGCGTTGTCTTTTTTGTTTGCATTTTGACTGCTTGTGTTGTGGTTATTGCAAACATGATGCCTTGAATAAAGGTGTCAGTTTTTGTGCCAGTTAAAAGGGTAAAACCTATTCCTATGAATTTACAGGGTGCTTAAAATTTTTTTTAACACTTACATGGGACTGTCGTTTTTAATGGCTAGTGAACGGATAATACACTGTAACGTGATAACAAATGTATGTTAATAGCTTCTAAAAGTCAAAGAGTCTCCACGTGCTCACCATCATTGTCAACGCGTGCCTGGAATTTTATCCAGGTAGCCTCCAGAGCCTGGAGGCAGCACATCATTTCACGTGGTATTGTTGCAAATTCTCGGAAGTGTTAACATTGTTTTGAAGCACCCTGTATTATGAGGTCACGCTCCTTGCACACAAAGTGCTTGCCACAAAGGAACCACAATACGTGATTTGAAGCTTTCGTGATTGCAGGAATCCATATTCTTTGGTTCTTTCGGTAAAGTCACGTAGGTATAAAATAAAATAAATCACGACGTTTCGGGCGCAACACAAGCGTCCGTCATCAGGTGGGAAAGCGTGGTCTGCTGCTGAGGCAGACTGTTTTAAAGGTTTGAAATGCTCATTTCTCACATTAACATCACTCGCTCCGGCCACTTCTTTATGACCCTTGGGCTACATCCATTTCGAACCTTTTAAAACAGTCTGCCTCAGCAGCAGACCATGCTTTCCCACCTGATGACGGACGCTTGTGTTGCGCCCGAAACGTCGTGATTGATTTAATTTTATACCTACGTGACTTTACCGAAAGAACCAAAGAGTATGAAGCACAATACCTCGCTGATCTCGTCAAGGAGCATGAACCACCACGCGAACTCCGGTGGTCATCCTAGCAGCGGCTTTTGGCTAACCATTTAGCAAAGACGGTGACTACATTGCGCGCTTTCAGATGTGCTTCTGCGGCCCGTCTGGAACGCTCTTCTTTCCGTTATTAGGAAACCACTGGAGCTATGCACTCTTAAATCCAGATTGACAACTCATTTCTGTAGAACATATGTTTTAATGTTTAGTTTGTTGTCCTGCCACCGCACCTCCGATTAGCACAATTTGCAACATATTGTGCGAAAGACGTTCAACATACATACGTTAGATTATTGAGTCAAATTGTGGATTGCAGAGAGTGGCAGAGACAGCCCCAGTGCGGGTTACAGTCGAGCTGTGGGGTCACGGTCTGCCTGTGGTGTCACGGTCTGGCTGTGGGGTCACGATCTGACTTTGGGGTCACGGTCTGGCTGTAAGGTCACGGTCATGCTGTGGGGTCACGGTCTGGCTCTGGGGTCACGGTCTGGCTGTGGGGTCACGGTCTGGCTGTAAGGTCACGGTCTGGCTGTGGGGTCACGGTCTGGCTGTGGGGTCACGGTCATGCTGTGGGGTCACGGTCTGGCTGTGGGGTCACGGTCTGGCTGTGAGGTCACGGTCTGGCTGTGGAGTCACGGTCTGGCTGTGGGGTCATGGTCTGGTTGTGAGGTCACGGTCATGCTGTGGGGTCACGGTCTGGCTGTGGGGTCACGGTCATGCTGTGGGGTCACGGTCTGGCTGTGGGGTCACGGTCTGGCTGTGGGGTCACGGTCTGGCTGTGGGGTCACGGTCTGGCTGTGGGGTCACGGTCATGCTGTGGGGTCACGGTCTGGCTGTGGGGTCACGGTCTGGCTGTGGGGTCACGGTCTGGCTGTGGGGTCACGGTCATGCTGTGGGGTCACGGTCTGGCTGTGGGGTCACGGTCATGCTGTGGGGTCACGGTCTGGCTGTGGGGTCACGGTCTGGCTGTGGGGTCACGGTCATGCTGTGGGGTATAGGCTGAGTGACAATTCACCCGCGGTGTCAGCGCTATAATAAAACCGCCACTTCCACGAACGCGTGGATATTTTGGGTGTCGCACGCATTGCCGAAATATCCGTGAGCAAATACCTCTTCAAATGCCAAAAATACCGAACAGAATATCCATGTAAACAACGCCCATTATAACTTAACGTATACGCGAGACGGCATCGACAGAGTTTTGAGAATGAGCATGATCGAGATGTCTCGAATAACAGCTTTTTGAACCACACGTTTGCGCCAATCGCAGGTGTGATAGACATTGTCACGATACACTGGCAACAGATGTAAATGTGCGTTCAAGTGTCCTATTTGCTACAACAACAAAATTGTTTTAAACAGGACCCCCCCCCCCCCCCCCCGCCATATGACTGTGTCCTCTCGTGTGAAATGCAAGCACAGCCGAGCAGCGTGAAACCCCAGGACCGGAACGTCCTCGGTGGCACCCTGGGATACCCGGAGCGGAATCACGACGCGTGTGGAAAGGGCCTTGCGAATGGGAATGAGTGCCAAGAAAAACGAACGAACCCATGTAAAAAAAAAGACGTCAATAAAAGTATTCCTTACGCAACCCATCGCTCCTTCTGGGAGTGAATCATGTCAGCAGGCATTGATTGGTTCAGTCAGTACAAGCAAACTCTGGAATCGGTGGCGAGACACAGTGCCTCATCAGCATATTCAGGCTTTGCTTAACTCGTACTGGTGAAGTGCCAGATGTTACAGGCAAAGGATTGCTCTTCTCGCTTTAATATGCCTGTCGTAGACAAGAGCGTCGTCGGGTGACGAGAAACGCGACTGGACTACCGACGCCAACGCGCCCGAGATGTGAGCGTCTTCTCTCTTCTTGGTCAACGCTACCGCGTGTGGGTCTCTCCTCCACACACGGGCAGAGGATACGGGAGAGAAAGTAAGACCGTCGTTCAACATCACCGTCGTGATGACCGGCACCATCACCACCAAAGGCAAAGTTCACCCGTGTAGCCTTCACAGGCTGTTGGGGCAAGTGCTGATAGCGAGCACCTATGAAGGCCGGCACGCAACACGAGCGGGGTGGGTGGCCAACACCACGCCCGACCGCCTTTGTCTCCCCAGTGGTGATGTTTACACGCCGTACTAGGTACTAATTTTAGGCTGAGTAGACCTAGGGGAGGCCCAAGACCGGTTCAGATAGTCGTCACTGGTGCTGGCCGTGAGCGGGAATCAAACTCGGGTCGCCGGGTTCGTAACGCAGCGTGTTAATAACTGCGCCACCGCCCTCTATCACCACCACCACCAGGACTATCACGATCACAACCACCATCGCCATGATCATCGGCACCACCAATTATGATGATGATGATCATCATCGCCTTCACCGCCATCACCAGCATCGGTACCGTCACCTCCACCGTCTCACGGTTGCCATCACGCGCCGCGTCCACCGCGGCCGTGCCCATCCCCTTTCCATTGGGGGCGCGGCTCCACAGGCCCCTTCTGCACCAAGTCTCCCTCCTCGTTCTCCTCCTCCGCTTGCTCCTCTCCGCCTGTGCACGGGACCCAGAATAGCTCGGCGCGTCCCACGGCACCTGCTCGCCCCGTCCATCACGGGAGCCCCGCTCACAAAGAGGCGCGGCGCTAATTGATCATTAACCACTGAAGGGCACCGCTCGGTGAGGCATCACCGGGACAGGGAGCGTTCCGGTCAACCCAGGAACTCGGGGCAGAAGAGGTGGCCCAGTGTCCCGTGGCTCCCCGTGGTCACCTCATCCACGGCGACCCTCCCAAGCGCAGCGGGCCGCTGGCTATGGCGAAGGTGCCGATGGTGGTGGTGGTGGTGATGGCAGTGATAGCGGTGGTCGAGGAGCTCGTGCAGCTGAGCCGAGCCCAGCAGCTGCCTCTGCCCGACGAGGAGTTTGGCCGGAACGAGAGCGGGGCGAGGAGCTTCGTGGAGGCGCACAGCGCGGCGGCCGAGCTGGTGCTGGAGCGAGGAGTCCTTGCCGCCTGGGGTCACAGCACCAACATGACCGCCGTCAACCTGGAGCGACTGGTACCGCTTCGTCCGCGACTCTCCTGCACGATCTCCCCTGCACGTCCCTGGCCTCTCGCTCTCTGTCGCGTCTCCACGTTTGCCTCTGGTCCATGGGCCCTGCGTCTCCTTGGGTCTCTGAGTCATGCGTTTAGAGCTTAAAGCTTTCGTGACTGCAGTAATACAAAATAATAGGAAACTACGACGTTTCCATCGCAACGCAAGCGGTCGTCTTCAGGAAAAAAAACGACCGCTTGCGTTGCGATCGAAACGTCGTAGTTTTCTGTTATTTTTTATCATTTTATTTGAACCTATCTACGTGACTTTGCCGAAAGACCCAAGAATACGTTTAGAGCTGCTTTAAAATGTCTCACATGATATTCGTCACTTCGTTGAGATATCATTTGTGGCCTGGTCGCTTCTGAAAAATAAGCTAATACAGTGAGGGAAAAAAGTATTTGATCCCCTGCTGATTTTGTACGTTTGCCCACTGACAAAGGAATTATCAGTCTATAATTTTAATGGTAGGTTTATTTGGACAGTGAGAGACCGAATAACAAAAATAAATCCAGAAAAACGCATGTCAAAAATATTATAAGTTGATTTGCATTTTAATGAGGGAAATAAGTATTTGAGCCCTCTGCAAAACATGACTCAGTATTTGGTGGCAAAACCCTTGTTGGCAATCACAGAGCTCAGACGTTTCTTGTAGTTGGCCACCAGGTTTGCACACATCTCAGGAGGGATTTTGTCCCACTCCTCTTTGCAGATCTTCTCCAAGTCATTAAGGTTTCGAGGCTGACGTTTGGCAACTCGAACCTTCAGCTCCGTCCACAGATTATCTATGGGATTAAGGTCTGGAGACTGGCTAGGACACTCCAGGACCTTAATGTGCTTCTTCTTGAGCCACTCCTTTGTTGCCTTGGCTGTGTGTTTGGGTCATTGTCATGCTGGAATACCCATCCACGACCCATTTTCAATGCCCTGGCTGAGGGAAGGAGGTTCTCACCCAAGATTTGACGGTACATGGCCCCGTCCATCGTCCCTTTTATGCGGTGAACTTGTCCTGTCCCCTTAGCAGAAAAACACCCCCAAAGCATAATGTTTCCACCTCCATGTTTGACGGTGGGGATGGTGTTCTTGGGGTCATAGGCAGCATTCCTCATCCTCCAAACACGGCGAGTTGAGTTGATGCCAAAGAGCTCCATTTTGGTCTCATCTGACCACAACACTTTCACCCAGTTGTTTTCTGAATCATTCAGATGTTCATTGGCAAACTTCAGACGGGCATGTATATGTGCTTTCTTGAGCAGGGGGACCTTGCGGGCGCTGCAGGATTTCAATCCTTCACGGCGTAGTGTGTTACCAATTGTTTTCTTGGTGACTATTGTCCCAGCTGCCTTGATATCATTGACAAGATCCTCCCGTGTAGTTCTGGGCTGATTCCTCACCGTTCTCATGATCAGAATCAGAATCAGAAAGGGTTTTATTCGCCATGTAAGTTCACACCGACACGGAATTTACTTTGGCAGGATGGTGCATACATTCAACATATAGGAATCTAAAATCTTAAATAAGTTTTAAACAAGTCTTACTATAATAAGGGTTAAAAGTCTAACACCAAGGGGCTGAAGTATATAAAATTAAATACATATCGAATATAAAATAGCTTTAAGATATAATTTAAAAATAAAAAATACAAATAGGGTAACATAGTTAATATCGGCAAGGTGTCGTTATGTAGATCAAATGTTAAAAACAGTGTTAGCCCTTGGCCTTGTTTAACAGGCCAGCAGCAGATGGGAAGAAACTGTTTTTATGACGTGAGGTTTTGGTCCTGATGGACCGAAGCCTTCTGCCGGAGGGGAGTAGCTGAAACAGAGAGTGTCCAGGGTGGGAGAAATCGGCCATAATCTTCCTCGCTCGCCTCATGGACCTTGTCGTGTGCAGGTCCTCGAGGGTTGGTAGATTGCAGGCAATCACCTTCTCAGCAGTGTGGATGATACGCTGCAGTCTGCTCTTGTCCTTGGCAGTGGCAGCAGCGTACCAGACGGTTATGGAGGAGGTGAGGATGGATTCAATGATCGCTGTATAGAATTGCACCATCATTGTCTTTGGCAGGTTGAATTTCTTCAGCTGCCGTAGAAAGTACATCCTCTGTTGAGCTTTCTTGGTGAGGGAGCTGATGTTCAATTCCCACTTGAGGTCCCGGGAGAGAATAGTGCCCAGGAAGCGGAAGGACTCTACAATTTTTACTGGGGAGTCTAACAGGGTGATGGGGGTGAGTGGTGCTGTATTCTTCCTGAAGTCCACAACCATCTCAACTGTCTTTAGAGCATTTAGCTCTAAGTTGTTCTGGCTACACCAGGTCACCAGATTGTCAGCTTCCCACCTATAGTCAGACTCATCCCCACCAGAGATCAGCCCAATGAGGGTGGTGTCATCCGCAAACTTCAATAGTTTGACGGACAGATGATTGGAGGTGCAGCTGTTGGTATACAGGGAGAAGAGCAGAGGGGAAAGGACGCAGCCCTGAGGAGTTCCGGTGCTGATGGACCTGGAGCCAGAGACTTGTGTTCCCAGCTTAACGCACTGCTTCCTGTCAGACAGGAAGTCTGTGATCCATTTACAGGTGGTGTATGGCACGTTCAGCTGGAAGAGCTTGTCCTGAAGCAGGGCAGGGATGATGGTGTTGAAGGCAGAGCTGAAGTCCACAAACAGGATCCTGGCGTAGGATGCTGGGGCGTCCAGATGCTGTAGGGTGAAGTGGAGGGCCATGTTAACTGCATCGTCCACAGACCTGTTGGCTCTGTAGGCAAACTGAAGGGGGTCCAGGAGAGGGTCTGTGATGGCTTTGAGGTGTGCCAGGACCAGGCGCTCAAAAGACTTCATTACCACAGATGTAAGGGCGACCGGTCTGTAATCATTTAGTCCTGTTGGCCTTAGCTTTTTGGGCACAGGGATGATGGTGGAGGACTTGAGACAGGCTGGTACATGGCATGTCTCCAGGGAGGTGTTAAAGATGTTGGTGAACACCGGAGACAGCTGGTCAGCACAGTGCCTGAGGGTGGCTGGAGAGACAGAGTCCGGCCCGGCTGCTTTGCGTGGATTCTGCCTCTTGAAAAGTCTATTAACTTCTCCCTCCTGAAAGGAGATAGTCGTCTCTGTAGTATTGGTGGGGGATGGGGCCTCTTGGGTTGGAAGGGGTGGTTCAGGACAGTCCAATTGTCTTTCAAATCTACAGTAGAACTCGTTCAGGTCGTTGGCTAGGCGGGAGTCGTTAGTGGTGTGGTGGGCTCTGGGTTTGTAGTTGGTGATCTGCCTGAGCCCTCTCCAGACAGAAGCAGCGTCGTTTGTAGAGAACTGGTGTTTTAGTCTCTCTGAGTACAGTCGTTTAGCCTCTCTCACCGCTTTGCTAAACCTGTTCTTCGACTCCTTGAATCTGTCTCTATCTCCACTCCTAAACGCTTCCTCCTTCTCCAACCTCAACCTTCTGAGCTTTGCTGAGAACCAGGGCTTATTGTTGTTAAAGTTCACCCTGGTACGTGTTGGGATACAGCAGTCCTCACAGAAGCTGATGTAGGACGTCACAGCCTCTGTGAGTTCATCCAGACTATTGGTAGCAGTCGTGAACATATCCCAGTCAGTACAGTCTAAGCACGCCCGCAAATCTTCCACAGCCTCACTGGTCCACTGTTTAGATGTCCTCACAGCAGGTTTACAGAGTTTTAGTTTCTGCCTGTATGCAGGAATCAGGTGGACCATGGCATGGTCAGAGTGTCCTAGTGCTGCTCGGGGGACGGCGTGGTAGGCTCTACTGACTGTAGTGTAACAGTGATCCAGAGTGTTCCCTTCTCTGGTTGGGCATTTAATGAATTGTATGTATTTGGGGAGTTCGTGGCTGAGATTACCTTTGTTAAAGTCGCCAAGTACGATAACCAACGAATCTGGATTTGCTCGCTCCACACTCAGAATCTGATCGGCGAGCATGCGTTGGGCCTCTTTAACCTGAGGACAAGGCGGCAAATAAACTCCGACCAAAATGAGCGACGCGAACTCACGAGGCGAGTAAAACGGTTTACAGGTTATAAAAATTGATTCAAGGAGTGGAGAACAATGTTGCAGAATCACTGTGACATCTACACACCAGCCACTGTTAATGTAAAAACAAATACCACCGCCTTTCGTCTTGCCGGAGAGTGCTATGTCACGATCCGATCTTACAAGATGGAATCCTGCTAGTTGTAGCGAAGTGTCCGGAATCAAATCACACAGCCATGTTTCCGTGAAGCACAATGCAGAAGCTGAAAGAAAGTCTTTGTTTTTTACCATCAGTAGCTGAAGTTCATCCATTTTGTTGCACAGTGAACGTACGTTGGAGAGGAAAAAGCTCGGAAGCACTGTTCGGATCCCGCGTCTGCGTAGCCGTACTAGAGCCCCCGACCGTTTACCCCTTGGGCGGCGTTTCGTCGCTTGAGCAAAGCCTAGCGCGGCATTGACTAAAATGCCTACTAATTCTGCCGCTGGAAGCATTGCAACTCCACGAAGTGAGATCTTGCATGGAGCCCCAGGCCGAGGGAGATTGACAGTTCTTTTGTGTTTCATCCATTTGCGAATAATCGCACCAACTGTTGTCACCTTCTCACCAAGCTGCTTGGCAATGGTCTTGTAGCCCATTCCAGCCTTGTGTAGGTCTACAATTTTGTCCCTGACATCCTTGGAGAGCTCTTTGGTCTTGACCATGGTGGAGAGTTTGGTATCTGATTGATTGCTTCTGTGGACAGGTGTCTTATACAGGCAACAAGCTGAGATTAGGAGCACTCCTTTTAAGATTGTACTCCTAATCTCAGCTCGTTACCTGTATAAAAGACACCTGGGAGCCAGAAATCGTTTGAGAGGGGGTCAAATACTTATTTCCCTCATTAAAATGCAAATCAATTTATAAAATTTTTGACATGCATTTTTCTGGATTTTGTTGTTATCCTGTCACTCACTGTTCAAATAAACCTACCATTAAAATTATAGACTGATCATTTGTCAGTGGGCAAACGTACAAAATCAGCAAGGGATCAAATACTTTTTTCCCTCACTGTAGCTCAGTGGGGTTCACCTGGTAAAACATATATCTTTGTGATTTCTTAACTTTTCTATACTTTGCATTCTGATCGTTTATTGTATTGTTTGTTGTTGTAACTTTCTGATCCGTCGCTACTGGACATCTGCAAAAAAAGACCTTTATAGCTCATCGGATTCCTCCAGTATAAATAAATATTCAGATTCTGAGTCTCCGTGTCCCTGAGTTCCTCGTCTTCCCCGGATCCCCTCGTCTCCCCCGAGTTCCTTGAGTCCCTTGTATAGTAAATGAAGTGTACAAATAACAAGTTATCGTGCGTTCTGCATTAAAGCGAAGAGTTAAGCATATTTTAAAAATGATGACCCACGTCAAACTTGGCGCTTATGTTTCTCATTAACTTGCAACGGACAAACAATGTACAATTAGGCGTGCATTGATGGTACAACGTGCAATGACGTAAATAATATACAATATTCAATTAGCGTTCAATGTATATTATAGGTCACGTTCCTTATAATATATGAATGGAGAATGTGATGTGGCCTGCCTTGTGTGTCATCATCATCATCGTCAGCCATAATCATTCCACAGTTGGATGACGGCCTCCCCACATCGTAAGAATGCCTTTCGGCTCTACTCTGTCACAATCCGTACCCTGCATGTAAACTGAGATTGCTCAACATACACGGTGTGTTTACGTACGTTGAACTTCTATCGCAACGTACGTGGCCAACCATGCTAATCGGAGGTGTGGGGGCAGGGCGGTAGTCCGCTTGGGCGCATTCCCTCCTTTGGCTGACATTCCATCACCAGTCTCTTTCGTCAACCAAGGAGGGATGCGCCCTGCAGGGCACATCGCTGGACGAGACACACAACAATGTTTCAATTCCAATGAGCACCGAATTACCCTTGCTGGTGACAGTCCCAGAGACCCAACGCTACAAGCGGGCACCAACAAACGGCACCATTGAAGATGATTAATGTCCGAATTTAAAACGACGCGTCAAATTTGCGCACGACGCATAATTAGCGTGCGATGTTCAATCATCGCTCAGGTGACATCGGTCTGGATCGTTTGTGTAACCATACGTCAGGGGCGGGTGATCTGCGTCTGCACGGCTTGGAGAGATTTACGTCCGTATAACTTGGGGCTTCTCTCGCGGGAAGCGCCGCCCATTAAAATGATCGATCGCCACCAGGTGGAGGCCAGGCTGAAGATGCAGGAGTTCACCGAAGCTTGGGGCGAGAAGACCAAGTACCTGTACGACGACATCAGGGACGGCTTCCCCGATGACCTCAGGCGCTTACTCAGGGAGATGAGGATCATGGGCAGCGCCAACCTCCACCCCGCGGCCAGAGAGGAGGTCACTCTGCACAGCACCCGAGTGGCCGCGTGTCACCGTGTGTCTCCACGCTGCATGCTGCTCCTGTGTGTCCCTAGGCCGCACCCCCCCCCAAACCCCCTCGTAACCACCGCTGGCGTTGTTCCTTCGGCATATTCGCAAGATATGGCAATCACTCATTGTCCCTTTTTTCAATCCATTCATCATAATTTACTGTCATCAATTTTGGCTTTCACCGAATTCACGCAGCACAGATTTGCCCCATTGCTTCATCTAATCTATTTTATTCACCTCATCTTCACCATTACATTCATATGTACCGTTCTTAATTCTCTGGAAAGCGCCTGGGGTTCAGGTGGTATATAAATGACGTTAAGATAAGGTTAAATTATTGTTTAATTCACCGTGCATGAGTGAAATCGTCCGGCGACGAGAATCTGTTTATTCGCAAATTTGTGAAAATATTCCGCAAAATTTTAAAAATGTGGTCCAACGGCAACGAATGTGGATTTCTACTCAATTGAGATTGCACTGAGCAATAATCGCCCCCTACTGGCACACGAATGCCCCGCTTGCGGGCCAGGTGCTGCGTCGCCTTAACGTCAAACAGGGACGGCTGTCAAGCGGGCATGCCCTTTCGAATGTGTTGAGATGTCAGGCAAGCCACTTAGTCAGCGTGTCAAGCGCTCAGAGATGCCCCGGAGTGGAGGGCGTCTCGATAACAAACAAACACAATACATTCTCACCGCTCTCGTCGCCGTTTGTCGTGCAGCTGAACCGGGTCATTCTGCAGATGCAGACGACGTACAGCACAGGGGCAGTGTGCAAACCGGGCCACAGCTCAGGGCCTGACTGCTTCCCCTTGGAGCCAGGTGAAGCACCACCACCACCAGTAGCAGCAGCCCTTTATTCAGCTGCAACAGCCCGGAATGCTGTTCCGGGAATGATGACAGCAAGCCACTGTGATCTCGCCTTATTTTGTCCTCGTGATAAATGTTTTGTCCTTGTAGGGTTACAGGAATGTCGGGTACAATGATTTATGATGATTATGATGGATGGGTCTTGCTTTTCCTCGAGTGGTGGTGCCTTACGCCAAAAAAACACAATTCCTAGCCAAACCCCAGCAGCATTCCGGAAAATAACGAGTGAGAAAATTGGCACTGAGAACTGGTGCTACCGCTGGCCAACACACAGCCCTGTGTGAACAACCAGCAGCTGGGTTTTCAAACCCACTGCTCCGTCATCCTCTTCATCACCGTTCATGTACGGCCCCTTTTGTCAATCCCCTGCTGGACGAGGTCCTCACCACACCATGCGGGTCAAGGGGTTTTTTTGACCATACTTCCCCACGACGGGCACTGCCCTCTGCGCTGCCCTCTGCTGACAACATGAGCCCTATTTATTTACGCGTGATGGTCGCCCATACAAGAACTGTGCAGACTCAGCCCTGATTGTCTTCTGGAATAAAACGAGGTTCGGCTCATTTTGGATCATCTGTATGCATGTATGCTGAACTTCTTTTGCACCGTTCGTCGCCAACCGTGCTAATTGGAGATGCAGGGAAGGACAACAAACTAAAAACAAAAGCAGTTCTAAAAAAATGAGTTTTCAATCTAGATTTAAAAGTGCATAGCTCCAGTGGCTTCCTAATATAGGAAGGAAGAGCGTTCCAGACGGCCGCAGATGCGCGTCTGAAAGCGCGCGATGCAGTGACCATCTTTGTTCCATGGCTAGCCAAGAATTCTGAATGCCCATTGTTTTGGCTGACATTGTCATCTGCGGCTAAGAGCGAGGCTATGCCCATTCCTGGCGCCTCAGAGAGGGCTTCCGATCTAGAAAAGAGGGCCTCCGATCTAGAAGATTGTGCGTCTTCTTACGGGTAGCGAAAGCATCTCAGGCCCGCTGGCATGGCGGTTTCAAAACGGCTAGAGGGAATATCCAATGAGGCGCACACTGTCGCAATTCCACCCATGATGGTTGTCAGCTGCACTGTGCCTGCGCATTAACCAAATGACATTTGGCCCGTTAATAATGCTGATTATGGTGCGGTAATTATTGCAATTTTCGTGAGCACATTTTTTTCGTGGCATGGAAACCAAAGGATAATGAGCGCAATGATGTCGAACAGCAGGCAGCCCCGGTTTATGGAATGGTGCACCCAGCCTTAGCCCAGGAGACTATGCATGCCAGTCGTGCACTGAGAACATATTTGACTGGAAGCCACAATTGTTACATTAAATGGATTTTACACTGTAGTGAAATTTGGGCCAGGGGCCACAAACAACCTTTTTTTATATATATCTTGTTTCTGGCAAAGGAGGTCTCATAATGTTAATGCTCACCCCGAGCCCTCAATACTCTGATAGTGCGCTGTTTTTGAGTTGTACGCCTTTTGGCGTCTTCTGGTCCAACACCAATGGAGACTAGGCTCTAAGAAAAGCTGTCTCGGGTGTGGACCAATCAAATTCAAGGACAGTGCATATTATTATCAGAGTTGTCTTTTTTGTTTGCATTTTGACTGCTTGTGTTGTGGTCATTGCAAACATGATGCCTTGAATAAAGGTGTCAGTTTTTGTGCCAGTTAAAAGGGTAAAACCTATTCCTAAACCTTTTTTTATTTTGAAATATCCGTACATTGCCTCTACAGATTCAAATCATGCTACCGTCAATTTGCTTGCCATCCAGTCAAGTAAAATAAGTCACAAATCTGTGGAAAAACAAAACGAAAGGAAGTGTGTGGTTAGTGCGAACTTGATTATTTGCTAAAAGGGTTTATTTGGTGTTTGAACAACTTAACACCTGTTTTATTTCCAGAAAGGGTAACACCTCTTCTTATTTTTGATACATTGATGCTGCCAAAAAAGGTCCCATGAAGTTTTCATTATCGTCAATATTGTGCTTTATAAAATAAAATAAAAAACGTATTCAGAAGTGCAGCGTGACAACGACCAAAGGCAAGATAATTAAACCGTTCTAATTGTGGTGTCCTCGATTGAGGGAATATGGAATCGAATTCAAACGAGACCATGAGCCAAAGAAGATGTTGGAAAGTTGACCACGGTATTTAAACAAAAAAAGACAAAATACTATCCACAGCAGTTCCAGTGCGAGTGCTTGCCGCAATGTTCATTTTTTTACTTAAAACGTACATTCTCATTCTTGGTTCTTTCGGTAAAGTCACGTAGAAGGGAAACAATAAAATAAAAAAAACATAAAACAATAAAATTCTCACGACGTTTCGACTGTAGCACAAGCAATCATCATCAGGTGTGAAAACCACAACAAGAAAATTTGAAAAAAAGTGGCGTTTTTTTACGTTAGCACCACAGATAGCGATTTCACAGTTTGTTCAGATGGACGAGTCCATCTATGTTCAGAAAAGAGGAGGGGGGAGACGAAAAATAATGGATGCGGTCTGAAAGCCACCTTAAGCGTGATCAACCAATTAAGACCCGAAATGATTTATCAAATCCTTCCAATGATTGCTAAGCCAGAATTAATCTTCTCGGTTGAAATTGTCTCTGTGTTTGTATATGTGGATAGCCTCATGAACGAATCTCTCATGGTAGCCAGATGGCTTGCAAAGAACCTCTGTTTTGGAGAAGTCAATGTCATGTGAACCTACTGAATTATAACAGTGATCTGCCACGGCCGAGGTGTTGGTCCTACTCGTCCATCTGAACAAACTGTCAAATCGCTATCCGTGGTGCTAACGTTAAAAAACGCCACTTTTTTTCAAAATTTCTTGTTGTGGTTTTCACACCTGATGATGATTGCTTGTGTTGCAGTCGAAACGTCGTGATAATTTTATTTTTATATTTTTACTTCTTGCATCTTGTCCTGGTGATGCTTATTCTAGTTTCAAGCGAAACGCCGTCGTGTCTGTTTGCTGAATTGGGTCATGAGGATTCTTCTTCAACTTTACCGGTGGTCCGAAATAATAACTGGCGTGTAAACGCCTATACACGTGGCAATGACATTTGATTGGCTGTTGGGTGGTTGAGGGTTTCTTAACGACACACAATTGCTCAGATAATTAGTGCGGCCCAGCTCTATTATGAATCGCACATTAATCAATGTAAAGCCCTAGTGGGCTGAGTTTTTGTCGAATAACCCAACCAATAATAGGTGATGCATTTTCTTAGATTAACATGATCCATTGTAACTTATATGATGACAATAACCCCCCTGTGGTTTTCGCACCTGATAGACCCACAGTGATGACTTCACATTTACCCCCCTCTATTGAAGACCGAAGCAGGAGGAGTTTCTTCACAACTCTGCCTGTCGCCCGATGAGGCTGATTTTGTTATCATCAGCGAAACATCGTACTCGAATTGTACTTGTTGTGGGTGTACTCTCCAACACACCGATGTGTTGCAAAGTACTCACTAATTGGCACCGAGTCTCCACTCATTTTCGCTGGAGGGTTCTTGCCAAGGTTTTTTTTCACAGTAGGGGGCGATGTTGCATGTTTTGTTAACGTGACAAACCTTACTAAGTGACTGTATCGGATAGGTGGCGACTTTCATGACATGTATACAGGTACTCCTCTACTTACGAATGAGTTAGGTTCCAGAGGGCTGTTCGTAAGTCGATTCCAAACATGTTGTACGGCATGTACACTAAACACGGGGAATGGCTTTAAAAGTTGTATAATCTCCTGTAGATGTAGATGCCACTGGTTATTCATGTTCTGCAGATGTAGATGCCACCACCGCCATCTGAACTTACGGCTCGCAACCCGAACAGGCAACTTGACATACGGACAGGTTTGTCCGTATCTCTGAAAGTTCGTAAGTCAAATGTTCATAAGTAGAGGTGTCCCTGCATTTACGCGATCTAACCCAACGGAAAAAAAAAAAAACCCTTTATCACGGACGATATTGGTCGCGAAAGCCTCCCACTACTCCGCGTTAAACTGAGGTCACGCCGTCTGCGGTGGCCGCTCAGAACTAGACCACATCATGGCCACGTCCCGAAGCTACACACAGCTGCTCTACTACTGGGAGGGGTGGCGCACCGACGTGGGACGCCCCCTCCGTGCTCCGTACGCGCACTTCGTCCAGCTCAGCAACGAGGCGTCGCGCGCCGACGGTACGGTGCCCCCCTCCCCGCCCCCCTACGGTGCCGTGTCCCCCCGGCCCCCTTCGGAGGTGACCTGCGCAGCTTCGCCGCTCGATCATTCTAAGCTCGTCCTTCCCTTCCCTCTCGTCATCCTCCTTCCTGCCTTCCTCTCCCCCAGCACTCAAATCCCATCCCCTTTCCCCGTAAGCCAGTAACTGATGTGCCGTTGTTAATTCTTGTAAAGCGCTTTGACAAAAGCGCTCTATAAAATCCTCGATAAGATAATGCTGGCCTCGAGCCACTTGTGGCTCAGGGCACGCAGTAGGGGAATAAGACACCCAATGCGATCGCAATAGAGCTCGTATTTGTATGGTGGCGAGATGTTAACCGCCTCGCCTGGTATACATGAGGTCGTGGGTCAGATCCTGGCCGTAACGCCTTTATACTTGGGAGTTTGCATATTCTGCTTGTGGTCGCATGGATTTTCGTCCGGGTTTTTCTCCTCCACATTTATAAACACGCGTTTTAGAGTTTTTGACTGTTTTACAGTTGCAGGTGATAAGCCACTTCTCGTTGAGTTTTCGTTTGCGGCCAGGTCGCTTCTGAAAAAGAGCTACGTAGCTCGGTGTGACTTACCTGGTAAAATAAAAAAAATATATGCTTCAGTTTAGTTTTAGCTTATACCCAATGCAATTAGATTTGCATGAATGGGTAAGAATGCCTCCAGGGTGTATCTTTTTAAATCCCTTAAATGCAGAAGGCAGTGGAGATGCATCAAGCAGTGTTTCAGTTCTGGGCAGCGCAGGAATACCTCCGTGCAGAGACGCACTTGGCGAGGGTACATTTATGTTTTCCCGCTGTTATTCGAGCGCGCACGCATTCAGCCTGCATTTGCAATAGCGAACGAGCGATCTGGGTGGGAATCGGCCAAACTGGCTTTTGTAATAATAAAATATCCTCCAAATGTGTGTTTATCTTGATCGACGGGTCCGTTTTAAAACTGGATGTTACTCCTCCCTCACCGTGAACATTGCCCTCAATCTCCACACCTGGAGCCCATGGTGGAGCGTGCTGAGTGGCTGTGGGTGCGGGATTTAAGCAAATCTAGAACGCTTTCCCGTGAATGATGACGAAACTCATTTGACGGAAGAGTGAGCGCAGGCTGGAGGCGCCCTGTACACCCAAAAGGTGATTTCTACATAGCAAGTGGCACGATTTGTGACCGTTATATCGGTCCTCCCATCGTGTCTGGCATTCTTATTTCAGGAGTGTTCTACCAACTTTGCGCGGTAGAGGGGCGAATTTGCTGCCATGAATGATCCCCGTTGAGTAATTTCCAGGTCACATTTCAGCATCGGGATGTGTGGCCGTTACCAGTTTTACACCGCGCTCATTTAGTTTTGCACGTCAGGTGACATCGCTGGACTGCGTGTCCATACCGCACACAGCCTTGTGTTAAGTCCACCAACTCAAAAGTAAAAAAAAAAACAGCGTGGCCTTATTATTTTAGACAGCAGCAGGAGCAGCAGGTCAATGAGTACTCCGGTTTCATCCTTGTTAGGATTCATCAGCACGGTTGTAGCCATTATCGCCTCTTGTCACCCTGGACCTCGCGGGGCTTTACGTGGTCACTGTTGGGTGGGTAGGGGTTGACAGACTGTCTCTGCGGTACGCGCCATTTGCAGGCTTCGCGGACACGGGCGAGTTCTGGCGCTCCGTCTACGAGACGGAGACGTTCCGGGCGGACCTGGAGCGCCTCTACGACGAGCTGCGGCCCCTCTACCTGCACATGCACGCCTACGTGCGGCGCAGGCTGCACCGGCGCTACGGGGAGCGGCTCGTCAATCTGCGCGGCCCCATTCCCGCGCACCTGCTCGGTGGGTTTGCTCCGCGGCTCCGTGGAGCGCCACGGTGGCGAGGAGATGTTAGCTACCTCGCCTGGTACGCAGGAGGTCGTGGGTTCGATGTCGACCCTGACGCCTGCTGCTGCTGCTGTATATTTGGAGTTTGGCGTGTCTCTCTCTCTCTCCCCGTGGTCGCGTGGATTTTCCTCCGCGTCCTCCGGTGTGTGCGACGCGTGAAACCGCAGCGGCTTCACGAGCCCTCTCCCTCTCGAACCCCCTGTTGACCCCTTTCTCACCCGCCCCCCCCCCACCATTGCCCCAGGTGACATGTGGGCCCAGCAGTGGCAGGGCATTTACGACTTGGTGGTGCCCTACCCCGGCAAGACCAGCGTGGACGTCACCAGCGCCATGGTGGAGCAGGTAGAGCGTTGCCCTTTCTCTCTCCCGGCAGAGACCCTGCTCAGCCGAATTCCAGGACACCGTTGCTTTTTGATGTACAGTCAGTTCTCCTATAAAGCGGTGGTAGTTGCGCTCCCGAAGAACGTTATGGGAAACATCGCGTTAGAATAAATAATATACAATATAGGGGTGAGGCACAGTCTGCGATGACACGTGTGATGCGTCCGCAGGCTGAACAAAGACCGAGGCGCGTGGGTAGCATCTAGAAGCATCCAGCAGCATCCCAGTGCCTTGTGCGATGCTACGCCGAGGCAGCCGTACAACCGCTTATTCCTACGCGCGCTGTGACGTAGTTCTGTTCACTCAATCGCGTTATATCCAATTCGCGTTATGAAAACATCGTGGCGTTATAGGAGAACAGACTCTATATATGTCGAGCCCATTGTCACAATGTACTGCTGAATGAAGGCCCTTCCATGCTGTGTGGGTTTTGGGCGTTATATGACCATGCTCCACCACGTTGGTCAGCGCAGGCTGACGAAGGCGGAGATCATAGATGCTGGAGCATAGTACAGTACAATAATGGTTTATGCTGCACTGACCTCTGCTGACAGCGTATATCCCAATAACGGCTGTTTCCTGCATGGTGGTCACCCATCTAAGTCCTGTCCAGGCTCATCATTTGCTTAGCTTCCTCGTGTGATTTTATCATAAGGTTTATTCTTTCGTCTTCATTTATTTTTCTACCATGTAAGGCCCACCGAGCTACGTAGCTCTTTTTCGGAAGTGACCTGGCCACAAATCATAGCTCAGCGAAGTGGCTTATCATCACGTGGAAATGTATAGGAGCCAAATAGTCTAAACGCGTGATGTTGATTCTAAATGTGGTGGGAAAACCCGGAGGACCCGGAGAAAAATCCAGAGAGAGAGACAACACGCAAACTCCAAATATACAGGCATCAGGGTTGGGATCGAACCCACGACCTCATGCATACCAGGCCAGGTAGTTGACATCTCGCCACCGTGGCGCTCCACATGATGGGGTGGTGGTGCTAGGAGGGAGGGGGTGGAGTCTTAAGATTGTACGAGCCACCCATCTCCACGCCGTTGCTTACGAGGAGAGATCAGCAGAAGACGCACGGTCTTCATCGTCAGGGACGCTGCGACCTGGACGCGGTGCCACTGCGAGAGCCGAGCACATCGGCCTTCGTCTCTTGGGGGATTCGGTCTGTTACAGTAGGTCGAATCGTCAAACGAAATCGATGCTTGGACCCGCAACGAGCACGTCGAATCGTGTGGAAGAGTGCATTATTTTGTTGGATGACGTGAGTGAAGTGAAAACTGTATACCAAGGTTACGTTTAAGGCTGATGAAGAACATTGATATGCACAAACAAGGCAGGGATAATGACGAACTATGTAAACAAGGCAGTGAAAAGAGAGGTATAAATGTATTTCTTGCAATAAAAAAGATGATCACGAATCACTGGATATTAATCTAACCGCTGGAGGGGTGAATCGCAAAGCCCTCTATCTAAGCGCCAGCTTCGCACTGGACCACGGAGAGGCTGCCACCACACGCCTCAAGCGGCACGAAACGAAACTCTTTTTAATTAACCAGGTAAGGCCCACTGAACTGCAATATAGATCTTTTTTGCAGAAGCGAGCTGGCCACGAATGATAGCTCAGCAAAGTGGCTTGTCACGTGGACATTTATAGCAGCCAATCGCTCGAAACGCGTGTTGATTCTAAACACAGAGGGAAAAACCGGAGAAGAATCCACGCGACCACATCCACGCAGGCAAATTCCAAATATACAGCAGCAGGCGTCAGGGTTGGAATCGAACCCACGACCTGCTGTCTACCAGGCGAGGTAGTCAACATCTCGCAAACCGTGGGTGACCCGAGGCTGCTGTCCTCCCGCCCCCTCACTCCCACCGGGGGCTGTATCGGGCGGCTCAGGGGTGGAACACCACACACATGTTCCGCGTCTCGGAGGAGTTCTTCACCTCGCTGGGCCTCATGGAGATGCCCCCGGAGTTCTGGAACGGCTCCATGCTGGAGAAGCCCGCGGACGGGCGCGAGGTCGTGTGCCACGCCTCCGCCTGGGACTTCTACAACCGCAAGGACTTCAGGCGAGTGCCGGGGCGCCACGTACTCCGGTGCTGCCGAATTAATCGATGCCGCTTTCCCCACGGCCGACTGGGAAACGGAGCCCTTATCGGCTCTTTCGAATCGGGCAAGTGGGCTCAGTCCAGAATTACCACGGGTAGCCTTGCCGGGCCAACCTGGCACCAGCTGTTCCACAACCGGGTGGCTGAGGGAGCCCTACACTCCACTCTTAGCTTCTCAAGCACAGTGAGCTGATGGTCACCAATAACAGCACAAAAAACCGCCAACAAACTGGATATGGCTTTCCACTGTGGCTTTATTCCATTTCTGACGATTCAAAACTTATTTTTGACTATTCTTAGCTCTTTCGGTAAAGTCACGTTGAAGGGAAACAATAAAATAATAAAATATATAAAACAATAAAAATTCTCACGACGTTTCGACCACGACACAAATGGTCGTCATCAGGTGTGTCGGTTTGCATATATGTATTTATTTTTAAACGGCGTATTTATTTATTTATAAAAAACGTCAGCGCCACGCGCAGCGATTTGGCAGTTTATTTAGAAGGACTAGTCCATCTATGTTCTGAAAAGAGGAGGGGGGAGACGAAAAATTAATGTATGCTGTCTGAAAGCCACTGTAAGCGTGAACAATCAATTAAGACCTGAAATGGTTTATCAAATCTTTCCAATGATTGCTAAGCCAGAATCCATCTTCTCGGTTGAAATTGTCTCTGTGCTTGTATACGTGGATAGCCTCATGAACGAATCTCTCATGGTAGCCATATGGCTTACAAAGAACCTCTGTATTGGAGAAGTCAATGTCATGTGAGCCTACTGAATTATAACAGTGATCTGCCACGGCCGAGGTGTTGGTCCTACCATGTTTAAGGTACACACCTGATGACGACCGTTTGTGTTGTGGTCGAAACGTCGTGAGAATTTTTATTGTTATATATATATTTTATTATTTTATTGTTTCCCTTCAACGTGACTTTACCGAAAGAGCTAAGAATATAAATTACTGCAGTCACAAAAGCTTTAAATCAAAATTTATTTTTGACTATCATGCAACCAAAATGTATCTGTGGCAGGCCAGGTAGTATAGAGGTCAGCTGAAATAATTTCAGAATAAGTTCTGTGATATCTCCTTCTGCATGCCGTTCTTTAAAATGTAAAGCTTCATGAGCATCGCGAATAGATTCTGTCTCAGTATGCCTACATCACAAATGGGTTAAAGCTGCAGGAAAACACATCACTTCCTTTGCCAATGTAAATAAACATTATGGCTATCGGATAATTACACGCATTCTCTATATATATCTGCTGAAAGTCAATCTGTAATTTGACTTACGTGAAATATGGTCCACTCATTCAGCCACACTCATCCATCGCACCGCCACCCCGGCCACTCCAACCACCGTGAGCCAGGCCACGCGTGGCTTCCGTCTCCGCAGGATCAAGCAGTGCACGTCGGTGACGATGACCGACCTGGTGAGGGCGCACCACGAGATGGGTCACGTGCAGTACTTCCTGCAGTACAAGGAGCAGCCCGTGCCGTTCCGGCGCGGAGCCAACCCGGGCTTCCACGAGGCCATCGGCGACGTCATGGCGCTGTCCGTGGCCACGCCGCGTCACCTGAAGAAGATCGGGCTGCTGGAGCCCAGCTACGTCGAGGATCCAGGCAAGCGTATTCACTCGTAGCAACGCTGTGATTTTTCTGGTCTGTGCCAATCTTCACTATTTTTTCCCTCCCAATTTTATGCAAGTTATGCTATACGTGTCACGTCGTGAGAAGGAGTATCCATTCGAAACTCGCACAGAGCAATGCAACCCTCTTTAATGGGAGGACATGGCCCACAGAAGTGGCTGTGACAGAGCTACTTCTGAGATTCCTTGAAGTGACCGCTGGTTCGCATGCCAGAGGTCACTTTACCACCCGCTCTGCATTTCAGAGCAATGTTGGTTGCATGACAGACAAACTGATACATTTTATTTTCAGAGTTGGCATTTAATCAAATCAAGTGCAGAACTATTTTTTTGTGTGCAGTATTTAATAACCGGGCTGAGCCCATCAACTGACCTGACTTGAGAACCAAATGGAATAATGTTCATAAACACGATTCATAATGACCACATATTTCAAGAATCAGAGGCAATGTTCGATCGCGAACTCGGAGGCGTGGAGTCAGAGCTCCAAGTCCCAAATACGTCTGTCTGGATAGCTGAGAGCCTGAGCAGGTGAGTGCCTGGACAGGTGAGAGCCTGAACAGGTGAGAGTCTGGACAAGTGAGAGCCTGAGCAGGTGAGGGCCTGGACAGGTGAGAGTCTGGATAGCTGAGAGCCTGGCAGGTGAGGGCCTGGCCAGGTGAGGGCCTGGCCAGGTGAGGGCCTGGCCAGGTGAGAGCCTGGCTAGGTGAGAGCCTGGCCAGGTGAGGGCCTGAGCAGGTGAGGGCCTGGACAGGTGAGAGTCTGGACAGGTGAGAGTATCGACAGGTGAGAGCCTGGACAGGTGAGAGCCTGAAAAGGTGAGAGCCTGGCCAGGTGAGAGTCTGGGCAGGTGAGAGTCTGGGCAGGTGAGAGTCTGGGCAGGTGAGAGTCTGGACAGGTGACAGTTGGACAGGTCAGAGCCTGGACAGGTGAGAGCCTGGACAGGTGAGAGCCTGGACAAGAGAGAGTCTGGACAGGTGAGAGTCTGGACAGGTGAGAGTGTGGACAGGTGAGGGCCTGGACAGGTGAGAGTCTGGACAGATGAGAGCCTGGACAGGTGAGAATCTCTACAGGTGAGAGTCTGGACAGGTGAGAGTCTGGACAGGTGAGAATCTGGACAGGTGAGAGCCTGCACAGGTGAGAACCTGGACAGGTGAGAGTCTGGACAGGTGAGAGCCTGGACAGGTGAGAGCCTGGACAGGTGAATGTCTGGACAGGTGAGTCTGGACAGGTGAGAGTCTGGACAGATGAGAGCCTGGACAGGTGAGAATCTGGACAGGTGAGAGTCTGGACAGGTGAGAACCTGAACACATGAGAGCCTGGACAGGTGAGAATCTGGACAGGTGAGAGCCTGGACAGGTGAGAGTCTGGACAGATGAGAGCCTGGACAAGTGAGAATCTGGACAGGTGTGAGCCTGGACAGGATAGAGTCTGGACAGGTGAGAGTCTGGACAGGTGAGAGCCTGGACAGGAGAGAGCCTGGACAGGTGAGAGCCTGGACAGGTGAGCGCCTGGACAGGTGAGAGATAGAATTGGTAAGGCCCCGAACAGGAGAGCCTTGAGTCACTGCTTGACTGTGGATAATGCTTGGATACTGCAAATGTGCGTTGGGAGAAAGTTCCAGATGATGATGCGGCTACAGAGAAACAGCGCTCGGCCCGATGGTTCTAGGTAAGAAAAGCAGATTATTGGACATGCCCTGTAGGATGTGGAAGTTTGCGGTGGTCAGCGGAGTGAGCTGGTGTGGCTGGCCTGTCTCGAATGTCCGATGTTCCTCTTAGCGACGCAAAGCCCTTCCGGAGGAATTAACGGCACGTGTTTATATGACGTGATTTTGGTAGTTCGGGTAACCAATGAATTATTTCGCGACTGCCATCAATATGTGTTGTGGATTATAACGTTGTGATGATTAGAACACGTCTGGCAGGCTTATCTTGTGTAGATGTATACAACGCCTTAATCCAAGGTGCCAAGTAAAGCACAAAAAACAATTAAATAAAAATGGGAAAAAAGTACAAAGCTATGGGAAATGTATGTATTAATAACCACGATGTGATGGAACATGTAATACATATTGTAAAAAAAAATTACGACATTGTGAATGATAGCGTATTTATAACATATAACATCTTAGAAAATTATAACATATCGTAAAAAGTGACTCATAGAAAAACAGGTGGAGCAGAACCTTGGCGCTAGTTGGTTTGACGAGTCCCAACCTGTCGAGTCCCAACCTGACGAGTCCCAACCTGACGAGTCCCAACCTGAGGAGTCCCAACCTGATGAGTCCCAACCTGTTGAGTTCCAACCTGTCGCTAACCTGATGAGTCCCAACCTGATGAGTCCCAACCTGTCGCTAACCTGATGAGTCCCAACCTGACGAGTCCCAACCTGACGAGTCCCAACCTGATGAGTCCCAACCTGACGAGTCCCAACCTGAGGAGTCCCAACCTGTTGAGTCCCAACCTGACGAGTCCCAACCTGAGGAGTCCCAACCTGACGAGTCCCAACCTGACGAGTCCCAACCTGATGAGTCCCAACCTGACGAGTCCCAACCTGATGAGTCCCAACCTGACAAGTCCCAACCTGACGAGTCCCAACCTGAGGAGTCCGAACCTGACGAGTCCCAACCTGATGAGTCCCAACCTGAGGAGTCACAACCTGACGAGTCCCAACCTGACGAGTCCCAACCTGAGGAGTCACAACCTGACGAGTCCCAACCTGACGAGTCCCAACCTGACGAGTCCTAACCTGTCGAGTCCCAACCTGACGAGTCCCAACCTGTCGCTAACCTGACGAGTCCCAACCTGACGAGTCCTAACCTGTCGAGTCCCAACCTGAGGAGTCCCAACCTGAGGAGTCCCAACCTGACGAGTCCCAACCTGACGAGTCCCAACCTGATGAGTCACAACCTGACGAGTCCCAACCTGTCGAGTCTCAACCTGACGAGTCCCAACCTGACGAGTCCCAACCTGACGAGTCCCAACCTGACGAGTCCCAACCTGATGAGTCACAACCTGACGAGTCCCAACCTGTCGAGTCCCAACCTGACGAGTCCCAACCTGACGAGTCCCAACCTGACGAGTCCCAACCTGACGCTATCTTGATGAGTCCCAACCTGACGAGTCCCAACCTGACGAGTCCCAACCTGACGAGTCCCAACCTGACGAGTCCCAACCTGACGCTGTCTTGATGAGTCCCAACCTGACGAGTCCCAACCTGTCGCTAACCTGACGAGTCCCAACCTGTCGCTAACCTGACGAGTCCCAACCTGTCGAGTCCTAACCTGACGAGTCCCAACCTGTCGAGTCCCAACCTGACGAGTCCCAACCTGACGAGTCCCAACCTGTCGAGTCCTAACCTGACGAGTCCCAACCTGATGAGTCCCAACCTGAGGAGTCCCAACCTGAGGAGTCCTAACCTGTCGAGTCCCAACCTGAGGAGTCCCAACCTGTCGAGTCCCAACCTGAGGAGTCCCAACCTGACGAGTCCCAACCTGTTGAGTTCCAACCTGACGAGTCCCAACCTGTCGCTAACCTGACGAGTCCCAACCTGACGAGTCCCAACCTGACGAGTCCCAACCTGTCACTAACCTGATGAGTCCCAACCTGTCACTAACCTGATGAGTCCCAACCTGTCGAGTCCTAATCTCGGCCCTGCGCCAGCAGAGAGCGACATCAACTTCCTGCTGTGGATGGCGCTGGGGAAGATCGCCTTCCTCCCGTTCGGGTTCCTCGTCGACCAGTGGCGCTGGGATGTGTTCAGTGGGCACACCCCTCCCGGGCGATACAACCACGACTGGTGGCACCTCAGGTAGGGGTGGGAGGTGGGGGGGGGGCATTAGGTCCCACAGGGCGAGCGTCACGGGGTAGGCGTCCCTCCTACGCGTCTCCCTCGGTCGTTGTTTGTACACGCTTTCATTTAACTCACTCTGTTGTTGTCGTTGTTGTTGTCGTTGTTGTATCCTCAAATCTTGTAACTCAATTTTAACCCACTTCCCAATGTGGTATCGACTGCAAACTTGGTATACTTATGTCATACTGATGACAATACGATATTCTATCTTAAAAATATGTATTTTTAAACATTCTTTTTTATATATGTTATGTTTCGGCTTGGCTCTAATTGTCCACTGTCAACTGATATTGGCTGTAAATCACCACGGCCCCCTTACGTTGTGGCAAGCTTCGGGGCCACTTCCTGGAGTCGTGGAGTTCTTCCATTACTAGTACGGTACATTTCATAAAAGCGTGTTGAAAAAAGTTTTTTTTTAAATGTTACTTATTTTAGTCGGAGGTGGAGTTTCCACAGGCTCGCGGAGCTGGTGGAGTCGTTTCACATTCTGGAGGGGGTTGTGGGGGGGGTGAGACATAAATTGTCTCCGCTGTGACACACACAGAGTGGCTCCCTTCGGCAAAACGGCGTTGACAGTATACAAATGAAGTGTGACATCTACGTTAAATGCAATGTACGTCAAGAATAGTGGTTGACAAATTATATTTAAAAAAAATCGTCCATGACGTACGACCACCTTCTAAGGTGGCAGCCCTCCCTTCCTCCCTCCCTCCAGTCCTCTGTGCAGAGTGTTGGAATGGAGGGCCCAGTTAATTGGCTCACACGGCTCTGTGTCGTGTAGACACAACCCCCCGCTGGGCTGATTATCTCAAGAGGTGAGGAGGTCACCACGCCGCCGCTGTGGAACTACGTGGGGGTCACTTCTGAGCCCCACCCACCCCCACCCCCGAATGCGCTCGCTCATCCTGCAGGACCAAGTACCAGGGGATTTGCCCCGGGGTCCCCAGGACCGAGGAGGACTTCGATGCCGGCGCCAAATACCACGTCGCGGCAAATTCTCCCTACATCAGGTAACGCGGTTCTCCCAGAGGCGACTCGCAGGTGAGCTCTGTCGTCATGCTCATCGCGCTGCATGGGCAGATAGCCCCCGTAGGTGTGCACTGCACAGTTCGTCATCTCTTTCCGCTTTCCTCTCTGCCTTGTGCCAGTACGCTTAAGTAATGGCCACGTCACTCTGGCACCAATCTCTTGTGATGTCGTCGTCAGTCTCTGTTCAGGTCTTTTTTTTTTCTCTGTCCGCTTCCTTCCATTTTTACGAACGACAACAACAACAACACTTTTAATAGAATATCAGAATAGGTTTGCAATGCATATACTGTCAGAGCGTGTTTTTTTTTAATCTGTATTTTAACCACAAGCATAAGTGGTTAATGCAGACACGACTCCTTGCAAAAGGTTTCAGTTTGGTGTTTTAACATCTTAACACAAACTGTTTTATTGCCAGAAAAGGGAAAACCTATCGTATATTTTGATACTTGCAGAAGGAGGTTCCATGAAACACTTTTATTGTTCCTGTTGTTGTCCATCATACACACGTGTACACATAGTGCCACTTTCCTTCTCATCACTGCCTGCATCATCGGGTTGTCTTCTTCGATGTGCCACCCTTCTCTTGTTTCTACGTTGCTCACTCTTTGGGTCCAGCTTCGATGCAGTCTCCTTCTATCATTGCGATACGATTTAAATGCCAATATCATATCTCTGCCAGTCTTTTTCAACATCAAAGTATCACAGGTGGTCTCTGAGGAGGCTGTAAATGCCACCCCGGATTGAGTTGGTCGTCTCAGGTGCCACGTGCAGGTGGATTCATTGATCGTTGATGGTACATTGATCACTGAAATGCACAGGCAATGTGCAACGATGTCCCGGATCCGGCGCGCGCCCGTGTGGTGGAGAAAGCGCCGATGATGAAGTCACTGCCGGCACATTCCGACTCCTCGGTGAATCCACCGGCACACGCACGGTCACCGGAGAGCGGCAAAAGCCTGGGGTGGAGTTTTAAAGCCTCTTCGATCCTCAGAAGCTCCTGCGGCGCCAATCACGGCGATGGCCGTGGCAATGGCGATAAAGCCGACGTTAATCGTGTGGCAACGACGCCGCCCGGCAGCAGTCGGAGACCTCGGTGTCCCTGCCGTCCTGCCCGCGTGCAGGTACTTCGTGAGCTTCATCCTCCAGTTCCAGCTGCACAAGGCGCTGTGCACGGCCGCGGGGCACGCGGGGTCCCTGCACACGTGCGACATCCACGGCTCCGTGGAGGCCGGCAGCCTGCTCGCGTGCGTCGTCGTCTTCAGCATGCCGCACGCCCCCCACACACACCGCATAGCGAGCCATGCCAATGCGGGTGCACGAGGAGCGGGTCGCTACACCCACCCAGCCACGCAGGACATGGGGGCGACGGCCTTCCAATGCCATGCAGGTCACGGGGGTTAACATCTCGCAGGAGCGCGTGGGTTCGATCCCGACCCTGACGCCTGCTGCTGTATATTTGGAGTTTGCGGTGTCTCTCTCTCCCCGTGTTCGCGTCGATTTTTCTCCGGGTCCTCCGGATTTTCCCTCCACATTTAGAATTGACATCACGAGTATTTGGCTGCTATACATTTCCACGTGATAAGCAACTTCGTTGAACTACTGTTTGTGATAGCCAGGTTGCTTCTAAAAAAAAAGAGCTTTTTAGCTCAGTGGTAGGCTTTACCTGGTAAAAGAAACGTAGTTTATGGCTGTCAGTTTTGTAGTGTCAACACTGTTGGCTGTGAGACAACTCTCGCGCATGACCATCGTGAATTCAGTTTGCGGTGAAGACCGGAGGAGAAGCTGTAGCTGCACGTGCAGGACACTAGGGGGCCCCGCATGAACGAGGAGGAGGTGGCGATGTCGTGACTTCCCTACTCCGCAAACCGCGCAAGCCTCCGTCTAGCGTGGGGCCCCACCACCTCCGCCGCGTCGTCGCCGTCTCCCCTGCTCGCGGCGTAGCGAGGAACGCACCTGCGATGCCTCGGCACGCCCCAGAGCCCGGCTCTAGCCGGGGTGGGAACGGAAGAGCTGTTGTGTGAGGGGGAGTTGGGCACCCCCCCCCCCTCCCCTCGCCATGATCACAGTGATTATTCCGCCGAGCAGAGTGAACTCGGGCGGCCAAAGGGAGATTTGGCGGCGCAGAGTCCAGCCCCAGCATTCCCTGCATCCACCTTGCGTGCCCACAGGGATGCCTGCCACTCGGGGTGGCAGGCATCCCTGTTCTGAGACGCGCGACTTATGCGGTGCTATGTCACGAAACAAATCGTTTAGTGATTTGTGTCTTTTTTGGTGAATGCGCGCCTGCGAAATTGTCTTATAGGGTTCCTCGCTAACAGCAATTGCCCCAACGGCCTGTGCGGGCTGCATGGGTTCATCTGTGTCGTTGCGCGTGTGTGCGTGCGTGTGCCGGATAGTGGTTAGCGCGCCACGTGAACCGGGATCGTCGGTTCACAACACAGCTAACAAGTGATGTCCGTACCAGTTCTGAGCCTCGCTCAGATCAACTCACCCGCCGTTCCAAAAACAAATTCTAACTTGGCTGCCGCAGTGGCTAAACGACAGGACCGGGGAGACAGGGGTGGCCTGCGCATGGCCGGTTGAGCACACCGGCCACTCGGTGCGTCACGCGCCCACCCGCCGTCGCGAGGCGTTCGCCAACCAGCGCCGGCATCCGCCTACGAGTCTGTTAAGGGCTTCACGGAGCCACCTTTGTCCAGGCGAGCCCTGCAGGCGGGCTCCAGCCGCCCGTGGCCCGAGGTGCTGCGCGAGGCGACCGGCGCCGAGGCCTTGAGTGCTCTGCCGCTCGTCGAGTACTTCCAGCCGGTGGTGGAGTGGCTCCGGGAGGAGAACGCTCGCAACGGGGAGGTGCTCGGTTGGCCCGACTACGACTGGAGACCCCCCGTGCCGGACGACTACCCCGGGAGCCTGGGTTGGTCCCCGATTCTTTGTGCACACCGAGCAATTGTCGCCCCCCCTGCCGTCACCCCCCCCTCCTACCGGCATGCCAGGTGCTGAGCCACCTTCTGCGCACAGGGAGAGCTGCCACTGGGGGTGCCACATTGAAATGGCGCTATGTCACAAACACATCGTTATTGCTGTGCTTTCTTTGTTGGGCTTTTTGTCATTTTATTTAACCGGGGTCACTCTTGCATTTCCTGGTTTCTCGAGTTCTCACCCGGTTAAAACCACTCGACTTTGGCTTGTACGTACCGGGACCTGCGGTGGTTGCTTAAAATCAGCCTGTGAGTCCTTAAGGCCACGGCTTAATATCGTCCGAGTCTGCCTGGCTCAGCGACCTCGTCCTTGTTGTGTCGCGCAGACAAGAACGTGGACGAGCGTCAGGCGGCAGCGCTGCTCGAGGAGTTCAGCGTGACCGCCGAGAAACAGTGGAACGCATTCTCCGAGGCCTCATGGGCTCTCAACACCAACATCACGAAGGAGAACGAGCAGCTCGTGGTGCGAACCGGCGCAGGCCAGCGCCCCGCGCGAGCCTCCTGACCTCAGCGGTGTCCTCCTCGTGGGGGTCCCACCAGACCACGCACCCACGCGGACGCGGCTTGACGCACGCCCACGAGCACCCGCGCCAGATGAACGACGGGGGGGGCCTCCTTGCGACGGGCGGCAGGGCAGACGTCTCGTCGCAACTCCGTAGAGATGGGTCTTTGGCGTAAAATCATAATTGTCGACTTGTAATGCACGGGCCGCAAAGTATTCGCTCACTGTCGTGGGGGGGGGAGAGAGAGCAACTCAGAGGCGCGGGGAATCAGGGGCGAGCGGGAAGGCAGCCGGCACCCAACATTTGGCCAAGCGCTGCCAGCTAGTGAGCATTTGCACGTGCGAGAGGAAACGGGAGCACCTGGAGACAAGCCGCGCGTGCGCGGAGGAAACGCTCGTACAGACGGCCGGTGGAATCCGTACAGTCCGTTCTCCCGTCACGCGTGTTTTCAACGCGCGAACTGGATATGTAACGCGATGAATGTATTTGGGGATACACGTGTTTTATGACGCGGATGCGAATTGGATATGACGCGATTTAGTGAACATGACCATGTCGCGCGATTAGGAATAAGCGCGGCATCGCACAAGGCGGGATGCTGCTGGATGCTTCTGGATGCCACCCACGCGCTTTTAGTCTTTGTTCAGCATGCGTGCGCATACTCTTCGGTTCTTTCGGTAAAGTCACAGAGGTAGAAAAATACGATAAAAATAAAAATATATCACGACGTTTCGATCGCAACACAAGCAATCATCTTCAGGCAGAAAAAATAATCAAGCAGTAGGACTGCTGAACCAGGAATAAACACAGCATGACGACGATCGCTTGCGTTGCGATCGAAACGTCGTGATATATTTTTTATTTTTTTTTATTTTTTCTACCTACGTGACTTTACCGAAAGAACCAAAGAGAATGGATTCCTGCAGTCACGAAAGCTTCAAATCAAGATGCGTACGCATCTCACGTGTTATAGCAGACTGTGATTTGCCCTGTATTATATACGATTAATAACAACAACGCGGTTTTTCCATAGCGCGGCGTACTTCAGGAACGCAGCTACCGCGTTATCGGAGGCCAGACTGAATTTGTGCCATTCTGCCTGTTGGCGAGCCAGAGTTATAGCACCTCGGCGACCACGTTTGTGCTATCCGCCAGCCCTCGCCTCCACAGTGCTGGATGACAGGCCACGCGCATGGCCACCACCGCCCGGCTAGAAGCAAAAGTATTGCCTCTGAAGGGGACACTGAGGGAGTGGTGGATTCATTGACAACTGCATAGGGGTTTCTGGCCGTATTGCTCTCTGATGTGATCTTGGGTTGTCACCGCGTCAATTCAGTTCATGGAGAAGCTCCCGGCGTTGTGGGGTGAAACGTCGGTCTTCGTGTCGAACAACACGTGGTGATACAACCCAAGAGGGTCCATCGATCGCGCGGACTTGTGCGACTATCAACATCGCTGGGCTGCGTGGTTGCCGGGAAACGCCAGTACGGATAATTGATTCTCGCATCTCTCTGTGTGGACCTTCGAGTGCTATCCCCATGGGCACTCTACTTTACTCCCTCATGAAGAGAAAAAAATACCCGCTCGACACGCTTTCGCGGCCAATATTACCCATGATAGAGGTTTTTTTTTTAGTTAGATCGCGTAAATATATAAATGTGTCGTTAAAACCCGCCACCACCCGACACAGCCAATTAGTAAGGTTCGTCACGTAATCAAAACATTCCAATTCGTTCAGCACACCGGCGTGTTGGAGAGTAAACCCACTACAACATTTGCAATTCGAGTACCAGCACACCGGTGTGAACCCCAAAAAAAACCTCTCTTGTGGAAAAAAACACCCCAATTCATGGAATTTGGCCAAACTTCCCAGTGTTGGATACAGGGCGTTACGATTATCGTTACTGCACGGCTGACATGTCGTGGCGTGCGCGCGCGCGCGCGGTGTCGCCTCGCGCAGCAACTGGCCAGCCTGCAGGTGGCCAACCACTCGGTGGAGTTCGGACTCAGGGCCAAGGGCTTCGACTGGCGCAACTTCCGGGACGAGGGCATCAAGCGGCAACTCAAGAGGATCGGTCAAATCGGCGTGGCCGCCCTGCCCGTTGACAAACTCGACGAGGTGAGTCCGTCCGGTGGGCACAGCGTCCTCCCTCCTGCTCGTCGTCCTCGTCTTCAAACGTAGAGCGCTCTCAGCAAACTGCTGCATCAATGCCCAAAGCACACTAAAAATATTCGTTGCATTCAATTTGATTTGTTTAAGACGTAGGCTTTCGCGACCAATGTTATCCATATTAGAGGGTTTTTTGGGGGGGAAGATCGCGTAAATATAAATGCGTCGTTAAAGCCGCCACCACCCGACACAGCCAATTAGTAAGGTTCGTCACGTGAACAAAACGTGCCAATTGGTTACTAGTTCAGCACACCGGTGTATTGGAGAGTAAACCCACAACAATTCCGATTCGAGTACGAGGTTTCGCTGGTAATTACAACCAGCCTCATCAGGCGACAGCCAGAGAAGTGGAGAATTCCTCCCGTTTCGGTCTTAAATAGAGGGGTGAAAGTGATGTCATCACTGTGAGTCTATCAGGTGCGAAGACCAGAGAGGGGTTAATGGAGTCATAAATTATAATGGACACCTATTAGTAGTTGGGTTATGCACAGTTACTCAACATACGTAATGTGTGCACGTAATAATACTCTTAGGTTAACACAAGGTACATACATCATCAAACATTTTGTATGCACCATATATTAATCTAAGAAGAGTACGCAGATCATTTGCAGTACGCATACTTGGCTGCTCACAGTTAATCAACATCCAAAGGAATGGTTGTTTTTTTAAAGTTTATTTGATCAAGTCACGGTTATGTTTACCCAGGAATGCCTTGCCCTCACTCAAGTCTTTTTCAGGAGCATCTCGCAGGGTTTTCGCAGGAGCGGCCGAGGATTGCCGTGGCGTTTTCCCCAATGTCGTCATTTGCGGTGTCGTAATTTCACATTTGGACCGTGATGACCAACTCTTTTATTTCCCCTCCGAACAGCGTCACGGGATCATTGCCGTCCATTGTGAGGCAGATGGCGCGTATTGATGGCGAACAGAGAAAGCTGATGCAGAATCCGCGATGTCCACGGACGGAACGCAATAATAAGCAATGAACGAATGTGTTTTTATTATTATTATTATTATTAATTATTATAATCACACGCACCGTCACCACTCTGTGCTCGCAGTACAATGAGATCACGACGAGGATGGCGATGACGTACAGCGTTGCAGAAGTTTGCCGGGAAGAGAAGTGCCATCCCTTGGACCCAGGTAAGGCACCCTGGCTGGGCTTGCAGACACTAACGTGACCCGTATCACGATTCCTCACGCCAGCTGTGCTCAGTGCTCGGTATCGAGTCGTTAATTCTGTGAATGGGTCAGGGCTGGCTGAGGGAATGTGATGGATGCTGTGTTTGGGGTGCCACGGTGGCTAGGAGATGTTAACTACCTCGCCTGGGATACAGGAGTTCGTGGGTTCGATCCTGACCCTGACGCCTGCTGCTGTATATTTGGAGTGTGCGTGTCTCTCTCTCATAATCACCACGGTGGCTAGGACATGTTAACTACCTCGCCTGGTATACAGGAGTTCGTGGGTTCGATCCTGACCCTGACGCCTGCTGCTGTATATTTGGAGTTTGCGTGTTTCTCTCTCTCATCATCATCACGGTGGTTAGAAGATGTTAACTCCCTCACCTGGTATACAGAAGGTCGTGGGTTAGATCATGACCCTGACGCCTGCTGTTGTATATTTGGAGTTTGCGTGTTACTCTCTCTCTGTGGTCGCTTGATTTTTTTCTCCGGGTCCTCCGGTTTTTCCCTCCACATTTAAAAACAATCACGCGTTTAGAGTATTTGGCTGCTATAAATGTCCACGTGATAAGCCACTTCGTTGAGCAATCATTTGTGGCCAGATCGTCTCTGAAAAAAGCTACATAGCTCAGTGGGCCTTACCTGGTAATATAAAAATAGAGTTTCACTTTTTATCGTTTACAGTTTTTTTTTGTTCAATAGTTGTTTAGTTTGTGTTGGATTGCTCCACAATGGGTCTTATTGCACGCTTGCCATCCCTACCAATTTAAGCAGGAAGCTGTCAGCTTTTAAACCCCATTAACACGGGATGACTTCTAACATGATGAAACGACTTTCTTCGTGCACGGGCTCGCTCTCGAAATTGATGTCCGGTCAAGACGTCTTAAAACTCGCGATCCTGCCGTTTTCATCACCCGGCTTGGCAACGCTGCCGCGTCATTCAAATCCGACGCTTTCTGTCGGCGACGAGACAGCTCACCGCGACGGGAAACGAAGGAAGCCGAGAGCACCGTGCACACGATGTGGCGGTCACACGGCACGACGGAGGAGTCGGGCGGTTACGGCTTTCCGCTCTCCGATGAGCACCGCACCTCTTTGCGAGGATGTCGCCGCTCACGTCTGCACGGGGCGCGGTGGGGGTGCTGGGGTGCGCACGGCACACGAAGACAGGACAGCGAGAGGAGGGAGACGCGGCGCCGGGAGAAGGGGTCTGGGATCTGTGGTGCGTGTGCGGCACGTGCGGAGCGGTGAAGGAAGCGCGTTGGCTGCCCAGAATTAGACGTGGCTCGACATCTGGCACGGAGGCGCCACTGCCTTTGTTATCCTGCCCGACGGCTGCTCCTCATTTGAGCGAGCGAGCTGGGATGAGTTTCCCTTTGAGTCCGCAGGGCTGAGAAAGTGCCTGTTGTGGGCGGCCGCTGGGTTTCTACTTCGATTTTGCGAAAGTTTTGACATTGAGAAACACAACACAGTGGTCGGAGGGCGCACTCATGATGACTTGGGTTTTTTCCCCTTGGAAGGACCCATGAACCTCCTATTCTCACCAGATCACTCTGTCCGCGTGCCCGTCTGTGCGCGTGCCCCCTTCTGACCGTGTGCCCCACCTGTTCGCGTGCCCGTCCGACCGTGCCCCCCTGCCGCGTGTGAGCAGACATCACGTTCACCATGGCCAAGTCGCAGGACCACGAGGAGCTCCTCTGGTACTGGGAGGGATGGCGAAACGCTTCCGGGCGCAAGATGAGGAGCGACTTCACGCGCTACGTGGAGCTGAGCAACGAGGCCGCCCGGCTCAACGGTTCGAGCGATTGAAATTCACGCGGTGGAACAATAACCACGATGTACAGCAACATTGGCCTTGCTTTCCTTTTGTGATTTCATTTCTTGTTGAATTTCTTCGCGACCCATTACATTCTAACGTCACTGTCAGCCACAATAAAGAGATGAAGAAATAGCCACTTGGAACTGTTGCAGTGAGCAGTGCACCCGCCTGTGTTAGAGACTTGCCCCAGAGGATGACATCCCAGAACGACTCCTGGTGTCACTTTAACAGCACAGTGATGCCAGCCACACGAGAGCCGTAATAAATCACCTCCACGGCAACTGATACATTGTCGTTATCAGGGTTGCCGTTGCAGATTTTTGTTTTTTAATAGCGCCTCTCCTGGCTGCAGGGGTCGGTGAACCTGTTTGCGTAGAGCGTATACAAAGTCAAAAGCACACGTTCTCACGCGCACGATTCGGCGCGCCCATCACGAGCGAAGGAACGGACGTTCATCGATTAGCCCGACGCGGCGTCGTGCCCCTCTGTGCGCGCCCGCGACGAACGCGCCGAGCGTCGCGCTGGGCACCGCGCCGCCGTGCTCGTGTGCCGTCAGGTTACCGTGACGGCGGCGAGATGTGGCGCTCCGTCTACGAGACGGAGACGTTCGAGGCCGACCTGGAGCGCCTCTACGACGAGCTGCGGCCCCTCTACCTGCACATGCACGCCTACGTGCGGCGCAGGCTGCACCGGCGCTACGGGGAGCGGCTCGTCAATCTGCGCGGCCCCATTCCCGCGCACCTGCTCGGTGGGTTTGCTCCGCGGCTCCGTGGAGCGCCACGGTGGCGAGGAGATGTTAGCTACCTCGCCTGGTACGCAGGAGGTCGTGGGTGCGATGTCGACCCTGACGCCTGCTGCTGTATATTTGGAGTCTGCGTGTCTCTCTTCCCGTGGCCGCGTGGATTTTTCTCCGGGTCCTCCGGTTTTTCCTTCTACATGTAGAATCGACATCACGCGTTTAGAGTATTTGGCTGCTGTACATTTCCACGTGATAAGCCCAATTCGCTGATCTATCATTTGTGATGGCCAGGTCGCTTTGTATAGCTCAGTGGGGCCTTAACCTGGTAAAATGAAAAGAGTAAATAAAAAAACAACAGAACATCCCAGTGAGAATGTGCGCTCACTCCCAGTCACACCTTGCTCTTCTGAGTGTGATCTTGGTCTAGTAGCTCCATGCTGTCGACACATCCCCTTCACGTGCTCTTGTCGAAAGGAACCCCCGGATGACAGCGTGGTGGCACGCAGTCGTGAAACTCGTGCCTCACAGCAAGAAGGGGCCTGGGTTCGATTCCTCTCTGTGTGGAGTTTGCGTGTTCTCCCCCTGTTCTGCGTGGTTCTTTGGGTTCCTACCAAAGCTAGGACGAAATACAAATTGCTCTCTTGGGATTAGACATAGCAACATTACCCCTACTACAAAACATTGGTAGGACCCTCCTCAAAACGAGTCTCCAGCCTCAGTGAGGCTTTTTCTGGGTAAAACGAGCATCTTCTTTAGATCTTTCGGTAAGGTCACGTAGAATGAGAATAAAATAATAAAATAACACAATAAAATTCTCACGACGTTTCGGCCACAACGCAAGCGGCCGTGAAAGGTGAAGACGGCCGCTTGCGTTGTGGCCGAAATGTCGTGAGAATTTTATTGTGTTATTTTATTCTCATTCTACGTGACCTTACCGAAAGAACCAAAGAAGATGAATCCTTGCAGTCACGAAAGCTTTAAATCGAAATTTAAAACGAGCATGTTAACAGTGCCGGATTGTCCTCATAGCAAAAGTAGCTACATATGCTACGGGCCCCGCGCTTTCAAGGGCCCTGCGCTAAATGCTTTCAAGCTGTCAATTCCGGTTCAGTGATTCTGCACTTGCTCTATTACTATAGTACTA
Organism: Petromyzon marinus; assembly: GCF_048934315.1. Taxonomy (NCBI): domain Eukaryota; kingdom Metazoa; phylum Chordata; class Hyperoartia; order Petromyzontiformes; family Petromyzontidae; genus Petromyzon; species Petromyzon marinus. Next base: position 2,051,463 of record NC_133700.1, on the reverse strand, counting down.
TACTGCCTTCAACTTTTTTGAACGACTGGGTGTTTAAGGTTAGCGATTTGTCGTATTATCTGGCTGTATAGCAAATGAAAAATACACTTACTTTACTGTGCACGTAAAAAAATTCATGTGTTTTAATATTTGTGATTTTTCTTTTTTTAAATTTAGGGCCCCTTTATAACATATGCTACAGGCCCTGCACGAGCTTAATCGGGCACAGCATGTTAATCATTATAATACAAGTCGGAGATCCGTGCCCTTACGTTATTCTTCCTATTCATGGCTCGAGCAGCCGGATGAAGGTCCGGGGTGAGTCGATCCGTTCCTGCTCACGCCACCGCCGTGAACGTCACTCCGCGCTGCGCCGTGCGTGTGCCCAGGTAACGTGTGGGCTCAGAGCTGGAGCAACGTGTACCACGTCGTCACACCGTACCCAGACGCGCCGGCCGTGGACGCCACGCCAGCCATGCAGAGCAAGGCAAGGAAAGACCCCCCCCCACCCCACCCACCCAAGAGAGCCCCCCCCCACCCAGGAGAGCCCCCCCACCCTGGAGAGCCCCCTCCACCCAAGAGAGCCCCCCCACCCACGAGAGCTCCCCCCACCCAAGAGAGCCCCCCCCCACCCAAGAGAGCCCCCCCCACCCAGGAGAGCCCCCCCCACACCCAAGAGAGCCCCCCCCACCCAGGATAGCCCCCTCCCCACCCAGGAGAGCCCCCCCCCACCCAAGAGAGCCCCCCCCACCCAGGAGAACCCCCCCACCCAGGATAGCCCCCCCACCAAAGAGAGCCCCCCCACCCAGGAGAGCCTCCCCACCCAGGAGAGCCCCCCCCCACCCAAGAGAGCCCCCCCCCACACCCAAAAGAGCCCCCCCCCACCCAGAATAGCCCCCCCACCCAGGATAGCCCCCCCACCCAGGTCGCTTCCGGTAACAAGCTATATAGCTCAGTGGGCCTCAACCGACAAATAGAAATACAATTTCGATTTAAAGCTTTCGTGACTGCAGGGATTCATATTCTTGGTTCTTTCGGATAAAGTCACGTAGTGGACGGCTGCTTGCGTTGTGGACGAAACGTCGTGAGAATTTTATTTAGCTTTATTTTTATTATTTTATTATTTCCCTTCTACGTGACTTTACCGAAAGAACCAAGAATAGAAATGCAATTATCTAAAGTTGAACCCCCCCAACCGTTGAGGAAAGGTCCCGGGTGGGTTGAGTCGTGCAGAAAGAACGGCTGGCCACCCCCTCCCCCCTCACCGCCGCTTGGTTCACCGGGTGCAGAATTGGACGCCCCTGCGGATGTTCCAGGAGTCGGACCACTTCTTCCGATCCCTGGGGATGATCCCAATGCCCCCGGAGTTCTGGAAAAAGTCGATGCTGGAGAAGCCCGCGGACGGGCGCAAGGTGGTGTGCCACGCCTCCGCCTGGAACTTCCACAACCGCAAGGACTTCAGGTGAGCCGACACGGCGCTGTGCTCGCTGTCATGTCCTCTTCATCCCATGTGACGTCCCCTGTGACGTCCCCTGTGACATTCCGTCACTTCCCGTGGCATCCCTTGTGACGTCCCCTGTGACATTCCGTCACTTCCCGTGACATCTCTTGTGACGTCCCCTGTGACATTCCGTCACTTCCCGTGACATCCCTTGTGACTTCCCCTGTGACATTCCATCACTTCCCGTGACATCCCTTGTGACGTCCCCTGTGACGTTCCGACCGTGGTTCTTGATTGCTCCGGGTGACGGAGGGGATTGTAGGTGAGCGGTGGGCCAGGCACCACAGGGACACGGATAACAACAAGCGTGAATCAGGCTCTCAAATCGCCCTTGTTGGCCACCTGCGTGAACGCCCCACGCTGGGGCACGCGACACGCCCGCCACGCCCGCGCGTCCTGGCCTCGCGCGCAGGATCAAGCAGTGCACGGTGCAGACGATGGACGACCTGGTGACGGCGCACCACGAGATGGGCCACGTGCAGTACTTCCTGCAGTACAAGGAGCAGCCCGTGCCGTTCCGCGACGGAGCCAACCCGGGCTTCCACGAGGCCATCGGCGACGTCATGGCGCTGTCCGTGGCCACGCCGCGTCACCTTCAGAAGATCGGGCTGCTGGAGCGGGCCGAAGAGAGTTACGGTGAGCGTCAAGGCCGTCCGTACCCTCCGCAACCATTTTGTCAATCCGCTGCTGGATGAGGGTCCGCCCTCGCCGCGAGGTGTTGTGGGGGGGGGGGGGTCACTTGACCGTACTTCGCCACACCGGTCAGTGCGGGTTGGTTTAAGGCCCGGGAGCATAGCGTGCCGTCATGGTCGCTCGTCCAAGTGCTGCTCACGATCGACTCTGTTGAGCCTTGGAGATTCGAGGAGAAGTGGGGCGCCACGGTTACGAGATGTTAACTGCCTTGACTGGTATACAGGAGATCGTGAGTTCGATGTCGACCCTGACGCCTGCTGTTTCCATGTTCTCCCCGTGGTCGCGTGGATATTTCCTCCGGGCCCTCCGGTTTTTTTGCCTCGCACATTGAGACTCAACATCGCGCTTTTCGAGTACTTGGCTGCTATAAATGTCCACCGCGATCGGTCACTTGGTCGAGTTGTCACATTTGTGATAGCCAGGTCGCTTCTGAATAAAAGACTTACACATACATATATAGGTCAGTGGCTCTAAACATTTCTCGGGGGGGGGTTTTAACAGTTCAGAGCGGGCGCTCGCGGAGCGTGACCCCCCCCCCCCCCCCGTGGCTCGCGGCGATCGACGCGGTGGCGGCCGCTTTTAAGCCGCCGTCGCGTTTTTGCGCGTGAGCAGAGAGCGACATCAACTTCCTGATGAGCATGGCCCTGGACAAGGTGGCCTTCCTGCCGTTCGGATTCCTCATCGACCAGTGGCGCTGGAAGGTGTTCGACGGACGCGTCTCGTCCGAGCAGTACAACCAGGCGTGGTGGGAGCACAGGTAGGGGGGGGGAGCGCGAGGCCGCGTCCCCCGGTCTCGGCTGTCGGTGCTGCCTAGGAGCCGACGAGACGTGCGGCTGTGACGTCGCCGCGCGGGGCAAGATGGGTTCGTGGCGTTTGCGTTTTTTCATAAATGCACGAGCACACGTTGGCACTGCAGCCAGACTGAGGCTTCCTCGATGCCTTTTTGATAATCGAGCCGTACTACAGCACGATTTGGACTCTTAGAGTTCAGTGCAAATGCCCGAGGATCAAAGAGGCAGTTTCAGTAGCGGCATATCTGGACTGAAGCCCGCAGTTCACTTGCGGTAAATCAGCGATCCTTCCCTGACGGTGGCGGTGCGGGCAATGTGGTGGCGAGAGCGGCCAGGGCTGCGAGGGCGGCGAGGGTGACTTTCGCGGTGTGTGCCTACAGACTGAAGCTGCAGGGCGTGTGTCCACCTGTGCCCCGCACGGAAGCCGACTTTGACCCTGGGGCCAAGTTTCACGTGCCATCTTGCGTGCCCTACATCAGGTCACCTTCACATCCACACACGGGCACACACACGGTCAGCAAGCGGGCTTCACGGAGCGCGGGAAGTAGGGTTAACACGCGTATGGTCAGGCCAGTAAAATGCTACTCACATAATTCAGTGCAAGTGAGATTTTATACAGTTAACTGCTTCCGTGTTACCAATACCGCGCTGTGATTGTATTGAAGCAATCTTTTCGTAAACATTATGCCCCGAGTGAGGACATGAGGTCGCTTAAATTACTTCCTGACCTGAAGCCGATAGCAGAAAAAAAAACACGAGTGGAAGCGCCGCCCAGGGAGCGAGGGAGTTAGCGAGCGAGCTTCCTGAGAGAGTGTCCCGAGCGAGCGAGCGTCCCAAGCTCCCGAGCGAGCGAGCGAGTGAGCAAGTGTCCCGAACGAGTGCCCTGAGCAACGTCCCGAGTGAGCGAGCGAGCCAGCGACGTCCCGAGCGAGCGTCACGATCGAGCGCGTCGCTCTGCCGTGGCTGCAGGTACTTCGTGAGCTACATCCTCCAGTTCCAGATCCACGAGGCGCTGTGCCTCCGAGCGGGGCACACGGGGCCCCTACACACGTGCGACATCTACGGCTCTACGGAGGCCGGCAGCCTGCTCGCGTGCGTCGTCATTGTCATCATCATCATCATCCCGCAAGCCCCATGCACACCGCACGCTTCACATTGCTCTGTCCCGGTCGTCCTGTAGAGAGCGTCATCTGTTCACACAGACCTCAAGTGTCAAATAAACCCAGCCCTGTCTCACAGCCCAGTTGAGCGCCACGGTGGCGAGATGTTAACTGGTACACAGGAGGTCGTGGGTTTGATCCCGACCCTGACGCCTGTATATTTGGAGTTTGCATGTTCGCCCCGTGGTCGCGTGGGTTTCTCTCTGGGTATTTGGCTGCTATAAATGTCCACGTGATAAGCCACGTTGTTGAGCTATCATTTGTGGCCAGGTTGCTTCTGAAAAATAGCTACATAGCTCGGTGGTGAGCCTTACCTGGTATAATAAATAAATAGTTTAGTACACCCAGCCCTGCCTCACAGCCCAGTTACTCATATTGAACATTGCCACCCGTCTCCAGAGGCACATGGGCCGGCATGGTGAAGTTCAAATGTAATTTGTAACTTTCATCCTTACCTGTGTATCGATAGTTCAAATTTAATGTGCAATTTTATTGAGGGACTCTGTGTTGTCTTGGCGTGGTCTGGAACTGTTTTCGCTGTTGCTGCCTTGCCCAAGCTAGGGAATTGGTGTAGTATGCAATATGTACTAATATACTATATCTGTTTTATTTATTTAGAGTGATTTGCTTACATTTCCTATACTTTGCACTCCCATCATTGTTTGTATTCTTTGTTTGTTTGTTGTAATTTTTTTCACATGCCCCTACTGGACCATCTGTGAAAAAATTGCTTCATTGCTCATCGGATTTCTCAAAGGATAAACAAAGATTCCGATTGTGATGGCCAAACAACCTCTTTGACCGACACAACGTGGAGAGGGAGAGAGAGAGGAGAGAGGCCCTCGTCCAAAAGTGGATCGAGAGGGCTGCGAATTAAAGTTCACACCAACGAACTGTTCGCCGTTGTTGATGAACGGGGAGTGTTTTGCCAACGCCCGAGTGTGTGGTACACCTCTGGATTAGCATGGTTGGCTATGCACGGTGCGAAAGAAGTTCAACATACATAAACACATAGGTTCACGCAGAAATAATTTTAACATATATACATACATAGACTCACACATATATCCATAGTTTGTTGTCCTTCCCCCGCACCTCCGATTCGCACCGTTGGCTACGTACGGTGCGAAAGAAGTTTAACGCACGTACGTACATACCTGCGTGCGTACGTAAACGACGCTCCATTCCTCCCGGCGAGTCCATGGCCAACGCTGCTCAGCTTAGATCTTCCACGGAAACAATGGACGGCGCTTGACCGCATCCGCACGGGCAACGAGATACACGAGTGGAAAATAAAAGCCTCTCTTCCTGTGTGCATTCTGTGGCCACAAACACCGGCGCCGTGGAAAATGTAACCTCACACAGAGGCCCGAAAACAATGTGAAAGGCGGCGCACCAACAACAAAGCGATTTAAAGAGCCAAATCACGTGGAATTGCACCTCCAAATGTCGCTCACCACCGGGGCGTGCTAAATCACCGTCGCCGAATTCCTAAGGCGTGAGAACAATTCGGGCCAAGTTGAAAATTTCAAAGATAATTTTGGGGTTGTGATTTATCACCATCACCGCCGTCACAATTGCGCGCGCGCGCGTGCGTCGCGTCTCCCCCACGTGCAGCGAGGCGATGCGGCTGGGCGCGAGCCGCCCCTGGCAGGACGCCCTGGAGGTGCTCACGGGGAACCGCTCCATGTCCGCGGCCGCCCTCCTGCGCTACTTCGAGCCGCTGCTGCTGTGGCTGCGTCGCCGCAACGGGGAGCACGGGGACGTCGTGGGCTGGCCCAGCTACGACTGGCGGCCGTGTGAGTGGTCGCGACAACCCCGCTGCCCCCCCCCCCCCCCCCCCGGCCCACCAGGTCCGCCAGGTCTCCTCGTCGCAGCGATTCTGTCGGCGGTTCCACCTGCCCCGACGCGCTTTGCTCGAGCAGCCGTTCTCTATCGGGCGGACCCCTGGGGGGGGGGGGGCGGGTACCAACGTGGCAATGTCCCCCCAGGGGGGAGGGTACGGGAGGCGATTTATAAATGTGTGAAATTGTGTCGTACAGGGAGAATCATTGGTGAATAATTACGTATGAATCTGGCAAGACAAAATAACTGCGATGAAATTTAAATCCATATGGTAACCTAGAACGATATAACACATTCTCCTGCGGAGGGAGCCGGTAGGAACGTTGGGTTGCTCAGTCAATGGCCAGGGTCAACAACGGCGGCACCACGTGGTGTATTCCGCAAATATGCCCGACTGTGAGGGCGGGCACAAGCCGGCGTGAGTAGGTTAAACGTTGCAATTGATAAGGGCACCACGGGGTGACCAGCCCCTCCCCACCCAGCCCCACCCCTCCCACCCCCCACCCAGCCCACCCTCCCCCCTCAGCCCCTCCCACCCTCCCCACCCAGCCCCTCCCCACCCAGCCCCTCCCCACCCAGCCCCACCCTCCCTCCCCACTCAGCCCCTCCCCACCCTCCCCTCTCCACCCAGCCCCACCCCTCCCATTTTTGGATGCACGACGGACGGACGGACACAATAATCCCCCTGTGGGCTGGTGTAACCAGGAGGTTCCTACCAGTAAAAGACCTTTCTAAACCCACTGATAGTAAACAATGCGAGTTTCCAAGAGTAACCAGTGAGCGCAACCTAATTATATCATATCATGGGACCTTTTCGCCAGTTTCAAAGTATGAAAAATAAGAATAGGTTTTACCTCTTCTGGCAATAAAGCAGGTTTTTAAGACCTTCAAAAACCAAATAAATAGCTTTTGCAAATAGCTTTTGGCTCTTTAAAGGACTGATTCATGACGTTATTCACGTGCATTGCAGCTCTTGATATATTGAGGGTGTTTTTACACCAAATTCGGAAAAATATTATATTCTTGTTATGATGACAAATAAGAAGAGGTTTTACTCTTCCTGGCAATGAAACAGCTGTTAAGATGTTCAAATACCACACAGATACCTTTTTCAAGGCATCAAGTCTGCATTAACCACACGTACTTGTGGTGAACATGCAAACACACATGCTCTGATAATATATGGGCCATTGTCTTTGAACTGATTGGCCTACACCAGAGACAACAGCCTTCTTTAGTCTCACTACCAGCGTCAGACCAGAAAACAACGCCAAAATGTGAACAGTACAAAGACAATGCACGCATCAGAGCATTTATCGCTCTGGGGTTAGCAGCATAATTACGTCACGCATCACAGAGCGTCCGTTGAATGTTTTGAATTCGCTTGCAGTTTACTAAGAATAGGTTTAACCTCTAGTCTGGATACCTCACAAAATGGAGAATTGGCTCAAATATCGGCGTCCATTATTCATACATTTATTTCTCAGAGCCATGCGAGGTCGGGCAAGGAGGGTGGTGCTCGGGTGAAACAAACTTCGGCAAGGTGGGTGGGGACAGTAGCCGAGTAAAAGGTTGAGAACCACCGCGCTCGAAGGACGGCAACGCCGAGCGAGGCGGGGGCGGCGGGGGGGGGGGCCGGGCACGGAGGCTCACGCGGGCGCGGTCGTTGCGTTTCAGACGGCGGCTACGGCGCGGCGCCCATCTCCACCTTCCTGGGGATGGAGGTGAGCGGGCGGGCGGCCGCGGCGGCGGCGCAGTGGCTGCTGCTTCTGCTCGCGGCAGTGGCGGTGCTCGTCGCCGTCAGCGCCGTCGCCGTCCGCCGCGGGAAGAATCGCTCGCAGGCCTCCCAGCCAGGGAACGCTTCGTGACGTCGCCGAGACGACGCCGCCGCCGCCGCCGCCCGGGCACGGCAGCGCCGGTCGCCGCCACCGCCGCCGCCTTCGCCACCGCTGGCGACACGCGGCTTGGGAGATCGGCGTCGAGGCATGGCGCTCGTTTCGCATCAACGCACCCCGTCCACCCGCCCGACCTCACGCACCAGGGAGGCAAGCGCCACGGCCCCTCATGGTTTTTGCACGCTACTCGGCGGAATTAAAGGCGTCCGCCAAAAGAAAGTTTCGAGGGGGGGGGGGCGGTTTCTGATGAGGCGCGTCCACGAGACCGCCGCTTGGGAGGCGTCAGCCGAGTGGCTCCCTTGGAAGCGGCCCGTGACCGCGATGAGCGGGAGCTCCCCTGCACGTACGTTGAACTTTCATTTGCACCGTAGCTGGCCAACCGTGATAATCGGAAGGGCGCTCCACCAAGGCGGGCTTGGTCGCTCCGGGCTGGCGAGGTTACCAAGCATATCCACGACGCATGCCGTGCACAATTTCGCCCCCACCTTCCCGTATTCCATCAGGCCATTTGGCATCAGCAGGGCCGTATTATCCAATAGGCGCAGTAGGCACCACGTAGGCACTGTGCCTAGGGCCTATGAAAACTAAAGGGCCTACGTAAAAAAAAACACATTTGATCCATCATTAGACCTCCTTTGCCAGTACCAAAATGTAATAGTAGGGTTTTTCCCCTTTTTTCTGGCAACAAAACTGAAACCTTTTTACGAGGATTCATGTCTGCATTAACCACAATACCTGCAGTCAAAATGCAAACAAAAAAATACTATGATAATATATGCATTGTCCTTGAAACTGATTGGTCCACACCAAGGGACGGCTTTCTTTTGAGCCTCGATCCAATTGGTGCTCGACCAGATGACGCCAAAAGGCGTACAGCTCAAAGACAATGCACTATCAAAGTAATAAGTTTTGTTGCCAGAAAATTAGGGGAAAAACCCTATTATTACATTTTGGTACTGGCAAAGGAGGTCTAATGATGTAGATACTCACCCCGAGCCCTCATTACTTTGATAGTGCATTGTCTTTGAGCTGTATGCCTTTTGGCGTCAACTGGTCGAGCACCAATTGGGTCGAGGCTCAAAAGAAAGCCGTCCCTTGGTGTGGACCAATCAGTTTCAAGGACAATGCATATATTATCATAGTTTTTTTGTTGTTTGCATTTTGACTGCAGGTATTGTGGTTAATGCAGATATGAATCCTTGTAAAAAGGATCAGTTTTGTTGCCAGAAAAAAGGGGAAAAACCCTATTATTACATTTGACCATGTTTTATTTTGCATTATAAAACAAATGTAACACAATAAATCTTCTCGAATAAATATACTTATATAGCAAGGATAGGCACGCAGCGCGCTCCCATCGAATTACGGCACAGACTAAAAATGAACACATCAGCAGTAACGACGTCTGTCCAGCGGCTAGACGAAGTCCATGTGAAACAATAGAGTGACCAGCGGCTGTTGGTTTGCTCCACGGCATATATGGGGGTGTGTTTACACAGGAACGTCCTTATATGATGGTGTTGAGTTTGGTCACGTGACCAGGAAGTTACAAAAGTTAAGGGCCTCGAAGCCACGAGGCAAGGCAGGGGTGTCAGCCATTACACAGAGTACAGAATTGAGGCACAATTGGCGTCGCAGTGAAGACGGGTGCATCTGTTCATTGTGGGACTTTAAGTAGCATTGTCTGTAAGTTCATGTTCTTATAATACTGGGGATGCTGTTATGTTAGGATTGCCTTTATAACGCTGTGAAATTGTTTTGATAAATATGAGGCCTAGTTAACAACGAAGTCTGCTACTTGCATTATTGTGAATGTTATTTGTAGTTGGATAAGTCAAGCCAGACTTGTGCCCATGTAACTTTAATGCGTTCTTGAGAGCAAAAATGAAGAAGTATCTCATCCACAGTTCAGTGTTATGTGCAGCAGCGCTGTACATTTGGGCTGCAGTATGGTGATTACTCAGAGTGACCTTATTTAACACAGTAGCTTATTGTTGTATGGCTATTCAGTGCTAATGTAGGTCCATCCAGGACCTATTATTGAGATTCATGTTATCTAAGACAATGTTATGATGCTGTAGTATTCATTCATTGTGGAGTGTACTAATTCACAGACTAGTAGGAGGTACTCTCTCTTTTATTCCAGCCTTTAGGGGATAACCACCCACCGGGTCAGGCCAGCCAACATGCTGCCAGACCCACAGCTTGCAGCGGGTGAGGATCACGACAACGACACAACGCGTTCCCCTCCAGATCGCAGCAGCCCCGACTGTGAGTCGGAGCTCGCCTTTTATCTTCCCCAGCGTGGCCAGGCTCCGCCCTCAGCCCCCCCCCCCGCACCCCTCTGGATCCCCCCAGAGGGCTCCCTGCCTTGCCCACAGGTGCAACTAGTAGAACGGGCTGTCACCCCTATTTCTATTGTCTACCAATCTCCCAGCGGCACGCGCTCCAGTGACTCATTCCACGCCACTACAATTGTATTGATATTGCAAGTGTTAACAGATGCTGTATTTTGTGCTGTGTTTTTCCATCAGTTTTACCTCGTTATATTAATTAAATACGTTAGAGTCGGATGTTCACCCTGGCTCTGAAGGTTTATTGAATGCGAGGTTAACTACTCGGATAGTGGTGTAATGGCAGCGCACAGCGAGGCCGAGACAGCTGTATGCTTCTTGGCGTTCTGCACTTGGAGTGTGTTGGATGTCGCGTTCACTCTCCACTTTGCTGACGCAGTGCCGTGTAATAACAATTTACATGTATAAAGCACCCTTAGACATTTACAGCAATCTGCGCACGATCAACCCTAGAACTTCACGGAATAGATGAGCTTATCTGGCCTTTACCTCTTGTAGCCTGATGAACGAGCGTGAAGCGATTCGTAACATTTGGGTTTTGCTTCGCCACAATTTGCATTGTCTTGCACATTCATATGCACATATCACTGAAAAAATACATTTGAATAAAACCCTGAAATATTTGTGGAGGCACGTCCCAGGGGAAACGTCCAGCAAGGAGATGGAGCCATGAAATCTGTTGACTTTTGCGTCGCAAGATCGTCAGAGTCGGCTTGGGGAAGCGTTGATCCAGCAGTGGATTGATCATGGCTGTTAAGATGAGGAGTTCTCTGACATGTACAACCCTAAATTGTTCCTCATGCCAGTTAGTGAACCCATAACCTTCCCGTTTCAATTAAAAGTCCTTTGGTGTTCTCAGCACTCACTCTCCCACGCACTCTGCACCCATTCTACACAATGCGCGGCACATTTTGAGTCAGCTATAGATTTTTTTTTGTTCAGTAACAAAAATATTAATAAACTGTACATGAATTAATAATACCTTTTGGAATGTTTCATTGGGAAAAAAATCGTTCCTTACAGGTGGACGAACCCATAAAAATGCGATTCCATACTATCGGGCCACTCCGATCCGTACGTGGATGAGTTAATATCTCCAATCGGATTGTGATTTTTTTGCTCACAGGAATCAGATCGGAAAGATTCAATCACCAAGGCGGCCACGGTGGCGAGATGTTAACTACCTCACCCGGAATACAGGAGGTTGTGGGTTCGATCCCGAACCTGACGCCCGTGTATTTGGAATACAGGAGGTTGTGGGTTCGATCCCGAACCTGACGCCCGTGTATTTGGAATACAGGAGGTTGTGGGTTCGATCCCGAACCTGACGCCCGTGTATTTGGAATACAGGAGGTTGTGGGTTCGATCCCGAACCTGACGCCCGTGTATTTGGAATACAGGAGGTTGTGGGTTCGATCCCGAACCTGACGCCCGTGTATTTGGAATACAGGAGGTTGTGGGTTCGATCCCGAACCTGACGCCCGTGTATTTGGAATACAGGAGGTTGTGGGTTCGATCCCGAACCTGACGCCCGTGTATTTGGAATACAGGAGGTTGTGGGTTCGATCCCGAACCTGACGCCCGTGTATTTGGAGTTTGCATTTTCTCCCCGTGGTCTCGTGGATTTTTCTTCGCTTCCTCCGGTTTTTCCCCCCTCCACATGTAGACTCAACACCGCGCGTTTAGAGTATTTGGCTGCTGTAACATTTCCACGCAAGGTAGTTTGTAGAGCTTTCATTTGCGATGGCCATAAAAGAGCTACATAGCTCATTGGGCCTTGCCTGGTAAAACAGTAAATAAAATAGCAATGGTTACGACCCGTCCCTACGAAGTCTACTTAGCGTGTGCCAGCGGGGGAGGGTTCTCAGCGTTTCCCCGACGTAGCCTTTGATGCATCCATCACTCACTCCGCTTGAATCACCGATATCTCCTTTGCACGTCCTAATGCAGCGGACAGGCGTGCCAGCACTGGGCTGCCGACTTCCTCTTACCTGCTGCCCGGAGATTCAAGATAATAACTCTAGAGTTGCCAAGACGCAGCACGGCGAGACGACGCCTTGACCGGGGAGCACACGGCCCGGAGAGACTGCGGCATTTCGCTCACCACAACCCCCCCTCGCTCACCACAACCCTCCCCACGCTCACCACAACTCCCCTCGCTCACCACAACCCCCCTCGCTCACCACAACCCTCCCCACGCTCACCACAACTCCCCTCGCTCACCACAACCCCCCCTCGCTCACCACACCCTCCCCTCGCTCACCACAGCCTCCCCTCGCTCACCACAACTCCCCTCGCTCACCACAACCCCCCCTCGCTCACCACAACCCCCCCTCGCTCACCACAGCCTCCCCTCGCTCACCACAACTCCCCTCGCTCACCACAACCCCCCCCTCGCTCACCACAGCCTCCCCACGCTCACCACAACTCCCCCCCCCCTTTGCTCACTACACCCCACCTTCGCTCACCCACCCCCTCGCTAACCCCCTCTCGCTCACCACCCCTCCCCTAATCACCATCCCCCTCACTCACCACCACTCCTCTCGCTCACCAACATCCCCCTCTCTCACTCACCACACCCCCCTCGCTCAACCCCCCCCCCCCGCTCACCACCAGCCCCCCTGCTCACTATCACCGCCCTCGCTCGGCGCACTGCACACCGCTCCACCTCGCTCCGTGTCACGCCACCCGATCCACCCGGGTTCGGTGTCCAACTTGACGCGGGCTGCCCGCTGGGGCACGTGTTGTGTGCCACGTGGAGGCGCGAGAGGGCGCCCCGGGATCATAATGGCGAAGATCGTTGGGGGGAGCAACGGGGTTGGGGATGGGGGAGACGGGAATTCGCAGGGGGTATGGGACTGTGGGAGCTCTATGTTGAAGGGGCCGTCCATAAATGACGTCACGCACCTGGGGGGGGGGGGGGGGTCAGACATTTGTGACGATGCGTGACGCAGGGGAGGGGGGGGGAAATGTGACGTCAAATCAAAATGCGCAACTTTAAATAAATATAGACAACACGTTCTACTTAATTAAATAGACTTTTTAATAAATGTTTTCTCCTACAACATCAGAGTGCAGCGCCACATTAAATCCGCACTACCATGACAATAGTTTAAAGCAATTTGAAGCATGTTTTTTTTGGGGGAGGGGCAGAGCTTTGTGACGTCATATTTGAGGGGGGGTCTGACTTTGTGACGCCGTGTGACGACGGGGGGGGGGGGGGGTGGTCAAAAATCGTCAAAAATCGCGTGACGTCATTTATGGACGGCCCCGAATCGCTATGGAGCCTTGGGCGGTCTATAACTATTATTTTTTTATTTTACCAGGTGAGGTCACACTGAGCTGTATAACTATTTTTTTTCAGAAGAGACCGGGCCACAAATGATAGCTCAATGAAGTGGATTGCCATCTCAGTATCCAAATACTCTAAACGCGAACACTGGGAGAGCGCGCAAATTCCAATTATTCAGCAGGCGTCAGGGTCGGGATCGAACCCACGACCTCCTGTATACCAGGTGAGATAGTCAACATCTCCTAGCCACCGTGGGTCTGGTGAGAGGTGGGGGTCACAGCGCAAGGGCGGTGGGGGGGGGGACAGCCTCAGGGTCGGAACTCGCTATGATCCCAAAGTCTCTGAGCGCGCTCGATCTCGTCCGATCTCGGAAGCAAAGCGGCCTCGAGCCTGCGTTAGGGCTTCGACAGGAGGAGACCGTCTGTGAGTACCAATCGTTGGGCTGCGAGGTGGCCGGAAGATGGTGGTACGGCACTGGGATTCTTGAACCCATTTGTGCCGAGCTTTTGGGTGCTGCAACCTTCGCACGTACACACGCGCGCCGAGGTCTCCCGTTCCCTCCCTCCCGGAGCCTAAACGGTTGGAAATTGAGAAAAGACGGCCCATGGCAGGAGCCAAGGGCTCGTCACAGGGCGTGGCGAGGCCTCGGGCACCATGATCTCGACTGCCACGGCAGCGGTGTGGGAGTCGAGACTCGGCTTGATGGCCGCATTGCGCGGCCGTTAAGACGAGTCAATAAAATACAAATAAACGAAGTGTATCGTTGTTGTGGCGTTTTCGTTGGCATTATACAGGAGGGCGTGGGTTCGATCCCGACCCTGACGCCTGCTGTGTATTTGGAGTTTGAGTGTCTTTCTCTCTCCTCGTGGTCGCGTGGATTTTTCTTTCGGGTCCTCTGGGTTTTCCCTCCACATTTAGAAACAGCATCACGCGTTCAGAGTATTTGGCTGCTATGACATTTCCACGTGGTAAGCCACACCGTAGAGCTACCATTTGTGATAGCCAGGTCGCTTCTGAAAAAGAGCTACATAGCTCAGTGTGCCTTAACTGGTAAAATAAATAAAAATGACATGCATGTATAGTTTCATTTCGACGAAACTTCTTCTCGGCGATTGGAGCTCCGCTGGTCCTGGCGGGACAAGACAAGGCCAGGGCCGGCGCTAGGCTGGTGCTGGTTGGATTGGGGAGGGCTTCAATGACAGTGACCACTGTCATAGTAACCCTCCCCAATCCAAGAGAAGGAGATGGGGCCGGGCCCACCAAGGGCTCCGAGTCCCAGTCGACATCGCAGGCGATGCAACTCGCCTCGATTCTGCTCAGCAAATCCCGAGCAGCGAGCACGCGACTGCAACTCGGACCTTGCCATCGTTCGGAAAGATAAAATTGGGAGCGCACTTCACGCAGAAGATCCATTGGATTTGATCTTTCACGAAGCGCGCGGTCCACCCTGCATCGCACCCACTGCACTAACCGTGGCAGATACGGCTACCTGATGCACAAATGTAAAAAAAACCTCTCCAGTCGAGTGCGACTGTGGTCACCCAGAACAGACCGTACAACGCGTGATGACGCAATGCTCGATCCCCAAATACGAGGGAGACATCGCAGCGGCGATGCCGCTTCTCCGCCGGCTCCTGACGCGGTTATCTGTGGCTAGCGACCGCATGAATGTGAAATAACAGTCGTTGGCTCTTCATCTGCATCAGCAGCCGTGCGAAACGAGAAAACGTGGAAGCTGCACGGGGGCCACGATCAAGCAAAGCAAATTTCGCATTCGGGCACACGAGAGTTGGACGATGTCAGGGACGTGATTAATTATGCAGGTTTTTAGGTTTTAGACCAAAAGCAGGTGGACTGATTCACTCTTCTGGAAAAAAAATATCCCATTAATTCTGGATTTAATAATTACCAGCGAAACGTCACGATACTAAAATTGTAAATGTTGTGGATTTACTCTCCAACACACCGGTGGCATGAAGTAGTACACCACACTACACAGTACACTATACACTACACTATACACGACACTATACACTATACTAGTGACTAATTGGCGTTTTGTTTACATGACAAATCCCTTACTAAATGGCTGTGTCTGGTGGTGGAGGGTTACGACACAATTCACACTTACGCGATATAATCCAAAAACCTTGATTATGTTGTTATTATGTCCGTCGCTATCCATGCTCTTGGCGAGTCATATGCGAACCGCTCCTGGTCCTCCCCTGGCTCGACTCAGCCGTAATGAGTGCGTGGGGCGGTGCGTTGGACATCACCACGAGGGAGACAAAGGCGGCCATACGAAACCAGTAGTAAATAAAAAGGAAGAAACGGAACCTGCTGGCCTGCCTACGATCCATCCTGGGTTTAACCAGGCTGGATTTTGTGAGGAGCTCAAAAATCCTTGAATAATCTGAGCAAGGTCCCATCGGTGAGCTCCTCCGGCAGGCAAGGCTGCGTTGGCTGGGTCATGTAGCCCGCATGCCCAGCCACCGCATGCCGAAACAGCTTTTCTTCGGCCGGATCGAGGGGGCTAAACGGGCGTGGCACGGGCTAGAGAAGAAATGGAGTGATGTGGTACAGGAGGACGTGGAGCTGAGTGGACTTGCCGATGACTGGTACCAGCGGTGTCAAGATCGGCCTCTGTGGAGGAGGCTCGTGAAGGACGCTACTGGGCGGTTGGAGGCAGTCGCCCTCCAACAACAACGGAGGGCGGAGGAGCGACGCTCACAACGAGCGGAGCGCCGGGTGGCTAAAGCACAGCAGGTTGGCACAGTAGGGGGCACAGGTGGTGCATCAGCCAGCCATCTCAGTCGACCCGTGGCACCTGGGTCTGCCCCGTGACCTCCTGCCAGCGGGCGTTCGACACTTCACGTGGCCTCAAGGTGCACATGGCCTGGCACAAGCGTCGTGGTGACGTCACCACCACTTCGTGGCGAATGGCGGTTGTTGTATCTGGTTGTGTGTATGTCTTGCTATGTGTGTGCGTGTGTGTATATCTGGCTGTGTGTATGTCTGGCTGTGTGTGTGCGTGTGTGTATGTCTGGCTGTGTGTGTGTATGTCTGGCTGTGTGTGTGCGTGTGTGTATCTCTGGCTGTGTGTGTGTATGTTTGGCTGTGTGTGTGTACGTCTGGCTGTGTGTGTGCGTGTGTGTTTGTCTTGTCTGGGGGGAGCGATAGTGTAGTGGTTAGCGCGCTGCGCTATGAACCCGGCGACCCGGGTTCGATTCCAGCTCACGGCCAACACCGGTGACGATTATCTGAACCGGGCATGGACCTCCCCTAGCTCGACTCAGCCTCAAATGAGTACCTGGTGCGGTGTGTAAACATTGCCACTAGGGAGACAAAGGCGGTCGGGCGTGGTGCTGGCCACCCACCCCCTCGTGTACCGTTCCAGCCTTCTTAGGTACTTGCTAACAACACTTGCCCCTACAGTCTAAGGCTATATGGGGGATCTTTGTTCTTGTCTGGCTGATATGCCCACTTTTTCTTACCCAATTTCGTGGAGCTCTCATTTGTCACAGGCTTACCTCTGCAAAAGAAGAGAGACTGTGTCAGTGCGCTTTATCTGATGAAATTAAATTAGTTGTTTTTCTGATTTGTTTACTTTTGCTATACTTTGCACTCCTATTGTGTTTTCTGTATTGTTTGTTGTAACTTTCTGTCCTAGCCCAACTGGACATATGTGAAAAAGAGCTTTAAAGCTCATCGGATTCCTCCAGTATAAATACATATTCCGATTCAATGCTCGCGAAACGTGGCCGACTCAAAAGGCACATCTGCGTCGGTTTGAAACATTCAGGCAAGCCTCCGCTACGATCCATCCTTGGTTTAACCAGGCTGGATTGCGTTAGCTCACATATCCTTAAAAGATCTGGACACAGTCCAATCGGTGAGTTCCTCCGGCAGGCAAAAGCTGCGTTGGCTCGCTCATGTAGGGCGCATGCCCAGCCACCGCATGGCCAAGCGGCTTCTGTTTGGCCGGATAGAGGGGGCTAAGCGTGCGCGGCACGGGCTCGAGAAGAAATGGAACGATGTGGTACGGGAGAATGTTGAGCTGAGTGGACTTGCCGTTTGCTGGTACTATACTAGCGGTGTCAAGATCGCCCTTCAGCAACAGCGGAGGGCAGATGAGCGACGCTCACAACGGGCAGAGCGCCTGGGGGTTAAAACGCAGAAAGTTGGCACAGATGGGAGCACAGGTGGTACATCTGCCAGCGATCTCGGACAGTAAACCCATGGCAGCTGGGCAATGGCGGATCCAGGATTTTCAGGTAGGGGGGCAACCCCTCCAGCAATGAAAAATGATAGAGGAGTTGTTAGTAAGTAAGGAGTTGTTAGTAAGTAAGGAGTTGTTAGTAAGTAAGGAGTTGTTAGTAAGTAAGGACTTGTCCCTTGCTTTTTATTCGACGCGTGTGCGGCGATGGCACAGCCATCGATCGAGGGTTGAATTCGAACCGCGTTGTGTGATCGGCATCGCGCTCGCTGAAGGTGATTGCCTTCAGGGAAGTCGTGGACTCTGTATACACGCAACTGCGCACAATTCTGTGAGTCACTTATAACCGCTTTGCCGTTACTTATTGCCAATTATGGACTCAGACTATTGTCCTATCATCTCATAGAGTCCCTGGCCACGTAATAATATGCTACACAGTGGCAGTGGGGGTCGCAAAATGCCGATTTATTACTAATAAACCCCCATTATCCGATCGAAATTAGGGATTTCGATCGGATCATTGGGGGGGGGGGGGCACGTGCCACCCCCCCCACACTGGCTCCGCCAGTGCATCTGAGTGTGTCCCGTGACTTCCTACCATAGAGCCTTCGACACTTTACGTGGCCTCGAAGAGCACCTAGCCTGGCACAAGCACCGTGGTCACGTTACCGCCACGGCGAATGGCAACTGTTGTTATTATATCCGTCGCTATCCATGCTCTTGGCGAGTCATATGCGAACCGCTCCTGGTCCACCCCTCGGTCGACTCAGCCTTAATGAGTACGTGGGGCGGTGTGTTGAAGATCAGCACGAGGGAGACAAAGGCGGCCGGCCGTTGTGTTGGCCACATCACTCCCTAATAGGTGCGCCGTGCAGGCCTTCATAGGTACTAGCCAACAGCTCTTGTCCCACCAGCCCGTTAAGGCTACAGGGGGGATCTTTATCTGCGCAGTTGCTCCGTCCGTTCGTTCCCACCACTCCACTTGTCTCGTCCCCCCCCCCGCCTCTCACTCACCGCCTAGAAATGTCGCTGGGCCGGTCCGATCCCAGCCGGTCTTCCATATCGCCGTGACTGTTTTCATAACTGTCTGTCTATGTGACCGACTGTCTGACTGTCTGTGCGACTGTCTGTCTGTCTGAGTCACGACTGGCCGTGTGTTGCGCTACCTCCGAGCCACCAGCCACAGGATCCGGACTTCCTCCATCCAGCCATTCCTGACTCAACTCGGGACAATGGACAATGGCCAAGGTCTAAAGGGTTGGAGGGGGGGGGGGCTGACCCACGGAGGGATCAGGATCGTGTGCGGTCGCAGATGTCCCCTCCACGACACTTCAGGACCTGAGCTCGAGTCTCCAACGAAGTCGGGATTCTATGGGGGGGGACCCGAAATCTCGTGCCCCTCAATGACTGCCCCCCGCCCCCCTAAGTCGTGTGCTGGACAGGCACTCAAGTTCAAGCTGAAGAGGCTGCGTGGTCATTGCCGCCGATGGCATCGCAGCCAGGTCCTGCAGATGCTGCACGGGCGATGCCCGGCGAACGAGGAGGCCCCGACAGCCTCACCCCCACTGAGGCTGTGGTAATGAGTGTCTGCCCCTCCCTCCCTCCCTCCCCCCTAAATGCATCGAGTAGTGCCCCCTAAGTGGGGATCGGAGGTGGGAGGGAGGGGTCCGCTGCGCCACTTCGCCAAATGTGTAAAGTTCGGTTCGAGCGGCTCCATCTCTCCCCCTCCCCATGCCGCTCCTTGCACCCCCCCCCCCAAACTCCATCCCATCCCTCCCACCCTTCCCCCTCCCTCTATTCAGTTTTCTCCCACCCCAACCCCTTCATCTCCTCCCTCGCTCTCTCTCTCTCTCCCTCCCTCCCTCGCTCCCCTTCGACTACCACCGCGCCATCCCTCGCTCGCGCTCTCCCTCGCGGTGGTGGAGGCGCGCGTAGTCGGCAGTGAACGGACCAACGCGAACCTCGCGCCGAGGCTCCTGGTAACCGAGGCTCACTTCCACCCGGGATAAATTCCGCAGGGAGAGAACTTCTGGGCGCTGCACCGACTGCGACGATGGCCGTTCAGCTGCTGGTGAACACGTGCGTGGCGTTTCTCATCGTCTCGCTCGCAGGTGAGGAGGGCACAGAGCGGCACAGGCGTGAGAGACCGTGGTATGCAGAGCCGTGCAGGTGCGCAGGCGTGAGAGTTCGTGGCGTGTACAGGTGTGCGCGCGCGCGCGTGCGTGTGTGTGTGTGTACAGGTGTGGGGGGGGGGAGGTAGTGTAGCAGTTAGCGCTACGCTGCGCAACGAACCCGGCGACCCGGGTTCGATTCCAGCTCACGGCCAACACCGGTGACGATTATCTGAACCGGGCATGGACCTCCCCTAGCTCGACTCAGCCTCAAATGAGTACCTGGCGCGGTGTGTAGTAAACATAGCCACTGGAGAGACAAAGGCGGCCGGGCGTGGTGCTGGCCACCCACGAGAAATGAAGTGGTTGGCGATGGTGGTGGTGACGGTGCGTGGAATAGCGGTTGATGTAAAGTGACACGAGTGTATTGATGGTGGCGGTGAACATGCGGAGTTGGGGACAGGGAAGGCGGCGTCAGCACGAGTGGGGAGGACAGCGAGGGGAGAAGTGAGGGTGCTCAATGGAGAATAAACACGTGGGGGTTTAAGAGAAGATTGGAAGGCAGTGCGAGTTGGTGATTGTTTTTTTGACGTGCAATGACAGTCGATTCCAGGGAACGGGGGGCGAGGAGAGAGACAGCGAAACCCCTTGCACCTCGCCCCAACCCGCACTCACCAGCTGAGTGAAGTATGGGGCCATCCATTTAGTACGTACGCATGGAGGGGGGGTTAACCCAAATGCGTACGCTTGCGTATGGGGTGTCTACTGACAATGTTCGTACGCATAGGAAACGGGGGAGGGGGGGGGGGGTGAAGCCTCGATAATAATTTGTCTACATTGGCCTTCAAATGAGTTAGATAGTCCGGCGGTGGACTATCTGTTTGCTTAAACACGTTAATATTATTAATCCTTGATGGTTGCTGCGTGGATTAAATATCGGCCCTTCTATAGGATTTGGGGGGGGGGGGTGCGTCAGGCGTACGTACGCAGGTGGGGGGGCGGGGTGTAAAAAGTACGCGTCCGTACAGGGATGGGGGGGGGGAGGGGTCTGGTTTTGACAGATTTTTGCTGACCTACTCAATGGATGGCCCCTATGGTCGACAGTCGCCGCGACCGACGTGCACTGGAAGGCCACCGTCGGGAATCCGTATGACTTTCATGTTCAGTGTACTCATCGTGAGCCACGGCCTCGTCCACTGCTGGATGAATATCTTCCACGAGCCATCGCCAGCCTACACAGCTCTGCGAAGCCACAATCCAGCTGACTCCAGCGCATGAGCGAGCCCATGTCCATCATATCGGCCTCTGCGGCCGTCTGGAACGCTCTTCCTTTCGATAGTAGGAAGCCACTGGAGCTATGCACTTTTAAATTATCTAGATTGAAAACTAATTTCTTCAAGAAATGTCTTTCGTGTTTAGTTTGTTGTCCTTTCCCCCGCATCTCCGATTAGCACGGTTGGCGACGTACGGTGCGAAAGAAGTTCTACACACACACACATACACACATCACTCCATCCCTGCTCTGTGGTGATGCGACGACCCAGCTTTGTGCTTTGTCCCCTGACCCATGCCCTCCTCTTCCACTCCCTCCGCGTCGTTTGCGAGCACGCATCTCTTTCACGCCGCTCTGCACACCACGCACACACACAAAACACTCTTTCAGCTTTCGTTGCGTTTGATTTGTCCACGTGTTCAAAGCAAACCCACAGGACCCAGACACGCCTACGCTAATTAGTCAGAGGCCACTTAACACGGACGGTGTCAAGAGTCAGACATTGCTTGTTACTTGGTTCCCCGTGCAAACACAATGCCTGGGGGTGCCTCGTTAAGCTCCACTGGAGCTTCGATCACTCGTAAAGCATCGCGGCCAGCCTCCAACTCATTCTCAACTAGAAACTATTTTTAATTATCTTACCACTGAGCTACGGTAAGTTCTTTTTCAGAAGCGACCTCGCCACAAATGTTAAGTTCAACGAAGTGGCTGATCGTCACGTGTGAATTTATAGCAGCGATAGTGTTAACGTCTCGCCACCGTGGCGCTCCGTTCATAGCGGCGTGGAATCGCATCTGCAGCTGTAGCTCCGTGCACCTAAAGCGGCTCTTTTACGAGTTGCAAGTTCAGGGCTGGTGGGACGCGTGTGTGATTCTACAGCCTCCTCTCCCCTCCACGGAAATATTATGTTGTTATTTAGATAGTTGTTCAGCTTTGTTTACCCACGAAAACCTCACCGACTTTTTTCAGGAGGGTCCTGCCAAGTTTTCGCAGTAGGTGGCCGATGGTTAATGTGTGAATTCCCTGATTGAGTAATTTGCGGTGTCAATTTTCAAATATAGGCAAATGTGGATCATGGCGCCGACCCTACTCTTGTGAATTCCATCACGTGATCTTTAACGTTCACCGTTAAGCAGACGGTGCGTAGTATTATCATTACTGCGGTTAATACACTCACCACAGGATTAACCAGGGCAGTACCGTATTCGAACCGCGAACCCCTGCAACAAGGGGGCGAACGCGCTACCGTGGGGTGCCGACAACGGTTGTCGCTGGCCCCATCGTGACGATTTACTGTCTAGCGGCGGCGATGCCGTGCCCACTTCCACGACTGCCGAGAGCTTCTTCAGCACTTGGGAGCGAACGGCGCAGCAGTGGCGAGCGACCCCGCCGTGCAATCCAACAGCGCGCCGGAGCGCCGTGGACACCCAGAGAGGCGGTGTCCTTCTCCGGGTGCCCATGTCAGCCGGCAGGTGCGGCTGGCATAAGTGAAGCGACTCCTTGCCAGTCTTGCGATCGGATCGTGTTTGAATTGGCTAAGCCTGCCGACCCTGGCATTAACGAAATGGTGGTTTGGCTAGAGGACTAGTGGCCAGCTCCAATATTTAGGGCTTACAGGAGGGCAGTTGTCATTGGCGCAGTCAGTCTCAAAGTCAAGTGAAATTGTGGCTGTTTGCCAGAATGTGTGACATGTAGCCGCAGGGCCGCTGGCACCACAGCACTGAAGAATGCCACTGGCCACAGCCGGCTGCCAGCGCGAGTAAACATTGATGGGTCAGTGGGTCACCCTTGTACGGAACGGCGATGTTTCCTTCCTCCGTCACTTCAGATGCACGATCGCTGATGGTCGATCTGGGGGGGAGGGGGGGGGTGTATGCCGAGACTTGGCCCACAACCTCTGTGTGGGTGTTTTTTTAACCTTTAATTGGAATGTTTATGTCGGACGCGTTGTACACCTGTGGGAATCTTGATGCAAATCGGTGGCTCACCTGCATCCTTTAAAACAAAACGCACAAAGTCGTGTTCGCGCAACGGAAGCTGGACAAAGCTTTAAGTCGATGCAATTGTGTTACTCTTGAGATGCTGGAGTTTGGTTCGAGTTTGGTAACGGTTTGACAGAGCTCGCATTCACTCGGGTGGAACAGTGTGTCCGCGCATGCCTGATTATGTACGGTCCGGTGAAGTCGTGCACGATGCCTCGGGAGATTACGCGACGCAGGGGGTCGTCCCGTGGCGCAAGGGGCCGTGCCCGGGACGCAGGGGGCCGTTCCGCGGCCCCGCTGCGACAAGGCCTCAACAATCCGGGCTTGGCCTCGCGTGGCACCACACGCCAGACGCGGCGGGGGGAACCTACGGCCGAGGCGGGAGACTAAAACCCCCGGGGAGTTTTGAGAGGCGATGCCCTCCTATCCAACATCAACGTCGTTCTCGTTGCAGGGGTCGGCATCCCATGGCTGCGGAGCCGCATGCATGTAGCTCTTTAAATAACTCATTCGTGACGTTATTCACGTGCATTACGGCTCTTGAAATATTGAGGTTTAAAAAAAATACCCAATTCTCGTTATGATGACAAATAAGAAGAGGTTTTACTCTTTCTGGCAATGAAACAGGTGTTAAGATGTTCAAATACCACACAGATACCTTTTCCAAGGCATCAAGTCTGCATTAACCACACGTACTTGTGGTGAACATGCAAACACACATGCTTTGATAATATATGGGGCATTGTCTTTGAAACTGATTGGCCTACACCAGAGACAGCCTTCTTTAGGGCCTCGTCTCACCAGTGTCAGAGCCAGAGAACTCCAAAAGGCGGACAGTACAAAAGCAATGCACGTATGAATGTATCCATAGCTCGATTTCAGCAGTTCTATCTATGGGACCTTTTTACCAGTATCCATAATGATGACAAATAAGAATAGATTTCTATTTAAAGCTTTCGTGACTGCGGGGATTCATATTCTTGGTTCTTTCGGTAAAGTCACGTAGAAAGGTAAGAATTCATTTATTATTATTTTATATTTTTCCCTTCTACGTGACTTTACCGAAAGAACCAAAAATAAGAATAGGTTTTACCCTTTATGGCATTAGTGGTTGTCAACCTCTGTTCTCGTGTGACTGACCGGCGGTGAGGCGCGGGTCACGGGGCTCCAGACGTGAGCTCGTGTTATTATGAAGCCACTGGAAGCTCTGCACTTTAAAATCTAGACTGAGAAACTACATTCTTTCGTGACTGATTTTTGTGTTTAGTTTGTTCTCCTTCCCCCCGGCACCTCCTATTATCACGGTTGGCTACGTACGGTGCGAAAGACGTTCAACATACAATCGTACAAGGTTGGGGCACGGCGAGGTTGGCAGTCAATTCTGCTGCTCAGTTTAACACGTAGTAGGCTTTCGCGACCGATATTATGCACAACAGATGTTGTTGGCTTAGATCACGTGAATACAAATGTGTCGTTGAACCTGCCACCACCCGACACAGTCAATTCGGACCATTTGTCACGTAAGCAAAACGTGGCCAATTCGTTACTAGCACAGCACACCGGTGTGTTGGAGAGTAAACCCACAACATTTGCAATTCGTGTACGACGTTTCGCCAGCAATTGCAGCTAGCATCATCAGGTGACAGCGAGAGACGTGGAGAAATCCACCTCGCTTCGGTGTGGACTAGAGGGATGAACGTGATGTCGTCACAAGTGCTGTGGCGAACGGGTGGGTGGTGGGATAGTCACGGTGTGGGCTTCGCGTTGTGGCAGGCGCGGCGTGACACCAGACCGCAGCGGGATACGTGCTGGGCGATGCCGCAGCGCTCCATCACAAACCCCGTCAGCTCAGTCGTCAATGTGAGACTTGACGTGAAACTAAAACCTCGCTGACGGATATATTTTAATTCTAGAATTAATCTCGCAGATAACCAGAGTTCATTTTACCGGAAACCATGCTGACGTACGTCAAGAGATAATTTTGTTGACATTACAAGTAACATCATTGCGATTGACTTATTCGATATCCATATTAACGCACGGTCCATTTGAGAGGTAGAGCCGGGTCCGAGCAGGGCAAGCCACGCCTGTACACGTGCAGCCCCGTTCTTAGTCACTCCACTACTGGATGACGGCCTTCCCCACACGCCGTGCGGGGTGAGCGGGCTGGGTTATCTGAGCACGCTTCAGCACGCTGGATCTCAAGAGCGGCCTCGTGATGACCGTGGAGCGTGTACCGTGCATCGTGTCGCAACAACCGTGGATTTGTCCGCACTGCCCTCTCCCGCTCGCCACCGATCTCGCGCAGCCTGTGGCAACCCTGTGTGCGTGCTGGTCACGTGCCGCCACCCGGGCTCAAGGCTGCTTAGATTGTCAGATCTGGCGAGATTGGACGCGAGATGGGGCGCATTCCTGGCGCTTTGGCCAAAGCAAAGCTTCGCGGTACAGTAATTCAATGGAGCGGCAGGGGTGCGTCGTGGTAACGCTTCTGTCTCAAAGCCAAACAAAAAAAGCGCATGGGGTTGACTCCCGACCTGTGCGCCTTTCTGTGTTGGAGTTTGTATCTTCATCCACAATAGAGGCTTTTTTTTGGATAGATCGCGTAAATATACAAATGTAGCCAATTAGTGAGGTTTGTCACGTAAACAAAACGTGGCATTTAGTTACTGCTTCAGCACACCAGTGTGCTGGAGAGTAAACCAACAGCATTTACAATTTGAGAACGACGTTTCGCTTTTGATTACAACCAGCTCCATCAGGCAACTTGCCAGAATTGCGAACAAGTCGTCGTGTTTCGGTTTTAAATAGGGGAAAGGTGACGTCGCCAGCTTATTACCAGCACTCTCGATGCTGTCCTGCCGTCTCCCGAGCAGAAAGACCCAAAGAGGCCGGGGTCCGTAGCCGTGCCCCCTGAAGCTCTGTGCTTGGCAGGGGTAAGCATAACCCGCGTCTTTACCATTGCGCAGGGCCAGGCCGGGCCAGGCCGGGCCAGGCCGGTCCTTGTGAACCTCGACACCTCTTTCTGTGGGTCGAGGGTCAGCGAGGTTGACTGTGTTTACAAAGCTCGTTCGATTTTGCGCGGCACGTGCGCGAGATCGTTCCTGCTTCTTTAAAGCCGCGGGATGATCCTGTAAAAATCGATACATCTCTAAGCAGACGTTTAATGGGCCCGCAAAGGCACATTTGCGATTTCAGTGTGCGCTACTAGTGAATAAATAATGCGTTTGTGCGGTGTGAGTGAGCGAACGAGCGAACGAGCGAGGCTGCAGTGGCTGCCGGCTTTTAGCGAGACCCTGAACGGTCGTGCGTGCGGCGAATGCGGCTGTGAGGTTCATTTGGGAACCCGGTTTTCGACCTTGTCTCGTTCATGGTCCAGAGCAGATATTGGCTACCGTCGAAGGTAACAATACTTTATTTATTTAAGTGGCCAATAAAAGGACGTTTATTTGATAGCTCACCAACGTCAAACGGTGCTTCACTGTTGGTGGAACACAATTGGAACCCGCTCTAAGTGATGCCATCTTGGGTGGTACTGATGAGTGAGATCAGCTGCTCCGGTGCTCGTGGACCACTTGGTCTGCGTCAAGCCCGGCTGCTCGTCACCGTGGTGGTACGGGTAGAAGGGGCCACTAGGGGACTGCACGCGCCCGCTGCCGTGGACACCTGCATGCGACTCCTGGCACGTGCCTGCGTGTGTAGTCTGTGGCGGGAGCGGTGGTGTAGCGCGATACGTATCCGGCGACCCGAGTTCGATTCCCGCTCACTGGCCAACATCAGTGACGATTATCTGAACCGGTCCTGAGCCTCCCCTAGGTGGACTTAGCCTCAAATTAGTAATTGGTGTGGTGCGTAAAAAAACATTGCCACTGGGGAGACAACGTGTTGCTGGCCACCCACTGCCTCGTGTGCCGTTCTGGCCTTCATAGGTGGTGCTCGCTAGCAGCACTTGCCCCAACAGTATGGTAAGGTTATACGGGGGATCTTTGTCTTTGTGGTCCAAAGCTGTACTGAGTGGAGGCGCAGCGGTTTTACGCACCGCGTTTCGATCCCGATAACCTCCGTTCGATTTCCCACCGCGGCTACGATCAGCAGCAGTGATACCTGAACTTGATTTGGGTCTGCCCCCATTTCGGTATGAGTACCTTGAACATCACCACGGGGGAAAATAAGGCGGTTCGGTGTATTGCTGACCACATCCGTGTACCGTGTCGGCCTTAATAGGGGCTTGTTCACAGCACTTTGCCCAACAAGGTGAAACCACGTGACCGTGTCGCGTGCGTTAGCACCAACAACGCAAACTATAACAATTACCCAAGAGGCAACATCTCAGACCAAGACCAAGACTCTTCTTCGTGTTACGCACACAAGGGACGTTGTCCAAAAAGTTCCAAAAAGCGCAAGCTTCTTCTTCTTCCATTTAAGGGCAACGGGTGCGGCGTGTCGTGCACATCCAATAGATCTTTGTCCCCGACGCTTGTAAAACAATCCTGCGCGGCCACTCCTCCTGCAGGGTCGTTCTGTGCGTGCGTGCCGAGTGATGGGCGGGGCTCGAGGACGTCGCCCCGTGCTCCTTGCTAAAGGGCGGCGTCGACCCCGCGGGCTCGCACATCGGGGGCCACGTCCCCAGACACAGAGCGAGAGAGGAGTGGGATTGGGGAACGTTTTTCAAGGCGTTTTTCAGTGACTCGCATCTAGGTGGTGGTGGTGGGGGCCGGCGGGCGGGCGGGCGGGCTGGGGGGGGGGGGGTGACATCGCCATCGCTATAATCCTCGAATCGCAGGAGGCTGAGGGTTCGCGTGTTTTTCTGTCAAAGGGGAGATGATTGGGGGTTGATCTCGGCCACGGCTGACCGCGATGTGGCTCAGGCGCCCGTTTCTGGAGTTTCCACAGCACACCTCCAATTCGTCTTCTTTCGTGTGGCATTGTAAGCAACGGTTTGTATCGATGTCATCGTTGATGGGCACTCGCACGCAGGTTCGGCTTGTCCATGGATGAGGATATTTACTTAGCCACACTGGGTCCGCGTGACTCGCTCTCCGGAGCTCCCTGCAACGAGGATATGGCACCGATTTCAATTGAGTTTTTGTTGTTACATAGGAGAGGAAACTATAGAAACCCAGAAACATCCCACCACGCATATCGAGGGATTCACATTGAATGGACCACGCGGATTGGTGATCACGATTCCACTTCATGTACACTCCATCTCTTGGCTACTTCACAGCCCAGCGGGTTTGGGAGTGTCACACGACTGCGCTTGATCCACTAAGCGATTGATACCCAAAGCTCTGGATCATTGACGGGCGCCCTCTCACCCGGCTAGCGAGTTGATACGTGGGGTTCTGCCCCGATTCTGCCGCCCTGACCGGCGGACACAACGTGTAGCGAAGCGCCACCGCTGACAATAACGACGATGGTGGCGTGCGTGGCTGATGATGACGGTGATGGCGTGAGTGGCCGATGATGATTCCCAGGGGCGCAAGCAAAAACGAGCCCCTCCCGTCCGCCCCAGTGCAACCGAGGGCATTCTCAAGAGTCTTGAACAAGCGATATATAAACAAGATTTGTTTTTGTTGAACAGTAACAGAAGAATCGGCGTTAATAAAGGTGTCCCCCCCCACATGCCCCCTTTTCTATTGTGGTTTTGTCTTGCGATATTTTTGTTTGGGTTGTTTAAAGTTCCTCGCTCCGCTCGCAGGCACAATAGATTTTGTTTGGCGGATATCATTAAAAATCTGCGCGTAAACAAAGGGAGCCGCCGAGGGGTCCCGGGGAACACGCGGCCACGGGGGATGGATACAGTATGCGGGGCTCGCGCGCAGCAATGGGCTCCCTGTGTTTCGTGAGAGCACAGTCGCCCTGTTTGTGTAGCGGCGTGGGTGGGGAGGAGGCGGACGGGCGGGCGGGCGGGCGGGCGGGCTGGTGGGGAGTTGTCTAGGGTTGCAGGTCGCACGGTGATCAGAGCGCGCCTCCTTCTTAAATCTCTTCTCATCGCGCTCCCTCCGCTCCTTATCAGCGCCAAGCGGAGCCTGGGACCGGGCGCCCCACCCCGCACGCCCCCCCCCCGCACGCATGCCCCCCCCCCCGCATGCCCCCCGTTAGCTCCACCCCCCCGCATGCCCCCCCCCCGCATGCACTTCAAACTCGCGTGGGGCGCGCGGCGCTCGCCGTGTTTTCGTGCCGCGTTGGCGGCAGGGAGTTGGTGGGAACTGCGTGGTTGGGTGTCGGAGGCAGGGCGCTGATCTCGATGGTGCCACTCGATAACGCCCAGCGGCATTCCGCCGCTGCCGCCACCACAGCTGGCAACAGCAGCGGCAGCAGCAACGCAAGCGAAGCGTCGCCCACTCGCAAAAGCTAAATGCGGGTCCACCCCCCTCCCCGCCCGATTCTACTTTTATTGAACTCGGAACCTATTTTGTCTGCTTCATCAAAGTTGTTTACTTTTCTAGATAGTGCCGCGACGTGATTGGCTCCTCGCAGGGAGGTTGGGGGGGGGGGGGTGTGGGGGCTGCCTCTGCGCGCCGATTATCGTGCCTGGCGCGGGTGTTAGGACGCGTTCGGTGAGCCGGGTGGGTGCGGGACGCTCGCAGGTGTCTCGGCTGCGGTTGTTTGTCCCGAGCTCAGCCTGAAGAATGCACGGCCGGAGGGGGAACCGAAGCCCATTGTCGAACAAACGCACCCGTGCCGTGTGGCGTAAGATCTGCATCGCGACGTTGGGGTGGGGGCCTCACCTGTACGGGGGGGGCTGCTTCCGGCCTCGACTGCCGTCAACCTCGCTTCCTATTGAATGCTAACACAGAACACCCCGACGCCCGTCGCACGGAGGACGAATGCCCATTCGGCCATCATCTCGACGCCCACTGGGCCGGTGCCACCGCGCGTCCACGAGTGCACATTTGTGTGCTCGTCGGTCGCGCTGTCCTCCCCCTTGGTGGGACGGCAGCAGTTGGGAGTCGGAATCTGGCACGGGTCGGGGAAACCGATGCGCGCCGTATCACAATCCGTGCGTGCTCGCGTGCCGGTGCCGCCTCTACCCCCCCCACCTCCCCCACGTGTGAGCTCCACGTGAGCGTTTAATTTCGGGCAGCACCTGGGGCCAGATCGTGACGCGGTGCGGCGCGGGGCGCGTGGAGGCGCCGCAGCCGCCGCCGCTGCGCCCCCATCTCGTGTGCTCAGCCTCTGCTCTGCGGCGATTACGCGAGGATTGATGGCGCAGCGAGGAGCATCCTCACACAGCTGCGCTCCCCAGCGCGCGCGTCTTAACCGTCACCGGGGGAGGTGGGAGGGGGATGCGGTGGAAATTGATACAAATTGAGCAGAGCGAACGATGTGTGCAGAATCTCCCCCCCCCGACTCGCCCCATCACCCTGCGGCCGTGCTGTGCTTAGGCGCCCGCAGGAGTGGTCCGTGCGGTTTCCCTCCACAATCCCCTCTGCCGTCTCACTCCCCCCACCTCTCTCACTCGCCCACTCCCCTCTCACGCCACACTCTCCCGTTCTCTCTCTCTATCACTCCTCTCACTCACTGTCTTAGTCCAGGAGAAATTGTCGGTACTACCTGAGGTGGAATAAATGTAACGGTTACAATGGAACAATTCATTGTTATTGGCCACGTAAATAAATCAGTACTATTAACATTGTGTTACCTTGGGTAACAATTTTTTTACTCTTGCCCATGACCTCTCTCATTCTCCCTCTCCCTTCTCACTTGCCTTATCTCTCACTGTCCCTCTCCCCTCCCATTCACTCCTGCTCTCTCTCTCTTTCACAATCTCATCTCACTGTTCTCACTCGTTCCTCGTGGAGATAGACGGCAGCTCATGTGGCCCCTCTCTCATAACCCCCCCCTCTCCCCTCTCTCTCTCTCCTGGCCATGTGGAGAGAATGCACGGGACAGGCCTTGCGTGCTCCGTCTCCCTGACACAGGCACAAGTGCTGTCACGGGCCCCGTGACTCATTGCAGAGCACAGTGTACGCACTGTTAGCCCTCATTGACTGCTGCAAAGAGCGTTCGCGTCCCCCTATCAGGCCTGGGGTTGGGCCGTTCCGTTTAGCGCGGATGGCTACGTACCCTGCGAAAGAAACTCAACGTACAATATATTTATGTTCAGCTGCTCAACGCTGAAGCCA
Organism: Petromyzon marinus; assembly: GCF_048934315.1. Classification (NCBI taxonomy): domain Eukaryota; kingdom Metazoa; phylum Chordata; class Hyperoartia; order Petromyzontiformes; family Petromyzontidae; genus Petromyzon; species Petromyzon marinus. The sequence continues at coordinate 2,020,242 of NC_133700.1, read as the reverse complement.
CGAGCGCCCCGTGGCACCGACAAGCCACGGAACGATGGGACTGTGCCACCGGGGATGTGTCCTGAAATAAGCCGTGCCTTGAATTGGGGGGGGTTGGAGGCATCGCCCTGTCGGCCCGGCTTGTAGACGTCAACTCCAACTCATCTGGCAGATTGTTTACGCTGGGCTGAATGGGTCGTGGCAACATACGGCTGCTTCGTGACGCTGTTTATGAAGGACCGCCGCCTCCGATTCATCGACCCATTGCATTGGGGCTCTTGAAATATTGAAGGGGGTTTAAACAAAAAACGAATTCGAAAAAAATTGGCCCGTCTTGTTATTTTGGTTTGTCGATCCCTGGTTCGCGGCACGTGCCTGTTGGCTCACTCCACAAGGCTGAGCCGCTGAGTTCATGAGTCACCTCACACTGCACGAAGGAAAATCAACGCGCCCTCATTTCTTATTTGTTATTCCATACGTGCCTCGACTACCGTGTCCAAATACGCCCACAACATCGATTTGACATTTTAATAAAAAACAATTTTTAGGACTCGGACACACGTTGCGAACCTAGAGCCAGTTTTAAGTTTCGGAGCAAAAAAAAAAATTGCACCGAGTTCACCTCGTGAAAGTAGCGAACTAAGCTGAGACCTCGAGCGCGAGGGAGCGTGACCGTGCCTGGCGTGATACGACGGAACGGGTCGTGTACTTTCCTCTGCGCCGCGCTAGAAATTACATTTCACCATTCTTCGCCTCGGGCGTGGCCTCGGGCCCTTCAAACCGGTGCCAGTACAATTACGCACTTTTATGGAAAATATTCAACCGTTGGGCTAAATTTAGCGGCACGCCACTGCCTCACTTCAAGAAGACGGCGATTGTTTTTGGAGGGAAACTTTGGCGCGCGCGGAGCGGGGCGACGACGGAGCCTTGGGAGCCCGGTTCTTGAGAAACGTCGATGCGAAGATTCTCCTGAAGAAGCTCCCACCCAGCACTTGGAGCGGGAACTTCGAGACGCGAAGCCGAACGACGCACCAGAGAGCTTCAGGTCGATCTGACAAACAAAGCGCACGGGTATTCAGAATGGCATGCATGACAGCGCCTCAGCCTTGCTCAGACCACCAGCTCAACAGCATTGAGCGTGTGGCCCGTTTGTCTGCTACTAGCTAGTCTTCACCTAGCTAGTCTTCACCTGCGGCTGCTGATAGTGGGGGGGGGGGGGGGGGGGGCGGGTGCATTTTGCATCCTTCCCTTTAACCTTTAACGGCCGATCGCGATGGTGATGACGCTGGTTACGATGAGTACCCGGCGTGCGGTGACACGGCTGCGATTCGGGATTCGTGAGCATTCTGAGTTCATGTTCCACACACTCAGAGCACTCCTCTGAGACGCCCCCCCCCCCCACCCCCCGCCCTCCGCCCCGCCAATACACGAGAGCCGACAGCGAACAGCACCTCAGCGCCTGCCTAAAAGCAGAAGTGCGTGAGCGGCAATAAACGTCCCGCGCTCATCTCCTTTCCGCCACGCTTTCCCTCTCTCTCTCTCCGCTACGATTCTTCGCTCGGCGTGCGTGTTTCACCTCGCGTTTGCCGCGGCCCTGCAGCCCGCTGCCTGTCATGCTCCGCCCCAGCGCCGTGGATTCTACGCCGGGATTTGGATTCCAAACCGGTGAACCCCCTGACCCCTGACCCCGAGGGGCGAGCGGCTTCTGCCTTGTGGAATGCCCGAGGCGCCGGCGTCCTGAGTGAGCTTCTTTGCCACCCCCCCCCCCCCTAAACCAAGGTAAACTTTTCTGTTGCCTCGCTATGCACGCCCGCCCGCCCTCGTGGTGGCCTGTGACGCACGGGCCCTACGTGAATTTGTGATTCACCGGAGAGTTTATTTGCCAAACGAACTGAAGACACGAGGAAAGGCACGCATGTTCTCGTGCCAGCCTTGGCCTCATGCTTCCCATCACCCTGGAAGGCAAACGTGTCAAGCGACGGTGCTTTACCACTACCACCAATATCACCATCACCAACAACATCACCACCACCATCACCAACAACAACCGCCATTCGTCACGAAGTGGCGGTGACGTCACCACGATGCTTGTGCCAGGCTATGTGCACGTTGAGGCCACGTGAAGTGTCGAACGCCCGCTGGCGGGAGGTCACGGGGCAGACCCAGGTGCCACGGGTCGACTGAGATGACTGGCTGATGCACCACCTGTGCTGTGCCCCCTACTGTGCCAACTTGCTGTGTTTTAGCCACCCGGCACTCCGGTCGTTGTTGTGAGCGTCGATCCTCCGCCTTCCGTTATTGTTGGAGGGCAACTGCCTCCAACTGCCCAGTAGCGTCCTTCACGAGCCTCCTCCACAGAGGCCGATCTTGACACCACTGGTACCAGTCATCGGCAAGTCCACTCAGTTCTAGATTTGAAGCTTTCGTGACTGCAAGGATCCATACTTTGGTTCTATTCGGTAAAGTCACGTAGGTAAAAAATAAAACAACAAAAATCACGACGTTTCGGCCACAACACAAGCGGCCTTCATCAGGTGAAGGGACCAGACTGTCTCGAAGACTGCGCTGGAGTGAAACAGAGCCAAGCTCAGACCACGGCCTTTAAGCTGTGTGAGAGGGATTAAGGTGAAGGAACAAAACTGTCGGGATGACAGAGCTCCAATGAACGCTGGGTGAGAGAAGTGAGGCACCCCGACAAAGGAGTTTACACATCAAGCAGGAGAATTTAGCATTGAAACAGCCGAGGGACCAGCTTATGGCTGGTCACAGAAATAGCGATGTTAAAGTCAAAGCCCACACATCCACAGAGGCACCTAGTACATGGGCGCCAAAGGAGCCGCGCTACCCAACTATCATACAGCTACCCAACTATCATACAGCAAACCGATGTGAAAAAAACTAAGAACCCACGGGTTTTCATCAGATATTTGTTCACGAGGCCATTCAGATTTACAAATACAGACACAATTTCAACCGAGAAGATGGTTTCAAATTAAGCAACCTTTGGAAAGATGTTCTAATTCGAACCAAACATTAAACTAATTTTCAATGGTACAGTATATTTTTTGAAATAGTGGTACCCCAAACTTTCGCAGCTCTTAAAATTCCCTTTTCACACCATCGAAGCGTATACCCAGTTGCTGTTAATAGCTCAGCTTATTGAAGAATATATTGAGTACATTTATTATATCGATGTAATTTAGACTTAGTTTTTTCACATCGGTTTGCTGTATGATAGTTGGGTAGCTGTATGATAGTTGGGTAGCGCGGCTCCTTTGGCGCCCATGTACTAGGTGCCTCTGTGGATGTGTAGGCTTTGACTTTAACATCGCTATTTCTGTGACCAGCCATAAGCTGGTCCCTCGGCTGTTTCAATGCTAAATTCTGCTGTTTGATGTGTAAACTCCTTTGTCGGGGTGCCTCACTTCTCTCACCCAGCGTTCATTGGAGCTCTGTCATCCCGACAGTTTTGTTCCTTCACCTTAATCCCTCTCACACAGCTTAAAGGCCGTGGTCTGAGCTTGGCTCTGTTTCACTCCAGCGCAGTCTTCGAGACAGTCTGGTCCCTTCACCTGATGAAGGCCGCTTGTGTTGTGGCCGAAACGTCGTGATTTTTGTTGTTTTATTTTTTACCTACGTGACTTTACCGAATAGAACCAAAGAGTAAAGTCCACTCAGCTCCACATCCTATCGTGCTACATGACTCCATCTCCTTTCTAGCCCGTACCGCGCCCGTTTAGCCCTCTCTATCCGGGCGAGCAAAAGCTGTTTAGGCATGCGGTGGCTGGGCATGCGGGCTACATGACCCAGCCAACGCAGCCTTGCCTACCGGAGGAGTTCACCGATGGGACTTTGTCCAGATCTTTCAAGGATTTGTGAGCTCCTCACACAATCCAGCCTGGTTAAACCCAGGATGGATTATCGGCAGGCAACCTAAATATTTCTAACCAGCGAAGTTGTTCCATTAGGGGGGTTCACGTTTCGCAAGTATAGAGAAGGGAGGGAATGACCGTGGCCGAGAAGACCTGAAGCTTTGTGCGGAGTAACAGACCAGGTAGCTTCCACACAGCATTACGCAACCAATGAAAATATAATAACGCTCGACTGATTCGGAGTGAAACCTCTGCTGCCAAACCGGAGCCGGTCACGAGCACACTGCCCAGTTATGGGAAACTCTCCACTCTCTCCATAACTGCCCCATCACCAATTGGGAGTTGTGGGGGTGGAGTTTCCGATGGTACAAAATACCCAGACAGGTGCTTAGTTTTGGTGGGGCTGATAATAAGGCCGCACCTCTTAGTGGCAAACTCCAGGTTCAGCAGAAGTGCCTCCAACTCCTCCTCTGAGTGAGCAGCAATTACCAGATCATCGGTATACATAACGTGCTTGACAAATAGGGAGCCATCCCTTGACCGCACCCGGGCATCGATCAGCCTCCCATTGTATCTGTACAAGATGGAAATTCCTCCGGAACAGCCATCGAATGCTTCACGAACTACGTGGTTGAAAAATATGTTCAATAATGTAGGAGCCAGAGAACATCCCTGTCGCACTCCAAGATGAACAGGGAATGGCTCCAATTCCCGGCCACGTAGTTTTACCTGGGCCCGCTCACCATCATGAAGGTCCTTAATGATCGTGAGCAGAGGGTCAGGGACTCCGAAAGCAGGAAGAATAACCCAGAGCCCAGGTCTACTGATGGTATCATAGGCCTTGACCAGGTCAATAAAGAAGAGTTGCAGGTTTTGTTGGAATTCCCTACACCTCTGCTGTAGCAAACGGACAGAAAATAAGGCATCTGTGCAGGACTGCCCTTTCCTGAAACCGCATTGGGGCTCCGCAAGCCTCTCATCAGTGTGCCGTGCAAGGCGATGTTGATTAATCCTTGCCAGGACCTTTCCCGGCACACTGAGGAGTGAGATGCCCCTGTAGTGGTTACAGTTTGTGCGGTTCCATTCTTAAAGAGGGGGACCATGAGGGCATCATTCCAATCCTGCGGAACCTGTCCAGTGGTCCAGACTGTTGTTATGATGTTATGTAGGGCAGTCTGCACAAACGCCACCCTCCCTCAGCATTTCGCTTGGGAGATCATCTCTGCCCGGTGCCTTTCCTGGATCGCTTTCAGTACTTCCTCAACAGATGGCACCTCAGCCAGCCACTCACAGGGGGTGACTTCGTCTTTTAATATTTGAGACACCGCAGCCTCAGCAGGGACATCACCACTTTGTCCCACGATGTTTTCCAGGCTGAGGGATTTCCCCTCCCCCAGGACCTCACAGAAATGCACAGCAAATTTGCAAACCTGTTCCTAGGGGTCGGAGATTGGATCACCGTTCTTTCCCCTAATGATGGTAATAGGTGTGGTGCTGCAGGATACTTTTTTGATAAAGTTTAATAGCGATTTGTGATCGCGGGCCATTGAGGCAGACTCCATCTCTTCAGTAACCCGCGACCACCACCCATCCTTGCAGTGCCTCACGGCGCTCCGAACCTCCGAGCGAAGGCTGCGGTAAGCCTCCTCATTCTCTGACGTGGCATGCTGTCGACGATGAGAGTGGGCCTGTCACCATCACCACCACCAACATCACCACGCTGTCCTCGCTAATGTTGTCGCCGCTGTAACCGCCGAACGCCGACCGTTTTCAACGGCGAGCGAGTGAGCGGCGCTTACAATGAAGCCAGCTGTCGAGTCGAAACAGCTGACTTTGGGAACGGTCGCTGGGGACAGGAGCAGGCGTGCCTCGCCTCCCGTCCTAATCGTGGTGCGGGCGGCGGTGAGCGGGAGAGTCACCGCTCCATTTCGTCTGCGCGGGCGGGCGGGGGGGGGGGGGGGGTGGCGTTTGGAAAAGAGCGGCGCGAGGAGATGTTTGAAGGGCCCCTTCGCGCCAGGTGCGGCTAATGGCACGCGCTGAGAGATTGGTACGTAACAGTTGTCAGTTACACGCCGCCGCCGCTGCCGGACGCTACACTTGACATTGGGGACGTGGAAACCCTGACGTCTGTTTCGCCGGGCGCCCTAAATGGGGAGGCAGAGGTGGTGGTGTCGGGTTGACTCCTGTGGGAGCCACGAGCAGTTAAATCGAGCAGCGGGGGTCCGGCCCACCGAAGCGAGAGCCCTCGCTGCTTTTTTTGGGCTCCCGCTCACAAATGGGGTCCCCCGTGCTGCCGTTATAGCGGTGCCGCGCGCCGTAGACACGCGTTCTCGTCGAAAGCGCGCCGCTGGCTTACACTTCTTTCTGGCCGCTGAAACTTTCGCCACCCCGGATTGCCGGCCTCCTGAGCCCCCGAGCCCAGCTAGCTGTGGACGACTTTAAACAAATTTGCTCCTTTTGATGGGGGGGGGGGGGGGGAGGCGGGGGGGGGGCGGGCGGCCTCAAATTCTCACTGAATAGTTTCCAGGTCGCTGGTTGGCTTGGAGTAAGCACGTGCCTCGTAGGCACAGCTATATTGAGAGGAATACTGAATGTGGTGTGTCGGGCGCGGAAATTTAATTTTGGCTTGCTGGCCTGGACATATCCAGCTGAGGCGTCACGGTGGCGAGAAGTTAACTACCTCGCCTGGTATGTAGGAGGTTGTGGGTTTGATCCCGACCCTGATGCCTGTATATTTGTAATTTGCATGTTCTCCCCGTGGTCCTGTGGATTTTTCTCCGGCCCCTGCTGTTTCCCCCCCCCCCCCCCCCCACTACGTTTGGAATGACCTTCACGCGTTTAGAGTATTTGGCTGCTATACATCTCTACATGATACGCCACTTCGTTGAGCGATCATTTGTAATAGCCAGGTCGCTTATTAAAAATAACCATAAAGCTCAGTGGGCCTTACCTGGTAAAATAAAACATAGTTGAATTAGTTTTTAAATAGTTTAAAATAAGCCGTAGGCTTTCCACTCATAGCACCGAATGCCCCCAATGCCCTGAATCGATTTTCCATCCCACCTTCACTTCGCCAATGCTCACACAGGGCCTCTCTCCACAGAGCGGGAACAAAACAAAGGGATCCCGTCACTTCCTCTTCTGAGAGACCCCAAGTCCCTCGTATTTCAAGTTCCCAATCACTCATCTCCCATCCACCGTTCCTCTCATCTTTCGGTAACTCTTGCCGGAAATGCAGGTGGCCGTGGAGGAATCGCAGAAGTCACGTGCACAACTGGCTTTGGGGGTGCTTTGGCCCCTTTGCAAAGTGTGGCGGGCAGGCCGCTTGGGGCCACTAAAAGGGTTTTAATTGACGTCTGCCAACAGCTCGGCAAGAGACCGCAACTGCGCGGGGTCTCCCGTGGTCGTGCAAGAGCCGGGGGTCAATGGACCACGAGTCTGACTCGGCAGGTGTTTGAGGCCTCATTAGTGAAGTCAAGGGAACGTCCACGGTGAAGTTGCCACGGTGGAGAGATGTTAAGTCCCTCGCCTGGTATACAGAAGGTCCTGGGTTCGATCCCGACCCTGACGCCTGCTGCTGTATATTTGGTGTTTGCATGTCTCCATCTCCCCGTGGTCACGTGGTTTTCTCTCCGGGTCCTCCGGTTTTCCCCTCCACATTTAGAATCAACATCACGTGTTCAGAGTATTTGGCTGCTATAAATTTCCACGCGATAAGCCTCCGTTGAGCTCTCATTGGTGGCCAGGTCGCTTCTGAAAAAAGAGCTATACAACTCGGTGGGTTTTACTTGATAAAATAAAAAAAGCTGTTTAGTTTCTTTGAGAGGCTGCCGTTACTTTTCGCGCAGGGCGCCCACAACGCGTGGTCACGTTAGGGGCTGGGTTTCACGGTCGCCCCTCGAGCTGAGGCTCTGCCCTCCACTGGGCGAGGCACCGTGGCAGCTCGTCCTGCTTGCATCGCCCCGCAGTGCGTGTCGGGGCGGTGTGGTGGGGGGGGGGTGCAGGGGGCAGGGCTGCACTGCGTCCACTCGCGGTCTCCCGGGGCAATTAAACCCATGGCTTGATGCTGCTGCTGAAATTCGGAAAATTCCCCGTGCCCACGCATTGCTTGTTTTAGCTTTTCCATGAACGCGCAACACAAGACAAATTGTGCGGCATCTGGAGCAGCCCGTGGCTGGCGCATTCGCTTTTAAATAAACACGGCAGTGCTATCTATAGGCGGCGGTGAGCGCGGAGCGTGGTTGAGGTGGGGCGCTGCAGCGGGGCATTTCATAATTTCTCAGTACGTCTCTACGGGAAAGATAAACGGCTCTCTGCTCGTCGATGTTTCTAATTTGTTTCTGGGCAAAGGTCGCTTGCCCGGGCCGGGAAAGAGTTATTCTCAAGCATGGACGAGTGAGAGATATTGCCTGGAACAATGCAAAAAATAGAAAATAACCTCGCCGATTGGATTACATATAAACCACTCAGAAATAGGCGTATTTGCTAAGTCATCATCATCATCATCACAATCCATGGGCAGATAGCCCGCAGGTGTCCACTGCACATTTCCTCATTTTGTTTCCACTTTCCGCCGTCTTGTGTCAACGTCAATCCTCAGTTCTGCATCCATTCCTGACTTAGCCAGCGTATGAACACTTTCCTGCAGTACGACGCAGTTCCTTTCTATCAGATTTATGTCGTCCGTGAATCTCAGGTTATTTATTATTTATTCTTGCATACATATTCTTGTGCCATTGTCCTTAATGGCATCCATCATTCTTTCCAAGTATGCGACGAAATTGTTTGGCGATAATGGATCTCTCTGTCTCGTGCCTATTGTTGTCGGGAACCATTCTCCGATTTGCTGTCCAAACTTTACTGCTGAATTTGACCTTTCACCTATATCCTGCGGAAACTGTCAGTCTTTTCGCAAAGTAAGAAACGCTAACTTTTCATGTTATAATCAAACTCGTCTGAATTCGCAACAGAAAACCCAACACTCGTCTGGCAAACGTTCACTTCAGTGGAAAACAACGGAAAGCTAAATGTTCTTCCAAAAAACACTCGTATTGGATGACAAAGCACTGTTCACAAAACAAGACCCTGTCAACAGATTGCATTCTCATTTTGGATCAGCACAACACACCAGAGTAAAATGTATCCAAATGCACCACCGTTCACATCACTCGCTGCTTCGCCTTCACACACACACCAAACCCTTACAAATGTTCGTGAAAATGTCAACGTACCCTACTACTCATTTTAGTCCCATATGTGAACTGGACGTACCCCATAAGCGAATAGGAGCTAAGACATCGTCGACCATGGGAGCGAACGAGTTGCCTGCATTTCCACTCGTGCCTCGGGCAGATCTCATCTATAAACCACCCGCACACATTTTCAAACTCTCACTTATATGTCCAGCAAATAAAAATGGCTCCAAAGAAGACCCTAATAATTATGGACCGATCTCTATTCTTTCGCCGATTACTAAATTGTTCGAGAAAAATGCTTGAATCACGAATAAACTGCAACCTAAAAAGGTCACAATCTCCCGCACAGTGAGCAGTGCGGTATTTAAGAGGATTACTGCACCACCACAACATTGGTGGGTGTATTAAATGTTATCTTCAGTCACCTGGATAAAGTTCACTACTGTGCACTATTCCTCGACTTGCCAAAAGCCTTTGACACTTGTTGACCATGATATTCTACTCAGTAACATTTTTAGACGTTACAATAAAATGGTTTAAGAGCTACCTCTCAGACTGTTTTCAAAAGGTCCGTAGTGATAAGATCTCGTCAACAAATGTTAAAATAACAAAGGGTGTTCCACAAGGTTCCGTGCTGGGTCCAATTCTGTTCTTATATTTAAACAACCTTGGCCTAAGCTTAAATCACTCAGTATTATCTCCAAGTGAAGTGAAACAGAATCTCCAACACGATTCCGACTTCATTCAATATCAATTGTTATCACGAAAATTGCTCCGAAATCCCCCCAAAAACTAAGATCATGCTCCTTTATTCAAATAAAAAGATAAAATTTAATTCCCGCCGCCTATTACGGATATCAGAAACAACATCATTGAACAAACGAGGTGCTTCAAATACTTGGGTTTACTGATTGATACAATGTAACATTCCAACTCCACATTGATCACAATCTCATAGAAAATGAAATAAGAACATCGGGGTTTTTATATAGAAACAAACATTGTTTCCCCATCCATTATACCACTGTTTGACTACCGTGACACTACTTACAGATGAGCTATTAATGAAACACGAAACAGAACCCACTTCATCATTCTGCTCTTCGATTGCCACTGCATGTACCGTACAGGACCCGTCATTGTGACCTCTACTTAAAATCAAATATCACATCACTTGATGCAAGAAGAAATCCACATAGGGCCCTGTTCATCCGTAACATCCTTATTGGCAAATCTGCGCTAAATTTCGCTAATTCATTAAGCCCACTGTCAAAACCAAGAAACCTAAGATGTCCATCGAATTACCTTTTACATATCCGACGCATAGGATTAGGTGCGAAAGCCTTTGCCACTGCAGCACAAACGTTTTGGAACAACCTTGGTTCATCCCCTGACATCGTAAATCTTCCTTCAAACAATATCGCGAAGCAGAATATTAGTGCAGGATACAACCACACGTTTGCCCGTGTTATTTGTAACTTTGATTCTTACCCATGCATAATAGATACGTTTGATTTTAACTTGCAATTGTATTAACTGTGTGTTGTCTTGGTGTCGATATCTGTGAAATAGGGCGTCATAGATCATTGGGTTCCTCCAGGATAAATATTCTGATTCTAAAGTGTACACAGGTTATTGACCATACACACCCATCGCTGGAATCGTATACAGCTAATTTTGTCTATCCACTGCTGGACGACCTCCCCCCCCCACGCTGTGCTGGTGGTGGAGGTTATTTTACCACAATTCACCACGAAGGTCACTGAGGGTTGGTGAATTCGGCGAGCATAGACGTGGGAGCATAGCAGTGCAGTCCAACAATAGATGTTTCTGTACCACCACAAAGCACTGCGGCGCCAACGGCAAACCTGTTTGCTTTTGTGGTGGCCACCCATCATCCTAGCACTGTTCAGGCTCAACACGGATTAGCTTCTGACTTGTGATGAAATGAGGCACATTCCGGGTAATTTGGAGTCACTGATGACGTGGGAGTGAATCCATTCCTTTTCCAACCGATCCAGGAGTAACGCACGGAGATGCTTTGTACGTGACATTCCATGTTGATTAGATAGTAAAGACACGTGGGAGTGTAATGGTAACGGCACGAGGATGATGCTTACGTGAATGGCGTAGTGATGGCCACCACGAGGCACCTCTCCATGTTTACAGTTCTCGCATGGCCACTTAGGTCGTCTTAAAACTGTCATCCTGTAGGGTCCCTTTTGCGGTGAGTGGTATAAGGGAGCTCTTGTGACCGAGCCAGACTTGTTGCTGGAAGCTCGTAGGGGGTGAACGCGGGCCAATGAGGTGCCGCGGACGATATCGATCTGCGGAGATCGTAAGCGAATTAGGGAGAACCGCGCGGGACATTCGCAGCGTGCAGCGCTGGCGCTGATTGAATGAACGCCAATTTGTTACGGGGCGCTACACGCCAGGACGCGCTGTGCTGTCATGAGCCGCCACCGCTGGTTGACACTCGCAGCCAGATGCACAAGGCCAGTTGGCGATCGACGGGACACCCGGGGGGAAGTTTCTATTTACTATTAAAACTTCCATTGTTTTTTTTTGTTTTTTTTTACCAGGCAAGGCCCTTTAAGCTACGCAGCTCTTTTTCGGAAACGACCTGGCCACAAATGATAGCTCAACGAAATGGCTTATCACGTGGAAATGTATTGCAGTCACATGATCTAAACGGATGTTTCTGAATTGTGGAGGGAGAAACAGGAGACAATTCCACGCGACCACGGGGAGAACACGCAAACTCCAAATACATAGCAGGCATGAAGGTCGGGATCGAAACCACGACCTCCTGTACACCAGGCGAGGGAGTTAACATCTCCTAGCCACCGTGGCACCCCGTCGAGTTTCCCGTACGCACCGCGGCTGTGGCGCGACGGTAAGCTGCGTGGCCTGGGGACAGCCCCAACTCCTGGCGGGCGCGTGGTCTCACGATGACCCCTACACACGCTTCCGCTCTGCGTCCGTGCGGGCCGTCCGATCGAGGCCCTGCGCGCGCGCGTGTGTGTGTGACCCCTGGAAGCACTTCCCTATCGCAGCCAATCAGAGTGTGAGGCTATTTTTTTGCAGCGTTTTCTTGATGGTAACGGGGATTTCGGACGTTTCATACCTCCCCACCCTGCGTCGCATACGTTTGTTCCTTGCGACCTAGAGGCTTTCTCAGCGGGTAGTTGTGAACAGCTCCGATGGCCACGGGTGGCCGTGGGATTGTTACTCCGGGCTGGTATTCAGCCCTGACCAGTGGGAAACGAGGCATTATCAGGGTGAGTGATGACTCAACACTGACCCCACACTCAGACACCCGCACCATATGGGGTAGCGAGATGTCACGCTGCTTTGCCTGAGACTTTGCCAGATGAATAAATCTACGCAGCAGACGGATTGGTTATATATGTACAGGAAAAGAAAAACATCCTTGGGAAAGGCAGATAATTATTTGGTAGCTCTTAACTTCAGATGGAAATAGGTTTTTGTTTATTTATTGTGGAATGGCTCTGCAATGATGGCATATTATTTTAGATATACTGTATGGGCTGGGATTCTAAAAATAGGTCGTGCTTCTGGAAGAGTCCTCGTACTGTGCCCGAGCATTGATCACCAGGAGGAGCAGGAGTTGATGATGACGCTGGTGGCGATGATAGTGGGGGAGGTTATGGATATCATTCTAACACCGACTCTCACCCCCTCCCAATGCGTTCAAAGCCAGGGTCGATTGCCTACAATTGCATTGCTTCATTCATTATTGCAATTCCTCATGTCTCTTGACGTTGTTTACGATATCAACTTCAGCGTTAGAACTTTCTGAAAACAATTTGAAGAATGTTCTACTGAGACAAAAATGGGCATAAATAATGATTGGTAATTTAATTTCTGGTCATATCGGCGCGTCAGTAAAATGCGTGTCCTCAACCCTCCTCCACCCGACACTTAATAAAGTTGTCACGTCAATCAAAGTTCCAATGCATCGCTGTTTCAGCAGCAGCAGCAGCACCAGTCGTGTTGTTTTTGGAGAGTGATCCACACGACATTTGACGCTGATAGTACCATCTATGGGACCTTTTTGCCAGGATCAAAAATTATGAAAAATAAGGATTGGTTTTGAAATCAATTTGTATTTTTCATACTGATAGTTACAATCAGCATTATCACGCACTTGCCAGAAATCTGAAAATGTCCTCCTCCTGTCAATGACGCTTAAACTGGTGGCGCGATGCCACCTACCTGATCTGACCCAACAATCGATTATGAATCGTAGTCTTAGTCTTGGGCGTCATGGTGGCCAGATGTTAACAACCTCGCCATGTGTACAGGAGGTCCTGGGTTCGATCTCGACCCTGATGCCTGCTGTGTGTTTGGAGTGTGCGTGTCTCTCTCCGTGGTGGCGTTGATTTTTTTTCCCTCCACATTTAGAGACACGAGTTTAGAGTTTTTGGCTGCTGCAAATTTCCACCTGATAAGCCAATTCGTTGAGCTGTGATGGCCAGGTCGTTTCTAACAAAGAGCTCTATAGAGCTCAGTGGGCCATACCTGGTAAAATAAAAGCATTATATTTTTTGTTAGCTCACGAAAGCCCGCTACTACGCGTTACATTTTGTCCTGTACATACATGACAGGAGCGAAGTTTGTGCGGGGAGCAGGAGAACCGTGGCACACAACGTCTCGGGCTATAGAATCCGTCAGGGTGTGCCGGGTGGTGCTGGTTGTTGTGGTTGTTGTTGTTGTTGTTCTGCACGTGCTGGAGGAGAAGGCTGTCGCATGGCTCTGTGGCCACGTGGGGCTGACGTCCACTCACGGGTAACATTGACGTTTCCTTTAATTAATAAAACATGTGTAATAACTTTCTTTATACATTTCCTTGTGTATCTGGCACGCTGTGTGAAAGTCACATGTGAAAGCATTCGCTTATTAAAAATGAGTTCACTGGGACAAAGACAAGGACGATGATAATGACTACGATGACAATGACGACGATGATAATGATGATGACAATGACGACGATGACAATAACGACGATGATAATGATGATGACAGTGACGACGATGACAGTGACGACGATGACAATGACGACGATGACAATGACGACGATGATAATGATGATGACAGTGACGACAATGACAATGACGACGATGACAATGACGACGATAACAATGACGATGACAGTGACGACAATGACGACGATCACGAGACTGACGCCGATGATGATGATGATAGTGACGACGACACGTGCTCACGAGCACAGGAGCACGTGTGCTCGCGGCCAGCCCCGCGTCGGTCTAGAGAAACGAGGGGGCAGGTGGTTCGCTAATGGGCAACACGTTGGCGGGGCTCACGGCGGTTCTCACATCGCCGTCTGCTCCACGGCCGCCCGCTCGCGTTCCTCGGCGCCCTGCTCGAGAGGTCCCGGTCTGCGTGGGGAAAGGCGACGCCTACCGCGTGCACCATCACCCCCCACCCCACCCTACCACCGCGCCAATGCCCGACCCACCGCCTCACCTGCCCATGTATGGACACTTGATCCCCATACAAAAATGCGTGCCTGGCTCTGAGGCTCGCGTCTTGGGCTCGCGATTGTGGTGGTGGTGGGGGGTGGGGGGGAGCGAACCTCCTCCTCTCGTCGCTCCGTTTCTAAGAGTCGTTTCTCGCACGCTGAGATGCGGGAAAACGCGGTGGCCCCACCGCCTTATCTGAGAGTTGTCACGCGGGTGGCGCAGAGGATGTTGCCTCCGACACACTCCTCCATCGCCCCCCGAGGAGCCGTCACACGGCACGAGTGTGATCGCGCTTTGGATTTGTGCGTGTGTGTAACGCGTGTGTGTAACGCGTGTGTGTCTGTCTGGGTCTGTGGGGAGCGACAGTGCAGTGGTTGGCGCACTGTGCTGTGAACCGGCCAAGCCGATTTCGAATCCCGCTCACGACCAATAATTACAGCATAAAAAAATTATTTGAGACGGTCCTGGGCATCACGTAGGTCTACTCAGCCTTAAATGAGTTTCTCGTGTGGTGTGTAAACATCAGCACTTGGGGCGACAACGGTGGCTAGACGTGGTGTTGGCCACTCACCGCTTCGTGTATGGTGCCGGCCTTAATAGGTGCTCGCTAACAGCACTTGCCGCAACAGTCTGTTAGAGGTTATGTGTGCGTACGGTGTGAGCGTGGGGAGCGGTGGTGCAACGGTTAGCGCGCTGCGCTACGAAACCGGCGACCCGAGTTTGATTCCCGCTCACGGCCAAACACCGGCGACGATTATCTGAACCGGTCCTGGGCCTCCCCTAGGTCTACTCCGCCTCAAATTAGTACCTGGTGGTGTGTGTAAACATCGCCACTGGGGAGACAAAAGCGGCCGGGCGTGGTGTTGGCCACCCACCCCTCTCGTGCCCCGTGCCGGCCTTCATAGGTGCTCGCTCACAGCACTTGCCCCGACAGTCTGTCAAGGCTACATGGGGGATCTTTGTCTCTTGGTGTGAGCGTGGGAATGGGCCCTGTGCTCCTGTCCGTGATGCTATCGGGGCTGCGTTTGAACTCGAGGAACCCCCCCCCCCCCCCCACCACGGCGCTCGTCCCTCTCAGGGCTCCCACTCCCCACGCGCACGCCTCTCGCCTCTGCTCATTCCTGCTCACTGGAGGTGAAATTGTTCATGGTACCGGTCCTTCGCCCTAACGGGGACTGTCAATATTTCATCACGCCCCCCTCCCACCCCGCCCCCCGTAACAGGGACCCTACAGACCCCAGGCACCCGAACACTCCCCATCATCTCTGCCCAGGCAGCGGCTGCTTTGGCCGCTGTGGGTGATGGATGAGCCCCGCGGTTGCGTAACCGGCGGTGGCGGCCGCTGCTGACTTTGTGCCACTTACCAGGTGTCAGTGCTGCGCTTCGATTCGCGCTCTTGAAAAGTTCCCCGGTCTCGCAGGGCCGGCTGCTGCAAAGCATATCGGGTCTTCGGCTGCGATGTTCCAGTTAAAGTTTGTCTGTTTGTGTAATTGCAGTAGTCGTGTTTGATTTTGGTTTAAACAAAAGTGCGCTAAACCAGCTAATGCCGTTTCGCGGGCGTGGAAACCCGCCCTTGAGAAGTCTGCGGATGCGCTTAGGCACAAACGTGTTGAGATGTTGTGAAGGTGATACGAGAAGTCTCGGTGTCCGGCCAAGACCTTTAAAGTGCCGTGCGCTACGAGGCGTGACGTCGCCGTGCCGTCGATGCCGCGATGCAGGCGGCGTCGATGCAGGCAAGGAGCGCCGTGCGGCCGCCCCGTGACTCTCAGCCCTGGCCCAGGGAAATGTTCCCAGCCAATTTTTCGATTTAAAATTCTCACGACGTTTCGGACGGCTGCTTGCGTTGTGGCCCAAACGTCGTGAGAATTTTATTATGTTTTATTTGTATTATTTCCCTTCTACGTGACTTTACCGAAAGAACCAAGAATATGATTCCCAGCCAAGCCACAGTGTGCGGACGCTCGTCCAGCTAAATGCCAATCTGTAAAATTCCTGCTCTGAAATCAAAACCATCGTTTCAACCAGTCACGCGATGAACATCGCCTCCGTGTCGCACAGCGGGCGGCGGGCGGTGGGGGGGGAAGTGCTGCCCCCCCCTCCACCCCTCACCGAGTGTGTGGATCGGAGGTCACTTGAAAGCATCTCAGGAGTGCTTCTGTGATGTCCACTTTTCGCAGCTAGTTCTGTCGCGCCAAGTTGTGGCGCTCCTCTGCGAGAGTTCCGAACGAGTCGTTCGTCCCGTGACGCGACGCGATGGAGCTGGTACACAACTTCTGTTCATAGCTTCAGTAATTCATCTTTAGTACCAGATGGTTGTGTTTCTTTTTTGTATTTATTGTACGGGGCCAAATCTTACTCGGATGTTTTTTTTACACAAAAACCTGGCGAGTTTATCAGTTGCTCCCGCAATGTACGGTATTTTAATAGTTTCAATTGCTTGATCAATTTAATCGCTTGTGCTATTTGATTTGTTTTTTTGGCATTAAGTGCCCTGTTGATTTGTGCATCATTGTAAAACGTTAAATTTCAGCGCTACTTTAACATGTTTTAAACTCACTCCTCAGACTTTCATCATCTGCTACTTTCTTAGCCCGATGTATGAGCGTCTCAACCAGAGAGGACTTCTGTGTGGAGTGATGCCGTGACTCCGCATTCAGACAGACGTCAGTGTGCATTTTCTTTCGTAAAACGTTGTGTGTTATTCTACCGTTACGGCTACGCTTGAGCATAATCGTAAAATCATGCTCTTGGTTTTACGATTCCCTTTACTCATTGGCAACAAACAAGGGCGCCGCGGTGGCTATGAGATGTTTAATCCCTCGCCTGGTATGCAGGAGGTTGTGGGTTTGATATTGACCCTGACGCCTGCTGCTGTATATTTGGATTCTGCGTGTCTCTCTCTTTCTCTCTGTCTCCCCATGGCCGCGTCGATTTTTCTTCGGTTTCTTCGGGTTTTCCCTCCACATTCAGAATCAGCATCATGCGTTTCGAGTATTTGGCTGTAATAGCATGTCCACGTTATGAGCCACTTCGTTGAGATTCCATTTGCAGGTGCGGGTCGCTTCTGAAAAAGAGCTACGAAGCTCAGCAGGAACCTTACCTGGTAAAATGAAAAAAACACCCCACATCGCTTTGTTTCGTTAGCTTCATTTCAACCACGAGCCTCCGAGCGGTGGGTGAAGAGGCTCGTGGGTCGTGAGTGTTGCCTTGTGTTTGCTGAGCTTCTCGGCTTCAGCAAACACAAGGACAGAGTGTGGACCCGAACCTGGCTGCACAAACATCGTAAAGCAGGTGGGAGTCGCGCCGCAGCCGCCGCCGCCGCCACAGCGAACCGTGAGCGAGAAACCAAATATGTCAGTCTATTTTTTTTGCGTGTGTGACTTGTGTTTACCAGAAACGGGGAAACAGAACTATTTTTAAAAAAGCGGCCGAGCAGTTTCAAAATACCGCTGCTGGCGTGCCTGAGCCAACGCGCGTCGCTTTATAAGGCAACGGGTGAGGCTGAACGCGCCGAAGCACGGCAGATGCCAAGGCAAAGCCTCTCTTGCCGAAAGCCGTCACCGCCTGCGCTGAACCAAGGTGCGTTTCTACGTCCTCTGCATGGCCACACCTTGGCCAAATAAACTGCTCAGCTAAAAGTCCACAGCAGTCACCGCCTAATGTGGAGCCAATAGAAAGTGCATGGGAGTTCGATTAAATGACCGTTGACAAGCTGTTTGCTTTGAGACGTTGCACAATGTGGCATCTTTTCGCCGGAGTGGTGTCGTGAGGATGTGGGCACGGCCAGAAACAGACGGGACAGATGGGGGGGGAGCAGGACAGATGGGGCACATTGGGGCGGACGGGACAGCGTCCCCGTGATCAGCGGCACCTGAAGCTGTTGTTGGGGGTTCTTGGCGCGGCGTGCACGAGGGGCGAGCGTTCGCGTGCGCAAAAATGCTGATCCGGATATCGCAGCAGCTCCGCTTAATCATTCACAGAGCGTTGTCAATCCGCTGCTGGATGAAGGCCACCCCCATGGCGTGTCAGCCAAGGGGGTTGTTTGAGCATGCTTCACTGCGCTGGTCAGTGCGGGTTGGTGACGGGACAGCGGAGGGCATGAACGGTTCTGATTAACTCGCCACTGCCGTTAGTAGCCCCTGCCGGGAATTGAACTCGGGGGTGACCGAGGTGGGTGCATAGCGGAGTGGTGCGCGAAAACAACTGCGCCACCGCTGACATGGCCCGCTTAACCTCACGGTTCGCCCGAGTGGCTCTTGCACAAATACCCCATCGTGGAGTCTGCAGAACACACCAAATAGCGCAATTTATGCGGATTAATCTGATCCAGATAATTGCAGCGACGGTGACTGCACGCGGCATGGGATCAATTAGTGGGTGTTGTTTTTCTTTCATTATCAGCCGGCAGTTATGAAGAAGAAAAAAGTCGCCAAGTTAAAAATGCTGAGAGATACTGACCGTGATAACGAACCATGCGAACTCGAAAGCAACGTGACCACGAGCTGCACTTAGCGTGCGCGCTATGTGAAACTGCTCCCGGGACTACAAAGGTGGAAGGGCCCAAGCGCTCGGCTATGAAGAGAGGGGAGAGGGGGGGGTCAGGTGCACCAAGGCCAATGCCGATCACGCCACGGGATGCGCTCGAACGGACTCATGTACAAGTTTATCGACTCAAACAGATGTCGTGCATGAGATTCGCATGGAATGCAAGGGGTTATTTGTTCGATGTTACTTGCAGAACATTAACAGTGGCGTGAAGGAGGGATGATGATGATGATAATAACGTGAATGGGCCCCGACAACAACAGGGTCCCTGCCGATGAGCACTGTTTAGAGAGAAAAAAACCCAGAAGTTTCTTGAAGATAAAGAACAACGCCGACGTTTTGCAAGGACGGGATCCCCGGTGGTGGGGGGGGGAGTCTGATTTTCACCGTGTTTTTTTTCTTGTTGCTCATTTTAATAACAAAGCCGGGGAGATGTTTCACGAACTTTCATCACGTCTTTGAAGTGTAATTTCGTTGCGCGCGCGTGAAACATTGACACTCGGAGGAATAAAGCGCGGAGACGCACCGTGGCCTCGCGCGGAGCCCGTGAGAGAATGTCGCCGTTCAGGTTTTTCCTCTCCAGCGGCGGGCGAGATGGCCTCTCCGCGAATCTTCTGCTCCGTCGCCACCCATCCCTCCTCGGTGGCCTCGCGTCCCTGTCGCTGCCTCCCCGGTCGGCTGACCGTGGGTTTGCGCGGGTCTGGTGGCAAGGTCGCGGCTTTGCGTGCGAGCGCTGGGCACACCTCGTTGTCCGCGTGGCCTGAGAGGCCCGCGCGTCGTCTGCGCTTCTGTCGGTGTCTCTGCCTGGCACCCGATTCCAGTTTCCAGCGCGATGTTAAATCGTATTAGCTGGTACACAGAGCACTTTGAAAGGTTTCCAATTGTGTTTGGATGCTGTAATGTGTTCACCTCTGAAAACATTTGCAGTCACCAGCCACTAAATTAAATAACGTTCCGGTTTCCATGGGGGTTTATGTCGGACTGTGGTTGCAGTGTTGGCTTAGGGGGGGGGGGGTCCCAATGTTAATCTCTCGGTTCAGTCTGCACATCCTTTTTGTTTGTATTCGGAGCAGCGTTAATGAGTTCAGTTCTGGTCCACGGGTCCGGTGTTAGTGCCGTGGGTCCGATCTTCGAGAGTTTTCGATCTGGGTTGTAATCTTTCCTTGTCTCTGTGGGACCCCGAGTCCACTGTGTGTGTGCGCCCACTGCGCCTCCCTCTATGAGAACAATCCGGCTGGGCCTGATGTTCGTCTGCGCATCGGTCCGGCCCCTGCCTCTGTCGGCCGTCCACCTCGTCCTGAGACTCGAGCACGGCACCTTGAAGTCACAGCCGCGTGCACGCTTGGCGAGGGGTGGCAGGCTGTGTCGTATTTCTCTGCCTCGCTTCTCTCGTCGCCGGCGTTGCCCTCTCGCGGGGTTCGTGTTACATTCGCTGTCTTGTCCTCTCGCCCCCCACGGGCTTCCTCGCGCCTCTCGACTCGATCGCATTTGAAGAATCCCTGGAATCCTCGCGCCGCCGAGGGCTGGACGAGCTTGGTCCTGGAAAGGGTCTTCTTTCACATCCGTGCGTGGCGAGGCTTTGCTTGCAAGGGTTATGGGTAGGTCACGCTTCAATGGATGTCCTTTAACTGACGTTATTCTTCTTCTTCTTCTTCTTCTTCTTCTTCTTCTTCTTCTTCTTCTTCTTCTTCTTCTTCTTCTTCTTCTTCTTCTTCTTCTTCTTCTTCTTCTTCTTCTTCTTCTTCTTCTTCTTCTTCTTCTTCTTCTTCTTCTTCTTCTTCTTCTTCAGGCCCATTGATGGCAAGGGAACCCACGCAAGTGGCATTTACATGGCTCGTGCGAAGGAAAAGCCAGGGTGTAACATTGTGCATGTGCCGGGATGGGGGCGGAGGGTGTCTGGCTCGAGTCTTTGAGATCGGCGAGCTTCCTGGAAAGTAACAGGAACTTGAGCCTTGCGAGCTCGCCGCTGGTGCGGACGTCTCGGGGCTGCCCCTGCGTGTGCCTTGGCTCCGGCCACGGCCGCGCTCTGTCGGTGCTCCACGTTCTCCAGGGAGAATGTGGAGCCACCACGGGAGGGGGGTGGGAGGGGGGAGGCGTGCTGGTGGTGCGGTTGTTTCCCGGGAGCCACCTCGCAGCGCGCGGCCTCTCTCGGGCTTGGGCCGTTGCCACGAGGGGAGATGAAACCGAGGCAACGGAGCACTTTATTTAATTCTAATATTTACAGCGAGAGACCTCATTTAGTGGTCGATTCACGGGACAACCCCTCCCCCCCCCCCGCCCGCCCCGTGTCCACGGCTTCTGGGACGCAGATGAGCGATCTGAGACAAATGAAAGTGCAGGTGTTGCCAGGGCTGCGAAGCCCAATCGCTCCGCAGGGGCGGCAGCGCTCTGGCAACGTGGGGCCGGGGAATGCGAAATTGCGAGTGCCGCCGCCCTTGCTCGGTGGGCGCTTTCCGGATCGATGTGGCCAGAATGTGAGTGACGAGCCGACCTCAGCAACCAACTCGCTGTTGCAATCACTCACACCTACCCTCACGACTGCATTCCCAACACCTGTCCATCCCCCGTGTGGTCAGCACTGCATGTCCGGCCACCTTTGTCTCCACAGTGCTGATGTTCACACGATGTGCTGAGTACTCATTTAGGGCGGAATCCACCTTGAGGAGGCACAGGACCGGTCCAGATATTTATGTTGAATTTCTTTCGCACCGTACGTAGCCAACCGTGCTAATCGGAGGTGCTAGGGAAGGACAACAAACTAAACACAACATGCAGTTCTAAATAAATGAGTTTTCAATCAAATTGAATAGTGCATAGCTGCAGTGTCTTCCTAATATCGAAAGGAAGAGCGTTCCAGACGGCCGTAGAACGCATCTGAAATCGCGCGATGCGGTAACCGTCTTCGTTCGATGGCTTAGTCAACAGCCGCTGCGAGGATGACCACCTGAGTTTGCTTGGTGGTTCATGCTCCTTGACGGCATCACCGAGGTATTGTGGTTCATTTGTGGCAAGCACTTTGTGTGAGTGCGACCTGACAATGCATTGGTTCGGCAAACCGGAAGCCAATGCAGCTCAGCGAGCACTCGGACGGACACGGTGTGGCATCGTGCAGTGCCCGTCACGACCACGTGCCACAGAGTTGTGTACACGCTGCAGCCCGGTGATGTTTCTTCTTTACCAGACGTCTCGTAGAGTAGTGAGTTGCAATAATCGAGCCTTGTCGCTATACTATGCTACATGGCACCGTGTTGGCTATGTCACGACTCAATAGTGGTCGAACGTGTCGTAGAACCCTGATATGACAATTGCAGGACCTGACTGTATGTTGCACGCGGTGATCTAACGACATATTCCGGTCGAGTCATGCGCCGATGCTTTTTCGATGAGAAGAAAACTGAATTGTTGGAGTCTGTGACCACCACACCTGATCCTCCAAACAGCAGGAGTGCCAACCAGCAGAAACCCCCGATATTTCTGTAATCAGCACCGACGTTCATCGTGGTCAGGAATCGAACAAAGCCCCCGAGTTCGTAGTCACAGTGTGCTAATCACTTCGCCACCGTTCCCCATGCTGTCACAAACGCACCACTGTAATCGGCACACACACACACACCAACACTGACACACAGTTTACCGTCTCCATATATATATGGGTGTGCCTGCATGCACACGGGCACACGTCACGTCGCGTTGAGCACAAGCCCTGGCTACAAGGCAGTATTTTCTGGCATCCAATCAGGGTTAAATAATGAGTCCCTTTTGCAATGGGAATAAGGCGCTCATTCATTCTCTGCGAACAACATGTGCATAAACATGCCTATAGAAATATCCTAAAAGTGCCCTCCGAGTGACGGGACGGGGCCGCTGGCTCGGAGTCTCCGTGATCCCCTCCCTGCATCCCCCCCCCCCTCCGCGTGTTTCTCCGTAGGGAGCATGAAAATTAATCCCACCCCGATCGCACACGTCCATCGGTGTCAGCTCAGGGGCCTAGAGGCAAACAGAGGGGGCACAAATCCGGGGGGTGGGGGGTTGATAGCGGAGGCCGCGGTAGGGCACGTGGACGATGAGGCATCGCCGCTCGTGGAAGAGCCGTCGAGTGCGCAGGCGGTGCAACTGCGCTGGGGGAACGTGGCCCGTGGAGGCCCTGGCGCCAGGCTATGGGCAGAGGGGACTTTGGGACAATTGCTTGCACCACGGCCCATGTCCACCATGGCCACACCTCTGGCCACCGTTAGCGGTGGGACAACCACGAGGATTCGCCAGTGGAGGGACGGGACTCTCGGCAGTGAGTGGATCAACAGCTCGTCGGAGACGGAATGTGTTTGTGTGTGTGTGTCTGTGTGTGGGAGTAATGTGGGGAGCGGTGGCGCAGCAGTCAGCGCGCTGCGCGTTTCTCGCTCACGGCTACCAACACCAGTGACGACCATCTGAACCGGTCCTGGTCCTCCCCTAGGTCGACTCAGCCTCAAATGAACACCTGCTTCGGTGTGTAAAAACATCACCACTGGGGATACAAAGGCGGACGGGCGCGGTGTTGGCCACCCACACTCCCTCGTGTACCGTGTCGGACTTCATAGGTGCTCGCTAGCAGCAATTGCCCCAACAGCCTGTTACGGCAACACGGGGGGTGGGGGAATCGTTGTCTTTGATTTTTTTGTCATGTGGTCGAGCGTACGAGTGTGTGCGAGTGCATAATGGTGGGAGCAGGGACAGTTGGGCTGCTTGTGTCAGGATGTGCATGTGAGCCAGATGGGATGAACGTCCCATTCCTATTTTGTGACTCCGGTCTTCCACGTGTCGAGGCGGTGTGGAGTTATTAGAGCGTCTCTGTTGAACGTAGTTGTTGTTGACACAGTCGAGTCGCCTGTGTGCTTCCAGAGCCGCACGTGACTCATCTGCGAGGGTGGTCTGCTCCCGTCGAATACCTTCGCGCACCGAGGCGTTGAGGTTTTTGTTTTGTATCTATCAGCGAGTGCTGTTTGATTGATGTTTAAGAGCGGCCGTTTTGTTTTGCACTTAACAAGGGGCGTGCGGCCGCCCGCCCACCCACAGACGTTTCGCTGCCATAACCTTGGCAAAGCAGATGGAGTCGGGTGTACGGTCCACACGAGTGGGCGCGCGCACTCCGAAGCCTCTCAAAATCGTAAACGCGGGGTCGAATTGTCCGAATGTTTTAGTCACGACCGCTTCTGGCGTTTGCGTCTGGTTTTGCGAAACATATGATAATTAGATTAATGCAATTTAATCATTGGCAGACCGAATTACACGTTCGATTTTGCAACTCGGCGTGTGGCCAAGCGATGGAGGTGGAGAGGCGAGCTGACGCGCCACCCTCCTCCTCCACCTCCTCCACCCCTCGGCCCCGCTCTGGTGCTGCCCTTGTTTGCCGGTAACCCGATCGGATGGCTGCTGGGCAGCGCCGCTGCTCCGCCAGCAACTGCGGTCGGGGCTGTCGCTGATGCCACCCGCCCGGCTGCACCGCGCGAAGCCGCTTCGCCGGCACCACGAACACCGCCACCGCCACCACTACCACCTCACAGCCTGATACCCTCACAGCGCGACACCCTCACAGCGCGACACCCTCACAGCCTGACCCCGTGACAGCCTGACCCCCTTCACGGTCTGACCCCACTCACGGTCTGACCTCCTCACAGCCTGACCCCCCCACAGCCTGACCCCCTCACAGCCTGACCCCCTCACAGCCTGACCCTCTCACAGCCTGACCCCCCTCACGGTCTGACCCCCTCACGGTCTGACCCCCTCACGGTCTGACACCCTCACAGCCTGACCCCCTCACAGCCTGACCCCCTCACAGCCTGACCCCCTCACAGCCTGACCCCCTCACGGTCTGACCCCCTCACAGCCTGACCCCCCTCACGGTCTGACCCCCTCACGGTCTGACCCCCTCACGGTCTGACACCCTCACAGCCTGACCCCCTCACAGCCTGACCCCCTAACAGCCTGACCCCCTCACAGCCTGACCCCCTCACGGTCTGACCCCCTCACAGCCTGACCCCCCTCACGGTCTGACCCCCTCACGGTCTGACACCCTCACAGCCTGACCCCCTCACAGCCTGACCCCCTAACAGCCTGACCCCCTCACAGCCTGACCCCCTCAGACAACCTACAGCCTGATGGCTGGCTGTACACCAGACAGCTCTGTAAGATGAGAGCCGCCCCACCCTGCACATTCCCGCGAGTGACCTCTGACGTGTGGACATCGCAGTGTGTGTGTGTCTGTGTGTGTCTGTGTGAGTGTGTATCTGTGAGTGTCTGTGTGTCTGTCTGTGTGTCTGTGTGTGTGTCTGTGTGTGTGTGTCTGTGAGTGTGTGTCTGTGAGTGTGTGTCTGTGTGTGTGTGTGTCTGTGAGTGTGTGTCTGTGTGTGTGTGTCTGTGAGTGTGTGTCTGTGTCTGTGTGTGTGTGTCTGTGTGTGTGTCTGTGTGTGTGTCTGTGTGTGAGTGTGTGTCTGTGAGTGTGTGTCTGTGAGCGATAGTGTAGCGGTTAGCGCGCTGCGCTACGAACCTGGCGACCCGGGTTCGATTTCCGCTCACGGCCAACACCAGTGACGATTATCTGAACCGGTCCCGGGCCTCCCCTAGGTCGACTCAGCCTCAAATGAGTACCTGGTGCGGTGTGTAAACATCGCCACTAGGGAGACAAAGGCGGTCGGGCGTGGTGCTGGCCACCCACCCCCTCGTGTACCGTTCCGGCCTTCATAGGTGCTCGCTAACAGCACTTGCCCCTACAGTCTGTTAAGGCTATATGGGGGATCTTTGATCTTTGTTGTCTGTGAGTGTGTGTCTGTGTGTGTGTGTCTGTCCATCATTAGGGGAAAAAACGGTGATCCAATCTCCGACCCCTAGGAACAGGTTCGCAGATTTGCTGAGCATTTCTGTGAGATCCTGGGGGAGGGAAAATCCCTCAGCCAGGAAAACATCGTGGCACAAAGTGAGGATGACCCTGCTGAGGCTGCGGTGCCTCAAATATTGGAAGAAGCCACCCCCTGTGAGTGGCTGGCTGAAGTGCAATCTGCTGAGGAAGTATTGAAGGCGATCCGGAGTCTGAGACCAGGAAAGGCAGCGGGCAGAGATGATCTCCCAAGCGAAATGCTGAGGGAGGGTGGCGTTTGTGCACAGACTGTTCTATATTACATCATAACAACAGTCTGGACCACTGGACGGGTGCCGCAGGATTGGAAGGATGCCCTGGTGGTCCGCCTTTTTAAGAAGGGGGACCGCACAGACTGTAACAACTACAGGGGCATCTCACTCCTCAGTGTGCCGGGAAAGGTCCTGGCAAGGATTATTCAGCATCGCCTTGCCAGGCACGCTGAGGAGAGGCTTGTGGAGCCCCAATGCGGTTTCAGGAAAGGGCGGTCCTGCACAGATGCCATATTTTCTGTCCGTCTGCTACAGCAGAGGTGTAGGGAATTCCAACAAGACCTACATCTCTGCTTTATTGACCTGGTCAAGGCCTATGATACCATCAGTAGGCCTGGGCTCTGGGTCGTTCTTCGTGCTTTTGGAGTACCTGACCCTCTGCTCACGATCATTAAGGACCTTCATGATGGTGAGCGGGCCCGGGTAAAACTACGTGGCCGGGAGTCAGAGCCATTCCCTGTACACCTTGGGGTGCGACAGGGATGTCCTCTGGCTCCCACATTATTTAACATCTATTTTGACCACGTAGTTCGTGAAGCCTTCAATAGCTGTACCGGAGGAATCCCCATATGGTACAGATATAATGGGAGGCTAATCGATGCCCAGGTGCGGTCAAAGGATGGCTCCCTATTGCTCAACCACGTTATGTATGCTGATGATTTGGTAATAGCTGCTCAGTCAGAGGAGGAGTTGGAGATGCTGCTGCTGCTGAGACTGGAGCATGCCACTAAGAGGTGGGGCCTTACCATCAGCCCCACCAAAACTAAGCACCTGCCTGGGTATTTTGTACCATCGGACACTCCACCCCCACAACTCCCAATCGGTGATGGGGCAGTTGTGGAGAGAGTGGAGAGTTTCCCATACCTGGGCAGTGTGCTTATGACTGGCTCCAGTTTAACAGCAGAGGTCTCACTCCGAATCAGTCGAGCGGCAATATCTTTTCATCGGTTGCGTAACGCTGTGTGGAAGCTACCTGGTCTGTCGCTCCGCACTAAGCTTCAGGTCTTCTCGGCCACGGTCATTCCCTCCCTTCTCTACGCTTGCGAAACGTGGACCCCCCTAATGGAACATCTTCGCCGGTTAGAAACATTTAGGCTGGCCTGCCTACGATCCATCCTGGGTTTCACCAGACTGGATTGTGTGAGGAGCTCACAAATCCTTGAAAGATCTGGGCAGGGTCCCATCGGTGAGCTCCTCCGGCAGGCAAGGCTGCGATGGCTGGGTCATGTAGCCCGCATGCCCAGCCACCGCATGCCGAAACAGCTTTTGTTTTTCCGGATTGAGGGGGCTAAGCGGGCGCGGCATGGGCTAGAGAAAAGATGGAGTGATGTGGTACAGGAGGACGTGGAGCTGAGTGGACTTGCCGATGACTGGTACCAGCGGTGTCAAGATCGGCCTCTGTGGAGGAGGCTCGTGAAGGATGCTACTGGGCAGTTGGAGGCAGTCACCCTCCAACAACAACGGAGGGCGGAGGAGCGACGCTCAGAACAACGAGCGGAGCGCCGGGTGGCTAAAGCACAGCAGGTTGGCACAGTAGGGGGCACAGGTGGTGCATCAGCCAGTCATCTCAGTCAGTCGACCCGTGGCACCTGGGTCTGCCCCGTGACCTCCTGCCAGCGGGCGTTCGACACTTCACGTGGCCTCAGGGTGCACATAGCCTGGCACAAGCGTCGTGGTTACGTCACCGCCACTTAGTGGCGAATGGCGGTAGTTGTTGTTGTCTGTGAGTGTGTGTCTGTGAGTGTGTGTCTGTGTGTGTGTGTCTGTGAGTGTGTGTCTGTGTGTGTGTGTGGCCACTACGGGTGGCCACGTGGAATGTTCGAACGCTCACTGCAGAGGAGAGGCTACCACTCCTCTGTCGGGAGCTGGACCGGTACCGCCTGGATCTATGCGGCATTCAGGAGGTCCGGTGGACCGGCTCTGGCTCCTGCCACCATGAGGGGTGGACAGTCCTCTACTCGGGGCAGCAGACTGCCAAACAACAGGGTGTGGGTCTTCTTTTGAACAAAAGAATGAAGGGGGCGTGGGAGCGTGGCGGTGAGGTGTGGGAAGCTGTAAGCCCCAGGCTACTTTGGGCTCGCCTTCCCATCAACCGGAGGCGAGGAATGGTGGTCGTGGTTACTTATGCCCCCACCGAAGATGAACATCCGTGGAGGGATGCAGGCAAAGCCGATGAGTCAGATGCCTTCTATGACCTCCTGTCACAGGTGCTGGCTAAAGTGGCCCCTCGGGATAGAGTCATCATGTTGGGTGACTTCAATGCCCGAGTTGGTCATGATACTGGCACCTGGTCTGGAGTGATTGGAGGGCATGGGCCAGATCAGCTCAATAACAACGGTAGGAGGCTGCTAGATTTTTGTGCAGCCCATGGGCTTGTAATTACCAACACGCTGTTCCGGCATCGGCGCATCCACACAACATCATGGATGCATGCCGGGTCCAAGCAAGAACATCTGCTGGACTACATAGTGACGGACCAGCGAATGCGAGCCCATGTCCTTGACACCAGGACCTACCGTGGAGCTGATCTGCCCTCTGACCATCGACTAGTCATCTGTAAGATGCGCCTGCCATTCTTCCACTCCGGTGGTGGGTGTACACCCAGGACCCCATTCCAACCTAAAGTGGCCTGGTCTCAGTTATCTGATGAAAGTTGCAAGCGAGAATTTCATCATCGCTTGCGGCTGGGATTGGCATCGTCCCCGACTCCTCCTGATGTCGAGGGTAAATGGGCGAGGTTTAGGACTGTGACTCATGCAGCTGCAATGGCTGCTTTGGGTACGCGGTCCAGACCTCCCCAGACACCCTGGATGACAGAGGAGTTGTTCAGGATGGTTGAGAAAAAGCGACAGGCCCACTGTCATCGGCTACAGAATCCCACGTAAGAGAATGAGGAGGCTTACCGCAGCCTTCGCTCGGAGGTTCGGAGAGCCGTGAGGCGCTGCAAGGATGGGTGGTGGTCGCGGGTTGCTGAGGAGATGGAGTCTGCCTCAGTGGCCCGTGATCACAAATCTCTATTTAACTCCATCAAAAAAGTAACCTGCAGCGCCACACCTATTACCATCATTAGGGGAAAAAACGGTGATCCAATTTCCGACCCCCAGGAACAGGTTCGCAGATTTGCTGAGCATTTCTGTGAGGTCCTGGGGGAGGGAAAATCCCTCAGCCAGGAAAACATCGTGGCACAAAGTGAGGATGACCCTGCTGAGGCTGCGGTGCCTCAAATATTGGATGAAGTCACCCCCTGTGAGTGGCTGGCTGAGGTGCCATCTGCTGAGGAAGTATTGAAGGCGATCCGGAGTCTGAGACCAGGAAAGGCAGCGGGCAGAGATGATCTCCCAAGCGAAATGCTGAGGGAGGGTGGCGTTTGTGCACAGACTGCCCTATATGACATCATAACAACAGTCTGGACCACTGGACGGGTTCCGCAGGATTGGAAGGATGCCCTGGTGGTCCCCCTTTTTAAGAAGGGGGACCGCACAGACTGTAACAACTACAGGGGCATCTCACTCCTCAGTGTGCCGGGAAAGGTCCTGGCAAGGATTATTCAGCATCGCCTTGCCAGGCACGCTGAGGAGAGGCTTGCGGAGCCCCAATGCGGTTTCAGGAAAGGGCGGTCCTGCACAGATGCCATATTTTCTGTCCGTCTGCTACAGCAGAGGTGTAGGGAATTCCAACAAGACCTACATCTCTGCTTTATTGACCTGGTCAAGGCCTATGATACCATCAGTAGGCCTGGGCTCTGGGTCGTTCTTCGTGCTTTTGGAGTACCTGACCCTCTGCTCACGATCATTAAGGACCTTCATGATGGTGAGCGGGCCCGGGTAAAACTACGTGGCCGGGAGTCAGAGCCATTCCCTGTACACCTTGGGGTGCGACAGGGATGTCCTCTGGCTCCCACATTATTTAACATCTATTTTGACCACGTAGTTCGTGAAGCCTTCAATAGCTGTACCGGGGGAATCTCCATATGGTACAGATATAATGGGAGGCTAATCGATGCCCAGGTGCGGTCAAGGGATGGCTCCCTATTGCTCAACCACGTTATGTATGCTGATGATTTGGTAATAGCTGCTCAGTCAGAGGAGGAGTTGGAGATGCTGCTGCTGCTGCTGCTGAGACTGGAGCGTGCCACTAAGAGGTGGGGCCTTACCATCAGCCCCACCAAAACTAAGCACCTGCCTGGGTATTTTGTACCATCGGACACTCCACCCCCACAACTCCCAATCGGTGATGGGGCAGTTGTTAAGAGAGTGGAGAGTTTCCCATACCTGGGCAGTGTGCTCATGACTGGCTCCAGTTTAACAGCAAGGTCTCACTCCGAATCAGTCGAGCGGCAATATCTTTTCATCGGTTGCGTAACGCTGTGTGGAAGCTACCTGGTCTGTCGCTCCGCACTAAGCTTCAGGTCTTCTCGGCCACGGTCATTCCCTCCCTTCTCTACGCTTGCGAAACGTGGACCCCCCTAATGGAACATCTTCGCCGGTTAGAAACATTTAGGCTGGCCTGCCTACGATCCATCCTGGGTTTCACCAGACTGGATTGTGTGAGGAGCTCACAAATCCTTGAAAGATCTGGGCAGGGTCCCATCGGTGAGCTCCTCCGGCAGGCAAGGCTGCGATGGCTGGGTCATGTAGCCCGCATGCCCAGCCACCGCATGCCGAAACAGCTTTTGTTTGGCCGGATTGAGGGGGCTAAGCGGGCGCGGCACGGGCTAGAGAAAAGATGGAGTGATGTGGTACAGGAGGACGTGGAGCTGAGTGGACTTGCCGATGACTGGTACCAGCGGTGTCAAGATCCGCCTCTGTGGAGGAGGTTCGTGAAGGATGCTACTGGGCAGTTGGAGGCAGTCGCCCTCCAACAACAACGGAGGGCGGAGGAGCGACGCTCAGAACAACGAGCGGAGCGCCGGGTGGCTAAAGCACAGCAGGTTGGCACAGTAGGGGGCACAGGTGGTGCATCAGCCAGTCATCTCAGTCAGTCGACCCGTGGCACCTGGGTCTGCCCCGTGACCTCCTGCCAGCGGGCGTTCGACACTTCACGTGGCCTCAGGGTGCACATAGCCTGGCACAAGCGTCGTGGTGACGTCACCGCCACTTAGTGGCGAATGGCGGTTGTTGTTGTTGTCTGTGAGTGTGTGTCTGTGAGTGTGTGTCTGTGTGTGTGTGTGTGTCTGTGAGTGTGTGTCTGTGTGTGTGTGTCTGTGAGTGTGTGTCTGTGAGTGTGTGTCTTGTGTGTCTGTGTGTGTGTGTCTGTGAGTGTGTGTGTCTGTGAGTGTGTGTCTGTGAGTGTGTGTCTGTGTGTGTGTCTGTGAGTGTGTGTCTGTGAGTGTGTGTCTGTGAGTGTGTGTCTGTGTGTATGTGTGTGTGTGTCTGTGAGTGTGTCTGTGTGCTCAGGGCGAGAGCCCCCGTACGAGCACAGCCCAGAGAACAAGAAAAAAAGACAAAAAAAACCCATTGTGAGCTCTGAAGCGTCAATGTCGACAGAGGCTGCCACCCGGCCCCTCCACTTTGCTCTGTGCAAACAGACAGGAGCCCCCCCCCCCCCCCCAAGTGGCCGCGTGCTTTGTCGAGGCCGCCAACTCAGGAGGACAACCTTGGCTCGGAATTGAAATCACCGCTCATTAAAACGCCACTAATCAGCCTGGACCCCGTGCCAGGGGAGAGATTGGCCCGGCATTTTTAACTTCAAAATCCGCGAGCGGAATTTCTACACGCAACCCCCCTCCCCCCCAACTCCCTGCACCGCCGCCGCTTTACTGTGCTCATAGATACGGAGCGTTGCACAAGCAGGGCTTCATTTGAGACGGGTCTGGCTTGGGTTCGGCGACCCCACGAAATGTTTCCACACCGGCATGCCGCTCGCTTCTCGCCGTGGATATTGCTTCGAGTCGCGTTGCCCACTCAGCTCTGCCACCAGGTCTAGCTACCCTGCCACCTGGACAATATTCAGTGAGAGATTAAGCCTAAGAGGGTGGGGGGGGGGGGGGTACATCTCTACCTTGTCTGCCCACGTGTTTTCAATGTTCTCAGGACATTTCTGCTGACGTCCTGCGGGAAGGCTCTCGGGGGCCCTGGATGCCACACTTAGTTTTTTTTTTTAAAGCTATTTGTTTTTCTTTCACGAGGTAAGGCCACACTGAGCTACGTAGCTCTTTTTCAGAAGCGACCTGGCCACAAATGATAGCTTAACGAAGTGGGCTTATCGTGCGGAAATGTATAGCAGCCAAAACACTCTAAACGTTGATTATACATGTGGAGGGAAAACCCGGAGGACCTGTAGAAAAATCCGCGCGACGACGGGGAGAGGGAGACACGCAAACTCTAAACTTACCGGCGTCAGGGTCGGGATCGAACCCACAACTCCCTGTATACCAGGCGACGTAATTAACATCCCACCACCGTGGCACTTAACGAGCCACTGCAATTAGCAAGTTAACGAGCCGTGCCGCCGCCACCTCGTCAAGCCCGCGTCCACCGACCGCCCACGAGGGAGACACTCGCACCAAATCTGACCGGCAGAATATCTGCAGAATTCCATTCCAGGCATCGCTTGCCCTTTGCCAGCGAATCTTTCGTCCGGCCAAAGCGCG
Source organism: Petromyzon marinus (assembly GCF_048934315.1). Classification (NCBI taxonomy): domain Eukaryota; kingdom Metazoa; phylum Chordata; class Hyperoartia; order Petromyzontiformes; family Petromyzontidae; genus Petromyzon; species Petromyzon marinus. Next base: position 1,987,391 of record NC_133700.1, on the reverse strand, counting down.
GTGTGACACAAGACCCCCCCGCCCGCCCACCCCACCGCCACGGACTCGCTGCAGCGACACCATCCGGAGTCAGCCTTTACCAATTAACGCAGGGGATCTGGTTTCGGAGAATGCGCGGGTGTTTCGCAATATGCGCCTCCCCCCCCCCCCTTCCCCCTTCCGCCGCTCAGCGAGATATACGCCACGCGCATCCCCTCCGCAACTTTTCCCCGCCATCAGCGCTGGCACCGGGAGGTGTCCGGGCGCAGGGCGCGGGAGACGCAGGGGGGCCGAGTGGGGGCTTCGCGGCGCGGCTACACGAGCTCGCGGGTGGCGTAGTGGATAAATGAAACACACGCGCGCCATATATACGGAGAGAGGAGAGGGGGGGGGCGTACAGTACAGTTGCACGTGGCCGCAAGTCATCGTCCGTGCCAGAGGCGACCGCTCTCACCCGGCTCCGAGAGAAAGGGCTCCGACTCGTTCATTTGTTTTATCTGGGGGGTGGGGGGGGGGGCCCTTGCAGTGCGGAACAGCACCGCCACCCACACCAGAAGTCAATTCCCGTATAAAGCTCACCAATAAAGATCAGCCTTTTTGTATCCACATCGTAAAACTCAACTTTATGACTCCCCTTCGTTCCAATGAAACAACAAAAAAAACAAACCCACAATCGCTCGGTTCTTCAGCGAGGGAATGGCAAGGTCTAACCCAGACATGATACAATAAGCAAACTCAACGGAAGACCACGTGCCCGCACACGCAAGAGCCAACGTTAAGCCGCGCACGATGCGATATCGATGAAGTTTTGAGCGCACTGCGAGAGCGCGGGCTAAAGAGGCCGCCACTGCCTCCCGGCCATGTACGGCGATCGCGCTCATCCGGGGAGGCGTGCGCCACATAAACGCGGGGGGGGGGGGGCCCCTTCGGTGGAAATTAATTTATCTGCTCGCATTCCTGGCGACTGAAGCATGCGAGGCTCGTTCGCGGGTCGCACCCCGCCCGTCGGGTGTCGCGCGGTTCAGCGAGCAGCAGGGGCGCGTGCAGCGGCGCAGGCTCGCTGCCCTAATTAAAGGCCGTACATCAACCGGGGAACATTGACAGTCGGGAACTGAGAGCGACATGGCACTAAGGGTGCTCAGCAGTTTTCGTCTGCGCCACGTGGTTCGGCTGTGCCAGGCGCCGACGTGCGGTGACCTCTATCCATCAGTGCACACAACGACGGCGGCGATGATGATGATAGTAATAATAATGCACGTGACGATGGGGTCACCAAGGGTCACCAAAGACTAGCCAGCAAAAACAACAAACTACTCCTGATCTTGCAGCGACAGTACTGGGCTGTGTGTTAGTGGCGGTGGTGGTGGCGGTGGTGGTGGTGGCAGCGGTGATGGTGGTGTTCATGGTGTGAGGGGGTCAGGCTGTCAGGGGGGTCAGGCTATGAGGGTGATAGGCTGTGAGGGGGTCAGGCTGTGAGGGGGTCAGGCTGTGAGGGTGATAGGCTGTGAGGGGGTCAGGCTGTCAGGGGGTCAGGCTGTGAGGGTGATAGGCTGTGAGGGGGTCAGGCTGTGAGGGGTCAGGCTGTGACGGGGTCAGGCTGTGAGGGGGTCAGGCTGTGAGGGTGATAGGCTGTGAGGGGGTCAGGCTGTGAGGGGTCAGGCTGTGACGGGGTCAGGCTGTGAGGGGTCAGGCTGTGAGGGGGTCAGGCTGTGAGGGGGTCAGGCTGTGAGGGTGATAGGCTGTGAGGGGGTCAGGCTGTCAGGGGGTCAGGCTGTGAGGGTGATAGGCTGTGAGGGGGTCAGGCTGTGAGGGGTCAGGCTGTGACGGGGTCAGACTGTGAGGGTGCAGCGCGCTCATCGCACGCACTCGGCGCTGGCCCCGTGGTCACTCAGTGGTGGGGGGCGCTGGAAGTGGGGGGGGGTGGAGGTGGATGCCGACAGAATTCCCGTGCCAGGCGCATGAGTAAAAGCGCCTCGCAGCTCATCGGGATTGCTCCGGTGCTGATAAAAAGATTCTGACTCGGGAGAGGCGGCGAGTGACAGCGCAGCGAACGGCAGCCTCCTCCGGATCGTCGCACAATTCACTTGCAGAGGCGCGCGCGCGCAATCGCCGCTTCCCTGTCGCACCGCGCCGAGAGACGCCGCGCTACAAATAAACACGCGGGCGAGGTGGCACGGTACCTCACAGTGCAGCGAGCCCCGATAGCGACGCCGCTCTCTCGAGGTGCCGGGGGGGGGGGGGTAAGGAGATCCCGGGGGGGGGGGCTTACGACTCCCCAAAACCACGCCCACAGATTCCTCAGCGAGTCAACAGCGTGCAGCAACATACTCCTTGCTTCCTTCGGTAAAGTCGCGTAGCTGACTACGCGACTTTACCAAAGGAACCAAGGGGTATGGATTCCTGCAGTCACGCAAAGCTTCGAATCAACATTCGTGCAGCAACAATTTGCTTTGAAACGTCAACGCGCGGGTGCGTTTCCCCGGGTTTCACTTGTCAACATTCACCTACGGAATGTGACGAGCGAGCGATTCCTCACGGGGCGAGACTCCTCCGCCTCCACAGGAACGTGGAATGCACACACGCCGACGCTCGGGGGTTGCCGGGTGGCGCTGCACCACCAGGCACGGCTCCCCTGCGGCGATGTCTCTCGTTGTTCCGTGGTGGCGTCCTTACCACAGCAGCCGGCCGAGAGAGACTTGGAGCATGAGGCATTGGTTGCCAAACGCACATTTGAGCAAGGGCATCTGAGCATCACAATGACGAGTGACTGCCAGCACACGGACAGCGAGAGAGGCATCATTATCAGCAAATAACCTCGGCGTTCACGCGTATTTTGGCGGAAGGATGCACGGCACAGCCGCGGAGCAGCAGCTGCTATGGTATTCTTGGTTCTTTCGGTAAAGTCACGTAGATAGAAAATAAAAATAATAAAATAAAATCTAAAATCAAAGCAAAAAATCTAAGACGTTTCGATCGCATGAAGACCGCTTTTGTTGCGATCGAAACGTCGCGGGTTTTTTTTGTTGTTGCTTTTTTTGTTTAATTATTGTTATTTTCTATCTACGTGACTTTACCGAAAGAACCAAGCATATAAATTCCTGCAGTCACGAAAGTTGTAATTCAAAATGTAGCCGCTATAACGTTGTGCGGCGAGCGAGGCCTGTCCGGGGACTGTTCCGCCGCCTGCCAGCCAGCGAGTGGGCAAGCTGGGGACGTGGGGGGCGTGGGGCGTGGATGTGAACACAATGAACGCGGTGCGCGTGGCGTCTCAATGGGCCCCATTGTGGCCGCGCCAAATCCGCGCGTCAGCCTCATGCGCTCCAGCGGATCTCTCCCTCGCCTGCGCTGCTCCGAGATCCACTCCACCTCCCCCCCCTCCCTCCACCCAGCCCAAACAACGACTCCACCCCACACACACCTACCCCCACCCAGCCCCCACCGTGACCCGCGCGCAGAAGAAGAATGCGGCGCTGTTCGTCTAGAGGAGGAGGAGGGGGGGGATGGTGGAGCAGGGGTGGACCGAGGGTGGAGCCAGCGTGGAGGAGACGCGCCGCGCCGCTTCTGCGCAGCCGGTCCTCTGCCGCCCCCCCGTGGAACCCGTGACCTCTGTCGCGTGACCTCTGTCGCGTGACCTCTGGCGCGTGACCTCGTTGACAAAAATGACGCCGTAGGTGGCACTGTGACTTTAATCAGGACGAAGCACGACAAACCCCCCCACCACCCACCCCCGCGCAAATTTTAACCGCTTTAAAATAATAACGAACGTGTGAGTATTTGAGACTAAACACAGTACGGCGATGACATAGGCAGTGAGACTATCTATTAACTATTTAACCAACTATTGCTTTTTTATTTTACCAGGTAAGGACCACCACTGCGCTGTGTAGCTCTTTTTCAAAAGCGACCTGGCTGTCACAAATGACAGCTCTACGGAGTTGCCGTTTTACGCGGAAATTTACAGCAGTCGAATGCTCTAAACGCGTGACGTTGACTCTAAATGTGGAGGGGAAAACCGGAGAGAGAGCACGGGGAGAGAAATATACAGCAGGCGTCAGGGTCGGGATCGAACCCACGGCCTCCTGTAAACCAGGCAAGGTAGTTAACATCTCCTAGCCACCGTGATGATGATGAGAGAGAGACACGCAACTCAAAATATACAGCAGCAGCAGGCGTCAGGGTCGGGGATGAACCCACGACCTCCTGCATTTCAGGCAAGGTAGTTAACATCTCCTAAACACCGTGATGATGATGAGAGAGAGAGACACGCACACTCCAAATATACAGCAGCAGGCATCAGGGTCGGGGATGAACCCACGACCTCCTGTACACCAGGCAAGGTAGTTAACATCTCCCAAACACCGTGATGATGATGAGAGAGAGACACGCAAACTCCAAATACACAGCAGCAAGCGTCAGGGTCGGGGATGAACCCACGACCTCCTGCATACAAGGCGAGGTAGTTAACATCCCCTAAACACCGTGATGATGAGAGAGAGACACGCAAACTCCAAATACACAGCAGCAAGCGTCAGGGTCGGGGATGAACCCACGGCCTCCTGCATACCAGGCGAGGTAGTTAACATCTGGCCACCGTGGCGACCGGGGCGTGGCCGCTCAGAGCCGAGCGGTGGCGGTGTTGCGCCACGGGTAGAGAGCGCCAATGGAGCGGGGTGGCGGTGCCCCGGTTAGAGGGCACCGCGACATTCCGGGAAACATTTGGGGCAACACATCTTAAACAGATACATAGCTGTGCGGAAACTGGATCGGAGCCCCTGGCTCATCAGTCCAGACGTCGTGCACGAGTAGCGATGATGGCGATGATGACGCATTCTCGCTGTGGCTCTCAGCCCCCTTGTGTGCACGAGGACATGGGTCCAGCACCCCTCCCTCCAACGAGCGTGCGGGCAGCGTGTACATCAAATTATCGCTCGGTTCCCCTCCTTCACTTGACCACGAGGTGAAGTGAAACCATTGAGCCGCACGGGAGAGGGCAGTGTCGCTTTTGTCGCAGTGTGTGTGTGTGCGAGCAATCATTATCCTGGGGAGTGGTCGTGTAGTGGTTAGCCTGCCGCGCTACGAACCCAGCGACGCCATTCCCGCTCACGGCCAACACCAGTGACGATTATCTGAATCGGTCCTGGGCCTCCCCCAGGTCAACTCAGCCTCAAATGCGTACCTGGTGGTGACATCACCACTGGGGAGACAAAGGCGGCCGGGCGTGGTGTTGGCCACCCACCCTTTGGTGTGCCGTGTCGATCTTCATAGGTGCTCGTTCACAGCACTTGCCCCAACAGTCTGTTACAGGCTATACGGGGTATATTTATCTTGGTTTGCAGTCACTATAACGCGTGGGGTCGAGACATCACCAGACTCCCAAGAATTTAGAAGGGGAGGACTGCACCTACAGCTCCGAGGGGAGTTGGGGTCAACCCCTATCAGCCCCCCCATCCCCTCCTCAACACTGCGGGGCTGGGACCCACACTTCCAGCAGCAGCAGCAGCCCCCCATTCCTCCTGGGTGCTGTTGCTGGCTGTTGCTGGCTGCTCCGTGCTGCCTGCAGGAGACACCGGCGAGATGCGATGTCCTCTGGGTGTGACGATTACGCCGGGGTCTCCCATGCGCGCTGCGTGACACTGTGCGATGTCCCGGCAGGAGTGAGCTGTGATGAGGTGGTCCTGGCGCTGCTGGGGGAGACGGTGCAGATCAACTGCGACTCCCCGCGGGGAGCACAGCCCAAGCCGCGCGACGGGGCCGCCGTCGAGTGGTTTGTCGTGAGTCCCTCCTTTCGCTTCTTTCTGTCGTGCCTCCGAACTCGCCTTCACTCGTCCAGAGTGGACGGGCGAGCGGTGAGCCGGGCGAACAACGTCCGCGTGGCTTCCGCTGGGCGTTGACGCGGCCTGGCGGCGTACCAGTTGAACGCGGAGGCTTTCGCGACCAATGCCATCCATATGAGAATAAGAGGCTTTCCCCCTTTTTTATGGCAACAAAACAGCTGTGTCAAGATGTTAAAACGCCAAACTGAAACCTTTTACGAGGAATCATGTCTGCGTTAACCACAATGCTTGTGGTCAGAATGCAAACAAAAAAAAACATACTCTGATATTATATGCATTGCCTTTGAAACTGATTGGTCCGCACCAGAGACAGCTTTCTTTAGAGCCCCGTCTCAAACGGTGTTCGACCAGAGGACGCCAATAGGCCATGTCTCGCAGCTCCATAAAGGGCATCTCGCACCCCTAGGGAGTGCAGCGTGCACCCCAGGTTAAGAATAAGAACCACAGCTCCAGACCACCGGTCGGCATCACGAGGCTTCGCAGTGGCATGCGGCGGCTCTTTGGCTGGCCCCTCGCGGGCAGCAGTTTAAAGAAAAAAATAACATTACATCTTAAAACGTAATTTAACGTAAATATAATCGATTAAATGTGGCAGGAGAGTGGGGTCACTGTGGAATGTCTTGGTGACACAATCTAAAAGTCAAATTTTTTGTATGAAAAAAGAAGAATCGATTTTACCCTTTCTGGCAATAAAAAGGGTATTGATGTTCAAATATCATCATATCATCATGTCTCGGGACTGTTCGCCTTTTGACGTTCTCTGGTCTGACACTGGTGAGACGAGGCCCTAAATGAAGGTTGTCTCTGGCGTAGGCCAGACAGTTTCAAATACGATGCATAACGTGATCAGAGCACGTTTGCTTGCATGTTCACCACAAGTATGTGTGGTTCATGTAGACATGATTCCTTGCATGTCTACATTATTGTCAGAGAGGGTAAAGCCTATTCTTGTTTTTCATACTTTAATACTGGCAAAAAGGTGTCATTGTCAAACTGGAGTGTTAAATAATAACGTAGTTTGGACAAAAAAACTAAACAGACGCAGCTTAATTGATCAATGATTTTAGTTTTATTAATTCGCGATGTGTGTTGTCATCTGCTGCACGCGACTGCTGCGTGTCGTGTACAAGTAGCTCCGCGTGTGATGCGGCTCTCGAAGCACCCTGGTTAAAGGCAAAAAAAAAACCATCGGCTCCCCTTCTTCCCTTCAAAAGTTGCCGAACCCCCTTACCTCGAGACAAATGGGCACCGGCCCTGCTCCCTGTCACTTCGCACATTGCTCTCGGCGAAAATGCCGCTTCGACAAACCTCCCGCACCCCCCCACCCCCACCCCACCCGCTGTCGTTGCTGTCAGGAGCGGGCGGGCAGGCGGTCGGCAGTGTTCACGCGCGACGAGCGCACGGGGCAGCTGTGGCCGGCGCCCGCATTCGAGGGCCGCGTGGAGCTGGGCGGCGACACGGCCCTGACGCTGCAGGGCGTGCAGCTGCAGGACCGGACGACGTTCGTGTGCGTCTCGCACGACGGCGAGCTGAAGACGATGCTCGAGGTCTACGGTGAGATCGCGCGGGGCGGGCGGGGGGTGCGGAGTGGGGGCCCATCGCCGCGCCCCACACACCCCCCCCCCCCCCCCCGTGTGCTTTTCTTCGATTGAGTCTGCTTGTAATTGAGCCCGGATGTTTTCTCATCATTCTTCTCCTTCTTCCACAGCGTTCCCGGAGAAGCTGGTGATCACCAGGAATCCCTCCTCCGTTGTCCTGGGCTTGGGCAAGCAGCTGGTAAATACGTGCGCCCGTCGTAGAAGCGGTACATTTTTTTTGCGGCGTGTCTAATCGCCGCGGTGGCTAGGAGATGTTAACTACCTCGCCTGGTTTACAGGAGGTCGTGGGTTCGATCCCGACCCTGACGCCTGCTGCTGTATATTTGGAGTTTGCATGTATCTCTCTCCCCGTGGTCACGTGTATTTTTCTCTGGGTCCTCCGGTTTTCTCTCTCCACATTTAAAAACACACGCGCTTCGAGTATTTGGCTGCGATACATTTCCACGCAATAGGCCACTTAGCTGAGCTATCAAGTGTGGCCAGGTCGCTTCTAAAAAAAAATAGCTACATAGCTCAGTTTGACCTTACCTGGTAAAATCAAACATAGTTTAGTAGCATGTTCATAGTCTAATCCGACAATCGTAATTCAGCATTCACAGTGCTCGTGCAAAGCACTCCACCTAAAGGCACCAGAGCAAAGGGTTATCTGAGATGATCACTCGGCAAGGAAGTGACTGTAGGCCAAACACAACGTTCCATCACAATGCAGTTGGGAAATACACACAACAAACGAGGCTGCACAACGGTGAAACTGCTTGAGACGTCTCGTGTCTGTCCAGTTGATTCGAGTCATTCGCTATCTTTATCTTAAGCTGACGAATAGCGGAGTTCTCGTTTAACGCGGTGGATTGCGTTCCAGAAAAGTGCCTCGTTAAGCGAAAACGATTTCCCCATAAATAACGTACCGATAAAGTTTGGCGAGATACGATGAACGCACACGCGGTGCGATGGCCGCTCAAACAACTCAGCGTACGCCGCCGCGTTACTCATTCCACGTTCTGTACCAAACTGCTCAGCCACGCAGCTCAAGAAAGTAGTTTGTTGTCGACCGCTCAGAAACTGCGTTATAACGAGGCGCGCGTTCCGCGTTATAACGGGGCGCGCGTTCCGCGTTTTTGTTCGAAAAGTGTTTCACTGATGGAAGAGCCGCGTCACGGCGAAGACGCGTTGTCGTGCCAACACGCCGTTCCACAACTTTGATGCCATCGCTTCATTGCCGCTTTCTCTCTCGGGCGAGCCGACGCACGCACGTGGGGACTCGATGGACCGTTCCGATGGTGCAACGTTCAGCCTCGCCGCGAGTTCCCTCTTTCCTCGCAGAGTGCGTGACGCCGCCGGCTTGGCGTTCCTTGCAGATTGGCACGTGCATCTCGAGCGGCGGCTACCCCGAGGCCAACCTGACGTGGTACAAGAACAGCCAGGCCCTGCTCAACAAGACTCCGCAGAGTAAGGCCGCGAGGCCTCACGACACAAAGACAAAGATCCCCCGCGTAGCCTTTGCAGACTTTTGGGGCAGGTGCTGTTAGCGGGTAGCAGCGCCTATGAAGGCCGGCACGGCAACACGTGGAGGGGTGGCCAGCACTACGCCCGGCCGCCTTTTTGTCTCCTGAGTGGCGATGTTTACACACCGCGCCAGGTTTACTCATTTTAAGGCCAACTCGACCTCGGGAGAGGCCCAGGACGGCTGGAGACAATTGCCACTAGTGTTGACCTCACGACACAAACCACACTCGCAGCAGCGGTGGCTTCGAGGCGTCCGTACCTCTCTCTCAACTCGAAACGGTGCTCGGCCGAAACGTTGGGGGGGGGGACACACACTTGATGGATTGTTTGGGCAGCACAGGATTTTGTGCTGTGTAAGGGGGTGGTGGGGAGCACTGCTGTCTCATCACGCTGCTCAAGAGACCCAGTGGTGGCTAGGCCCCGATGTCGCTACGGCTCACTCCACCTTAACTGTTGGCGAGTCATCTCAGCAGCTTCACAGGAGTCGGGTAACGGGCTCCGATGACTCTCCGACAGCCCCGGCGCAGGCTGCGCTCAGCGTTCAGCAGAGTTTCAACTCCGGCACGGAGCGCTCGGTGGCCGAAATCCCGAATCGCAGAGGGGGAGCCGACCGTGTGGTCACGGCGCCGGCGTCTCGTCCCGTGGCACGTGCCACGGCCCTCGCCAATGCCCCCACGTGGACACGGAGCGTTGTAAAATACCTTCAAAAGGAGCCGTGGCCCACAGACGAGCGAAAGCCAACTTGGCGATAACAATGAAACGTGATGGTGGTTTCAGTGCGAACGCTTATTTCGTCGACCTTCACAAATTCTCATTTTATTGTGATTCACGTTTTCTGAATTTGGTTTTGGGGTAGCTACCACTATCTTAATTTCCACCACAGTATACCACAACAAAAACTTGAATGTGCCATGAAGGGCCATTGCTTGAAACGTCCCCTATTGCTCATGTTTTACATCTAGCGCAGTGTCACTGACGACCGCGTTGAGTTTTTATTTCAAAAAGGAGTGAACTTTTTGGCACGACCGTGACGCACGCGAGCAGCCGCCTCTCTCGTGGACAGACGCTTGTTAACGCACGGCTGTGCGTGCGCGCGCGTGTGCGCGCGTGCATGTGTGCCGCAGATGTGCGCGTGGATGAGCACGTGGTGCGCGAGTCGAGCGGCCTATTCTCGGTGACGGTGCACCTCTTCTACAAGCCCACGATGGAGGACAAGCAGGCGTCGTTCCACTGCGAGGTCCAGTACCGCCAGCCGGGGGGGCAGCTCGGCCGCATGAAGTCTGACGACATCCAGATCCTGCTCACCTGTGAGGGCCTGCACCGCGGGGGTCACTCCCTCCCTCCCTCACTCGCTCCCTCCTTTTCGCGCTCCCTCCCTCCCTCCCTCGCTTCCTCCCTCGCTTCCTCCCTCCCTCGTTCCCTCGCTCCCTCGCTCCCTCCCTGCCTCTTTTTTCACAATCAGAGGAAACAAAAAAGATCCTCGATGTAGTCGGCACTTTGCTTCGTTAATCATTTCGTTTCTTTAATGCTTTGCTCTATGTAAACCCCCCCCCCCCCCTTTAAATGAAAGATTTCGCTCCCCTCCTCCCTCCCTCGTTTTCTCCCTCGCTTTCTCCCTCCCTCCCTCGCTCTCTCCCTTCTCTTCTGAAAAAGAGCGATATAGAACAATTGACCTTACACCTGGTAAAATAAAAAAAAATCGTTGTAGTTTACTTTGAGAGCAACAATGAGAGACTCAGTTGTAGATCATGTAGCCATTCACTTGCCTTGTCTGAGAGTTGGCGGATGTCAGATACCCTGGCGTTCCGTGTGCGTTTGGGGCAGTGCGAAGTTACGCGATGCGTGGTTTGGAGTCTGTAGCCGCGGTCGCGCGTAGGAGAGCCTTTGTCCACTTTCGCGTCCGTCAACCGCATCTTGCCCGTCCGTCATCCGCATCTTGCCCGTGGTCTTGGGCCGATCCGGTTAAGCGCTGCCCAACGTCTCCGTAGGAGTTGGAACACCGTGACCGACCGCCAGCGAGCCATCCGCGTTTCGCATGTCTTTGACTTCATTCGCAGACCCGTCGGAGCACGTCAATCTGACCATCGAGTCGCCGCTCACGCCCATCAAACAGGGCGACAAGGTCACCCTCAAGTGCTCCGTGGACGGCACCTCGGAGCCCGAGTTCACCTTCCAGAGAGTTCAGGTAAAGGCCCTTCACAGCAACTCTGACGTTGCCTTTCACCCCAGGGGGAGTGGGGGGGGGGCGTATGAAGCTGAAGACAAGTTCAGTGATTACCGATGTGTTTTTTTGCACAAGCCAAGGGGAGACCCCCTCCCCCCCCCCCAAGCAAGTGTGTGGTGTGGTTGGTGTGAGGTGGTGGACGTGCTGCGGTTGAAGTGTGGTGCCGGTTGTTCCGTGATTATTTTTGTTGTTGTGATTATTATTTCGCGATTTCACCCAGGAAAGTCTGACCCCAGTCTCGTGACAACATCACGAGGGCCACGACGAGTTTTCGCGGAAGGAAGCAATGCATGCAATATCGCCGTAGCGGCCAAACAGCGGTCGGCGCGGTGATCGTGCTGTGGTCGACGCGCGGCAACGGACGCGCTGCGGGCTGATGCCTTCTTTGTCGAAGCGATGTGGTTGACGCGCTGTTGCTGTTGCTGCTGCTGTTGCTGCGGCGGTCGTGTCGTGTGGACGCGGTGCAGAAGAACGGCAGCGTGGAGGACCTGCACATCGGCGCCGAGTCCACGTTCACCCTGAGCGGCGTCACGCGCGATCACAGCGGCCTCTACCGCTGCACCACGTTCGACTTCGACCAGCCGCAGGCCGACATGCTGACGGCCGACACCTACGTCGAGGTCAACTGTGAGTGGTTCGCGACACGCCGCCCGTGCCGGGGGGAGTCGGAGCGTGCTAGGCAGACGGTGTCGAGATGTTAACTAACTCGCCTGGTTATGCAGGAGGTCGTGGATTCGATCCCGACCCTGATGCCTGTTTATTCGGAGTCTGCACGTTCTCCCCGCGCTCGCGTGCATTCTCCTCCACGTCCTCCGGTGTTTTTCCCTCCACATTCAGAAACAACGCGCGTTTCCAGTATTCAGCTGCCGTAACATCTCCACGCGATGAGCCACTTCGTCCAGCTGTCATTTGTGGCGGCCTGGTCGCTTCTGAACAAAACGCCACTCTGTATAGCTTGCGGGTCGTGATCCGTGCGGCGGGGACGGGGGGGGCGGCTGCCATGTGCCAGGGATCGAGAACGTGACGGTGACCCCGGCGGGGAACCACACGGTCACTGTGGGGACCTCGCTGGCCGTGGTGTGCGGCGGCCGCTCCGAGAAACCGCTCTCCATCTCATGGACCAAGGTGAGAAGCCCCGGGCGGGCACTGGCCGCAGGGCGGACACGCACGCACGCGCACGTTCACGCACGCACGGACTTCGCATCGTCACCGGCGCGCTCGCCGCCTCCCTCTCGCCCCGTGTGCTGGATGTTGAACGCTCGTGAGCGAGGGTTGGGTGGATAGCTGGACTGCGATGTGGCCCGGAGATGTCCGTTGCAGCAATTGGGTTGGGAACTTGTTTTCGTGGCTTTTCTTTGAATAGTGTTGGCTTCTTCCCACGTAAGATGTACTCTTGTTAAACATTAGTTGGCCAAACAAAGCAATGCAGCACCCTCCTAGTTAAAACTATTTTTTATTTTACCACGAAATGCCCCACTCAGCTATGTAGCTTTTTTTAGAAAGTGACCTGGCCACAAATGATAGCTCAACGAAGTGGCTTATCAGGTGGAAATTTGTAGCAGCAAAAGACTCCAAACGCGTGGTGATGTTCATTCTTAATGCAGAGGGGAAAACACGGAGGACCCAGAGAAAAATCAACGTGACCACGGTGGAAGAGACACGCAAACTTCAAATATACAGCAGTTGTAGTTACATGCTAATCCCTCACACTAACATTATGCTAATCTCCCAGTTACATGCTAATTTCTGACTTTAACATCCTGATAATCCAAAACATTAACTTAGCTACTTCAATGCTAAATTCTTCTGTTGATATGTAAACTCCTTCGTCAAGGCGCTCTGCTCCTCCCACCCAGCTTAAAAGACGCTGCCAAGCTTGGCAGTGTTCACTGGAGCGCTGTCTTCCTGACAGTTCTGTTTCTTCACCTGAGGAAGGCTACTTGTGTTGTGGCCGAAACGTCGGGAGAATTATATTTAATTGTTTTATTTTTATTATTTTATTATTTCCCTTCTACGTGACTTTACCGAAAGAACCAAGAAGATACACAGCAGGCGTCAGGGTCGTGATCAAACCCACGACCATCTCGTATACCAGGCGAGGTAGCCAACATTTAGCCGCCGTGAAAAGGTGTCTTGAGCATCGGGGAGGCTTTCCTGGGTAAACAAACGGAATAACAGTGCTGTCAAAGCTAACGAACACACGGCTGCCAAAACGGCCTCGGAGCAATGTTTTGACCGCTGGGCGGAGCTCCCGCCCAGACTCGTGGCGCTGCCGGATCTCCACGTGGGACTGCTGGGCGCGGCGGCTCTGGCGGCGTCCCTCTCCGTCGACGCTCTAACGCTCGCCGTGCTCCGCATTTTGTTGCGTTGTTCGCGAGACGTCGTCTTCCGGAGCTTGTGGCGTCCATAGAACCACTCCCCGCCCCCCCCCATCCCCGGAATCCCTCCGGTCACCAATCCGGCCGGCCGTGGAGCTCGGCGCTCGGGCTGCTCCGTCGCAGGCACGAAGCAGAGAACCCCCAACCGCTGTTACGGAACGCAACGGGGGGCTTGTCGAACGGCCCACCACCCCCGCCTCTCCCACCTCCCCCATCGCACGCCCCGGGGAAGATCACAGCGAGTGCTGGAGATGAGCGGAAAAGCAAAATCGGGCTGCGGTGGTAAAACGCCCCAATTTGTGTCATGCTCGTCGTGCGAGATGTCACTGCGCCGAGATAATTAGCGTGACGTGAGCGCTGATGAACTTAAATTCGCTCTCTGTCAAACATTGCACAAATCCGTTACGTGCTAAGTACGCTTCACAGACACGCAATTGAAACCAGAACCCCCACAAAGTAGTTATTGTGTCGCGAGATGGAACACCGTACTCGAATTCCAGCTCTTGAGAGTCAAACAATCGCCCTGAGAATTATTCTTTAAGGGCGCCTTTAAAATGTAAATTATTATTTAACTGTCAAACGACAAAACGGCGCTCTTAATGGCAATTAGTGGGTGGGAAGGTGCTGCCCGCTACTTTGAGAACCAGCGGTCACGTGATGAGAAGTAGGCCCTCGATATTTGCTTCCGTGAACCATTCTCCAAGTAGGCCTCGGCAAGGTAAAAACAACGAGCCTACCTTTACCCTACCTTTTACCTTACCACAATACAATCACTCTACCCTACCTTTTACCCTTCAGCAGGTAAGGTAAGAGGTTAAAAGCAACGAGCCTACCTTTACCCTACCATTTACCCTTACCCCATACAAATTACCCGATTACAGGGTAATTACTGGGGTACTACTACGCATGAAAAAGGTTTATAACAGGTAAATGCTAGGCAGAGTGCTTTATTCACATAGAATACTCTCGGCGATTCCAATTTTACACGCTTTCTTTTAACTCACTCAGTTGTTGTCGTTGTATCCTCAAATCTTGCAACTCAATTTTTACCCACTTACCAATGTGGTATCGACTGAAAACTTGGTATACTTATGTCATACCGATGACAATACTATATTCGATAATAAAAATATATATTTTAAAACATTTTTTTATATTTTATCTATCGGCTTGGGTCTAATTGTCCACTGTCAACTGACGTTGGCTGTAATTGACCACGGTCCCTTACGTCATGGCAAGCTTCGGGGCCACTTCCTGGAGTCGTGGAGTTCTGCCATTACTAGTACATTTAATAAAAGAGTGTTTAAAAAAAGTTGTGTTTAAAATATTACTTGTTAAATGGAGGCCACGGACTGCGCCACGGAGCTTTTAGCGGTAAACAAGGCACCGTATTTACCGGGTTAATACTTCGCGCTACCTTTACCCTACCGGGCAATTCTTCCGAGCTACCTTTACCCTACCCTTTACCTTACCCCTTGGCATGTCGACACCTTTACCCTTTTACCCGGTAAAAAGGGTAAATTACCTTACCTTGCCGAGGCCTATCTCCAAGGCAGGTGGCTGCATGCCTCTCCAAGAGATCCGAATGGATTCTCCTGCCCATGGCACCGCTTGCACAGTTGGGATGAAATTGGGGAAACAGACAAGCGAGTGGTGGCCTTTACGGCTTTACCTTTAAAATTAAATGTTTATATATGGTGAGCAGAAACTCTGCTAAAGGAGGAGTTGTAATTGTGCAATGTGCAGGCCATGGGGCAAAAATGCCCAGTCGGCCGGTCCATTCCAAGGGTCGGTGGGCCAGGTCTGTGTGGGGAAATTGCTAAATAATGTGATCAGAGTAATTTGTTTTTATTACAATACGTCATTACTTCTAATGTGTACGCTTCATTGCTTATTTGTGCTCTCAGTTGCCATTAAGCCCCCACATTCGGCAGCCCCAAAGATTCTTCCTTTGGGGCCGGACTCCCTCGCCGCCCCCACCCAGCACCAAATGGGCCAATGAGAATCGCACGGCCCAATTTGGGCCGCGGTGCGTTTCCAAATGCCTGGGCCGACTTTTTTTTTTGTCCCAGTCTGTCACCGGCGACCGCCGCTCTCCGCTCGGCGGTCGCGGTGGCGCTCGCCACCAGAGGGGGTTTGGGCCCCCGTGACGCTGACGCTGTGCACGCAGGACGGGAAGCGCCTCGCCCAGGGCGGCCAGCTGCAGCTGTCGGCCGTCACCTTCGGCAGCAGCGGCACCTACGCGTGCGAGGTGTCCATGCCCAGCGTGCCGGGCCTGAGCGTGAGCCGCCTCGTCCATGTCAGCGTGGAAGGTGAGGTGCCCTTGCCTTGTCCGCTTCTCCGCCTCGCGCCCCTTGCTCCTCGCAGGGAGCGGCGGTGCTCGCTCGCGTGTGATAGGTGACGCAACGGACGGACCTCCGTGTGTATGTGTGAACTTTGAGATGTTTTCGCACCGTACGTTAGCCAACCGTGATAATTAGAGATGCGGGGGAAGGGCGACAATGTCAACCACAAAAATCAGTTCTGAAGAAAGTAGTTTTCAATCTAGATGATTTAAAAGTACAAAGCTCCAGTGGCTTCCTAATACTGGGAGGAAGAGCATTTCAGACGGCAATAAAAGTGCATCTGAAAGCGCGCGATGCGGTGACCACCGTCTTTGTTCGATGGGCCAACTAAAATCCGCCGCGAAGGTGACCGGAGTTTGCGTGACGATGGGTTATGCTCCTTGATGTCACCTCCGCATTCAAACCGACCCCAATCACCAACTCGGCCGACGCCAGCACCGCCGTTCGGCTGAGGTCATCGCGCGCCGCGGGCGACGGGGGTCGCGGCGATGGCGAGGTGCCACGGCTGCACCCTTGACACGTGCCGTTCGTGTCGCTGCGCCCGTGCAGGGGAGCCGCGGGTGACGCTCTCAGACGTGCTGGTGGAGCCCGAGCGGCTGACCTTGGTGTGCACGGCCACGGGGAACCCCCTGCCCGAGATCAAGTGGAGCGTGCCGCAGACGCCCGTGAGTTACCCGCACTCCCTCGCCGCCCCCACGTCCTTCACCCTCCAGCCCACACGGCCTCCGCACCTCCGTGCCGGCCTGTGATATCGCGTTCGATTCATTCGCTCGTTCGCTATTGAACCCTGACCCCCCTCCCGCCTCCCGCCCCACCACCTGTGTGCCGCAGGTGGAGGTTCGAGTCAAGCCCTGGGAGCTGCAGAGCTCCGTGGTGCTGCCCCGTGGCGCCACGCAGCAGGCGATGGCGACGTGCACGGCTCGCAACGCACACGGCTCCGCCAAGAGGGCGCTGCATGGCCCCACGGGTGACGCTTGGGCTCCCTCTCATCACGGCCACCGTCACCATCGCCTTGGCCAATTAGGGAGTCCCTTGATCACTTCTTTCTCTCCTTCCATTCCCTTGCTCAGCTCTACCATCGCCCCCCCCCCCATTCCCTCCTGTTTTCCTCCTCGTTTATGCTTCTGCACTGCGAGGCATTTGTGACATTCGGGCGCTTTACAAGTAGAACAGAGCGCTGTGACACGCGGCCTTACAATCGCAGCAAGTTTCAAGACGGCTTCCCGGTGGCCTCTTGCTTTCGCATGTGACAGCTACGACGTGGCTCTTAGGTCCGTCCAACTCCGGTTCATATCACGGTGTCGTCTCCAGGTGGAGGTGTTGTCAGCTTGGTCTTAGCCAGGAGGTAGCAGGACAGCGGTGGATTGTTGAATCTATCTGTTCTCATTTTTTTGTGTCATCCGCTCGTTCACATGGGTTTTCCCTGGGTACTCTGGCTTCCTTGCCGACGCCAAATGCTCATAAATCGAAATAACCAAACATCCCAATGCAGGAGGCGCCACGGTGGCGAGATGTTAACCACCTCGCCTGGTATACGGGAGGTCGTGGGTTTGATCCCGACCCTGATGCCTGCTGTATATTTGGAGTTTGCGTGTCTCTCTCCGTGGCCGCGTGGATTTTTTTCTGGATCCTCAAGTTTTTCCTTCCACATTTAGAATCAACATCACGCATTTAGAGTATGTGGCTGCTATCAATTTCCACGCGAAAAGCCACTTCGTTCAGCTCTCAGTTGATATAGCCAGGTCGCTTCTAAAAAAGAGTGATATAGCTTAGTGGGCCCTACCTGGTTAAACGCTTTTTCTTTTAGGGTATTCCATGAAAGAGTCGTCAAATTTAGTTATTTGTTCAGCGTTACTGCATTGGCAGTGAAATTATAAACAAACATAACTAAGAACACAACACATTCATCAATAACACTGTGGCCTTAAAAAGGTAAAATATGCAAGAGGTGACATGATGCGCTCTGAAGAAGGGCCACTGATCGAAACGTTGCCAATTATACATCTATTTTTTCCTTTGAAGGCCACGTGGTTATTGACGAACGCGTTGAAGTTTCAGACGTTTAAGCGGAGGATTTCCTCGGCCAAATAAACGGTATTTGTTAACGGCTGTGACCTATGTACGTGCGCACCGTGTGCTGACCTTCCTTCGCACCGTACGTAGCCAGCCGTGCTCATCGGAGGCGTGACAGGGGTGAGACGGGGGGTGGAATGCACGGCGGGCTCATTGAGCTCCCGTTGCCCCGTAAACCGGCAGAGTATCGAGAGCAAAGCAGCGCCGATGAACCGTTTCATTTGCTCCCGAGAGATGTTGCCGTTGTGGCGCGTGGCTCGCCCGGCCGACGTTGGCACCGAACGAGCGATCCGTGCGGGCGCGGCCGGACCCCGGCGTGGCCTCCTCAGCCCCCCGCGTATGGGGGGGGCAGCACCGATCCATGCCGCCTCCACGGGAGGGCGCTCGCGCTCGGCGCCCGCGCGCGTAGGGGGGCAAAGGGACCCAGCGTCACGAACTGGGTGCGTCCCTCGCAGGGGTTGCTGTGACTTGGACTCAGGCCCAGAGCCGCGGCCCAACGAATGTAAATTTTGTCAGATTTTTGGGTAAGACAAAAAAAAAACCCTCAGAAACAAACAAAAACCACTTCACGATGTCTCCGTCGCAAACCGTGGGCCAAATTAGCTGCAAGAGTGCCATTTGGTTGTGTCCCTCGTCGCCTGACAGTTTAATTGTGTACGTATATAGAGCTTCTTTCGCGCCTTACGTAGCCAATCGTGGATAATCGGAAGTGCGGGATAACGTTGACCACTCACGCTCCGGATTAACGCGACCGCGTCGTGTTCTTTGTGTTCGCAGTGCCGCCGCCCGTCAGCGAGAGCCCCCCTCCGTCTCCCCGTGAGTTTCTCGCTCTCGCCGTTGACCCCCACAATCAATTCGCACGGCCGACACCGCATTGTGGCTGCGTCCTTTGACGAATCTCGTCCTACCGCGCCCACGTTGCACAACGAGCGTAAAAAGCTGCTCGCCGATCTTCGATTGTTGTGCGGTTGTGCAAGGGCACCGCCGTCTGTGATCATGATACGTTTGCCATTTAGCAGCAAAAAATCTGGAGAGAAAAAAAATAACAACAATCGTACCAGGGTCCATGGCCCATTTGCGATGCACATTTGACTGAAATTGCACTGAAAGGGGGTGACGGAATGAGTGAAAGTTTCTTTGCTTATTGAAACGCCCTCGGTCACGTCCACGCGCCCATCAAAGAAGCTCGCTCCCGTCACGAAGCTACGCCTCAGGTCGTCCCTGGTGGAAGCGGCCGTGGTATCGGCCACCCGCAGCCCTGCTGGGGGCCGCCAGCTCCTCTCGCTGCCCCCAGTCGCACCGCCACCGTCTTGAGGCTCCCGTGGGGCCACCAGTCTTGGCATCTAGGGAGCCAACCGGCTGTTTTTTTTGTCTCGCTGTTTACGACCCTGCTCGTTAAACGTAAAACTTTAGGGATGAACTTTAAGTTGACTCTGAGACACCGAACACTCTGTATGTGTGTATGTTGAACTTCTTTCGCACCGTACGTAGCCAACCGTGCTAGTCAGAGGTGCGGGGGGAAGGGCAACAAACTAAACACAAAAAGCAGTTTTAAAGAAATGAGTTCTCAATCTAGATTTAAAAGTGCCATAGCTCCAACGGCTTCCCAATATCGGAAGGAAGAGCGTTCCAGACGGCCGCAGAAGCGCGTCTGAAAAGCGCGCGAAGCAGTGACCACCTTTGTTCGATGACTGGCCAATAGCGGCAGCGAGGACGACCGGATTTCGCGTGACGGCTTATGCTCCTTGACAAGTCAAATACCGGTGATTTTTTGTGTGCTCAGGAATCGTTTTTAGAGAGAGCCGTGCCACAGTGGTTTTAATGCACACAGCCTTCAGAGCGGAGAGCCGTGTCTGGGCAGTTCCTCGGGGGCTTTTGTGAGATGTCACCGCACCCCATGGCCGCGTATAATCCCAGGCAGCTCATGAGCATAGGATAAGTGGCTACTCCAACCGGGACCTCCTCCATCCCTATTGGCGCTCTCTCCCCGTCTCGCAGCGCCACCGCTCGGCTCTGAGCGGCCACGCTGCGCGGTGCCCACGGTGGGCACAGCCCCGGTCGCCACGGTGGCCAGGTGTTAACTTCCTCGCCTGGTATGCAGGAGGCCGTGGGTTCGATCCCCGACCCTGACGCCTGCTGCTGTATATTTGAAATTTGCATGTTCTCTCTCTGACCCCATGGTCGTGTGGATTTTACTCCGGGTCCTCCGGGTTTTCCCTCCACATTTAGAAACACGCGTGTCAGAGTATTTGGCTGCTGTAAATTTCCACGTGATAAGCCAACTTCGTTGAGCTATCATTTGTGGCAGGTCGCTTGTGAAAAAGAGCTACACAACTCAGTGGGCAATACCTGGCAAAAAAAAATAGTTGTTTAAATAGTTCATACATAGTCTCACTCTGGCCACTTCATCACTGGACTGCGTTTAGTCCCAACTATTCATACGTACATTATTCTTTTAAAGGGTTTAAAATAAAGGGAGGAGGGGGGGGGGGGAGGGTGCCACATATATTATCCAAATATAAAACTAAAACAATACGAAAGTAAGGTTTTTTTTCGAAAGCGAAACCGTCAAATAATCGCAACCAACTGCGGAACTCACACAGTGATCCAATTAGTCGCTGCACAGTGCAGGACCCGGGACTGCGTCCAGGGCGCTCGATGTTCCGGCCGCGCGGCGCTGAGATGCTTGCTTGCTAACGACGGGGCGAGCATCGCCGGGACGTTTTGCCTTCCACTCCCGGACCCAATTTTTTTTTACCTCCAATTTTGTGGCGCCGGCCAAAACCCGAGCGGCCGATCGCGCGCGCCGATCTCTTCGCGCAGAGAGGCCTCTCCTGCGAGTGACGCCGCGTTTCCGTGCCGCCGTCCAGACGCCTCGGCCACCAACACGAGCAGCAAGACGGTGATCATCGCCATCATCATCGCGCTGGGCGTCTTATTCCTCGTCTGCGCCCTCATCTTCTGCCTCTGCAAGAAGTACAACCTCTGTTTCAAGAATCGGTACAGCCCGTAAGTGACCACATACGCCACTGGGCAGCCAACAGAACCACAGCACAAGATCGATCAGAGCGTCAGCCTTTGCCGTGTAAACTACAGAGCGTAGCTATTTTATCGTGTTTGGTCGCTAGAAGTGAAAACAAGTTGTAAAGAGAAACCAAATCCTTACGTATGGGCCTCGTTGACAGCGAGCTCTACCAAATAAGTTAAATGATGTTAATTTCCAAGTCAGCACTTCATTAAAATATATTTCATATATATTTCAAATATATTTCAACAGTATAAATGTGAATGCTTTTAAACCAGATTCCAAAGCAAGCAGCCTATATATATTTTTTAATGTTTAAGTCGTTTCTTGCTGAATTGTAAACCGTCTCAATGATTGTTTCTGTTAAATCAGTTTTTTTAAAAATATGTTCTTGAATACCGTGACCCTCAAAGTGCGTTGATTTGTCAACGTGCATGCTGTGTTTGCTCTGTAACCCAGGTCTCCACCACATATGTATGTTGAACTTATTTCGCACCGCACGTAGCCAAACGAGGCAATCGGAGACCCTTAGTCTCGCGGAGCAGGGGTGGACTCTGACCTGAGGTTAAACGAATGAAAAATCAATCGCGAGATGCGTCGGTGCTTGCCGGTGACCGCATCACCTAGAATGCCCCTGATCTGGGCTAAGCAGCGGTGAGCCATGGTCGTGCCTGGATGGGTGACCTAACGCCTCCGATTAGCTCCCGCACCTCCGATGAAGCACGGTTGGCTACGCGCGGTGCGAAAGAAGCTCAGCATGTGTACGTACAACACGCGTGTAAAGCACGCAGTGTGTAGCGGCCTGTAACATGTGCAAAACACGCGTGTTGTAGGCTGCTACTGCTGTGGGGCAGTGTAGCGAGAGACATCGTGACTGCACTGCTCCTGTCCAACGGCTCTGGTCACGAGCCGTGGTGTCCTTTCGCAAACACGCTGTGGCTATCGTGGCTTTCCATTTGGCTCCGTCCATGATTTTCACACGCAAGAGCTTTGCATGAACGAATCAAAGTTACATCCAATTGTTCTATTTGCTTAAGTAACTAAATTGTCTCGTCTCGATCGCCTTCTTTGTACTCGTAATGTTTTCAGTTAGAATCAGCCTCTTTTGATTTATACTGAGACATCCGGTCCTCTTGCCTTCTCTTTCATTTTACTGATGGCTCTCTCGAACTTCATCTTTAAAAAAATGTTTTGGTCCTTTCGTAAAAATGTTAAAATCTCTGGCCTCTCAGCCTCATTGTCACGGTAAATCCCATTAACATTCTCAACCCAAATTGTCCAACGTGGTGGAGTCTGGCCCCAATAGCGACCACGACATGCACGGAACAAGGAGGCCCTCATCCAGCGACATATGGGGCACGACGCTGGAAAAAAATGTTCACTACCTCGCCTGGTATGCAGGAGGTTGTACGTTCGATCCCGACCTTGACGCCTGCCGTATATTTGGAGTTTGCGGTGTCTCTCTCTCATCATCATCATCACGGTGGCTAGAAGATGTTAACTACCTCGCCTGGTATGCAGGAGGTTGTGGGTTTGATCCCGACCTTGACGGCTGCTGTATATTGGGAGTTTGCGTGTCTCTCGTCCTGTGGTCGCGTGGATTTTTCTCCGGGTCCTCCGGTTTGTCCCGTCAACCCATTTAGAATCAACATCACGCGTTTAGAGTATTTGGCTGCTCTCCATTTCCACATAAGCCACTTCGTTGAGCAATCATTTGTTTCCAAGTCGCTTTTGAAAAAGAGCTAAAGAGATCAGTGGAACTAACCCGGTAAAATTATTTTTTTTAAGTTTTAGGATCTTCCATTAACAAGTCGTGAAATGTAGCTATTTATCTAGAGATATTGCGTTGGCAGTGGGGTTATAAACAAACATGACATAGAACTCAACGCATTCATCAATAACACTGCGGCCTTATAAAGGTTAAATATGCTTCTGAAAAAGATCTCTCCAGCTCAGTGGGCCCTGCCTGGTAAAATAAAAAAATCTTCCTTTTAGTTGAAAAAGTGCTCTCTCTCTCTCTCCTTGTGCCCGTAGAAGCGCCTTCCCCTCCCTCGCGTGGCGTTCACAGAGCGTGCGTTGTCCCCCCCCCCCTTCACCAAAAGGACACGGAAACAAACGCAGAGCTCTGTGGGGTCGTCACCCGACACGTACATGGCGCCCCCCGACCAGGACCTCAAGGCCTAATCGCGACCTCTCCAGGTGACCCCGCACGGCAACGCCACCCCCCCCCGCCCCCCCCCCACGGGTAACCCACGGGGAGGGATCCGCTGCTGGATTTTTTTTCCGTCCGCCCATCGCGGAACTTTCTCGGCCGGTCACGGGATGAGGGCGCGGGCTTCACAGCAAAGAGGATCCCCTCGCACCGCGAGCAGAGCACGCTGTGGCGAGTTTGACAATTCTGTGAAGGGCACAGGCTGCAGGGTCTCTGAGCCCTCCCACCAAACCCCCTGGGTGTTATTTATGATTTCGCCTTCCTTACCCAGGAAGGTCCGAGTCTCAGGGCTCTTGAGTATTCCACGCTTTTATTTAACTCACTCTGCCTGTTGTTGTCCTTGTTGTTGTCGTTGTTGTATCCTCAAATCTTGTAAGTCAATTTTAACGCACTTCCCAATGTGGTATCGACTGCAAACTTGGTATACTTATGTCATACTGATGACAATACTATATTCTATCATAAAAAATGATTTTTATTTTATTTTTAAACATTATTTTTATATGTTATGTTTTGGCTTGGCTCTAATTGTCCACGGTCCCCTGACGTTATGGCAAGCTTCGGGGCCACTTCCTGGAGTCGTGGATTTTCTTCCATTACTACAGTACATTTCATGTTTACGATGTGACGATCGATCTACTGGTGGACGAAATAAAAATTGGTTACAATATTTGATGACGCTAAAAAGTACCAAATAATATATATTAAAAAAGCGTGTTTAAAAAAAAGTTTTTAAATATATTTATTTTCTATTCTTTTTCAGGATAGTCCTGTCAAGATTGTCGCACCATGGGGCAATGTTGCTGCTGTTTTAAAATCACAATTTGAGTACTTTGCAGGTTATTCTTTCACCATTGGGATGTTTGGCCGACACCGGTTCCACTGCATGAATCGTAGCTGCGGGAGGAAGCCCGCGGCGGAGCTAGGGGAGACACATACGAACCTTAACTCGCGAGTGCCGCCACGGGTTGGGGAGTCGAACCCACGCCCCTTCTTGCTGTGAGTCGCGAGTGTTGTTGCCACTGCAGCGCCCTGCTGCCCCGGCATGGACAGCCGCGTTAGTGCGTCCTCCCACGCGGCACGGGACGCTGACCCGCTCCGCTCTGCGTCCGCAGGGATCGTCGGCAGGGACCCCACGGGTCATCGCGGGCGTAACCATCGCAAGATCGGAATCAAGTCGCTTTCTGGGAAATCCTACTGTATTATACGCTTGTCGTCATTGCTCAGCAATTGCCTGTCCGCCTAAAAAAAAAACAGATCTCTATTCTATATCCTCCTACGACAGTTGTAAATGAGATCGGTGCGCCGATGTGACATGTACAGATTACACGACTGGCCAAGTGACGGGTGGTGGTGGTGGTGGTTGTGGTGAGAGGCGTCTCGCGCGTGCGGCGGCGGGGGCGGCGGCGGCGTGCAGCGCCCCCCGGGAGGCACCGTGGCAGCCGCTGGGGTCCCGCTCCGTGCGCACCGTGGGGCCCGGGTCGCCGAAAGCGGTGGAGCACGAGCAGAGGGTTGGGGGTCGCAGACCCGGACCGACCCCACGCTCCTCCTCGGGGGGGGGGGGGGGGGGGGGGTGCCGGGCTCACGGGGTCGGGGACTCCGCGGCTGCCTCTCCACGCCCGGCGGCAGCGAGCGCCCCGACACATTTTGGCAGCTCGAGTTCAAGCGCTCGGCTCGATCGAGGCGCCGTAAGCAAACGACGCCACTGCCTGGCGCGTTCGCTGTAGGGGGCCACTCCCCCGTCGCGTTCTTTCGCATAACCACCCCGCCCCCCCTCCCCCGCCACGAAGCCTCCTCCTGCTTGGGGAAGAATTTATGACTACTTTTTATATAAACTTGGGATGTTTTTTTGATTTTGTATTTAACGTACATGGTCACCGTAACATTATTATTATTTTTTCTCTCGCAGGGTCTTTTTATATTCGAGACGAGGTACTTTGGGTGGCCGATTGTTCTCGACGAGTGGATTGCTCCCTCGTCGAGTCCTCGCTGCGCCGTTCTGGCCCACCACCCCCCCCCCGCCCCCCGCGGCAACGGCGGCCGGCCCTGCCAGGCCAGTGGCGTCTTGCTTCTCGCCACTGCCTTTAAGACAAACAAACAAGACAACGAACTCGTTGGTTCTTTCGGTAAGGTCACGTGGGTATGAAATAAATCACGACGTTTCGGGTGCAACACAAGCGTCCGTCATCAGGTGGACGCTTGTGTTTGCACCCGAAACGTCGCGATTTATTTTATACCCACGTGACTTTACCGAAAGAACCATGGAGTATGGATTCCTGCAGTCACGAAAGCTTCAAATCAGAACAAGACGAACACAGAATGCCCGACGTAGACACTGTACAATGACATCACGCACGTGTGCTATTTATGAAGGCAGCCCCGGTTGTGTTTTCGTTCGAACGTTCTTCCACTCTGGCATCATTCGTGTTGTGTTTTTGCATCACCTGTGCATTCAAAAAGTAAATGATTTTATCGCTCAATACAAATGGCCATGGTATTCACGTACAGCTTCGTGCCTGCAAGGTAATGGTATGGGGCCGTCCATAAATGACGTCACGCAGCTAGGGGGAGGGGGGGGGTCAAACATTTGTGACGATGTGTGACGAGGGTGGGGGAGGGGGTTGAGAAATGTGACGTCACATCAAAATGCGCAACTTTAAATAAATATAGACAACACGTTTTACTTCCTTAAATATACTTTTTTTCAATAAACGTTTTATCCTACAACAGAGTGCAGCGGCACATTAAATACGCACTACAATGACAATAGTTTAAAGCGATTTGGAGCATGTTTGATATTTTTGGGGGGGGGGGCAGAGCTTTGTGACGTCATATTTGAGGGGGGGGAGGTCTGACGTTTTGTGACGCCGTGTGACGAAGGGAGGGAGGGGGGGTCAAAAATCGTCCAAAATCGCGTGACGTCATTTATGGACGGCCCCTATGAGGGGTGATCAAAATGTTTCGAGGATATCGTCCTGAGATCATAGCAGCACCAAATAATTATTCTGATGCCACAACCCCTACGCATTATAACCCTCCGGCACCAGCGAGGACCTCCTTACCACCCACGTACGATGGGTGTCCCGTGCCACTGCTAATAACGCTCTGACGCTGCTGGTGGGAATCTCCGTGGGGTCAAGATAAAGCCCATTGTGTGTGTGTGAAGCTCCGTGTGCGCTCCGATGGTTTTTGCATCATCGCCGCTCGACAGCGATGGGACGCGGCCTCTCGGACGCGAGCGAGCGAGCGAGCGCGGAGGAGACGCGGAGGAGACACGCGCGTCCAGTCAGCAGCATCCGTTCGTGGTGCCCCTCTCCTGAAGCCGAGCAGATGCAGGTCCACGGTGGGGCTGGGGCCGCGGGGTGTGCCTGCTGATGGGGCGCCACATGGGCCACCGTGCGGGGTTGAAGCTGACTCCATGGGCGGGTTAAGCGATGGGGTCAGGCTATGGTCGAGTCGGGTTGTGGAGTTGGGTTGACCTGCTGTGGCCCGGGCTTGCCCCGAGATGACCTCGCATCCCACCTTGCCCTCGCAAACCCTTACACTCACCACCTCACACTCACCACGTCACACTCACCACGTCACACTCTTACACTCACCACGTCACACTCACCACGTCACACTCACCACGTCACACTCTTACACTCACCACGTCACACTCACCACGTCACACTCACCACGTCACACTCACCACCTCACACTCACCACGTCACACTCACCACGTCACACTCACCACCTCACACTCACCACGTCACACTCTTACACTCACCACGTCACACTCACCACGTCACACTCACCACCTCACACCACGTCACACTCACCACGTCACACTCAGCACGTCACACTCACCACGTCACACTCACCACCTCACACTCTTACACTCACCACCTGACACTCACCACGTCACACTCACCACGTCACACTCACCACCTCACACTCTTACACTCACCACGTCACACTCACCACCTCACACTCTTACACTCACCACCTCACACTCACCACGTCACACTCAGCACGTCACACTCACCACGTCACACTCACCACCTCACACTCTTACACTTACCACCTCACACCACGTCACACTCACCACCTCACACTTACCGTGTCACACCACGTCACACTCACCATGTCACACTCCTCCACACTCACCACCTCACACTCACCACCTCACACTCACCACCTCACACTCCTCCACACTCACGACCTCATACCATGTCACACTCCTCCACACTCACCACCTCACACTCACCATGTCACACTCCTCCACACTCACCAACTCACACTCACCACCTCACACACCACCTCACACTCCTCCACACTCACCACCTCACACTCACCACCTCACACTCACCACCTCACACTCCTCCACACTCACGACCTCACACCATGTCACACTCCTCCACACTCACCAACTCACACTCACCACCTCACACTCACCACCTCACACTCACCATGTCACACTCCTCCACACTCACCAACTCACACTCACCACCTCACACCACCTCACACACCACCTCACACTCCTCCACACTCACCACCTCACACTCACCATGTCACACTCCTCCACACTCACCACCTCACACTCACCATGTCACACTCCTCCACACTCACCACCTCACACTCACCATGTCACACTCCTCCACACTCACCACCTCACACTCACTATGTCACACTCCTCCACACTCACCAACTCACACTCACCACCTCACACCACCTCACACTCCTCCACACTCACCACCTCACACTCACCATGTCACACTTCTCCACACTCACCAACTCACACTCACCACCTCACACCACCTCACACTCCTCCACACTCACCACCTCACACTCACCATGTCACACTTCTCCACACTCACCAACTCACACTTACCATGTAACACTCCTCCACACTCACCAACTCACACTCACCACCTACACTCACCACGTCACACTCACCACCTCACACTCACCATGTCACACTCCTCCACACTCACCACCTCACACTCACCATGTCACATTCCTCCACACTCACCAACTCACACTCACCATGTCACACTCCTCCACACTCACCACCTCACACTCACCATGTCACACTCCTCCACACTCACCAACTCACACTCACCACCTCACACCACCTCACACTCCTCCACACTCACCACCTCACACTCACCATGTCACACTCCTCCACACTCACCACCTCACACTCACCATGTCACACTCCTCCACACTCACCACCTCACACTCACCATGTCACACTCCTCCACACTCACCAACTCACACTCACCATGTCACACTCCTCCACACTCACCACCTCACACTCACCATGTCACACTCCTCCACACTCACCAACTCACACTCACCACCTCACACCACCTCACACTCCTCCACACTCACCACCTCACACTCACCATGTCACACTGCTCCACACTCACCAACTCACACTTACCATGTAACACTCCTCCACACTCACCAACTCACACTCACCATCTACACTCACCACGTCACACTCACCACCTCACACTCACCATATCACACTCCTCCACACTCACCAACTCACACTCACCACCTCACACCACCTCACACTCCTCCACACTCACCACCTCACACTCACCATGTCACACTGCTCCACACTCACCAACTCACACTTACCATGTAACACTCCTCCACACTCACCAACTCACACTCACCATCTACACTCACCACGTCACACTCATGGGTGGTGTAGTGGAGGCGTGCTGTTGGTATGCTGTGTTGGATGGGTGGTGTAGTGGAGGCGTGCTGTTGGTATGCTGTGTTGGTGGGGTTATGTAGTGGAGGCGTGGTGTTGGCATACTGTGTTGGAGGGGTGGTGTAGTGGAGGCGTGCTGTTGGTATGCTGTGTTGGAGGGGTGCTGTCGTGGAGGCGTGCTGTTGGTATGCTGTGTTAGGTGTGCGTACTTGCTGACCACCCACCCACGCTCTCGTGTGCCGTACCGGCCTCCACAGGTGCTACTCGCTAACTGCGTTTTCCCCAACAGTCTGCTAAGGCTACACCGGGGATCTTTGTCTCTAGCTGTTGGTATGCTGTGTTGGAAGTGTCAGCACGAGGGCTTGCCAACGGGCGCAGATCTGCCAGGTGGCCGAGAGGCGGCAGTGCGGAACGGTCAAAGAGTCGCTCAAGCGTCGAGGCGATTGGCTCATCTCTTTTTTTTATAACAGCCCCTGAGCCAGTGGTGGAAATTCCTCTGTTCTATGGCGGGGACGAGTCTATCCGCTGGACAACCACTGTAGCGTTCTCCACGAGGTTGATACTCATTCCATGGACACCAGAGGGAATGGTGGGCTGCGTTAACCCCCAACCAAGATCTGACCTCGCGACAAAGGTAACAGGCAGGGTGGCTCTACAGATCGAGCCACCCTCTTTGCTCCTAATAACAAACACATTCCTGTGGAGGGAGCTGGTAGGAACGTTGGGTTGCTCGGTCAATGGCCAGGGTCAACGGCGGCACCACGTGGTGTATTCCGCAAATATGCCCGACTGTGAGGGCGGGCACAAGCCGGTGTGAGTAGGTTAAACGTTGACTTTTATAAGGGCACCACGGGGTGACCAGCCCCTCCCCACCCCCCACCCAGCTCATCCCCACCCAGCCCCTCCCCACCCTCCCCTCCCCACCCTCCCCTCCCCACCCTTCCCTCCCCACCCAGCCCCACCCCTCCCATTTTTGTATGCACGACGGACGGACACAATTATCCTCTGTGGGCTGGTGTGACCAGGAGGTTCCTACCAGTAGTAGTATTGCCTCGTAAGAAAGAGTGTGACAGAGATCCCCCGTATAGCCTCGAACAGACTGTCGGGGGCAAGTGCTGTTAGCGAGCAACTATTGAAGGCCGGAGCGGCACACGAGGTGGTGGGTGGCCAGCACCACGTCCGGCCGCCTTTGTCTCCCTCGTGGCGATATTTACAAAACTCACCGGGTACTCATTTTAGGCCGAGTCGACCTAGGTGAGGCCCAGGACCGGTTCAGATAGCCGTCACTGGTCTTAGCCGTGAGCGGAAATCGAACCCGGGTCGCCGGGTTCGTAGCGCAGCGTGGCGCTAACCGCTACGCCACCGCTCCCCACAGAGTGGACCGCCGCTTTAATTTAAAACACTCTCACTCGTGATGGACCCATGCAGCACGCGCGCCGTCCTGTGGATCGATTGACAACGCATTTCTTAACAACTGCTGCATTCTGCGTTTTTGGTTTGTTGAACTAGCCCGCCCGGCACCTCCCCATTGGCACGCTCGGCCACGTACGGTGCGAAAGAAGTTCAACGTCCAGACACACGAATGGCGCCCTTTCGCCGTGACGAGCCACGAGGAGCAGGCGACACACGTCGTGTTGCGGTTTGAATAGAGCCGTGGTTAGGGTTAGGGGCTGCATTTCACACCAATCAAACACGTTTATTAAAATACTGCTCACAGCACCGCACAGGATGAAGATCGCCGCGGGATAGGGCGAACGGGATGCGAGGGGGCGCGCGGCGGTGAGCTCAGCGGCGCACGGGAGCCCCGCACGAACGGGTTTCGGCGCCTCCCGTTCCCTCGCCGCGGGCCTCCTCCTCACTCGGGACTCGGGAGTCTCCCCCCGGCCTCTTGGCAGCGCCGCGTGATTTTGCAGACTCAGCGCTCGACGCGTAACACCCCCGCGCGCGCCGATTAACAACGCGCATGGAACACTCGGCGACACTTGCCGCTCGGCTGCCGTCTCCCACCGGGGGGGGGGGGGGGGCATCGCCAAATCATCGGCCCTGGACGTTGCCGACGACGACCGGATCCAGTCGAGGGGTCACGCGAGCGACATTCCAGACCCACGCGTCGCGTTCCCAGCGAGCACCGCGTGACCCGTCGACCAACGAGGGCAAAGCGGGGGGGGGGGGGCAGAGGGTCCCCAAATTGCGCGGCCGCATGGGTGCAGATGCCAGGGGCGTGTGGGGACGCGTGACGACTCCCTCCCACCCGCCGCGGGCAGAGCGCTGCGTGAACCTAGCCTGGCACGAACGCTGCGGTAACGTCACTGTCACTCGGCGGTGAATGGCGGCGGCTGCCGTTTTAGGTGTTTGTGTGTGTGTGTTTAGGTGCTCGCTAACAGCACTTGCTCCAACAGTCTGCCAAGGCTATACGGGGGATCGTTGTTTTTGTGTTTAGGTTGTGTATGGATGTACGTGTGTGTGTGTCATCTTCACGGTTGAACTGCCCTTCGTCGCACGCGCACCCCGTGGGGGATGGATCTGACCGCGTTGTGCGGACGTGTGCTGCAGAAGTCCGAAGACGCAGGTCAGCTCATTGAGCGTGGGCCAGTAATTACTTCCCAAGAGCCTTGCGTGATCAAGACGGTGGCAAGGGCGTCCATCGTTTATCAACGCATTCCACTCTGATGCAGGCGGGTTCAAGCTGAACCGGGTCCAGTTTGAGAACATATCATTTCAGGCGGGGGTTAATGAGAGCCAGATGAAAGAGAGAGATCGATGGGATCAGGTGACATGGCGAATGTGCAGCCGAACTTCAGAGGTTTCGTTAGTAATTACAGCGAGCATCATCGATGATGCTCGTTGCAATTTACTAGCGAAACGTCGTACTCGAATTGTAAATGCTGTGGGTTTTACTCTCAAACACACCGGTGTGCTGAACTAGTAACGAATTGGCAAGTTACGTTTACGTGACAAACCTCACGAATTCGGCTGCATCGGGAGGTGGCGGGTTTAACGACACATTTATATTGACACGATATAACCCCCCTCCCCCAAAAATAGCCTCTATTATGGACACTGCTGATCGAGTCCATTTGTCGAACGAGGTGAGAACTCAAGAGCCCATCGGGAATCTCATTAGCGAGGGTGACCTTGCGAATGTGGACTATTAAACTCTCCTGCCGACGCCTGATTAGCGTCGATTCATTTTTGTGGGATAGCGTACGATTTCGGCATCGCAAGTTAACACGCGTTTCAAACCAATGCACCGCGCTACCGGTTCAATCATCACGTTAGGCTCGTTAACCCGCAGCGGAGCACCAAGGTTCACGCGTCAATTTTCGTCGGCAGCGTTGATTAGGTGAAATGCCATTAAAATATTTTCAATAAAAAAAAATAGCTTCCAAAGTTTTGCTGAGAAGTGAACCATAGAAATGTGGAGTAAACCGGCCACGGTTCTGTTTCGCCGCTCGTGTCATAGCGTAAACCGTCGACGAGAGAATTCTGAGCCACCGTACCACGCACGTGGACAACACGAGTTGTGGCAGGGTGGTAAGGTGTTCATAATTGCCGTGCCAGAGACGCCAACCACCTGACTTGTGGGGCACCTGCGTTCGAATCATGGTTTCAGCCGACCCCTGAATAATCCAGCATTATTAGGTTGAGCGAGTTGAGTCAGCCTGATCACAGGTGACGACTTGCACAACTCCACCCCGATCCCCCACTTATCCCCACACCCCAATCGAATTAAATAATTTTTTTTAATGGCTTCATTAAAATAATTTCAGCCCTGTCGAAATAGTATCGCCATGTGGAAGAGCACTGCCTGCAGGGCACGTGCAGCGCTTGCAAAAGAGGCATGGGGAACATTTTTTGTTTTATTTAAATCAGCGGTTTTCTTGCAACCACCGCAGTGGCGCACGGACTCGCTGCGAGCGGGAGGGGGGAGGGGGGAGGGGGGTCGGTGTGGCGCGCGTTCGCGCCGCCTGTCTCGTGGTGGCGAGGACGCCGATATCGCGCTCTGGAATATAATTGGGCGAAAACATCAAAATACAAACAAAACGAATCGGCCACGACGGCGGCACGATTCGGGGCGGCACGACGACAGCGATGACGGACAGGAGACGCTGCGCGCGCCTGGTCACCGATGCTCATTGATCGTCATCGTCGTCGTCGTCACCATCGTCGCCATAAGCAGCCCTTTAATTAGAGATCAGCAATAAGCCCCCGGGGGGGGGGGGGGGCAAATCCCCGTGGAGGCAGCTCGGCACGCCACACACACGCCCCTCCCCCCACACCCCGCAATTGTTAATTAACCAGTGCCGCCGCTTCGAGCCGCGCGAGCGTGGCTCGAAGCGGCGGATCTCGAGCGGCGCCTTCCCCGGCCAGTGCCGCCGGTGGTCGTGGCGGTACCAGATCGGGTTTCAGTGGCGGAGGTACAGCTCCCATTGGTATGTCCGGCGGTGCAAGTGTTGGTGATGCCACTGGTGTTGTTGGTGACGACGCTGCTACCGCTGGTACTGCTGGTGTTGGCGATGACGGGACGTGGTTGAGTGTCGCCGCCGATACGTGTCATGGTTTGCCCCTTTCTTCTTTCCGTCCGGGCGCTGGGGTCTCATTCCGTCTCATTCCGTCGTTGCCGCGTCTCATTGAGACTGCTCTGTGGTTCTCAACGGCGTCTGCCCCGTCCGCTGCCTCCTGGCACGAGGCCCAGGGCTCGCTGGGAAGAACGCCACCCAAGACGATCGATCAAACGGGGGCGGCAGTCTGACGAGGAGTCTCAACGAGTGCCGGGGCCCGCGGGGGTCTAGAAGCCCCCCCCCTCTCTCGGGGGACCCTACTCATTGACCCCCACAGTTTGTACTTTGAGCTCGTGCCGAGGATTCGCGACCGGTATGGGGGAGGTACCGGGCGCAAGCTCCAGGGACTTCGGCGTGCGTTGAGACGTGGGCTGGCGCGTCGGGCTCCGTCGCACCCTCGGCCAAATTCCTGCGGCGGCACCGCCCCAGGGTTGGCGCGGCAGCGACGCGGTGCCGATTACGGCGCCGATTGGTGCGATTTGGTTACGTTCAGGGAAGATCTCGGGGGTGTTTGGTCGGCTCGCAAGTGTGCACTCCTCCGACCGCGGTTGGCATTGTGCAGCACGCGTGTGTCGTCGCGTACCCGGTGTGTTCGTGCGAGCGTTCAATTGTGCACCGCTGCCGCTACGCACATCCAATGCGCACTGCATGCGAGCTTACGTCCGTGGGTGCGCTTGTGTGTCTGCGAGTTATCGCCGTGCGCTCGTGGTAGCGTGTGTTGCTCTGTAACGGTGACACCTTGTCTTGTCACGGCAGAAGATTATAAGTGAATTTGTGTTGATTCACAGTTCTTGCGATGTGGTTTTGTACGATTGCCAGTCGAGTTGTAGTGTAAAGCTGCAATTCGGCACCGCATTATTGACAACAAGGACAGCCATGTTAATGTGCGACACTTAAACAGCGATAATAATTAGGTTGTTAAAATTCAACACTGCTTGTATCGCCCCCACCCCCCCCCCCCTCGCGCACCGCCGTTAAGCCACAAACATACTGTTCCAATGTTAGTCGTGTGAATTTCAGTCAAACTGGCTTCATAGGAAACACTTCTTTAAGCTTGAAGCATTAGGGGCAATTAACCAGCCACCACTGCCGCACAGCATCCCATCTCCCTGCGGTGACGAGCGGTGTCCAGTTTCGCCCGGGTCTCCATCCCGCACGGCGCGCGTCTCTCTCCCCCACGGGAAGGATCCGCGCGGCTCCCCGCCGTGCGGACGATCCACGCGTCCCCACGTGGAGGGACGACGCGTCGGCGTCCTCAGTAGGGAGCGAAGAGGATGCTGCCGTGGGCCGTGCGCATCGGTCCGGGCGCCGGACGCAACAGGGCGGGCCCCGCCGAGAACAGGGAGGCGTGGTGCGGGGAGGGGCGCAGGGTCAGCTGCGGGGTCAGAGCCGGCGCCGCAGTCGCGAAGAAGCCCGGTGCCACCGCCTTGCCGATGTCCTTGGGGAACGCCAGCTTGGCCTGCACGGAGAGACGGAAGGCACCGTGGCACGACGCGGTCCCCTTACACGGCGGCTATTTGGACGCGTTAACCAACGCCGCTCGCTGGCAGCGGCTCGCGTGGCGCTCGGCGGAGGGGCAAGAGGTTAAATAAATGCAGGCTATGTGCACCACTCGCTCGAGCTCTGCCCGTTCTCTGCGGTCACGGTGCTACGGTGGCGAGATGTTAACTAGCCCCATCTGGTATCTAGGAGGTCGTGGGCTCGAACCCCACCCCGACACCCGTGTAATTGGGAGTTTGCATGTCTCCGTCTCTATCTCTCTTATCCGTGCTTGTGTGGATTTTTTCTCCGGGTCCTCCAGTTTTTCCCTCCACATTTAGAAACGTGTGTTTATTTGGCTGCTATACATTTCCACAAGACACTTCGTTGAGCTATCATTTAAAGCCAGGTCGCTTCTTCTGAAATAAAACTCACATTGCTCAGTGGGCCTTGCCTGGTAAAATACAAATAGTTTAATAATTCAGTTCTACATCCCAGGATTAATAACCAATGTCTGGGTTGTGTGTGTGATGTACACGGCTAAGTTCATTCCCACGTCCGCAGGTTTACTGACAGCGGAAATTGCCGCCACCATGAGGTGGAAAGAAATGTGGCTCTTTTCTGTTGGTATGTGGCCAGCGAAAGTGACGCAAACGAGAAGGTTGCCAATTTTGTGGAATTTTATGTATTTTTCATTTTCCAAAACCTAACTGGTTTTTGTCGCTCGTGGTGCCAAAAACTAAAAAAAAATTAATCCAGCGTAGGCTCAAACGCTGCCCAAGTTGTTCTCTATTTGGAGGCCAGATATTAAAAGTTGATGAATTTCGTGCCTTCGTCATTTGTAGGAAGAAAAAAGTGACCTCCAAATATAAAACTTTCTCGTGAAACTTTATATATATATGTGCTCTGGGAAACCTTCTTGCGTGATGCATGGCACGGCTGGTGGCTTTCAAGTGGTCGCAGGGAGAGTGTCTCTATTCCGGGATGCACGGGCCTATGCCAGCAGCGAGCATTCCCAAATGAAGGCCGTGACTCGCTGGGACGATTTACGACAACTTCGGCGCAACTGTCACCGGGCAGCACATTTATTTTGAACAGCTATGGGCACTTGATACAACGGTGACAGAGTGATCGAGGCCTGTTCAGCCAACGTAAACCGCTTGCTGAATAGTGCGTTTTGATAAGCAATGGTTGACGGAGTACACGGTGTAACCGGTGCGTGATCATGCTGCGTTGTCACCCCCCTTTCCCGCGTTGGGGGGGGGGGGGGCGGGAAGCCGTAATGATCCTTGTCCAGATTGCGCAACTACGTGTTTTGTTACAATGGAGCACGGAGTGGCGATTTATTTCCGTTGATGATCGAACGATTAACCACCCCCAGTCCAGGGGTCGGCAACCTGCGGCTCTGGAGCCACATGCGACTCTTTGGCTGCCCCCTTGCGGCTCTTTGTCTGCCCCCATGCGACTCTTTGGCTGCCCCCATGCGGCACTTTGACTGCCCCCATGCGGCTCTTTGGCTGCCCCCATGCGGCTCTTTGGCTGCCCCCATGCGGCACTTTGGCTGCCCCCTTGTGACTCTTTGGCTGCCCCCTTGCGGCTCTTTGGCTGCCCCCTTGTGGCTCTTTGGCTGCCCCCATGCGACTCTTTGGCTGCCCCCATGCGGCACTTTGGCTGCCCCCATGCGGCTCTTTGACTGCCCCCATGCGGCTCTATGGCTGCCCCCTTGTGACTCTTTGACTGCCCCCATGCGGCTCTTTGGCTGCCCCCATGCGGCTCTTTGGCTGCCCCCATGCGGCTCTTTGGCTGCCCCCATGCGGCTCTATGGCTGCCCCCTATGGCTCTGGCTGCCCCCTTGCGGACAGCCATAAAAAACAAAAAACTTTAACCTTAAAATGTTTTATCCTCAAGATAATTGATTCAATATGACAGGGGAATGGGTCACACCGTGTACCACAGTCAAACTGTCGTGTTAACAAATAATGATGGGGGGGGGGGTAAAATCTAAATAGACGCAGTTTATTCCATCACCAATTTTGTTTCAGTCAGAAATTGTTCGTCGTCTGCTGTATACTTGCTGCTGCTATGTTTGTGGACAAGTAGCTCTGTGTGTAATGTGGATATTTTGGGCAATACAACAGGAGGTGTTAAGATGTTCAAACACCATATAGAAACATTTTGCAAGGAATCAAGTCTGCATTGACCATACACAGTACTTGCGGTGAACATGCAAACAAACGTGCTCTAATAATATATGCATTTTTTATTTTGATTTGAAGCTTTCGTGACTGCAGGGATTCATATTCTTGGTTATTTCGGTAAAGTCCCTTCTACGTGACTTTACCGAAAGAACCAATAATATAATATATGCATTGTCTTTGAAACTGATTAGCCGACACCAGACAGCCTTCTTTATCAGAGAAATGCTATTTTGTATGTTCACCACAAGTACTGTGTGGTCAATTGAACATCTTAAAAGTGTAAAACCTCTTCTTGTTTTATATACTTTGATGCTGGCAAAAAAGGTCCCATGGTGTGCTCCTCTTCTTGATGAGGTTTGCCTCCCCCCCCTCGCCCCACCCCCCCGCCCCTTCTCGGCCGCGCGAGTTCATGCCATGCGCACCGAGCCCGCCACGTGGTGGGGGCGGGGGGAGGGGGGGGGCGCCGTCCTTACCGAGATGATGCCCGCGGTGCAGGGCAGCCGCGTGTAAGGGCTGAACTTTGGCTTGGGCGGTTTCCCCGCCACCCGGTCCTTGTGCCGACGGCTGGTGATGTGCTGTGGGTGACAAGGGGGGGGGGAGGGGGCATACCCCGGGTTACTACGATGGGGGGGGAGGGGGGGATGCATTGCGTTAAAAATAACTGCTGCTTTCAGATGTCGTGCGCCATGATTTCACTGGAAACTTGGCAGGCGTGCGCTACGCGCAAGGGCGGCTGCCCCCCCCCAGAGAGAGACCCCCTTACGAGCTGCGTGATCACGCGGTTGGCGCGGGGGGCACCGCAGGCATTTCCACAAATTCAACCGCTTCCCTCGCGACGTGCACAACCCGTACGTGTGGGCACTTCACAAAGCACCGGCCGTGGTCAGGCTTCGGGAATAACCCCCTCCTCGGTGCGCACGGCGGCCGACTCTGCCAGGCCGTGGTTACATTCGGGCGATTTGCTGCTAAATTGAGCACCGAGGTGGTGGTCATCTGTTTACACCCCCCCCCCCCCACCAGTGGTGGAAATATCACATTCCTATGGCGGGGGTGAGTCGATCCAAAGGACAACCACTGTTGACTTTCCTCCAACAAAAGTGGTATTCCTTTTATCTACCCCGGCGGGATGATGGGCTGAGTTGACCCTCACGCGGGATTTGAGCTCCCAACCTTCTGGTTGCGAGCCGCTCGCTCCACCGCTGAGCCACCGGGCGGGATTATTAATCGGATTAAACGGTCGTCGGCCGAGCCGGGCCGGCGATGAGTGCCAAGGTGGCCCTGGCTCAGGGAGCGTTGCTCGCGATGCCACTCAGATGGAGCCGACCGCCGCGAGCACGCAGGAACAAAAGGGGGTGGGCCCTCGTCAAGCCACTAGATGGCACTGCAGCCTCTAACGCTGCTGGGTCATCAGCTCTTGCACGGTGCGTGGGGCGGCGGGAATTTTCGACTCTACTGGTGGGCCACATTAAAAAATTGGCGCGCGTTTGTGAGCAAACGTGATGATGTTGCGCGGTGCGCGTTTCAAATGGCGCGGCGTTAGAATGTCTCGGCACTCGCGTCTTCTCCTTTTCACCCCACTCATCTTCAGCGCTCTCGTCTTCGGCTCAAATTCCACGAATCTGTATATCTTTGTGCCTCGGCGAGCCGTATCTCAGAGGGCCGTAACTTTGCGAGCCACTCCCGGAGTCTTCGGTGGGCCACATGGGACTCAAGAGGGTCGTCAGCTGAAGAACCCTCGTGGAAAGCGAAAGTCAGTGGTTTCCCACTCAACTGAGTGTGGGACAGCGCCAATGGAAATTCCACATTCCTATGAGGGGCATGTCTTGTCGCAGGAGAACCACTCGTGTCGTCCTCACAGTGGTGCTTGGTTAATTTATTATTTTTATTTTCATCAACCGCGCGCCCTTAAGGGACGAACGGTTCGGTTGCTCCTCGACCTCGTCTCTGCACGTGCGGCACGTGCAGAGAGCGACAGTGGCGTTGACGAGCAGAGGCGGTGGGGGGGGATGGGCAGACGCCCTTTGACATCGCAAGCCTGGCACGGTTTACCGCGCTCGAGCTTAGTGCCAACGCGGCGTCGGGCCGATTTAAGTGGTCCGCTTTCTGGGACGCTCGAGATGCTCACGATCCGCCGTGAACCCCCCGCTCGCTCGCTCGCTCGCACGCTCGTATGCGTTTCGCCGCCTGCACGCGCGTGCGCCGATAAACAAACGCCGCGCACGCCAAGGATCTGGTCCGAGCCGCGGATGAAGCTCTCTTGCCGCCGTCGTGCCTGCTAGCAAGACGGATGGTCGCCGCGTTGCTGGCTGCCTCGCTGGCTGCCTCGACTGGGAATACGATCCATCAAACCTGCCACTTTAGCGCTGGTTACGGGGAGGGAAAACTTTGTCAAGTGTAAGCAATTCCGGCACACACGTCAAACTCCGAATGCTTTGGCCTCATCTCGGCGTCCGATGTCTATTTCGACTGCTGCACCAACTGGGCCGTTAATAGGGTGGCACCAAATCGGAGGGGAAAAGTACAGAGAAGATGAGGATTGTTTTTTTATATGCGAAGCACCATGGAGCCATGGCATTAGCAGGTTGGCACACTGCAGTGCGAACCTGATGATCCGAGTTCACTTCCCAGCCGCGGCTGACATGAGCGGCGAGGAGCAAGTGAACTGTTGCTGGCACCACACCACCACCCGTTTCCCTTCACCAACCAGCACTGACCAGCATGGTGAAGTATAGTCAACAACCCCCCCCCCTCCCCCCCCCACACTACTAAAGGATCATTAATAAGAGGTTTTTGTTGGGTTAGATCGCGTAAATATAAATGTGTCGTTAAAACCGCCACCACTCGACACCGTCAATTAGTGAGGTTTCTCGCGTAAATAGACCATGCCAATTCCATACGAGTACAGCACACCGGTGTGTTGGAGAGCAAATCCGCAACATTTACAATTCGAGTACGACGTTTCGCCAGTAATTACAACTAGCATCATCAGGCGACAGCGAGATTTGTGGAGACATCCTCCTGTTTCGTTCTTAAATACTCAAGCGATCCTCCATCCAGCAGTGGCGTGACAAGGACTGTAAATCATGGCATATATTTATTCACAGCTTCGTCTTCCACACAAAAACCACACGTTGGGAGAATCTCCCTCTTCATCAAAAAAAACTGCGGGCAATTTGCCAAGGCAATGCGTTTTTTGGATGTTTAGTCAAGACGTAGGGCCCCGGCCCAAATCGCCTCGCGTGAAACCAAACATTTGTGTGGCCCTAAAGATTGCGGTTTCAAACGATGTCTATTGATTTTCGAGCTGCGACGGTGTTGAGTGTCGGCCAGGGAGCAGGCCGCACAGGAAGGGAACCCAAACCGCATCCGTGGCGGTGCTGTTGCAGTGGTGCGACTCGGTCGTGCGACGCGGCGGTGGTGTGTCGGTGGTGTGTCGGTGCGAGTGAGCAGTGCGACGGCGCGGTGCGTTGGTGCGACGCGGCGGCGGTGGTGTGGCGGTGGTGTGGCGGTGCGACTCAGCAGTGCGCCGCGGCGGTCGCGCCGCGTGGTGGTGCGGTGGCGCTCGCCTGCTTGAGCTGCGTCTCGGAGTTGACGCGCACGTCGCACAGCTCGCAGTGGAACACCTTGTTCTGGAGGCCGGACGGGTCGGCCGTGCCGGCGCCCGCGCCGCGCGAGCCGGGCCGCGGGTACGCCTTGATGCTGCCGCCGCCGCTCTGCGCCTCGAGCAGCGTCTTGTGCATGGAGCCTGAGGGCCCGGGGACGCACGGGGAGAGGCACGTTGGGGCGAAGCCGTGGACACGCAGAGGGAGGACGCGGGGACACGGGGACACTCGGGGTGAGACCGGAACACGCAGACGCGCGCTGCGACGCACGGGGGACACGAGAACATGACGCTGTACTCTTTGGTTCTATTCGGTAAAGTCACGTAGGTAAAAAAATTGAACCAAAGAGTATGGATACTTGCAGTCACGAAAGCTTTAAATCTAGAACATGACGCTGATTTCCCTATTGCGATGACGTCATTGTTGTTTGCGCCCTTTCTTTATTTGTGTATTTATTTTTACTTGGTCGTAGCCGTGTATATATATAATTAACGTACAGCATTCGTTGGACGCAATTAGCATGAACGATGCCGTACGAAACGAAAGCATTATTATTATTGTTGGACGCGTAGACACACACGTGGGGAGGGGCGGGGGATGGAGAGACATGCAGAGGGATGGGAGAGATGCACGCCGGCAATGGAGAGACACACACACACACAGACACCGGTCAGGTACGCACGGGGACAGACACGTAGGCGCGCACAGGGCCCGAGCGTGAGAGGCTCGCACGCGGTCCGGAGACCCTTCCTAATCACGCGATCGTCATGCGCGGGCACACGGCACCGACAGCGCTCCTCAAAAGTCGAGCTCCGACTGCGAATTGAAATTCCGCGCGGTTCCTCTGTAACGCGCCACCGTTAGTCATGCCTGCCCTGCAATGCGACGTTCTAATTTGATTTCTCAAAGTTAGCGCTTTTCGCCGCACCTGGAGACGGAATCTGTTGGCCACTTAAAACCGCTCCCGACGTGGATTTGCGGCGAGCGTTTTGAAGCTCTGCGCGTCTGGCAAAGTATGAACCTCGCCATTACTGTCCTGCCACTGGTGGCTCTGTGTGGGGCCCAATTTAGCCTTTGTATTTATTTTAACGTAGCTGCACGTGTACATTAACTCAGCCGAGCAGCTTAAGGGGGTGCTTGTTAAAGCGCCAATCCTGATGGCACGCAGCGTGCCAGCTTTAACGGGATAACCGTGCCGGGCTCGCAGAGGTTATTAGAAACCCGGGCTACAAAATCCAGCGTGGATCGGCTTGTAAAATAATTAAATGTGTTTTTTAAGGGGGGAGCATGTCGAGCAGCGCTGGACAGTCCCATGTGGCGTGACGTCGTGCGTCATCTCTCGGCCGTAAAACTCGGGGGGTGGCGGAGACGCTGGCCGTCGTGATGAAGACTTGTCCTGCGGCCCAGGGCTCCGAGTGGCACCGCTGTTTGACGGGGTTTTTGTCTCGTTTACTTTCCAACATTCTCGGCTTGCGAGGTGTCGCAGGTGGTGCCGCTGTGTAACGCGTAGCGGGAGACCGCCGTGATTAAAGACTCGCGCCCCGCGGGGCTCTGTAGCCGACGGCCGGCCGGCCGCGCTTTGGGGCACGCAGGCGCTACCGAAACGTAGCCCGGGCCCTCGCAGCCGGTGGGTGGTCCCGTTGCGGGCGAAGCCCGGACCCCACGTGCGGCACCCGGGATGCCGCAGGCTAACGGATCCACGGCTGCGCGATCGGAGCGGGCCCACGGGGTACCGCACGGAGAGTTGGGCCCCTCTGCCTCGAGCCGTACCGTTGTTGTGAGCCTCCATCTGCGACTGCGAGTTGAGAGCCACTTTGCAGAGGGAGCAGAACAACGCCGCTTTGGCCTTCTCGTCTCCCTCCGCCTTGGCGTCCCCACCCTTGTCGTCCTCGTCCTTTGCGGCCGCGTCTCCGCACGCCTTGGCGTCCTCCGCCGGGCCGCTGCTCGCCGCTCCGGAGCGCGTGCTGCTGGGCAGGGCGGGGCTGAGCTGTAACACAAGAGCGGGCGCAGCGCACGCAGTGCCGGGTCAGGCCTGGCCGCACGAGCGCCCCGCGGCCAGGACGCTGTCACCGGCGCTCTCCCCAGTCACCGGCGATGGACACTCGCCCCGCTGTAGCGCCCGGGTGCGGCTGTGTGCTCCGCGCACAGGCAACCGGGCGTTCAAATCCGACTCTTTCTGCAATCGATGGGAAATCATCGGGCTGAAAACAATTAGAATGTGGAGGTCACACGATGGGCATGAAAGGCGTGATGGGAGCCGTGGTTTTCCGGCTGCTTGCATGCAATATAAGCAAATGCGGCGACGCGCTCACGTGCTTGTGCGTGTGCCCACGTTGTGACCGGAAAGTGGCGTGGTCCTTTGTGCTGTTCGTAAGTAGCAATGGTGATATAATTATAATCAGCGCATTTGCAAACCCGCCCCCCTGAGAGAGTCACTGAACGTAAGTCATTAATGCCTGTAATCTTACAGGCCAAGGAGATTATTTCAAGCATGGCTTTACATTCAAAGCTGCAACAAAAAAAGACCATTTTGCTCGTGGCCATCAGCGGCAGCTCGTATTTTATCTCTCATCCACCATTATTATATTTATGAGCATGTACATTTTTAAAGTCAAAAATTAAATTTTCTCGTGAGATTAATAACGCAGCAGAGGTAGGCTGCTTAAATGATCCTTTCAGGGGAAAAACTAAAAAAATGAAAGCGCCGGCTGAATACCATGCACGGCATTAATCACCTTTGAAGGCTTGGCTCCATCTGTCTCTGTCGGACCGCAACACGGCACGGTGGCGCCGGTCCCGCTGAGCTCGACACCGCCATAGCCGCCCTCCCGGCTCGACCCGAGGTCTTCCGGGCACGGGGACGCGACTCCCAGCGCCACCGCGGAGTCGGCGGCGGCGGCGGCTCCGCTCGGAGCCGCCTGCCTGGGCACGGCGCCGGCAAAGTCTTGTTCGGCGGGCTCGTCGGCGTGGCCGCTGGTGCTCGCGGCGCTCGAGCAGTCGAGGGGTCCTCGGGCGACGCTGCACGCGCCGGGTTGCGCTGCGACGGAGACGCCGCCGCCGACGCCGGGTGCCGGGTCAGCGCCGTCGCTTGCCGAGCGCTGCGCTTGGAGGCTCGCGGAGGCGCCCTCCGCCAACAGAGGTCCGCCGTCTGCTTCTGACGACATCGGCGAAAACGTCGGAGAAGCAGCTGGGGTCACGGTCGTTACGTTGGTTTTCTTTTTTATTTGGGTCAAGCGAGCGTCGAGGCAGCGCTCGTTTCTCTCTCGTTCGAAGTCCCGAGCCAGCGGTGGCAATTCCGCATTTCTGTGGCAGGGGTGAGTCCATCCCATGGAACAATACACATGTATCACTTTATCCACCCCACAAGGACGATGGCCCGAGTCAATCATCAACCAGGATTTCAACTCGCAGCCTTACGGTTGCTTGCCGCTCGCTGCCACCGCTGAGCCGCCTCGCCGTTTGGCGATAAGCGCGCGCACGTCGTAATAAAACGTCTCTACGTCTTGGACACAGGAGCAGCCAAGGTCACTGCACGCTCCGATCCACGGTCTCGCGCAAATCGAGCCTCTGGCAACGTGTTCACCGCCCCCCCCCCCCCCTCCATGCTCGCTG
The DNA here is from genome assembly GCF_048934315.1 of Petromyzon marinus. Taxonomy (NCBI): domain Eukaryota; kingdom Metazoa; phylum Chordata; class Hyperoartia; order Petromyzontiformes; family Petromyzontidae; genus Petromyzon; species Petromyzon marinus. The sequence goes on along the minus strand of NC_133700.1, from coordinate 1,943,057 downwards.
CATCGTCGGGGGTGCCTGTATCGGTTACGTTGTCAGGATGCGTCCGATGGGGAGTGTGTTTTTTATTACCCTGACCATGAAGGAATTTTTCTGGGCCAGTGAAACTTTCAACTTTCCTTCTCTGCGCCATCTCCAGACAGTGTTGCACATGTTTCCCATCGTGGATGAGTTTCCTGACACTGGAATACAAGGCAAGTTTGTGGCCCTGGAACCAGGATCTGACTGAGTAACGGCCTCTCCTCGTCACCCCTTCCAAATGCCTCTCCACGGATGGGAGACTGCATTGTCTCGCATCATCATCATCATCATATGAGGGGAATTCTCGCTGTTATCCGCACACTTTTGTCACCGGACTGCTGCGGGCGCTTTCTTTGCAACTGCAGGAACTTGCTCACAGCTCGACAACGAGTTGTTACATCTTCAACGGGCCTCCACCTCGCTGGATATGAATCGCTTGCACTGCCGTTCAAGGGGATGGACGCTCGGGAAAACACTATCGCCACACAAGTGTCAAGCTGTGCCATCTTACAATCATATTTTCACGGCGATGGTGAAAACATCTTCACTTTCCCGTACATTTTGGGTCCCAGCCAAAAAAAACTAAACTGTATTTTATTTTCCCAGGTAAGGTCCATTGAGCTATATAGCTTTTTATTAGAAGCAACCTGGCCACAAATGATAGCTCAACGAAGTGGCTTTTGATCTGGAAATGTAGAGCAGCCAAATACTCTAAACGTGTGATGTTGATTCTAAATGTGGAAGGACAAACCGGAGGACCTGAAGAAAAGCCACACGACCACGGAGAGAAAGAGAGAACACGCAAACTCCAAATACACAGCAGGCGTCAGGGTCGGGATCGAATCCACGACCTCCTGTATTATACCAGTTGAGCTAGAACCTGCCAGTCACGTGACCCCACACAGAGGTGAGGACACCCTTTGCAAAAAGCAGATGCCGGGCGCTCGCGTGCGTGGTGCATGGTTGAGCGCTGGTGCAGGCCACCTTCTGTGGGTCCGGGGTCGCTCGCGTCGCCACGGGAGGGTGCGGTCGGAGCGCAGGCCGCCTGGGCGGGGGTGGTCCCGTCCTTGCCTGGTTCACGCTCGGCCTGGTCGGCCGTGTCACCGGCCTGCTTGGCCTTGCTGATCTCCAGGGCCTTGAGGCGCTTGGCGTGCTTCCCGCCCTTGTAATGTGCCGTGGCCTGGCTCTGCGAAGCGGAGGTTGCGCGTGACGGGCAACGCGTTAACGGCGAGACCGGGCGGACAGCGAGGTGTTAAACGTGAATTAATGGCTACGCAGGGAGCACGCCCATGGGAAATGTACAACCCCCACTGACAGTAATGAACGGGCGAGAGTGAAATACAGACCGTTTCGCGAAAACAGCATGATGTGCGTACGAAATCAAGGCGTGTGCCTCCCACCGGCACCTCCCACTAGCGCCGAGAGCTACTCCTACCGGAGTCGTAGGAAAATGGCCACTCGGGCCGTGGTGTTGAAACTCGCTGTGGACTTCCTGAGACAATCGTTATGCGCTCGGGGAAGTTCCCAGGACTCTTTTGATTCTCGGCAGTTTTATTGGTGCCAGCGTCGAGTCTACGGAGTCACCACCGTACAGAATGCACGTGCGGGTTTGGCCGTGGGAAAGGCAGGGAGCATCCCACAAGCCGGCCGCGAGAGGGAGGGAGAGCCCAGCGGTGGCAAACCTTTTTGCAACCACCCGAATCCGGGCAGCGTCAACACCAAAAAAACAAAAACGTTGAAAGGGGTCGTAGTGAACATCAAGAGGTGGGTCTCGAGGTAGATTTGACATTGATATCACTGCTGCCTGTAAGTTGGCAAGTTGGTTATGGGTAAGGCTGGTACTTGTAGCTGGCCAGTTAGTTATGGATACGGCTGGTACTAGCGGTTGGGGTAGAGCTCGTACTAATTGATTTGCGTGGTTCTCTACGTACGGTGCGACAAAAGAAGCTCAGCATACATACGTACAAAAGCTGCTTGGCTAATTGGCTATGGTTAGGGGTTAGGGGCTAGTGCAGACATGGGCAAAGTACGGCCCCCGGGCCGTATACGGCCCGTTGGGCTTTTTAATCCGGCCCGCCGAACTTGTCATGTAATGATTTTTACATGTCATTTATATTAGTTCACACAAACACTCCATCCACCTGTTCCTGGCCCGGCCCCTTTGTCAAATTTTAGAACCCATTGTGGCCCGCGAGTCAAAATTTGCCCACCCCTGGGCGAGTGCCAGTGCCAGGTTGGTTCACGGCTGCACGTAGCATCGGGTTGGTGGGTTGGCTGATGTGCTCAGCCATCAAACTGCTCGCCTCTCCCCGCCCCCCCCCACCCCAAATTGGGTGGCATGGCCCTTTCAGACTTTGGGCCACTCTTTCGTCTCCGGTGCCCACAACGACCTGCAGGGGAAATGTGCGTCAATACTTAATTATCCCAAAAGTGGTCCGTCGATACGTCCGTTAGCGCACTTGCGTGCGTCTCCCGACTTCTTCAAGCGGGCGGCGGTCTGATGCTGCCGGTGGGCCATCCGTCAATGCCGGCGCATTAAGGAAAGTGATTAGGGCCTCAGTATTGGACGGCCAGACCCAATGCTGCTGGCCTGGTTCTGTTTGCGATCTCTCCCCGGGCCCCACCCACCCCCTACCTCTACCCACCCCCCCACCCCTCACCCCCCCGGCTTCTGATTGTGTGGGTTTCGAAGTTTTAATTCCACCCGTGCAAGCTCGAGAGATGGGACTTGGGCACTGGGAGAACGGTGCCACTTGACACAAACGGCGCGCAGCTTCCAAAGGAGCCGTGTCAACTCCTTTGTTTGGAGAATTCTAAAAATCTACAATGTTAATGGAAATTTCCATTTTGCTGCGTGAAAAAAGCGCCGTTATTGTCGAATAATCCCAACTTCAGAGAGAATTCATGCGCAGATGTCTGCGCGGAGCTTATTCGCACGACGGCATTAGATTCGCCGAACAATAAACGTGAAGACCGATCATTATTAATTCTTTCCAGTGATTTGAATTCAAAAGTCGATGGTGTGCAGTGAATGAGTGAGCTTGTGAATCATTTCACTAAGGCCATTACCGAAGCGCTGTGTGGACGTGAACGCAACCAGAATCCGCACTTCTCCGATAGCGCTGTGACGAGCGGACATTTTTTTTTCCCGAGTTTTTGCCAGCGGAATATTTCGTGCGATGTCTGATAATCAATGCTGGGAATAAAGCCGCATCGATGCCACTTCGCTGTGATAACGTACACCGAGGACGACGTGAATTGGTCTCCTGGGAGCACACAGTCCAGTGAAACGTGACTCCAAAGCAGGACATTTCTGAACCTCGTCACCCGAAGGTCCCCGAAACTCCAATGTCACACGAGTTCTAAAACGAGGACGCCTGTGCTGCAGTCATTGCAGACGCAGTCTGCAGTGCCGGAACCACTGGTGTCTGCAGGACATGCCCCCGAAGCACTACGGGCGAGGGCAGCGGTGATGAAGAGACCCTTAAAAGCCCCGTCCTGCTCATGAACGCCACGCGTATGCAGAGCAGATTTACTGCGGCCAATTAAATGTGCCTGGCCGAGCGTAATTACCAGCGCTGAGGAACGAGATGCTGGGGCTTCGCTGGGCGTGAGCATCCACAGCACTGATCCATTTCTATTTATTAATCGCAGTCCCACAGGAAGGCCAGAGGTGATTGGTCAATTGGTTCAATCAGTGGGGGGGGGGGGGGGGGGTGGTTGCTTATTTATTTACTTGGTGCGTTTTATTTCACTCGGAAATTTACATCGCAGGATTGCATTCGGCGAAACGTGGCACGTTAAGGGGACGCTGCGTCCAAAACGCAGCTCGCGAGGGCGCTTTAATGGCGCTGGCGCCGGCGGCGATGACCGCGTTGTGATGTTTCCTAATTAGAGGCTTATATTTAGATGAGGTCAACGAATAAATGGATGAATGCGGAAACACGTGTAGTCGTTTAAAACGGCAACCCCTCCGAATCCCGAGGTCAGAATGTCCCGTTTTAACCCAGTTGTGCCAGCGACGTTCGAGTTTGAACGAACGCTCGACTGTGACGGAGCTCGACACCGCAGCAGAAGCGCAGGCGGGGGAGGTCGAGTTCATCTGGCATCCCTCGCCGTCGACTCCCGTGTGTGGCGAGATGGCACAGGAGCCGCTCGGATGTCCCCCCCACCCACCAAATCGCACAATGGTTACCATCCAACGAAGAGTCGTGTGGTTCCTTATCTGATAGCAGCTGCTCGCAGACACACGGCCATGCAGTTGCACAAGTACATTCTCACAGACGCGCGGACAAATGCTTGTACAGACTCGGACAAAAGGCAAAGATGCTTTAACAGACTGTTGGGGCAAGTGCTGTTCATGAGCACCTATGAAGACCGGCACGGCACACGAGGGGGTGGGTGGCCGGATTTGTTTCCCAAGTGGCGATATTTACACACCGCACCAGGTACTCCTTTGAGGCTGAGTCGACCTAGGGGAGGCCCAGGACTGGTTCAGATAATTGTCACTGGTGTTGGCCGTGAGCGGGAATGGAACTCGGGTCGCTGAGTTTATAGCGCGGCGCGCTAACCACTACAACACTACTCTCCGCACATACTCTCACAGACATGCGCTCAAAGTTGGCATAGCCTGACAGTGCACGGTAATACACCAGAAATAGTGAACCACCGTGCATGATGTAGAGGCATCTTGTGGAAACAAGCTCATGTTTGGGTTAAAAATATATCTTATTCCAGATTTGTTGACAAATCAAAGCGAACATTATCGTGCACATTGTGACGCACCATGAAAAAAGAGTAATTCCGAGAATGTGAATGGAATGTAAGCTTCGGTTGATGAGGGTTTAAAAAATAAATAACAACTAAAAATAGCATTTTTGAATGTCTAACTCCTACCTGGTGACCCAAAGCACATGTTTTATATAATGTAAGGGGCTTGTTAGGTAACCCGGCTTCTGCGATTCTTGTGAAGGGAACAGTGGAGGGTGGCTCGTGTATGTACGAGCGAACACGGCTCCTCGACAAGGCAATTAAAAACTGTTAATTACTCTGAAACTCTTAATTACTCCTGAAAAGTGCGTCTAAATATTAAATTGCCATTTACCATTACTATATGTCAAACAGTTACATAATTTCGCTGAACCGAAAAAAAAGAGCATGCCCACCCTACACACCACGCGCGCAAGCCATCCTCGGCGATTTAATACAATTAACTCCTGAATTAAATATCAAATGTTACCAATGCTTTCTTTTCATCTGTGAAGAGCAAAGCGAGCACCGGTTGGTCTCCCGCTGCCACCAACGCAAACACCCCACGTCAACGGAACAAAGATGTCGCCCCCCCCCCCCCCCCCGACTGTCGCTCAGTTTCAACTCCGCATTCACGATTCATTCATTTGTACCCTGGTCATGCGCATGGGCGCCACGGTGGCGAGATGTGAGCTACCTCGCGTTTGGTATACAGGAGGTTGCGTACTCGAATTGTAAATGTTGTGGATTTGCTCTCCAACACACCGGTGTGCTGTACTGGTAAGAATTGGCATGTTCTGTTTACGTGACAAACCTTACTAATTGGCTGTGTCCGGTGGTGGCGGGTTTAACGGCACATTTTTACCTGCGCAATCTAACCCAGAAAACCTAAATTATGGAGGAGGTTTGCTGGTTCGATCCTGACCCTGACACCTGTATATTTGGAATGTGTATGTCTCTCACGTGCATTTTTTTTCCTCTGGGTCCTCCAGTTTTCCCTCCACATTTAGAAAGCGTGCGTTTAGAGTATTTGGCTGCTATAAATTTCCACGTTAAAAGCCGCTTCGTTGAGCTATCATTTGTGACAGCAAGGTCGCTTCTGAAAAGGGAGCTATATAGCTCAGTGGGTGGGCCTTACCTGGTAAAATAAACATAGTTATAGGTTATTCATCAATTTCAGCATCAAATCATGCGCACTATCTGATGCTGGGATCACGTACGAGTCAATCGAGGATTTGTCCCTATTCGGGGGTCAGAGGTCGGTTGTTTTTTTACTCATTTGAACCGTCTCATCGGATCTCATCGGTATAATCCCACTCATTCCATTACTCTCATCGCAGCATTTCTGTGTGTGTTGTGGCCCACACGTGTGTGGTGTGCCTGTCGTGGCAGGTTGCAGGTTTGTTGTCCGGGTATGCATAGCGCGTGCCGAGTTTATTGTGACCGGGTATGGGAAGTGTTGGCAGACCGTTGTCATGTGGCTGTGGAGTGGGTGGTGTGGCCGCACTTGGGCCATGTGGCCAACCGAGTTGTGGCCGCTTTGTAGCTCGTGTGCTGGGTGCACCTCTCCCTCACGGGGGAATGGGCGCGCGCAGGCGCGGTGAGAGCCGTGCGGGAGAGGTGAATCGCGTTTTGCTCCGAGGCCGTTGAGCGTGATTTCCCGGGTACACGCGCCTTTGACCCGTGTCCCCGCCGATCAATGTCAGGCCGGAACTAAATGCTTGCGAGCGTCACGACAGCGTCAAAACCCGGTGCCTTAATCTGCTCCGTTGCTGGCCAAACCGAAGGAGAACGCTCGTTAATTATTCACGTAAAAAAAAAAACACGTTTCGCCGTCTCGGGAGAGGGTTTGGTTGCGGTACGTCGAGAGAGGCCACATGGGGGACGGGAGCGCCGATGACCACCTCCCTCCCTACCTCCCTCCCTTTGCGGGCGACGCAGGCTGTCCTGACGAAGGCTCGTGGATTACGACGGGGCCGGGCAGGACGATCCATTACTTCGCCCGTGTACCCGGTGGTGGGAGTTCGCCGCAATGAATCGTGCACACACCTGGCCGCATTGCGCGCACGCTCTGGGATGAAAACCACATCGCTATTAACGATCGTTAAAAATCCTTATCCATTAGGGGTCCACTGCAGGAATCTCAAACATGCACAGAGCGTCCGTGCTGGGGGCTAGGGGTTTGGGGAGACGCGCTCTGCGCGGGCGACTGTTTGGTTTTGAGAGTTGCGACGACGCGGGGATCGCTCCGGGGTGTTTGTGGATCGTGTGCGTTTAGCGGTACCCGGGAGAATGGGTGGTCTTTGACGAACAAGCTGCACACGGAGAGACATTTTTGCGGGGCAGACGCCGACGGGCGTAGGCTTGCATGGGTACGAGTCTCTCCCCGCCCGCGTTGGCACAAAGGAAACATTTATTACGGTTGACGGGATTGTCTGCGATCATCACAACATCGTGCGTGTTGTTCACACGGCAGTCGCCGGCGCACCAAAGCACCTTCCTGTGCAGAGCACCCAGAAAATTCATCATATCTATTTAATAATTTAACTGTAACGTTGGGCAAGGGATTCCACCCCCTACTTCTCCACACATGACCATTCTGCCTCCACTTTGATTTGGTGTTTAAGTTTTCTGGCCCAGGCCTCAGTGTTGTTCTTGACACTGCTGCAGCTCGGCTAACTGAAAGGGCTACACAGTGCTCAGAATAGCGGCCAAATGGACGTTGAGACGTCTCCGGTAATTAAGGCGACATTCGCCGTGTATTGTAAGTGTGTGGGCGGCAATTTGTTGTTTCATAGTACGCAAGGGATGAAACGTTCCAGGGATTTTGCTCGCATTTATTTACGGTAACCAAGGAAATTGGTGGCTTCAGGACAAGATGGTTAAAAGGGATTATGAGAATGAAGGCAATTAAATATGGAGTCCCTAAGAGCGAACGTGAAGCCGGGCGATTGGCTCTTCTTGGTGGATCTCAAGTACACCTATCTGCATGTTTCCATGGACGTAAGAGAAAACACATTGTTGAGGTTCTCTCAATCCTGGTCATACACAAATTCTCCGGGACAAAGAGTGCTATGACGAATCAGCATTCTACGGGGTCGCGCTAAGCAAGGTCTGCCTGTACAGCCTTCTGATTTGGAAACACATGCTATATAATCCTCACCACTCATTGCTAAAAACCTGGCAGGACCCTCCTGAAAAAAAAAAGAGTCTTGAGACTCGGATGAGGCTTTCCTGAGTGAGCAAGCGTAGCAATAATGCCTCCAGCGGAGGTGCACGGGGGGTTGCTTGCGTCGGCGCTAGGAAAGTAGCGTTGCGCATGGGAACATAGCAAGTGGGGTGGTGGGGGGGGGGGGAAGGGGCAGGCGCTCCGAGACCTTTGGGGCCCTCGCGAGCCACCCTCACCTCGGAGTTGAAACGGAGTTGGCACACGTTGCACGAGATGACGTGGCGCTTGCGCGGAGGGAGAGGCAGGTGGAAGGGTGCGAGCAACGCCTTCTGCATGGGATCCATCTGCGGGTGGGGGGAGAGAGGATGGGGGGGGGGGGCGGGAGACGTGGTCACCTTCGCATCCGATCTGCACCGGGGGAGCAAGGGCCATTCGAGGAATGGGTCTTCAGGGTTGGCCTAGGCCTGGTGGCCTTGGCAAGATCGGCAAAGAGAAGGAGAGCTGACGGTCGGCCTGCGGCCGGCTATTGCCACTGTTGCTCGCACGGCTGCCGATGTTAAAACCCTTTTTTATTTTTTACCGCGTACCAGTTTTCTAAGCACCGCACACAAAAAAACACGTGTATTATACATATTTAAAACCTTGTGTAAAGTGTTAGAAGTTGCTTAGAAAACTGGTACGCGGTAAAAAAAAGAGGAGTTTACACATCGGTAGGGGATGGCAAGAGATGCGTAAAAGTTGCCATCGCAGGGGCCCCGTGGCCCGCGCGAGGTGCGGCAAGTGGAGGAGTCGGGCTCCACCCGTCGCTCTCCCACCGGCCCCGTGCCAGCCGGCCGGCCAGCGTACTTCCCCACCCCTCTGAGCCACTGCCCCGACACCGCGGAGCCAACCCGAAAATTCCCGAGCCGCCGGCTTCGTCGTGGCACACGGCAAGCAAGCGCCGCGGGCCGTCGTGGCGTTTCCGCCCTCTCGCGTTCGCGATTCTCACTGATCGCTCGTGACAGCCGTCTGCAAGTCGTGCGCCATGGGAGGATGGCACGTGAATTATATATACACACACGGCCCATGACACCGGGATATATTAATTATTTGTCGCATTAATATATAACCAGGCATTAGCATTGCAACAACAAAAGGGATCATGGGAAGTAGAAACAAGTGTGCGTCCCTGACGAAGATTCATGTCTGTGTTTTTAACCTTTCGTACGGAGAATATTTGGGCTAAATGCTCTGCAAAGTATCAATAATAAATATAATGTAATCCACTGGGCGGAGTGTTATCTATGCTGTTTTGTATGGGGTCTCCCCGGGGTGCTGCGGGCAACATAATCAGCAGACGAGAGAGGCACATTAGCATTGTTTAACTGATGGCAAGATCAGCGAGCAATTAAGGCCGCATGCTAATTCGGCACAAGCGCCACCCAGGTGAATGCACCTGGTAATTAGGGCGCGCAAAGTCAGCGACTAGATTCTGAGGCGCACCTGCAATCCAAGCCCCCCTCTGGTTGCTCCCGGACGGCGGGGGCAAGGCCCTTCCCAGCATCCCCCTCGTGCCGTCCCTCCTGCATCCACTCATTTGATTTTGTTGTACAGTGGTGGCTTCTGTAGTTATGCACGCAGGACGCAGCTCCTCGAGAGCCCGGGTGATCGAATGCCGGGCGTATCGAACCGTGTGTCCGGGAGTGTCAGTGTTTCCAGAAGATTCTGACGGCCCTGCCCCCCCAACTGCCTGCGTGGTCTCCACCTCTCTGTGTCGGTGGCTTCCTGCCTCGTGCGGCGGTGCCTCCGTTGGCTCTGCTCTGTTGGGGGCTTCCAGGCGGCCCCGGGCGGGGTCACCACCAGCTCTCGCGCCCTCGCCGAATTCTCGCTCAGGGGAGGGGGTCACTTATGAACCACTTCATCCGCGCCGTGCAGAAATCCAGACACTGCCGTTTCTTCCCACCCCCCCCCCCTCCCGGTTTTTCGGCTAATGTGACCCCCCTGGGGTAATCGCATTCCAGTTTTCTGGGGTTGTGCAAATGTAAATTAGTCCACGCATGACTTATTTTTGGCTTTTAAACCCCACCACCCCATATAAATGGCACGTGGTGGTGTTTAGCAAACTACGCAGCGCCGTGCGTGATATACACCAACGATGTCAATGTTGAAAAGAGTTCAGGTTGGGCTTGGAGTATAAAAATTAACATTCAGGCGTGCTTTCTTTTTTATGTGCGGTTCCCAGGGATTTGTGTAAAATTAAATTCGTTAAATATTGTTCCCGCACAGAACACAAACGCCTCCACCATGACCTCTCTCGGTATGGCCTACAACGCACCGTTACAAGAGGACAGCGAGCCCAGGCAATGATATTGGTGACCTCAGAATAAATCTATACCGTGTGTGTATATATAGAGAGGAAAAAGAGCGAGAATAAAGCTGGAATTTGTTAATCTCACAAAAAGAAGAGCGTGTCTTTAATATTTAAAAATGAGTACCTTAATTTTTAATTGCATTAATTATTAATGGAAAATTAAACGGGCAGAGAGAGACACACACACACACAACACATCCTGCATTGATTCCACATTCATCACACGCTCATCAATAAAACATCTAGCAAGACGAATTTATGTATCCGGCCGCAGCTACCGCACACAGCTCTCGACCTTTTTAAATTACAGAAAAGCGTGCAATGGTGCGAGAAAATTATTACGGCTTCATCCCCTGTACGCTCAACTCTCCGCGGATTCCAACACTGCGCAGACATACACCTCTACAGCAAGGATGCTGAACTCGTGTAATCTGCGTGTTACGTAACCACGGGGTTTATGAAAACTGGGTCATATTGCAGCAAAGCGTTACTTGTTTCTCCGTTTTAAAACCTCGGGGTGAGCTACTGCTCGATTGCTCGGTATGTGGAGCTGTGGAGAAAGAGCAGGGGAGGTCTGCTGGAGCCTGGAGGCAAGGGATGGAGTGAGGGCACTGGGTAGGGCCAGATAGACTTAGAGCACGGGTGGAGCTGGGTATTGTAACGTTCTTGCGCGCCCCTACCGGCCATCTGTGGAAAAGAGCTTTGTAGCTCATCGGATTCCTCCTGCAGAGATTCTGATTCTGAAGGATGGACTAGGGAGTGTGGAGCATGCGAGTCGCGTGGAGTGAGAGGAAGAGTGGAGCTTTTGGAAGGGTGACGCAAGGGAGCCGGGTGCAGCGAGGGGGGTGGGCGCAGCGAGGGGAAGGTTGGAGCGAGGCAGCCGGGTGGGGCGAGGGGGAGGGTGGAGCGAGGGATGAACCCCCCCGTTTTATTTAAAGCGTAATCGTTCCCCGACGCTGCTTGCGAATTATTTTTTGAGGATTTTAATTAGCGCGAGACGCTCCCTCTCCTCTGCGGCTTAGGTGCAGTGGGCAGCGAGGCAGTTGCGGACAGAACTGCACTGGATTGTGATTACATTTTTAATTTGCGGTGACACGGCCACTGCTTTGCCAAAATCAACTTCCGGTCACAGGACTGCAATGATATTCGCGTGCTTTTCCAGCAAACTGTGCCAATCGGAGGAGACCGTGAGCTCATTCTATTGGCTAGGTGCCCTGGATGCTTCAAGATGAATTCTTGATCGTGTAGTGGTATAATCATCTCTAAACTGCTTAACAATGCAAAGCCCATTATACAACAGTAATTATCCGTGTTAGGTGACTCGTTAAATATATATATGTGTGTGTGTGTAATTCCCCATTTTGTCCCTCTGTGGCGCCCGCAACTGCGCTCGCTGCGAGTTCTCCTCTCACCGCTACCCGCACGCGCATCGGTGCAGCTCGGAACGCATCCGCGCTCCCGAACGACAAGGGAAGAGGCGAAAACTTTGAACGCAACGGCTTCTAAATATAGGCCGTGCCCCGTGGGCCAGAAGCCATGAAGCGGCTCCTGACGTCGCCTCGCCACGCTCACGGTGCCCGGAACCGACGGTCCTTCAAGAGATGTCCGCTTGCAGCGATTCGCGTGCAAAGTAACGTAAAAAAAAAATTACACGGACGTGACAAAGACACGGAGTGTGCATCAAACCGGAGTTAACTGAAGCGACCGCCGGGAAGGGCAGCAGAGCCCTGCAAAATCCCCGCTGGCGACTTGACAGACTGGCAGCGGCTGGCAGTGCTCTGCAGTGCTTGGCAGCAGTGGTGCGCTAATTAATTAGGGCTGGGGAGAGGCAGCCCATATGCTGAGAGCAGTCCAGAGGGCAGGGGTACACGGCAGAGGGCAGGCCCTGAGCGCAGCCTGGTGCCCACCAAACTGTCTATGTTACTGGGCTCACGGTGGTTGACGGTCCACGTGGGTTCTGACTGCAATTTCAAGTTGCCTGTGGATGTCGGTGGGCAGGATCTCACCTGCGGGCGCAAGAGAACTGGGATTTGAGGAATGGCTTGAGAAACGAGACTGCTTTGAGGGCAAGTCGAGGCTGTGGGTATGAGTTGGGAAAGGTCCGTGTCCACGGGGTCGGTGTTGGTGCTGTCAGGGTTTGTGGGATCAGAGTTAATGGGGTTTGGGGGTTGGTGGGGTTGTGGTTGGGAGGCGTTGGTGCGGTGGGATTGTGGAGTTGAGTTTGGCAGGGTTGGGGCCGGTGTGGTCAGAGTTTGTGTGCTCAGGGTGGACGGGGTTCGTGCTGAGGCTGAGCTGAAGGGTGAAGATTTCGCTGCTGATGCTGCTGCCACTGCTTTCATCCTTGCGAGGGGGGCGATCACAGCACGCACTTTAGTCCGACATGAAACAAGTTTCGTTCATAACGCTGCGTTCACCGTAAAGCGTGTTAATCTGTCATCGACATGGCCACAGGCAAAACGAAAGCCTTGTGAACTCGCCAAGGAAAATTGGTTTGAGACGGTCTCCCGGTTCGACCACCACTCCAAAACTGGGAAGATTTTGCGCTCGCGCACAACGTTGAAACGTGAAACAAAGCTCCATATGAATGCTGGCATCTGGACTTCTTTTGATAAGAATGCCCTTTCAGTTTAACGGGACTCCCTTTGTTTGACACTTCCATTCCAATCTCTCTCTTCCGTCACGCCTCTTCTCGTGACATACTTCTGAGCGCAGGGAAGCTCCTTTGTGAGGAACATGTCATCATCTCACGCTTACGTAATTATGCATATTTCATATTTTTGGGGAAATTACTGCCGGTGAATAGTCATCAGGGGCCCGCTTTAATGATAATCTTGAGTTTTGTAAATGCGGTTGCTATTTCACGATGATGGGATTACTTGGCTGGCTCCGATCTATCTCGCAAACACTTCGCTGCCACGATTCTCGTCACCTCCTCCTCCTCTTAGCGAGCGAATTTATTTAATCAACTCTCGGCTTCCTAGAACTTTTCAGTAAACTTCCGATGACCACGGTTGGTCCGCGACCTCCATTGCAGCACGGTTGGCTACGTACGGCACGAAAGAAGTTCGACGTACGTGCAAACAATATATTTTGATATTTTTTTGCTTCCAACAAACTGTGGGTATATTTGCAATGTGGACGAGCCACTTTGATCCGCGGCAAGCTGGCGGTTTGGCCAGGGCGCGATTGCGCCCCGAGCGGGCGTCAACGCAGGGCTCCGCTGGGCAGCGCCCACTGTGCCCGGGGACCTGGTGCCCGCTGCTCGCTGCTGGCCCTGCTAAGCCACACGGCTGTGCGTGGTGGTGGGGTGAGGTGGGGTTGGGGGGGGGGGTAGCTGGAGCCACTCTTAAGAGTGTGCGGATTGAGCTGTGGGGACAGGCTGCTCTCACGGCCCAGTTTTAATAAGATCTTCGAGTGTAAACACGGAGCGCACATCCTGTCCACGGAGCGATGCGCGCTGCATTGAGATGGGAGCGAGGGGGGGGGGGGCCACGGGAGAGCCACCGGGGGGCCGGCGGCACGTGCCAGTCCCTCCCGTCTACCCGTCTGAGCCGCGGCCGCGTCCGAGAACGGCAGCGCTCGCCTTTAACGACGTGGAAGTGTCACAACGGCAGAGCGGAAGTTGACTGAGGTTCGCAGTTGCCTGACCCGCGTGCGGTAATGGCCCTGGAGGCCGCCGTGTTTAGCTGAATGTGCCGCGAGTTTAGATTTCCATTCGTGAATCGGTTAAGAGTTCAGAGCGGTTTTTATTTTCTTCTGATTTGAGAGCTGCTAGATTAAATCCTGTCAAGTGAAGGCTTACGAGGCCGCGGTAGCACATTCTGCAGGAGTTAGGGCCTGTGCTGTTGAGGCTCCCCAGGTGAGAGGCTCCATAATGGGCTTTTTCACGGCTTATAGTGGCTGGGGCCCTCCATCCTCGCCGCGGCATACCGGGGCGAAGTTGACGCTCTCCGCTGACGCGCGCAGCCTCGTGCCGGCCTCAGAGCAGTAACTTTGAGGTTTTCCATTATTTACACTGCAGCTGTGGCCTGCCCCTGGCCAAATGGAGCAGTTTATTTGTCCAAGTGTTATTACGCGTCATTTCTGCGCATGGAAATCGATGCGTTACGACCGCCGACGACGCTTCGCGCTGCCGATAGATTGTGACCCCGTCCGACCCCGCGCCATCGTAGCACCAAGCGCAACCACCAACATCCCACTACCGATCTCTCCACCACTGTCCCAGACCAGTCCCGATTACAAGTCAGAATCCATCACAACCTCGACAAAAGCACCCATCATGGCCCAGACTGAATCCCATTTTCATATCAGATGGAATCGCATAATCTCAAACCGAACCCAACACTCCTCATCCCAACCCACTCACAACCTCAACCAAACCCATTACATCCCATACTGACTCAATCACGGCCTTAAGTTTTTAATATGTTGTTAAATTTAAATGTTCATAAAGATGACAAATAATAAGTCAATGAAGAAATTAATTTATCAAGTGGTCTGTAACAACAGGAAAACAATTTTGCTGAATGCACCAGGGTACGAAATGCCATAAACGTACTGCATGCTGTCAGCTGGCTGACTCTGCGGGAGCCTCTCATACACAACATATTCCCGCTTTTCTCACAAGATAAAAAAAAACACCCGTGATTAAAATGCCGCTGCTGGAACTCTGAAACTTTCCATAATCCCAACACGAACCGGATCCCCGGCCACAAGCACAGCGATGTTTCCTCGCAGTGTCACACACGGTTGGCTCACCACGGCGCGCCTCCTCAATTATTAACGGTGGCTCAGACACGGTGTGCCTGCCAGGGAGTGGAGTGGCAAAAAGTTGGGTGGGTGATCAGGCGTGCGAGCGGGTGGGTGATCGGGCATGCAAACGGGCGGGTGACTGGGCGGGCGGTTTATCGGGTGTGCAAGCGGGTGGGTGATCGGGCGTGCGAGCGGGCAGGTGATTGGGCGGGCAAACAGCCGATCGAGCGGGCGAGCGGGCGGGTGATCAGGTGGACAACCGGGCGGGTGATCGCACGTGTGGGCGAGTG
Organism: Petromyzon marinus; assembly: GCF_048934315.1. Lineage (NCBI taxonomy): Eukaryota > Metazoa > Chordata > Hyperoartia > Petromyzontiformes > Petromyzontidae > Petromyzon > Petromyzon marinus. Next base: position 1,927,729 of record NC_133700.1, on the reverse strand, counting down.
GGTGATCGGGTAGGTAGCGGTGGGATGAGGGGCTATCGAGTGGGCGAGCAGGCGCGTGATCGCACATACGGGCGAGCGGGTGGGTGACTGTGTGGGCGAGCGGGCGGGTGATCGGGTGGGGGCGAGCGAGTGGGCGGGTGACCGGGTGGGCGGGCAGGAGATCGGGCGAGCGAGCGGTAGGACCCTGAAATCTGTATTGGGGCTCGCCCACCATCCCGGGGAAAGCGTAAAGCGCTCGCACGGGGTCAGGTGTCAGCGTAGACGAGCGAGTAGATGGTACGTGACGGTGAATGCGATCCGCGCTCGTTTGGATATAGTTCGGGGCATCACCCGTCATTGTGTCGCACACCGGCCGAGGACTGCAGCCATGTGGACGGTGAAACCAGACGGGGAAAAGACGGAGTGTGGTGACGAGCGGCGGCTTCTCCGTGCACAGCTCCCAGTTTGCTCGTAAACTTAAAGCCAGAGTTGTGCCGGGTGGACAAACGGACCTGACATCGCTTCATCCCACAGCATCGATAGATGACTTATTGCGGCGAGCAATGCCAAGCTTCACATTAAATCTGGGGAATGTTTTTTCTTCTTTGCACGTTAATGCGCGTGGGATTGTCGTGCTCTGCAATCCCACTTCTGCGCAAGTCGCAATGTTGAGATTTCCGTAAAATAATTTAATCTTGCATAGAGTGATAGCTAGTCAATGAGGATTTCCAAACAATGGATTATCTAGAGTCTGGAAAACTTTATTTCATTAAAATGTTCTTTACTTAATTTATGAAATTAATGTTGACTTACAGCAAGTTAAGCCATGCAATGGGTTTTATAAAAGGATTTTAATGATTCAAGTTTGGTTGTTTATTTCAAGGCCCTAAAAAAGTGTAAAATGTAAGAAAGCTCCGATTAAACGGTTTACGATTTTTTTATTTCTTGGGCCAGACTGTCGTGGAGGTACAACGCCAATTTCTTACAAGAACCCTGCACCACCCACCGCCAGAGCCAAGCAAATAAAAGTTGCCACGTGTGCAACGTTTTGACAATCTACGTAAAGTTGTCAAAATGTTGCTTGCTTTTGAACATTCCAAGTGTTGCAGAAAGAACCAAATCAAGTGGAATATTTGCGCAACGGAGGATTATGGTTAAAACTATGGCATTGTACCAACACGACGACCTCACCCCGAAAGAAAGCTAACCATGAATCCCAATCTTGGTCATGAAAGCTTCGATGTAAAACGTTTGAGTCCAAAAGCTGAGGCCCTCACTTTCATCCAACCGTAAGCTAGGTAACACATTCCTGCGGAGGGAGCTGGTAGGAACGTTGGGTTGCTCGGTTAATGGCCAGGGACAACGGCAGCGTGGTGTATTCCGCAAATATGCCCGACTGTGAGGGCGGGCACAAGCCGGCGTGAGTAGGTTAAACGTTGAGTTTTATAAGGGCACCACGGGGTGACCAGCCCCTCCCCACCCAGCCCCACCCTCCCCACCCAGCCCCTCCCCACCCTCCCCTCCCCACCCAGCCCCTCCCTCCCCACCCAGCCCCTCCCCACCCTCCCCACCCAGCCCCTCCCCACCCTCCCCTCCCCACCCAGCCCCTCCCCACCCTCCCACCCTCCCCACCCAGCCCCTCCCCACCCTCCCCTCCCCACCCAGCCCCTCCCCACCCTCCCCACCCCTCCCTCCCTCCCCACCCAGCCCCTCCCACCCTCCCCTCTTCACCCAGCCCCACACCCTCCCACTATTGGATGCACGACGGACGGACGGACACAATAATCCCCTGTGGGCTGGTGTAACCAGGAGGTTCCTACCAGTATTACATCTCCTATTCATTCAGCTCCACTAATAGAACAACAACAAAATCACAGCAACTTTACGGTGACCACTCTTTTAAAAAAAGCTTCATTGCACGTTTCCGTCAGACAACGCACGGCTGCTGTGCTCAAAACAGCACGCACGGCCAATGAGCGATGCACGGCGAGACGCGCGACGCCACGGGCTGCTTCAGCCCGTGGCGTCGCGGTGGGAGGGAAGACCGGCGAGGAGACGCCACGTATGTACTTTGAACTTCTTTCGCACGGTACGTAGCCGGCCGTGCTTGATCGGAGGTGCGGTGGGAAAGGGCGAAAGACGCTCGTTGCGAAAACCGCAGGAGCCTCGCTCGGCTGCCCGCCCCACCGAGCCGACCACGCAGGCCCATGTTGGCGCCGTAACCACTTGGAAAAGCCAAGGGGTCTTAGCGATGAATTGGGCTCTGCAATGAAGCGCGTGTTTGTAAGCCGCACGGGGGTTTCGTCTTTTCCTCAAACGCCCAGCTCCAAGGGTGGCCGGGCTGCTCGCCGTGACCCAGGCAGCGGTGCTCACTCATCAACATCCGGCACACGGATCGCAGGCATAAATAAAACACTCGAGCGCACCTTGGAAACTAATTATGTAAATCGGGTGTTTCTGCGGTACAGTACATCAATTGGGTCGTTATGAACACCGTGTGAAATTAGTCACCATCGTGGTTTATGGAGGATGTCGTGTTTGCGCAAGCTCTGCCGCCCTGCGACGATGCAGCGTAACGAAGGGGAAGTGTCTTTTCAATGACAGGAAGTAACACGGTGTGCATTTCAGACAGAGGGCTTTTATGAGGCTTCAGTGAATTGTATAAAGGAGTTTTTTTTTTATATCATGGAAACAATGAACCAAACACGTTGCCGGTGTGGGAAACTTGTCCGCCGTTCTTCTAAACAATTAGCGCTCGTCTTCAGCCCCCCACAGGGTTCTCTCTCTCTCTCTCTCGCTTTCTGTTACAAAGGGAGGCACTGCGCATTTCTCTCACAATGTCAATGTCGCGGCTGTGTCTGGGATGAGCCCGATTCGTTTGGCAGCCGAGGCGGCGGCGACATCTCCTTGAGAGCAGCGCTTCGAAGCGGGGTCGCAGCTTTCGAGTGTACAGGCGGTATAACTGCACCAGGAGGGGGGCCCCAGGCACCGGGCCACGAGGAGAACAGGAAAACTGTGGTGGGGCCCAATGCCAACCACAATTCGCGGCGGCTAGCTTCGACGGCAGAGATGAAATTCGGCACGAACCAGAAATCCTGCACGTGTTCTAGCCCCGGTGACCTTCGGACGGGGAACACCAAATTTAGGCGCTTGCCAAAATGCCTCACTCTAGACGCTTCTGAGAGGCCCGGTCCTGGGCCGGCTCCCTCCGCCCGCGGAGCACCGGGAGAGGCGGGGCACACGGTGTCCCCTCCGCGGCACGCCGCGACACAAGCAGGTGCGTGTTTGGCGTCGACGTTGGCGTCGGAATGGGAAGTGACGGCCATCTCGGGGGGGTGATTCGTCAACACGCCGTGCGCTTCGCACCGCTGAACTAGTGCCTCGGCCGCGCTTCTCGCCGCCGCAGCGGAAAGAGAGGGGGAGCGCGCTCGCGAACGCGATACGAACGTGGGGGCCTCATTCTCCTGCCAGGAGTGGCCCCAAACGCGCACACACGCACACACGCACGCTGAGCCGGGGCTTGCTTCGCATCCGAGTCAAATGCGATGAGCGCGCCGCGTTGGAAAACCATTGTTTCCCCGCGCCGCGATCCCCACGGCGGGCGAATGCCAGATGCGCCTGCATTTTTATGCAAGAAAACTGCTTAGCGGCAGAGTTATCTGGCACGCAGGATATGAAATCTGAGAAAAGCGCACGTAGGGAAATGGCGAAATTTCTGTAATGCAATTTGGCAAGAACATTCCGCGTCATCTGCTTCACTTGGAGGAGTCCTTCAAATCGCTTTGTTTATTTTTAGCTTTTCTTTCCACATTACCGTCCACTGTGCGGTGGTGTTCAGTCTTCGTTCGCCGAGCGTATAAGCGATCGCTGAGGTGCGGTGTCATCAACGGCACTGCCCCTGCCGACCTTACGGCCTCGATTTAGCAAAAACACACACGATGCACTGTACTGCTTTAAGCTTCGCAGTTTTTACGTGTGTTTTTTTTTACGTGGGCCATAAATGTTTACGACACGAGCTACGGACCACTCCAGGTAAATTTCCACTCATATTTTTTTTATTTTTCTTTGGGACAAGGACCTGGCTAACGGTTTCGCATGCTCACGGGGAGCGTGCGAAAAACATTTTTCTCGTCAGTGCAGAGACTCGCTCTCCGAAACTCGCGGTCGACGCGGCGGGCGTGAAAACTCACAGACTCGGGGTCATAACCACACTTTAAAAATAGATGAGGCACACTTTTAATGCTTCGGCTTCCTGACGGGGCTGGCGAAAGGGTGAAGTGAGAGATGTGTCCCCCCCCCCAAACCCCGTGAGCCACGGCGAGCGGTCGCCAAAAAACACCTGGGGAAAAACGCCGCAAATGTTTTGCTGCCGGAAAGCAAAACCCCCACGAGACGGAGCGGGACGATGACACAACCGACGTGACAGGTGCCTCTGTCTGCCGCCCCGCTGGACATCGCCGCCCCCACCAGCTGAAACAAGCGTTTCAAGATCAGTGGCGGCCACCCGCGATTACGGAAAAAAGACTGCCTCCGGCTATTGCGGTGAAGGAGGCGGGGAAGAGGCCCTGTGTGTGTGTGTGTCGTGGCACACGGACCTGGCGCTGAGCGCGTCGCGCACACGCAGGCCCTGGCGCAAGGCGCCCAGCGACGGAGTGTGGGCATAAATAATGCGGTGGCATTTCATTTGCGGGCGCGCCAAGCCGTAATCAACAAAGCTCAATAAACTCTGTGATTAAGTTGTGGCCTTGGTAAATATTTTTTTATTTAGTAAATGATCAAGCTTCAGAAAAATACCCCCCCCTAGGACATTAAAAGATTACAAGCTGTACAAACCGGTCCATGAAGGTGGGGGGGGGGGGGCCTGTGTGCACGTGGTCGCAAGTGGGTACCGTGACGATGACGGCTCTCCACACGTGACCTATACGAGTTTCCCAATGCAGCGCAAATATATTCCGTGTTGTACAAGGTGTGGCGCAGTGGGACAGTGGTTAAGTCACTGCCATGGTTAACAGCAGTGGGAGGCTGATTCTGAACTGGTTCTGGGCCCCCTCTCTCTGCCAAACTGTATTGACCAGCGTGGTGAAGTATGTACGCATGTATGAACTTCTTTTGTACTCCGTGACCAACCGTGCTAATCGTAGGTGCGAGGGAAGAACCACAAACGAAACGAAATAAACAATTCCAAAGAAATTAGTTTTCAAAAACGAATTTATGGGGATTGGTTTGAAGTATTGGTCAAACAACCCCCATGACAGACACAGCAAAATGACGTCTTTATCCAGCAGTGGGATTTAAAAAAATGCTGCAAATGATCCTTATGGAGGTACCCTGGGGTGCCACATAATAGAAAATGGCCGAGGCAATAAAATATTTATTTCTAGGACACTATTTTTTCCAGGGGTGTACTTAACTCCGCGACTGTGGTACCAATCAATCCGAAATCAGTGCAACTCCGCGATGTCGAAACGCCAAACATCAGCGTGAAAAATCCGTTATCGAAAAATTCAACTTTGACTCGTGCATCGTGCACAGCTCGTCGAGATGAGTCGATTGCCGCATCGCCGACCATCAACAGACTAAAAATGACTGCATCACGGACATTATGGGAGAGCCGGGGTTCTATGGTACCCCGGGATACCGCCATAAGGTTAAAATATTCTATTTTAGTTAATACGCGAGCACTGCCCACTTATTTTGCACGAGATCCACGCCCCGGGGGTGGATAGGTGGCGGGAGGGGGGGGGGGCGTGACGTCAGCACGACGCACGAATCCGGCTCCACGCTGTGGCAGGCGGGTGACGTCCCCTGCGCCACCAGCGAGCCAGGCAGCCAGTCAGCCAGCAAAGCTTTTTATTTCTAAATAAAGCGTGACATGTGTTTCAATTACCAGGGTTAAATTATTTTACTTTTGAACCTTGCCCAGGATCTGATGAGTTTCCATCGCAATTATGCTCCGTGGCTAAAACAGGGCAAGTTGTTTGCATTTGAATAGCCTCAAACAAGTCATCGCTAATTGGCGCTATTCTCAAGGACCCTTCCTTAACGAGTTGGCGGATTCTCGTTTTGCGCTTCTTAAACTTCACATTGTCCTTGGCAACTGAGCATTGCTTCTGCTGCTGCCGAGCAGGCTCCAAGGGATTGCAAGGTATTTTGCACTCTGCTGGTTGCATTTGAGATCAGACACAGCAAGGCAGAAGCCTAACCAAGCACGGAACGGCGTGGATCCTGCCATTTCACTCCCATGCCAACAGTCAGCCTCCAAAGCGGGGCGCAAACATATGCCAAAACGCATTCGTAATCTTTCCTGACAATATATTAAATTACCATGTAAGCCTTTAGTCAATATTTTACATTATTAGCTGACCCCAGTTATACAATTTCCCACAAAGCAATTCCGGGCACATGTCTGCCTGCGCGACAGTTTGAAGCCATCAAAAGCTGCAGCTCAAGGACGAAATGCTTGAGTTGCCTCGCGACCCCCGCCATCCCTGCTGTGGCATCGGAGTGAATGGCTTGTGCGACCTGGCTGCCGATGCGCGGTCTCTAACCTCCACTTCCGAGTTTTACAGGGACCGGGGACGACGTTGGGGGTCCGGAGTCACGTTCTCCACGTCCACGCTGTTTACTCACGCCCCCGCTCTATCGGCAGAGCGGGCCCCCCCCCCGCCCCCCGACCTCCACCGGCCATCTCGTCACCACGTGGTAGCGGTGCTCGGCTCGCCGCCTTTTCCACGGAGCAAACCGCGTGCCCCGCCGGCGCGCGCCACGGCGGGGGTTTCGTGGCTCGTGGGGCCGCGGACCTCGAGGTTGGATGAGGCACCGAGGTGGCACAGTCCAGGCCGGGAGCGAAAGCGTCTCGCCCCGTTCAATTATAACGTGCGGCCGCTTTGATCCCAGGACTGTCAAATTAAATGTGTGTCAGACAGCTTAACTATTGTTTTTGCAAGTAAGGCTCACTGAGCCAAGTAGCTATTTTTCAGAAGCGGCCTGGCTACACACAAATGATAGCTCAACGCAGTGGATTATCATTGTGTGGAAATTTATCGCAGCCAAATACTCCAAACGTGTTTTGATTCTACCACTACTGCTTACTATTTTTTATTTTACCAGGCGAGGTCATTAACATCTCGCCACTGTGGCGCCCAAAAATTCAATACAATACCACCGCATCTTTGTACAAATCAGTTCCTGTCACCCAAACACAGACGCCAATTCCCAGACTGTCCTAGTGAAACCCGGACAGGAGGCAGCCCGAGGCAGTACCACCGAGTGCCGCTCGATGCAGTGAGAGGGTGGGATGAGAGCCTGGATGAGGTGCGAAGGGAGCGCGGGTGACACATCTAACTTGACATCCACGCAGACACGAGTACTTGAATCCTCACAGCAGTGAAACTGATCAAATATCCGAGACTGAGTGGTGTCACCTCTCAAATCCCCCCGAGTAGTGGTGTAGCCACCTGCACTGCGACACTTGGGCAGGAGGGGCATTGGCAGTCGCCATTTCATGGTGCGGTTGGCATATGCCAACCATGCCGTGCCAGTGCCTCAGGAACGCATGTCGTGAGGCTTCGGGAATTCTCTCTTTTAAACGCAGGACATCTTGCTGAAACGTTCTTGACAAATCTTACAAGTCTCATTAACTGCGCGCGCTTCCAATATTAGACAACGCGCCTTTAGATCACGTTTGGTGTTTGGAATCTCGTGTGACTCCAAAACGGACATTTGAAATGGCTGTGACGGTGGCACTTTGCCAGACACGGCTTATTTGGCGAGAACAAGGGTTGTTTTTTTCAGGGATTATCGCCCGCACGCTGCCGCTGGCACGAGCGTCAACGACACTGACACGCAAAGGGCCGGGACTCATACACGCGCCGTGCCACCCCAGACTCGCGGCGGCAAGCGAGCGCGTCCGCGTGTTGACACCGCCGGCCGACCGCTTACGCGCCAACCGGAGCCCACTCGGCCAGACCGGCGCATGCCGTCACAGGGCCACGCGCGTTTACCGCCGCGCAACTCCACGCGTGCCACACGCTTATATGGGATGAGTATACTGTCAGCATTTTTACCTTTAATTAATCATGAACGCCTGATTAATTGGTTGATTAATGATTCAGTTCTTCCCGGCGGTTAATTATTGAGCAGTGCATTTGCATGCAAAGGCACAGATGCGCGGTGGCTCGAGAAGATGAACTCCAATCCTCGAAGCATGCCCGAGGCCAACGGCAAATCCCCACCCGGACATCAGACACCTGGGATTAGGCATCGGCCAACCTGGGATGGGCCACTCGCTTCCGGGGCTGAGAGATTAGTCCCCAAACCCCCCTAACTTGGTCAATGGTAACTTCTGTGCCAACACCAGCACCGCTTGCATTTCACCCCACGAGGATTAAGGTTGCTCTGCAGACCTCACATTTGGTGGCGCGCTCTGACTGCTCGCACGGCCGGGACCGTGTACGACTCGGCATGCCCCGTCGCCGTGTGCCACGCCGGGGTTTTGCGGTGGAGCCACATGCGGGCTGGCGGGCGGGCGGGCGGGCGGTGTTTGTGGTTCATGCCGTGGGGTTGCAGACCAGGCCCTTCCTTAAGGATGGACGAGGCCTCGGGGTGGCAAAAGTCCAGGCCGGGAGCGAAAGGATCTCGTCCCATTCAATTACAACGTGCGGCCGCTTTGATCCCGGGGCTGTCAAATCAAATAGCGCCGGTGAACTGCTGCCAGAGAAATAGTGTCTTTTAAATTAAAGCCCAGCCGCTGCTGCCGGCACAAAGGGAATACAAATGAAATAAATAAATGTGGCGAGCGTGACTGACGGCCAACCTCGCGGATCAACCCGCTCGCCGATGATCAATCGCGGCCGCTTCCCCGGGACCGTCCCCGCATCCCGGCGACACGCAGGGACCGCACGGGTGGCCGGCCCTCCCGGCCCAGGCTCACGGCGACCCCGGGGTCTCACAGCGGTGCCCCGTTCCGCAGCTGCGCCACGACCCCTCGCGCTGCGCCCCACCCCTCTCCGCCACACCCCCCCCCCCCCCCCGTCGCTCAATCGCATCCTGCCTCAGAGAGACGTTCGCAGACCACGGTTCCTTCAGCAGATTGGGAGCTGCTTTACGAGGCGCGCGCCGACCTCTCGCCCACCGGCTTCTCCTGCGATCGTGAAGGAGGAGGCAACCGTTTCCCGGGATGGGAGATGCACCGCAAGGCATTGCACCGGCCATTTGGTGCGGGTACCCGCTTCTACAAATTACACCGAGGTTACCACACGCTGTGCGAGCCTTGATACGGCTGTGTTGATGCATTGTCAGGCACAGCACATAGGGCAGACATACATTCAGCATACATAGCGCATACGGCACAAAGCAGATACAGCAGACACACCTAGTAGATGTGGCCTGTATGTATGTTGAACTTCTTTCGCACCGTACGTAGCCAACCATGCTAATGGGATGTGCGGGGGAAGGACAACAAACTAAACATAAAAGCAATTCTAAAGAAATTCGTTTTCAATCTAGAACTAAAAGTGCATAGCTCCAGTGGCTTATTAATATCAGAACAGCGTTCCGGACGGCCGCAGAAACACAAAGCTAAAGGCCTGGTGCTGCTATGGTCTGTGTTGGGGTCAATTACCAAACAAACTCGGTCTCCTTGTGGCTACTTTACTGTACCTGGGTCGCTGGGCTCTGAATCACCCACCGGAACAAATCGGCGTTATTGCCGCTCCGATCCGCGTGCTGTCTGTTTCCATGTTTGTGCAGTGACGGTCTCCATTGCTCCTATCAAATCGCCACTTTATCAGGTGGTATGTACATAAGTGCTTTTAAAAAGGGCAGGCGATGGGAATCAAAGACATAAGTCAGCTGGCTGCGCCTGACACCAGATATATCTCGGTGGGTTTATTTTATTTTATTGCCGTCGCAGACAGCTCCACACATTCCCGTCATTCTTCAAAGGCGGCCTCGGCGATTATAATTCAGGGCCAAAACGGGACATTAAAACCGTCCGGATGACAAATGTTTCTTTTGTTAAGCGGCCGGATTTAATCTGAACTGATGGAAGACGATGTCCCAACGACGCGCAATCCATGCTCGGCATTAGTGGCATCGGGAAATATTGACCGGGTTCCAGAATCGGACACCGTGCCTGCCTGCAACGGCGGAGACTCCCGTGATGAACGCGATGTCACCGTAATCGCGCGGAAATGCCCCGTGCCCTCGTGGGAGAGACCGCGTGGCGCGCTTGCCACCGATCGCCGGGCATGGTTGCCTCCACGCGCCGTCAGATTGTTTCTCTGCCGTCCATTACTCTGTTGCGGTCGCAACCACGTGACACTGGTGGTCACACGCCACGCACCTCCCGGCGCCGCGGTTCGAATAGGGTCGAGGTTGGGATAATTACGCCGTTAACGCCAACCGCTGCGCAATTAATACGTGTTAACAAGCTCTAAAGAGCACGCAGCGACTTGAAGATGGCGTGCGAATTACCCGCGTCGGGCTGCGCCATTCAAGGGCGCGTTTGCAGGCGCAACAATAGCACCGTTTGCGTCCGGCAACGGCGCCGCTCTCCAGCGATCTTTGATTGCCGTAAGCGGCACGCACTAGATTCAAGAGGCATAAGTGCTTTCTAAACGGGTGGCTCCGGCGGTGTCGGGTGTAAAAATGGGGTAACAAAGCGAGGCGAGGTGGCTGAAAAGGGTTGATTGGATCGGGGTTGATTTATGTCGTGGTGGTGAGGGGGGCGGGGGAGGTGCGGTCGCTGAGCGAGGGTTGGAATCTCTCGCGAGCGATGCGGGGCCCTACCCACAACGAGAGCAGTAAACAAGGCCCGGCAGCGTTGAGGAAGGATACATTACGGGGGAACATTAGGAAGTGATTAGTCCTGGAAGCAATTTCAGACAGAGTGGTTCGAACAAGATTAGGATGGCACGGACACGTGCACTGAATGGATAGCGGGACTAATGCAGCGGGTTATGAATTCAAATACAGAGTTACGGAGAGGCACAGGGGTAAACCAAGATATTAAAAACAGCCAGAGGATTTAATGCATTGGCAGCAGCACAACACTGCTCCCGTGTGATTGGCACGGAGAGAGAGAGAGAGAGTCGGTGCCTCTACAGGACACCGCGGCACGCGCGCTTTGTTCCACGGTATGTGCCAGGGCATGTGCCAGGGCACGGGGTGCCACTCGCGAGGCTGCGGCGTTGTAAACAAAGCGGCGCGAATGTTTCCAGTTTCTGCAAACCGCATCGCTCGGCAGTCGGCGAAACCACGAGCGGGGGGAATTGGTGACGCCGGAGTGGAAAAGTGATGGAGGTGGGGGGGGGGGCAGCGTAACGTGGCCCGGGTGATCAAAGGCCCGGACACAGGCCCACTCAGCGGCCAGCTCAGCCACCACAACTCTCCTTCGCCTCCCTGCGTTTAAATTCGTTCTCTACCTTTCGGGATAGATGTTGTCATCAAAAGCGAATGCACGGGCGCCCTCGGAAGTTGCTGAGGGATTAGAAACATAGCAGGTACACCACTGTTGACATTCAGGATGTAAATGAATCACAACAGGTGGGCGATGAGTAATCAATGGGTATCCAGGTGTGGATGAACACTTGTTAAGTTGAGGGGCGGGGGGGGGGGAGAAGTGGCCATGGGGACCCGCGTAGGCTCTTAATTAAGAAGGCAAAGCATATGGCTGCTTCCCATCCATCCCCAAATATTGGGAAGAAGAAGAAGAATAATTGACGGCCCTCCCAAACTGAGGTGCGTTATGTCAGCAGACGGCACAAGCCCAACCCCTTGAGTTTTTATTCTTTATATTTATCCGACACGGGGCGACGGCGCTCCCTCGCGCGACAATGCGCCGGAGCTGACACGGCAGCGGCACGGGGCTCGGCTGCTCGGCCCGAAACGCGGCGCGTCAACACGCCGCGCGGGCCAAGACGGGCGCACGCTATACCCCGAGGGGTTAAACGGAACGCTGCAGCCAGCTCTGTTAAAAAACAGAGGCCACGACGCTCACGAGGGGAGGGTGGGGGCGGGGGAGGACGGGTAGAGACGGCTCGAGCTTAGCCGTGGAAGATGCACGTTGAGACCGATTTGCACGAGGTCCCACGTGGAGGGTCGGGTTGGCTGCTGCCTGACGGACGCGCCCGTGCACAGATTACCTCTGACAGCAAGCGCCGTCTGCAGACTGCCCTGTGGAATGCCAGGGATAGGGGCTCGGGTTAAAAGCTAGGGGTGAGGTTCAGGTTACCTTTTAAAGCTTTCCGACCAAGGTTTAAAGCCCTGTCCGTCTGCCCGCCCAGTAACGGGGGGGGGGGGGGGGGGGGACTCTGGAACCGTTGTGAAGATGACCTGGCGTGTACGAACGTCGAGTATAAAGCGGCATTGCTATTCGGAAGTTTCGTCCTCGTTGACCACAGCGTCGCTGAAAAAAAGTTTGAGACCGCAATGCATTTGCAAATATACTAAATGCTATTTGCACATTGATTTAAAGCTTTCGTGACTACAATAATTCATATTCTTAGCGCTTTCGGTAAAGTCACGTTATTGTTTCCCTTCAACGTGACTTTACCGAAAGAGCTAAGAATATGAGCTATTTGCAGTGTTGCTGAAAACAAATTTCTTGAAAGCTGCTTTTTGTGTTTAGTTTGTTGTCCTTCCCCCGCACCTCCGATTAGCACGATTGGCTACATACGGTGAAAAAGAAGTTAACCATACATACATACATGCAGCTAATTATATACTGTTCAAGACAAAACGTGTGTTGGGAAAGCGTCACGGAATCCATGTGCACATCGATAAAGCAACGGAGGGGGAGTGGGGGGGGGGGCGAACGCTGGTAACAGGCGTGGTGCGAAATGCGTCGGCGCCGACGTACGAAAGTGAAATACGTTCACCGGGGGCACTGGGTTAGCGCCGGGCCCTGGTGTTAAACGAGGAGACGCACGGCGGCGCTCATTCTCTCTGTCAACACTGGCATGGGCCACAAGCAGTGAAAGCGAGGAAAGTGTTTGCGCGTTTTTTTTAAAATGTTTTTTGCAATTATTAACACACTTGGATGTGAGAATTCAACCGCGGGGCTGACGCGCCCATAGCCCCGGGCGGTTAGATCATGTGTATTTATAACAATGCAGGAGCTCATTGAAACCTGGAGACTCTCGCCAGTGAGACCAGGGTTCAAAGAAAAACTGGAAAGAACGGCTCCATTAAAAGAGCCTAATGGCAATTAACGAATTGTATAATGAATGACAGTTGTCAATTCACCAATTCATGACGTTCCCCTCCGCACCGCGTTAGTCCTTGAGGACGTTCGACCATACTTCACCATGTTGGTCAGCATGGGCTGATGAAGGGGGGTTGTTTGGATGGATTTGGATATTACTCACCGCTGATACTGGCTGTGGCCAGCATTGCTGAGGTCACAGTGCAGTGCATGAATCACCGCGCCGACCACATATTAATACGGCTTCACGCGGTTAATACACAAGATGCCTCCACTGAAAAGTTTCAGAATGTACGGGGATGGAGTTTTTTTTTTTATGCAAGCCAAGCACGTGTGCTTGCAAGTGACGTCCTCGAGAATCCACTTCGAGGACATCTGAATTCTACCACAGACTTCAGGTGATCAAATTCGGGAGTGCATTTCACGAACCAAGATTATTATGGCAGCAGCTCCCCTCGTTAAAAACCGTGGCAGCTCCCCATCGGGTCACAGGCCCCATTCGGCTGCCCGCTCTTTACCCGCACTTCTGCTGGTCTGCGTTGTCCTAGCTCCGGCAGTAAAGCCGCGGTGCAGAGGGTTCCCATCACCGCGGCACACCTCGTGCGGCCGGGTGAATCTAGGCCATGACCGCAACGGTGATGAGAGAGATCACCGGCTGCCCGGTACCGGGCACTGCCTCTGTCCCGTTCGGCACCGCCGCTTTACCCCGCCGCAAAAACCGCCCCTCCCGTGCTGTCCCACGTCACACGATGGCGCCGACGCAGAGCGCGCGGAAGGCGAGCGGTAACTCACGGCCGGGAAGGCGGAGAAGAGGCGCAGGGCGTGGGTGTGCGTGGCGGCCGCCTCCAGGGGGAACGGCAGGAAGGGCTTGAGGCTCAGGGTGGGCTGCATGACGTGCGGCGCGTGCAGGGGTCCGGCTGGGCACGGGCTCCCTGCCACACCAGGGCCACGCACGCGCAGGCGGGGCCGGGCACACCCACGCACAAGCGCACGTACGCACAAGCACAGGAACACACACGCGCTGACGCGTACACACACGCACGCAAACCAACAGATGTTCCCACACGCGCACCCAAAGACACGCGCACAGACATCCACGCACGTACGGCGACAAGAGGGCATGCACGCACGTGCAGGGATGCGGCAGACAACCACGCGTACAGATCCAAACCCGCGCACGCCCGCACAGAGACACGCACGCACGCACGCAGGCAGGCAGGCACATTTTTAGTGGGGAAATTAATACCCACGTATACACACAGAGACGCATTTGGTTGTGACCCGCATGTGTAACCTGAGACTCTGGCACCATGGTGCCTTGCATTTGCCAGCCGCTGATGGACGTCTGTGTCATCGGGCGCAGCCTGGCCAAGGGAGGTCGTTCTGCTGTCACCACACGCCCAGACACGGGGCCACCAGGTGCCATCCTGGGACCACCGGATCGTTGCTCCCCTCGGCCCTCATTAACTTTGAACGCTAACAAAAGAAATGAGCTCGGACTTTTTTGGCTGCGACTCTTGGCAGTGGAGCTGCTCTGGCCTGCAACTCGCATTGAGCCCGGTCCCCCAAGTCACCCGTCAACGTCACCCCGGTGAGCTCAGTGATTGGTGGCCCGTGACCTTCGCGCCGGAGTGCACGGCGCCCATTTGGCTTGCTGGGGGCCCCCTGGCCACCCCAGGCTGAAGGTCCCCGAGGCGATGAGGGCTGGAGGCTCTCTAGCCACCCGAGGCTGCAGGCCCCCTCGGCGATTGAGGCTGGAAGCCCCCTGGCCACCGAAGGCTGGAGGCCCCGAGCGATTGAGGCTGGAGGCCCCCTGGCCACCAAAAGCTGAAGCCCCTCTGGGTGGTTGAGGCTGGAGGCCCCCTGGCCACCCAAAGCCGGAGGCCCCTGGCCACCTGAGGCTGGAGGCCCCCTGGGCGACTGAGGCCGAGGCTGCCGAGTGTGAGCGTGCCGCTAGTGCGGCATGCGGCTTGACCTCGCGCTGGCTGCTAAGCAACTGCCCAACCCCGAATGTCATTGCTTGCACATTGGGAAATGTAATAATAGACAGTGGCGCTGGGACGACATTAATTTTATCCTCGGTGCAGCATAAACACAAAATCCACGCGTTTATATGACGTCGCCAACGAGACGCACGCGGCCTGAGTGCCTTCCGCGAGCGCGGCGATTGATGACAATTGCTGCGGTTGCTCAGGGCGCCTCGTAATAATGCCTGGAATACAAACAAAGAAAAACACCACACTCCTTGCTGATTAAGAAATAAACAGCAGAGAGGGCGGTGAGCGAGCACGCACTGTAAACAGCCACGGTGCCTGACTGACACCACGCACCCTCCGCGTGCCGTTTCTCCACTGGCGCCTGGACCTCAAGCGCTCTCCTCCCGTCACCGGTAATTTTTCTTTTATGAAACAGATATAAAAAAAAATGCACGCGCATTCCTTGAACGAGGCCCTTACAATTTTCCATCTGCCTGCACCGCCTGGATTATATCTCGTTTTTAGCCGTCATCAGTCATTCTGCCTGTCGGCTCTTCGCCTGGTAATTCATCAAGCGAGCGCAGCGGCGGCGGCGGCGTGAGGTGGGAGGGAACGTTAGCGCTGCTCGGCCGCTCAAAGACGACACCGTCGCCACGGCGGCATCGCGGGTTGCTGCGCTCGCACGGCCCGGGAGACGAAGTGAGGGTGAGTTGAAGTCGAGAGTGGGGGGGGGGGGGGGGTGGCGGCACTCGTGGCCTGGGTGGACCTTGACTCTGAGGGCGGTAATGGCCTAGAACAGTGGTTCCCAACCTGTCTGCGGACCCCACAGACCACTGCGAACTGTAAAACATGTTCGCGGACGACACACCGTGCGGTAACACAACCCGTGCGAAAGCGCTTCTTGCGGGCGTGCGGAGCAGCAGTGGCCCGCAGAGCACGTGCAGGAAGAGTTACCGCAATAGCGAGCTGTAAATTGCTCACAAATGTGTGAAAATGCGCGTGCACAAAGAATCTATTCAGTTCGCGGGAACAAAGCACGGGCGAGTTTGTTGTTGCGTGATCATACGAGCGTAATAGTGTATTTAATCTTTCGATTTTAAATGCATGCGCTCGAGCAACTAAAGATGCTTGTTTGTGGGCGCCGAGTGAATCCAAAATTGTGGAGGAGACCGGGGTTGGCGGTGCTGGCTGCCGCTCTGTGAATATGCTGCGTGGCAGGACGAGGATTACGCGAGGATTAATTGGCCGTGCAGAGGTGAGGCTTTCATGCCGTTTAGTCACACGCGCATCAAGGCTGCCACGAGCTCAAATTAGCCAAGGCGAGACGGAGGGTGAAAGGGTACGGACGCCAACTGGAACGGCCGCTCGCTGATAATTGTGGCTTTCGCGCTCCAGCACCGTCCGCGGCTTCAAGAAATCCCAGAGCCGATTCAAAACGACCGCGCGTGCGTTCTCAGCACGGCATCTCTGCTTTAATCGCACGGCACAGGGATGAGCCAAGCGGTGTTCGTGAAGGTCCCTTCCCATCAGCAGCAGAGGGCATTAAACAGCAGTGGATCAAAACCAGATGAGTGCAGTTGCCATGATGGTGCACACTGCGCGCGGTCTTGTTCAGTCTGCGGGGTTGAGTCTTCGTTCCTTTACGCAGCCCATTAAAACCGTGCTCTCTCTTGAATGGTGCACGTGGCAAAAGTGGTTAAAAACACCGGGCAGCAATATGCATCATCCAGGCAACGTCAGGAATCTGAGAAATCGATAACACCGTGGCCACCATCGCCGACTCAGTTGCCACGCGGCCTCCTCCGTCGAGAGCTGCCACCGCGTTGAGCTTACGCAGAATCGGAATATTTATTTATACTGGAGAAATAGCACGAGCTTATGAAGCTCTTTTCACAGATGTCACGCAGATATAGGGGATGGAGGGGGGGCAGCCTCGCAGAGCGCTCCTCGTCACGACGCACAACACGCCACGCGGCGCAGGACACGCCGCTTCCGTTGCCCCCACTGCAGAGAAGTCGGCAGTAAGTCAACCTGCCACAGAGAGAGGGGCTGCACCGGTTACCGGTAGGGTCACGAGATCATTGGTCGATGGGCAAACGAGAAGCGCTCGAGTAAGGCGCCGCGCAGAATCCGTTCAGCGGAGCTAGGGGATGCAACGCATCGTCCTTGCCAAGCGCCCGCGCACCTCCACGGCGCGCTATCAGCCGCCACTTTAAGAGATATCACGAGACGGCGAGCAGCAGGCGCGCGCAGAGGGTAGAGCTTGACCTCACTCAGGGCAGCAGCAGCAGCAGCACATCGTCTGCCCACGTCACCCCTGCACATCACATGCGCGATACCCGTGCGCGTGATTGGCAAGTCGTCTCCCTCCACATGGCCACGAGATTGCGTTGTGAGTGCCGTGCTCGGGCCGAAGGCTGCTGGAGTTTCCAGCATGAACAAAGTCCCTTTGTTTCAGTTTCTCTGTTTGACTTTGAACGTCGAGTGAACTCGTAACTTCCCGAGTTTAGATGGTGAGGGATTAAATGTCGCGTTCCCAGCGGCGGGGAGGGGAAGAGCTTGCACTGACAAGTTGACATTCGCCGGTCCTCTCTTTCTCGCGAACCGACCCACGCTGCAGAAGAGTGTTAATTTACTTCAACACCCCGCGCCCATTGCGCACTGTGGTCTCATTAACTGATTAATTTAAAAAATCCAATAAGACCGACAGGGAGCCTGAGGCTGTTTAAAGACCGTGTCGTCCACTTGGGTCACAGGACCTCATCGCCTCCTAACAACGCCTCACCGCCCCCAGAGATCTCTTGACATCTCAGATGCCCTAGGAGTTTCCTGAGCTAAAGTCAAAGTCCACTCCCGATCAAGCAAGCATTGCAAAGGTGCTCATTTCCTACTCACAGCTCTGAGCAGGTGTCAGAAATTCCACTATCCTCTGGTTGGGGAAAGTCTATTCTCAGTACTGCTGCCATCCCACAGAGTGGCTTCAAAGGGTTGATGGGCCGAGTGGATCTCCGGTTGTGAGTCACGTCCTCTGGCCACTGCACCATTCGGCTGGGCCAATGCCCTCTTTAACGTCCCTCCAGTCCTTTTTTTCTCGTGGTCAGCTATGAGCAGACTGAAAGCGGAGGAACTGCACATTTAAAATCGCGCTGACTTAATAGCAAAACGATTATCATGCCATGCGGTCACACGGATCGGATAATTAAAGACAACAGCAAAAACTCGGTTACTTTGCCGTGTATAAACACACTATTCAATTCGAAAATGTGGCGAGAGAGGGGGGGGGGGGGGGGAGGGGGCTCAATGGGCTCAGCGGGCTAACTCGCGATGTCAGAGTATTGAGCCAACAGGCCACAGAGGTCCCGGGTTCCTGCCCCCCCACCGCCCCCCTCCCCCCGGGGAGACGCAGGAAAAATCCGATGCCGCCTCCTGAGCCTAGACAGGGGCTGTCCAAGCCAGAGGCCGGGCAGTGCCCCCCCCCCCACCCCTCGCTCATGGCGCTCAGGGTCGCCCCGGAGTTGGCGTTTGCGCTTCGATTGTCCGCGCTGATCCCCTGGAGAGCACGGCGGCACCGACCCTCGCGTGTGAGAGGGCCGGGCGGATGTCACCGCTGTGCCACTGCGGGGGATCGAGCGCGAACCACGCCGTCGCAGCGATGCGCGCGCGGCGAGGGGGGCCCCCAGCGTGCCGCGTGGACACTGCCCGTTCTGCGGTGGGGGCCTCGGCACGACCGAGCGGCCGCGCGAAAAAGACTCTCAGACGGTGGAATCGAGAACCCGGCGCCCATCCCGACAACGAACCGTCAGCACGCGACAATAGACAACAGATGTTGGGAAAAATACGTAAACGTCTCAGACAAGATGTCCAGTCCCGCTTACAATCGGACGAACTCACCAGACAATTTCAAAACCGAGAAGAGAAATCTCTGAAAGGTTCCCCGTTAAGGCGGCGGCGTCTTCACTGACGTCTGCCGAGGCTGTGCGGGGTAGGTAAGGGCGACGGTGGGTGCCGGGGTGATGAGCCCCCATGGGGCCCGCAGGGGGCAGCCCAGCTGCCTCTGCTTATCTCTGCCCCCCTTTGATTCCATCGGGCGGCGACATCGCCGCCGCCTCGCTCCGTGCGGCCTCCGCCTCTTGATGGACAGAAGCTGCCGCGCTCACTCCAGAGCTGTCAGCCTCGCTGGCGCTGACCGGCCCACGGATGATCGCCGCCCTTACACCGATTCGCTAATTAGGCTGCCGCTAGGCGAGCCTTCGGTGCGCTCCACTCCGCGAGCGTCGTGCTCCGCTTCGTGAGCCTTCGGCGCACGCCCGGCAACGCCGGCGCTTTGGCCACGCAAGCCTCGCAAGTGGAACGCGTTCCCACGTGCACCGTATTTTGTAAGCGATGAACAAAAACACATTTTGCGCTTGATCCGGGGCTCTTATTTTTGCCCGGATACAATTACCTTCCTTTAATTATACCGTGTGTCCGTGAAAAGTGTTGCAGTTAATCTGAGCGACGCTAGGAATTACCCTGACCCTGGCCGGGGAGAGCGTTTCTATTTACAATGTGCTCTGACAGTTGAACGGCTTCATTCCAAAAACCTCGTAACATCTTAACGCCGCTGCTATCCTGAACCACTCAGCTGCTCGCCGTGCTTAGCCACCGCGTGCATTGATTCGGCCGGATTAGAGCCATTCTCCCGACACCAGGGATATATTGATGAATTGAGGCTCTTTAAAAAACGGGACTCATCTGATTTTGAGTCAATTGCATCGGCCGCGGTGTCATCAATTACCGCAGCTCGCGAATCACCCCCCGCTCCCCCCCCCGCCCCCCACTCCGACTCCCGCCCCCCAACCGCTGTTCTGACACCGGGGAATGCGTGGACATTTTCATTGCCGGGTATTAAACGCTCACTTATTGATGATCCTTCATTAGTGTGACTCACATTGGATAAAATAGACAGGAGTGCAGACTGCTCCATAAACCTGCCACGAGGATGCGGGGGGCCGGGGCCTTCGTGTCTGGCCGCAGCCTCGCGCGATCAGTCCACTTCATTCCTGCATCAACACATTTTTCATCCCAACTTTTCCCTGAGATTGTTTGCTTCGCGGTTTGAGCATAAATTATAAAACGAGTCCAGGTGGTCTCCTGCTCAAATGAGCATTGACGCGATGCTCTTCTCCCCTTTACAGCCCTGAGCCGCTGGTGGAAAGAAAAAAAAAAACTACATTCTTATGGCAGGGATGAGTCGAACCATAGGAAAACCGATATTGACTTCGCCAGGAAAGTCGTGCTCATTTTGTCAACCCTGCAGGGATGATGGGTTAAGTCAAACCACAACCGGGATGTGAACTCGCAACCTTTCCGATTGCGAGCCGCTCGCTCTACCGCCCAGCCACCCGGCCCGGGTATTAGCATCTTCACGTGCATTTGAAGCCATTCCAAAAAAAAAGGTACATTTATAGTGCACGACTCTGGTGGCAGAATTGCGATTTTAAATTGCACTGTATTAATTCACTCCAGTGCGCATGAATTGTGTTTGAAAAATACAGAGGGCCCAGCTGAGGCCACTCCTAATGAGTTCCCAGAGGCTCGGGGGGGGGGGGGGAGGAGGCGACTCCGTTTGCCGAATGCTTTGACCGTCACCGTGACGGTCTCAGGAGCGCCCAGCCACGCGCCGGGAAACGATTCTCGTCACTTGGAAACAAACGCTGCAAGGCCGCGGCGTTTGGAGGCGGAAGCAAGTCCGCACGATCGTGCGCCGGACGTTCAATTTCGCCACCAAATAAAACAATTCTCTTTGTGAAATTGTGCCCCCTTTATCTACAAGTGTGGAGCGAGCGTTTGTCTGTTAGCGCTGAGCAACAGCTGCTGCTGCTGCTGCCGCCGCTCTTTTCTGAGCGGGCGTGGGAGAGGGAGAGGCCGAGGCTTCGGGAACCCCTCTCTTTGGCATTGATTTCGAATTACACACTAACACCCCTCCTCACCTTGGCTTCCCACATCACGGGGGCTTTTAAACCAAAGTGTATTTAACAAGATCAAGAGCTCATTTTGTGAAATGCAGAGCTTGTTTCTGTGCGAAGTGGGAACATTTTGCACGTGGCGTCCGTTTGAGCAGCCACGATGTCAGAATAATTTTTCAGAATCAGAATATTTATTTATACTGTCGGAATCAGATGAGCTATGAAGCTCATTTGTTCACAGATGTCCAGTAAGGGGTGAGTCCAATATTACAACAACAAACAGTCACCGACGTGGCTTTACCGAAAGATCCAAAGAGTATGGATCCTTGCAGTCACGAAAACTTCAAATCTAGAAAAAAAACATTATTATAGTGCCCAGTACAAGAAAGGTCAACAAATAACCCAAAAACGAACAATTAGAACACCAAACCATCCACATCATACCAGGCGAAGCCTACTGAGGTATTAAATTATTTTTCAGAATCCACCTGGCCACAAATGATAGCTCAACAAAGTTCCCTATCGTTTGAACATTTATAGCACGAAAATAATCTAAAAAATCTCAATGCATGTTTGTATACGCGACCACGGGGAGAGAGAGAGACACCGCAAACTCCAAATATACAGCAGCAGGCGTCAGGGTTGGGATCGAACCCACGACCTCCTCCATACCAGGCGAGGTAGTTAACATCTCCTAGCCACCGTGATAATGATGAGAGAGACACCGCAAACTCCAAATATACAGCAGCAGGCGTCAGGGTTGGGATCGAACCCACGAACCTCCTCCATACCAGGCGAGGTAGTTAACATCTCCTAGCCACCGTGATAATGTTGAGAGAGAGAGAGACACCGCAAACTCCAAATATACAGCAGCAGGCGTCAGGGACGGGATCGAACCCCCGACCTCCCGCATACCATACGATTTGGAGGGCCCATTGGGTGCAGCCGCTGTCACGGCGGTGGGCAAACTGTGCGCCGCTGTCATGAACAGTCTGGCCATCACCCTTGGATTCTCTTCGCACAAGCTCCGGTCCATACATTAACTGCGAATTTATATTCCACCAGTATTCTGCAAAGGCTTCTCAACCCCCTCCCAATTTTATCTTCATATAATTGGACATCTTGGCTTGGCCAGCGGAAAAGTTGTGTCTCAGCAGTGACAAATGAGAAGCGTTGAGAATTGAAAAGGGATTGAGAAGGATCGAGACGGATAACTTTTCGTTGATGCTAAATATATACCCCACGTCCTTTTGGCAGAGACCCTCGCCAGTGCGCAGAACCACCCTTCCAGCGTTCATCGGCGCTAACAATTATGAATGTCTGCCCCTAATGCACCAGCGTGTCTAATTAGCGGTCGCTGTCTGCGGCGTTGAGCACGATCGTGTGATGCCCGCGCAGATAAGATCGCCGCGCGCGGCAAAGCGGCGTCGCCCTCTTTGTTAACTGAAAACGTCCCTCATGTGGAAATGTAATTAAATAATTACAGCACCAGCCTTCGACCCCCGCTGCTAATGTCGGATAATTGACGCTGCAAGGGTCGCGGCGTTTTACGAGAGACCGCTCCAACAAACGCTCGCGCCGCACGCGCGCGCGTGCGAGGGAGCGCGTGCGCGGCTCACCCCGCGGATGACCCTCCGGGGCTCCCGAGCCCGTCGGTCCGCACACCACCCGATGCTCCCAGTGACCTCGCGGGCAGGGCACGCGCCACCCAGGGCAATGGCATAGCCCGGCGCTTGTGGACAACAGCCCCATTCACGCTCCCTGCGTCGCCAGCTACAACACGGCCTCAAGGCGCGCCCCGTGCTCCGTCACGGGTACCCCTGCGAGGAGGAGGAGGCGGCCCATTCCAGAGCCAGTGACGCACCCGGACTCGTCAGGTCTGAGAAGCTAAGCGGGCGTTGAGCCTGTGGGGTAACGCTCAGATGAGCGACCTTCGCCGCAAAATGAACGGGCGCTGGATGCCGCCCGGCGCAGGGGGCTACGTTGTCACCAGACGGCAGGGCAGCAACTTCTAGTGCCGTGCTGTACCGTGCCCACGTGGCTATGCTCCTTGCCTCCATCAACCCGTATTGACCAGCGTGGTGAAGTACGGGGAAACAATGCCCGCACGGCCCTCATTCAGCAGTAGATTCACATTCGTACTCCCTGAAATGCCATGATCGTTTAGCTCGTGCGACAGAGCTCTCTGTGCGCACACTGAATGTGCACTATCCCGAGCCATATTACAACTCTCTGCGCACGCATTAAACATACTCCTGTCAGAGGAACGTGGAATTGACGGCCTTGTGCCGTACACGAGGGGGCGAGTTCTGGCGCACGCCGACGTAAGCGGGAAACCAATTTGCCGTTTTGCTCACGAATGCAAAAGGGCTCACGAGCCCCTTAAAGAGTTTCCACGGACGCAAGCGAGTGCCATCGACTCTCACTGCGGCGGCGGCGACGCGCGCCCTCGTTTGCCCCCGATGCACAACCCTCTTAATTCCGCTCTTGGGTCGAGCGAGGGATTTTAATTGGCGCTGAAGAAGTCGAGGAACCAAGCGAGGGACACGAAGCGGCGGACGCGCGGACCATGGCGCGGTCTCCCTCCCTCCCTCCCTCCCTCCCTCCCTCCCTCCCTCCCTCCCTCCCTCCCTCCCTCCCTCCCTCCCTCCCTCCCTCCCTCCCTCCCTCCCTCCCTCCCTCCCTCCCTCCCTCCCTCCCTCCCTCCCTCCCTCCCTCCCTTCCTCCCTCCCTCGCCACCAGCCGCTGCTGAAAACTCGGCTTTATTAAATCAACACCCGGAGCGCGGACGAAAATATTAACATCCGCGACGACATTGTGGCGTGGCAACCCATCATCATCATCATTATTATTATTATTTTTCTAGTTCGACGCGTTAAGACCGCTCCCGCTTAGGGCGTTAGCGATCGCGGTCGTCGTGGTGAAATCTCCCCGCGGTCACGTCACGGAAAGGCAGGTATCACACCAAAGGTCATGGGCGTATTTTGAGACTCGCATCTGGAATGTATTGATTGTTGGGTCAGATTGCGACTTGAAGCGTGCGCATAAACCGCTCTTCCCGTCTGCCGCCCTCCGCCCCATCCTCCTCCTCCTCTCCACTGGCCCTGTCCCTGATTGAGGCTGTTGGGGGGTCGGCGGTGGGGACATTCAGACGGACGGTCACTGCACCTTCCTGCCTGTAAGTCGAAATGTCTCACTTATTAAATAAAATGCCGGTAGCTCCCCAGATCATTGTCAAGAACATCCGACTTAATAAACTCGCGGCGTCGCGTCGGAGCTCCAACATCTGCGAGGCTGGTTAAGCTTTTAATTGTTTTCTCGATAACCGCGATGCTCGGTGAACTGGGGGGGAACGCTGGCAGACGACCCCGCCCCCCCCCCCTCCCAGGGGGAGCGAGGCCTCCGCGCCGCTCCGATCCCCGCGTCCCCGCTGCATCGCGCGGGCAGGTGAGACCATCGATCTGCAAGCGCGCGATAACCGTCTCCACCCCCCTCCGCTCTGCGATCAATAAAACACGCGAAGGCTCGGGGGCCTGTTGCTCGCACACCGTGCAGGTGGACGTTTCCGGGGGGGGGTGGGTGGGGTGGGGAAACCTCCCCCCCATAACTTACAGCGCCGTATCGCCATGACAACCCACAAGTGCGTGCACTCGAAAAATATTTCCCGAGCGAGCGGCAATATCGGATAGCGCATGTTTACGACCGTCACATTACGCACGCACACAAGGCGGCTCGGGTGAATGTACTCGGCGGAGATCAAACGACGCGCTCCCGGAGAGGGGGGTGGGGTTTGGGGGTGCAACGGCCGACAACGACGGAAGATTCGCCGCTGTCACCCAGCGGCAGCCACGTCGCATGCAAACAGAATCATCACCGAGCGCGCGGTTTTGAGAGATCTGTCAATTTCAGTCTCGAGGAAGCGACGCGGGAATCTGAAATCACAGGGAGAAAAAAAATCCATCGAGCCAGTCATCGCACGCTCCGCAGGCGTTCCCCCGAGCCTGCGAGGCGTCTCATAAAACCCGACAAAACAGGGCCTCTTTTAAGACCGCACGCACCAACCCCGGTGCTTCTGAGCCATCGTCAAATAAAAAAAATAACAAACTAGTTCCTGAAAATAGCCAATAAAATGTCCAGCTGTATCAACATCAGACCTTGGCAGCGCCTTTTAGAATGCTTTCGTGACCACATTACAAGCGTTCAGCAAGCGTTTTAATTTGGAAAGGACGTGTGTGATTACAAAGTATCGCTCCGTGATGGCATTTTGGCATTTACACGTGGGGCAATGATGCCCCCCCCCCTCCCCCATCAAACCATGGCTAATAATATTGCAGGGCTCATTCACACGGGGTCCACGATCCATTCGCTGAAACGCCATCGCGAAGTACGATTAGGTCATTAAAAGCGCTTAAAGGTCTAACCGGGGCTCGAGTGCAACGTTGGGGTTCTCACAGGTTGGCTGTTCGTGACAATCTGTCACTCAGCTTGGCTTCCCGCTACAGTCACACTGTGTGGGTGCTTTTAGGGGAAGTGCCACATTGTGGGGGAAGCCAAGAGCAATTGCATTATGGAAATACCCCCCCCCTCCCTCCCCGTCATGAAAATGTGAATGCCCACCACTGGCCTAAGGGCTGTGAACTGCAAAATGAGTGTGAAACTAGTGGACATCTGTGAAACAGAGCTTTATAGCTCACCGGATTCCTCCCGTACAATTATTGTGACTCCGATTCTGACCGTTGTACTTTTTTTTTGGGAAAACTATGATCTCACGACGTTCATGGCGTTAGCCGAGCATGGCAACAAGTTTATTTGTATTTTGGGGATGGGCCCAACGTGGCAGTGCCGGGTGCTGGCAGGCTCACCACGCCGTGCGAATGGTATCAGGCCTAATGTCACGGCCGAGAGAGGAGCCGGGGTGTTGCACCGCACGCCACTTGTTGCCTTTGGAACTCTTGGGTTACAGCTCGAAACCCCCCGTCGTTTGTTGTGCACCTCAACCGCTCCGTGTGAAGCCAGCAGCTGTAATAATAGCGCTGGCAGAGCCTCCCACCAAGCCCTGGCCGCGGGCCACTGGGCTGGCGGTGGGGGTTGAGGCCACCCCGCTAAGTAAGCCCCGGCAGTGTGGCAGCAGCACCGCTTGCTATGCCGCTGGGACAGGCAATGCCTGGCCCCGGGGTGTCAATCCCTACACTGGAACGTGGAGGCAGGTGCTGATATCGCACGGCTGCCGAGGCCCCAGGACATCAGCCTCCACACGCAGAGCGTGTCGCAACCTCAAAAACGCGTGCCGAATCCATGTTTCGCGCGGGGGATTTGGGTATTCAATTTGCGGTGTAATAGCTTCATCCAGGACTTTAAAAATATACATTTGTATATACGGCTTGCTATAAGAGATGCTATTACTTTCCGTTAAAGTACAATATTATAAAACATTACGCTACGGTGGTACAGTCACCAAATTACACGGTATCCCTTATAGCTTACATCTATAACGCCGAATAACTAAACCGCCTGAGCAGCTAAAGCAGCCGACGCTGAAATACGCCCAAAGGCGGCGTGGCACGCAAACTGTGAGATAGGGGGGGTGGGGGGACTCTGAAGCAGACAATAACTCAACGGCAATAACAATAACTCAAATGTGCACACGACGAGAAAACACGGAGACTTGCGGAGGAGCTCTCCGAGCAACTAACGCCTCCACCTGGGTCACCTCTGCTGCCTTCAGGTGTTAGACCACGCAGGTGGTAGCAGCACGAGAGCTCTCTGTGAAACTGTGTGTGTGTGGCTGTCTGTGAAACTGTGTGTGTGGCTGTCTGTGGGGAGCGATAGTGTAGCGGTTAGCGCGCTGCGCTATGAACCTGGCGACCCGGGTTCGATTCCCGCTCACGGCCAACACCAGTGACGATTATCTGAACCGGTCCCGGGCCTCCCCTAGGTCGACTCAGCCTCAAATGAGTACCTGGTGCGGTGTGTAAACATCGTCACTAGGGAGACAAAGGCGGTCGGGCGTGGTGCTGGCCACCCACCCCCTCGTGTACCGTTCCGGCCTTCATAGGTGCTCGCTAACAGCACTTGCCCCTACAGTCTGTTAAGGCTATACGGGGGATCTTTGTCTTTGTCTTTGTGGCTGTCTGTGAAACTGTGTGTGTGGCTGTCTGTGAAACTGTGTGTGTGGCTGTCTGTGAAACTGTGTGTGTGGCTGTCTGTGAAACTGTGTGTGTGGCTCTCTGTGAAACTGTGTGTGTGGCTGTCTGTGAAACTGTGTGTGTGGCTGTCTGTGAAGCTTGCGTGTGAGGCTCTCTGTGAAACTGTGTGTGGCTGTCTGTGAAACTGTGTGTGTGGCTGTCTGTGAAACTGTGTGTGTGGCTGTCTGTGAAACTGTGTGTGTGGCTGTCTGTGAAACTGTGTGTGTGGCTGTCTGTGAAACTGCGTGTGAGGCTCTCTGTGAAACTGTGTGTGTGGCTGTCTGTGAAACTGTGTGTGTGGCTGTTTGTGAAACTGTGTGTGTGGCTATCTGTGAAACTGTGTGTGTGGCTCTCTGTGAAACTGTGTGTGTGGCTGTCTGTGAAACTGTGTGTGTGGCTGTCTGTGAAACTCTGTGTGTGGCTGTCTGTGAAACTGTGTGTGGCTGTCTGTGAAACTGTGTGTGTGGCTGTCTGTGAAACTGTGTGTGTGGCTGTCTGTGAAACTGTGTGTGTGGCTGTCTGTGAAACTGCGTGTGTGGCTGTCTGTGAAGCTTGCGTGTTGTGTGGCTGTCTGTGAAACTGCGTGTGTGGCTCTCTGTGAAACTGCGTGTGTGGCTGTCTGTGAAGCTTGCGTGTGTGGCTGTCTGTGAAACTGTGTGTGTGGCTGTCTGTGAAACTGTGTGTGTGGCTGTCTGTGAAACTGTGTGTGTGGCTGTCTGTGAAACTGTGTGTGTGGTTGTCTGTGAAACTGCGTGTGTGGCTGTCTGTAAAACTGTGTGTGTGGCTGTCTGTGAAACTGTGTGTGTGGCTGTCTGTGAAACTGTGTGTGGCTGTCTGTGACACTGTGTGTGTGGCTGTCTGTGAAGCTTGCGTGTGAGGCTCTCTGTGAAACTGTGTGTGTGGTTGTCTGTGAAACTGTGTGTGTGGCTGTCTGTGAAACTGTGTGAGGCTGTGAAACTGTGCTGGCACCTGGTCTGGAGTGATTGGAGGGCATGGGCCAGATCAACTCAATAACAACGGTAGGAGGCTGCTAGATTTTTTGTGCAGCCCATGGGCTTGTAATTACCAACACGCTGTTCCGGCATCGGCGCATTCACACAGCATCATGGATGCATGCCGGGTCCAAGCAAGAACATCTGCTGGACTACATAGTGACGGACCAGCGGATGCGAGCCCATGTCCTTGACACCAGGACCTACCGTGGAGCTGATCTGCCCTCTGACCATCGACTAGTCATCTGTAAGATGTGCCTGCCATTCTTCCACTCCGGTGGTGGGTGTACACCCAGGACCCCATTCCAACCTAAAGTGGCCTGGTCTCAGTTATCTGATGAAAGTTGCAAGCGAGAATTTCATCATCGCTTGCGGCTGGGGTTGGCATCGTCCCCCATTCCTCCTGATGTCGAGGGTAAATGGGCGAGGTTTAGGACTGTGACTCAGGCAGCTGCAATGGCTGCTTTGGGTACGCGGTCCAGACCTCCCCATAGACCCTGGCTGACAGAGGAGGTGTTCAGGATGGTTGAGAAAAAGCGACAGGCCCACTGTCATTGGCTACAGAATCCGACGTCAGAGAATGAGGAGGCTTACCGCAGCCTTCGCTCGGAGGTTCGGAAAGCCGTGAGGCGTTGCAAGGATGGGTGGTGGTCGCGGGTTGCTGAGGAGATGGAGTCTGCCTCAGTGGCCCGTGATCACAAATCTCTATTTAACTCCATCAAAAAAGTAACCTGCAGTGCCACACCTATTACCATCATTAGGGGAAAAAACGGTGATCCAATCTCCGACCCCCAGGACCAGGTTTGCAGATTTGCTGAGCATTTCTGTGAGGTCCTGGGGGAGGGGAAATCCCTCAGGCAGGAAAACATCGTGGCACAAAGTGGGGATGACCCTGCTGAGGCTGCGGTGCCTCAAATATTAGAAGAAGTCACCCCCTGTGAGTGGCTGGCTGAGGTGCCATCTGTTGAGGAAGTACTGAAGACGATCCAGAGTCTGAGACCAGGAAAGGCACCGGGTGGAGACGATCTCCCAAGCGAAATGCTGAGGGAGGGTGGCGATTGTGCACAGACTGCCCTATATGACATCATAACAACAATCTGGACCACTGGACGGGTTCCGCAGGATTGGAAGGATGCCCTGGTGGTCCCCCTCTTTAAGAAGGGCGACCGCACAGACTTTAACAACTACAGGGGCATCAGTGTGCCGGGAAAGGTCCTGGCAAGGATTGTTCAACATCGCCTTGCCAGGCACGCTGAGGAGAGGCTTGCGGAGCCCCAATGCGGTTTCAGGAAAGGGCGGTCCTGCACAGATGCCATATTTTCTGTCCGTCTGCTACAGCAGAGGTGTAGGGAATTCCAACAAGACCTACATCTCTGCTTTATTGACCTGGTCAAGGCCTATGATACCATCAGTAGGTCTGGGCTCTGGGTTGTTCTTTGTGCTTTTGGAGTCCCTGACCCTCTGCTCACGATCATTAAGGACCTTCATGATGGTGAGCGGACCCGGGAAAAACTACGTGGCCGGGAGTCAGAGCCATTCCCTGTACACCTTGGGGTGCGACAGGGATGTCCTCTGGCTCCCACATTATTTAACATCTATTTTGACCACGTAGTTCGTGAAGCCTTCAATAGCTGTACCGGGGGAATCTCCATATGGTACATATATAATGGGAGGCTGATCGATGCCCGGGTGCGGTCAAGGGATGGCTCCCTATTGCTCAACCACGTTATGTATGCCGATGATTTGGTAATAGCTGCTCAATCAGAGGAGGAGTTGGAGACGCTGCTGCTGGGACTGGAGCGTGCCACTAAGAGATGGGGCCTTACCATCAGCCCCACCAAAACTAAGCACCTGCCTGGGTATTTTGTACCATCGGACACTCCACCCCCACAGCTCCCAATCGGTGATGGGGCAGTTGTGGAGAGAGTGGAGAGTTTCCCATACCTGGGCAGTGTGCTTATGACCGGCTCCAGTTTAACAGCAGAGGTCTCACTCCGAATCAGTCAAGCGGCAATATCTTTTCATCGGTTGCGTAAGGCTGTGTGGAAGCTACCTGGTCAGTCGCTCCGCACTAAGCTTCAGGTCTTCTCGGCCACGGTCATTCCCTCCCTTCTCTACACTTGCGAAACGTGGGCCCCCCTAATGGAACATCTTCTCCGGTTATAAACATTTAGGCTAGCCTGCCTACGATCCATCCTGGGTTTAACCAGGCTGGATTGTGTGAGGAGCTCACAAATTCTTGAAAGATCTGGGTAAGGTCCTATCGGTGAGCTTCTCCGGCAGGCAAGGCTGCGTTGGCTGGGTCATGTAGCCGGCATGCCCAGCTACTGCATGCCGAAACAGCTTTTGTTCGGCCGGATCGAGGGGGCTAAACGGGCGCGGCACGGGCTAGAGAAGAGATGGAGTGATGTGGTACAGGAGGACGTGGAGCTGAGTGGACTTGCCGATGACTGGTACCAGCGGTGTCAAGATCGGCCTCTGTGGAGGAGGCTCGTGAAGGACGCTATTGGGCACTTGGAGGCAGTCGCCCTCCAACAACAACGGAGGGCGGAGGAGCGACGCTCACAACAACGAGCGGAGCGCCGGGTGGCTAAAGCACAGCAGGTTGGCACAGTAGGGGGCACAGGTGGTGCACCAGCCATTCATCTCAGTCAGTCGACCCGTGGCACCTGGGTCTGCCCCGTGACCTCCTGCCCGCGGGCGTTCGACACTTCACGTGGCCTCAAGGTGCACATGGCCTGGCACAAGCGTCGTGGTGATGTCACCGCCACTTAGTGGCGAATGGCGGTTGTTGTTGTTGGTTATCCGTGAAATTGTGTGAGGCTGTGTGTGAAACTGTGAGGCTGTCTGTGAAACTGTGTGAGGCTCTGTGTGTGACTACGTGTGAGGCTGTCTGTGAAACTGTGTGAGGCTGTGTGTGTGGCTCTTTGTGAAGCTGTGTGTGAGGCTGTATGTGAGGATGTGTGTGGCTGTCTGTGAAGCTGTCTGTGAAGCTGTACGTGAGGCTGTGTGTGTGGCTGTGCGTGAGGCTGCCTGTGAAGTTGTATGTGAGGCTGTCTGTGAAGCTGTCTGTGAAGCTGTGTGTGAGGCTGTACGTGAGGCCGTGTGTGTGGCTGTCTGTGATGCCGTGCGTGTGGCTCTCTGTGAGGCCATGTGTGAGGCTGTGCATGAGACTGTGCTAACAGCACTTGCACCAGCAGTCTGTCAAGACTATATGGGTGACTTTTGTCTTTTGGAGTGCGTAGATGTGCCTCTGGTCCAGAAGGCACGTCACAACAGCAATACCCAGGGCTCAGCTCGCAGCATGTTGCTTCCACTGACCTGTGGCGCCCCGAGGGAATAAGTGAGGTTAAACGAGATAAAGAGTCTCTGAGAGTACAATCTTGGCAGCTGGAGCACGGGGAGACGAGCAATCCGCTCCCAGCCTGTCGTGCGGCGTGCCACACAACCGCGGGCCACCCTGAAGCCGGATTATCCTCGAACGCGCGCAACACTTCTCCAGACCGTGAACCCGGCCTCGGCACTGCACGGGCCCCTTTCTCTTCCACACCGGTAAACGCACGACCCCGTGCCACCTACCGCCCCGGCGGCGAGGGAACACAGCTTAAGAGAAATCTACGTGCCCGGTGGCCAGACGGTTTGTCCCGTGCCCTCCGACTTCGGTGGCCAGTTGTACAAAGCACCGAACGCGAACGTCATTTGGGCAGGAAACCCGGGGGGGGGGGAGGGGGGGAACATTTCGCCCGAGATATTTTCGTGCAAGCGACCCCCTGATCAGTAAGCGCAGGGCCGCGCCGCCGCGCCCACCGAGGAGTCGACCATCGAACGACGGCCACGCCACCTGGACCGCGTCGCTCCGCCGCGGGCGTACGGACGTCTCGCCAGTGTCACATGACCAACCGTCTCTCTGTCTTTCTCGCACGCGCCGGCGGCGGCAGCCGTGCAACAGAATAAATCTGTGGCAGGTGAAAACGTTGACAGCGGAGATTTTCCGGCGGTAATTCAACGCGACACCGATATCGAGGGCGAGCGATGACGGCCGCGTGGTCTCCCTCCCTCCGCCAGCCGAGCACTCGGCAACGGCCCCCCCCCCCCCGGGGTAGCTCGGACTCGGGGTTCGCAACTGGTGCCACCACGAGCGGGCGAGGGGAGGGGGGGTGGCGGGAGCGACGCATGGCCACACGCTGTCTCCCGCCCACCGTCCACCGCCCGCGACCGTTGAGAGACTCGAGCAGCGCGGCTGCTCGGACCCCCCCCACTCCCCCCGCCTCCGCCCACCAAGAGGACCGCCGCCAAGAACGGAGTTCTCAAACCCCGATGTTCTTCTGCTCCGTCAGGCGGAGGGAACACGGCGAATAAATGAGCGCAAGGCAACCGCGAACAAATTCCCCCGGATTTGCGCCGCCGAAAGCTTCGAAGACTTGTTTGACTGCAATTTATTGGCTTCCGTCGCTTTCGAGCATTCCGCTTCCCCTTAAAGAGTTTATTTTTCCATTCGCCGAGTGCTAAGAGCGGTGGAAAATTTAGAGATTATGCGATTTAAATTTTAAAAAATTGTTTCATGGCATTTGTGCTCAAACTCTCCGGAATATTAAAAGTACCGCCCTGGCACAGGCCGCTGGTGGGGGCTTAAGGGGAAGCCCTGGGGCTGGGAGTGTTATGGGCTTAAGGCGCTTAAGACGGCGAAAGTGTTGCGAATGTTTTCTTCCAGGAAAAGCCCAACGTGGCGATGACTCCCGCCTCACGCCCCTGCACAAAGCCTGGGAGGCCACGCGTTCACTCGGTCCACGTTTAAAAATAGTGTCTGCGCTCCCTCGCTGCCTCGCCACTCGCTCCCGTCACTCAGTCGAATGAACTCCCGGGGGACGCGGACTCGGAGCGGGGGGCCGCGTGCAGAGAAACGGTGGCTGGGGTCGTCGCCGCACGGCCCTGGCTGACTCGGCGCGGCTGTGGCAGGCTTGGCACGGCTCTCTCCAGTGCGTCACGGCTTTGCCTTGCGCGGCACGGCTCTGGCTGACTGGGCACGGCTGTGGCAGGCTTGGCACAGGTCTGGCCGGCGCGGCACGGCTCGGGCCGGCCTGACACAGTTCTGGCCAGTGCCACACGGCTCTGGCCCGGCGCCGCGCGGCTTCTGGCAGGCTTGGCACTGCTCTCTCCAGTGTGTCACGGCTCTGCCTTGCACGGCACGGCTCTGGCAGTGCCCGGTGTCCGCTTCTGCTCTCGGCTGCGTCTGCGCTGTGGGGAGGGCTCCACGGGAGCAGGGCAAAAAATGGTCACGTCACCGTGCGCGCGTGCGTGCGCGTGCGTGCGTGCAGGCGTGCGTCTGGCGCCAGCGTTGTGACGGCAACAATGGAGAAGAACACACAGGCACACGCGTGTGCTGTGAGCGTGCGAAGCGACGAGGCAGGTTCCAAACGGAGCGGCAGTTTTGAGCTCGCGCGTTTGTGGTAGAGGCTATCACCGCCACATAGAGGCACGAGTCACGGGGCCTTTACCCCGCGAGGGGGGCCCATTGCTTTAAACCGAAAACTCATTTTGATTTAAAGCTTTCGTGACTGCAAGGATTCATGTTATTTGGTTCTTTCGGTAGAGTCACGTAGAATGAGAATAAAGTAATAAAATAAAATAAGACAATAACATTCTCACGACGTTTCTGCCACAACACAAGTAGCCCTCTTCAGGTGAGGTAACAAAACTGTAACTTCACCTGAAGAGGACTTTAGAGCTGCTTTTTGTGGTTAGTTTGTTGTCCTTCCCCTGTACTTCCGATGAGTACGGTTGGCTGCGTACAGTTCAACAGAGGTTCAACATGCATACGTATAAAAAGTCCTTGCTCGATTTGCTGCAAACCAAAGCAGAAGTGCCCCGTAATTACTCTAATAATCAAACAATTAATTTATTATAACTGTCAGTTTTCTCTCACGGCATGGCTGCGTCCTTACGGAAAGCGTCGCACCGCATACGGTCTTTCAGTGACACTGTGAGTCATTGGAGGCACTGCCCGGCCAGGCCCCTCATTGCGTTATCACACGGACACACATAGACACAGATAGACACACATAGACACAAAGATCAAAAGATCCCCCGTATAGCCTCAACAGACTGTAGGGGCAAGTGCTGTTAGCGAGCACACACACACAGACACACAGTCGCGGGCTTCTAATGAGAGCAATGCTGCGTCAGAACGAGGCCCTTTGGCCATCGATCGGCCGCGTTCCCTCTCGGCCGATTGGCCCTCGTGGACATGGGGAGACCGCCATCTCTCGCTCGAAAGCATGCTCTTGGCCCATCGCTCGTGTCCACGCTGCGGAGGGGCGGGGGCAGACGGGAGGGTTCACCGTTCTCCGCAGCTCACCCGAACGTTTGTGTTTCAAATTGTCAGCTCGAGAGGTCCCCTGTGATCCGCCAGCTCAATGGATCCTCTTACATACATTTCCCGGGCGTGAACTCCCAGAGGAAGCCCGGGCTATTTGGTGAAATGACAATGGGAAAATTCCCCAATTCATCACGGGAAACGCGGTACGGTCTTCGAAGAGAGCTTCGGGCGTCGCCGCCTCATTTCTCACGGCGGCCGTTGAATGGCAGCGCCGCTTCGGGGGGCGCGGCGGCGCTTCTGCTCGGGGCCTCCCTCTCCCCGCCCGCCTCGTGCCGGCGACGCTAAGTAGCCGACGAAGGGGGGGGGGGGGTGAGTGAGGCGTGGCGCTGCAAGAGAGCATTCCGGCGCGACCGTCAAAACAATCCCAGACCGGTTCTTACGGCGGGCCCTTTTCTTGCCCGCTTGCCGGAGCTTCCTGTGGCGGGACCCACAAGCGCCTCACCCCAATGTGGCGCCTCTCGCCGAGTTCCCGACCAGTGCGGGTGCTCCTATCCCGTTCCGCTGGTTTCAGCGGTAGAGCCAGTGGCTCGCCATCGGAAGGTTGCGAGTTCAAATCCTGGTTGGGGGGGTTTGACTCAACCCCTCATCTCTCCCCTCCTGGGTCAATAAAATAAGTACCACTTCACGGGGAGTGGAAGTGTATGCAATGGTTGTCCTATGAGTATACTCATCCCCACCAGGGGATCGTGGGATTTCCACCACTGACTCAAAGCTTTATACGGTGCAGCACTTCAATGCTCATTCAAGCGGGAAAATTATGTTGACGTTGGTTCAGGCCTGCAAGTTACTCAGACCTCGTTGCCATGGCAAGGCAGTGGCCAGTGGAAGCCGAACGCTATCGACTAATTCAAAATACAACGATGAATGTTGATGTGAAGTGTGCAGTCCCGTGGAGCTCTGCTGGGTTTCTTGATTGACGTCTGTGTGAGCGCTGCGTTAATTATACGCGGGGAAACATCCGTGTAAGGCTGGAGGTGAGTTTTTACATAAAGCTGCAGTGCAGGGCACGATGAACACAAAGGCACTTCATCATCATCATCATAATCCCTGATCAAATCATCTGCAACCACAAAAGATGTGTTACGCAAGAGGAGATATATAGAGGGAGGAGTGGCAAGCGGTGAATGAATAGAACAGACTACTGAGCCAAATGCTCGCCCTGACCTTCCGTAACCCAACTTAGAACTCACCCCGACCAACTGGCCAACTGCCCACAGGTACCAGCCGTGCCACTATAAACAACCACGCAAACTGTTCCTTCATCCGTTTAACACGACGAATATCCATAATACAGTCTTTTTTTGGGGGGTTACATCGCGTAAATATAAATGTGTTGTTAAACCCGCCACCACCCGACACAGCCAATTAGTAAGGTTTGCCACGCAAACAGAATGTGCCAAGCTCCTTCACCTCTGCTATGGCGGGGGACCCCTTGTGCGTTTTTGATCACTTCAGTTTTGGTGTTTACAGTTTGACGCGCATCTGCGGCCGTCCGGAACGCCCTGCCTTCCGATATTAGGAAGCCACTGGAGCAATGCACTTTCACATCTAAATTGACAACTCATTTATTTCTAACTGTTTTTTTTATTTAGTCTGTTGTCCTTACCTCGCACCTCCAATTAGCACGGTTGGCTAAGTACGGTGCGAAAGTTCAACAGGCTGCGGTGGGTGGATGGCCGAGTGAGTGATTGGGTGACTCGGTGAATGAGTGGGTGGCTGGGTAGATGTGTGGCTGGGTGGGTGGCTGGTTGGGTGTCTGTGCGGCTGGACAATTGTGGTTTGTGCGGGTGCCCTGACACGCGTGTGAACACTCGATGCAAACCAACGACGAGCGAGCGTCGTGTGCACGAGTGTGTGTGCGTACGTACGCACGGCACTCGGCATGGAATGGGGGTTAATGCCGAGGCACGCGAGGAACGCCGGCCCCATGGGGCTCCCAGCGGCCGCGTGATTGACGGCCCGGTCCTGCCCGGCCCTGCACGGCGTGATGGATGGGGGGGGGGGGGTATGCCGGGCGGGCGCGTGGCGAGCGGGCCCACGCAGCGTCGTGTGTTAAGGAAGGCCCGCGTGGCCATGATGTATTCCTATCTGCCCGTTATTATAGACTCCCCACATCAGGGCTTGCTCCGTGACATCGGACGTGTGCAGCAGGACAAAAAAACAACCCGTGGAATGCGT
Source organism: Petromyzon marinus (assembly GCF_048934315.1). Lineage (NCBI taxonomy): Eukaryota > Metazoa > Chordata > Hyperoartia > Petromyzontiformes > Petromyzontidae > Petromyzon > Petromyzon marinus. The sequence continues at coordinate 1,890,888 of NC_133700.1, read as the reverse complement.
GCGGCTTGGATAAACGACTGCGAAAGCGATGTAGGTTCGAGGCCCGGTGGATGTGCGTTTTGGTGTCGCGTGCCCTGTAAGGGTGGAGGTATCGGGGGCTCTATCGGGGAAGGGGGGGGGGTCCAGGCCATAGGCAAGAGATGCCCGCTCATGGGAGAGGACGATGAGGAGGTTTCCGTGCTCACATGCTCGGCCTCTCTCATTTCGACGGGGGCGACGTTGGCATAGGGCTTGGCGCAAGGAATGTAGAGACACTCATTATCAGCTGAAAAGATCTTCATCTATAGAGGACCGCAGAGCTTGGGCAATTGCTGGTAGCACCTGTTCCCCGCCTGGCTGCTGCCTTCCCACGTGTGTGGTTCCTTCTTGTGCCTCTGAGAATGGGTGAATGCGGAGTGCGTTACAAGCTGAATCATTATTATAAAATAAATGAGGGCCCCTGCCTAATCTCTCCCATCGTCGTCACCCACTGCAGTTGGACCTCCTGCACACTCGATAGTTGTGCCAATGTTCCACACCAGTGTGCTTCCATGCAAGCATGTGCACATGTATATGTTTTGTGGGACTCTGTGTGTTTGTGCTTGCTTCTGTGCATCGTTGTACGCATGCGCCTATGTGCGTCTTGTCTGTGTGTTGTGCGTGTGACTCCGTATTGTGTTGTGGTGCCTGCTTGTGTGTGTGCCTGTAGGGGAGCGAGAGTGTAGCGGTTAGCGCACTGCGCTATGAACCCGGCGACGCGGGTTCGATTCACGGCCAACACCAGTGACGATTATCTTAACCGGTCCCGGGCCTCCCCCAGGTCGACTCAGCCTCAAATGAGTACATGGTGCAGTGTTTAAACATTTCGATTTAAAGAAAACATTTCGATTTAAAGCTTTCGTGAGTGCAGGGAATCATCTTCTTGGTTCTTTTGGTAAAGTCACGTAGAAGGGTAATAATAAAATAATAAAAATAAAACATAATAAAATATTTTATTTATAATAAAAATAAAACATAACAAAATATTTTATTATGTTTTATTATTTCATTATTTCCCTTCTACGTGACTTTACCGAAAGAACCAAGAAGATGTGTAAACATCGCCACTAGGGAGACAAAGGCGATCGGGCGTGGTGCTGGCCACCCACCCCCTCGTGTACCGTTACCAGCCTTCATAGGTGCTCGCTAACAGCACTTGCCCCTACAGTCTGTTAAGGCTATATGGGGGATCTTTGTCTTTGGCCTGTACTATGGTCGGGAGTGGTTAGCGCTACGCTGCGCTACGAACCTGGAGGACCGAGCTCGATTCCCGCTCACAGCCAACACCGGTGACGATTATCAGAACCAGTCCTGGGCCTCCCCTAAGTCGACTTAGCCTCAAATGAGTACCTGGTGTGTTGCGTAAACATCACCACTTGGGAGACAAAGGCGGCCGGGCATGGTGCTGGCCACCCACCCCCTCGTGTGCCGTTCCGGCCTTCATCGGTGCTCGCTAACAGCACTTGCCCCAACAGTCTGTTAAGGCTTTACCGGGGATCTTTAGTTTTGTTTTTTGTACTATGTAATTGGGGAGAGGTAGTAAAATGGTTAGCATGCTGCGCTGCAAATGCAGCGACCCGAGTTCGATTCCCGCTCATGGCCAGGGACGATTATCTGTACCAGTCCTGGGCCTCCCCTAGGTCAAACCAGCCTCAAATTATTAACTGGTGCAATGTATAAAACATCGCCACTGGGGAGACAAAGGCGGTCGGGCGTGGTGCTGGGCACCCACGCCCTCATAGGTGGTACTCGCTAACAGCACTTGCCCCAACAGTCTGTTAAGGCTATACTGGGGGCCTTTTGTTTGCGCACTCACAAATGTCACAGCTGTCTCTGGAGAGCGGTCATCCCTCTTGCCAGCGTGAGACCGGGTTTGTCAACACTCATTTCTTGTGAACCAGTAAATCCGAAACAGTTTTTAATTGAACAAAATTAAATACTCATTATTATTATTATTTTTCAAATCATGCATCAGAAATTACACGCAGATTAGATTTGCGCCGTCCGCACGGGAAGAGCTATCGCGGCCTTCTCCCTCGCTTCCCGCTCCCGTCACCGGAAAAAAAAAACCGAGGGGTAAATAACCGCATAAATGAATGCATAAATAAAAAAAAGCACCCAACAAACACGCGGATCGGGCGACATCGCAGCACCGCAGATCGAGTCCTTGAGGTTGAAACAAACGAGCATGTACATAAATATGCAAATGTGAAAATTAAGAATGTTTTTAATAAACGGGAGTTGACCAGCTCGCAGAAAGAATTATGAATCAGAGTCGTCGAGCTTGCGACTCCATGGGAGGGGGGAGCGGGCCATAAATAACCCCGGCGGGTCGCGCTGCGGACCACGCTGCTTGGATCCATCGGCGCCTCAAGCAAGGTTTTTCGTGAGATCCGCTCATCGTGGAGACACCCGGATTAGGAGGGGGTCGTTAGCGATGGCCCATCGACCAAGGGGCTTCTAGGTGGGGTTAGAAGCGAGAGCGGTGATGACCCAACCCATCTGCTGGGACCAATTTCAAGGAAGGAAGGCAGTGCGGATCAGGAGAATTCACGGTGAAATAAAAAATAACCCCCCCCCCCCCGTTGCCAGGCTCTGAGAGAAAGGCTCACGCTGAGGCTCGGCCTGGTGGGGCAGGCCGAGCCTCAGCGTGAGCTCCCCGGGGAGTCCGAGCGACGAGGGGTCTGGCTCTGTGCCCCAGCGGCAGTCACGTTTGATCGCTTCGGCTTAATGAGCGAGGACAGCTTGCGCGCCCGCCTGATTTACTCAACTCGCGCACCAAATAACAACATCGTATCAGTTTCCTCAACGCTAGATTTCAACGCCAAATATACATTTTTTACGAATTATTTGTTGGGGAAAGTGGCTCCCCCATGCAAATATAAACACGAACATTTTGGAGGAAACAAAAGACTAATAGACTCTCTTCATATATGTGCATGATCAGAATTATATAAAGCAATAATTACATTTCAACGTGTTATGAAGTTATTAGGTATTTTTAACAAAGTATTAAAAGGATAACTATTCTGGACGCGATTACAATTATCGTGCTGGATTTCACCACGAGTGAGCTGGCGTGCGCCTGCAGGACGTGTCTATTAATAACGCGATCGCAGACAGAGAGAGGTCGAAATTACGAGGCTGCGTTTTGGATTGCACGAGATTAAAAGTCAGTTCTTCTTTTGATCAAAATTTACCAGCAAGAGTTTATTTTTTTATTTTACCACACCATTATGACCTTCCAACTCTTTGACAGCACGAGGTTTTCACAGCCTGAAACAGCGGATCAAACAATGCTTTATTAAAAAAGCTTTACGTGATCGCCGTGTCAAACCACGGGCAGCGCCGAGCATCGGGGGCGGACGCCGTGACGCCTGTCGCACTCCACCCCCCGCCCACCCCGAGCTTCACCTGAGCGGCCCCAACCGATTCGCTCGTGGTCGTTCGGCTGGGGAAGCGCGGCCCGAGCGAACCGAGTCCGCGCTCGGAGCATTCGGGGAGGGGGGGAGGGCCCTCGCCCTCGCCGCCTTGGCTTGGCACTTTGACGAACGCGCGCGATCGTGCAAAGCGGTGGGAAAAAAAAAAACCGCCTCCCCGCAAATAGTGGATGGGACGGAGGGTGCGTTCGACGGAGGGTGCGTTCGACGGGTTAGTCAACGGCTCGCGGAGTCGCTGGATCTGCCTCCTCTTGCGTCGCCCGCGCGGGGTGCTGATCGGCGAGCGGAACGAGCGCCAAGTCGGCGTCGGAGCGCGACACGCAGGTCCCTCCGACCTTGATCGCAACGCCTCTGAAGTCTGTCAAAGAGGCTCGCGGAAGTTAATGACATTTAACAAAATGACCAATTTGGCTTCAGGGAGCCGTAGGGAGGATGTTCTGTCCCACTGCCCTTGTGTACGGCTGTCAAACCAGCCATTAGGGCAAACCTAACAATAACCACGGTGATAATTGCCTGACGCAGCGACTCCGTAATGAGGAGTCCAGACGGCCATGGTAACTGGAATCTTTTTTTTGTAGATTTCTTAATGTTGCTGTGCCCGTTATTAAACCGTTAGCACGGCAGCAGGGGCGTGGAGCTGCACGGAGCCCGAGCCAAGGTGAATGACGCACTTGAGTTCCGCCGTTTCATTTCCGCAAAATCCATGGGGCTTGGGGGGGAGGGGGGGGTTAGGCGGGGGGTGGTGCGCTGTGAAGATGCACACCCAACTTTATGACGACTCCTCCCCCCCACCCCTCCACCCCTTGCTGTAATGTTTCGTTTATTTTCTCTCAAATTATAAGAATAGATATCTCTCATTGCAACGGACGGCCGATGAAATAAAGATTAAACGCTGCATTCCAAAAGGCCCCATGAAACTCTTTACACGGGTGGTGATTATGAAGGCAGTGAAATTAAGTGTCAATAATACATTTGTCCGTTCATTCACAGACACCGAGCATAGTGGGCCCGGGGGCCCACCCCGAGGGCCCACCGAGCAGGAAAGTGCTAATTTGAAGAGGGCCTCGCTTCCTGCCTTCCCCTCTGCGGGTTACGATCCCCTCGGCCGCGGCACGCGTTCTTGAGCAGTGAGTCTACATGACTCGCTCTGCAGATGCCACACCTGTTCAACTGCCCACGCCGGTGACCTGGGCTCTCCAGGAGCCACCGTGGGCGAGGGCCGCTCCTCCTCCTCGCACCGCGCCACTTTAAAATTCATGGGCAGATTGCAGCCTCCTGCCCCAATCATGTCTTGAACTCGGAGAATTGCCGTTCAATTGGCCCTCGACACCTGCAGCTGAGATTTAGCTTCAAATGAGTCCATGACGCAGTGCCAAGGTCAAAGCGCCCATACCCCCTGCCCCCACCCGCTCCACTACCGTCCGCCGGCCCAACTCCCCCCCCCCCACCACCCCCGCTTTTCCCGCACACGTTGAACACACGTGGCGATCAAGAGAGCGCGCATGTGCGCATGCGCGTGCTTGACTTCGTTACGTTTCCTGGGTGGCCGGGAAGCCCATTATTACCCTGGGACACAACGGGAGTCCTGGGATGCAAGGAGAGCTCGGAGCCGCGAGCGGACAAGCCGACGAGGCCGGCCGAACGTTGCGTGACCGCGGCTCACAGCGGGGGGTGGCGCGGAGGGAAAGGGGTCGGGGTCAGGGGGTTAGGCAGACCTGTGACCCCAAACGCCCTAATCCCTGCCGTCTCACCCCACCGCCACGTGATCAGCGTTCCCGCTCACGGGGGCAGCGGGGGCAGCAGCAGCGGCGCCGCATGTCAAACCTCGTCCCAACTTTGCGCGGCGTCGGCTGATTTCTTAAACAACTCCGAAGGACAATCGCCCCTTTTCGTTTGTTTTCAGAAATCGTTGTGAATGTTCAGCATGTGACCTTTTCGTGAAGCCTAATTGTACGTGATTACCGTTAACGTCATGCGCGCGTGCTCTGTGGACCTCCGACCTAACAAATGTCGAACAGGACTTGAGAAACATTACTTGATGTATAAAAACTCCCACGGCATAAATATTAGAATCAAGCGAACGCCTCAGCAGACCGATGCATCACTTGTGAATCAGCACACATCAGCTCCAAAAAGACTAAGACAAAGATCCCCCGTATAGCCTTAACAGACTGTGGGAGGCAAGTGCTGTTCGTGTGCACCTATGAAGGCCGGCACAGCACACGAGGAAATAATGTGACTAGCACAACGCCCGGTTGCCTTTGTCTCCCCAGTGGCGATGTTTACACACCACACCAGGCACTCATCGCTCACCAATAATGCAGGCCAGGAGTGGGTATTGAACCTGGGTTTACCGGGTTCGTAGTGCAGTACCCTAACCACTATGCTAACACTCCTAACAACAGCAGCTCCACACATCTGCGTATGTTGAACTTCTTTTGCGCCGTACATAGCCAACCATGCTCATCGGAGATGCGCGGGGCAGTTCTAAGGGACAAAAAGCAGCTCTGATAAACAGGGCCGCCCGCGATGAAGAGTTCGCACCATTGTCTTCTGTCTAAAAGCACGTTTGCGTCAGTTGGGTTTCTGGAATGCAAGCGCAGAAGCCGCACTCAAGTTGATTGGCCTTGTGAGGGCTCCCTGCCCCTGTGAGCAGCCGGAGTTGGCATCTCGTCGCTACCACTATGGCAATTCTCACCTCTGTCAGGAGTCTCATGATTAGCGTGAACCATCGCCTCCCCCACACCCCGTCCCGGCAATAATGGAACGTGTCTCTCCCGCCTGCTTTCCTCACTCGGAATCGGAATAATCGTCATCTTTAAAGCAATTAAAGATTTGGTCTTATTAACAGAATAAGCAGGCGAATGTAAAAGTAATTTCCGAAGGATTTGTGAAAACTAATCCCTTTAAATGCAATAATAATAATAATAAGAAAAAAATACCCACACTTTAATTTTGCCCAGTTAGCGCCTAGCTTAGCGTGATTGCATTGTTCAGGCGTGAGACAGATCTAATTATTTTTGATATTTGTTTAAATTACCAAATAACCACATTAAATGCCACGGAGCATGCCGCTCCACGAGAAGGGGCGACACGCATTGGACTGTACGCGAGAGCGTGCTTGTTTAATGAAAAGGAAGTTGCTAATGAAAATGTATGGCTTTTAATTAAAATAGTTGATTAAAATTAGAAGTAAAGTAGCTCCACTTGCGCGTTGCCACTGCACTGCGCAAGGTATGCGGAGTCCATTACATTATCGTCACCGCTCGCCTTCGTTTTACCGCTAATGTGACTTTACAAAACGTAGCACGATGTTCAAAGCGTTCTGCACGCGGCGCACTATTTAGCGTGAGCGTTACACAAAGATGTTTCGCCAAGAGTCGCTGCTTTATATTTCTCACGCAAATTGGCGGTGAAATCAGCGGCTGTCGGACTTGTAAGCGCGGCGCGTGGGAGGTGCTGACCCGACCCCCCTCCACCCGCTTTCACTACATCCCATTGGCCCATGCCACCCAGTGCCGGATGAAGCCAGTGCCGGGCCTGTAGCAAATGATATAAAGGGCCCTAGATAACAAACAAAAAACACCTAAATAATTGAATTTTTTCATTTGCTAAACAAGACAAATCGCTAACCTTAAGCACCCAGTCGTTCACACAAGTTGAAGGCAGCATAGTACTATACTAATAGAGCAAGTGCAGAATCACTGTAATGGAATTGATAGCTTGAAAGCATTTAATGCGGGGCCCTTGAAAGTGCAGGGACCGTAGCATATGCTAATTGTGCTACTAGAATAATATGGCACTGAGTTTAACACGTAGGCTTTCGCGACCAATATTATTCATAATGAATATGGCACTGATGCCACCCCTTAGTCGCCGCTACTTCAGCCACACGGGTTTCTTGCGATCAGCGGTACGAACCCTCACTACGGTGGCTGCGCTGTTTGCAAACCCGGCATTTACAAATCGAAAGAGTCAAGAGTGATTTCCTGGTCGAATGAGCGTTTGCGGACGATGCCCATTTCCCGTTTGCGGCTCTGCGCCATGGATGAGAATTCCGCATTTCTACAGCGGAGGCAAGTCAATTAACTCGTATTATTTTGCCAGGTAAAGCCCACTGAGCTAGATCGCTCTTTTTCAGAAGAAACCTGGCCACATATGATAGGCTACCCATAGGACAACCACTGTTTACCTCCCAATAAGGTGGTACTAATTTTATCGATCCCGGGGGGATGATGGGCTGAGTTAACCCCAAACCCGGATATGAGTTTGCAACCTTCTGATTGAGAGCCGCTACCACTAAGCCACCTAGCTGGATATAACATCTCTGTGGGTTTTTGATTTAAAGCTTTCGTGACTGCAGGGATTCATATTTTTGGTTCTTTCGGTAAAGTCACGTAGAAGGGAAACAATAAAATAATAAAATAATAAAACAATAAAATTATCACGACGTTTCGACTGCAACACAAGCAATCATCAGCAGGTGTGAAAACCACAACAAGAACATTTGAAAAAAGTGGCGTTTTTTTTAAACGTTAGCACCACTTTTTTCAAATGTTCTTGCTGTGGTTTTCACACCTGATGATGATTGCTTGTGTTGCAGTCGAAACGTCGTGAGAAATTTATTGTTTTATATTTTTTATTATTTTATTGTTTCCCTTCTACGTGACTTTACCGAAAGAACCAAGAATATTTCTCCGTGTGTGTGTGTATCTATCCACAAGTACAAGGAGCCGTAGTTGCCTATCTTTACAAATATCAACAACAAAAGATACCAAAAACTTTTTCACCCTGATAAAATGCAATTGGTTTAAACCGTACGCGTTCAAGTATATTAACAAATGTTTGTGGTGACATGAAGCCTCGGATCTACGCTTGGAGGAGCTGTGTTCGTAGACAAATCAGGGCAGCGTCTAATGTCCCTCTCGACTCCTCTTAAGCTGATGACTCATCGGACACATGCCACCATCAAAGCGCCAGCGTTCAGCGCCGGTGGTTTCTCACTCCCCAACTCGTGGCCGCACGTATTTTGTCCGCGAGCGCGGCGGCGGTGGCATCCGTTTCCTCGAGGCAGGCGCGGAATTGTTGCCGTGGGGGGGGGGGGAGTTTCAAATCGCGCCGTCAAAAAACCTGAAGATCATGGCAATGTCTCGCGTTCACATTATGGCGGTGCGCGTTTCATCGCCGCTTCATCGATTCGGCAGCGCGACACCAGCCCATGGGCCGCACACCGAGATCAGAAAATAAAGAAGTGGGAACATCCATCGTGTAAATTACCCCTCGAGTGGTAATCCCAAGCCCGTGACGGATGGAGATCTCAGCGGCCACCCTATTACGGCCTGCTGTGGGTCACTTGACCTGTCTGTGCGTTCCGCGCCAATTGATGGAGCCCAATTGGCCCACTCGGCACCGCGTTCACCACCCCCCCTCCCCCCCCCCCGTATCCCGTGTTATTATGTCAAAGGCCATTCATTTCCGAGACACTCACCTTTAGGTCGGCTTCACGTCTACACCAATTCACCCATCAAAGCTGGCATTATTTATCTTGAAAACATGTACTGGGGAGGAGAAGAAGACAAAAATAACCAACTCAACAAGTGTACTTTGAGCGGCCTGTCGCATGAGGTCCTCAAATTGGAGATGTCTCTTTGTTGGCTCACACGCGCACCACACCACACGCCACAAAGACCCCTCCCCGTGTAGCCTTAACAGACTGTTGGGGCAAGTGCTGTTAGCGCGAACAAATGAAGGCCAGCACAGCACACGAGTGGGTGGGGTAGCCAGCACCAGGCCCAGTCGCCTTTGCCTCCCTCGTGGCGATGTTTACACATCGCAGCAGGTACTCATTTGAAGCTGAGACAACCTAGGGGAGGCCCAGGACCGGTTCAGATATTCGTCACTGATGTTGGCCGTGAGCGAGAATCTAACTCGAGTCCCCCGGGTTCGTAGCGCAGCGCTCTAACCGCGACACTACCGCTCACACACGTCCACTATATTGATTGAAAACTATAAACTGCCGAAAGTGTACGATAAAAGCAATAACTGAACGTGCCCGCTCGACATTCAACTCAGGCGCAACATTGCAACCCGATGCTGAGTTTTTATGAGGCGGTGCGAGTGAAGGTAACATTTTGCCGGTTGACAAAATTGTCAAATTTCAGCGAGTAGCAGACCTTGGTGGACGTCTGCGATGCGGAGGGGACGCGAGCCTTAGAGACGCGCTTGGCGGCACAGACGTACCCCCACCCCCCCCGCTGCCGCCTTATTTGCAGGCGCTGAAGTTGCGTGCCGGCCGCCAATGACGGCGGCGGCGACGGCGGCGGACTGCATCCCGACAGTGACACCGCGCACTGCCAGGGAATTACTATCAAGCGATCAATAGGCGAGCCGCGTTCATTACTCGGCTCGCACCTCTCCATCTCCTCCCGGCGCGTGGCGTCGGGCGCTCCCCTCCCCTGCTCGCCTCGCGCGGTTTCATCCTCACGCCGACCATCGGCGCGGCGCCGCACGTTACAGCCCCTTTGTGGATCCAAAAGGGCCTGTTTAAAGGGCCGTGGCCGGTAATTTGACCGTACTCTACCGCCACTGGTCAGGGCACGGATGTTGGAACGTAGGGCAGCACGACGGGCGATTTTGTTGCACCGCTCTGTGTTAAGTGTCGCCCCGCACAATGGCAGCCTACAGCCACCTGCACGATGCGTGATGGTCACCCACTCAAGCACTATCCCTGCTTTAGCTTCACTCATCTGATGAGATCGGGCACATTCCTTTACCCTATCGCACCCATCACAACCAGACGCAGCCGCCACGTTCGCTGAGAAAACCCCGGATTTGCTTTGAGCATCATTTTGATTTATTATTACGCTGCTTCTTTGTGCACGGGTCTGCACATCGCCGGAAATCCATCTGAGTCGTCCAGCATGTGGGGGGAGGTGGGGTGGGGGAGCTGTGTGCAAGTGCCGAGAAGCTGGGCGGGCCTTCGCCTCCGATCGTCGGGATTCATCGGCGCGGGAGGAGCACCCTACAAAGTTTTTTTTCCAGAGTTTCCCAGCGGCCACCACTGCTCCTGCCCCCCCCCCCACCACCGCCCCCAGTTCCCCACGGCTTCCAGAGCCGCACTGCTCCACGTCAACGCGACACTTTTTGCTTTGCTCATTAAGTCTCTATCGGCAAGAATGCATCACAAAGCGCGTTTTAATCTAGGAGCCCAAATTGAAATTCCACCCTGCTTGACTTGTTAGGGCGGGGAGCCCGCCCGGCGCGCGTGTGGGTCGGGATGGGTCTCCTGGGCGACGCCGTCGCCGCCCTGAGACCTCCACGGAATGACAACCGGAGAGGCGGCGCGCTACAGATAGGAGCAAGAGACGAGCAGGCTTCGGTGTGGAGCACAGCAGCCAGCCAAGTACTATGCTCACCCCTAACAACAGCCAATTAGCCAACCAGTTAACTAACCACCTAGATAACCAGATACTCGTACTAGCTCTACCCCAACTATAACCTGTCCGAACAGCTAACCAGGCATATTCACTCGCCATCTCACTGGCTTATGAACGAACCAACAACCATGAGTACTATTCCTGCCACTGATGTGAACTCTACCCCCAAAATTACCTCCAGTGCTTCTCGAGGCCTTGCGTTTAGTCCGTTTCTCTGCTGCCCATTAGCCCCCCCCCCCCCACTTGAGTGCACCTCACGCGAGTCCACGTGGACCCACCAGGCTCCAGAAGGAGAAACGATGAATGGACCATCGGTCCATGCCTGAACGGAGTACTGTTTTTCCATCTGGGGTGGCATAATGCAGCCAAACACCGGAAACTTCTCGACTCAATTAAATTCAACAAGCCGTGTCCTTGATGATCCTGCCATGTCCACCTGTCTTGCATCTACTTCCTTGTCACTCTGTGGCCTCCCCTTGCACCCTCCTGCCAAAATGTTTGTGGCCCGTGCTATTCTGGAGTCTTTAGTCACGCCGTCCACCCGTTTCCTCGTCGATGCTGCCGCAAGAAGGCGCCGGCTGTGTGCCCTCACCTCATTCCACAACTCATTACCCTCCTCTGTTTTCCCTCCTGAATACAACCCGCGGTGTTTTACTTCTCATCGATCCGCATCGAGTCCCTCTCGATGAATCCCAACATGACTTGGGGCGGTCACCCTGTCGTCAGCAACTTCCAATTAAAAGCAAAAACCCAGTGACAGCGGAAACGCCAAACTCCCAACTTGTTCGCACTCAGAGATCTGCAGGCCGGTGCCGAAGGGGACGCGGGAGCGCGTGGTCTTTGAAGCGGTGCTGGTGCGGAAAGAAGACATCTCAGCGAGGCATGTTCGCGAGTCACAGACTCCCTGCCAAAGGCATCTGTTGTTGATATGATTAACTAATCTATTTAAAACTAAACTAAAAACTCAACTATAAAAAAAACTATATTTTCAGAAGCGACCTGGCCAAAACTGATACAACAAAGTGCTTTATCATGCAGAAATTTACAGCAGCAAAATACTGTAAACGCATGTTTATAAATATGGAGGGAAACACCGGAGGACCCGCAGAGAAATCCACGGGTCCCACAGGGAGAACACGCAAACTCCAAATACACGCAGGCGTCAGGGTCGGGATCGAAGCCACGACCTCGCGTATACCAGGCGAGGTAGTTAACATCCCGCCGCCGTGGTGCCCACGGCAGGATCAATCGCGCAGGGGAAGCGCTGTTGTGAGCGATCCGTCACCTCGCATGAACACTTTCAAACCCAAATGTTGTTGACGTAAATCATGTCTTGAGTTTAAGGTCGTGATTCACAGGCGCAGTGGGGGCTCACAACTACGGCGATCACGTGCGGGGGGGGGGCAGAGCAGCTTCTCACTACTCCAGAGCTCTACGTCACACTCGCAACACGGAAGGCTACGGCTTGCCAGCAGAATAACCACACAAAAAGCATCCACCCACGATAGAAAGCCCAGCTAGAATTGTCACCCGTCTTGTCCTGTTTTTTCACAGGATCCCAGGACCATCCTGTATTTGGAAGTCCTACTCATTAGCTACTAAATGGTAACTATACCAATGCCAATGTAAAAACTGTTAATCACGAAACAGTTTTAAAATGTAATGCTCATCGGGGCCCATGGTGTAAAGTGCAGTCTCCATCTTTTGTTTTCCACTCTACTCCTCTGGCCTTGCTATGTGCTATGAAGAAAGAGGGCCATTACCTGATCCATTGCCTAAATATATGTTTTTCCTTTGAAGGCAGTGAGTGCTATGGATAAATGTGTTCAATTTTTGTTTTGTTTATGAAGCTTGTGCACCATTGCCCACACAACATCGCCAAATAATGTTTTTTTTTTTAGCTAGCTGTCCTGAGCAATATGTAAAACATTTCGGAAATATTCAAGTCGTGGCTTTACTCCTACACCATTTAAGGCAACGCATTCACGAGCAGTTACCACCTCTCCGAGTAATGTGAAATATTCTTCCTCCCAAATGTCTTAAGTTTTTTTTTGTCTCTTAAAAGACGTGGCAACCCCAAACACTATCTTCACGCCGGTGAAAAGGCACTCCTTCAGATGATGCCCGTCACCCGCCACTGCAGGCATGGCCCCTGGAGACGATTACAACAAGAGGAGGAGGATAGATGCGCCGTGCCTAGGCTGAAGCACAGACAGGGAGGCACAAGCAGAACTAGGAGGCAAGCCAGCGTGAGTTAATTACAGCTGAATCAATTATGTCAACACTTTGTTTGAGCAAACTATCATCGCACATAAATATTTTGAAAGCATTATATATCTCGACACCAGTGATTTATATTCATTAAGCGGTTCCGTAATTGAAATTCATTGGGGCCGATTTGCAAGCTTCTCCAGGTGCGAGCGAGAGAGACGCGCGCACGCCGTGGGTTTCGTGAGCCGAGCTCAGGCTCGTGGTCGCGCTGCCCCAGAGAACTCTGGCGGCCCAGAACAATTTTTGTTTGTCCGCTCGCATAAAATGCCACAAGTGAAAGCATCCATTAACGTGCACACCGGTGTAGACGGGAAACTCGTGGGATGTTTCACTTACACGACCATTGGCCCTGTTGGACTAACTTTTGCAGGAGTTCAGACAGCAGTGGGCACACGCTAGAATATTTCAACCTTTCTACCTTTAACCCTCTCCTGTACCTCTCTCACTCACTCACTCCCTTGCCCCTTTCTGCTCTCTTGCTCCTCTGCCTCTCCGACTCGATCCCCTGTCTTTCTCACTCTATCCTCCGCCTCGCTCACTCCCCTGCCTCTGCGTCTCATTTCCCTGCCTCCCTCGCTCTCTCCACCACGTGGAAACACAGCGGTGGGGACTGGGCAGTGCCCCCCGTCCCCCCCCCCCTGCGCCCCTCCCGTGGCCCCCCGGGGCAGCATGGCCGTGGCTGCATCTGGGGACCACAGGGTGGGGGGGGGGGTCCGTCCTGGTGCGGATCCCCACACGCGATCCGCGCAGGGGGAGTGCGCGACGCCGCGGGGAAGGACGCGCGGTAACCAGCTCTGGCAGACGGCGGGACGCCGGGGCGCACGCGCGCGGCGCAGACGTCAACGCGCAGAGACGGCGTCCTAATCCATCAGAGTTAAATCTAATCTCGGCGTGTGGCATTGCACGTTGCTCCTAACACTTTGGCGCAGATTTGTTTTCCTCACCGCCCCTCCTCCCCACCCCTTCTCCACACCCTGCCCTGTAATAAAACGCCTCTGTGTAATGCTACACTCGGGTTAGTGCCGCCAATTGTACAATCGGTTTCTTTAGCAGCGCGCGCGCACGGGGCTTACATTCGATACGCGCGCAGTGGCTTACGGAAACTTTCTCACACACAAAAGTGTGTGGGGGGGGGGGGGGGAATGTAATCCGGTAAAAATAACCGTGCAAAATCCTGAAAATGTCATATACGGAATTAAATTGAAATTCTAATATTGCTCGGTATAGATGCTCTGGGGCTGTCGGTAAAAGTTGTATGGGGGCTGCTTGGACTCTTTGTGCTTCCCTTGAAGCCCAGCCGGGGAGCATTCACTTTGCATGGATGACGATTGCGTTCTCTTAGGCCAGTGGTTCTCAAATTGTGGTCCCTGGGACCACCGGTGGTCTGTGATGGTCCTCCAGGTGGTACGTGGGGCTGTGAAGCAAACGCAGCTTGATCCGGAAAAAATGACAATCTTTCGGACAATTGATTAATATTTGACATATATTACAAAAAAATAAGTTAGGTAAATTACCCTGATGAAACTGCCTTAACCCTAAGATCTAAATGCCACCCGCCAAAAAACCATATAGCTGCGTAAAAAAAATATGTTCCGGTAACATGAATCATTTTGTATTCTATTTTACCAGGTTAGGTCCACTGACCAATAAAACTCTTTTTCAGAACAGACCTGGCCACAAATGATAGTTCAAGCGCAGCTTTTTATCATGTTGGAATTTATAGCAGCCAAATACTCTAAACGCGTGATGTTGGTTCTAAATGTGGAGGTAAAAACCGGAGGACCCGGAGAAAAATCCACACAACCACGAGGAGAGAGACACGCAAACTCCAAATGTACAGCAGGCGTCAGGGTCGGGATCGAACTAACGACCTCCTGTATACCAGGCGAGGTGTTTAAACATCTCCCCACCATGGCGCCCGTAATTACTGGTTCAGTATTTAGAGAAGTGAACGCGTTTTGTCAGCAGGGCGTGGGAGGGTGGCTGTGGCTGGGTGGTCAAAGGAAATGTTTGCATCGGCCGAGTGGTCCGCGGGCCAAAAAACTAAGTTTGAGAAACGCCGTCTTAGCTGTGGAATTTCAAATGAGCGTTCAAGCGTGGAGTTTTAGGCACTGGGGGTTAATTTCCACATCAAATGCAGCGCTAATGAAAGTCGCATGACCTCGCAAGTGGCCCGCTCATGCCCCGGCTGAGATGAGCTCCACCTCCAGAGAGATAGAGAGAGAGAGCAACTGAGTAACTGCTCTTATATTTCAAGGGACTACAGCATGATTCTTGGTGTCAGTAAGATTGTGGGGGGTCAAGTGTGTTTCACGGATACTACGTGTCTCATTACATCACACGTCAGCGTGTACCCACACAGCGTAAACACACACACACCAAGGTGCGGTTCAAACAACCGGCAAATACCAGCAGAGGTTGTCGTCCCAAGACGAGATTTACTTAAGAATATATACAGGAAGACCTCGCTTAGCGCTTAAGATGCGTTTTTGGAGGAATGCTTATTCACCTATTAACCGGCACATGTATGCGGCAATTGCTTCCCGATGGTGTTATTGATTTCGCGTGAGCAATATATGAGGGCGATTGTAATATTAGGGTATCGGTAATATCGCTAAAAAAAATAATGGTAAACATTAAGAACAGAGAATGGTTTGACGGCATCATACGAGATCGGTGCCGGAAAGATGTGGCCACTACAACTTACTAGAAGCCAGAGGAAAGCGGAAACAAAATTACGAAATGCGCAGTGGACACCAACGGGCTTATTTGCCACATCGATTACGATGATTAAACATTACTTGTCACGGTGGCGAGACGTTTTAACGACCTCGCCTGGTATGCAAGGAGGGTCGTGGGTTCGAGACCCCGATCCAGACGCATGCTGCTCTATGTGTGGGTGTCTCTCTCTCACTCTCTCTCTCTCCCTGTGGTCGCGTGGATTTTTTTCTCAGGGTCCTCCGGGTTTTTGCCTCCACATTTAGAAATCAGCAGCGCGCGTTTAAGAGTATTCGGCTGCGGCTATCAACGTCCACGCGATAAGCCACTACCTTGAGCAATCGTTCGTGAGAGCCACTGCGCTTCTACAACAAACAAATAAAAAATATATATTCTAGATTTAAAGCTTTCGTGACTGCTAGGATCCATACTCTTTGGTTCTATTGGGTAAAGTCACGTAGGTGAAAATAAAATAACAAATAAATTAACAAAAATTTAATTTTGTTGTTATTTTATTTTCACCTACGTGACTTTACCCAATAGAACCAAAAATATATATATAGCTCATCCAGCTCAAATGGGCATTGCCTGCTAAAATAAGAAATATCAAGGTGTAGGAAATTTAATTCGTACATTTTTGTTCGTCGTGATATCAATTAGTGGCTACGTACTCTCCTCGCCAGTGCAGCATTCTCACGGTGCTCCTCCTGCAAGGGCATCGCGGCGTGATGAGACGAGGTATCTGCTGCTGCTACTGCTGCTACTTGCAGCTCACCCAGTCTGAGCGATGCACTCTCGGTAAACAACCTTCACGTGCTGGGAGGTCTCTTTCACGTGGAGCCTGCTGGGACCCACGCTCTCTCTCTCTCGCTTCTATCCTGGCCCCGCAGGGGAGAGCACGTGTACGAAGTGACGTTTGGGAGAAGGCAGAAACGCAACAACAATAACAACAACAAAATGCGATTTTTTTTTTTATAAAGATTGTTGTTGTGATAATATTCGAATGGCGGGCTGCGGCGGGGGCAGGGAGCGGCGTCTGATTGGCTCACAGCGTCCGTCGCTCTCATTGGCTGAGCGAACGATGGTGGGCGGGTTACGGCTCCTGGGTCGGCACCGCTGGGACTCGTGAGCGCTTTGTAGATTTTTGTGATTTAAATTTTTTGACGACAAAGAGCGCTGTGACGGTTCAGCGTCCGCACGGGGCCGCGCTAAGCGAGGTCTGCCTGTGTACGTTTGACGACCGTGAGCGAAAAACAAAACAAACGCGGAAATATCCTTCAAAGTAATCGTACCGAAGTCCATTTGTCGTGGGAGGTGGCCGACGGTTTGGGGAGGCCCTCATCCAGCAGTGGAGCGATCACGGCTGGTGATGAAACTACAGTGACTGACGTCCCTCACTGCGAGAGTGGTATACATAACTTCCCCACCCCCCCTTGCACTGGAAGAAGCGTCCCCTCCACATGAAAAGCAAGTAGTTTAACACGTAGGCTTTCGCGACCAATGTCATCCATGTCATCACATCTACCCCCCCCCCCTCTATTTAAGGAACGAAACAGGCGGATTTCTCCACAAATCTGGCTGTCGCCTGATAAAGCTATTTGTAATTGCTGGCGAAACGTCGTACTCAGATTGCAAATGTTGTTGCTTTGCTCTCCAATACACCCGTGTGCTGTAACGAATTGGCCACGTTCTGTTTACGTGACGAACCTTACTAGTTGGCTGTGTCGGGTGGTGGCGGGTTTAACGACACATTTATCTATTTACGCGATCTAACCCCCAAAACCCCCCTATATTATGGATTAAGCAAATATCAACCCTCTCTGTCTCGTTCCCGCTCCTCCTTCAAGACCCCCCCCCCCGACTTGCTTCTTTGGGTCTTTCGGTAAAGTCACGTAGATATGTTCAAAGAAAATAACAAAAATAACTACGACCTTTCGATCGCAACACAAGCGGTCGAAACGTCGTAGTTTTTTTTTCTTATTTTCTTTGAACCTATCTACGTGACTTTACCGAAAGACCCAAAGAATCTGAATTCCTGCAAGTTACGAAAGCTTTAAGTCAAGATCCCCCCCCCTCTTCCTCCCTGGCCCATCCTTCCCTCCATATCCCGAGGGTACCCACCGCAATTCCCGTACCCACTCACTGCCCTCCCACATACCCAATCCCTATTCACCGTATCACTTTTATCTTTCAGTTTCATTTATTTGGTAGAGCCCTGTGAGCCATTCGGCTCTTGAATCGGGTGCAATCGTAACGAACAAAAAAACATGAACAAGAAAAACATCTTAAAGTGACTATGCGCAAACAGAAAAATCCAGGAAAAAAAAACAGCAATATCTTCCAGAAAAAGCACCGTACACGAACGCTGTGTGCAAAAATCCCAGTGGGATGCAAGTCAAACAACAACAACAACAACCACAAGATAACTTAGATTAAAGCCATCAGTTTAACTCCGTACTACAACAGACAAACATGGCCAAACCAAAAATCTCAATGTGCCACGCATAGCCCTTCTAAAGCGCCGTGGATAAAAGTCGCCGTTATAAATATTAAGAGATGAATGCCCGTGGTGGCATTGGTCGCCGCTTGGTGCAAGGGATTCGTGGTTCGAATTCCCGACGGCCGCACTGGTTAATACTGCAGACGTAGTCACCGTAAGATTCGCGCCCACGTCTGATTCGCAGCATTAAGTTAAACATCTCGTGACGTCTTTCTTAAAAAAAAAATTAGTTGGTAAATGTATGCTGGTGTCACGGTCCACGTTTAAAAAAAAATGACACGCAAATTACTTCATTCGTAAATACGCAGAGGACACTGAGCAAGATGTCCTAAGACTCGCTCGTGAACGTGTGTTCTAAATATGTTAATAATGGTACATTTCACACCCAAGCTGCATTTCACAACCGAAGTCACGTATTAGCCGGTAGTGTTTAAAGAGCCCTGGGTGACTTTGTCGGAAGGCGTCGATCTTACTCTGATAAATACATCGGTTCCCCTTTTGGTCGGGGGAGAGAGAGAGGGGCGGGGGGGTGTTAATGCCCTCGGGGCCACTCCTGCTGGACGTGCCCCGGGGGCGGCAGTCGCTAAACTTCCGTCACCAGCACGCCAATGGCGCGATATCCGAGATTAGAACTATCGGTGATCGCGTGGTAATCTCCCCTCCCCCGAGGACACAATGCTAATGCAAGTGCTTAATAGGTTGAAGTAAATCAAAATTGACTCGTGCAATGAACCTGTGGTAGTGGCCCACAGGGTCGCAAGCGGGGGAACTCGTAAGGCCGATACGCTTGCTCAGGCAACCGCACGCAAGCTTAATTATATTTGCTTTAATTATTTATTCCTGCCAATGAACTAATTAACACCGGCTGTAATTACCTCTCGACAGCACATAACGGCACACAGGAACCATTCGCCGCTGAAAAAACGCCCCAGACTCTCCCCACCGGGTGCCTCGGAGGCAAAAATCACTTTAGCGCCAGGATTGAGTTCAGAATGAGTGGCTCGGCACGTCAGCCTCTCGTGCTTGTGTGTTGCGCGTGTTTGTTGGTATCCGTTTACATGTTTGCGTGTGTGCGCGGTAGTTTAGCGGTGAGCGCACTGCCCCTATAAACCCGGCGACCCGAGTTCGATTCCGCTCACGGATAACACCGGTGATAATTATCTGAACCGGTCCTGGGCATGCCGAGGGTCGACCCTGCCTCAAAATGAGGTCCTAGTGCGGTGGGTTAACATCGCCACTCGGGAAACTAAAGGCGGCCGGGCGTGGTGCTGGCTACCCAGCCCCTGGTGTGCTGTGCCGGCCTTCATCGGTGTTCACTAACAGCACTTGCCCTAACAGTGTGTTAAGGCTATACGGGGGATCTTTGTCTTTGTATGTGTGCACGCATGTTTGTGTGTACGTTTACGTGTGTGTGTTGTTATGTTACGAGCGGAGGAGCACCAGGTTGCTAAAATGCAGCAAGTTGGCACAGTTCGGGGGTACAGCTGGTGCATCTGCCAGTCATTTCAGTCAGCCAACCCATGGCACCTGGGTCTGTCCCGTCACTTCCTAGTCAGCGAGCCTTCGACACTTCACGTTGCCTCAAAGTGCACCTGGCCTGGCACAGGCCTCGTGGTGATTTCACCGTCACTTAATGGCGAATGGTGAGTATTGTATTGTTATGTGGTTACATGTGCGTGCTTATTTTCTTTGTATATTTATATCAAATCTTCGGGTCTTCTCGGCCACAATGGTTCCCTCCATTCTCCATGCTTGAGAAACGGGGAGCCGTTTTGTGCACGGGTTGGAACCTTCCAGGCTGGCCTGCCTGCGATCCGTCCTGGATTTAACTACACTCGGATTGTGTGAGAAGCTCACACAGATCCTCGACATATCTGGACACAGTCCCATCGGTGAGCTCCTCTCCGGCAGGCAAGACTGCGTTGGCTGGGTCATGTAGCCCACATGCCCAGCCACCGCATGCCCAAGCAGCTTCTGTTTGCGCGGGTGTAAGGGGGTAAACGGGCGAGGCACGGGCAACAGAAAAGATGGGCTGGTGTGGTTACAGGGTGATGTGGACTTGCCAAAGACTGGTACCAGCAGTGTCAAGATCGGCCTCTGTGGAGGAGGCTCACGGAGGACGCTGCTGGACAGTTGGAGGCAGTCGCCGTCCAACAACAGCAGCGGGCGGAGGAGAGACCGTGAACGCCTGGCGGCTAAAATGCAGCAAGTTGGCACAGAAGGGAGCACACGTGGTGGTGTATCTGTCAATCATCTCAGTCAGTCAATTCATGGCACCTGGGTCTGTCCGGTGACCTCCTGTCAGCAAGCCTTCGACACTTCCAGCACCTCCGATCAGCAACATTCGGTGTGAAAGAAGTTCATACATACATGCATACGTCACGTGGTCTCAAAGTGCACCTATCCTGGCACAAGCGCCGTGGTGGCGTCACCGTCACTTTGTGGTGAATGGCGGCTGTTGTTGTTGTTGTGTACATCTTTGTACGTCGACGTCTCTGTGTGGCGCCATCACAAAGTTTCCATGAACATCGCCAGTGGTGAGCGGTTCCCATGTGTAGACATGGCCACCGGCGTGATTATCTTAATTACTCTGACGCTGGCACGAGCGCTAATAGAAAATGACGATGGCACTGATGGGGGTAATTAAAGCAGGGTTTTTATTTTCTGTCTGTGTTGTTGCAAAGGAGCCACGTGAGATGAGTGGTACAGAATTGAGAATGTCTATTTAGACTGCAGAGGGTGTGGTGAGGGATACAGGTGAGGTGAGGTGAGGAAGTGGTGTGGTGAGGGATACAGGTGAGTTGAGAGTGGTGTGGTGAGGGATACAGGTGAGGTGAGAGTGGTGTGGTGAGGGATACAGGTGAGTTGAGAGTGGTGTGGTGAGGGATACAGGTGAGGTGAGAGTGGTGTGGTGAGGGATACAGGTGAGGTGAGAGTGGTGTGGTGAGGGATACAGGTGAGGTGAGAGTGGTGTGGTGAGGGATACAGGTGAGGTGAGAGTGGTGTGGTGAGGGATACAGGTGAGGTGAGAGTGGTGTGGTGAGGGATACAGGTGAGGTGAGAGTGGTGTGGTGAGGGATACAGGTGAGGTGAGAGTGGTGTGGTGAGGGATACAGGTGAGGTGAGAGTGGTGTGGTGAGGGATACAGGTGAGGTGAGAGTGGTGTGGTGAGGGATACAGGTGAGGTGAGAGTGGTGTGGTGAGGGATACAGGTGAGGTGAGAGTGGTGTGGTGAGGGATACAGGTGTGGTGAGAGTGGTGTGGTGAGGGATACAGGTGAGGTGAGAGTGGTGTGGTGAGGGATACAGGTGGGGTGAGAGTGGTGTGGTGAGGGATACAGGTCAGGTGAGAGTGGTGTGGTGAGGGATACAGTTGGGGTGAGGAAGTGTGTGGTGAGGGATACAGGTGAGGTGAGAGTGGTGTGGTGAGGAGTGAATGTAAGGCGTGAGACATATGCGGAGTTCGACTTCTATATTGAGGCGGGAGGGGGCAGGGGAGCGCTTTGTCCCTCACATTAGGAATCGTGGGTGCATATAATTAATTAACCTTTTTTTAAAATGGTAAAGTACTGAAAATAAATTAATAAAGGTATCCAGTTGCGACTGGTCGGTATAGTCCACCGACCCCCCACCCCCCCCGCCCCCAAACTCGCCCATGGCGAGCTAGGTAAGGGTGAGGCGAAGTGTTAAGGCTGTGTGTATTGGCTGTGCTTGGGGATACTTTGGAGGAGAGCAAGGCCTGACTAGGGGGACGTGAGCAGGTTGCGGTGGCTCTGAGCCAGGGCAATGCCTGCCGCTCCTCTCCGAAGGCACTCACTCGAGATGGGCAAAGGTTTAACGGCCTCCGAGTGCCTACTAACAACGCAAAACATAACAACAGCCCAGATTGGCGGCCACCCATTACAGCCGCTTGCGCTTCCATCAACTCCATTTGCGCACGTGGGAAATGTTTCTTCATGTTGGAAAAAGAGTTGGTGCGTTCCAGAAGCTACCACCGAGCACCGGATCAGCGGCGTATTGTACGAGGGAGTGTTGAGGCAGAGAGCTCTCTCGGTCTGCATGCGCGTGCCCTCTTGAGCAGTGTGCTCCATCAGGCAGTATCAACATTACACACAGCCGGCAGCGAACAGCGGTATCTGGAAAAGCTGTTCAAAAATACAATCACTGGTAAGGCCATGTGCGTGTGCACTCAAAGTCCAAGAGGCTGCTTTAATCCGCAAATCCCAAATTTAAGAAGAGAAATGTCGATGGGAGCGTGACAGCCGACACCTGGAATCAATCCAACCTCCACCACAGTTTCATTTAATCCATCATGACGGAAACTGATCTGTCGGTCTCTCCGTTTTTTTTCTCTCTCTCTCTCTCTCTTCGTGTGTATTTATGGGTTAGATTCGCTTTCAGTCGAAATGATCAAAGCGTTCCACTTTGGTGGTTTGCTCCCCACACCCCCCCCCCCTTTTGTTGGCCGATGACGACAGCCGGGGCCGTGATTGCTCCAAGTATCGGGACGTGAAAGAAACGTGTCCCCCCCAGTCAGTGGCGCGTCGCACCCTGTGCGTGCGTGCGAGACCCACCGCGGTGGGCCCTGGGGGAACGAGCGGTGCGGAGTTCAGTGGAATTACGTGACACGATGTGCTCCATCTTTCGTTTGCGAGCAACCTCCAGAGCGCGCGTCTCCTCGGGAGCTGCAGCGCCGCTACAAACCTCGCGGCCCCGGAAATGCATTGTGGTGTCAAGGCCCCCACCCTCCCCCCGCACCCCCGCTCGTCAACGAGAAATGATTTTAGAAGCTTTAACGCTCGCAACATAGGAGCCAGATGATGGCACGGAACGGGGGAAACCCGGCGAGCGCTTTAATCGCTCCCCGCGATGCTCCCGGACACGCGGAGCGGTCTTCGCGTACTCCTCGTGACACGTGACCACGCGCTTGGACTCCTCCTGACACGTGTCCGTACGCTTGGACTCCTGACACGTGTCCACGCGCTTGGACTCTTCGTGACACGTGTCTACGCGCTTCGACTCCTCCTGACACGTGACCGCACGCTTGGACTCCTCCTGACATGTGTCCACGCGCTTGGACTCCTCCTGACACGTGACCGCACGCTTGGACTCCTCCTGACACGTGTCCACGCGCTTGGACTCCTCCTGACACGTGTCGGTGCGCTTGGACTCCTGCTGACACGTGACCGTACGCTTGGACTCCTCGTGACACGTGACCGTACGCTTGGACTCCTCGTGACACGTGACCGTACGCTTGGACTCCTCCTGACACGTGTCCGCGTGCTTGGACTCCTCCTGACACGTGACCGCGTGCTTGGACTCCTCCTGACACGTGACCGCGTGCTTGGACTCCTCCTGACACGTGTCCGTGCGCTTGGACTCCTCCTGACACGTGTCCGCGTGCTTGGACTCCTCCTGACACGTGACCGTGCGCTTGGACTCCTCCTGACACGTGTCCGCGTGCTTGGACTCCTGACACGTGTCCACGCGCTTGGACTCCTCCTGACACGTGTCCGCGTGCTTGGACTCCTCCTGACACGTGACCGTGCGCTTGGACTCCTCCTGACACGTGTCCGCGTGCTTGGACTCCTGACACGTGTCCGCGTGCTTGGACTCCTCCTGACACGTGACCGCGTGCTTGGACTCCTCCTGACACGTGTCCGCGCGCTTGGCCAGACGCCTTCTTTGTGCTCGCGAAGACGCCACTGGGGGCAGCCGATATTTTAAAGCGGCCTTCGTTGTCGCACCCAACGGAGATATTGCGAGAAACTGTGGCAGTTGCCTCCATTGTCAATTGTGAATAGAAATCAGCTCAATTTTTTTAAACAGTTTTTGTCAAGATATAATCGAGGGCCAAAGTATTTTTTTATTTTATTTCGGGAAGCAGTTAATGTGACAATCTTGATTTGAGGCTTTCGTGACTGCAGGTTCTTTTGGTAAAGTCACGTAGAAAGAAAAAAATATAAAATAAATAATAGATTACGACCTATCTAGATCTGAAGTTTTCTTGACGAAAGAACCAAAGAGTATGAATAGATTACGACGTTTCGATTGCAACACAAGCAACCGTCATCAGGTGAGAACTGTATGTAAATGCAAGCTCGGAGAGAGACACATATGCACAGAGAGAGAGAGACAAACACAGGCACGGAGAGAGACACATACACAGAGAGAGAGACAGAGAGAGAGACAAACAACACTGAGAGACACACAGAGAGAGAGACACACATAGAGGAGAGACACACAGAGACACACACACGCAGAGTGAGACACACATAGAGACGCAGAGAGATAAATACAAATAAAGTGAATAAAATAATAATTAAAATATCACGACGTTTCGATCGCAACACAAGCAATCGTCACCAGGTGAAAATTATTGTTATAACTATGTGACTTTACCGAAAGACCCAAAGAATATACTTATCATTATGAGACCTCCTTTGCCAGTAACAAGATATAGGAATAGGTTTTACCCTTTTAACTGGCACACAAAAAACTGACACCTTTATTCAAGGGATCATGTTTGCAATAACCACAACACAAGCAGTCAAAATGCAAACAAAAAAGACAACTCTGATAATAATATGCACTGTCCTTGAATTTGATTGGTCCACACCCGAGACGGCTTTTCTTAGAGCCTAGTCTCCATTGGTGTTGGACCAGAAGACGCCAAAAGGCGTACTTTTGGCGTCTTCTGGTCCAACACCAATGGAGACTAGGCGTACTTTTGGCGTCTTCTGGTCCAACACCAATGGAGACTAGGCTCTAAGAAAAGCCGTCTCGGGTGTGGACCAATCAAATTCAAGGATAGTGCATATTATTATCAGAGTTGTCTTTTTTTTGTTTGCATTTTGACTGCTTGTGTTGTGGTTATTGCAAACATGATGCCTTGAATAAAGGTGTCAGTTTTTTGTGCCAGTTAAAAGGGTAAAACCTATTCCAATATACTTATCGTTTTTGAGATCTTGTGCATTGACTAAAAAACGCCGAATTCCTTCGCGCATTCCAGATACCCTGCCATCTTTGGACAGTCCGTGTGAGCCCCGGAGAGCAGCGAGCGATGGAGCGGGGCTTCTCAGGCCACGGCTCTGCTCAGGAACGAGAGCAGAGCATGCGGCAGGCTGTCGCTGGGAAAGCCTCTTTGTGCAGTTACCAAGCACCGGTTCATGGCACAAACAATGTTTCTTGCACTGGGAATTAGATGTCACTTTGGCCTGGAGACAGGTTCCAGCACAGGAGGTTTTAATCCTGCACTTAATCACAGCCTTCAAGCAAGACCCGGTCCCGTGTTGCGGCCCGCCCGTGTTTACAAGCAGCGTGGTTATTGTTAGAGAATACAGTTACCGATCACTTCTGTTCCCCACATTCAACCCCCAAATGTCATCACGGTGCTGCCGATCGGTCTACCAGCTCCCGTGAGCCTCGCTCGACCCGTGCTGACCCCCACGGTTGCGACACGAGCAGCAGCAGCAGCAGCAGCCCGTGATGCCCGAAGGGCAGGGAGGGGTACAAGATTGGCAGCCTCGCCACGCAATTCCAGGGCTCCCAAGCCGAGTCGAGCCTGGCCTTACGATGCCGCTCTGCACCCGTAAAGCGCCAGTGGAGAGACTCCCAGAGCCGCAGGATTAAAAGCGCGAGTTTTTTTTTAATTTTATTTCGTGAAGCCGGGCCACGGTCGCCGAGGGTGAGATTAAAGCGGAGGAATGAATGAGCGGGCTCCCCCCGCGAGGCGCTGTCGCGCCCCTTTAGCGGTTCATTAAAAGCGCTCGGGCACTGATCGGTCCTCGCGTAGATTCGCTGCGAGGCCCCCGGGTGCCGAGCGAGCTGTCACTCCGTCAAGAGGCCCCTCTCTCGAGCGGGCGCTAGGGCGGCGTCGCGGAACCCCGCTGTAAGCAGGCGCATTAAAGAAAGGGGCTGCTTGCGGTAATCCGGGATAAAGAGAGAGAGGGAGAGACGTCTCGTTGCAAGCGGCTCTCTTTCGGCCTCCTCCAGCTTCTTACCCACGCTCGTCTCTTGCACGCGCTGCGTGTAGCAGCGCCGCGGGAGGGCAGCGCGAATCGAGAAGTTGGTTTTCTTTGAGAAGTCAGGGCCACTTAGGGGCGCGCCAGAGATGTCAAAACCCCACCCCGAGATGGACACAAACAATGCCCTCTGATGGGCTTCATTCAATCCTCACACCACACCCTGACGAGTTCCACCCCCAACACTGTGACCTAAACTTGCCTCATAAATAGCCCTAATCCCTACCCACATCCCTTGATGTGCCCTAAAATCCGCACGGGGAAAGTGAATGCACTGCACTGATGTCAGAATTGCTTCCGTGTGTGAGCGAGTGGAGAGTCCAGCTGGCCCCGTCGCCGATAGCTTTCCCCGCTCGCCATCGTTTGGCACTGGGGAAGTCGCTTCGCGACTTTATTGCTCCACTTTGCCGGCAACTCGGGCGGCTGGGCCGCACGCGAGGCTAATTAAAATAACAAAAAAAAAGTCCACATCGCTTCACCCGCCGGAGCTCGATCCTCAACCCGTGCTGCTGCCACAGCCGTGAGCAGGTGGCCAGAATCGAGGAGACTTGTGGGCTGCAAGCCCATTCCGCTGTCACTGCCTCAGGTTTTTATCGTGCCGGCTCTCATTTTTTTTAATGCAGCGCCCAGCGTCCTGTACCCCCCCCCCCACCCCACTTAGATGCGAGAGTTGCACTGGGAAAGGTTTGGCAGAAGAAGCTGCTCGTGTTCGCCGACTCCATGTGCGTCTGTGATGGCGCTCCTCCTGCCAACTGCGCCTCACTCGCCTGTCTGGCCAAGTGATACCACTGTCTCCTTTCACTTAAAATCCAAGCAAAGCGAGGGGATGTTTGGTTACAGATGCGCCGGTGCGTGGAACTAACTGCCAAAAAAATGTCAGACTCTTCCCCCAGTCGGAGGGTCTCGCCATGAAAGTGCCTGGGAGTTCTTGTGCACAGCCAACAACAACAACTCATTTCTCCACAGCCCAAGCATCTTTAAATTACATTTCACCCTTCAATATTTTATCTGGTGTAAGGCACTGCTTGCCTTGTAACGCCGCGTAATTATCCGCCTCTAGCGGGGGCCTGTAAGCGATGGCTTTATACAGTATACCGTACTGAAAAAAACAACCTGAAAGCGCCACGTGGATTACATACGAATCCAAGACCATAATTCAAAGCATGACAACCCGAACCGTAAGCCCAGCTCTAACGCTGAACATATTTGCTGATGCGAGCCCATCGATATGCCCAAATAAGGAATAGACAGACCGAGAGGTTTCTTAGGCACTGAAGTGTCACCTAGATGTCCGTGACCAAGAGTGCGATTAATGTAAATGTAAATTACCTTTGAAGGCCACCGCTGTTAATTTTTTGCACTCTAGCAGAAGGAAAGAAGCAACGGCAAGCCACGATCAGCATTGGCTGTGATGACCTCTTGACCCAGACCTTAGGCTCTGCGTGACACTCGTATGAGGGGCGGGGAGGGGGGGCTGTGTCGTAGCCAAGGGTCCTGCAGCCTGTCATGTTGCACTGGGCTCGTCGTTAGCGGAGTGGTGGGGCGCAGTGGTTAGCGCAGTGCTACGAACCCGACGACCGGCGTTCCATTCCCGCTCGCGGCCAACATTGATGACGAATATTTGAACCAGTCTTGGGCCTCCCCTAGGTCGACTCGGCATTAAATGAGTATCTGCTGCGGTGCGTAAACATCAGCATTGGAAAGGCAAAAGCGGCCGGGCGTGGTGCTGGCCACCCACCCACCCCGCCCGTGTGCCGTGCCGACCTTCATAGGTGCTACTCGCCAACAACACACTTGCCCCAACAGCCTGTTAAGGCTATGGGGGTGGGAGGGCGGGGGAGCGATCTTTGTCTTTGCCTTCATAGTTAGTGTGCCTGGGCCTGCTCTGCCGGGACTCATCCATGCGTGCGTCGTTTGAATGGCCCCGGCGTGCGCTGCATGGACGACTGCGGCGGGCTTGCAGCGCTTGTACAAACGTCTGTGACCACCGGCCCTCGACGAGCAATGTCGGTCTCGCCGTCAGAGCCCTCCACCTCAGCCATCCTCCATCCCCCAACACCCACCCCAGGCTCCCCATAAAAAAAAAACAAATGCCACGTTTCGCGTTTTTTTTAATCCCCCCCCCCAAAACTGTGCGTGAAAAAAAAATGGAATTCCTCTCTATAGGTTAGGGGTGGGTGGGGGGGGTGTGCCTGGGAGAGGGGAAGAAAAAAACGTTCGTGCGCGCGCGTAGCCCATGGGGTGTGCGCGTGGGGGCGCGTGCGCGTGTCCGAGAGAGAGAGAGAGGAGGGGGGTGGGGGAGGAAAGTGAGAGCAGTACTGTTGGTTCTCCGCTCCCTCACACTGGTGTGGAATTTTCTCACAGTTTGTGGAAAATGCTGAGGTCACACGATTATTTTCCCTTTGATGAGATCGCGTTGGGGGGGGGGGGTGGGGCGGGGGGGGGGGTAGATTCACGGTGGAGTTTCCGCGCTTGATATGACCCGCATTTTCCAATTTATTCCTGATCTTGTGGAGCGAATCACGAGTCGGAATCTTGTATTTATCCTGGTGAAATCCGATGAGCTATCAAGCTCTTTTTTTGCACAGATGTCCAGTAGATGTTGTGGCCTCTACCCTGTCTCTCACTCAGGGCCATCGTCACATGAGGGGATGAGACGCCACAGTGCTCACACCTCTCCTCCTCCTCCTCCTCATCATCATCATCATCATGTAATATATATATTGTTTATTTAGCGCAACATCAAGAAGCGCGTTGGCAGACGCGTGCGCTCGGAATGAGGGAGCGTGTCTTGCAGGAGGAGCGAACTCACAAGATACAACATACCCACTGCAAGCAACCCCTGTAAGACTGATGCAACAACAACAAAAGTATACAGTAAGAGTGACATCATACAGAATGTATAGAACAATGAAATATTGAAGACGAATGAAAACAATCATTGTATTTGATTTAAAACAATACCCCCAAAAAGTATGTCCAATGCCTTCGGGATTGACCGCAGACGTCCATGAATAGTTTTCCGCTAAGTTTAAATGGCAGGGGGGGGGGGGGTTCGCAGTGTGGAGGCTGCCTAAGCCCGCTGCTGGCTTGCTGCTGCTGCTGCTGCAGCTGCGCGTGGCCAATTCGAGTTCCGTTGGGGTCATAGCTGCGCGATGTAACGAATCCCCACGCGCTGATCTCGTCAAAGGAGCATCAACCATCATCACGCGAACTCCGGTGGTCATCCTCGCAGCAGCAGCGGCGGCGGCGGCGGCGGCGGCGGCAGTGACTTAACCACCAAACCAAGACGGCCGTCTGGAGCGCTCTTTCTTCAGATATTGGGAAGCCACTTGAGCAACGCGCCTTTATATCTCGATTGGAAACTCATTTCTTTCTAATTGATTTTTGTCTTCAGTTTATTGCCCCTTTCCCCGCAACTCCGATTAGCACGGTTGGTGCGAAAGAAGTTCAACGTACACACATATGTCCCAAAGAATCTGGGTCACGATTCGATTATTATTTGTTCCAACGTTTACTTGCCCGTGGTACCATCAATCTTCTTCTGAACCGTTTGCACAGTTTTTTTTTTTAATGCGCGGTCACGTGGAATTAGCAGAGCAACTTCGCATATCCGCATGAATCGTACACAGTTGATTCTCACGCCTGTCGGCGCGAGTAACCGTGGGCATCCGAATCAATTCTACACCGGTGCATCATTGTCCCCGCGTATCGGTAGCCAGCCAGCCATGGCGGCGCATTTCAAGAACAATCGGCAGAAACCTTGCGTGACCTGCGACCTCCACACGCCCACCCGCCCACCCCTCCCACCCACCCATCCCCTGGTGCGAGAGTCCAGCAGCCACAACGAGGAGCCGCGGTTCTGGGGACGGCAACCTCCAGAGCGGGGCATGCGGCGTGCCCGAGCTCTGTGGCGTAGGTGGCGGTAGGGGGGGGGGCAGGGTCTCTGTTGGGTCCCTTCGTGGCGGCACCTGTCTTCACGATGACATTTAGAAGGAGGCTTTCCTAACCCCCCCCCCCCCCCCGCCGCTGCCGCCGCCCCCTGGATCATCGCTCACTCCTCCAGAATAAATGAAAACGCACATCTCCTGGCCTGTGGCTATAGCCGTGAAAATAATAAAAATAATAATAAAACAAAAGCAAAGAAAAACCCGATGGCTGCGAGTTGTATTATTTCTTGGTATTTTTCATTTATTCTCACTTCCAAACCAATGCACAGGCGCTTCCGAGGAAAAGGAAGTGTGTTTCCGATTACTTCTGAATGGTATCTGTACCAGCCACTCATGTTGCAGTCATCCAGGTGGATTGTGAGTGGCTGGTACATTCATCTTGGTGGATTGTGAATGACTGGATCAGTGACCCAGGTGAATGTCAGTGGCTGGTGCATTAATCCAGGTGGATTGTGAGTGGCCGGATCAGTGACCCAGGTGAATGTGAGTGGCTGGTGCGGCTCTATACACCCCCTGCAGACAGAGTGAGTCCCCCTTCTCCCCCTCAATGCTGCACCCCGCACTGCACACCACGCACACTGCAAGCGCGGAGAGACTGCAACACACGGGGGTCATGGCTCTGGAACAAGCCTCGAATTGAGAGCTCACGGGAGTGTGATACAAAGCGCCATTCAAAATATCATCCATCACATTACGCAACAAGAATGTGTAAGAAAATGTTTTTTTTTGCAAAACGTTCTTTTAAACGTTTTGCTAAAATATACGCTCTCGAAGGGTTTGAAAATACTTCAGTTATTTTTCTGCAGCAGAAAAAAAATATGTGTAAAACGATACACACACCGTTGCAGAGCCGCGCCTCTGCCAAGTCACACACCCTGAAGTTGTCAGCCTCCCCGTGATGAATTCTTGGTACAGACACCAAGGCTCGGAAACTGGTTTCCCGGGACTAGCGGTGTCGCTCGATGGAACAATCTCCCTGATGATGAAATGGAACGCAGCCAAGGTAAAGCCGCGCGTTAACGCCTCCGGACCCCCGTCGCAAGCGCAGGGGGTGAGCGGCTGCCACGGCGTTCCGCTGCATCCCTGCCCGTGGGGGGAGCCTCCACCACCTGGACGAGACCCGCGGCCACGTTCGAAGAGACGCAAAGTGCGGCGGAGAGCGTGGAAGCCAGCACGGGCGTGGTGGGGCAGGGGATAGACGCCGTTCCAGCAGCGCCAGGCCAATGGCTTCCAGGCACGGCTGCTTCGGAGAGGCCTCGACCACGCGGGTGGTGCTGTTTTCGTCGACCACAAAACTTAATCCGTGCCACCCACTGCCCGATTTCAAGAGAACTTAATAAATAAGTAACAAGGATAAATAAATTAATGCCCGTATAAATAAACGCGATGATGGGCTCCATCGCGTATTAAGTGCGCACTGCAAATCGCAGGAATGTGGCCACCCACTCTGCTCTCAGCAGGTGCCCGCATATTTCTGTCGGAGTAATTCAAACTCTCACTCTTGCCGCCCGAGCGCTCACGGCTGATTAAATAATAATAATAAATGGTGTCTTACTGCGGTGCACGGGAAGGCAACATTAATCAACTCCGATTAGCATCAATAGCAGCGCCGACAGCGCTGCTCCCAACTGCCGGAGACGGCGCTCCGACGCGACACCCGCGGCCCGCCTTTCACGCAAAAACAAAAAAAAAATCACGACCGCAGCGACGTCCTCGCGTGAACGTGGCCAAGCAAAGTGGAGTAAAAGAGCGCGCCGAGGCGCTCACAACAAACGCATTACCCCCGGATCGACCTTCCACGTGGCGTCGCCACGACTCAATGATATTCATCGTCAAATTGTTTGCGATTAGCGAGGCAGCGGCCGCTAAGCTCACGGACACCGAGGCGGCGCGTGCCGGCGGCACGCCGAGAGTCGCCACCCCCCCCACTCCTCCCCCATTTGTCCCGCGTGTGCGCACCGCAGACGCCGCGCGTCGATTATTCACGCGGCGCACGGAGGGGGGTGGGGGGCTGGGTGGGTGGGTGGGGGTTGCGCGCGTTTTTCCACACGGCACGGGTCGTCTGAGCCGTGACTCGAGGTGCCGTCTGATCGTGCGCACCGTGCGCGCGTGCGTTATCCGCCCCGATTGTGAGCATAATTCAGACAAAGACAAAGATCCCTCGCCGTGTAGCCTTAACAAACTGCAGGGGCAAGTGCTGTTAGCGAGCACCTATAAAGGCCGGAACGGCACACGAGGGGGTGGGTGACCAACATCACGCCCGGTCGCCTTTGTCTCCCTCGTGGCGATGTTTGCACATCGCACCAGGTACTAATTTGAGGCTGAGTCGACCTAAAGGAGGCCCAAGACCGGTTCAGTTAATCGTCACTGGTGTTGGCCGTGAGCGGGAATCGAACCCGGGTCGCCAGGTTCATAGCGCAGCCTCCTTAACCGCTACACGATCGCTCCCCACAATACTCACACACACTCACACACACAGACACTCGCAACTCACGGTGTGTGCGCGTGCGTTCGTGTGAATTATCCGCATCGATTGGCGAGGATTACCTGCACTGCGAATCGGGGTGTGCACCCACCGTGCCGCCCAGCGTGCGCACGCCCCGCGTGTGTGTGGACCGCCGCTCGGGCTGCGATGGCGTCCGCTACAGCCTCGTGTAATTGCTCGCAGAGCTCACTGAGCTGTTTGGCCACAGGAGACCCTCCTGCGGCCGTGGGGCTGATGGTTCGGTGAGGGCGCAGGGGGCGCGGTAGGGGGGGGAGGGGTCACACCACAGTTAATACGGCAGCCGTGCAATAAAGAGAGTGGGCAATAGCCGGGGCCCGGTCCCGCGCGTGCACGGGACGCGCGGCGAGTCTCGTATATTTCCCCGAGGATTCGTAATCACAAGAATTAATCTTTTTTGCGTTCGAGCACAAAATAAGATCCTCCTCTCTGCCGCGGTTGAGCAGGTGAGGGGTAGCGAGCGTTCCGAAGGGGATACCCCCCTTGGATACCCCCTCCGCCCGAATACCCACCGACCTTCCAGGTCGCACACCAGTACCTTCGCCGCTCTTTAATTACGAATGCTCCGCGTTGGCTTCCCGCGCGAACAAGGTGGACGACCCCACTTTCATTTGCCTTGAGCCTGCCCAGCTCCCCCCCCCCCCGGGTGACGTCCCACGCTTCGGCAATTACGGTCGCACCTCTTTGGCAATGATGAGGTGTGTGCTTAAGACTCCACGCACGCACGCACACACACACACACAAAAACTTCCACCCACGTTGAACGACGGAAGCTTCCGGCGCGCTCGGGGAAGCAAATTCGCGCATTAATTTGCACGAGTATTCCTGGAGAGGGGAATGCTCGTTTGAATTGTTGAACCTCACACTGGTCTTGTTTGGAAGTTGTCAGATTAAATATTGAGAGGCTCGCCGAGACCACCGCGTGTGAGCGAGCGAGAGCCAGCCAGCGGTTCTGCGCCGGGCTCCTGCCTAGCTGATGGGTAGCAGCACGATGGAGGAGGGAGGGAGAAGAAGCGACAGCATCCCAAGGGCAACTCTCCTTGAAGTCCGTGTCCTGAGGACACCCACGCTGGATATTTTTGAGCGGAGATCGGCAATTACTGTGTGCATCCCAAGCGGCAGTGGACGAGCAACGCGTTGGAAGTGGAGGACGGGTTGAGCTCCCCCGTGCTACCAAGCCTCTGCCGGCCCCCCCGGTCTGGCCACCCACGTGCGCCACATCTCTCGCCGCGCCCGCAGTTTTACTGCAAATTAAAACAGAACGCATCGAAAGCACTAAAGCTCACACGACACGTCGCGTTACTAATGGCTCTCCGCGTTAACGGGTAGGGTAATGCGCTGCCCACTCATTTCGGCGTGAGGCTTAATTAGGATTTTTAAGGATTTGCTGGACACGCCTGAGGCTGAGAGAAGTGAATTAAGAGACGGACCGTGGCCGAGCAAACGTGAGAGGTTCCACAGACGTTGTACCGGGCAAAGTTGGCGGTGTCTCCTCGTTTCACGTGGCTGGGAGTTGCCCAGCTGCATAGGCACCTTCACGTCCCTTAGTTTGGCGAGACGGCGGATGGCCTCGGCGAATTCGTCTGAAACGTCGCCAACGAATGACGGAGGAAAGCTTCTTCACAATTCTGGCAGATCGCCCGATGGAGCTGGTTATAATCACCAGCGAGACGTCGTACTCGAACTGTGTATGCGTTGTGGGTTTACTCTTCAACACACCGGTGTGCTGAAGAAGTAACTAATCGGCACGTTTTGTTTACGTGGCAAACCTTACAAATTGTCCGTGTCGGGTGGTGGTGGGTTGACGGCACTTCTATATTTACGCGATCTAGCCCCCCCCCCAAAAAGCACATCTATTATGGATATTGCTCGCGAAAGCCGACCACGTGTTCATCCGACGATAGAGGCAGCGAGCAGTCGCGTCACGAGGCGATCCATGGTTCTGAGTTGGGCGGCCACAGTCTCACCGAGAACGATGTTTTATTATTATTATTTTTACACACTTTTTATTAACTCAATCTTGTGTATCCTCAAATCTTGTAACTCAATTTTAACCCACTTCCCAATGTGGTATCGACTGCAAACTTGGTATACTTATGTCATACTGATGACAATACTATATTCTAACATTAAAAATAAAAAATATATATATTTTAAACATGATTTTTTTTACATGTTATGTTTCGGCTTGGGTCTTATTGTCCACGCTCAACTGACGTTGGCTGTAATTGGCCATCGTCCCCTTACGTTATGGCAAGCTTCGGGCCCACTTCCTGGAGTCGTGGAGTTTCTTCCATTACTAGTACGGTACATTTCATTAAAGTGTGTTTTAAAAAAGGTTTTTTTTTAATATTACTTTTTTTCCCATTGAGTCCGTGGCAAGTCCCTTCCAGGGGTGGAGACTCAGGGCAGCGATGCACGGTGGCACAGACAACGGCTCACCACAACAACACGTTCATAGCAGCAGCTCGCCAAAACACAACTAATTAAATCGAAGCTCACCAAAATATAACGTACAGAACAACTAGGATTGCCTCAATGTAACTTTTCACGATACGATATTCACTTCCATGATATGACGATTTCCGCGATATCAATTTCCCGTACCTTAATGATTGTATTTGTCATTGCTTTTTTGGAGATGTTTTCTTGCTATACCTCAGTGGTGTATCACTCAACATACATTTCCTCTAAGTCTAAACTAAATAAAACTTTTTATTTTACCAGGTAAGGCTCACTGAGCTACTTAGCTCTTTTTCAGATGCAACTTGGCCACGAATGAAAGCTCAACGAAGTGGCTTATCACGTGGACATTTATAGCAGCCAAATGCTCTAAAGGCATGTTTCTAAACGTGGAGGGTGAAAAGCAGAGGACCGGAGAAAAATCGACGCGACTACGGCTGAGACAGAGAGAGAGAGAGACAGATGCGCAAACTCCAAATATACAGCAGCAAGCGTCAGGGTCGGGATCGCACCCACGCCCTCCTGCATACCAGGCGAGGTAGTTAACATCTCTTAGCCACCGCGGCGTCTATAACCATCGCAGCCTTACAATCTTTGATGCTTATCATGCACGTGCTATGAGTCACAAACTAAATTGTTAAGCAGTGTATATATGTGTGTTGTGGTATCGCCACATTATAGACACCAGAACAACAACATACCAAAACACAATATAGACGATAACACCACACCATGATACAACACGCGAGAGAGACACACTACACCATGACACAGCAGACACACCATTACATCACGGCACAACGTACGAGAACCATTACACAGACTTTGCCTGTAGGGTGAGGGTGAAGTTGCAAGTTGTATGTATGCGTGTGGGACTTCTTTTGCCTGACCAACCGTGCCTGACCAACCGTGCCTGACCAACCGTGCCTGACCAACCGTGCCTGACCAACCGTGCCTGACCAACCGTGCCTGACCAACCGTGCCTGACCAACCGTGCCTGACCAACCGTGCCTGACCAACCGTGCCTGACCAACCGTGCCTGACCAACCGTGCCTGACCAACCGTGCCTGACCAACCGTGCCTGACCAACCGTGCTAATCTGAGGTGCGGGGGTGGACAACAAACTAAACACACAAAAAAAAACACATAGAGAAGTGAGTTTTCAATCGATATTTAAAAGTGCATAGCTCCAGTGGCTTCTTAATATAGGAAGGAAAAGAGATCCAGACGGTGACAAGTCTTTGTTCGACTCTTAGCCAAAAACCGCTGCTGCGAGGATGACCCAGAGTTCTCGTGATGATTGTTTAGGATTTTGTTTAGCCAGCTGAGAACACTCGAGGCAGGGGGCAGAATCTCATCTGCAAGAGTGTCCTGGGTCAACCAAGAGGACAAAAAAAACGAATAACTTCAAGAACGAGCGCACGAATGAAACGAGCGAGATAGGGAATAGAAATCGGCGCAAAAACAACTAAACAGAACCCACCGGACAAATCGACCGCACAGAGGCGCTGTTGTTCCCGTCACGTAAACCACCCCTCACCTTGA
The DNA here is from genome assembly GCF_048934315.1 of Petromyzon marinus. Lineage (NCBI taxonomy): Eukaryota > Metazoa > Chordata > Hyperoartia > Petromyzontiformes > Petromyzontidae > Petromyzon > Petromyzon marinus. The sequence goes on along the minus strand of NC_133700.1, from coordinate 1,854,021 downwards.
CTCGATATTGGGGGGGGGGGGGGGGGGGGCTGGGGCGAGCGCTGAGGCCTCCACCCGTAACCTCCCGTGTCCGCGCCGGCCTCGGTGGGAATTCACGCGCACCTTTGTGGAGTGCGCATTCTGAGCCTTGTTACCGAAGTCTTTTCCTGATGGCTTCCTCAATCCGTTAGCAGCCCAATAAACCGCCAGCCCCCGAGGGCCCCGGGTAAATCTTTTATGTGCACCCTCGCAATGCGTATATATATTTTTGGGATGACTACATTTTAAAAATTTAATGTCACGTGCTTTAAGACATTGCAGAACAAGCTTAAATAATATTGTATGGCCTCCAAAAAGAAAAGAAAAACTGTAAAAACCATTTCATGGCGAATTCGCCCACCGTGCCGAACGGACAATAGAGCCACGCTAAGGGCAAAAACACATCACGCATGGAGCATTCCTGCTTACATTGTGCAAAGATTTGCGTATTCCAATTATCCACGAGGAAGCCGACCAGAAAAAGCAATGTGGCCAGGTGTTATTAAATGGCTCACGCTGCTCACGGGGGCGATGTTTAGATGTTAGCTGGGACCGTGCATGGATTTTAATTACAGAGCTAAAGCATTACCACCCCCAGCAGTAATTTCCAACCTCGTACAGCCATGACACAGCCTCCTGGTTCGCCTCTCACGGGATAAAGTATGGCAACTCGTGTCTACAGCCTGCAGCTTCTATAGCCTGGAGCTCTCGCAGCCTGGAGCTCTTAAGGCCTGGAGCTCTCGCAGCCTGGAGCTCTTAAGGCCTGGAGCTCTCGCAGCCTGGAGCTCTTAAGGCCTGGAGCTCTCACAGCCTGGAGCTCTTAAGGCCTGGAGCTCTCACATATAAAAAGATGCCACAATGTAATTGCGGTCACCAATCTCAAGTAATGGACAGCGGAGTAACACCACTGCACTTGCGTTTATGGGTCTCTTTGCGAGGCTATGGGTTTCTATAAAAGTCCGCGGGTCTATATCGGTCTCTGAACCTCCACGTGTATCGCCTTTATTCTAAACCATATGGACGACACCACTGCCCACTTAATCATTCGCCGGCGGCCTTTCAAAACATTCACCAAGTGTGTCCATGTGAGTCTGCGCGTGTTTACGTACGTCTATGGGAGTCAATGCAAGCCTCTTCACTGGGCGACTCGTGAAGCCGTCCACCGACTCACTTCACCAGCCTCGTCATGAACAACCAAACAAACGCTGCTGATCGTCTACCCGCCATGCGAGAGAAGAGGAAGTGTGCGACTCAAAAGGCGAGGAGGGCCCACAGTGGCCTCCACGCAGGCCCGGACTGGCCTGAAGCAAATGCCCGGTGGGGCCGATCCATTTCTAGGGCCGGTGGGCCGGTCCGTGTGGGGGGAAATTGCAAATGTGATCAGGGTAAAAAAAATTTTTAATTAAAATATTTTATTACCTATAACGTGTACGCTCCATTGCTTATTTACGCTCTCAGTTGGCATTAAGTCTCCATAGATTCGGCAGCACCCAAAGATTTTTCCTCACCGGCCCCCCCATTTGTGTTTTTGGACCCAGGACCAAATGGACCAATGAGGATCGCACGGGAAAAAAAAATCACTCCAATACGTCGCCACATCGCAAATCTAGCCACTGGTTACACAGTTGTGGCACAACCAATTAAAAACAAAATACAATAAATAAAAAATTACCCATAGCCCGAATTTGGGCCCGTGTGTTTACAAATTCCTGGGTCCATTTTTAGTCCCATTCCGTCACAGTGGCCTCCACGTGGACCACGCGTGTGGCCATACGTGCTTGACTCGCACGAGCGCCGCGGCTCTGGGCTCCGAGCCACTGAACCTGAGAGCCAACCAAAGGCCCTGCTGGGGCTGCCGCTGCTGTGACCATTGCCAAAATACCAAACGGATTTTCCAGATTGCACCGGCGATAGAGAGAGAGAGAAAGGCAATCATGTCGTCACATAATGGTAATGGGATATTACGGGCACTGTTAATCCGGCCCGGGTCACTGCCGCCCTTTGTGAGCCGCGCGCACAAAAGAGAGGAGCACGGGGAGGTTTTAAATCTCTGATGGGGGGGGGGGGGGGGGGGTTAAGGAGGGGTAATTAAGTACAGAAGAGGTCAGAGCCAGAATCAAATAGAGAAGTTTCAAATTAGAAACCATCGTTGCTGCCGTGATTTATTTACGATTTTAGCGCAGTCGCTCTGCCTAACGACTGCGACAACTTTAAATACAGTGCACACACACGCGAATATGTGAAATGCTTAACGTATTTAAATTATGTTTTCTAGAAACGCTCGTGACTCATTTGGAAGATGTTTCAGGGCCAGTGACTCCCACGTCATTTTCAAATTCCCAGGAACACATTCCACGGTGATGCAGCCCAGACCCCCACCACGCGCGACATTACGGCCGGATAATTGGGGGTGCTATAGTTGGGCTCTCTTGTTCCTGTGCCCCGGTGATGGATGTGGAAGGTTGATTTACGCACAGACGCCTACCTAGGATACTGGTGCCGGGGCAGAGGCAATGCATGCGTTCAAAGACAAAGATCCCCCATATAGCCTGTAAGAGACTGTTGTGGCAAGTGTTGTTCGCGAGCACCGATGAAGGCCTATTTCTCCCCAGTGGCGATGTTTACACACCGCACCAGGTAGCCGTTTGAGGCTGAGTCGCCCTAGGGGAGTCCCAGGACTGGTTTCAAATATTCAGATAGAGTCGCCCACACGCGCACGCACCGCGCCTGTCCCCACGTCCCTCTCCCGCCACCCCGTGTTAAACCCGGGCTGCTGGAAATCCACTGCTGCCCTGCGTGTCACCGCTCACTCGGTTTGCCCGGTGCACGGGGGGCGCTTGCTCTCCTTCGTTGCCGCAGTGAGGGGCGCTTGCGGGCGTCAACGCCGCCGCGAGAAGAATCCCAGGCGGCGGTCGCCTCGTCTCGAAGGCGGTGAGGCCGACGTGACGTTAGCGCAGCGTCTCGCTCGTGCAGAGCAAAAATAGCCACCCCCCGCCCCCCCACCACCCCCCCGCCCCCCCACCACCACCCCCCCCGCCCCCCCACCACCACCCCCCCCGCCATCCCCCCACCACCCCCCCCCCCACCACCCCCACCCCCCCGCGCTCAATCGCCGCTGCGAGGCACCGCGCGTCCTCCCAGAGCGAGTGCTCTGGTCTCACATCTCCCGAGCGTTAGCACTTTTGTATCTAATGTCATATTTTTTTATTTTTTTATTTACAACCCCCCCCCCCGCTTGATAAATTATTCGCTGCAGCATTTGTTTTGGGCGCCGCGCTGTGGCACGTGCAGGGCGTCTGGAATTATGGACGGCCCAAGGGAGAGGCAACATCGGCGGCGGTGGAGGAGGAGGTAGAGGAGGAGGTGGAGGAGGTGGTGATGGTGGAGTAGGTGGAGGAGGAGGTGGAGGAGGTGGAGGAGGTGGAGGAGGAAAAGGTGGTGGAGGAGGTGGAGGAGGAGGTGGAGGAGGAGGTGGAGGTGGTGGAAAAGGTGGAGGAGGTGGAGGAGGTGGAGGAGGTGGTGGTAGAGGAGGTGGAGGAGGTAGAGGAGGAGGTGGAGGAGGTGGAGGAGGAAAAGGTGGTGGAGGAGGTGGAAGTGGAGGAGGAGGTTGTGGAGGAGGTGGAGGAGGTGGAGGAGGTGGAGGAGGTAGAGGAGGAGGTGGAGGAGGTAGAGGAGGAGGAGGTGGAGGAGGAGGTGGAGGAGGAGGTGGAGGTGGAGGAGGTGTAGGAAGTGTAGGAGGAGGAATAGGCCGCGCGCGGCTCGTAACGTCTTACGGGAATGGGTGGGATCCATCAATGAAAGTCAATCACTGTTCTTATGATAACACCACAGCGGAGTGCATTCGTGAGATCAATTTCTCCTTTGAAAGAGGGACACACGAGATGCGTCTGCGTGTCCATTCACGAGCCAGCACGTCGCTTGTTTTGTGATCGTATTTGCCCGTCTGTGATTCGCGAGCGACGTAACTGCATCTTCAATATCTGCCTCACAGCGGACCGGGCAATCGACGGTCAATGTCCTCCGATCATCACCAAGGCCGCGGTGGGTTGGGCACCACAGAAGCTGGCCCAAGTTGCTTGGAGAGGCGCATTTAAGGTCGCGGGATGCACCACGCGGCTGCCCCGGCACGGCCTCTGATAGCACACACGCTGGGCTTCCAAGTCACTTTTGTTTGCCCTGAATAATCACTACAATGCGAAACGGTCAGGACTGGTAAATAACGTATAAATATCTCTCCTTCGCACAGACGTGCGCTCCTCGTGATCAACATCAACGCGGATCACATCGGTTGTGTTTCTTTGTGGTTTTTTTGTGTTTTTATGGAAACGGATTGAGGTTGCGGTAAATTGCGAACGCAGGATAACTGTCACAGTGCGGAGTTTGACTTCTCTATGTCGGGGTGGGGCTTCGCTTTGTCCCTCACATTAGGAATCGCGAGTGAATACAATTAATTATTACTTTCAAATCTATCATTCTAATTTTGTCTATATTGTAAACTACAGAAATGTTTGTATAAATGTGTCCAGTTTGGGGGGGGCGGGGCGTTGTCCCGCCGTGCCCCCCCCAACCTCCGCTCATGATAAATAAATATAAATATTTACATGTAATGTGTTCATGGTTGCTGGGAACAGGGCCCAAAGGCTCAAACGGTGGAGCAGCTGGAAACGTACAGCGGGTGCAGTAGATACGAGTTAGCACGGAACGTGAGATGAGCACGGTAACATTATAAACAAGAGTTGGGGAGTGCATGGGAGAGGGACAATGGGCAGGCAGGGGGCAAGAAAGACAATGGGGGGGGGGGAGAGGGGGAAGAGAATGGGGGGGGGGTGGGAGAGAGACAATGGGGGTGGGCGAAGAGATAATGGGGAGGTGGGGGGAAAGACAATGGAGTGGGGGGAGAGGGGGTGGGGGGGGGGGAGACAATGGGGGTGGGGGACAAACAATGGAGGAGTCGATGGGGGGAGGAGAGACACTGGGGGGGGGGGTGAAGGAGAGACAATGGGGGTGGGGGGAGAGACAATGGGGTGGGGGGGAGAGACAATGGGGGTGGGGTGGGGGAGTCGATGGGGGGGGGGAGAGACAATGGGGGGGGGATAGACAATGGGAGGGGAGAGACAATGGGGGGGGGAGAGACAATGGGAGGGGGGAGAGACAATGGGGGGGAGAGACAATGGGGGGGATAGACAATGGGGGGGGGGGATAGACAATGGGAGGGGGGTGGGGGATAGGCAATGGGGTGGGGGAAAGAAAATGGGGGGGTGGGGAGAGAGACAATGGGGGGGGGGATACACAATGGGGGGGGGGTGGGGGAGAGACAATGGGGGGGGAGAGACAATGGGGGGGGGGGGAGAGAGACAATGGGGGGAGAGAGACAATGGTGGGGGGGGGAGAGAGACAATGGGGGGGGGAGAGACAATGGGGGTGGGGGGAGAGAGACAATGGGGGGGGGGTGGGGAGAGAGACAATGGGGTGGGGGGAGAGACAATGGGGTGGGGGGGAGAGAGACAATGGGGGGGGAGAGACAATGGTGGGGGGGGGGGAGAGAGACAATGGGGGGGGGAGAGACAATGGGGGTGGGGGTAGAGAGACAATGGGGGGAGTGGGGAGAGAGACAATGGGGGGGGGTGGGGAGAGAGACAATGGGGTGGGGGGAGAGAGACAATGGGGTGGAGGGAGAGAGACAATGGGGTGGGGGGAGAGAGACAATGGGAGGGAATTCTACAGTAGAGCAGTGTGCAATTGGGGTGGTTGAATAGGGCCCAGATGAGAGCTGTGACGCGTCGCCATCCATCGCCATCCAATCACAGGGGGAGCCTCTCGCCAGAATGCGACTTTGAGAAAATCGCTCATCGATCTTTCATTCTGACGAAGGAAATCGCAGCTAATCCACCTTCATCAACGGAGTCGCCCTTTGTGCAACATCCTTGGATGGCAGCTGCCCCTTTCCTCCGTATCCTCCATTCGGGATGGGGTGGGGTTCAGGCAGGATTTGTGATTCTGCGGCAAGATTTACATGTGAGAGATTAAAAAAATATATATAAAAAATAATCCGCGCCCTGGCAATTTGTCAAACATTTTATTGGCGTTGGAGACGTTTTACTCTTCATTCGCCCAAAAGATCTGGTTGACGGGGGGAAGCATCCACCAGCGGGTGAATATGACCGTGGGCCACTTTCGAGGACCTGCTCCACGCGTTGAGAAGGGCGAGCAACTCTGTTGCATCTACAGCGACATAATCAGTGCGGCTGTTGCGAGGTAACCCTTACGTTTATTTCAATAATAACATAATTTTTTTTCTTGTCGAGTTACAGCCCTGTGATCCTGTGATCGTGTTAATTATTCTTTTCCCTAATTTTCTTGCCTAATTGCACAATTGAAAAAGCGACAGCTTGTTTCGCTGCACTAATCGCACCGCACGCAACACGTGCTGTCATCATCGCTAATTACCCGAGTGGGGGGGGGGGGGGCAGTACTTGGCCAGGAGCCGATGCGTCAGGCCCCACCGCCCAGGGACGGGAGTCGAACTGAACCGCGAAGCCTCCCGAGGCTTGTGGTGAGGGGGATCGACCGCCGCAGCTACCCTCATCGCCTCATCTCCTACGCCAACCGACGGAAGATGAAGATCCCCCGTATAGCCTTTAAATAGACCTTTCGGGGCAAGTGCTATTAGCGAGCAGCACCTATGGAGCCCGGCGTGGCACGCGAGAGGGAGTGGGTGGGCCAGCACCAAGCCCGACCGCCTTTGTCTCCCCAGTGGCGATGTTTACTGCTCACCGCACCAGGTACTCATTTGAGGCTGCGTCGGCACCCCTTACCCCCGATCTTTCCCACACATCGCATCACTCTCAGAATCAGTATTTATACTGCGGGAGGAATCCGATGAGCTATAAAGCTCTTGTTCACAGATGTCCAGTCGGGACGGTTAAGAACGTTACACTTCACAATAAAGGTTTTTTTGGGTTAGATCGCGTAAGTAGGAATGTGTCGTTACGCTCCACCACCCGACACAGCCAATTAGTAAGGGATTTGTCACGTAAGCAAAACGCCAATTAGTTACTACTTCAGCCCACCGGTGTGTTGGAGGGTAAAGCCACAACATTTACAATTTGAGTCGTACGTCATTTCGCTGGTAATTACATCCAGCATCATCGGGTGGTGGAGGGTTAGGGGCCGTCCATAAATGACGTTACGCGATCTTGGACGATTTTTTACCCGCCCCCCTCGTCACACGGCGTAAAAAAAAAGTCAGACCCCCCCCTCAAATATGACGTCACAAAGCTCTGCCCCCCCCCCAAAAAAATATATAAAACATGCTTCAAATCGCTTTAAATTATTGCCATTGTAGTGCGTATTTAATGTGGCGCTGCACTCTGATGTTTATTATGAATAATATTGGTCGCGAAATCCTGCTACGTGTTAAACTGAAGAACGTTACAATGGTGCAGTTTCACAGATCCACTGTCTTCAACCACTACGCTGCTGCAAACACTATGCATATATAATTACCAGAGCATGTTTTTTGCATGTTTTGCCACAAGTAAGTGTGCTTAATGCAGACTTACTTGTGATGCCTTGCAATAAGTGTGTATATTTGGTGTTTGAACATCTTCACACCTGTTTTAATTGCCAACAGAGGGAAAACTATATTATTATTATTATTTTTTCATCGTTTTGATACTGGCACAAAAAAAGTGCCCACAGATGCCGCGGCTGCAGCTCACAACGCCGCTCCTCCCTCCACACCGCTCAACTCTGGAGCAGCGCAAAACTCTCGCAATGCCCTCGCTCAATTCAAGACACGTGGTGGGTCACTCTCAGCTCTTGCAACGTCGACAGCGCCGAGCAATGGGGGCTTGGCCACTTGATCGCTCCGGTCTCAGGTGCAGGCCGACCGCGACGATGATCAGTGACGATGCTCAACAATTTGAACGCGAACAGATGTTGCCGAAACGCGTTAGGCGATCGCCATCGCTTGCAAATTTCATTCATCGCGCGCGCTACACCGTGTTCACTGCGCACACAACCCACGAGTGTAGCCCCCCACCCACCCATCCCCCCACACCCCCTACACCCACCCTCACCGAAATGCCTTGCCGTGAGAAAATCGGGAGACGGAAACAAAGAGGAGACCCAGCTGCTCGTGCTGCCTGCAGATGGGCCCGGGCCAGCGGTGGCGACGTAGAAGCGCCCTCTTCGAGCTGCGGAAGCCAAAGCTCGCCGCTCCTCTTTGGTAGAGGCATCGTGGCACGGAGATGGGAGCCGCTTCCGACACGTGGCGGCGTGGCGCGCCGTCTCAAACTCACACATTGTGTCCGATGCTATAATAATAATGATATATATATAAAGAACAAAACGAAAAACGACCCAGAAGCGTTCAGCAGTACCGGCTCCTGCGCACTTGGAGCAGTTGTTGTTAAGAGCTTCAGATGTTCGAATGAAGGAGTCACCTGAGCAACGGGAAGGGTTCCACTCGCCGAGACGCAGCGCCCCAAGCCGGGTACGCAGCTGAGATGAAATCGTCAGACTTGGTCTCCCAGGACCAATTGTGCGCGAGCCGCTCTCTCCACATTCGCTCCTCACCCCTGTGCTCTCTCGACTCTCTCCCTCCCCTCCGTCTCTCTCTTCCCTCAATCAATCATCTCCCTTCCATCGCTCCCTCCCCTCCATCGCCCCCTCCCCCTCCATCGCCCCCTCCCCTCAATCTCTCGCTGCTCTTCATGTCTAACTCCTCAGCCCCCCCCCCATTTCCCCCTCTCCTCACTGCCTCATGCCCTGAACCTTAAACCGCATGGTGCGTGAGTGGACACCGGGTGAAGACCCCGCGATTTATCCAGAGCAACCGAGTGAGGGCTGATTGGTTCTGTCGCCCTCTGCTCCGAGGAGGAGATGCAAGATCGCGCGAGAGTGTGAGTCCACGCAGTGCCGGATAAAGCTAGTGCGGGGCCTGTAGCATATGCTGTTATAAAGGGGCCCTAAATATAAACTAACACGTTTAACTTGCATACTAAATGTATTGCATTTTTTGTTCATTTGCTATACAGTCAGATAATACGACAAATCGCTAACCTTAAACACGCAGTCGTTCATAAACGTTGAAGGCGGTACAGTACTATAGTAATAGAGCAAGTGCAGAATCACTGAACCGGAATTGATAGCTTGAAAGCATTTAGCGCGGGGCTCTTGAAAGTGCGGGGCCCGTAGCTACTACATATGCAGTAGCTACTACATCTGTAGATACTTTTGCTACTGGGATAATCCTGCACTGGGTTCACGTAACGAGCGGTGGCTCCAAGTTCCACTGCCTGAGCCTCTCAACGCGTGGTGATGAGAACGTGTGGTGGTGGTGATGTCCCTGTGCTGTCTGTTTGAAAAAGCGCGAACGAAAAAGCCATCGCATTCCAGTTACTCATTGGCTCTAGGTTTCTATGACCGTCGTATGTATGTGTATGTATGTTGAACTTCTTTCACACCCTAAGTAGCCAACCGTGCTAATCGGAGGTGCGAACTCTATGGGTATCTGTTGAGTCTATGATCTCAATGTGAGTCTATGGGTCTCTGCGTGAGTGTATGAGTACCTGTGGGAGGCTATGGGTCTCTGTGTGAGGCTATGGGTCTCTGTGTGAATGTATGTCTCTTTGTGAGTCTATGAGTCTCTTTGTGAGTCTATGGGTGTCTGTGTGAGTCTATGGGTCTTTTGTGAGGCTATGCGTCTCTGTGTGAGGCTATGGGTGTTTACGCGACATAGCGTTGATGTTCTTGGTTCTTTCGGTAAAGTCACGTAGAAGGGAAACAATAAAATAAGAAAAATATAAAACAATAAAACGAGTATTATTTTATTGTTTCCCTTCTACGTGACTTTACCGAAAGAACCAAAAATATGAATCCCTGCAGTCACGAAAGCTTTAAATCAAAACATAGCGTTGATGATGAAGCCACTGCCAAGACATCTCAAATTTCTCATTTTTTTATTTGATTAAAATAGTTTATCTAGAAATCGCTCGATATGCAACATCCCGTTCGCGTCCAGTGTCAAACTGAACAATTGTTTTTATATATTGTATATATTTTACCAGGTAAGGACCACTGACCTGTATCGCTCTTCTTCAGAAGCGGCCTGGCCACAAACGATCGCTCGACGAAGAGGCTGATCACGTGGTAATCTATAGCAGTCAAATACTCTAAATTGCGTGTTGATTCTAAACGTGAAAGGAAAGCCTTGGGGACCTGGAGGAAAAATCCACGCGATCACGGTGAAAGAGAGACACGCAAACTCCAAATATACAGTAGGGTCGTCAGGGTCGAGATCACACCAACGACCTCCTGCATACCAGGCGAGGAAGTTAACATCTGGCCAAGGTAGCGGCCCTGTGACACACAAAGATCAAAGACAAAGATCCCCCGGGTAGCCTTAGCAGACTGTAGGGGCAAGTGCTGTTAGCGAGCACCTATAAATGCCGGAATGGTACACGAGGGGGTGGGTAGCTAGCACCACGCCGGACCGCCTTTGTATCCCCAGTGGCGATGTTTACACACCGCACCAGGTACTCATTTGAGGCTGAGTCGACGTAGGGGATGCCCAGGACCGGTTCAGATAAATTATCGTCACCGGTGTTGGCCGAACTCGTGTTGCCGGGTTCGTAGCGCAGCGCGCTAACCGCTACACCACCGCTCCCCACACACACACACGCGCGCACAGCAGACACGTAAGGACACACGCACCTACACACATCATCATCTGAGACTGGAAAACCTGGGGCGGACTCCATAGCCTCCCTCAGACTGGAGCCCCGAGTAATGCGAGTGACCACGTGGGGAGCGGTTACCGGAATTCCTGGGTCAAGAGTTGACGTGGTGGGTTCCTGCCACTCCGACTCCCACTTTACATCGAGCAGAACAGGAACAGCAGCAGCAGCTGCAGCAGCAGCAGCAGCAGCATCTGGGATGTTCTAATGACTGCGTTGCCTCAAATTGCCTAAACCTGGAGGCAGACATCGCCACCCACGGCCGTCAGTGTGTGTGTGTCAAGGTGCTCGTGGGGAGCGGTAGTGTAGCGGTCAGCGCGCTGTGCTACGGACCCGAGTGACGATTATATCTGAACCGGTCCTAGGCCTCCCCTAAGTCGACTCAGCCTCAAATGTCATCACCACTGGGGAGACAAAGGCGGCCGGGCATGGTTTTGGCCACCTACACCCTCATAGGTCAGTTTAACACGTAGGCTTTCGCGACCAATATTATTCATAATAAAGGTTTTTGGGTTAGATCGCGTTTATTTATAAATGTGTCATAACCCTCCACCACCCGACACGGCCAATCAGCAAAGAAAAGTGTCACGTTGACAAAAGACAAATAATTCACTACTTCAGCCCACCGGTGTGTTGAAGAGTTAATCCACATTTACAGTTTGAGTACGACGTTTCGCTGGTAAATACTTCCAGCATCATCGGGCAATTCGCCTCTTGCTTCAGATCGGTGTAGATCGGTGCAGATCGGTGTAGATCGGGGTAGATCGGTGTAGATCAGGGTAGATCGGGGTAGATCGGTGTAGATCGGTGTAGATCAAGGTAGATCGGTGTAGATCGGTGTAGATCGGTGTAGATCGGTGTAGATCGGTGTAGATCGAGGTAGATCGGGGTAGATCGGTGTAGATCGAGGTAGATCGGGGTAGATCAGGGTAGATCGGGGTAGATCGGTGTAGATCGGGGTAGATCGGGGTAGATCGGGGTAGATCGGTGTAGATCAGGGTAGATCGGTGTAGATCGGGGTAGATCGGTGTAGATCGGTGTAGATCGGGGTAGATCTGTGTAGATCGGGGTAGATCGGTGTAGATCGGTGTAGATCGGTGTAGATCGGTGTAGATCGGGGTAGATCGGGGTAGATCGGGGTAGATCGGGGTAGATCGGTGTAGATCGGGGTAGATCGGGGTAGATGGATGTAGATCGGTGTACATCGGGGTAGATCGGTGTAGATCGGTGCAGATCAGGGTAGATCGGTGTAGATCGGGGTAGATCGGGGTAGATCGGTGTAGATCGGTGTAGATCGGTGTAGATCGGGGTAGATCAGGGTAGATCGGTGTAGATCGGTGTAGATCGGTGTAGATCGGTGTAGATCGGTGTAGATCGGGGTAGATCGGGGTAGATCAGGGTAGATCGGTGTAGATCGGTGTAGATCGGGGTAGATCGGTGTAGATCGGTGTAGATCGGGGTAGATCGGTGTAGATCGGTGTAGATCGGTGTAGATCGGGGTAGATCGGTGTAGATCAGGGTAGATCGGTGTAGATCGGGGTAGATCGGTGTAGATCGGTGTAGATCGGTGTAGATCGGGGTAGATCGGTGTAGATCGGTGTAGATCGGTGTAGATCGGTGTAGATCGGGGTAGATTGGTGTAGATCAGGGTAGATCGGTGTAGATCGGTGTAGATCGAGGTAGATTGGGGTAGATCGGTGTAGATCGAGGTAGATCGGGGTAGATTGGTGTAGATCGGGGTAGATCAGTGTAGATCGGTGTAGATCGGGGTAGATCGGTGTAGATCGGTGTAGATCGGGGTAGATCGGTGTAGATCGGGGTAGATCAGTGTAGATCGGTGTAGATCAGGGTAGATCGGGGTAGATCGGGGTAGATCGGTGTAGATCGGGGTAGATCGGGGTAGATGGATGTAGATCGGTGTAGATCGGGGTAGATCGGTGTAGATCGGTGCAGATCGGGGTAGATCGGTGTAGATCAGTGCAGATCGAAGTCGCTCTGGTAAGATTGGGCTGCCGGACGTTCTCCTTGGACAAGGGGAATGTTCATGTCCACTCCACACCTCTCGCGGCCTCGGACAACGGCCGTTGCCTCACCTGCTGCACAGTTCACGTGTTGACCTTCGCTGTTCTACTTTATTCCGAACTTAATTTCACTGCGTTTTTTCTCCGCTTATCGTTTTTAGTTCAGATTGCATTGCATTCTCCCCGTTTAGCTTCATGTTTCGCGTTTTTATCTTGCTTTACATTTGGAATATTTCTTTAGTTTGTCGATATTTCTTTAGTTTGTCGATCTGGTATAATCTCGTTGAATTCTTGCCCTCTGTTTCGCCTCAAACCGATAATAGTTTTTTGCCGTTTGATGCGTTCACATTATCCCTGGTCTTCCTTCAAATTGACGCTTCAGGTCTCAGAATGCAAGCGAGGGCAGTCTGCCTATACTTGTAGGTGTGGTCGCTAGTTACTCGCGATCTCAACCCCGTGGAGCACGCAGTGACACCACCACTGTGACGTTGCTAGCCACTCGCGGGCCCGCACACAGCGGCAAGATGTTAACTCCCGCGCCTGGTATGCAGGAGGTCGTGGCTTTGATCCCGACCCTGATATGTTTGCTGCTGTATATTTGGAGTCGCACGTGTCTCTCTTTCTCCCCGTTGTCGCATTCATTTTTTTTCTCCGGTTCCCTCCCCCTCCCCCACATTTAGAATCAACATTACGCTAAAAATTTCGACGTGATAAGCCACTTCGTTTGGCTATCATTTGCGATGGCCATGTCGCTTATAAAAAGAGCCATATAGCTCAGTGGGCCTTACATGGTGAAATAAATAATAGTTTTGAGTTGTATAGCTTTTTAAAAGCGTTGCCAAATAATGCTTCACACTCGTGGCTTTGTTTCGTCCGTGTCTGGAATGATGATGATGATGATGGCGATGATAATACCGCCGACGAAGATGGCGATGATGATGACCATGATGATGATGGCCATGATGACGATGAAAAAAAAGAGCGATATGTAACTTAGTGGGCCCTTACCTGATAAAACAAATTTAACACTACAGTTTAGTTTTAGTCATTCAGCGGTGGACCTTATCTGCTACAATAAATACATAATGTTGTGTCCGTCTCGCAGTGGAGGTGGTGAGAGTGGGCGCTTAAGAAAACAGCCGGCCTGGGTCCCTCCCGCGAAGGCGGCCGGTGGCATGGAGCCCCGGCCGGGGCCCACGCGTCGCCGACGCGCAGCGCCCTCTTTGAAAGCTCCGTGCAACATCCCAAGCACGAGCGCGTCGCCTCGCCCGGGGATACAACATTTTAAAACGGGCAAAATTAAAATATCGTGCGCCGCGCAAATGGAAATTCGCTGGGTGGGTTTATTTTTCTGTCACGCCACGCGCGGCTTTCGGGTGCACGCGAACATCATCCGCGCGGGGCGTCTCAAGACACGGAGCGAGCCGTGTAAGAAAGGAGGAGTTTATTTATTTATATATTTTTTGCCGGAATAGCTAAACCCCACCCCCCCGTGACCTTTACTCAGCAACACTAATTTCCCCCGGCGTGCTCTGCCTTCAAACCGGAGGGATCCGGGCGGAGGATCGCGATGGCTTGATAGCAACACGCGAGAAAACACCGCAACAGAAACAGGTGCGCCACATACACGGGGGGTGGGGGCGGAGAGGGGGCACGCGTCTTCTCAGCTGAAACCGCGAGCCTTTGTTCGTCGTTAACAAAAGTCATTTCCATTTTCCCGAGGCAGACAATGGTGCCATTAATAATTCAGGAGGCGCTCGAGAAGCAAAGCCCGCGAGTGTCCCCACCCCCTCCCAACACTTCGCTTGACGCGGCGCTAACCGTGCCCTGCACGGCACCACGCCGACGGGCACACTGCCGCACCCCGCTCTGGCCAACGGAAGAGCCTCCTCGATGAACTCCGCGGTGGGGACCTCTACCGCGGTGAGCTCTGCCGTGGGGCTCCTCCTCCTCGTCGTCCTCCTCCTCCCCACCCCCTCCTCCGCCTCTTCCCCCTCCTCATCCTCTTTCTCCGCCCCCTCCTCCTCCACCTCCTCCTCCACAACCACCACCACACAACGCCGCTCCACCGTGGGGGCTACCTCTGCGCAGCTCGGCGCCGTGCAGCGGGCTACGCTAATGACAGCATTGGAGGGAGGGGAGCTTTAATTGGAGCTCCGGTGAGAAGGCGCACGAGAGCTGGCCCAGGGCTGTGGCCGTGGTTTATGTTTCATAAAATGCGCTGAGCTCTTGAAATTATGGCCTTAGATGTGCCCCAGTGGGTGCTGTGTAATTATCACATTTGATGCACGAAACTGCTTAATTTATGATTTGATCCAAATCATTATTAACGTGCCCGTAACGCACCAACCCTTCGGTTTTCACTGAGGAGGAGGGCCACGTGCGATTTGCATCCCAGAATGGGTTTAAACCCTGGTCTGGGCATGAACGATGATCGTTTGGGGGTCGAATTTGGATTTTAATCCCGCGTATGAGTTTAAACCTCGGCAAAGATTTGACCCAGAGTTAGAATTATAACCCTAGTCTCGATGAATTTAAACACCGGTCTGGATTTAAATGCCGGTCTATATGTAAGCCCATATCTGGAATTTCAACCCAGGATTGGGCTTGAACCCTGACGCATTGCCAGAAATGTTGTGGGTCCTGTAATGAACGCTAATTGCATGAAACCGATTGCTATGGCTGGCCACGTGGGGTGCTGGTGTCGTGGTTATATTTAGTATTTCTACCCTCAAATTAGGCGCCCATCTGTAAACACCACCACTGAGTTAATTGCCGCGAGCGCGATGGTTCACCGTGCGCTGGGTAAAACAAACAAACGAGCACGGAGATAAATAAACGCCACGTTAGAGATAAATAAACGCCACGTTAGAGATACATGGCGGCACCATGTCTCCCGCTCGCGGCCACCAGAGCAGAGAGGTCACACGGGGTCACGTTTGGCGGTGCCTCTAATCCTACCCCCACCCCCCGTGAAAACGCATCTATGTTGAACTTATGTTGCACCGTACATAGCCAACCGTGCTAATCGGAGATGCGGCGGCGAGGGGTGGGACAACAAACCAAACACAAAAAGCGGTTATAAAGAAAGTCGTGTTCAATCTAGATGACGAAATAAAAGTGCACGGCTCCAGTGGCTTCCTAATATCGGAAGGAAGAGCGTTCCAGACGGGCACAGAAGCGCAAAACAGGCGGAACGCCTGCCCGGCGTCACGGGGAGCCGGACGACTTTGCAGTGACGTCGCTAGGCACTCGCGATCTCAACTCTTGGAGCACGGAGTGACACCACCGCTGTGACATCGCTAGCCACTAACCATCTCAACTCTTGGAGCAGGGAGTGACACCACCGCTGTGACGTCGCTAGGCACTCGCGATCTCAACTCTTGGAGCAGGGAGTGACACCACCGCCGTGACGTCGCTAGCCACTAACCATCTCAACTCTTGGAGCAGGGAGTGACACCACAGCTGTGATGTCGCTAGCCACTAACCATCTCAACTCTTGGAGCAGGGAGTGACACCACCACTGTGACGTCGCTAGCCACTAACCATCTCAACTCTTGGAGCAGGGAGTGACACCACCGCCGTGACGTCGCTAGCCACTAACCATCTCAACTCTTGGAGCAGGGAGTGACACCACCGCTGTGACGTCGCTAGCCACTAACCATCTCAACTCTTGGAGCAGGAAGTTACACCACCGCTGTGACGTCGCTAGCCACTAACCATCTCAACTCTTGGAGCAGGAAGTTACACCACCGCTGTGACGTTGCTAGCCACTAACCATCTCAACTTTCGGAGAATGGAGTGACACCACCGCTGCTCACTGCTTGTTTGCGCGTTCCTCCTGAAAGCCATCCCACTCACCGAACTCGAGAAAACGCGGAGGCAATTTCTGATCGACCCTCCACCATACGACAAAGGTAGAACGAGGCCAACTTGCCTGTAACTTTAAAGTAGTTTTCGTTTTTAAATCAATTAACGAAGGTTCATGCCACTGTCAGACAGCTTTGGGACACAGCCCGGGTCTGTCGCTGCAAAGACGTGAGCTAAACAAAACAAGAATCTACGCCCGAAGAGAGTCTGGTGTAAAATTGGTCTGCTTTGTTTACCGCATTTGTCTCAGGCTGACATTGATAATGATCAAGATTAGGGCTGCTTGTTTTGTTGTTTGAAGTCTCACGTTGCCGCCCTGCCCCCCCCCCCCCTCCTTCCTCCCGCGGTGCCGGTGTCGTCCACCACTTGCACGAGCTGAGCGATTCCGCGCTTGCGTGGGGCACGGTGGCCCGCTGAAGCGTTGCCCACGTGGCCAAAACGGTTGGGGGGGGGGGGCCCACTTCCCTCGCAGCGAGCGGACGTGGCGGGGAGGGAGGGTCCCGAAACCTCGCGCACCCTGCTCGGCCACAGACCCAGCCAAGTCAAAGCTGTCGCCCCGCAGTGGCCGCGCCGTGCCCTGGCCACAACAGCGACGCACGCCGAAGGCTAAATGAGAATCCCCCGTGTCCGTCTCCGGCCACAAGCGACACTCGGCCCACGGTATAATTTGCCAGGAGGTTGGAATGTTCATCTAATTGTTAATCTGGTAACAAATGAGTGCGGCGATCGATACCTTGTTATGCAGGTGAAGCATTTGAACATGATTGGTCTCGGGTAGAAACCCCTCGCTGAGATTGATCATCGGCGACCTTTAAAGGGCGCGCGGAGGAAGCCATAATGCGAGGCAATTACGGCACGGGGACCTGATAATGACAGCGCAACTCATGTTTAACCCAACTTTACCGCCCTCGCCGTTTGTTTGTTAATTACAACAAAAACAACAAACAAACAAACAACAACAACATGAACGCACAACGTGTGCCGGCCTCGTCGGTGGCGCTCCCCTGTAGTCGACCGCCCCCCCCCCCCCACACTGCCCCCCCACAACGATCGCGAGCACTCAGAGCTCGGCCAGAACGCACGGATTATTGGGGATTTTTTTTTGTTTGCAGCCTGCGAGTGGCGACGCGGAGCGAACCGATGTCCCTGCTGTGACGACTGCGCTCGGGAACTTTTTTTTATTGGAACAAATGCGAGCCCCCAGCACCCCCCCCCCCCGTCGGTCCCCAGTACGGGCGGCGCTCAGCAGGGGGGTCGTCCTTACACGGGGTCAGCGGTGAACGCCGAGCGCCTCCACCCACCTCCTCCGCCCATGGGAGAGGCACATTGCAGGACATTTCATTTTAAGCGGACGCCAATAAATAAACAAATGAGGCCTTCATCAGTAAGACGAGCCTAGAGCCGTAATGTCAGCCCCATCTAATGGCTTTCTCACCCCCTCTAGCCGCTGTCTGTCCGATGAGCAATACCACGGAGGCGCGTGCATCATTTATCTTGCGTTCACCTGTAACACAGCACTGGGTTTGTTTAATTACACGCGTGTGTTGGCAGTGCCCCACGATTGTCCTCCTTGCGCGAGGATTTAATTTACATCGCCACTGCAGCGGTCAACTCCAAACATCCTACATCTCGCGGGCCCCTCGCTTTACTGCCACCTCCTCAGCAGGTCCACCTCGTCACACACCCCCTCTCACTCCCCTCCTCGTCATATTCACTTGCCATGGATCCTCCTTCTCACCACCAGCTCGTGACCATGCCCCCCCCCCACCGCTCCACCACCTCGCACCGGCCTTCCGCCTCACCAGGTGAGCTCAGTCACTGCGTCTGGCAGCCAGAACCGCACTCAAAGGTCTCACTTCTCCTTTTTTAATCATATCTTCAGACAACAAAATTGATCTGACATTTTATAGAGTGGCTACACCCTGAATTGGAAGGAAAAACAATACCCTCCAGCGTCTCTCCCTGGGTTCAATATTCACTCTGATCGCCTCTGAGCTCTGACCCCCCACCCCCCACCCTTCAGCATGCGTACGCGTGGAGTGGGTCTTGGGCTGTAACGAGAAGCCTTATCCCACTCCCCAGCCCCGCACTTAGCAGTCCAACAATTCCCCCCTTCCTCCGCAGCCTGCCGTGGCAGTGCCACTCACGGCGCTCGCCACACCCGCCGAGCGGGATCCCCCGTGGCAGCCGCCGGAGAGTTTTGTCGGCGCGCGGCCACTTGTGGGAGTCGAGAGGGCCGCGTCTCGTGAAGAGCCTCTTGACGGAAATGGCTTTGCCGTGCGACGCGCGACTGCCCTGCGGCAGAGAGGCATTTATTGGCTCCGTGGCCCTTAATCCAGGCGGAGGCTCCCTCCGTAATGTCTTCCTCGCTCGCTCGCTCGCTCCAACGGAGTGGCCACTCCATCACAATATTACAGCATTCGATATCTGAGCGGAGCCTGCCAATGCGGATCGATCGCGCCGTGACGGACTCTGCCGGAAGCGCCGCGGGTGGCCCCTCACCTTCTCGTGCTCGCGCAATGTTTCGGCCCGTGGGGGATGTGACATTTTGTCGGGGAGGCTGAGGCGTCGGTGGGAACGAAACATTTATCTTGCTACGTTCGGCAGTAAGCGGCGGCGGTGCTGGTGGTGGTGCTGGTGCTGCTGCTGGTGGTGGTGCTGGTGGTGGTGATGGTGGTGGTGCTGGTGGTGGTGATGGTCGCAGTGGTGGTGGTGGTGATGGTGGTGGTGGTGCTAGTGGTGGTGGTGCTGGTGGTGCTGGTGGTGCTGGTGGTAGTGGTGGTGCTGGTGGAGGTGGTGCTGGTGGTGATGGTGCTGGTGCTTGTGGTGCTGGTGGTGGGGCTGGTGGTGGGGCTGGTGGCGGTGCTGGTGGTGGTGCTGGTGGTGATGGTGCTGGTGGTGGTGGTGATAGTGGCAGTGGTGCTGGTGATGGTGCTGGTGGTGGTGCTGGTTGTGGTGCTGGTGGTGCTGGTGGTGGTGCTGGTGGTGGTCCTGGTGGTGGTGCTGGTGATGCTGGTGATGGTTCTGTGGTGATGATGGTGGTGCTGGTGGTGATGCTGGTGATGGTGGCAGTAGTGCTGGTGGTGGTAGTGCTGGTGATGCTGGTGGTGGTGATGGTGGTTGTGCTGGTGGTGCTCGTGGTGGTACTGGTGGTAATGGTGTTGGTGGTGATGGTGTTAGTGGTGCTGGTGGTGGTGATGCTGGTGGTGCTGGTGGTGGTGGTGCTGCAGCAGAGGTGTAGGGAATTCCAACATGGTCAAGGCCTAAGATGCCATCAACAGGCTCGGGCAGTTCTTCATGCTTTCGGAGTCCCAATTATTAAGGGCCTTCATGATGGTGGGCAGGCCTGGGTAAAGTTACACGGCCAGGAGTCGGAGCCATTCCCTGTTCACCTTGTTTGTGCGACAGGGTTGTTCTCTGGCTCCCACATTATTTCGCATTATTGTTGACCACGTAGTTCGAGAAGCTTTCCATGGCTATACCAGAGGAATTTCCATCCGGTACAGATACAATGGGAGGCTGATCGATGCCCGGGTGCGGTCGAAGGATGGCTCCCTATTGGTTAACCATGTTATGTATGCTGATGATCTGGTGAAAACTGCTTACTCAGAGGAGAAATTCGAGGCGCTGCTGCTGAACCTGGAGTGTGCCACTAATATGTGGGGCCTTACCATCAGCCCCACCAAAACTAAGCACCTGCTTTGGAATTTTGTGCCATCAAACACTCCACCACCCCATCAGCTCCCCATTGGTGATGGAGCAGTTGTGGAGAGAGCAGAGAGTTCCCCATATTTGGGCAGTGTGCTTATGACAAGCTCCGATTTGACAGCAGAGGTTTCACTCCGAATCACCCGAGAAGCATTATCTTTTCATTGGCTGCATAATGCTGTGTGGAAGCTTCCTGGTCTGTCACTTTGCACGAAACTTCGGGTCTTCTCGGCCACAGTCACGCCCTCCCTTGACTATGCTTGTGAAACGTGGACCCCTCTAATGGAACATCTGCATCGGTTATAAACATTGAGGGTGGCCTGCCTACGATCCATCCTGGGTTTAACCAGGCTGGATTGTGTGAGGAGCTCACAAATCCTTGAAAGATCTGGACACATTCCCAATAGTGAGCTCCTCCGGCAGGCAAGGCTGCTTGGCTGGGTTATGTAGCCCGCATGCCTAGCCACGGCATGCCCGAGCAACTTATGTTTGGCCTGCATAGAGGGTGCTAAATGGGTACGACATGGGCTGGAGGAGAGATGGACCGATGCGGTACAGGAGGATGTGGAGATGAGTGGACTTGCTGAAGATTGGTACCAGCGGTGTCAAGATCGGCCTCTATAGAGGAGCCTCGTGAAGGATGTTACAGGGCAGTTGGAGGCAGTCGCCCTCCAATAACAGCTGAGGGTAGAGGAGCGACGCTCACAACAACGAGCAAAGCGCCGGGTGGCAAAAACCGCATCAAGGTGGCACAGTATAGCTGGTGCATCTACCAGTCATCTCAGTCAGCCAACCCATGACACCTGGGTCTGTCCCGTGACCTCCTGGTCATCGAGCCTTCGACACTTCACGTGGCCTCAAAGTGCACCTGGCCTGGCACAAGCGCCTTGTTGACGCCACCGTCACTTAGTGGCAAATGGCTGGTGTTGGTATTGGTGGTGGTGCTGGCGGTGGTGCTGAGCAGACGTGTTGCCGGGGATGAGAGGTTGGAATCGTGCTCACGGGGACGGTTTGGCCTTAAGCTCGGCTCAAGTTGAGATAAACCGAGCCGCTTGAAATCCATTATCTTGGCACGGGTTTAATTCGCGTAAAAACACATGTTGCTTTTTTTTGGCACGAAGTGCTGATATTATTCGGCTGTTGCACGAAGTGGCAAATCATCGGCACTCGGCTGCGTCGTGAGAATTCGCCGTCTCCGTGTGCGCGCGGGGTGGGTGAGGGCGGGCGGTGGTGGGGGCCCAGGCATGCCGCGTCTGGCCTGGCGGGGAAGGCAGGGTATGAGAGGAGATTCCCGACTGACGGCGACGAGAGACAGATTCCCACTACGTGCCACTACCCCCCCCCCCCGCCACGCCACCCCAGCTCTCTCTAGCTGCCGAGACCGTTCTGCTGCGGGGCTTTCGTGTGGAAAGCGGAGGCGTCAGCTGCGGTGTTGGCTCGAGCAAACTCCGGAACCCGCGGAGGAGCGTGGCGCCTCTCCTGCAGCGTTCAGACTGCGCCGCAGGCCCCCTACCCTTCTCCTCCCCACGGTGCAAGACAGCTGCAGTCGTGAGGTTGTTGATGGTGGTGCTGCTGTTGCTGGCAATGAGGCAACAGCAACCACCCCCCCAGCCCCCTCCTGCGCGCCTGCCAGCTTCTCCTCCAGCCATGTCGGACGCGGTGCCATCGTTGGACGGCACGGCCCTCGCCCCAGGCCACCTCTGGGCTTCGATGGCTCCGCACGGAGCCGCGCGGAGCGGTCGAGTGATCTGTGTCGAGCGAAGCGAGGAGGGGGGACCTCTCGACGCCGGGCCGCTCTCGGACGGGTTCCAAACTCTCGCGCGATTGCCGTCGCGGCAACTCAAAATGGAAAAAGGAGAGGCTCTAGCAGCCGAATAAATAATTAAAAAGTACGGTAATCATTTACAAACGTTCATACATATTATATGAGCGAGACCAGCTCCACACATTAAAAGACGCGCGGGCCTTTGGTGACATCTTAAGAGTGTTAAAATTACATTTTGAATGTTTCCCCCCCCCCCCAACCCTCACGCGGAGAGGCTTCATCATTTATACGTAGGGCTCGCCACGTGGGGCAGGGGGGTCCAAGGCCTCCCCCTGACATTTTGACATTGCCCGAACCTCCCGATTTGTATCGCCACTCACCGCCCAACCACCTCGCCTCCTTCACCCCTCCTCACTCCCTCACTTTCCCAAGACGAGCCTCTCAGCTGCGGCGTCTCCCTGCTGCCAATGCTATGTTTGGCTCACGGCCCTGGCACACATCTTAAAATGTATACATATGTTTTTTAATGTATACAATCTTCTTCTTCTTCTCTTTTCTGTTTAATCACAGACGCTCGCTGGAACGTTTTTTTTCGTCTCGAACTTCACTCGTGTAAGATCACACAAATACAGATTGCCGAGGATGCCGACTCCCATGAAACATCAGACAAGCCACAGCCATCCTCATCGATAACGCCAATGCTCGATTAGGACCAGAGGCAGTGTGGCAGCCCGTGCCAGCTGTGTTACACGCGAGATCTTGGAGTGGTCTTATCAACTGCAGCGACCACCACTCGCGCGCTCCGTGTCGTGCTGCAACCCGGCGACCATCTAAGGCCTCTCTCCCTCTATTCCAGAAGTGCCCTTTGCTCACGACGCCGGTATTAATGAGCACTTAGCACTCCGTAGAATGGCATCCAGAATCATCCCCGTTTATCACCAGAGCCCGCGAGCAAGGCGCTTGCCCCGCGGTTCCTCGATGGAAACCAGACGCGCTGCCGCCACAGTGGAATGTCGCCTTCCCCGTAGTGCGGGCTCGGTGTTGGTGCCGTGGGGCCCTGAGCCAACTGGCCACGAGTGTTCTGCGCTCTGTGCGTGTAAGTGGCGCCCTCCTCGCCCGCCCGCCCCCCCCCACCCACCCCAACCTGTCATGTCCCTCCTTCTACTCACGAGCGATCACTCGCGAGCTCGCGTCGCGAAGCTCCGACCACTACACCTTTCTCTCCGTGATTCAAGGGGTTTTCGAATCGCTTGTATGACCATTGTCTTGCCGGTTACGTTTACGACACTGTCCGTCCATCTCAGTCTCTGCGTCTTGCCCTTTAAACAAAACGTTGTCGGCCCTTTTCAATGGACCCACTGACGGATGGAGGTCTCCCCCTCCCCTCCGTGTTGATGATTTGGGGGTTGTGTTTGACTGAACTTCAGCACGCCAGTCAGTGCGTGATTTTGAGAGGTGGCGAAGTGGTCAGTGCCCTGAGCTACTAAGCGGGTGACAGTTCCCGGCCATGGCTAACAGCAGCTGTGAGTGACATCTGAGCGTTTGGTAGAGCAGAATATCGCTCTTCCACATCGTTTTTAAAGTACAATTTTTTTTAGTAGTTAAGGCCCACTGAGTATTTACAGCTCTTTTTCAGAAGCGACCTGGCCACAAATGATAGTTCAATGGAGTGGCGTATCACGTGGAAACGTACAGCTGCAAAATGAGTCTAAACGCGTGATGTTTCTAAATGTGGAGGGAAAAACCGGAGGACACGGAGGAAAATCCACGCGACCACGGGGAGAGAGACACGCAAACTCCAATTCGCCCTGGGTTTCCTCGTCAGGCTGAACCCATCTACTCCAAATACTTCAGTTTTTGGTCACTTTAAACCTACCCCCCCCAACCCCCAAATAATCTTGCAGTATAAGTGGGTTCCTCTTTCTGTCCCTCGGCCATCGTGTTCATCTCCACGGTTCTGGGCACGGACTGGGCATCAACAAGGAAAGACAGCCGAAGCTACAAAATGTGCAACGCACCGCCTAGCTGTTTAACACGTAGGCTTTCGCGACCAATGCACCGCATAGCTTCTCTTCTTTCACCGCACGACGAGAGCGAAGGGCACAGCAGCCACAAACCTCAGTGCCACCAACAATTGCCCAGAGCTCTGTGGCCCCAGCGTGCGACGTTCGGTCCCAACTCCGTACACCGAGTCACTTATACGGGTGGGAGGAAACCGGAGCACTCTGAGAAAACGGCGCGCGAGCGATGGGGATGACCCTCCATCCCCGTACGGATGGAAACAAGTGGGAATCAATTCACTTGCTCTACTGCCATTTCCTGGCGAGCCGGGAGGGGGGGAGGACATGGCGACTTGTACCCCTCTCCACCCCCTCCACAGGAAAGAGAGTTTCACAACGTGCTCGCGCTGATTCGCCAAGCCTCCATGCCTCCGCCGGGTTACGGGCCACGTGCGCATTGCGAGTTGCGTTTCGAGTGTCCTCCGTGCGTCACAGCGAAGGCGTTGACTTTGTCCACCGGCGTTACCCCGCACATCGCCCGCTCGGTGGCCCGACTCGCTCCCGCGTTCCCTCACACACACGCACAAAAAACACCTCGCTGCCTGCACACCCACGTGCACGGCCCTCGCGTCAATCCACTGCTGGATGAGGGCCTCCCCGCGCGACGCGCGTGGGGGGTTATTGATCCGTAGCGTAACCGCATCCCGTCAATGCTGGTTTGGCGAAAGTGTAAGGTGGGAGCATAGAAATGTAATACAACAATCGCTGGTGCTGCATCGCCCTCTGCTGCTGGCGACGTACCCGCGATGAACCCCAAGACGAGCCGCGCCCCGTGGTCACCCATCCCAAGCAATAACCACGGCTCAGGTGCCGACGGAGCTCCTGCAATCTGACGAGGTCGGACTCGCATGGTTGGCATTCCGCGGCAGGACGCACTTCGTTTATCGTCTGACAAATCCCTTTCAGGAGGAACACCGCGCTTCCGACCGAGTACGAAGCTGAGCAGCGAGGTTCCCAGCTCCGCCGCTCATTAGCGGCTCAACCACGGCGAAAAATCGATGTTGCTCGATCCAGCGCGCACTGCAACATGCTTCTTGTAGATATGAAGAAAAAAAACTGTGGGTTGCGTTTGACGAGGGGTGACAATTGGCGCGATCGCAGAGTCGCGTCCGCGGTGACTGCTCCTTCATAATTAATTGCCTCTGAATTCCTAATGTGACACGGGGGTTCTCCTGCCGAGCAGCACGCAGGGTGGCAAAGATCCCGCCACGGCTGCCCCGCGTGCCCCGCGTCCCATTCCTGGACACGTCCGACGATCCCAAGCCAAAACCTCGTCTGAAGGTCAAGGAGGAGAGTCTTTGACAATGCCGCGATGCTCGAGGGAGGGGGGGGGGGGGTGGCGTTTGATCGCGCGTCGCTCGCTCGCTCGCTCCCGCTGCACTCCCCGGCCGTGACCGCCGCCCTTAACGATTCGTAAAGAGTAACTTCTGTCAGCGCAACGTTCCGACCGAACACCTGCCCGAGATGCGTGAAAACGCACGCGCATGCGCGTGCGCGTGCATGCGCGTGTCCTTGTTTGAGTTGCTTCCTTTTATATTTATCGGCGGTGAGTAGAGCGCTGGCAAACTTCAGCCGCTGTGTGCCCACCTGTCGGCGTTTCTTGGCGGGCAATCTTCATATGTTAATTGCATCGCACATTAAACATATCTGTTGATTGGTAGACATGGAAATCTGGAGCGTGGCCAGCCCAACAGGCCTGCTGTTTCATCGCCACGACTTATATTTAGCGACGAGAGCGCGTGTCTATGTGCACACGCGAGTGTGAGTGCGCGCGCGTGCGTGTGCACGTGTGGGGGAGCGGTGGCGTAGAGGTTAGCGCTATGCTGCGCTACGAAACCCGGCGACCCGAGTTCGATTCCCGCTCACGGCCAGCACCAGTGACGATTATCTGAACCGCGGTCCATGGGCTTCCCTTAGGTCATCTTAGCCTCAAATGAGTACCTGGTGCGATGAGTAAACATTGCCAATGGGGAGACAAAGGCGGCCGGGCGTGGTGCTGGCCATCCACCCCCTCGTGTGCCGTTCTGGCCTTCATAGGTGCTCGCAAACAGCACTTGCCTCTACAGCCTGTTAAGGCTACACGGGGGATCTTTGTCTTTTGTACACGCGGATATATTCGATGTCGGGAATTTTGGCCTCAAATGATGACCCAGGTCATAGACATTAAACGGTGCAAGTGATCTCCGCGGCGCTAACTCAAGCGCCCAAGTTTATGCCACGTCCCATATCCCCGTTATATATTAGGACGCAGGACAAAACGATCGGTCCCACGCTGCGCAGAGGAGAGCTCCGAGCATGGCGGGGGTGCGGGTGCGTGGGGGGGGTAAAACGGCGCCGTGGCTGAGCGGACGTGGGAAACGTGTCAAGCTCGCCTGCTTTCTCAACTCGAGCCCCGTGGGGACCGAACGATGGTGGAAAAGCGACATCAACAAAACAAAATGCTGTAAATGTGTGTGTGTGTGTGGGGGGGGGGGGGCGGTTGCTGCTCGCAGGCTGTAGGCCCGACGCGGCTGCCAAGTCCAAGTCCGTCAAACACTTTCCTGTCGGGTCCACTCGCTACTCGGCTGTGTCTCCGACGTGCGGAGAGAACCCTCTACGGTGAACGAGAGCCACTGCCTGAAATGTCACCCGTTATATATTTGCGTTTTATTCCGATGAGGGCCACGTGGTGCCTATTGAAGAACGCGTATGAGTTTACGGTGTTGTGCACGGTACCAGTGACGAAACATTTACATCACCTCGTTGTGCTGTTGCATGCCTTACAATTGATTGTTGTCATAAAGCGCTGGAACCAAGCGGTCTTCAAATACCACGACCCTGTTTAACCATTCACGGGAGCAATTCGACGACTTGATTTAGCAAAAATTCCCACACCTGTCGCAGCCTTTAAGCGGCACGATGCTGTGATCTGCAGAGATGTTAAAGAATGGCTTTTGATGAAGTCCCACAGCCGACGTTATCCCAATTATTCCAATCTCAACAGAGCGGTTACGATTGGGCAAAAAAAATATCTCGGCTTTACCGACGGCTGAAGGGAAGCGAGGAGGTTTGGTGGCCATACAAAACTAAATACGACGTATATATATTTTTTTACCAGTTAAGGCCCACTGAGCTATATAGCTCTTTGTCAGAAGCGACCTGGCCACAAACGATAGCGAAACAAAGTAGCTGATCGCGTGGAATTTTGCAGCAGCCAAATACTCTAAACGTGTGATGTTGATTCTAAATGTGGAGGGAAACCCCGGAGGACGCGGAGAGAAGTCCACGTGACCACGAAGAGAGATAGAGAGAGAGACACCGCAAACTCCAAATATACAGCAGCACGCATCAGGGGCAGAATCTAACCCCCGACCTCCTGCATACTTGGCGAGGTAGTTAACAGCTCGCCACCGTGGCGAGATGTATCCGTTGCCTTAATCTCATTAGAAACTCGACCAGCTCAGGCATGGCCTTGAAATTTTAAATATTCATTTGAAAATGTATTCCTAGCACGTAAACACTGCAATAATTAAAATAACCCCGTGCGTTATTAACGCCTCCCTCCCCCGCAATCAAAAACACAAATTCGTTTGTATCCTTCGTACTGCGGGACAGATGGAATATTTCACCCAACTTCTTCAGAAGAAGACCGAAGCAGGATGACTATGTCGCCATTCTGGCCATCGCCTGATGGAGCTGGTTGTTGTAATCACCAGCGGAACGGCAGAGTACTGGAATTTCAAATATTTGGGTTTAGTCTGAAGTAGTATCCAATTGGCACGCTTTGTGTACGTGACAAAACGTATTGATTAGCTGCGTCGGGTGGTGGCAGCTTTAACAGCGCATTTATATTTTTATAGATGTAACCCGCCCAAAGAAACCATTTATTAAGGGTAATATTGGCCGCGAAAGCACCACCACCACGACTACCACCACCACGACTACCACCACCACGACCACTACCACAACGACTACCACCACCACGACTACCACCACGACCACGACCACCACCATGACTACCACCACCACCACCACCACGACCACCACCACTACCACGACTACCACCACCGCCACGACCACCACCACCACCACGACTACCACCACCACGACCACCACCACGCGTTAAACTTCCTGACGAGCGCACAGCCCATTCAGACGACTCCCCCTGGTCTCTTGCCCAGCGGCGTCGCCTTGCACAACAGGTCGGCCGAGAGGGAGCGACGCGGTGCGGGGGGCAAGCGGCTGACCGAGGGCATCGGCCACAGCCGGCGGCAGTCAGCTGCAGCACAGCAGCGAGGACGTTCCCCATCAGCCCCCCCCCCCCCAGTGGTCGTGCCGCCCTTCTACCGGATTCGCTCATTCGGAGCTTTTCTGTGCTTGGCACGCAGGCCAAGGGGTCCGGTCGCGACACGCAGGAGGCTCCGACAACGCGCGAGTCTGCCGACGCCGTGGTAAAACCATCCTCGTGGATGAAGACTATCGCAAGCTCTGCGATTTACTATGGCGTGGAGAAGGACGGAATCATGGTGTGGAGACGGAGGCTGGTGAAACATCAGCTCCTCGTTCGTCTCTCGGGGCTCATGGGCCTTGTCGGGCTTTGATGGCACAAAAGGGGCTCTCAGTTTCTCAGCTGCAAAGAAATCTGCGGGCAGCTGCATTGGACGCCACACACACACACACAAAGAAAGAGCAGCGGGCCCGTTTGATTGTAACATCAACAAATGAAACGTGGGCACCGCGCAGGCTCCCCGCAGCGCATCTCAGCAGGTTGCATATTAAACGAATAACTAAAGAGCCACAATAAACACCGTGATGAAGACCCTGTCAGAGCGCCGCCGCGCGAGTCGCGCCGCACTTTCGCCAGAACGGATTTCCCCATCGCCACTCGCCCGCCCGCCCGCCGGTCGGACGGGCGAGCGAGCGGTCGGGCGGGCGGGCACGAATTCCTCCTGGGTAATCAGAGGAACAAACGCCTTTCATTTCGCCTGCTCACAGGGGGGCAGAGGGGGGGCAGGGGGGGGGGGGGCGGCATGGTAGTGGCTCACGGCGAGCGCGGCGTAGGAGCGCGCGGCTTCGCGAGATTTTTGCAGGTAAATAGAGGCGCGTTGGGAGTGACGCGCGCGCGCGTGCGCGAGTTCGCAATGAACGCTGCGACGGGAAATGTTTCCGCGTGACCTCGAGCACCACGGCGCCAGGGGTCGGGTGGCGTGGGGGTGAGGCGGAGGGTGGAGAGAGATCCGCTCTCAAAGGCGGCGGCGGCGGCGGCTCCATCGAGAACGTCTTCGTCGTCTCGTCGTACGGCTGCCGATGCGTGGATGCAGAGCAACGGCATTGAGAATTCACACTCACGTCGTCTCAAGCCTCGACAACCGCGTTCAGGAGCAGAGGGGCTCGCGCGTGTCGCCGTGATGTTGAGACGACGAGCAGAGGGGCCGTGATGCCGAACGCTTGGGCCGGCGGGGCAGCGGTACGGTTGGGGCGCGCCGCGTCGGGTTCACCCGGGGTCGCGTCGGGTTCACCCGGGGCCGCGTCGGGTTCACCCGGAGTCGCGACGGTTCCTGGTAACCCGCGCCTCCTCTGCGCCACCGAGATGGGGGTGGCGGTGGGTTCGGGGATGTGGAGACCGGGCGGAGGCTCGGCGGGTTACCCACAGAGCCGCCAAACCCGCGCCTGCCCTGCTTCCGAATATCAGAAAATTCAACTGGGACGTGGAGTGGGGGGGGAGGAAGGAGCGCAGCGGGGACTCTGCCGCGTGAGTGATGCGGACGCCCGGGCGCGCTGCGAGGAGCCTCGTTCGCGCTTTGGTTCTCCGAACGTTGCCTCTGATCTCTGCTGATCTCTGCTGATCTGAGCGGCACCAGTCCCGTCGCGCCTCCCTTTTACAAATCGCGTCGACTGCCGTTCTCCGTGCGCCTCGGTGTAACGCTGCGGTTTCCATACCGATCAATATCAGCGATGTATAAGACAATATGAGCGCGCGTGCGCGCGCGCGTGTGTGTGTTGCGTGAATTCTGTTGTTTCGTGATATCAGCAAAAGTCGGCAATGTACCGCGCGCAGCCTTGCGTGCGTGCATCCTCACTCACTCACTCGCGCGGACCGAGGCGTATTTACAGGATGCGAGTTTACAAAGTCGTTCATATTTTATAGGATGGTTCGCTTAACATCATCCATCACTCTCTTCCTCTGGTCTAGCTGAAGGGGGGGGGGGGAAGATGTGTGGGGTTTGAGCGCAATGAGAACTGATCGGAGGACTTCTCGAGGGAGTGGGGGTGATGGTTAAGGTTCCCTGCCCCGAGGGGGTGGGGGAGGGGGGCTTTGAGCCGGCTAGGCAGGGGGGGGGGGGGGCGCGCGGGTGATCTCTGGCGAGATCGCGGCGGCCTCGTAGTCTCCGGGATGCGACACAATCCGAGGCGCGCGCGCGCGCAGTAACAAAAGCGACACTCACGGCAACAAATGCGCCACTTGAGATAGCGCCGCGTCAGCGAACACTCCTCGCCAGGCAGTGGCGGCTCGTGCCAGCCCCCAGAGTTTGAGAGAAGAACCCCCCCACCAACCCCCTTTAATGATATCAAGAGATTGTCTCTCCTTTTGTATCAATTAAATTAAATTCTACGACGGGAAATGCTCACCACCTGTACACCCGCCAGGGGAGCTCCACTCTCATTTCTGGGCAGAGCAATTCTCGAGGATTGCTGCTACTACTGCTGTTGCTACTACTGCTGCTACTGCTGCTCCTACTACTACTGCTACTACTGCTGCTGATATTCTTGCTCCTGCTACTACTGCTGCTCCTACTACTACTACTGCTGCTGATATCCCTGCTACTGCTACTACTGCTGCTCCTGCTGCTGTTGCTACTTATGCTGCTTCTGCTACTACTACTGCTGCTACTACTGCTGCTGATATTCCTGCTGCTGCTTCTGCTGCTCCTGCTACTACTGCTGCTCCTACAACTACTGCTGCTGCTGCTATTCCTGCTCCTGCTACTACTGCTGCTCCTGCTGCTGTTGCTACTTATGCTGCTTCTGCTACTACTGCTGCTGCTACTACTGCTGCTGCTTCTGCTGCTCCTGCTACTACTGCTGCTCCTACTACTACTGCTGCTGCTATTCCTGATGCTGCTTCTGCTGCTGCTGCTCCTTCTGCTGTTGCTACTACTGCTACTTATGCTGCTCCTGCTACTACTGCTGCTGATATTCCTGCTGCTGCTTCTGCTGCTCCTGCTACTACTGCTGCTCCTGCTGCTATTACTGCCGTTACCGCTGCTACTTGCCACGCCGGTGGCTGAGGGCGACGCACACGACCACTGCCCCGTCCCGGTGTTGGTCAGCGCCGAGTCCCCATTGTGTTCGGAGTGGGCTTCACGCGAAAGCCTATGTGTGCAAAGTTCATTCTCGCTTCGAGTTCAATTGAGTTCAGCCGAGAGCGCCTTTGTGCAATAAAACAACAACAACAACGTTAACTAAGTGACTGTAAAAAAATGAAAATAGCTCTAGCGTGTTTGTTTCGTTTTAACAAAACGACTCGATGTATAAGCACTCAGAATCGGAGAGGCACCCCTGGGTCCGTCGCGAATGCATTGGGGGGACGAAATACCGTTGCACGAAAGTGCCAGGCACGCACGACGGACAGGTCGAGGATTGCCAGCGACTCGCACGTCCATCGCGTTCGACAACCGAACATTAACAACGCTTCAAACAATCATTGCAAACAAACGACACCTGTTGCCTCGTTCCTTCACGACATCTCTCGCTGAAGTTTCCACTTCTCTCTGCGGCGGGAGCGTATCACCTGTCGACGGGGGCTCATAGGTCGCGGTCGCCAGCCTCGTCGCAATGAAATCAGGCGGTGGAACGCACGTGTCAAAAGACACGAGCCGGGATGTGGATTGTTCGTGACTCCCACCTCCTCCGCCTTCACACACAGCCAGCCCCGCAGCCCCGAGCGCGGCTCGGAGGGGGTCGCGCCGCGGTGCAGTGACCGAGGAAGAGCAATGGGGGCGGAGGAAAATCTCGTACCTGGGATGAACGGCATCGCGGCGACCGCGTGCCGCTCGCGCGTCCGCGGGAGACGTCGGCGGCACGGAGCCCGGCGACTTCGCTCTCCCTCCTCCTCCTCCTCTCCCTCCTCCTCTCCCTCCTCTCCCCTTTCCCGGCGCTCGGCGGATTCCGCGGCGGCTGTGGAAGCGCTCACGCCTCGCGCGCCTCCTTCGCTCCGCCGATTAGTCGCAGTCAATCGCACTAAGCAAACAGCAGACAGAGCATATCGCGTATACTCCCCTGCTCTGCTCCCCCCCCCCTTCCTCCCCTCCTCCTGGCTGCTTTAAATCAAGGGATGGAGTGGAGGGGGCTGGGCAGGAAGGCAGGAGGAGGTGGAGCGATGCCTCTGCAGCCAACCCGCACGGCGCTTGCGACGACGCCTGGCGCGCGCCGCTCGCAGAGCCGCCGGGCGGGCACGCGCGCCGGCCGCGCGCTGCTGACAAATATCGCGTTTAATCGCCACATCATCGCCCCAAACAGCTTAGCTACGGGCTCCTATTGCATTCGGTTGCTCGCTTATGATCACCGATGGGGCTGCACTGCCTTACTTATTAAGCACCCCGCTGCCCGAAGCCGCAGCATGAAAAATGCATTTACCCCCGTTATGGAAATTCGAAAACCATGACCGAGAATATTTTATTGTGGAAAGCGGGCGTGAGGTGCACGGTGAAGGATGGCCTTTGCTCATGCTCCCGCATGCCGTGCCTTTCACGCGGCACCTCGCCCAATCACTTGCATAATGGACACGGCACGTTACACTCCCCGCGCACATACACGAAACAAAGACGAAGATCCCCCGTATAGCATTAACGGACTGTAGGGGCAAGTGCTGTTAGCGAGCAGCGCCCATAAAGGCCGGAACGGCACGCAATGGGATGGGTGGCCAGCACCACGCCCGGCCGCCTTTGTCTCCCTAGTCGCGACGTGTTATACACATCGCACCAGATACTAATTTGAGGCCAAATCCACCTCGGGGAGGCCCAGGACCGGAATCGAACTCGGGTCGCTGGTTTTGTAGCGCAGCGCGCTAAACTGCTACACCACCGTCCCCCACGCGTGCACAGGCACGCACGCACGCACTGCAGGCAGAAAGGCGCACGTTTTGGCGAATGCGGACAAGCACACAGACGCATACAGATATGCACAGACGTGGATGAAGAAGTATAGGTATCCGCATGCATGCACCGGCATGGTGTTTGTGCAGCGTTGTCTGGGCTCAGAACAGAGGCCACTCAGAGACAGAGGCACGCAAGCCTGTCGCTGCAACATCTCATTTCTGAGAGGCTTCGAGAATCCAAAACATCTCGTCAGCCCGTGTTCTTTGTGTGCCCCTGAACGAGACGCCGCTACAAGTAATTGCAAAACGACTCGTCAGCGTTATGAACGAGTCGTTGTTAGATCGTTATGTTTGCCCTCGAATTGCTGTGTGACATCAACGTGGACTACGCAGGGTACAGATCGCACACGCACGCATACACAAGACGCATTCACCCATATATTCGCACGTTCGTTTACAGACATGCAGCAGATACGTGGTGGACAACAAAGCCCTCAGCAGTCGATTGCCTTTATGGGATGCTGGGGCGAGTGCTGTTAGCGAGCACCGATTTTACAGGCAGCACAGCACGTGAAAGGCTCCTTGTAGACCGGGCCACTTGTGTCTCCGCAGTGCTTAGGAGGCGCTGTACTAATTTAATGCCGAGTCAGCCTAGGGGAGGCCCAGAACCACTTCAAATATGAATCGCCACTGATGTTAGCCATGGGCGGGAAGTGAAATTAGGTCGCAGGGTTCATGACGCAGTGGACGAACCACCACGCAACGTTAACCTCACACACGGACACACACAGAGACAGGCGAAGGTCCCCCGTAAAGCCTTAACGGACTGTTGGGGCAAGCGCTGTTTTCGAGCACCAATGATCGCCGGCACTGTGGCACACGAGGGGGATGGGTGGCCAGATACATGGCCGGCCGCCTTTGTCTCTACAATGCCGATGTTTACACACCGCACCACGTATTCATTTGAGGCTGTAGTCGACCGAGGGGAAATCCACGACCGATTCAGTTAAACCGTCACTGATGTTGGCCGCCGTGAGCGGGAATCTAGCGCGGGTCGACGAGCTCGTAGCGGAGTGCGCTAACCCCTGCGCCCCTGCTCACCATGTTTACACACACGCGCGCGAAGAAACACACACACACGTGGACAAGTGCCCGCCTTCACGTATGGCGCCACACACCACGGGCACAAACAATGAAGGCTGAGCCCCCTGGGGTCTGCATCTGATTATTTGTACTGGCAGAGAGTCTGTGGATAATAATTCCGTGCAGAGGTCTAGAGACCTCGGCGCAGCTCAGATGCATTTGCGGGTTTTTTTTCCCCACAGATATTGCCAAATTCATGGCTCGGGTGGTGCCCAGCCATCCCCCCCCCCCCCTAGTCACTGCCGCACGGCGCTCGGTGCTGTGGAGGAAAGCGCAGGCGACGCTACACGAGCGGCAGGCCCTCGTGTAGCGACTGTCTGTTGTTGTTGTTGTTCTCCCTGGTGGGATCGTAAATGTCAGCAAGCGGTGCCAGGGGTTGGGTTTGTTGCGGGGCAACCTTAAGAAAAACATGCTAGTGCAATGATGTAAGCGTCGAACTCTCGTAATATTCTGCACTCAGATAATCTACCACTTACAATATCCTCCACTCAGATCATCCACCATTCAAATATTCATTACCCACTCACAAAATCCTCCACTCGGATCATCCTCTATTAAAAATATCCACCACTCAGATAATCTACCACTTACAATATCCTCCACTCAGATCATCCACCATTCAAATATTCATTACCCACTCACAAAATCCTCCACTCGGATCATCCTCTATTAAAAATATCCACTACTCAGATAATCTACCACTCACAAAATCCTCCACTCAGATCACCCTACATTCAAAATATCCACCACTCAGATAATCTACCACTTACAATATCCTCCACTCAGATCATCCACCATTCAAATATTCATTACCCACTCACAAAATCCTCCACTCGGATCATCCTCTATTAAAAATATCCACTACTCAGATAATCTACCACTCACAAAATCCTCCACTCAGATCACCCTACATTCAAAATATCCACCACTTAGAAAACACTGGTCTGCAGCCAGAATGCTTCCAAAATAAATGTAGTCCAATTTGACTAATTCTGGGTCACTGAGAATGAAAATGATGCTTACAATTGTTGATTGGCTCTAGTTTTTAATGTATGCTACTGGGTCAGTATATACGACCCTTGACTTGGGAATGGCAGAGGATAAGTAAGTTATAAAGGGAAGGGCTCTCAATTTAAACCAGTAGTGACTAAAATACATCTTTGACTGGATCTATGAATAAATCTACGTCTGGGGTTGGACAGTACTTTCATTTTTAGCAAAACAATGAATGATGCAATCTGAACCTGGTATTGTGTCACAAATGATAGGAATTGCGTCATGTTATTCCGAGAAGTCATGGATGATGCAATGATGACTATGCTTACAAATTGCCCTTTGTCAGCTCTAGAAATCATACAGTGTCGTGCTCTCTTATTTGTCAGTGTTTGATTTTGCAAAAGGACACGTTTCTGTTTAGTGAAAGTGAGCAGAGATGCCTCGTTCTTGTGTCAACAAAGCAGATAACTTCTGCTATGTTTGTGGTGAAGTGACTTTTGCATTACAAAAGCGCAGTATAACCACTATAGTTAAGAAAGCCTATCAGCTTTATTTTGGCTGCAAATTTGTAGATCAGGACAAGATCTGGGCCCCACGCATATGCTGCAACACTTGTGTAACAAATCGTCGCCAGTGGTTTAACAGGGAAAGGAAATCTATGCCTTTTTCAGTGCAAATTATATCGAGAAAGCCAACAGATCATATCAGCGATTGTTACTTCTGCATGGCGTCTCCAGTTAAAAAAGGTGTGTCAAGGAACAAAAAGTGGACTGTGCATTATCCAAACATTCCATCAGCTTATACGCCCAGTACCCATCGGAGAAGGACTGCTGGTTCCTGGTGCACTAGAAACATTTTCACTTGTGTCAGATGAGGAAGAAGATGGAACTTCTGGTCCTGAACCATCAGGGTCACATGACCCAGATTTTCTCCCATCATCCTCTTCCTCTGAACCACACCTCATAACACAATGTGAACTGAAAGACCTTGTCAGGGATTTGGAACTACCCAAGAGTAAGGTAGAGCTGTTGGGCTCCAGACTGCAGCAGTGGAATCTCCTGGCAGGTGATGTCAGGGTTTCCGTGTTCCTTGGCCGTCAAAAGGATCTTCTCCTCTTCTTCTTCATGGAATGTGATCTTGTAGCCTGCAACAACGTGGATGGTGTGATGGCAGTCCTCAACATTGTTCTTGATCCAGATGAGTGGAGACTGTTCATTGATTCATCGAAGATCAGTCTTAAAGCTGTTTTGCTGCAAAATGGCAATGTTTTGCCATCAATTCCAGTTGGTCATGCAGTCCATATGAAGGAAACCTATGACAACATGAAACAACTTTTGAGGTGACTATGACCAACATCAGTGACAGCTTTGTGGCGATTTAAAGATTGTTGCTATCTTGCTTGGTCTACAGACTGTATACACAAAGTACTGCTGCTGTTTTCTCTGCGAATGGGATAGTCGTTACGAGAGATTCCCACTACATCAAGACAGATTGGCCACTCCAGCAGTCATTGGAGCCTGGGAGGAAAAGTGTTCAGCATCCACCACTTGTTGAATCAAGGAAGATTTTGTTACCACCCTTACACATCAAGCTGGGTCTTGATGAAGAACTTTGTCAAAACCATGGACAAAACACAAGCAGCTTTCAAGTACCTCCGTGAAAAATGTCCAAGGTTAAGTGAAGCTAAGATAAAGGAAGGTGTCTTTGTTGGTCCTCAGATTCGTGAACTTCTTCGAGATGATGCCAATGACAGTGCACTGCGTGGCAAGGAAAAGACGGCATGGAAAGCCTTCCAGTTCGTGGCAACAAAGTTTCTCGGAAGCAACAAGGCAGACAACTACAGGGAGTTGGTGGAAACCCTCCTCAAAGTACACAAAAGCCTCGGTTGCAACATGTCACTAAAGATATATATTTTTTTCACTCGCATCTAGATTTGTTCCCACCGAACTGCGGAGCAGTGAGCGAGGAGCATGGCGAGCGAATTCACCAGGACATTGCAACAATGGAGAAACGCTATCAGAGCAAATGGAGCCCATCGATATTTGCAGACTATTGCTGGACAAATCCTGACTTAAAGCTTTCGTGACTGCAGGAATTAATATTCTTTGGGTCTTTCGGTAAAGTCACGTAGATGGGTTCAAGTATTTTTTTTTAAACTACGATGTTTCGATCGCAACACAAGCGGTCGTCATCAGGAAAAGAAGGTTAGCTTCTAAAGGCAAAATGTTTATAAAGGTTTGAAATTGGCGTAGCTCAAATGTCAGCAGCCAATGTTAATGTAAGTGGTGGGCAGCAGCCACGATGGTGGTTGGTTTTCCACCAAGCAAAGGGCTGCCAGGTGAAAATTTGCATGTTAATGTGAGAGATTAGCATGTTAATGTGAGAGAGTAGCATGTTAAAATTAGAGATTAACATGTTTATGTGAGAGAGTAGCATATTAGTGTGAGAGATTAGCACGTTTATGTGAGAGAGTAGCATGTTAATGTGGGATATTAGCATGTTAATGTGAGAGAGTAGCATGTTCATGTGAGAGATTAGCATATCAATGTGAGAGAGTATAACGTTAATGTTAGAGATTTACATGTTTATGTGAGAGATTAGCATTTTAATGTGAGAGATTAACATGTTAATGTGAGAGAATAGCATGTTAATATTAGAGATTAACATGTTAATGTGAGAGATGAGCATGATAATGTAAGAGATTAGCATGTTAATGTGAGAGATTTGCATGTTAATGTGAGAGATTAACACGGAAATGATAGAGATTGTCATGTTCATGTGAGAGATTAGCGTGTTAATATTAGAGATTAACAAGGAAATGTGAGAGTTTAGCGTGTTAATGTGAGGGATTAGCATGTTAATGTGAGAGATTAGCGTGTTAATGTGAGATAGCGTGTTTATGTCAGAGAGTAGCATGTTAATGTGAGAGATTAGCATGTTAATGTGAGAGATTATCACGTTAATGTGAGAGAGTAGCATGTTAATGTGAGAGATGAGCATGTTAATGTGAGAGATTAGCATGTTAATGTGAGAGAGGAGCATGTTAATGTTAGAGATTAACATGTTTATGTGAGAGATTAGCATATTAGTGTGAGAGATTAGCACGTTTATGTGAGAGAGTAGCATGTTAATGTGGGATATTAGCATGTTAATGTGAGAGAGTAGCATATCAATGTGAGAGAGTATAACGTTAATGTTAGAGATTAACATGTTAATGTGAGAGAGTATAACGTTAATGTGAGAGATTAACATGTTTATGTGAGAGAGTAGCATGTTAATATTAGAGATTAACATGTTAATGTGAGAGATGAGCATGATACTGTAAGAGATTAGCATGTTAATGTGAGAGATTTACATGTTAATGTGAGAGATTAACATGGTAATGATAGAAAGTGTCATGTTCATGTGAGAGATTAGCGTGTTAATATTAGAGATTAACAAGGTAATGTGAGAGTTTAGCGTGTTAATGTGAGGGATTAGCATGTTAATGTGAGAGATTAGCGTGTTAATGTGAGGGATTAGCATGTTAATGTGAGAGAGTAGCATGTTAATGTTAGAGATTAACATGTTTATGTGAGAGATTAGCATATTAGTGTGAGAGATTAGCACGTTTATGTGAGAGAGTAGCATGTTAATGTGGGATATTAGCATGTTAATGTGAGAGAGAAACATGTTCATGTGAGAGATTAGCATATCAATGTGAGAGAGTATAATGTTAATGTTAGCGATTAACATGCTAATGTGAAAGATTAGCATGTTAATGTGAGAGATTAGCATGTTAATGTGAGAAATGACCATGTTAATGCGAAGATTAGCATGTTAATATGATGTATTAGCATGGTTATGTTAGAGATTAACATGTTTCTGTGAGAGATTAACATGTTAATGTGAGAGATTAGCATGTTAATGTGAGAGATTAACATTTTAATATGAGCGATTAGCATGTTAATGTGAGAGATTAGCATGTTAATGTGAGAGATAAGCATGGTAATGTGAGAGATGAGCATGTTAATGTGAGGGATTAGCATGTTAATGTGAGAGATTATCACGTTAATGTGAGAGAGTAGCATGTTAATGTGCGAGATTAGCATGCTAATGTGAGAGATTAGCATGTTAAGGTGAGAGATGAGCATGTTGATGTGAGAGATGAGCATGTTAATGTGAGAGATTAGCATGTTAATGTGAGAGATTTGCATGTTAATGTGAGAGATTATCACGTTAATGTGAGAGCATAGCATGTTAATGTCAGAGATTAGCATGTTAATGTGAGAGATGAGCATGTTAATGTGAGTGATTAGCATGTTAATGTGAGAGATGAGCATGTTAATGTGAGATATTAGCATGTTAATGTGAAAGATTAGCATGTTAATGTGAGAGAATAGCATGTTAATATGAGAGATTAACATGTTAATGGGAGATCGCAGATCAGCAACCTCTAGGTCGGCACAAGAAGTGGCTGTGGTAGTGTGAATCTGTAAATGAGCAACTAACATCGGAAGTTGATAGGCTGGGAACATCACAGCCAGTTATGACTTAAACTGGTTGATAACGTCCTTCCAATGATTGCTAAGTTTGTACCCATATTTTAGATTGAAATTGTGTCTATGTCTGTATATATGGATGGCTTCATGAACGAATCTTTGTTGATAGCCAGTGGGCTTGCAAAGTACCTTCGTCTTAGAGAAATCAATTTCGTGTGAGCCAACCGCATTAAAACAATGATCAGCTACGGCCGAGGTATTGGCCCTACCGTGTTTCAGATCTGCCTTGTGTTCATGAACACGGTCCGAGACATGTCGCTTAGTTTCCCCAATGTAACTACTGCTGCAGATACAGCTTAGTTTGTAAATGCCGGGGTATTGCATGTCAGGGATCACATCCTTCACAGATGGGAACAGATCACTAATTTTATGTACTGTGTTCAATCAAACCTGAATCTTGTATTTGCTAATGATTTTGGAAAACATTTTTGTGACCCCTGCTATGTATGGCAAGGTGGTGGTTTTGATTGGATCCTCAGATGGTTCTTTCCCGACGGTTGGGATGATAGCATTACGGATTGTGTCGTCTGAATATCTATTAACCTTGAGAACTTGGTGTACGTGTTCCAGTTCATCACCTAGCCAGTGAATTCAGCACATCAAAATCCATAACAAACAGCACATTTCATCTCTGAAGCAGACGAGGTCTAAAAAAATTGTAGACCAGTGTAATTTACCACTTACAATATCCTCCACTTAGATTATCCACCATTCAAATACCCACCACTCAGAATCAGAATATGTATTTATACCTGAGGAATCTAATGAGCTCTAAAGGTCTTTTCACAGATGTCCAGTAGGGGCAAGTCAGAACGTTATTACAACAAATAATACAAAAAAATGCACAATAGGATTGCAAATTATAGTCAAAGTAAACAAATAACTTAAACACATATACAAATACAACTAAAGTCAGATCACCCATCATTTAAAATTATCCACCGCACATATCATCCACCACTTACTATGTCCTCCACTCAGATCTTCCTCCATACAAAATATCCACCACTCAGAGAATCTACCACTTACAATGTCCTCCACTCAGACGATCCACTGCACATATGTGTAGTGGCATAGAATAGTAGTGTAGTGGCAAAGGGTAGTAGCATAGCGCTGTCTGCTGGCTGGGAAGGGGATCTGTGGCTTACGGCAGCCCTGACGTCAGCAGGCCACGTGATACACCAGAGAGGGATCTAGGGGGGGGGGGGGGGGGGAAAGTCACAGAAGGGGCACACCAAGAACCCGCTGGTAGGTTCTAGAAAAGGGGCGTGGCCGGAGGCGGAGCCAGGCCACGCTGGCAGTATAAGAGGGGTCCCTGTAGGGGACCTCGGGGCTGTTGTTGAAGTGGTATCCACGTCGTGCTACTGAAGCCTTCGTCACCGTTCTTCTCGTCGTCTTCACCATCTCGGGGCGCCGCCAGTCAGGCAGCCTACCAACAGACGGACTAGTTATACGAGTAACACAGCAGGGGAGCCGCTGTGTTGCTCTCACCTGATGACGGTCGCTTGTGTTGCGATCGAAACGTCGTGATGCATTATTTTTCTACCCACGTGACTTTAACGAAAGAACCAAAGCGTATGGATTCCTGCAGTCGCGAAAGCTCGAAATCTAGATGTAATTATTAAGAGTGTTAACCCCGATGGTGCTTGTTAACAATGAAGTGCCTCCAAGTCTTATCGTCTCCGAGTTAGTCACTACACGTGTATCCACCGCTTACAACAATAACCCGTGCCTCGTGCTCCGGGTCACACCTCCCGCAGAGACCTCACCGAGCCCCGCCGTCTCCGGCGCTCACGCCCCGCACCACGTGGCTCCGAGGTCCGGGGCCCCGTGCGAGGCGCAGTGCGGCCGGCGCGCGGCACGTGGCTTGCCTGGGGAGTTTATTTGGCCCGATGGGCTGAAGCCAACTTTGTTGCAGCCGAGGTGCCAAGTCGCATATTTGGTCGTTCAACCAGTCGCTTCCCCTCGGCTGCGTGGCCCCCAACCAAATTTGGAATTGTGTCCTTTCAACTACGATGCTCGTGTATACCTTGAACAACAACAACAACTTTTGATTTAAAGCTTTCGTGACTGCAGGGATTCATATTCTTGGTTCTTTCGGTATTGTTTCTCTTCTACGTGACTTTACCGAAAGAACTAAGAATAACAACAACAACGACGACGACAACGTCGTGTCTCGATTAATTTAATAAACACCGTTCCGTGTCCGCTTTGATTGGCAACTTGCACTCATTGTACGGTGATCTATGGATGCACGCGCTTTTGAAACCGCACCCTTATGCCCCGTGTTTAAGTGTTCGCTACAATGTGAATTCCTCTTGCATGCTCAGCGGCAGAGCGAGTGGCTCGCAATCGGAAGATTTCAAATCCAACTCCTACTTTGGGGTGAGTGGAGGAGTTGACTCAGTCTGTTATCATCCCATCAGGGTCGCCAAAATCAGTACCACTTTCTGGGAGTTGATGTTGATTGTCCTGTGGCTATAGACTCTCCCCTGCCATAACGAGGAATGTCCACCACTGGATCATGGCTGTAAACGGGAGATGAATACCGCTCATTTGAGCAGGAAATAACTTTGACGTTTTGATTTATTTTGATGTTACAGCTTTACATTTCGGCTGTTATGTGTCCTGTTATGTGTTTGTTTTCACGGACTAGGCTACAGCGGTTCTCTCCCCTCGGTTAAATAAAAGGATCCGTGTGTTCATTTATTACATTTCGATGACGTTTTATTATGACGCTTGCTTACCCCAGTCAAGCCTCGCTGAGTCTCAAGGCATCTTGCCCCAAATTGAGAAATTTGCAGATTACTTTTTAGAATTTACATGTTTGACCAGTAACAGTTACATTGTGTGTGTATGTTTTTTTTTTAAATCTGACAGTCATCTCAGTCAGGCAACCCATGCCACCTGGGTCAGTCCGGTGACCTCCTGTCAGCGGGCGTTCGACACTTCACGTGGCCTTAAAGTGCACGTAGCCTGGCACGGGCGCCGTGGTGACGTGACCGTTACTTAGTGGCGAATGGCGGTTGTTGTTAGTTGTAGGTGTAAACTGTAAATTCTTCAGGAAGCTCACACGCACAACAAGGGGGAGGACGTTCAAACGCCCAGCAGATAGGTGTCGGAGTCGGGAATTAAACCCAGGAAATTATTGCCTTGCGGCACGAGTGTTACCACTGCGCTGCCGCCAGACTTGTGATCATCATCATCATCACCACAATAATAGTTTGAATATGTAAAGCGCTTTTCACCCGTGCATCCCAAAGCGCCAGGGATTACAACAGAGCCGGGGTCAAACGGCCAAAGAACGAGAGGGTGAGGGGCAACTTGAAGAGGCGACATTTTTTTTGAGACACGGATTAAAAACAACAAGAAATTCTCACGACTGATTGCCTGGTAACCAAAGGCAAATCGTTCTCCCACAGTCTGGGGGCTGCGCTGGCAGAGAGCCCCAACACCCTAGGGGCAGAGAGGCTCGACCTCGGGGTCCTTAGCAGACGGCGATCCGAAGATCTGCGGGACCGCGTGCCCTGGCGTGGGTCGACTCGTCCCCGGGGATTCCACTCCTGGGTGCCCCGTGGAGCTCCCCTCGGGAACGCTCCAAATCGTCGTTCCCCTCCCTCGAGTGCGGATGTATCGCGGGAGCGTGGGCACGCAGACACTTCCATAAGTAAACATACAAGCACACACCGGCCATTGTGCGTTTACAACGTCCCTGCGATGTTCACAACATTGTCCGCCTCGGCTGTCAGAGAACGGGTGTCGCGCTGTGAGC
This sequence comes from Petromyzon marinus, assembly GCF_048934315.1. Taxonomy (NCBI): domain Eukaryota; kingdom Metazoa; phylum Chordata; class Hyperoartia; order Petromyzontiformes; family Petromyzontidae; genus Petromyzon; species Petromyzon marinus. The sequence continues at coordinate 1,810,309 of NC_133700.1, read as the reverse complement.
ACTGCGCTCGACACGCGGGCGTTTTTAAAATTTCGTGCGTTGAGCGCGCGGCGCGTTCAATGTTCACACGCGAGACGCGCTGGCGCGTCTTGGCATTGTCGATGACGCCACGGGGCTTGCGTGTGGTCCCGCCACCGCCACCACCGCCGCCGCTGCTGCTGCTTCTGACATCACGCTGAGTGGGCTCGTGATGAGCCCACGGATGCAGGGATCCCGCCACGTTGTAATCAGGGTCGGGGTGCGAAGCAAGCTCCGGAACCGGATCGCTGCTTCGAGGGATCACGAGAAGCGGCTCGCGGCGGCGACGTCCTGGGGAGGCCTTCATCCAGCAGTGGATTGACCGTGGCCGGTGATGACGAACGGAGAGGATGGAGGGTGTGCGAGGGAAGGCGTGGGTGTGGAGGGGATGAGGGAAGTGGAAGGGCGGAGCGGAGGTGGAGGGGGGGTGGCCCAGGCCGCGCGAGTCTGCACCCCCCAAACGCGCCTCTCGCATTTCCCGCGCCGGGCTCGCCCACCGAGTGACGCCGGGTATAGTTTTGAAATTATTAGAATGTTTTACCCTCAATTATTTAACTCGCCACGTGAATGAAACATGACATTTGCCTTTGCCGTGACTTACAGGCGTTAATAAATAAGGGGTTCTGCGCGGTGGGCACGACGTCGTATACTCTCCACGTGCAAATGACCACCGAGCAGCGGAATGGGGGGCCATGGCCCCCCTCTGGATCCAGGCTGAACCCCTCCGCTCACCGCACCCGTTTAACTCCACCGCCAACTCTCTTGGTTAAACTGATCGCAACGCCTGACCACCTCCCTAATGGTAACACGTAGCACCTTAGGGGCGCCGTGGTAGTGAGATGTTAACGTCCACGCCTCGTATGCAGGAGTTCGATCCCGACCCTGACGCCTGCTGCTGAATATGTGGGGTTTGCGGTGTCTCTCTTTCATCATCATCACGGTGGCTAGGAGATGTTAACTCCCTCGCCTGGTGTACAGGAGGTCGTGGGTTCGATCCCGACCTTGACGCCTGCTGCTGTATATTTGGAGTTTGCGTGTCTCTCTCTCTCCTTGTGGTCGCGTTGATTTTTATTCGCGTCCTCCGGGGTTTCCCTTCCACATTTAGAGCATTTGGTTCCACGTGACAAGCCACTTCGTTGTGCTATCATTTGTGGCCACGTCGCTTCTGAAAAAAACGAGCTAAGTAGCTCAGTGGTAGGCCTTAACTGGTAAAATAAAAAAAAAATAGTTTAATTTAGTTTAGACTTAGAGGAAATGTATGTTGAGTGATACACCACTGAGGTATAGCAAGAAAAAATCTCCAAAAAAGCAACGCCACATACAATAATAAAGGTACGGGAAATTGATATCTCGGAAATCGTCATATCATGGAAGTGAATATCGTATCGTGAAAAGTTACATTGAGGCAATCCTAGTTGTTCCGTACGTTATGGTAAAATGAGAAAAAAAGTTAACTTGAATAGTTTTAACGTCTTTCTTTAACTCTCAACTCATGCCACCCTCAAATCACCAAGCGCTGCTGAGACTGTTCCGCCCGCTGCGGATCCAGCGACTGCATCATCACCGCACAGCCGGTGACGATCGCTGCTTCTCGCCCTGCCGCTCGTCGAACATCGCGTAAAGGCGAGGGCTTCGAGGGCTTGGGAGCAAGCCCCCAGACGCCCGCCACCCCTCTCCATCACCCCTCCCCATCACCCCCAAGGCACGTGCACATACATACGTGCAGATACAGGCACACGTGCACGCATTAAGACACACACGCACACGCGGTTGATGGTGATGTCACCCCGCTGCCCGTGTGCCAGGCGAGACGAATGTTTACTGCTGTCGTGCAAAGGCTCGCTGGCAGGTCACGGGACGAGACCACGTGTCCCGTGTTAACTGCGATGAGGCTGGCTGGCAGATGCACCGCATGCTTATGCATGGACCCTACACAAAGATAAAGATCCCCCCGTGTAGCCTTAACCTGACTGTAGGGGCAAGTGCTGTTAGCGAGCACCTATGAAGGCCGGCGCGGCACGCGAGAGTGAGTGGGTGGCCAGCACCACACCCGACCGCCTTTGTCTCCCCAGTGGCGATGTTTACACACCGCTCCAGGTGCTCATTTGAGACTGATTCGACCTACGGGAGACCCAGGACCGGCTCAGATAACCGTCACTGGTGTTGGCCGTGAGCGGGAATCGAACTCTGGTGGCCAGGTTCGTAGCGCAGCGCGCTAACCACTACACTACCTTTCCCCAAGTAAGGCACGCAAAGACACACACGCCGACGTGCACAACACACACCTCTGCGCGCACGTAAACCTACAAGTAAAGACACACATGCCCCGTATAGCCTTAACAGACAAGTTTGGCACCTACTACTACACACAGCACAGGTTCACAGCATATTGGATTTAATATTTGACCACGTAGTCACTGCACGACATGTGATAAAAAAAATATGGGCAGCGTTTAACTTGGCAGATGTCTTGCCCTCTGAATCTCCCCGCCCTAGATTGCGCACGCCGTGGAAACAGTTAGGGAAGTGTAACGTTGGCGTATACGATGCTAAGCACTAATGTACACATTGACCAGACTGCTGGTGTGCGTGTGTGTGTGTACCTTGAAAGGTCCCCGTGTCAGTACTCCTACTGTGTGTGTTTACTTTTTTGTCGTTCAAGGTCAGGGAGCCTGGTTGGTTGGCAACGCGCGCGCCGCACGGCACAACGCGTCTCGGTTCGATGCCGACTCGGGCGCCTCTCCTGTGTGGCGCCTGTTCGTTCTCCGTGGGTTTCTTTCCACAGCTGAACAAAGATCCCCCGTGAGGATTTAACTGTTAGCGAGCACGCATGAAGGCCCGCACCGCACACGAGGGGGTGGGTGGCCAGCATCACGCCCGACCGCCTTTGTCTCCCGAGTGGCGATGTTTACACACCGCACCAATGTACCCGTTTGATGCTGGGTCGACCTCGTGGGGAGGTCCAGGACTGGTGCAGATAATCGTCACCGGTGTTGTCCATGAGCGGGAATCGAACTCAGGTCGCCGGGTTCGTCGTGCAGCGCGCGAACCAGTACACTACCGCTCCCCACTAGCTACAAATACCAATTCCCGCTATTCGCCACTAAGTGACGGTGGCGTCACCACGGCGCCTGTGCCAGGCTAGGTGCACTTTGAGGCCACGTGAAGTGACGAAGGCTCGCTGACATGAGGTCACGGGACAGACCCAGGTATCATGGGTTGACTGACTGAGATGACTGGCAGATGCACCAGCTCTACCCCCTACTGTGGCAACTTGTTTTTATTTTAGCAACCCGGCGCTCCGCTTGTTGTTGTGAGCGTCGCTCCTCTGCCCTCCGTTGTAGCTGGAGGGCGACTGCCTCCAACTGCCCAGTAGCAGCGTCCTTCACGAGCCTCCTCCACAGAGGCCGATCTTGACACCGCTGGTACCGGTCATTGGCAAGTCCACTCAGCTCCACATCCTCCCGTACCGCATCACTCCATCTCTTCTCCAACCCGTGTCGTGCCCGTTTAGCCCTCTCTATCCGGGCAAACACACACGCACGCAAAAGTGGTGGACGAACATCCCATTGCGAACCATACCCCTAACCCGCACCTTGTGCGCGGCCACGGGAAGAACTCGAAATCCGCTCCTCGGGACGCTCCCACCCATCGATCCCCGCGATGAGCGGGGTGCGTCGAAGCGACCGTGCGGTTCACTCGCACCGCGACCCCATGGTGCTTCCGGGGGCCACGCGAATTCGCTCCGCTCGTCTGGATGAGGCCGCCGTGGTGGCTAGGAGATGTTACCCAACTCGCCTGATATACAGGAAGTCGATCCCGACCCTAACGCCTGCTGCTGCTGTATATTTGGAGTCCGCGACTCTCTCCCCGTGGTGGCGTGGATTTTTCTCCGGGCACTCCGGGGTTTGCCCCCTCCACATTTTCAAATCAAGGTGCGTCTAGAGGAGTTGGCGGCTCTAAATTTCCACGCGGTAAGCCACTTGGCTGAGCTATCGTTTGTGATGGCCAGGTCGCTTCTGAAAGAGAGCCACATAGTTCAGCAGACCGTACCCCGGTACAATGAACTAACACACGTTCGTAGTTTTTAGTTCTTCTGTGCCGGCCCCGTGTCGCGGGTCACGCCGAGCGCGGTTCCGATCCTCGTGGGCGCGAGTTCACAAACTCGGTGGGGTCGTCCCATTTGCCGTCTGCACGCGCGATCGCCAACGACAACGCCTGTTAAAGCGGAATACCGCTCCCATTGTAATGTGCTGATGAATAATTAATTGGCGTGCGGAATTAGTCGAGACCGTGAATTGAACGTGCACGCGTTATCACCCACAACAAAGGCGCACAAAAGATGCCCCCGTGTAGCCTTAACGGACTATTGGGGCAATTGCTGTTCGCCGAGTAGCACCTATGGAGGCCGGCAAGGGTACACGAGGGGTTTGCGGGGCCGGCATCACGCCCGACCGCCTTTGTCTCCCCAGTGGCGATGTTTACACATCTCACCAGATACGAATTTGAGGCTGAGTCGACCTAGGGGAGGTGCAGGACCGGTTCAGATAATCGTCACTGGTGGTGTTGGTTCGTGAGCGGGAATCGAACTTTGGTCGCCGGGTTCGTAGTGCAGAGCGCTAACCGCAGCGCGTTAACCGCTGCACTAACGCTCCGCAAATATCACCTGCATACAAAGACAAATATCCCCCGTAAAGCCTTAAGAGAATGTTGGGGCAAGTGCTGTTAGCGAGCACCTATGAAGGCCGGAACGGCACGCGAGGGGATGGGTGGCCAGGACCACGCCCGGCCGCCTTTGTTTCCCCGGTGGCGATGTATTTACACACCGCGCCAGGTTCACGTTTGAGGCTGAGTCGACCTAGGGGAGGTCCTCGGAGCAAACGGCTCCCTGCCGCCGGGGCCGGCTCCCTGGACAGCTTCATCACACGAACGCAGTCGGGGAGAGTGGTACCGCGGGCCGCCAAATAACTAAAACTAAAATATAATGTTTAATTTTTACCAGATAAGGGCCCAATGAGCAAGCGACCTGTCCATCGCAAATGGTGGCTGTATCGCAGACAAATTCTCTCAACGCGCGGTCATTTTCAATGTGGAGGGGAAAAAAACCGGAGGACCCGGAGAAAATCCACGTGATCACGGGGAGAACATGCACACTCCGAATTTACAGGCTTCAGGGGGTCGGGCTCGAACTCACGACCTCTTGCATACCAGGCGAGGTAGTTAACATCTGTCCGCCATGGCGCCCATTGCTCTCTGTACGCACGCTCAGGGGTATTTCTCGCGGGACAAGGGTTAAGGAATAGTTTGATGGAGCATGGTCCATCTCCACCTTTGACGAATTGCAACGTCCTCAACGCCGCGTAACGGTGTGGGATGATGATGATGTCAATGGGAAGACGATGGTTCCTGGTGGAAGGACAGCGCACGTTGGGCGTGGGGCCGAGTAACGGGACCCATAACTTGGCATTGACAAACCTCTGAGCCCGCGTGTCAGACCCCATAGCGTTCTCTGAACGTCGTTTTTGTAACTAGCACACCATTTTATTCATTTTAGGGCGGTGGAATTCACGAATGTGTTGAGGCGCCTAGAGGCTGCTGCGTGGATACTTTGTCAGTAGTGGGCAGTGCAGGCACAGACATTGTTGTACTGTACTATGCTCCAGTGTGTGTGCTCACCACCTTCATCACAGTGGTGAAGTATGGTCAAAATAACCCCCAGGACGAGCGCGGCGAGGTGTAGGCCCTCATCCAGCAGTGGATTGCCCAACGCGATGTGTACATCCGGCACAACGTCCCGACACAGCGTGCTGCCTTTCACGACAAATCATCTCAACGCGTCTCACAGTCTGTGTAACCAACTTAGTCCGCGCGTAACTCCACAACACGGCTCAAGCCACGACGCTTGGGACGTGCCACTTTGCACAAGCAAGCGTCCGATTTATCAACACGAATTGACTGCGAGTACCCGATTAACTGGGTGGTGGTGCCTTCCACGAAACCAGGATTCTCGTGAACACGACACGCACACACAGAGAGAGAGAGAGAAAGCGCAATCCATCACACGAGGCGCAGGCTCCGTCCACTGCTGTTAAACTTCAGCCAGCGTTGCCCTGAGAGAGAGAGAGACAGGCGCGTGCTGTACGGGCAACAGCCCCGCTCGCTGCGAAGCTGTTTTGCATTCACTTAGCGGAGCGTTGTCGGCGCTGGCGGCAGACGGGGAGACCGGCGTCAGCGCCCATTTCACCGCGGGCACTACCCAGCACGGCCACCCCTGACCAGCGTGTGGGGGATGTCTCAAAGGGTTCGTCGTTTGAACGCGGTTACAATGAGCTGTGCATTCATTTGGTGAGCCGCGGTGCTAATGGCTAGCACACCGGACGTTCAGTCCGGAGGTTCACCGGTTCAATTTCATCTTCCGGCCGCCTCAGTTCGAATACGCGGGCAGGTTTCTCAATTGTCCCGTTGCCTCTGTCTGCCCAGCAGTGTCCATGTGTAGTGGCATAGCACTGGCTGCTGGCAGGGAATGGGATCTGCGGCATACGGCAGTCCTGATGTCAGCAGGCCAGGATATACACCAGAGGGGGATCTAGGGGAAAGGTCACAGAAGGGGCACACCAAGAACCTGCTAGTAGGTTCCAGAAAGGGGGCGTGGCCGGGGACGGAGCGAGGCCACGCTGACAGTATTAGAGGGGCCCCTGTAGGGGACCTCGGGGCTGTTGTTGGAGTGGGATCCCCGCGGTGCTGCTGAAGTCCATGGTCGTCATTCTTCTCGTCGTCGTCTCCGCCTCTACCATCTCGGGGCGCAGCTCGTCAGGCAGCCTACCAACTGTCCTGACTGAGTAGCGTCGCCCACAATAGGCGGACTAATTATTACGAAGTGTGTTAACCCCGATGGTGCTTGTTAATCAAGAAGTGCCTCCAAGTTTCATCGTCTCCGAGTTAGTCGCTACACATGGGGGGCACCGCGCCAATTCGTGGATCGGCGCGTTGCCGTGTGGTGCGGTGAGGCGTGGGGCCACCCGCCTCTTCCAACACGTCTGGACAACTTGCAAGAGGAGTCAGAATATCCCCTCGAGTTCTAGTGGGGGGGGGAGGGGGGAGGAGGGGGGTTCCTTCCGCCAGCAGTTGGCAATTTCAGGGCTGCGCCTTTACCTGTACTTGGGCAAAGGACGCAAATAACTGTGATGGTGGCCGGCACTACGCGCGGGTTACCACGTGGGCTCGCTGCGTAGTTGTAGCTGCTGCCCTCACGTTCACCTATACAGGGCTCTGGGCAGCGAGGAGCAGTAATCAAGTTACAAAGGCCGCGCCCGGTCACGCGCTGGGGCAGCAAGCCGCATTGTTTATTCATGGCCCATCTAACATCAGCGCTCACGGCTCAGCGGCGGCTGACAACCCGTCTGATTGCGAGTCGCTCGCTCCAACAGTGCGCGCGATTGTGTTTGTGCCGAACGGGACTGGGATTTTTGCTGCCCAGATAGTTTCGTTGCTTTTTCCTCGCAAGGTTTTAAATTCCTGTAGCTCAGTGGGCTCCAGGCAGCAATAAGGCTGCATCCCCACCATCATCATCATCCGTACCTACCATGATGTATTCACTGCTGGGTGAAAGCCTCCCCCAAGCTGCCACCATCTCACGCGGTCTTGTTACGCAATAATCCATCTCGCCCCTACGCACGCGCTCGTTCTCAATCTCGGCAGTGTTTCTTTCCTTGGGCTGCGATTCCATCGCTGAGTTTCGACCACCGGCCATCATCCCCCACCGCCAATTTTGTTTACGTTGGCGAGGTGCCCTGACCTTGAGTTGTGACCGCGTGGGGACACCGTGCACGTCCGTCGGCCTGGGGTCGGTTACGGAGGCCGAAGTCCAGAAATCGCAACTCTGCGAAACGAGCGGAAGACCAACCACGGGCGGCATCACGCGTGTCACGCCGCTGGGATCACCAAACATTGCCGCATCACAGGCGGGTCTGTTGGCTCCCTGAGTGTGCTCTGTGTGCGTGTAGGGAGGGGGGGGGGGGGAGGGTTCTCCCATAGACCAGGTAAGGCCCACTGATGAGCTATATAGTTTGATTTTCAGAAGCGACACTCTAAACGCATGTTGATTCTTAATGTGCAGGGAGAAACTTGGATGACCCGGAACAAAAATCCACGCGATCACGGGGAGAGATGAAATGCAAACGCAAAATATACAGCAGCAGGCGTCACTGTCGGGATGGAACCTATTTCAGGCGAGTTAATTAACATCTCGCCATCGCGAGATGTTAAGGTTCCTGCTCCTTGTCAACAACACACCGAACTATCATCACACGCGTGCAATGGTACACACACGGACGTGCACAGTTCCCCCTTATAGCCTGAAGAGAATGTTGGAGCAAGTGCTGTTAGCGAGCACCCATGCACCTATGAAGGCCGGGACGTCACACAAGGGGGTGGGTAGCCAGTACTACGCCCGGCCGCCATTGTCTCCCCATTGGCGATGATTGAACACCGCACCAGGTACTCATTTGAGACTGAGTCAACCTAGAGGAGGCTCAAGACCTGTTCAGAAAATCGTCACCGATCTTGGCCGTGAGCGGGCTTTGAACTCGGGTCGCCAGATTCGCGGTGTCGCACACTAACCGCCGCGGTACACATTTCCACACGATAAAGCCACTTTGTTGAGCTATCATTTGTGCCCAGGTCGTTTCTGAACAAGAGCTATTCAGTATAGCTCAGTGGGCATATACCTTGTCAAATAAATTAAAAACGACACACTCCGTCGCACGCGTGGAGGCTTCTCATGACATTACACTGTGCCAGTCGATACGCCTCACCACCATACAGAGCCGTTCTTAAGGCCAATCGGACCAGCCCACGACATGTTTATAATCCTCGGTTGACATTGTTATTCCTTACCGCCTTTTTGAATTCTTTTATGTTCTTGAGACATTGATTTGTAGGGAACGCCATGAATTTCTATTGAACGAGACAGTTCCTTTTCTTCCCTTGGACGTGCTCATGAAACGGGGAGCGGATTAAGTGAGCGGTTTTTTTTAATCCCTAGCAGGTGATATAATCAAATTAAGTAGTGCCCTTTTGGAACTTCATCATATTTTGGAATGTAACTTTGCGTGTGAGTGTTTTCTTTTTTTAAAGTTCACGAAGGACTCTCATTTAAATACACAGTCATCGTGCATTTGCATGCGAACCGTGGACGTTAATGTTACGCTCGTTAAGTAATAGTGCGGCATTGCGTATTAGCCAAACACGCACGCACAAACCCCGTTGCCCTTTTCACACAGCTGCCCTATAAAAGCAATTACTGCGAATGTGCCTTGCCACGGAGTACCTTGCGAACCTGTTCGCCGTTCCGCTCGTGCTCAGCCACAACCCCGTCTCGAATTTACGGGGAATGGGGGAAGCGGTCGCCTCTGAACCCCAGCGCACGCGGCGCGCCGAGCACGCGAGAGTCGACCACCTCCACAGGCGTGCGCGTTCACGCGTGGTCGCAGACGCGCGCGTTCACGCGTGGTCGCAGACGCGCGCGTTCACGCGTGGTCCCAGACGCGCGCGTTCACGCGTGGTCCCAGACGCACGTTCACCCGTGTCCCGTTGCGTGCGAGGCTGTGCACGCGTGTAACCTAGTCGCAAGTGACTAAGAGGCGCTCACACGTTCCTGGCTGCATCTGTCCACAAACCCCATGGGAGCAACCGCTGGTATAAAAAAAAAACAATCATAGCAGTTGCCCTAAAGTATTATAAACAATCTTGATTTTAAGCTTTCGTGACTGCAGGAATTCATACTCTTTGGTTATTTCGGTAAAGTCACGTAGATAGAAAAATAACCAATAGATCACTACGTTTCGAAAGCAAAACACAAGCAATCGTCTTCAGGTGAAACAACGCAGCAGGCGGACTGATGAGGCAGGAAGAAATGTAGCGAGAGAGCTGCTGCAGCCAAAGGTTACATAGGTTTGAGGTTGGTGCAACCCAAGAGTAAGTGGGCGGGGCTAAAGATGGAATTTGCAAGTAAATGTAGGATCGCAGAGCTAGGCACATCTCGGCTAATCCGTAACGGGCGAGAGGGTGGGGGTGAAGTTCAAATTGAGAACAAGGTGAGAGAGATAGCAAAAGAAGAAGGAAGAAAAAAACATCAAACTTAGAAAACTTAGAGGTGTAATGCAACTCAGATAGTCGGCCAACACAACAGTGAACACTTTAGCTGGTTGTTCAACGTCCTTCCAAAGATTGATACATTTGCATCCATCTTTTCGGTTGAAGTAATGTCTGAGTTGTGTGGAAATCCCCCCCGTAGAGGCGGTTCAATCTTAATTTTAAGCTTTCGTGACTGCAGAATTCATACTCTTCGGTTATTTTTTTTTATCTCTCTCACCTTGTTCCCTCTTTTAATTTTTCACCCCCACCCTCTCGCCCGTTTCGGCAGCCCCTCCCCCCCCCCTCGGATTGCCCGAGGTGTGTCGAGCTCTGCGATCCTACATTTACTTGCAAATTCCATCTCTAGCCCCGCCCACTTACCCTTGGGTTGTACCCATCTCACACCTATATAACCTCTTGCTGCAGCAGCTCTCTCGCTACATTTCTTCCTGCCTCAGCAGTCCGCCTGCTGTGTTGTTTCACCTGAAGAAGATTGCTTGTGTTGCGATCGAAACGTCGTGATCAATTGGTTATGTTTCTATCTACGTGACTTTACCGAAAGAACAAAAGAGTGTTTTAAACAATATAGAAAGCGATAACAGAGTAGGGGTGGGGGTTATAATAAAATATGTCCTAGACGACACACAATCAGAATATGTATTTACACAGGAGGAATCCGATGAGCTATAAGGCTCTTTTTTCACAGATGTCCAGTACGAGCACGGGGTCAGAACGTGAGAACAGCAAACAGTAAAAATAACACGAGAGGAGTGGTAAGTATAGCACAAGTAAACAAATCATACAACTAAACTCTATATATTTTTTATTGTACCAGGTAAAGCCCACGTTAATGTGCTATGAAGAGAGGTCAGTGACCGGAACGTCGGGCTACATAAACAATCCACTGATATGATCCACATGAACGATCATCTACGTGACCCCAACACCCCGCCTATTTGTTATGTATAGTTTCCTTGTGATGTTGTGTAAGGCAGCCTTGTTGACACGCGTCCCGAGCCGCTATTGGCTGTGCCCTGTGCACCGCTCCACAAACCTCGCTTGTACATTGAGCCTCCTTCGCAGGGGATGCCACTCATAAAAAAAATTGAGGCTTAAACGAAAAAAAAAGAATGGGTTTTACCCTTCCTGGCAATCAAACAGCAGGCGGTAAGATGTTCAAACACCAAATGGAAACATTTCGCTCGGAATCAAGTCCGCATTAATCACCCATACAGCTTGCGGTGAACACGCAAACCAAACACGCGCTGACAGCGTCTGCGTTTTTCTTTGAAACTGATTGGCCCGCACGACGCGGGTTCGCCTTGCTGCGTCGGCGCGTGACTCGCTTGGCTGCCCATCGCTGCCCACCGCTGCCCACCGCTGCCCACAGCCCTGTAGGCGACAGCGAGGGTTGAGCAGCCACAGCCACGCAGCGAACCGCCGCGTGGTAACCCCCGCGTAGTGTCAGACACAATCACAGTTACCTGCGCATCTTTGCCCAAGTAAAAGTGAAGGCGCAGCCCTGCAATTGCCAACTCATGGCACTGCTGGCGGAAGAAACCCCCGCCCCCCCCCCCCCCATCGCCCCCCACTAGAACTCGAGGGGATATTCCGGCTCCTCTTGCACGTTGTCCAGACGTGTTGGAAGAGGTGGGTGCACCCACACCTCACCGCACCACACGCCAACCCGCCGATCCACGAACCGCGCGGTGCACCCACGTACACTGCTGGGCAGACAGAGGCAAGGGGACAAATGAGAAACCTGCTCGCGTATTCGAACTGAGGCGGCCGGAAGATGAAATTGAACCGGTGAACCTCCGGACTGAACGTCCGGTGTGCTAGCCATTAGCACCGCGGCTCACCAAATGAATGCACAGCTCATTGTAACCGCGTTCAAACGACGAACGCTTTGAGACATCCCCCACACGCTGGTCAGGGGTGGCCGTGCTGGGCAGTGCCCGCGGTGAAAGGGGCGCTGACGCCGGTCTCCCCGTCTGCCGCCAGCGCCGACAACGCTCCGCTTAGTGAATGCAAAACAGCTTCGCAGCGAGCGGGGCTGTTGCCCGTACAGCACGCGCCTCTCTCTCTCTCTCAGGGCAACGCTGGCTGAAGTTTAACAGCAGTGGACGGAGCCTGCGCCTCGTGTGATGGATTGCGCTCTCTCTCTGTGTGTGCGTGTCGTGTTCACGAGAATCCTGGTTTCGTGAAAGGCACCACCACCGAGTTAATCGGGTACTCGCAGTCAATTCGTGTTGATAAATCGGACGCTTGCTTGTGAAAAGTGGCACGTCCCAAGCGTCGTGGCTTGAGCCGTGTTGTGGAGTTACGCGCGGACTAAGTTGGTTACACAGACTGTGAGACGCGTTGAGATGATTTGTCGTGAAAGGCAGCACGCTGTGTCGGGACGTTGTGCCGCATATTTACACCGCGTTGGGCAATCCACTGCTGGATGGGCGCAATGGTGGAGAGATGTTCATTACCTTGCCTGGTATACAGGAGGTCGTGGGTTCGAACACGACCCATACGTCTGCCGCTGTATAATTGGAGTTTGCGGTGTCTCTCTCCGCGTGGTCGCGTGGATTTTTCTCCAGGTCCTCCGGTTTTTCCCTCCACATTTAGAAACACGCGTTCAGAGTATTTGGCTGCGACAAATTTCCACGTGACAAGCCACTTTGTTGAGCTATCGTTTGTGGCCAGGTCGCTTCTGAAAAGGAGCTCTATATCTCAGTAAGCCTTACCTGGTATTATATATTTTTAAATGTGTTTAGGCTCCGCTCATCATCCTTACGGGCCAATAAAATGCACAACCACTTTCTGAAGAAGTCGACCGCGGTTTTCTTCAGGGAGACTCACCCCCGCCATAGGAATGTGAAATTTACACAACTAGCCTTCAAGCAGGATTTGAGCACTGCCTGAATGCTCACGTGAACAGCAAATCACTTTTGTCTCTTTCGGAGACGCGCACGCGCTCTCCGATTCAGATTCACAATCTTTTATTTCGACTGGAGGAATCCGACGGAACTATGAAGCTGCCCCGTTTATTGTTGCGTTGCGGCAGTCTGTTCAGGAGATCAGTGCCAATGTCGAGCTCCGCAGGTCACAACGAGAGGGCTTCAGGAGAGAGACGTCGTGTCGTCGGTATGTTCCTCCTCCTGCGTTGAAGAAGCGTCGACTGCAGCGGTTGACGGCGTGGGTCCGCAGTTTGGGCCGCATGGGAACAATCGCACTGCGACTTGCCTTGAATTCTCCACCTCGACTCGCCCGTCGATGTTGCGATGCGGTTGATGGCTACGCCGCCAGCGTCTTCGAGGAATGTCGATGCCAGGAGGTGCGATGTTTTGCCCTCGCGCGTGGAGGAGTTCGTTGTGGACGTCTGCGTTGCTCTGCTTTGCCCGCCGGCGTTCTTCCGGATTTGGGGTGAGATTATCGGATGGCGACAGCGCGGTCGTTAGAAGGGAAGATCGGGAGGCGCGTTATAATTTACAATTTTTATTTTAAGTCACCAGGTAAGGCCCCACTGAGCCACGTGGCTATTTTTCTGAAGCGACCTGGCTATCACAAATCATAGCAGCCAAATACTCTGACACGCGTGTTTATAAATGTGGAGGTAAATAGTGGAGGCCCTAGGAGAAAGAATCCACGCTACCACGGAGAGAACAAGCAAACGCCAAATATACAGCAGGCGTCAGGGTCGGGATCAACACCATGTTCTCCGGTATAACAGGCGAGGTGGTTAACATCTCGCCACCGTGACGTGCACCTCTGTAGAGACCTTAGTCGATTATGGTGCTTGTCGTTGGGCAAAACAACGTGAGAAGCTCCCTCGCGGTTAGCACGTCTCTGTGGACCGGACCGGTGCACAGCACGGACTGGATCGGTGAGAGAGTGGCCAGGCGCCCTAGGTCGTTACTGTAAAGTTTCTCTCGCAGGGTGATGGTTGATTTGTTTTTGTTTTTTTTGTCACAGAGCTGTTTTATGTGAGGCTTTAAGGTCAGGCTTCAATCCACGGTAACCCCTGGATATCCTGGCGTGGGATCACAGCGCGCTGCGCTACGACAAAAGGGCGAATCAAGGGTGGCGTCTGCTGCATTGTGGCTGATGTGGAGAAGCGCTTGTGGTGGTTGTGGAAAGATTTGGTCGGAGTCTCCAGCGATGTAAACTAATCTTAATTTGAAGCTTTCGTGACTGCAGGAATCCATACTCTTTGGTTCTTTCGGTAAAGTCACGTGGGTTTTCAATAAAATAAAAATAAATCGCGACGTTTCGGGCGCAACGCCAGCGTCCGTCAACAGGTAGGAACGCGTGGTCTGCTGCTGAGTCAGACTGTTTTAAAAGGTTTGAAATGGGTGTAGCCCAATGGTCATAAAGAAGTGGCCGGGGCTAGTGATGTTAATGTGAGAAATTAGCATGTAACTGTAAAACAGTCTGCCTCAGCAGCAGACCATGCTTTCCCACCTGATGACGGGCGCTTGTGTTGCGCCCAAAACGTCGTGATTTATTTTTATTTTATACTTACGTGACTTTACCGAAAGAACCAAAGAGTATGTAAACTCAACTTTTTATTATACCAGGCGAGGCCCACCGCTGAGCTACGTGGTTTTTTTTTTAGAAGCGACCCTGCCACAACATCATAGCTCAACAAAGTGTCTCATCACGTGGAAATGTATAGCAGCAGCCAGATTTCTCGAAACGCGTGGTTCTCAATGTTGAGGGGGAAACTGGAGGACCCTGACCAAAATCCACGCGAGCACGGGCAGAGACACTGCAAACTCCAAATGTACAGGCAGCGTTAGGATCGGGATCGAACCCACGACCTCCTGTATACCAGGCGAGGCAGTTTGCAGCTCGCCACCCCAGCGCCCACCAATGAAGTGAGATCAGCTGTTCGAGTATTGGCGATGTTCTCTAAGTTTGTGCCCTGTGTACCAAGGCCAGTGTCATCCGCTTATATGAACTTGCGAGGTGATGTGCATGGCCGGTCACGTTTTCATATATATATATACGGCGCAGTAATACCCCGTTATACGTCGGGGATGCGTTTCCTAAAAGGTGCGACGACGAATATCGAAACGACGTGAATCAAAGCGATTGTACAGGGCAGTTAAAGTGCCGTGGTGGTGAGGCGACGGCTGAGAGGCGACCGATTCGCGAGCGATGAACGGACGGCGACTTAAGCTGACGGCGACGTGAGCGTGGGGGTCGAGGCGATGCAACGCGCGTGGGCGGTGTGAATAAATGAAGCGACGACGTCTTTGCGAAACGACATGAATATGGGAGGGAGGGAGGTAGGCTGGGGGTGGGGGGGGACCTTCATCGGAGTATCGCTGCATTATGCTCAATCGAGCCGCTGCCGAGCCCTTGAGGGAGGCTGTCGTTCGCAAATTCCCCTGCGAGCTGCACCCTCGAAACTCCACGCGCGCCGATGTTTGCACGCTCGCAAAAGCGCGCGCGCACACACACACACAATCTCGCATGGAAGACAAACAGACAAGAACACACAATCCCTCAAACCCACGCCTCGCACGGAAAACCACTCACACACACACAAAGACAAAGATCCGCTCCGTATAGCCTCAACAGACTGTTGGGGCAAGTGCTGCCGCCTGGCAAATAACTCGAGGGCGTGGGCGACCAGCACCACGCCCGCCTGCACTTATCTCCCCAGCGGCACACGTTGGTGGTGTACGGTGCTTTTTCTGCTGTTTTTCCCTGGATTTTTCTGTTGCGCGAAGTCACTTTAAGATGTTTTCTTGCTCATGTTTTTGTTTGTTGCGGTTGCACCCGATTCAAGAGTCGCATGGCTCACAGGGCTATACCTAATAATTTAACTGAACTGAAATAATTACGATCATGAATGTCCAATCCAGTACAGAGTTCTGGACGTGCTGATGTTTACACACCGCACCAGGTAACCATGTAATGCTGAGTCGACCTAGGGAAGGCCCAGGACAAGATGAGATATTCGTCACTGATATTGGCCGTGAGCAGGGAATCGAACCTTTCCGTCACCGCGTTCGTATCGCAGCGCGCTAACCACTGCGCCACCGCTCCACACAGACAAAGATCCCCCGTATAGCCTTGACAGACTGTAGGGGCAAGTGCTGTTAGCAAGCACCTATGAAGGCCGGAACGGTACACGAGGGGGTGGGTTGGCCAGCACCATGCCCGACCGCCTTTGTCTCCCTCGTGGCGATGTTTACATACCACACCAGGTACTCATTTGAGGCTGAGTCGACCTAGGGGAGGCCCAGGACCGGTTCAGATAATCGTCACTGGTGTTGGCCGTGAGCGGAAATCGAACCCGGGTGGCCGGGTTGATAGCGCAGCGTAGCGCTAACCGCTACACTACCGCTCCCCACTGCACACATTCACATACACGCATCGCGTACGCGCGCACACACACACACACAAACGCCAGATCAACAGCTGGAGGAGTATTTCATTCATGCAGGTACAGGGAAGCGTCTGTCACATCACGCATGGCCGTGTCTGAAATGGCTCGTAAGCAAAGCGAGCCGCTGCTCGTGCTACGACAGGCTCTGGCTCGAAGTGCCCCCTGCGCGTGCGCTCCCTTGAGGAGTTCTCCTTTTAACCAGCAGGCTGTGTAACAAGTCTTCATGCAAACGCCGACCCTGCAGCTGTCACCGGCGAAACAATTGCAATGGGGAAGACGCTACTCGGCTTTGCGCGCACTCTGTGTCTGCGCGCGTTTTGAGGAGTAATAGTTGAAGCCATCGGGCGGACGAAAGGAGAGACGCACAGACGCAGAGGAGGCGTGGACCCTGCTTGGGACAGCCTGGCTCAGGATATATGTGTGTGTGAGTGCTTTGCTGCACATCCGAGAGTGCAGAAGTGCAGCAGAGCACATCTGAGAGTGCAGCGGGCACCGGTTGATATTTGCTGCAGCAGCACGTGTGTGTGGTGTGTGGATCGGATCTCGCCGTACCGAGAGGGCCGGTACTGCGCCGTTATTTAGACGGTAAACTAAAGCTGCGTTCGTGCAGAGGAGCAAATTTCATACAAATGCAGCTGCTGATCTCACAGCCGGTTGATGTGTGAAAACTCGCCGCCGTCATAGGAACGTGGAATTTCCGCCACAGGAATATAAATGAAATATGGGCACCGCCTCAATGCTCAATTGAGTGGGAGGATTACTTTTCATAGTGCGGTCCGCTAAGAGTATTTGGCTGCTAAAAACTTGCACGTGATGAGTCACTTCGTTGAGCTATCAGTTGTGGCCAGGTAGCTTCTGAAAAAAAGGTAAATAGCACAGTGGGCCTTACCTGGTAAAATAAAATAAAATTGTATAGTTTTAGTTCAGACACGCGACAAAATAGTTGTGGACCAAATAAAATACGAAGACAATATTCCTCGTTCACAGATCCGTCCTTCTTACACGTCTGATCAGCCACAGGGCCTTTCCGGAGGTGTATAGTTTCAGCAGCATTGGTTTAGCACGTCTAGAACTCTGCACTGGTTTGGAAATTCACGATCGTGATTATTTCGTGTGTCACGCGTTTGTGGGGGTTTGCACGAGGCCACAGACCCTCAACGATTTTACAATCAGCTCGCAGTGGACCAGCTGACAACAACATAGCCCGGCGTAACAGTGTCAGTGTACCAAACCACGTAGCTTACCAACAAATTTTGTCACTAAAAATGTATTTATTTATGTTTTGATTGCCACTTGGCATTCCCGCAAACAGAAAATCACATTTAAAAAATTCTCCGCAAATATTGTTTCACGTGACGAGAGGCTCGAAGTGCTGCCCCCCCCCCCCAATCGCTGCGCTCTTCCCAGAGTGCAGTGGGGGGGTGGGGGGCAAAGTCCGGACTCCCCCCCCCCCACCCCCCCCCCCCCCACCCCCGTCAGCTGGTGATGGATCGCCGGGGCCCACTGCAAGCGCCGTAATTGCATCTCCCTGCATCGTGCTGCTCGTTGATTCCGCCGCGATATTTCCCTCCGCTGAGACTCTCGGCAATTGATGGTGTTTTAAAAATGAACGATGCCGGGCGGCTTTGCTCTCTCTATATCCCCCCCCCCACCCCCCCCCCCCCCCGTTTCCTGTAAATCCCACCCAGAGCACCGACTCCGCGCCTCTCACACGTGCGCTCCTCCTTCCCAGATGTTGAGGATGCACAAAGCCCCTCTCCCCCGTTCTCACCCGCAGAGATCGACGCGTCGTACCATGGAGCGCGCGCCTCCCGATTCTGACGTCTCTTTGTTGTCTTCTGCGTCAACGTCAATGACGTGGCGTTGTGACTCGTACGGGGTGACTCAGCATTTCGCACGGTGTGACTCAGCCTCGTACATTGCGACTCAGCCTCTCATACGTTGCGGTTCCAGCACGTGCGTTGTGCCCCAGCCTCTTGCACGGTGTGACTCAGCCTCTCGCATCGTGTAACTCAGGCTCTCGTACGTTGTGGCTCAGCTTCTCGTACGTCTTGGTGTGGTCTGGGATTGTTGTTGTTGAAGTTTCTGCTGCCCTGCCCAAGAGTGCATTTACTGTTGAAAAAATTGTCACAAATGAATGTAATTGTGCAATTTGTACTCATGGACTTTGTTTACCTTTAGTGACTTGTTCAGCTTTCCCATACTCTGCACTCATGCCTTTTTCTTTGGTTCTTTCGGTAAAGTCACCACGTAGAATGAGAATAAAATAATAAATTGATAACATAAAATAACGCAATAATATTCTCACGACGTTTCGGCCACAACACAAGCGGCCTTCATCAGGTGAAGGGGACGAGACTGTCTGGAGGACAGCGCTGGAGTGAGAAAGCCACGCTGAGATCACGACCTTTAAGCTTAGAGTCGCGGCAGCTTAAAGGTCGTGATCTCAGCGTGGCTTTCTCACTCCAGCGCTGTCCTCCAGACAGTCTCGTCCCCTTCACCTGATGAAGGCCGCTTGTGTTGTGGCCGAAACGTCGTGAGAATATTATTGTGTTATTTTATTTTATCAATTTATTATTTTATTCTCATTCTACGTGGTGACTTTACCGAAAGAACCAAAGAAGATGAATCCTTGCAGTCACGAAAGCTTCAAATCGAAACTCATGCCTTTGTTTAGTATTGTGTGTCGTTGTAACGTCCTGACCCGCTCCTACTGGACAATCTGTGAAAAAAAGAATTTCATAGCTCATCGGATTCTTCCAGTCGAAATAGAGATTCTGATTTATGAGGCAGATGTCATTGTGGTTGAATAGAGACGTCACGCGTGCACTCGGCGCTGTGTAGAATACTTGAAAGCAGATGCATTGTAATAGACTCGAGCTCTTGCTGTGCATTACAGTGACATCGGGAGTTGAAAGAAAAGCAGAGACGGGCGCTATCGTTGCACACCCGGTGGTAATAATGAGCTCACTGTCCACCCTCAATCGCATCATCCACTGCACGAACCATGGCAGTAGGTGCGGATACCTGATACACAAATTTAAAATAAAAATACCTCTCTCTAGTCGCAGTGGTGCGACTGTGGTCGTCCAGAACAGAGACCCTCAGTGCAACAATTTATAACGACGCAGTGCCTCGATGCAGAAATGCGAAGGAGACGCCACAACGGCGAGACACCACCACCGCTGCTCCTGACGATGTGGTTATCTGAGCTTGAGACCACCTGAATGGTTCAATCTGTAAGTTGCTGCTCTGCATCGGACATCATCAGCCATGCGAAAATAAAAAAAATAAGCTCGTCCAGAGAGATCTAAACGGTCGCGAGCGGAGGTAGTTTGAGAAGCAGCATTTTCCCTTTCACAACTTCGCAGAGCGCGTTTATTAACTGGCACCTGCCGCGTGAGAATGAGCTTCGACCACTTCAATTCCTGGCTTTTTCAGGGGACGATGGCACGCGCGTCTCCAATAATAATAATAATAAAAAAACTAATTTGGGAAAGTTTGAGACGTTCATTGCAAGGTTTTTACGTTTCGTGCACCTTTTATTGTAAATCGACATAGCGCTGTCGATGTCTCCACGCGCAACATTTGACGAGGTACACAATCCCGGAATGCCCCGCGATTATTACACAAGGTTTCTGGTTTTAAGCGTCGGAATCAAATGTCCCCCGATTAGCACACGCACGTCGGTGGCTAGGAGATGTTAACTACCTCGCCTGGTGTGCAGGAGGTCGTGGGTTCGATCCCGTCCCTGACTGCCTGCTGCTGCTGTATATGTCTGTCTCTCCTCGTGGATTTGTTCTCTCCTCGTCCTTCAGGAAACTCTAAAGTGTGTTGTTTGGAAAAATGCGAGGAACCGGAGAGAGAGGGAGACCTAACAGAGAATGACGACGACATTATAAGTTGTTGGTGCCAGAAAGATGTGGCACTACTTGAGCATATTGGCACAAGACAAAGTATTCACCGCGGTTGCTTGGTGCCAGGCTAGGTGCACTCGCTCACTGCCCCTGTTAATTACTCACCACGGTTGCTTTGTGCCAGGCTAGGTGCACTCACTCACTGACGCACTCAATTATTCACCACGGTGGCTTGGTGCCAGGCTAGGTGCACTCACTCACTGACCCACTCAATTACTCACCACGGTTGCTTTGTGCCAGGCTAGGTGCACTTACTCACTGACCCACCCAACCCAGTCACCTAACACACTGCCGGTCAACACATTTCGCTTTCCGCTTATCTCCTCGCACCGCTCGACTCTGGATTTCCTACCCATCGTCTCTTTTCCCCTCGTTCTTCTCATCGCCATGTCCAAATCAGGTCACCTAGTTGCCTCTGATCGAGCACAACACTGCCAGTGCTGTGTTTTTGGTTGTTGTTGTTGTTGTTGTTGATGGTGTTGTTGTTGGCCCTTTTGGATGCCTGCGCTTAGCAAAACAACACAAAACGGTGCCTTGGCTCCAGGTACCCGCGTCTCCACTGTGCCCCACCCCCACCTGCCCTCCTCCACCTCTCCCCACCACGTCCCCACCCCCTATCCCACATCGCCTTCCGCGGTGATGTCAACCGCCGCGTCACAGCCACGGGTCCCGCGTTCCCCGGGGTCGGGGGGTTGGGGGGAGTGACAACCCCGCGCGCCCTC
Organism: Petromyzon marinus; assembly: GCF_048934315.1. Taxonomy (NCBI): domain Eukaryota; kingdom Metazoa; phylum Chordata; class Hyperoartia; order Petromyzontiformes; family Petromyzontidae; genus Petromyzon; species Petromyzon marinus. The sequence continues at coordinate 1,789,124 of NC_133700.1, read as the reverse complement.
GCGATCGGAGGGCCGGGAGCCACTTTGGTGGCCAACGTTGTCGGCCCACGCTCACATCACTCAGGGCCGCTCAACAGCAGAGAGGGGGGCCGTCACATCACAGCGCGTTGTGGACGACGTCGACCTTCCCTGGCCCACGGGCGCCTCCTCGCCGGTTGCGTTTATTAAATCGGTGACGGGACGTTGCCAATCCTCTCGGCTTGTTTATTTCTGCTCTTCCGCCAAGGGGCGGAGCGCGATCGCCTGTGCGCGCTATTTGATGCGCTGGGTGTTGACAGAGGGACTCCTGAAGCGGTGATCATTGCAGCAACCGGCACACAAATCTTCGTGGAACGGGCAAACATCCCCGCCCACGGTAGGGCTCCGTTGACGTTTGAAACCGGCCGCGGTGGTCTGGCCGTGTAAATAGACGACGCTCAAGTAAATTACTCGTAATTGCTTTCGGCTGATGGACGCCGACGGACTTAAATCCTCACGCGTGATTATTTTTTTTGTTATTTTATTTTTGGCAACGACAGAGACGAGTGTCTGCGCCGCGTCTGTTTACCAAACAACGTACAGCCCACTGTTGTTACGCGTTCCCTGTGCGCCCGCGCATGAACACAGCCACTTATGTTTAACGTCAACGTTGTTACCGCCGCTGTGCAAATGAAAAATAATAATAATAATAATCACTCGGGGGAACATCCGTTACTCTCATAGACCATGACGCCGGTTATATCAGTGGGAAGATCTGCGCTGGTATAATCTTTAAGCCTTTGGAAAATGCCACCAAAAGGCCGTAGCGTACTTAATTAAAGGGAACTTCCACTTCCACCGCATATAACACAAAGCAATCGTGTTATGAGCTGAGCGGCGGGTACCCATGCCGTGACAAAACTATTAAATGGGGCAAACCACTTTCCCATTACGGTGCCCGAGCTCCCATTAAAGGTTTAATGAACGCGCTCTAAAAAAGGCGAACAAAGACCTCGCTCTCGTTCGTCCAGGGGCAGCCGACGAACTCCCACGTGCTGTGCCGGATGAAGCTAGCGCGGGGCCTGTAACATATGATGTTATAAAGGGGACCTGAATTTTTTTTTAAAAAAACACGTAAATATTAAAACACGTGAATTTGAACTTGCATAGTAAAGTAATTGTATTTGTTCATTTGCTATACAGCCCAGATAATACGACACATCGCTAACATTAAACATCCAATCGTTCATAAAAGTTGAAGGCAGAATAGTCCTATAGTAATAGAGCAAGTGCAGAATCACTGAGCCAGAATTGATAGCTTGAAAGCATTTAGCGCGGGTCTCGGGGTTAGCCGAGGCCCCGCGCGCACATCCACTTATGCAATTTGAACGTATTTACTACTATAATGAGCCAATAATGTCTGTGTGCCCAGCGCGTGATGTTACTCCATGTCGGCCAGCCCCCCTCATTAATACTCATGAACAGGTGACGTCATCCATATGGACCCCCCCCCCTCATTAATAATCATGAGCGGGCGACGTCACTCCACATCGAACAGCCCCCCCCCCCCCACATTAATAATCATGAAGAGGTGACGTCTTCCAAATGGACAACCCCGCCATTAATATTAATTCGCGGCAGACGTCACTCCACATGGGGGGGGGGGGGCGAGGCGCCTCCTCCCCCCTCCTCAGCGTCAACTTACAACCCTCACTACAGAGGCAGAACCCTCACGTCACGTGACCTCCGTAACGCTATTGAGACATCGAAGTAAAAAGGACGTCATGATGAACAAGGGGTCATAACCTTTAAATGAAATAGGTCTGTGTCACCGCGCCCTTACAAATTGCACACGAATTGATGCAATGAATATATCACATCGCGGTCTGCTTTCCGCTTGCAAGTTTCAGATTTACTGCAATACACCCGTCCTTGGAGGGGCAAAAGGCTCGTCTATATATATAATTTGATAGGCGCCACGGTGGTGTGGTATTATCTGGTATGCAGGAGGCCGGGCTTTCGATCCTTACCCTGACGCCTCTATATTTGGAGTTGGCGTGTCTCTCTCCCCGTGGTGGCGTGAGTTTGTTTTGTTCCTCCAGGGTCCTCCGGTTTTCCCCTCCACGCGTAGAATCAACATCACGCGTTTAGAGTGTTTGGCTGCTGCAACATGTCCACGTGACGATGAGACACTTCGTTGAGCTATAATTTCTGATAGCCATGTCGCTTCTGAAGAAGAGCTACGTAGCTCAGCGGGCCTTACCTGGTAAAACAAACAGCCTAGTTTAGTTGAAAGCCGAAGGCTTTGCGGCCACTTCTAATCCGAGTGCGGCTTTCCTTACTTCCGTCAAAGCGTTCGCCCCTCATTACCGCGACCACCTTCGGCAGCGGGAGATGCCCGACGCTAGCAGTGCATGGCGAAAGTTCGAGAGCAAGAGACGATCCACGCGAGGTCAACGGTAGGGGCTGAACGATTTGGGGAAAATATCTAATTGCGATTTTTCTGACAGATATTGCGATTGCGATTTGATTTGCGATTATTTTTTTTTAAAGTCAAGCTTCAATTCAATATTTACTGTGTAATAGATGCAAAACATGTGATGGAACATTACCACATTGTACCATCAAAATATGAACTGCTCTATATATTCTAACGCAAGGATGAGAACTTAAAAGATGTGAATTGCTTCCAACATGTATTTATTAAAATGTATTAATTGAAATAGAACAATCAAGCATAGAAAAATTAAGTTAAATAAAGTTCTAAAAATAATAAACAATTCCAATAAGTAAGTAAGAAGACTTTTCAAATCTGGTCGAGCACAAATTGGGTCGAGGCTCAAAAGAAAGCCGTCCCTTGGTGTGGACCAATCAGTTTCAAGGACAATGCATATATTATCATAGTATGTTTTTTGTTTGTATTTTTGACTGCAGGTATTGTGGTAATGCAGACATAAATCCTTGTAAAAAGGTTTCAGTTTTGTTGCCAGAAAAAAGAGGAAAAGCCCTATTATTACGTTCAGCCATAGTCCTTGCACGGGCGAGCGTGCCTTTGCCAGCGCGCAGCTCCCAATGCCATGGAACGCTTCGCCTTTGTCCATAATACAATGAGAGTCGTAAGATATGTTTGAGTCTGTCTTGAAAACTCACCTCTGTAAACTGGCCTTTACCCCCGAGTTCTGGCCGTTTACACCGCAGGTTCTGTTTATTCCCTGCTTTCCACACACAGCGCGCATTGGGATCTACAGATTAAAATGCGCCACTTTCAACATGTACATTAGTATTATTTGAATAAACACAGAAAAACGAACTTGGATTTCCATCCGTATATATAGAGACATTGTTCGGTGATCAATTACTCAAATACTGCCAATCAATCCCCTAACATACAACTCGCTCTCCCCAATGGCGACATGGGCCACATCGAGAATAGGAGTCGTGGGAAGGCAGGATCCGAAGTCGGGGGGGGGGGATGAGATTTACTGGGGGGGGGGGGGCTTTATATCCCCAAGGACACGAGACGCGCATGCGCGCCGTGACTGCACGGGTGGCAGTGTCCGTGGAGAAAACGAAATGACAGATGTTTTCGTTCTCCCCGCTAAGCGGAAGGGAACGGATTTGAGCCCGTTTCCCAGCCAATGTTCACGACAGTGCCACTGGGCCGTGTGGTTTGTGTCGTTTCAATGGGGGAGTGAACCTGGGCCCTTAGCGCCTGGGCAGATTGGACGTTGAGCACTCCCTGTGTATCAGACGAACAACCCGCATGCATATGTATATGAGACAAATATCCCCCGTGTAACCTTAATAATCTGTTGGGGCAGGTGCTGTTAGCGAGCACCTATGCAGGCCCGCACGGCACACGATGGGGTGGCTGGCAAGCTCGATGTCCGGCCTCCTTTGTCTCCACATTGTTGCTGGAAGGCGACTTCCTCCAACTGCCCAGCAGCGTCCTTCACGAGCCTCCTCCAAAGAGGCCGATCTTGACAACGCTGGTAACAATCATCGGCAATCCACTCAGCTCCACATCATCTGGTACCACATCACTTCATCTCTTCTCTAGCCCGTGCCGTGCCCGTTTAGCCCCCTCTATCCGGCTGAACCAAAGCTGTTTTTAGGCATGCGGTGGCTGGGCATGCGGGCTACATGACTCAGCCAACGCAGCCTTGCCTGCCGGAGGAGCTCACCGATGTAACTTTGTCAAGGATTCGTGAGCTCCTCACACAATTCAGCCTGGTTAAACCAAGGATGGATAGTAGGCAGGCCAGCCTAAATATTTATAACTGGCGAAGATGTTCGAATAGGGGGGTCCACGTTTCGCAAGCATAGAGAAGGGATGGCATGCTGTCAAACCGGAGCTGGTCATCAGCACACTGCCTAGGTATGAAAAACTCTCCACAACTACCCCATCACCAATGGGGAGTTGAGGGGGTGGAGTGTTTGATGGCACAACATATCCAGGCAGGTGCTTAGTTTTGGTGGGGCTGATGGTAAAACCCCACCTCTTAGTGGCAGGCTCCAGGTTCTTTTAGCAGCGCCTCCAACTCCTCCTTTGAGTGAGCAGCTTTCACCAAATCATCGGCATACATAACATGGTTGACCAATATCGAGCCATCCTTTGACTGCACCCTAGCATCGATTAACCTCCCATTGTATCTGTACCAGATGGAGATTCCTCTGGTACAGCGCCGTAGAAGGTTTCACGAACTACGTGGTCGAAAAGGATGTTAAATAATATGGGAGCTTGATGATATCCCTGTCGCACCTCAAGGTGAACATGGAATGTCTCCAACTCCCGGCTACGTAGTTTTACCCGGGCTTGCCCACCATAATGAAGGTCCTTAATGATTGTGAGCAGGGATTCAGGGACTCCGTAAGTACGAATAACAACCAAGTTCCCAGGCCTATTGATGGTATCATACGCCTTGACCAGGTCAATAAAGCAGACATGTAGGTCCTGTTGGAATTCCCTATACCTCTGCTGTAGCAGACGGACAAAAAAATATGGCATTTGTGCAGAACCGCCCTGTCCTGATCCGACATTGGGGCTCCGTAAGCCTCTCCTCTGCGTGCCTGCCAAGGCGATGTTGAATAATCCTTGCCAGGACCTTTACCGGCACACCAAGGACGGAGATGCCCCTGTAGTTGTTACATCCACCGAATCCTGCGTTCCAGACTGTTATTAGGATGTTATATAGGGCAGTCTGCACACAAACACCACCCTCACTCAGCAATTCTCTTGGGAGATCATCTCTGCCCGGCGCTTTTCCTGGTCTCAGACTCTGGATCGCTTTCCGTACTTCCTTCAGGCAGCCACGACAAGGGGGTGACTACTTCTTCCAATATTTGAGGCACGGCAGCCTCAGCAGAATCATCCCCACTTTGCCCCATCATGCTTTCCAGGCTGAGCGATTTCCCCTCCCCCAAGACCTCACAGTATACACAAAAACAAAGATCCCCCGTATAGCCTTAACAGACTGTAGGGGCAAGTGCTGTTAGCGAGCACCTATGAAGGCCGGGACGGTACACGAGGGGGTGGGTGGCCAGCACCACGCCCTACCGCCTTTGTCTCCCCAGTGGCGATGTTTACAGACCACACCAGGTGCTCATTTGAGGCTGAGTCGACCTAGAGGAGGCCCAGGACCGGTTCAGATAATCGTCACTGGTGTTGGCCGTGAGCGGAGATCGAACTCTGGTGGCCAGGTTCGTAGCGCAGCGCGCTAACCGCTACACTACCGCTCCCAGTATACATACACAGACACACACATAGACACATACACAGACACACACACAGACACACACACCCACAGATACGCACACACACACACACCCAGACACGCACATAATCCCGGCAGTGCACACACTCATTATATTTGCGCGCGCATTACGAGACAAATATGGAAATAAAGGAACGTGGCGCAGCTGCGGGCGCGCGTGAAGTTAATGAGCGGCCGTGAAAGACGGCGCGCGATTGATGGGGCGCGCCGTCTTTACATAGTCGCCCCGTAACGAGCGCGGATCCGCGGTGTTACCATGCGCGGCTCGCTACCCGCACGCGTGCACAACGCGGAACTCCACCCCAAACCAACGCGCGGTTCGCATTTAATAATCACTTCCACGGGATTTCACGGTCGCCGGCAAAATCTCGAGCCCCGCACCGCCACCTCGCCGCTTTCTCTGAGCTGTGAATAAATCGCGAGCCATCGAGCGAACCCGGACGGACAACTGCGGGCGGTGCCTTTATCGAGAGGCGATAATACAAGAATAACCCGTCCGGCATTTCAACCCTAACCCTATTCGACGGGGGAGGGGGGGGGGATGGTGGGAGACGTCCAGGCGCGATGATTAATTACGCCATCATTGCATATTTCCGCACTCCAAGCGCCAAGTTAAATGTTAGCCGCTTTCACGAAACACAAAACGGGACATGAATGGGCAGAGATGTCCCCACGGCTTGCGGATGTTCGTGCTTTAGACGTCGGCGGGGCGCGCTGTCTGCTAAGGCTGCTCGTCTCATTCTTTTCGTGCCGCCGTGTTTCACGCGTAGGCACACCGCCAATATTTCCAACGTGGGCGTTACGGTCCCATTGCTTTGGCTGAATATGCCATCACAATGAACGCCATCTCCACTGTACATTTGCTTATTTATTTACTGGCCTAATGCATGCTGTTTGGGCCTTCCTGAAATATTCAGTTGTTCCCTGATGAGACTCGCTTTAATGTCTACTCCGCTTTGTTACAGACTTTTTTTTGCCGTGAGCGCGCCATCGTCGCGATCATCCCTTCCCCAACGTGTGTTTGATCTTGGGGCATTTCCTGCATTTGCATTTGCGTGCTTTTCCAGGATCAACAATCACGACCTCTCATCAACGCGTCAAAGTTTACATCCGTTAAAAGCCTGGTTCGTGAACGTTTCCTCTGGCGTTGGGTTCAAAGGGTAAACTCGGTGTGATTTCCTCGCTCCAATGAGCATTGAGGGGGTGCACATCTCTGGTCAGTAGCCGGTGGTGGAAAATCCTCATTCGTATGGCAGGAGCGAGCGTGTACATATAACAACCGCCGTTAAGTTCCCCACTAAGTGGTATATTTTTTATTGACCCCGGAGGGATGATGAGCCGAGTCAAGCACCTCTCAGAATTTGAACCCGCAACCTTTATATTGCGAGCCGATCGCTCCACGATGTTGGCCACCCACCCCCTCGTGCGCCGTGCCGGCCTTTATAGGTGCTCGCTAACAGCACCTTGCCCCAACAGTCCGCTACAGGCTATGTGGGGGATCTTTGTCTTTGTACGCTGACCTGGGTAGCCGTAGCGTAACGCTGAGCGCGTTGCGCTACGAACTCGGGGTCCCGAGTTCTATTCCCGCTCACAGCCAACACCAGTGACGATTATCTGAACCGGTCCAGCGACTCCCCCTCTAGGTCTGATAGGCTTCAAATGAGTACCTGGTGCGGCGTGTAAACATCGCCACTTGGGAAACAAAGGCGGCCGGGCGTGATGCTGGCTACCTTCGTGTGCCGTACAGGCCTTCATCGGTACTGCTCGATAACAGCACTTGTCCCAAACAGCCTGTCAAGGCTGTACGAGAGGGAGGGGGGAGATCTTTTTTTCGTTCGCTAAATCGTAGAGACATTTGTCAACGCGTGAGGCTGCATGAACGCGGATCATGTGCAACTTTTCCGGGTGAACTTCGAATCGTCCGGAAGAAGAAGAAGAAAACAAAACGTGTAGAGAGTGGGAAATGCTGCACGGAGGAATGAGTGTAAGAGGCCCCCCTCGTTCCCGCGCGCTCCGCTCTCTCGCCGCACATTTCCTAGCAACGGATAACCCAGCTCGCGGCGCGTGGCGGCACGCGCGCGCGTGGGGGTGACCCTGCGCGCGCACAATGCCTCAAGGATCCCAGACTTTGTGTTCGATTTCCAAAGGGATACAGTGTCCATGCGCAAGCCCCCTGTAAACACGCGGTGGTGGTGGGGGAGGGGTGTCGCAATGAGCGCTGCGCTGCGCTTACAAACCCCGGCGACTCGAGTTCGATTCCCGCTCACTCACGGCCAATGTCGGTGACGGATGATCTGAAGCAGTCCTTGGGCATCCCCTAGGTCGCCTCAGCCTCAAATTAGTACCTGGTGCGGTGCGCAGTAAACCTTGCCACGAGGGAGATTATGTCGGCCGGGTGTGCTGCTGCCACCCACCCCCTCGTGTGCCGTACCGACCTCCATAGGTGCTCGCTAACAGCACTTGCCCCAAAAATCTGTGAAGGCTACAGGTTGATTTTTGTCTTTGTTATGTGCGTTGGTGATACTTGAGGAGCGGTGGCGCAGCGGTCAGCGTGCTGCGCCATGAACCGGGCTACCCGGGTTCGATTCCCGCTCACGATCAACACCAGTGACGATTATCTTAACCGGTCCTGGGCCTCCCCTAAGTCGACTCAGCCTCAAATGAGTACCTGGTGCGGTGTGTGTAAATATCGCCACTAGGGAGACGAAGGCGGCCGGGCGTGGTGCTGGCCATCCAACGTCTCTTTGTGCCGTGCATGCCTTCAAAGGTTCTCGCGAACAGCACTTGCCCCAGCAGTCTGTTGAGGCTACACGGGGGGGTGGTATTTGTCTTTGTAACCATGTGCGTGTTTTTTTTGCCGTGTGCGAGAATACATTCAGAAGCACAACGACAAAGATCCCCAACGTTTAGCCTCAACGGACTGTTTTGTGGTGCAAGTGTTGCAAGCGACCTATCAGACGCGCACGTCCACACACAACACTCACGTCGCGCGCGCGCGCGCGACCTCTACCAATAAACGCGCGTACGCCGTGAGCCCTTCTCTGAGTTGCCTGATTGGATGAAATGACGCCGCGCCGCTGCCGATGCTGCTGCTGTTGTTGTTAACCCATTGACAATTATAGCACCAAGCTGTTGGAAAACGAGGCAGCAAGATGCGCAAAAAATGGTTGCTTTCATTTTACAAAACCCCTAGGACAAACGTCCGCTTCCACTACTTTTTTCATGGTCCGGGAAGGATCCGGAGAGACACGAGGCCTCGCTACCAGGGCAGATGCGGTCAGAGGATAACGAAAATGCCACCGCCAGCGCCAGCGCAACACCAGCCACGATGTATCCTTTAATATGGCAGGGCCCGGCAGACTAAGGGTGGGATCCAACGGTGACATTTCGCAAAGCGGGTCTAAAGCGTGGGTGCGTGTGAGCACGCGTGTGTGTGTGTGTGTGTAAAACATGCCTGGGGTTCGCTAGCAGAGCGATTCGCTGCGCTACGAACCCGGCAGTCCGAGTTCGATTCCCGCTCACGGCCAACACCAGTGACTACTATCTGAAACCACTCCTGGGCCTCCTCGAGGTTGACTCAGCCTCAAATAAGTACCTGGTGCGGTTGTGTAATCATTGCCTCTTAGGAAGACAAAGGCGGCCGGGCCTGGTGTTGGTCACCGATACCCTCGTGCATCATATGTGCACGTTATCAGCACTTGTTGAGGCTGAATGGCTGGATCCTTGTCTTTGTAGAACATGTACTGCTTGTTATATAACAATGCCAAAATACGTTTTCGCTTAGTACTCAGCAGCGGTCCGTACAATCCATGCAGCTGCATTCTCTGAGCTCTATTTAATTTCGTACACATCTCAAGGATACCATTATTGATCATGGTCACAACCAGTGAAGTGTATTTATCCTTCTTGATGCGGACACAATGACTCAATACCCATCGCTCGGATTTTCACCATATTTCCTACATGTGATATGGGGACCAATATCTTTGAAGTCTCCAAAGAACATCGTGGCCCAAGGGATTTTCATAAATACAGCTGCTGCCAGGCAGTGGAACTGGAATTAATTTGCAAGCGATCTCTGATTCAGCCGCGTGTCTCTCGCAGCAGCCTTCCCAAGCCTTGCTGAGAGAGGAGAGACGCAGACTCTCTATCTCTCTAATAAAGAAAGATAAACATTTTTCATTGTTGATCGAGAGCCGCGTGTTGTTAGCGAGCACCTATTAAGGCCGGTACAGTGAGTGAAGGTGTGGCATTGAAGCAGGATGGCCCAGCCATTTTCTTTTTTTGTACCTTAGATGCCCATTTCTGGCTGAGTTAATCTAGTGGAAGCCCAGGACACACACGCCGTCCAGAACTACCCATACACAGTCGCAGTCAGTTTTTGCTGGTTATTCATGCAGGGAGATTAGTTGCCTCGTGAATGCTGCGAGTGATGATGGTGGTGATGCTACACCAGTGGCGGGCTCCCCCTAGACCAGTCCTGGTGGGAAGCTGCATAAATAAGACCGCGTGCGCCCGTCCGGTGGAGAAAGCGCTGTTGGTGAAGCCACTGCCAGCGCACTTCGGTTAAGCAGTGGAACCTCCTGCAACGCTGTGTCACCTGATACTGCAGGACGGGAGGTGGCGCCTGCAGCCTCCTCAACCGAGAGACGCGGGCCATCGCTACCGCTGAGGATATCTCAGGAGCTGCCAGCCAGCAGCAGATTCTGGAGCAGAGAGGAGGACCTCTCCCCTCTTGGTGTCAGTCGCGGTGGCGAGATGTTAACTCCCTCGCCTTGTATGCAGGAGCACGTGGGTTCGATCCCGACCCTGACGCCTGCTGCTGTTTTAGATTTTGAGTTGACATGTTCTCCACGCAGTGGCGTGGATTTTTCTCCCGGGTCCTCCGGGTTTTCCCTCCACATTTAGAATCAACACGGACTTTCGACGATTTGGCTGCTATAAGTGTCCACATGATAAGCCACATATTTGACCAATTATTTGCGGCCACGTCGCTTCTAAACAAGAGCTATGTAGCTCAGTGAGCTTCATCTGGTGAAAAAAATAGTCAAAGTCCAGGCGATATCCTTCTCAAATGAGCATCGATGCAGTGCTCATCTCCCGTTTAGAGGCTTGAGGCAGCGGTGAAAATTCCCGCACCCAATGATGGGGGCAGGGAGTCCATGCAGAGGACAGCCACTGTTGTCTTCTGCACAAAATGGTCCCCGACTTTATCGATCCAGGGCGGGGAATGATGGGTCGAGTCAAGTCAAAGGGGAGATGATTTGAATGCGCGACCTTTCCGATTGATAGCCACTTGCGCGACCGCTAAGCCACCTGGCCAAACGGGTCCCAAGATGAAGGGCCCGGCCCTTTTTCCTGGTACCACCATCGCAATTGAGATCGAATGCTGTGAGCATTTGGCATGCTGTGGCTTGACGAGTCTAGCCGTTGGTCATGGAGCGTCCACCAAAATAGCTTCGTCAGATCTGAGCCAAAATATTCCCCTTCCTGGCGCGTTTCTCAGATCGGTTCCTCGGCTGCAGGGAACAGACACCAGGGACAGCAGATGACTGCATCCCAGTGGATTTTATCCACCAAAAATGTCGTTCCTAATTATGAAATTAACACAACAAAATACATCTCGAATTTAATTGTACTGCCAAATTGGATTAAGCACGCGAACAATTTTGGGATCGCCCCACACCCCCCCCCCCCCCGCCCGAGCCTCACCACAAATCCCCTAATTCCGTGCAGTTAAAAAATTTTTTCCCATCTCGGCCAAGCAAAAAAAAACCCACAATGCCTTATCCCGAAACGCCCGATGGCTGCAGGTCTCGCCTGTGAAACGGACGTACGCTGAGGACGGGAATTCATTCATCAACGAGCGGGGCTTGTCGCCAAAAATGTCAGCGGCTTTCGAGGCGGCGGCGGCGGAGGCGGCGGAGGCAGCGGAGGCGGCGACGGCGGCGGCGTTTTCGCATCGTGCCGGGGCCTCGACTCCGCGACATCCCCGTCGCAGCTGCGCTCGACCGCCGCCTCGACGAACGTCCAGAGACAGTGACCTCCTCCTCCTCCTCCTCCGCTGGCCACGCCACCGCCGGGCGGCCAGCCACCGGCGGTGGCGCGGCATCGCCTCTTAAAATAGACTGCGACGCGTTAATCGGATTACATTTTTTTTGACGTGGAGCCACATTGAGGAAGCGTCAATTAGGCCGTCGGAAAAAAAAAAAAACTAAAAATATATATTTTTGCACGTGAGGAGCCGCGTCCGCTTTTGGAATCGACGGGCCTGCGAGACATCAGCATCTGAGCGGCAAATAAGGCCCTCACCGCCATACCCCCCCCCCCCACGATGCGTCACGCAGCCCCGTGACCGGAATTCTGCCACCGGAGCCGCGTTCTGGCGAAACGGCCGTGGGTGGAGAGTGTCCATCGCCTCCGCGGTACCCAGCGACACGACACCAACTCACACCGTGACGCCCGAGGCACTGCATATGCGAGTACAAAGCCCCCCCCCCTCCCTCCCCCTGTGGAGCCTACACAGGATGTTGCGGCAAATGCTGCCAGCAAGCACCTTTGAAGGCCGCGACGATGCACAAGGCTTTGTGGTTTGGCGCAGTACCACGCCTGCCCATCCTTTGCCTCCCCAGGGGACGATGTTTGCACACCGCACCAGGTGCTCATTTGAGGCTGAGCTCACCTATAGGGGAGGCCCGCGACCAGTTTAGGTAATTGCCGCTGATGTTGGCCGTGGATGGGAATCGAACGCGGGTTGCCGGGGTTTGTAGCGCGTTGCACATAACCACGACGCTCCCGCTCCAAACCCCCCACATCCACTCGCGACGCACTCAAGGAAACACGAGGGGCTGACGTGTGATGTCTAATCTAGCCAGCGCACATGACGTTTGAGTGAGCCTTGACACCACCACCGGATACATTAATTACGGAGCAGGGCTGTGCACCAGACAGGGGCCGCCACGACCAAAAAGACAAGACAAGGACTCCACGTGTAGCCTTGAGCAGACCATTGGGGACAACGCTGTTAACGGGCGACCTATATTAAGTCCGGAACGGCGATTGAGGAGGTCGTGTGGCCAGAATCACGCTCGGCTGCCTTTGTCTCCCCGATGCTGAAGTTTACACGCCACTCCAGATGCTACTTTGAGGCTGAGTCGACCTAGGGGAGGACCAGGCCCGGTTCAAATATTCGAAGCCGATGTTGGCGTGTGCGGGAATCTAACTCTGGGTCGCCGGGTTGCGGTGCAGCGATTGGTGCACTGCACTACCGCTCCCCACACGCACACAGGTACGCAAAAGATCCCCCGTATAGCCTTCACAAACTGTAGGGGCAAGTGCTGTTAGCGAGTACCTACGAAGGCCGGAAACGGCACACGAGGGGGTGGGTGGCCAGCACCACGCCCGACCGCCTTTGTCTTCCGAGTGGCGATGTTTACACACCGCGCCAGGTACTCATTTGTGGCTGAGTCGACCGAGGAGAGGCTCAGACAATCCTCACTGGTGTTGACCCTGAGCGGGAATCGAACCCTGGTCGCCGGGTTCGTCAACTTCGAAGCGCAGCGTGCAAACCGCTGCGCCACCGCTCCTTCACGTACGCACAAAGACAAAGACACACACGTGACGTGACGACCCTCACAGGGGGGGGGGGGGGGGGTCAGGGGGGAATGAGCGGCTGGGATGACCTGGGCAGCAGTGTGAATGCAGGCCAGTGCGTGTGTGTGCGTGTGTGCGTGTGTGTGCGTGTGTGTGTGCGTGTGTGTGCGTGTGTGTGCGTGTGTGTGTGTGCGTGTGTGTGCGTGTGTGTGTGTGTACGCACGCACACGCACGCACCCACACAACAGCTTACAGACATTCGCAGCATATTTCATCTCGGAACGTATCTCATTTACCACCCTTAAAGAAAGGAACAGATTTATATGTTTTACGGTACATTTCATGGGAAATTCCTGCACATTTATTTATTTTATTTTATTTTTCACAATTTTTATCAATGCTTTACATTTAAATTAGCTTTTTTTATTTTTCATTGTTTGATTTTGGATAATAAATTGCGTCGCAAGTTAATAATTTTGAACAGAAAAATGGTCCCGGGCGGCGCAAATTCCCGTGGACGTCCATGGCGCTGCTGCCCTCGCCGGCGACGCCGTTTGCGGCGCCGACTCCCGGCCACGAGCGGTGGCGGCGTCTCAAGCTCCGAGGTTTGAGGCTTCAGAGGCGGCTCAGGTAAATTAGATTTCATTCGTGAATTGAGGCGGGTAGGTGGGGGGTGGCACTGCTTGGCGAGCTCGGATAGCCACCGGAGTAATAACAGATTTAATACTATTATTTGGAGCGAGGGAATCTAATTAAGAGGCTCGGGGAGAAACCGCTGAGACGTCAGCCGTGGACCAGATCGCGGTGAAGTATGGAAGCAGGGGTCTGACCGTGCCGATGGCTCTGGCTGTCACCGACTCAACGATATTAATCACAAATAAGTGTCCGGACCGTCACGATCGTTGACTTGCATTCATTTGAGCGGAAAAAATTAAAGGCAAAGTCTAAATATCGTTGAGAGCGGGACAATTAATCGCTGGAGTGTGCTGCGGTGTGTTTTCAGTATTGGGCCGAGAGCGTCGGATTAGCGAGGTGTACATGGCTTGGAGAGTTAAGAGGGCTTAGAGTTAAAATTTACAGTTTAAATCGTTAAAACATTTTTAATTCTCCGGGGGATTTAGTTGTCTTCTTTTAAGATCCAATTATAACACATTTTGATCACTGCAGGACAGGTCCTGTTGTGATATGGACACCATAAATATTGAACGAATAAACCAAAACGAAAATAATAAAATTACCCGAGAACTCACATGACCCTGAGAGATAATGCATTTCCAGAAATGTCTGCAGAGAGAGAGAGAGGGAGGGCGAGCAAGTAAATGATTGCAGGGCCCTACGAAGGCATTGAGCCCATGCCCCGCCTCGTCCAAGTTTGTGCTGGAATTCGCCGGTGCCCTGTTTGAACGCTCTTGCATGTCCGTCGAATTTCTTGAGAATCGCTGACGCCGAGTGGAGTAGCTACGAGGTCTGTCCCGCAACCCCCAAGGCCTCGTGCTCTGGGCCACAGCCGGGCCTGCGGCCTCGTCGGTCCTCCGCACGCCTCCCGCCTGCTCACCCCTCACCCCTCACCTCGCCTGGCACGGACCCTCGCATACCGCGGACCGCATTTGCCTCCCCCCACCCCCCCCCCCCCCCCGTATTCGCTCTGGATTCAAGTCACGCCTCCACTCCCAAAAAAAGATATAGAAATGTCAAACGCACAAGCAAGGTCGGTTCTCACGGGTCGGTCCAGAGGTCTGACTCGAGGCAGGCAGCTGTCTCCGGCTGAAAATGAGTAACAAGAACACAGAGATTTTGACAGTTCCACTTGCAGCAGCAGCAACTACTATCTGTTATCAAATTAACAATACACTTTACTCAGCTATTAGCGTTCGCGTTGAATTGTAAATTGCTAACGGTGTACGGGGGCACATTTGGCCACGTTCACACGGGAGACGACTTCTTTTTTTTTGACGGTTGAACAAAATGAGGCGTAATTGTTTGATACTCTTCGGTGCAGGGCGGGGAGGCTGACCAGAGGTAGGGGGCTACTAAATGGGAATTTTTCTCTCCCGGGTTCGCACGAAAGAGGGGACCCCCCCCCCCGCCCACACACACAACGGGGATGTGTGCCGTCGCTTGTGAATGAGGGGACACCTCGAGTGGCATTCTGCCCTGGGCCTCCACGGATCGCGGGTAATAATACATAATCATACTCACCCACCCACTCATTGATTGTAATCTCATAAATCGGAAGCCCTGCATTAGGAGCTAAAATGTATGATCATTTGTCGCTTAAACTCGCTGCCAGAAACACGTTAGAAGAAGAAGAAGAAAAAATTACACACAGCCGTGAACCCTTACTTATTACGACGGACGATGATATTCGTTGTAAATGTGGTGGGGGAAAAAAGTCATTGTCACGTAATTATCATCTCAGCGCACACCACATGCCACCAACCCCCCCCCCCCCACCACCCCGTACCATCCCCCTTCCACAATTAAATCCCTGAACTGTAAAATTCCGGCTTCTGTCAAATGCCCTCGTCCAACATTCTGTGGCGTAGTAAAAAACAAAACAGGCAAGTGTGAACGGCGCTGCGCGCAAACACTACGTAGATGTGGCGCTTTCACGCGCCCCTCTCTGAAGCGGACTGCCAACGGGACAGCGCTGGCGGGTGCGGTTGTGACCGCGCTCTGCTCAGATCGGCGCGATGGCGAGGAGCGATGCGAACGTGCTATGGGACTCGGCAAGCAATTATGAATCATTCAGCATACGCACGTTCCAGCTCTATTAAATGACACCGCATCTTCATTTTAAGCGCCCGTGCTGATGCGTCTTTAGAATATAGGCACATCGCGCACTGCCCAGCGAGTCGACGATAACTGAATCGCAAATGTGCTTATGATAGGCCCGTATATATTATGCAGCAGCTGGCTATTGCTTGTCAAGCTGATTACTATCTTCCGGTGCAAAGAGTAGGAGGCAGCGCCTCGGTCAACGAGACACCTGGGGGAGGCGAAGAGCGGCTACGAGGACGACGTCGCCTCAGCCACAGCAGCCTGGCGTGGCTCACAGCGAGCGTGGCTCACAGCGAGCGTGGCTCACAGCGAGCGTGGCTCACAGCGAGCTTGGCTCACAGCGAGCGTGGCTCACAGCAGCCTCGCGTGGCTCACAGCGAGCGTGGCTCACAGCAGCCTCGCGTGGCTCACAGCGAGCGTAGCCCCAACACCACCGGCACCTGTCGAGTCCCCTCCCAACGGTGAGGACTAGGTCGTCGACTACACTCTCAATCACCCACGCACTCACTCACCCACTCACTCACTCACCCACTCACTCACCCACCCATTCACTCACCCACCCACTGACTCACCCACTCACTCACCCACTCACTCACTCACTCACCCACTCACTCACTCACCCACTCACTCACTCACTCGTTCACCCACTCACTCACCCAATCACTCACTCACCCACTCACTCATACACCCACTCACTCACTCATACACCCACTCACTCACTCGCCCACCCACCCACTCACTTACTCACTCACCCACTCACTCACCCACTCACTCATACACCCCCTCACTCACTCACTCACCCACTCACTCACTCACCCACCCACTCACTCACTCACCCACCCACTCACTCACTTATTCATCCACTCACCCACTCACTCACCCACTCAGTCACCCACTTACTCACTGACCCACTCACTCATTCACTCGCCCACTCACTCATACACCCACTCACTCACTCATTCACCCACTCACTCATACACCCACTCACTCACTCATTCCGCCACTCACTCACCCACTCACTCACTCACTCATCCACTCACCCACCCACTCACTCTCTCACCCACCCACTCACTCACCCACTCACTCACTCACTCACCCACCCACTTACTCACTTACTCATCCACTCACCCACTCACTCACTCACCCACTCACCCACTCACCCACCCACCCACTCACTCACCCACTCACCCACCCACCCACTCACTCACACAACAACAACCGCCATTCGCCACTAAGTGGCGGTGAGGTCACCACGACGCTTGTGCCAGGCCATGTGAACCTTGAGGCCACGTGAAGTGTCGAACGCCCGGGGGCAGGAGGTCACGGGGCAGACCCAGGTGCCACGGGTCGACTGACTGAGATGACTGAGATGACTGGCTGATGCACCACCTGTGCCCCCTACTGTGCCAACCTGCCGTGCTTTAGCCACCCGGCGTTACGCTCGTTGTTGTGAGCGTCGCTCCTTCGCCCTCCGTTGTTGTTGGAAGGCGACTGCCTCCAACTGCCCAATAGCGTCCTTCACGAGCCTCCTCCACAGAGGCCGATCTTGACACCGCTGGTACCAGTCATCGGCAAGTCCACTCAGCTCCACGTCCTCCTGTACCACATCACTCCATCTCTTCTCTAGCCCGTGCCGCGCCCGTTTAGCCCCCTCGATCCGGCCGAATAAAGGCTGTTTCGGCATGCGGTGGCTGGGCATGCTGGCTACATGACCCAGTCAACGCAGCCTTGCCTGCCGGAGGAGCTCACCGATGGGACCTTGCCCAGATCTTTCAAGGATTTTTGAGCTCCTCACACAATCCAGCCTGGTTAAACCCAGGATGGAACGTAGGCAGGCCAGCCTAAATGTTTCCAACCGGCGAAGATGCTCCATTAAGGGGGTCCACGTTTCGCAAGCGTAGAGAAGGGAGGGAATGACCGTGGCCGAGAAGACCTGAAGCTTAGTGCGGAGCGACAGACCAGGTAGCTTCCACACAGCGTTACGCAAATTATGAAAAGATATTGCCACTCGACTGATTCGGAGTGAGACCTCTGCTGTTAAACTGGAGCCGGTCATAAGCACACTGCCCAGGTATGGGAAACTCTCCACTCTCTCCACAACTGCCCCATCACCGATTGGGAGTTGTGGGGGTGGAGTGTCCGATGGTACAAAATACCCAGGCAGGTGCTTAGTTTTGGTGGGGCTTATGGTAAGGCCCCATCTCTTAGTGGCACGCTCCAGTCTCAGCAGCAGCGTCTCCAACTCCTCCTCTGAATGAGCAGCTATTACCAAATCATCAGCATACATAAAGTGGTTGAGCAATAGGGAGCCATCCCTTTACCGCACCCGGGCATCGATCAGCTTCCCATTATATCTGTACAAAATGGAGATTCCCCCGGTACAGCTATTGAAGGCTTCACAAACGACGTGGTCAAAATCGATGTTAAATAATGTGGGAGCCAGAGGGCATCCCTGTCGCACCCCAAGGTGTACAGGGAATGGCTCTGACTCCCGGCCACGTAGTTTTACCCGGGCCCGCTCACCATCATGAAGGTCCTTAATGATCGTGAGCAGAGGGTCAGGGACTCCAAAAGCGCGAAGATCAACCCAGAGCCCAGGCCTACTGATGCTATCATAAGACTTGACCAGGTCAATAAAGCAGAGATGTAGGTCTTGTTGGAATTCCCTACACCTCTGCTGTAGCAGACGGACAGAAAATATGGCATCTGTGCAGGACCGCCCTTTCCTGAAACCACATTGGGGCTCTGCAAGCCTCTCCACAGCGTGCCTGGCGAGGCGATGTTGAATAATCCTTGCCAGGACTTTTCCCGGCACATTAAGGAGTCAGATGCCCCTGTAGTTGTTACAGTCTGTGCGGTCCCCCTTCTTAAAGAGGGGGACCACCAGGGCATCCTTCCAATACTGCGGAACCCGTCCAGTGGTCCAGACCGTTGTTATGATGTCATATAGGGCAGTCTGTGCACAAACGCCACCCTCCCTCAGCATTTCGCTTGGGGGATCACCCACCCACCCACTCACTCACCCACCCTCTCACTCACTCACTCACCCACCCACCCACTCACTCACCCACCCACCCACTCACTCATTCACTCACCCACCCACTCACCACTCACCCACTTACTCACCCGCTCACTCACCACACTGCGGATCACAACAACGAATTCACCCACTCGCCCACTCATTCACTCACCCACTCACTTACCCGCTCACTTACCACCCTGTAAGACTTCTCTGATTTCCTAACACATTCTCTACAGTGGAATTCCCTCCTAGCTATTTTCCCCAAGCTCTTAATAACAATTCCAAGAGTAGAAAAAAAGAGCTTTACAGCTCATCGGATTCCTCCAGTAACAATAAATATTCTCATTCTAATGTTCCACTCTTACCCAGTAGTGCGTCGACGGTGCTGATTGTGGCTGGCCGCTTGACATTTAGTCTCTTTGGTGCCTGCGCTCAGCGAGTGTCGGGTTGAGCGAGGGGACACAGAGAGGCTTCTGGCAGCCCGGCCCATCCGTCTCCCTGTCATCGTGTTTTACGGTGTTTGGATGAAGCCTTGTAAATACTAAATTATAGTTACTCGATTAATTTATTATCAACATTTCTAGGTTTTTTGGGGGGGGGGGAGGGGGGCGTGGAGGGGGGTGCGTGGAGCGATGGCTTTTGCTTCATCAGCAAAGAAATGTCATTCGAGTCATCCCGGCGTCTGATTTACTTGGCCGGGGCTTTGTTTGTGCACGCTTATTGGTCTTGTTAGTGAAGCGGCAACCGAGGTATGAATCGTAAGCGGCAATCCATTACAATCAATCTCAATGAGGCGTTCTCACACAGAGAGTCACCGGATTTGCATCGTTACAGATTATCAACAATATCTCTTCATTATCACCGAGACAGAATGATGTTTAATTCACTTTACATTTTCTTAGCCGGGCGTTTAAATCAATGCGTTTTTTTCTTTTTCCGCAGGGCCTCCGGCGTGCCGTATGAGAAAAACAAATTATTTATTTATTTTTCGTATGGCCATCGTCACGCGCGTGCCAGGGTTTGTTAGCGAGCGACGTTCACGGTACGAGGAGCGCGCCACGGGGCCCCAGCAGGAGGAGCGCCGCTCCGAGGCGGAACGCGCCGCTCGTTACGGCCGGAGCTGGCGGCACACACACGCGCACACGCACACGCGCACACGCGCACACACACGCGCACACACACGGACACGCACACACACGCGCACACACACGGACACGCACGCACACACACACACGCGCGCATACACACGCGCACAAGGACACGCACGCACACGCGCACACACGCGAACACACACACACGGACACGCACGCACACGCGCACACACGCGAACACACACACACGGACATGCACGCACACGCGCACGCACACACACACGCACACGCGCACACACACGCACACACGGACACGCACGTACACACACACACGCGCACACACACGCGCACACGGACACGCACGCACACGCGCACACACGCGAACACACACACACGGACACGCACGCGCACGCGCACACACACACACACGCGCACACACGCACACACACACGCACATACACGCGCGCGCACACACGCACACACACGCACACACACACGCACACACACACGCACACACGCACGCACACACACGCACACACGCACACGCATGCACCGGTTCGCTCCAACCCCCCACAATCGTGAACTCAGCGCAAAAGATCGCCGCAATCGCGCGCTCTCAGACGATGCAGAATCATCGGAATCAAAATCAGTATTCATACTTGAGGAGGAATCCGATGAGCTATAATGTTCTTTCTCGCAGATGTCCAGTATGGGCATGGGGTCAGAAGGTTACAACAACAGACAATTCCAAAAACACAATAGCAGTGGAAAATATAGGTAAGGGAAACAAATCACTTTTAAAAATATACAAATAAAATTACACTATAGTTTTCGGTTCTTTCGGTAAAGTCACGCAGGAATAAATTAATTATTTTTATTTATAAATTAATTTATTTTATTTTATACCTACGTCACTTTACCGGAAGAACCGAAGAGTATGGATTCCTGCAGTCACGAAAGCTTCAAATCAAGATTAAAATTACACTCTTTGTTTTTATCTTACCAGGTAAAGCCCACTCAGCTATTAGCTTTCACGGCCGTCTGGAATGCTCTCCGTTCGGATATTAGAAAGCCACTGGAGCTAAGCATTTTTTAAATTTAGATTGAAAAGTGATTTATTTGGAACTGTTTTTTTTGTGTGTTTAGTTTGCTGTTCTTCCCCGGCACCTCCGATTAGCACGGTTGGCTATTTACGGTGCAAAAGAAGTTCAACACACAATACGTACAACATGAAGAGAGCTCTCCGAAGCCGAGCACCAGTCTCTTAGCGATGCTACATTTACTGTTATTCAAGCCGTGGCCCATTCGCTCCACTTCAAAATGTGGTACATTCAGTGCAGTGCCAACTGTGCGACATTTACTATCTCCCCAGCCATAGCACATTCACGATTGTCCAAGTGATGGTACATTTACTGTGGTCCCAATCGTGGTATCATCTCTACGGTGTCAGCCATCGTATTTTCACCGCGGTAACAGCCGTGGCATTTGGCCGCAATTTAAATTGTGAAACGGCGATCTCGCTTTCTCTTAAGTGTTTTAAATGATTGAATATTGACGCGGAATCTCTCCCACAAGCCCTTCACACAAAACGCCAAGCGGAGTAATGAGATGCCGTGCCCAGCGGGTGCTGAACAGGACATCCCCCAGGTCCATTCCCAGCGCAAAAAGGGGGCCTGCGATTCCACCCACACAGTCCAGCGCGTGTAGGAGGTGCGGCCGGTTATAAAAACGATTAACTTTTATTTTATTTTTTTACCAGGCAAGGCCCACTGAGCTTTATAGCTCACTTATCATAAGCGACCGACCTGGCCACAAATGAGAGCTCAACGAAGTGGCGTTTCATCATGTGGAAATGTACATCGAATCAAATGCTCTAAACGCATGTTGATTCCAAATGGGGAGGCAAAAACCGGAGGACCCGGAGAAAAATCCACAACCTCTGCGAGAGAGAACATGCAAACTCAAAAATACACAGCAGACGTCAGTGTCGGGATCGAACCCACGATCTCCTTCATCGATCCCACGATCTCCTTCATACCAAGCGGGGGAGTTAACATCTCACCACCACGGCGCCCAAACATAACACTGCTGCACACGCAGCGATGGGGGAATGCGGCGGACGGGGCCAAACTGATGCGCCAGAAATTTGGCCGTGGCGGTTGCAGGCATTGGTTACGTGGAGAGGCAATGCCGCCGCTGATGAAATTCAGAATGTCGACGCCAGCCTCCAACAATTGTGGTGGAATAGATCGTTCCAGGAGACCTCGGAGGTTTGATGAAGATATTCTTCATTTGTTTGGTGGTTGAACGGAGTCTTGCCTCATGGGGACTAGTCGCATGGCCGAGAAGCGCCGCGTTTTCCCATTGGTTCGCGGTTCAAGGTCACCCCCCCCCCCCTCATCGTAAAGAGCGCAGTTTCTGCCGCACCGTGGACGTTAAAGATTCCGTGGCGCTCTTTGAAAGAGACGAGGCAACGTGTGCCGGCGTCATGCTCCCAATTGGATTTTTTTTTTTACAAGAAAATATATTAAACAACTTATTTGGTTCGGAAAAACACTTAGCAAAAATTGTCACACCCTTCCTAAGACAACTTAGCGAGACCCCCCCTGAAGAAGAGCTCATTCCGGCTTTCCTGGGTAAATAAACGAGACAAAAAAAAACATTGATGAAAGTGTAACACGACTCGAACAGAAACGCAACGCCCACTCTGTACCGTACACGGGCATGCCTTGTCCAACGGTAGCCAGATAACGCGGCGAGGCGTCGTGGAAGTGCCCCGCCACGCTTCGAGTCACGTGAACGCTGCCCGGCCCGATGACTCTGCAGAGTGCCCATTCCCCTTCCCCAGTGCCCGGCTACGCCACCGCGGCTGGGATTTTCTTCGTCTCTTTGCCCGGCGCAGGGCCGCGCCGGGCGTTCACCGCGGCCACGACAATCGCGGTTTAATAACCGCGTTGGTCACCACGCGACGTCCTCCGTCCCACCCACCCTCCCGCACGGCCCGCCCCGTGATCCGTTGATCGAATAAATCGCTCGAGACGCCGGTGTCTGCCCGCAAGAGCAGTTTATGCAAATACTGTCGCGAGAGGTGACGCGTGTTGCTGTCATTGCCCCCGCACCTCCGATGAGCATGGTTGGTTACGTACGGTGGCGCGAAAGAAATTCAACATACACGTACACACGCGTTTGGCGCAACGGTCATTGGCCGACTGGTGCGCGATGAATGAACGAATGGAGCGTCGTGCCCCTATCTCTAAAAAAAAAAAATTCCCGCGTGAGAACCACGTCGCGACCTCACCCCGTGCCAGTCCAGCCGGGAAGCGAGCGGGGCACGTGGCCACAGCGGCCGGTGTCGGGTGGCCGGCACGGCGTTCGTCGCCCTCCCTGGTGCTCCAGCTTCATTTGCTTCGTCGTTTTCGCTCTTCCCGTCCCTGCGCCGGCCTCTGCTTGCAGACGTCTCCGTGCCCGCTGGGACGCGCGCCGCTCGCGCGGTGCAGCCGCCGCCGCCCCCGCGGTCCTCTTGCCACGCGCGTCTACGAAGGCGATGGAGGAGTCACGTCTCCAGTCGCCGGGCCCTCTTCTGGATGAGGTGCTGATGAATGCTCCGAATCGGCGGCTGCGTTGGAACGCTGACTGGATGACCCCATTTTGGGGCATCACGCAGCAGAATGACACTTTTCACCTTCATTGCTAGGGGAAAGCACTGAATGGCCAGGTGACTCCGCGGAGGAAAAAGATAGCGGCTCGTAATTGGAAGGTTGTAAGTTCAAATCCTGGTGCGGGGTTGACTGAGCCCATCATCTATCTAGGATGTATGTTGAATGTTCAACTTCTTTCACACCGTATGTAGTCGACCATGCTTACCGGCAGTGCGGAACAAAGACAACAAACTAAACACTAAAATCAGCTCGACAAAAGCAGGTTCGGTAAATTGTCACCAACTGTGCGGGGAAGTGAACAGCGGATGCCCGATGAATACACATTTACCCCGCCACATGAACGTAGAATTTCAACATCTCTTTTCAGCGCTGTAAAAAGGGGGTAGCTGATCGCGCGCTGCCGCGAAGAACACCCGAACGAGAAATCACCGCGCGCGCGACGTTTCGATTCAGCAGCCGAGCGAGAAGCACGCACGGTAACCGGGCCTACGGCCAGCATTGCAGTCCGCGTTCCGCTCCGCAACGGAACCTCCGCTACCCGCTTTGGGTCGGAAGTTATCCCGGCAACGGACGGATGCTCAAGTACCCCCTGGGAGCGGCGGGCTTCGGATCGTGGATCTGGCGAGTGAAGGGAAGGAGCTGGCCGGGAGTTCCTTTTGCCGTTTGATTGCCAGGGCAGTGCCTTCCCTAGAGCCACAACAAGTTTGATTCCGTCTCGAAGAGGATTGATCACAACTTCTCTCCTCGTGGCAGTTTATTGACGGGGGCGCGGGGGACGGGGACGGGGGGGGGGGGGTGGACGCCCTGACAGCGCCGCTCACCGGCCCAGCGAAGCACGCTTCATAAATCACAGCCGTCCCGCCCGTGACAGAAAGCCCCTCTCCCGGTATTCCAGTCCGCCGGCCTCGCCGTGCCAGCGATGCGGGGAGCTTCCACCTCCGGGCACCTCTCTCTCTCTCACTCTCTCACTCTCTTTCCCGACGACACCGCCACCGCTCCCTTTCACGGACGTTGCCTCCTGTCAGCCGCCGCCGACTCAGGGGCTGCGCGTGAACAAGCGCCCGTGGGCTGTGCCGAGTGGCGACCTTTCGCCGCCCGTACGGAAACAGAGTTTGTTCGCTGAGCTCCACTGGCATTGGTGGCCGAGTGCGTTGCCAGGTGTGCGCGTGCGTGCGTGTGTGTGGATGGGCCCCCTGGCTGCTAGTGTAAGGCCCCTGTGGAGCTTGCGTGGCCAATGTGCTGACAAGCTTGGGACAAAGACACCCCAGAGGGCTCTCAGCTCATCGCGGGCTCTCCTGGGGCCCCATCGTCTCCGGCTGGTGGAGCGTGGAGGGATTTTCCCTGACGAGACCTCGCAATTGATTGAATGCCGTTGTTGTGCTGTGTTGAATTAATCGTCGTGCATGTGTCTATGTAGCACTTCTTTCGCACCGTACGTATCGAACCCTGCCAATCGGAGGTGTGAGGAAATGACTACAAACTAAACGCAAAAAGCAGTTCCAAAGAATTGAGTTTTCCATCGAGATTTAAAAGTGCGTAAGCTCCCAGTGGCTTTCTCGTATCGGAAGGAAGAGCGTTCCAGACGGCCGCAGAAGCGCATTTTGGAAGCGCGCCATGCAGTGATCGTCTCTGGGAGTCGAGTTTGCTCATCCTAGGGAGAGGGAGCCTCGCTTCCTGCCGTCACGCGGCCTCACATTGGATTTGTTCTCACTTTGTCCAGGATGAACGTCACCAAAACTCGACTCCGGCACTCTCAATCTGGACCGTGGCGACTCATGTGGCGCATATCTCGCTTGAAAACGCATTTCTTTAGAACTGCTTTGTTTGGCTACGTACGGCGCGAAAGGAGTTCATCACACATACACACAACATGCAGAGAGGCTCTCAGCAGCCGAGCTCCGGTTATCTCAGGCATGCCGTACTTTACTGTGCTTCAAGCCGTGGTACAATCAGTAGCGTTGCCAGCTGTGCTCCCGTTGACTCTCTCCCCCAAGCCACGGTACATTCACTATTGCCCAAGTCGTTGTGCACTCCAGCTTGGAGTGTGCGCTTCCTCGACATCAAGCCGCAGAAACCCGAGCAAGACCTTGCCGCTGCCGCTGCTGCTGCTGCTGTCGGGTTTTGATGGAGACGTTGCGCAGTTCTCGGGCCGCATCGCTCACTCACTCACAACAACAACAGTCGTGACAATTCCCACTGGTCTGCTGCTGCTGCTGCAGCAAAAAAAAATGGAATTATAAGGCAGGGTTAATGCCGAACAGACCGATGACACCACGAGGAAATGGCAAGAGAGAGAGAGAAAAAAAATTGAGACCCGTGGAGATGTAAAAGGGCACACGGGGGGAATGGAGTGGCGGCAGTAGCAGTGGTGACAGAGGGAGACGGAGGAGGCCGCCAAAGCCGGCCTGGGGAAACGCGCTGACACACGGCCGATATTGCTGCGGCCTCTTAGCTTCTTGTCTTCACATCACAGCGGCCAGGCCGCGTCTTCATCATCACCACCATCACCACCACCAACATCACCACCACCATCACCACCACCACCACCATCACCACCATCACCATCACCACCATCACCACCATCACCACCATCACCATCACCACCATCACCACCACCATCACCACCATCACCACCATCACCACCACCACCATCACCATCATCATCACCTCCATCACCACCACCATCACCACCACCACCATCACCACCATCACCACCATCACCACTACCACCATCACCACCACCATCACCACCACCACCTACACCACCATCATCACCACCTTCACCACCATCACCACTACCATCACCACCATCAAATAAACAAAACAAATATCCCCGTATAGCCTTAACGGACTGTTGGGGCAAGTGCTCCCTAGTGGCGATGTTTTTACGCACCATAACAGGTACTCAATTAATGCTGAATCGACCTTGGGGAAGCCCAGGACCGGTTCAGATATTCGTCACTGGTGTTGGCCGTGATCGAGAATCGAACTCTGGTCGCCGGATTCGTAGCGCAGCGTAGCGCTAACCGCTACACCACCGCTCCGCATCACCATTACCATTACCACCACCATCACCACCACCATCACCACGCCAACTCGCTCCGTCATTGACCCGTGAACCCACATGCCACGTCACAGACGCTTTCATCGTCGTGCGAAGCAAGGGGAGGAGCTTCAAGACGGCACGTGGGAGGAGTTGTCCACAATCGTGGCTGTCGCCCGATGAGGCCAGTTCTTGTTGTTGTGATTGTTGTTGTTGTTGTGGTTGTTGTCATTTAACCGGCGAAACGTCACGGTTCTCGAAGAGTAAATGTTGCGGTGGGTTTACTCTCCAACACCGCACTAGTAACGCACGTTCTGTTTACGCGACAAAGCTTATTGATTGGCTGTCGGGTGGTGGCGGATATAACGACGCATTTACATTTACGCGGACAATTATGGATACAAATTGGTGGCGACAGCGCCAACCGTTGACGTGTTGAACTGACTTCCACGCGAGCGATGTCATTCTCGGGGGGCAATCCGCGCAAAAAGCCCCGCCTCTCCGCTGTGCAGGCGCGACTTGTCCGCTCGGCTTAAGCCCTCTTTGACGACGGAATACCCCAAAAACGCGGGTCCCAGCATTTTTGCCCAACGAATATATCTCGGGGTGACGTCGCCGTCACATCGCGGCCACGGACGGCCATCGCCACGCACAAGCGAAGGGGAATGGAAGCGGCATTTGTTGGTCTGCGCGCCTCTAACACTCGCCCGGACTTCGCGTGAAGCCCATGAGCTCATCTTGCCAACGGTAAAGCCGCCCGCCCTCTCGCCAGACGGGTTTGCGGCCTCTGTTGTTCAATTTAAATTAAGCGAATTATGCATTGAACGAGGATCGGGCCGCTAAGCTCGATTAATCCATCCGGTGGCAAGGAATGCCGTGAGTGGACGTTGCTTTCGGAAACTTACATGAAGGCGTACGCTCCGATGGGGGTTTTCACTTTGCTGATGCAGACGAATGATGATGCGCAGAGGATGAATGAAGAGCTGTGTTTCAGCGGGGCTCCGATAGCCGGGCACTGCAGGCTCTGCCAGCGACAGCCTTTCTTTGAAGAGACAGCCTCTCTCCTAGACGCAGCCTCTCCCGGACAACGACAAAGACCCCCCGTATAGCCTGAACAGACTGTTGGGGCAAGTGCTGTTTGCGAGCACCTGTGAAGGCTGGCACGGCGCACGAGGGGGTGGGTGGCCAACACCACGCCCGGCCGCCTTTGCCTCCCCAGTGACGATGTTTACACATCACACCAGGTATTCATTTGAGGCTGAGTCGACCTGGGTCGAGGCCCATGACCGGTTCAGATAATCGTTACTGGTGTTGGCCGTGAGCGGGAATCGAACCTCGGGTCGCCGGGTTCGTAGCGACGGCGTAGCGCTGACTGCTACGCTGTCGCTCCCAGACACAGCCTCTCTCACAGAGTGTGGGATGCCGTGAATGAGGGCCAGGTTTTCGTGTGTTCGCCTCCCGATTAACAAGAGGAATTGTAGCGGTGATAATTTCCTTTGCCCCCATACAAAATGAACATCTGTGTAGGGCTCCAGGTCGGGCTGATGAGTCAGATGTCTCCAATGACCTCCTGTCTCATGTCCTGACTAACGTGTCCCTTCTCTACCAAAATTGTCTGATGAGTTGACTAACCCTGAGCGGTTCATGACACTGCCACTTGGATGGAAGTGACTGAAACGCATGGGCGAGAACAGCAACAATGATGATAGGGAGGCTGCTCAATTTGCGCAAACCCATGAACCTGTAATAACCTGCACGCTTCATCATCGGCATGTTTACGTAACATCTTGGATGCATGCTGGGCCCAAGCAAGAACATCTGCTGTTCTATTTATCGGCGACAAGGTGAATGTGGGCCCTTGTCCTTGACACCACCATCTACCATGAGCGGGTATGACCACTGACCACCTGCTTTGCGGTGCAGTGATTAGAGCAATGTGCTGCCAACCAGGCGTTCTGAGTTCGATTCCCTGGCAAGGCAAACGTCAGTGATAAATTATATCTGAACCAGTCCTAGGCCCCTCCCAAGGTCGACTCAGCATGAAATTAGTACCGTGTGCAGTGTGTGCAGTGCACACACTCACCTACATGCGTGTGTGTGCAGTGTGCACACACACGCATGTAGGTGAGTGTGTGTGATGTAGGTTAGTGTGTGTGATGCAGGTTAGCGTGTATGATGTAGGTGAGTGTGTGTGATGTAGGTGAGTGTGTGATGTAGGTGAGTGTGTGTGATGTAGGTGAGTGTGTATGATGTAGGTGAGTGTGTGTGATGTAGGTGAGTGTGTGTGTGATGCAGGTTAGTGTGTGTGATGTAGGTTAGTGTGTGTGATGTAGGTGAGTGTGTGATGTAGGTTAGTGTGTGTGATGTAGGTTAGTGTGTGTGATGTAGGTTAGTGTGTGTGATGCAGGTTAGCGTGTATGATGTAGGTGAGTGTGTGTGATGTAGGTGAGTGTGTGATGTAGGTGAGTGTGTGTGTGTGATGTAGGTTAGTGTGTGTGATGTAGGTTAGTGTGTGTGATGTAGGTTAGTGTGTATGATGTAGGTGAGTGTGTGTGATGTAGGTGAGTGTGTGATGTAGGTTAGTGTGTGTGATGTAGGTGAGTGTGTATGATGTAGGTGAGTGTGTGTGATGTAGGTGAGTGTGTGTGTGATGCAGGTTAGTGTGTGTGATGTAGGTTAGTGTGTGTGATGTAGGTGAGTGTGTGATGTAGGTTAGTGTGTGTGATGTAGGTTAGTGTGTGTGATGTAGGTTAGTGTGTGTGATGCAGGTTAGCGTGTATGATGTAGGTGAGTGTGTGTGATGTAGGTGAGTGTGTGATGTAGGTGAGTGTGTGTGATGTAGGTGAGTGTGTGATGTAGGTGAGTGTGTGTGTGATGTAGGTTAGTGTGTGTGATGTAGGTTAGTGTGTGTGATGTAGGTGAGTGTGTGTGTGTGATGCAGGTTAGTGTGTGTGATGTAGGTTAGTGTGTGTGATGTATGTTAGTGTGTGTGATGCAGGCTAGCGTGTGTCATGTAGGTGAGTGTGTGTATGATGTAGGTTAGTGTGTGTGATGCAGGTAAGTGTGTGTGCTGTAGGTTAGTGTGTGTGATGTAGGCAAGCGTGTGTCATGTAGGTGAGTGTGTGTATGATGTAGATTAGTGTGTGTGATGTAGGTTAGTGTGTGTGATGTAGGTTAGTGTGTGTGATGTAGGTTAATGTGTGTGATGCAGGTGGCTGGGTCATGTAGCCCGCATGCCCAGCCACCGCATGCCCAAACAGCTTTTGTTCGGCCGGATCGAGGGGGCTAAACGGCCGCGGCACAGGCTAGAGAAGAGATGGAGTGATGTGGTACAGGAGGACGTGGAGCTGAGTGGACTTGCCGATGACTGGTACCAGCGGTGTCAAGATCGGCCTCTGTGGAGGAGGCTCGTGAAGGACGCTACTGGGCAGTTGGAGGTAGTCGCTCTCCAACAACAACGGAGGGCGGAGGAGCGACGCTCACAACAACGAGCGGAGCGCCGGGTGGCTAAAGCACAGCATGTTGGGACAGCAGGGGGCACAGGTGGTGCATCAGCCAGTCATCTCAGTCAGTCGATCCGTGGCACCTGGGTCTGCCCCGTGACCTCCTGCCAGCGGGCGTTCGACACTCCACGTGGCCTCAAGGTGCACATGTCCTGGCACAAGCGTCGTGGTGACGTCACCGCCACTTAGTGGCGAATGGCGGTTGTTGTAGGTGAGTGAGTGTGATGAAGGTGAGTGTGTGTGATGTAGGTTAGTGTGTGTGATGAAGGTGAGTGTGTGTGTGATGCAGGTTAGTGTGTGTGATGTAGGTTAGTGTGTGTGATGTAGGTTAGTGTGTGTGATGTAGGTTAGTGTGTGTGATGCAGGTTAGTGTGTGTGATGTAGGTGAGTGTGTGTGATGTAGGTTAGTGTGTGTGATGTAGGTGGCTGGGTCATGTAGTCCGCATGCCCAGCCACCGCATGCCGAAACAGCTTTTGTTCGGCCGGATCGAGGGGGCTAAACGGGCGCGGCACGGGCTAGAGAAGAGATGGAGTGACGTGGTACAGGAGGACGTGGAGCTGAGTGGACTTGCCGATGACTGGTACCAGCGGTGTCAAGATCGGCCTCTGTGGAGGAGGCTCGTGAAGGATGCTACTGGGCAGTTGGAGGCAGTCGCCCTCCAACAACAACGGAGGGCGGAGGAGCGACGCTCACAACAACGAGCGGAGCGCCGGGTGGCTAAAGCACAGCAGATTGGCACAGTAGGGGGCACAGGTGGTGCAACAGCCAGTCATCTTAGTCAGTCGACCCGTGGCACCTGGGTCTGCCCCGTGACCTCCTGCCAGCGGGCGTTTGACACTTCACGTGGCCTCAAGGTGCACATGGCCTGGCACCAGCGTCATGGTGACGTAACCGCCACTTAGTGGCGAATGGAGATTGTTGTGGGTTAGCGAATGTGATGCAGGCTAGCATGTGTGATGAAGGTTAGCGTGTGTGATGTTGGTGAGTGTGTGTTTGATGTAGGCTAGCGTGTGTGATGCAGGCTAGCGTGTATGATGCAGGCTAGCGTGTGTGATGTAGGTTAGCGTGTGTGATGTAGGTGAGTGTGTGTGTGATGCAGGTGTGTGTGTGATGTAGTTCCATAGTTCCATTTATTTAGTATAGCCCTGTGAGCCATTCGGCTCTTGAATCGGGTGCAACCGCAACAAACAAAAAACATGAACAAGAAAACATCTTAAAGTGACTATGTGACTGTGCAAACAGAAAATCCAGGAAAAAAACATCAAAATATTCCTGAAATAGCACCGTACACCAACGCTGTGTGCAAAAATCCCAGTGGGATGCAAGTCAAACAACAGCAACAACCACAAGACAACTAAGATTAAGGCCATCAGTCTAACGCCGTACTACAATAAACAAAAACGTGGACAATCCAAAAAAACTTTTCGAAATCACCAAAATAAAAGCCATAAATGCAATGTAACAATGATCATAGGGACTGTGACCGAATTTTTTACAACAAACTACATAAATAACATGTAACACCAAACCCTAGAGCCATATTTTAGGCCACTGAATAGCAGTGGCAGCTAGGGGTGTACAACTCCTCGAGAGCAGTTTTGAGTGAAGATCTCATAGGTAGTGATTCAAGTTGCAGTGTATTGACAATAGCATTCCAGACCCTGGGGGCATCAATAGCAAAGGCCCTCCCTCCGGTTTTTGTACGGCAATAGGGAATGTGAAGCTGGTAAATGAGCGAAGACCTGAGGTCAAATTTGTTCTTTGAAACAGAGAGGAGATCCAGTAGGTAGTCTGCGGATTTTTTGTAAGTACATCGTGAATAAATAAGATCTGGTGCACAAGCCGTCGAACATTAAGAGATGTTACGTTTGACCCAATGTAGAGATCACAGTGGTGAGTCCTATATGGGCAGTTCAATGCAAATCTTAAGGCCGAGTGATAGATGGAATCAAGCTTCTTCAGTACAGTACTTGGGTTATACACGATGTCACAGTAGTCAAGTAGAGGCAGTATGGTAGCTTTTATCAATTCCAAACGGAACATTGGGCGGAAGCAGTGCTTGTGTCGATACAGAAAACCAATTTTTATTTTTGTCTTTTTACCAATATTATCAATGTGATCTTCAAAATTCAGTTTTGAATCCAGGATGACCCCAAGATACTTATAGATATTGACTTGCTCTATTTGATAATTAATTAAGGAATGTAATTGGGGAAACATAACTTCCTGCTTTAGTCCCGGTGAAAAGCATAGCACCTTGGTTTTGGAGGTATTCAGGACTAGTTTAAGAGCAACTAGCTGATGTTGTAGTTTGTTGAAATCACCCTGGAGCTTAGCAATCACGTCATCCGGAGAGCGGCCAGCAGTAATCAGTATCGTGTCATCTGCAAAAAGATTTACCCTGGAATGATCCAGGTCAGTGCCCAAATCATTGACATAAAGAGAGAACAAGAGGGGGCCGAGGATGGAACCCTGTGGAACCCCATTTGTTATCTTAACACTGTTTGACCTCCAACCATCTGTGAATACAGTTTGGGTGCGAGAAAAGAGGTAATTTTTTAACCATTGTACTGTGTTTTCGGAAAAACCGAGGCAACTTAGTTTACTAAGCAGGGTGTTGTGGTCTACTGTATCAAAAGCTTTGGACAGGTCAAGAAAAAGACAGGCACAGTACTGCTTATTATCAAGGCTACTGTAAATTTGATTCAGAGAGTCTAATGCAGCAGATGTGGTGCTGTATTTTTTTCGGAAGCCAGATTGTTTTAGATGTAGTAGATTATTGGTGGACAGGAAATTGGTAATTTGGTAGTTCAATAATTTTTCAAAAATTTTCATCAATGGTAACAAAATTGAGATAGGTCGGTAGTTATTGGGATCATCATTAGGGCCCCCTTTTTGAAGTGGACGGACATAGGAATGTTTCCATTCTAGAGGAATTGATGCTTCGTTGATGGACAGGTTGAAAATATGGGCTATAGGTTTGTATATTAGGTGACCAACAGTTAGTAGAGCAAAGACGGGAAAACTATCTGCTCCGGTAGAGGAGGACCCTTTGAGGTAGGACAGTTGTTTCAGAACATTACTTTCGTGGATTGGCTGGAAATTAAATTCGTTTAATGTTTGGACAGGGGTGTAGGAATTTGCATGAGCAGGGGTGACTCCCAATACATCAAAAAGATTACCAGCTTCAGAAAAATTAAGGTTAAAATTGTCAACTATTTTTTGGGATCTTAAAAATATTCCCCATTTCGGTTAAGCTCAACGGGCAGATTGTCTGTTTTGGATGCCTTTTCGATATATTTGATTGTTTTCCAAAAAATCCTGGCATTTCCATGTGATTCCAGGAGAGTGGAGAAAAAGTAGGCATTTTTTGCATGCCGTATTTTTTTGACGCATCTATTCCTTAAAATCCTGTATTCTAGCCAGTATTTTACCAAATTACTTTTCTGAGCACATGCCCAAGCCTTGTCCCTAGTTTTCATGAGCTTTGTAATCAAAGGATCATACCATGGTGGGCGGTTGCCTTTAGTTTTAAATCTAACCAACGGAGTATGTTTGTTAAGAATTTGGAGAAACGTGTACCTGAAAGTCTCCCAAGCTGTAGTCAGGTTGGGGATATCACAGACCTTGTCAATATCCGAGTGAAGCACATCATTAGTAAATGCCTGAGTGCTGAAGTGCCTCAAAGAGTGCTTCTCAACAATTTTAGGGGGGGCTTTGGGTCTGGCTGATGATCTCACCCCATAAATGATGGAGTGATCACTAAGGTTCTTAACCAGAACACCAGTCAGTGCGAAATTGTGAGGGGCATTTGTCAATACGACGTCAAGCAGAGTTGACTGTCCCGGATTTTGTAGGTTGGGTCTTGTGAGGACATTTGTTAATTGAAACAGGTAAAATTCATCTGTAAAATGTGTGGCCACGGCCGGCTGGTTTAGCCAATTCCAATTTAGATCACCCACTAAAACTATTTCACCTCTAGGGAGGCCCCCAAAAAGCTCTCTCAGTGCCGATGCAGCTTCAACATCCTTCCCACTAGGCGGTCTATAGCAGCACACTACCAATATCTGTTGATTATTTGGGAGAGTTATTTCTGAGAGCCAAACCTTCAAAGCAACATTTTTTAAACAAGGAGTGAGCTGGTGAACATGCAATAGTATTACGAACATAGATGGCAAATCCACCTCCTTTAGATACTCGGTCAAGCCGAAAAAGTTATCAATCGTAATCTGCAAGTCATTGACGGCAGGAGCAAGAAATGTTTCTGTTAGGCAAAAAATGTCCGGGTCAAGATTTGCCACTTCTAATTTTAGTTGACTTAATTTAATCACAAGCCCTCTGATGTTGACATGTAGAACACCAACACCTTTCCTGCCAGAAAAATCTACAGAATTATACGAGTTATTTTCATTTGGGCCAGGATGAAGCTCAATACCACCCAGAAATAAGAAAAGTAGAATAAATAGTTTGCACAAGCATTTTCTGTGAAAGGATGAAGAGCGGCGAACCTTGGACGAATAGCAGCAGCTCGCAGATGGTGTTATTTTTAAGAGCAGAATGAAGTTTGGAAGGAGTGCTGGTGAAGTAATGGAAGAAAGATAGGGTTTAAAAGGATACAATGATGGAGTGTAGAAGTGTCTATGAGGTGTTTCATTTGCAGGTGTAGTGGCAAATCGAGCAACAAGTATGGACGCAAAGTAATGAGGGTAGCCGTTTGTAGAGTTGAGTGTGGCACTAGATATGGCCGGGAGGGACAGCAGTATGATATACAGCAGGAGAATTGCCATCTTTAAAATATCCGGGGTATACACAGATTAACACACAAGCGGAATATAAAAATATATATACTTGTAGGCCGAGCGCGAGAAAAAACGTATTGCCGCACTCGTCACACATGCACGGCTTCTCGCCCATGTGCTAGGGTAAGTTAGCGTGTGTAGGTTAGCGTGTGTAATGTAGGTTAGCGTGTATGATGTAGGTGAGTGTGTGTATAATGTAGGTGAGTGTGTGTGTGATGTAGGTTAGCGTGTGTAATGTAGGCTAGCGTGTATGATGCAGGCTAGCGTGTATGATGTAGGCTAGCGTGTGTGATGTAGGATAGTGTGTGTGATGTAGGTGAGTGTGTGTATGATGTAGGTGAGTGTGTGTGTGATGTAGGCTAGCGTATGTGATGTAGGTTAGCGTGTATGATGCAGGCTAGCGTGTGTGATGTAAGTTAGCGTGTGTGATGTAGGTGAGTGTGTATGATGCAGGCTAGCGTGTATGATGCAGGCTAGTGTGTATGATGCAGGCTAGTGTGTATGATGCAGGCTAGTGTGTATGATGCAGGCTAGCGTGTATGATGCAGGCTAGCGTGTGTGATGCAGGCTAGCGTGTGTGATGCAGGCTAGCGTGTATGATGCAGGCTAGCGTGTGTGATGCAGGCTAGCGTGTATGATGCAGGCTAGCGTGTATGATGCAGGCTAGCGTGTGTGATGCAGGCTAGTGTGTGTGATGCAGGCTAGCGTGTATGATGCAGGCTAGCGTGTATGATGCAGGCTAGCGTGTGTGATGCAGGCTAGCGTGTGTGATGCAGGTTAGCGTGTGTGATGCAGGCTAGCGTGTATGATGCAGGCTAGCGTGTATGATGCAGGCTAGCGTGTATGATGCAGGCTAGTGTGTATGATGCAGGCTAGTGTGAGCATAACTCTCCACGCTGTGCTTTCCGAGTCTCGGCAGCGGCTGTTGCCCCGAGTGCGGCCACCACCGACGTTGCTTCTGAGTCAGCACCATCCATCGTCAGCGGGAATCATCCTTCTGGCTTGCAGCTCCACGCTCGGGCGAAGCTGCGGAGGCCAGGGGCGCGGTTGGGAGAGGGCTGCTGACAAACAAAAACAACTCTCCCCTGGTGGGATTGACGGCACGTGTCGTATACGGGAGATTGTGACGCTGCTCGCCGGCCTACCGGTGCATGGGAGATGGTGACGCTGCCTGCCGGCTGACCCGTGAACCGGAGATCGTGACGCTGCCCACCAGTCACGAGCACTCCACGCGAACGTCATTCACGAACAGTCGACATGAACGCTAGTCCCGAACACTCCACGTGAACGTCAGTCACGAAAATTACACGTGAACGACAGTCACGAGCACTCCACGCGAACGTCATTCACGAACAGTCGACATGAACGCTAGTCCCGAACACTCCACGTGAACGTCAGTCACGAAAATTACACGTGAACGACAGTCACGAGCACTCCACGTGAACGCCAGCCACGAACACTCCTCGTGGACGACAGTCACGAACACTCCACGTGAACACCAGTCACGAACACTCCTCGTGGACGACAGTCACGAACACTCCACGTGAACGCCAGTCACGAACACTCCACGTGAACGCCAGTCACGAACACTCCACGTGAACGCCAGTCACGAACACTCCACGTGAACACCAGTCACGAACACTCCACGTGAACGACAGTCACGAACACTCCACGTGAACGCCAGTCACGAACACTCCACGTGAACACCAGTCACGAACACTCCACGTGAACGCCAGTCACGAACACTCCACGTGAACGCCAGTCACGAACACTCCACGTGAACGACAGTCACGAGCACTCCACGTGAACGCCAGTCACGATCGCTCCACGTGACTACCAGTCACGAACACTCCACGTGAACGCCAGTCACGACCGCTCCACGTGACTACCAGTCACGAACACTCCACTTGAACGACATTCACGAACAGTCGACATGAACGCCAGTCACAAACACTCCACGTGAACGCCAGTCACGAACGCTCCACGTGAACGTCAGTCACGAACACTCCACGTGAACGCCAGTCACGAACGCTCCACGTGAACGCCAGAACACTTCACGTGAACGCCAGTCACGAACGTTCCGCGTGAACTCCCTGACCACCGCGGCCCGTGCCCCTCCCCCGAGAGCCCAGCTCGGTGCCGTCACCGCCCAGGGATGTTCACGAATCTGTCCCGTGCAGCCGCATGCGCCTGCACTGGCCCCGTTCCCTGGCCCAGCGCCGTTATCCATCCTTCTGCTCCTAATTACTCCGTTAGCAGCAGCAGCTGGTGGTGGTGGCGTGATTGCGCGCGGAATGAATCGACCATTAATATTATCCGTGTTGTCCCGGTACCCGATCGCCGGTTTTCCTGCCCCCCGCCCCCCCCCCCCCGAAGCCGGACTTGAACAATGGGGCACTTTGGTCGGAGCAGAATGTCAAGTTTCGTCCTTTTACCCCTCGAGGCGGAGACTTTCATTGACCTTCGTGAATTCCACGATAATTGGACGGAGCCTCCAAGCCCCGCGCACCGATCCCGTGCGAGGGCGCAGCCTGCTGATGCAGGGTTGTGACCCCCCCCCCCTCGCCCCCTTCGGCCACGCTCTGCACAGCCCAGGCCCCCCGCTTGCCCGCACTCGATACCAGAATTGAGCACAAATAAACAGAAGTCATTGGAACAGGCCGAATAATTGTCCCTTGTCCCCGTTCTCTGGGGAGAAGGGATTCATTTGAGGCTGGTGGAGTAGAAGATCGCGTATTCAGGGCACCGTGTGTCAGCATCAGACACCGGCTACGTCATTGCAATCGATCATTTTCAGGCAAGATGAGAGAGGTGTTGTTTACGCCGTTTGCATGATGTTTTGTCGTGAGATTTTACTTTTTTTGGAGAATAAATTTTATATACATTGACAAAGAATTGTTTAGATTGTGATGTGCGGGGTGGCGGTGGAGTGGTCATACTTGCGCCTCGCAGCAGGAAGGGTCTGGGCTCCATTCCCCACCCAGGGAGTATCTCTGTGTAAAGTGTATTTGTTCTTCTTTGGTTCTTTCGGTAAAGTCACGTAGAATGAGAATAAAATAATAAAATAAAACAATAAAATTCTCACGACGTTTCGGCCACAACACAAGTGGCCTTCTTCAGGTGAAAGGAACAAACCTGTCGGGACGACAGAGCTACAATGAACGCTGCTAAGATTCGCAGCGTCTTTTAAGCTGGTTGAGAGAAGTGAGGCACCTTGACAAAGGGGTTTACATATCAAACAGTAGAATTTAGCATTGAAACAGTTGAGTGATTAGCTTGTGACTGGTCACAAAAATAGCTATGTTAAAGTCAAAGCCTACACATCCACAGAGGCACCTAGTGCATGGACGCCAAAGGGGCTGCAACAACTCAACTATCATACAGTAAACCGATGTGTTCTCTCTCCCTCTTTCTCGGTTGTCCTCTTTACATCACTAAACACACGCACTGTATGTTGAACTTCTTTCGCAACGCACGTAGCCAACCGCGCTTAATTGGAGGAGCGGGGGAAGGACAACAACGTAACACACAAAGTTGTTCTACGAAAAAAAATGTATTCAATGCGTCCGGTATTGTCCAAACATCCCATTGCTGAAAAAAAAATCCCTGCAAATAACTCAATTGGGATTACACACATCAGCAACAGCAGCAACATCGCCCCCGACTGTGATAAACAGAGGACCTTACCTGACGTCAAGTACTGAGACTCAACGAGGCTTTTCTGACTAAACAAACGCAATCATTATAATATTACATCGTTTTTTGATATCCTTACATTTTGTACTGTACAGGTTGCTGTATTTTTGTTCTGGGTTTTCCCTTGAAAAGACACTCTTGTGCTGAACTGGCTCTCAGATGGTTTAAAAAATAAACAATGTATCAGCTGTCTGCAGATCCATCAATTATCACCACCAACACCACCATCCACAAGCCAGGTGCTGTCCAGCAGGGATCTGAGCCAAATTGGGCTACACAGCGCGTTCTCCTGGGGCACGAATGCAGGAGCACTTTAAACACCGGAGTGACGCGTTACGGATAATTAGCTCGGCTAATTTCGTTGCCGTAACATTGCGGGTGAAGTGGAACGGAGGCATTTCATTTTGTATCAACTTGTGGTGATGGCGGTCACTAGCCAACACTCGCCAGATCGAGACGAATAAAGTTAAATAAACATGCGAAATCAAATATGCTCTCATGCGTTATTCAGTGCAAGCGGTAGGGCGATCAGGTCATGGAGAAACTGTTTCTCGTTTTTACCATTTTCACTCCAGTCGAGAAATTAAATGAAACATTCCGCTTCCACGGAGATTGGGCAATCGTTAGTGCTGGCTCGCTACCGGTCTGCCTCCCAGCATGCTCCCAGCGCGACTCTTCACACTAACGACGCTAAACAGAGCACAGCATTGCCGTTAGAAAGAACACGGAAACATCGGCCGTACCATCTTCAACCACTTGCAAGAATGAGAAGGAAGACGAAGAAGAAGAAGAAACCCACACGTGGCACTGCGTCTGTTCCGTGCCGTACACGCGAACAAGTAGAGCACCGCCCACAGATGCGTGCTGCCAGCGCTAAACAATGGCTGCTGAGGGTGGTGGCAGTGGGCAGCTCTGCACAGCGAAATGACGTGAACCGCAAACCGGATTCGCAACCGCGAAAAGCTCTGCAGTGAGCGGCGAACCCCACGCTGTGGGGTGTTGCCCAAACCCGAGGGGGGGTGGGGGGGGAGGGAGGAGAGGGCCGAGGTGGCTTGGCTGGCGGAGCGCCTGTCGGGCTCGGAGCAGCGGGACATTAATTTCCCCGCGTGCCCGAGGCCGCAGCTGGGCTCCCCTGGAGAGCGCGCGCCACTCGTGTCGTCCGCGCGTCGTTAGCGGCGGCCGCACGGGACGTGGGTGAGCATGGATTACCTCTAATAGGAACGCGCTCATTAACCTTTCAAACCCGTAAATTCTTAAAAGGTAATTTTGGGGCGAAAACTGAATGATACGTGTTTAAAAGCAAACAATCGTTAAAAAAAACAACGAAATATGTATTTGAAAAAAGATGCGTAACTCTGCTCTGAAGGAAAAAACATGTATAAAATAAACGAAAAAATATAGGGAAAAGGCCGCTTTCTTTAACGAGTGAATTCTGCGCGAGCTTTCCCTCGGATCGCGCCGTGGGTGGGTTACGCACTGCACGCGCAAGGGCGCGGCCACGTCGGCCACCCCAGGGCGCCCCCCCCCTCCCCGATGGGGGGCCCCACGGCGGCCACAACCGCCACCCGACCAAAGCAATCGGTGGCGACCGGTGGTGCGGTACCGGCACCTAAGCAGCAGCAGCAGGACTCGTGGCCGCTGCTCCCTCCACGGAAAGATCGCGGAGCTCTCCGGCGCTCGCGCTGGTGCCGCGCGCGCTCGCTGGTTGAACGACTGCAGCCGATGAAAACATAAAGAATGGACATTGTGTTCGTTGTTGGCATTTCGCACAATTACAGCATCCATTTTATAAATGAAACGCCCAGAGCTTTCACGATGCTTGTCACTCTGATGGGGTTACCCGTCACAACGTGCGCCTTATGCGGAGTGATTTTTCATTTAAATGGCCTCTTTATATCAAAGCTATTTGTAAACCCAGGTTGTGCCGTTTTCTGCTGGGGTGGCTTGGCATGAGGCTGGGTGGCCTGGTGTCAGTTCGCCCTCAACCCCCGTAGGCACGCGGGCTATCTATTTATTTATTTTCCTATTGACATTACTTCACAAGGTGAGGTGGAGGAGGAGGAGGAGCCATCGACGCAGCGAGTCTGTTTTGAAGGGATTCAACTCCGCGAGATGCCCGCCTCTCTCGCGCCGTCACTGAGCGGACCGAGTGAGTCCCGCGTGAAAGCCGTGATTTTTAAAAGATTCATCTACGCTGGTGCGAGCCTCCGCTCCGCAGTGCACTCCGCTGCTGCCGGTGTTGTCCAGAGCCTCGCGTTCGCCACGTGGCTTTGTGCCACACAAAGAGACACTCATGACTCCCATCAGCAGATGTTGATAAATGTTGTGAAGTGGTCGCATTGGAGGGGGGGGGGCGGGGGGGGGGAAACGTGACTCTCCTTGGTGCGCAAAGCCCACGGTGGACGCTCACATGGCTATTTTTATTCCTGCATTTATCTCTCTTTAGCAAACATGATGTACGGCACTGCCTTTGGTTTCCCGCTCTGCAGCGTGAACTTAATACCATCGCCTCTGCGCGCCTTCGTATGCGTGCACGGCCAGTGATGTCCGTCTCTATCCGCTGAAATCCAAACCATCTTTATGGTGTTACAAAAAAAAAAACCGCCTGCAAATGTTTGCGTAGAGCAAGTAGAATCCAGCGGTGGTACCTATGCACAGAGCAAAGTGTGAATATCCTTAGCTCTTTCGGTAAAGTCACGTTGAAGGGAAACAATAAAATAATAAAATATATATAAAACAATAAAAAATTCTCAAGACGTTTCGACCAAACATTTCTTTCAAATGTTTCTTGCCGTTGGTTTTCACACCTGATGATGACCGTTTGTGTTATGGTCGAAACGTCGTGAGAATTTGTTATTGTTTTATATATATATTTTATTATTTTATTGTTTCCCTTCAACGTGACTTTACCGAAAGAGCTAAGAATATGACTTACTGCAGTCACGAAAGCTTTAAATCAAAGTGTGAATGTTCAGCGGCCCGCCGCGCTCTACCGGAGCGGTTAGCCCCATTCCCTGCGAGGCCCCCATGGATCTCTCAGCACCGCCGTGCGGGGCCCTCGCGGCGGCCTTTGGCCAGGGGGCAAATCCCCTCCGATACTACCGGTGATATCGTCCGGTTAGCGTGGGGCGGGCAGGCGGGGGGGGGGGGAGTTATTCAAAGAGAATAAATGAATTATTTAATTAGAATTTAAATTAACTGCAGACCAAAAGCCTCGGGTCAACATTCAGCACAGACTGAGCCAGGGACACCCCCCCCCCCACCTCGTCCCTACCGTATCTCAGTCCATTCGCCACCATCACCACCACAACCACCGTGAGCTCACGCCGGCAAGAATCCTCGTGGGAAAGGAGTCAAACCCATGCGCTCGCCACACTCAAGGTAGCTTCTGTTTCACCACCACTGGCAGCCGAATGCCTCCTCCTGCCCGCCGGCCCACACACCCCGGGCCCCCGCCCCGCGCCTCCTCGCTCAGCTTGGACGACGATCGCAGGTTCGCGGTCACTGGCTGAGTGCTGGAGGCAGGGGCGATTGAGTTTCAGGTCATTAATCTACAAGGGCCAGAGCTGGGGAAGTGGGCTCCTTTGTGTTTCCACGTGCCGCTGCTTAACTGCTATCGCCGTCGTCTATACGTGTGACCCCCCCCCCCCCCCCCGAGCAAAGCTGCCCAGAAGAAGAGCTGTTAAATTGAGGTGTTCTCTGGACACAGCCCCTCATTTGCACGCCTGTCAAGGCAGGGTTGCAGGTAGAGTAACAATTACCCTCGCGTCCTCTCTCCGCTTCCAGCAACCGGCATGGCATTGAAGGCCAACCGAGTCGGCAAAGTTTATTCATTATTCAGTTTAACACGTAGCAGGCTTTCGCGACCAATGTTATTCATAATAAAGGTTTTTGGGTTAGATCGAGCTATTTATAAATGTGTCGTAACCCTCCACCACCCGACACGGCCAAACAGTTAAAAATGTGTCACGTTTACAAAGGACAAATAGTTCACTACTTTAGCCCACCGGTGTGTTGAAGAGTGAATCAACATCATTTAAAATTTGAGTACGACGTTTCGCTGGTAATTACATCCAGCATCATTGGGCAATTCGCCAGAATGGTAAAGCCCTCACTTGCTCCCGATCTTAAATATAGCAGCAGGGTGACGTCATCATTTAACTCATTCAGGTGCAGTCATTTGAGGTGGAGGGGGGTTATTGTAATTATATACTCGATTGGTAATCAGTCAATGGTTATGATTAGTAATGAGTTGTAGATTAGTAATTAGCTGTAATGTGTGTTATTGTGATTATATGCTACGTTGGTAATCCGTTAATTAGTATGTGTTTCCCCTATAAGGAATTGTAGTATGTATTATTTAATAATACGCTTCCAAGCCGCACTAAGCCTGTAGCTGTCAGAGCGATTAAAGTTATTTATATTTCTCTCAATTTCAATGGATTCTCTAATTAGTCTTTGCCAGTAATAATTAATTTTACACAACACTTCAACGTTATCAAAATCAATTGAGTGTCCTTGTTGACAGGCATGTTCTGCCACTGCCGACAGTTGTGTTTGAGATCATTTAATATTTCTTTGGTGTTCTCTTAGTCTTATGCTGATGTTACGTCCCGTCTGTCCAATATAGCATCTGCCACGTAAACAGTTAATCCGATATACACCTTCTGTTGATAATTTAGGTAATTCGTCTTTAGTGCAAGATACTAGGTTTTGAATTTTGTGTACTGTACCAAATCTTACTGTAATGTTTTGCTTTTGCAAAACACAGGCCAATTTGTCAGTTACTCCTGAAATATATGGAATTTTAATTGTTTTAACAATCTGATCGCTTTCAGCAATGTTGCTTTGCGATCGTGATTTGGAATTCAGTGCTC
Source organism: Petromyzon marinus (assembly GCF_048934315.1). Lineage (NCBI taxonomy): Eukaryota > Metazoa > Chordata > Hyperoartia > Petromyzontiformes > Petromyzontidae > Petromyzon > Petromyzon marinus. Next base: position 1,745,327 of record NC_133700.1, on the reverse strand, counting down.
TGTTAATTAGAGTATTATTGTAGCCATTCTGTCGTAACGCTTCTTTTATGTGTTTGATCTCTCTCACTAGACTTTCACCATCTGACACTGTTTTAGCCCGATGTATGAGCATTCCCATGGTGAACTGGATGGCCGGGTTTTGTGCATTGAGATGATTTAAAAAATCATTAAGTGTGTCTTTACCATGTGGCCAAACAACCAAATTGTCATCCACATATCTAAACCAAAAATATGGTTTTAATGTGCTCGAGGCAAGTGCTTTTATTTAAAGTGCGAAAGCCTATGTGTTAAACTGACTAACCTCTATGGGGAGGATACTTTTCTTAAAACCAGAAAGTTGGAGAATGTCCACATTAAGCGGATTAAATTGATATCTTCACTGGCGTTCCTCAATATATGCAGAGATTCAAAGGTACAACCAAACGCAGTTAAAATAACACATCACATAAAGTCTTCTAAAGCTAACCAAATACTACATAACGCTAGCAAATTATTATTAATAGAGAGAATACAGCACAACAAGAGTGAATTATCTTACATTTCGGAATTGCTAAAGCAGTTACACTTAGATACAAGCAATAGTGTATCCATGCATTATTGGAATATAATACCATTCTGGCGAATTGCCCGATGATGCTGGATGTATTTACCAGTGAAACGTCGTACTCAAATTGTAAATGTTGTGGATTCACTCTTCAACACACCAGTGGGCTAAAGTAGTGAATTATTTGTCTTTTGTCAACGTGACACTTTTTTGCTGATTGGCCGTGTCGGGTGGTGGAGGGTTACGACACATTTATAAATAACGCGATCTAACCCAAAAACCTTTATTATGAATAATCGATAACATAACACAACAATCGGCTGATAATGTGTTTAATTTAACAAAAACTAACCAAATGAATACATTTTATAGACTTCATAATAAACAAATCCCTACTAAAAACGAACAATTTAAAAACAAAACCGTAATGAACTTGACTAACACTGTTTTAACCAGTGACATGATCCCTGTCCTTTCTAAAGGCCTTAACTTTGCCGTTACCCCACGCACAATTCCAGTGGATGAGATAATTGCTGAGGTAGAATCAGCAGTAAGACTCCTTACACATAATGAGGCAGAAATGACTAGACACGAGGTTGCCAAAATAATTGAGAATAGCAAAGTTCCAAAAGTAAATATTAGCTCTAACGAAGCAAAAGCCTTAAGAGAGCTCCGTGTAAATAAAGATATCCAAATCCTGGCAGCTGATAAAGTCCGCACAACTGCAGCCAATTATGATAATAAAATTAGAAATTTACTAGAGGAAAGTACCTACATTAAAATTAAACGAGATCCAACTAATACTTTAGAATGTAAGACTACTGCAATAATTGCAAATTCATTAATCCCTAAGAATGAGCAATACCAAATTAATCCAATGGCCTCAAAACCACCTAGACTGTATGGGCTACCAAAGATTCATAAAATCGGCATCCCATTACGACCCATAGTCAGTACAATTGGCTCTGCCACATATAAATTAGCAAAATATATAACTAAACAAATACAGCCCTACATCGGTAGGACATCTTCATTCATAAGAAATTCAAAACATCTTGTGAATGTGATTAAAGATATTAAACTTAATCCTAATGATATTCTGGTAAGTTTTGATGTGATTTCTCTATTCACTAAGGTTCCAGTGAACGAATCGCTTAAATTACTTGATACACTAGTAAAGAATACAGGTTTACCAAAAGATATTCCGAAACTTGCTGACCATTGTTTAAATAACACTTACTTCTTATGGAGAGGGGATTTCTTTAAACAAAAGGAAGGAGCAGCAATGGGCTCTCCTTTTTCTCCTGCTATAGCAAATCTGTACATGGACAACTTTGAAATAAGAGCACTTGCCTCGCACATTAAAACCATCTTTTTGGTTTAGATATGTGGATGACACTTTGGTTGTCTGGCCACATGGTAAAGATACACTTAATGATGTTCTAAATCATCTCAATGCACAAAACCCGGCCATCCAGTTCACCATGGAAATTGAGGTGAATAACACACTCCCGTTCCTAGATATTTTGCTTGGACATGGCCGAAACAATAAAATAACACACAGCGTTTACAGAAAGCAAATGCACACTGATGCCTATCTGAATGCAGATTCGCATCATCATCCAGCTCAGAAATCCTCTCTTATCAAGACGCTCATACATCGGGCTAAAACAGTGTCAGATGGTGAAAGTCTAGTGAGAGAGATTAAACACGTTAAAGAAGCATTACGACAGAATGGCTACAATAATACTCAAATTAATAGAGCACTGAATGTCAAATCACGATCGCAAAGCAACACTGCTGAAAGCGATCAGATTGTTAAAACAATTAAAATTCCATATATCTCAGGAGTAACTGACAAATTGGCCCGTGTTTTGCAAAAGCAAAACATTACAGTGATATTTGGTACAGTACACAAAATTCAACACCTAGTATCTTGCACTAAAGACGAATTACCTAAATTATCAACAGAAGGTGTATATCGGATTAACTGTTTATGTGGCAGATGCTACATTGGACAGACGGGACGTAACATCAGCATAAGACTAAAAGAACACCAAAGAAATATTAAATGATCTCAAACACAACTGTCGGCAGTGGCAGAACATGCTTGTCAACAAGGACACTCAATTGATTTTGATAACGTTGAAGTGTTGTGTAAAATTAATTATTACCGGCAAAGACTAATTAGAGAATCCATTGAAATTAAGAGAAATATAAATAACTTTAATCGCTCTGACAGCTACAGGCTTAGTGCGGCTTGGAAGCGTATTATTAAATAATACATACTACAATTCCTTATAGGGGAAACACATACTAATTAACGGATTACTAACGTAGCATATAATCACAATAACACACATTACAACTAATTACTAATCTACAACTCATTACTAATCATAACCATTGACTGATTACCAATCGAGTATATAATTACAATAACCCCCCTCAGCCTCAAATGACTGCACCTGAATGAGTTAAATGATGACGTCACCCTGCTGCTGCTCTATTTAAGACCGGGAGCAAGTGAGGACTTTACTATTCCGGCGAATTCCCCGATGATGCTGGATGTAATTACCAGCGAAACGTCGTACTGAAATTTTAAATGGTGTTGATTCACTCTTCAACACACCGGTGGGGTTAAAGTAGTGAACTATTTGTCCTTTGTAAACGTGACACATTTTTTACTGTTTGGCCCTGTCGGGTGGTGGAGGGTTACGACACATTTACTTATTATTTAAAAATTGGGGGGGGGTAATTCAAGAATTATTATTCCGCTCATGCCATGTCATTAGACAACGATGATTCTTTTTCTGGGTAAAGGAAGCCTCGTGCCACGAGGAGGTGTGGCTCAGCACGAGGCAAAGTGTGCATGGCAGCTGATTTTTTTTGCTAGCCATCACACAAGGGCGATCACCGCATCGCGCACTTTCGGGTGCGCTTCTGCGGCCGTCCGGAATGCTCTTCCTTCCTGTATTAGGAAGCCACTGGAGCTCTATGCACAAATCTGGATTGAGAACTTATTTATTTCTCCAAAATAGAGGTTTTTGTGTTAGATTGCGTAAATATAAATGCGTCGTTAAAACCCGCCACCACCGACGCAGCCATTTAGCAAGGTTTGCCATGTAAAAAAAAACGTGCTAATTCGTTACTAGTTAGGTACACCGCTGTGTTGGAGAGTAAACCCACAACATTTACAATTCGAGTACGACGTTCCGCCAGTAATTAAAACCAGCATCATCAGGCGGACAGCCAGATAACTCCTTTTTGTGTTTTGGTTGGTTGGCCTTCTCCTGCACCTCTGATTAGCGCGGTTGGCTATGTACGGTGCGAAAGAAGCTCAATGTACACACGCCAATTGACGTCGGGGGAATTGTGTTCGTTCTCCAAACAGCAAAGGCACCACCTCGCATCTCGAGCAGAACAACGGAGGATGGAGGCAGTCCGTGCGAGGTCGGGAGGCCGTGCGGTGCCGCGACGAGCCGGGCGCGTCGCACACGGCGAGACTTTGAGGAACCACGGTGGGAGAAAGGAGCCATCGTGGAAATTACACTACCATGGGGAGGGGTTGGGTTGGAGCACGGAGCCAGGTTCAAAGGGTTGCAGGGGATGGGGGTGGGAGGGGGGTGGGGGGGGGGCGCATAGTCTGGCGAGAGAGTGAGCGTTGGATCGCATCACAGGAAAGTGAGGCCAGATGTCCCTCGGTTGGCCACGAAAGCAGTTTACCGCAACGCTCGCAGGCAGGGCTGCCTAGAGGCTGCGGCAAGAAGAGGGCGCCACGTCGGGCCCGTTTTGCTTTTGCCGTGAATAAATAACGGGGAGGAGGGGGGGGGCGTGGCAATCTGCCTCCAGCATCAGGGCCTCTAGGAATCCCTGGGCGGCCCTGTCTGGTGGCACGGAGCGAATTGGAACGCTGAGTTCAGGGAGGCAGGGGAGGCACAGTTAAGCGTCCTGCTGCGAGGGAAGTCACGAGCGAGGCAACCTGTTGCCAAATCTAAACTAACTACTATAAACTACTTTTCCTCTATTTTACAAGGTAAGGCCCACTGAGCTATATGGCTCTATTTAAGTATCGACCTGGCCACAAATGATAACTCAGCGAAGTGGCTTATTAAGTAAAAATTTATAGCACCCGAAATACTCTGAACGCACATTTCTAAATGTGGAGGCAAAAACCGGAGGACCCGGAGAAAAATCCACGTGACCACGGGGAGAGAGAGACACGCAAACTCCAAACATACAGCAGGTGTCAGGGTCGGGATCAAACCCACGACCTCCTGCATACAAGGCGAGGGATAAGACATTTCGCCACCGTGGCACCCCGCAGTGGCGTGTTGGCCCAAGCCAACCGGGATGCCAGCTCCCCAGATTCCTTCGTAGCGCCGCGTGCAGTGCGCCAGCCATGGGCAATGTCCACCAATTGCTGAGTGCAGTAGGCTAAATGACGTCACAACCGGTGGGGCGGATTGGGGGCAGGCCACTGCTCCGGCTCCTCCCGGATTGGAGGGGGGGGGGGACGCAGCAGTTATGTATTGTGGGGGGCCACCATAACAGTCTTTCGTGCAACTTCTTGAGCCCACCAAGTTGGGGCGGGGGGGGGGTGGGGGGCGCGGGCAATAGCCCCCCCCCCCCCCCCACTGTGGCGTGTCTTGTGGCTCCACTCGTCGTATTGATTGTGACATTGTTGTAGTTCACGCAGAGCAAGAGAGAGAGAGAGCTCACAGATGGTGACAGTTTAGTGATTGTAATCGTTAGTTCTCGTGAACGTCGAGACACTCAACTTTCCTGTGACGGGAGGACGAGTCGACCCATGGGGCAACAGCAACAACAAACAGCAACTGTTGACTTCTCCACGACGTGGTGCCCATCGCATCAATGATGGATCAACCACCGCCCCTCCCCAGCGGGGTTTGAACTCACAGCCCCCTGCTCGCGAGCGACTCGCTCTGAGCCACCCGGCCCACGGATGCCTCTCGCCTCACGGAGGAGTTCAAGGGTCGACGTGAAAAATCGATTCTGCCAACGTAACCAGCGGTGGAATATAACGCGGCAGACTCGTTTCGACGTTTTATTTTAAGTCGCTTCTGTAAATGGTCGCTTCGGCGGGGCGAGCGGCGATTGATGAGCATTGCGGCAACACCGCGCACGTTACGCCAGGATGCCGCCTCGAAGGGAAACGCAAATCCGGCGAAGCGCCAACAAAATGCCCGCGGCCTGCACCCACAATGTCGCTCGCGGCATCTAAAAACGCATTACGGCTTTTTTCGTGCAGCACCGTCAACCGCGCCCCACGCCACTAAACGCGCGCGTAAAGCGAGGCCCGGCGATTCATCCGTGGCAATCTCCAGCCCTGCGCAGTGCCGACACCGGAGCGGCTACTCAGCATTCCGCCGCACCCGTGCTCTGACCACACGAGGTAGAGTTACCATCCCCTTCTCCACCCCCCCACACCGTGCCCCAGACAATGCAGGCACGGAGCTCGTGTGGCAGGCAGATCCGCTAGGTTGTGGGGGGCGAGCCAGAAGAGCACAGTAATAAGCCGTGACTGTAGCGCTAAGCAGAGATAACGTGGGGGGGGGTGGGCAAAGGATAATTTGGTGGTGCAGAACCAACCCCACAACACCACCCACCCAAGCCCCCCCCCCAGCCCCCCCCCCCCTTGCGCCGCCACTGGAGGCAGGGGCCTGTCGAGGCTATATCACAAGAACTATTTGACGAGGGTGGGGAGGGTGGGGAGGGTGGGGAGGGTGGGGAGGGTGGGGAGGGCGAGGAGGGTGGGGAGGGTGGGAGGGTGAGGAGGGTGAGGAGGGTGGGGAGGGTGGGGAGGGTGAGGAGGGTGAGGATGGTGGGGATGGTGGGGAGGGTGGGGAGGGTGAGGAGGGTGAGGAGGGTGGGGAGGGTGAGGATGGTGAGGAGCAAGTGCTGCACCTCATGTTAGTAGCAGTATTATTATTAGTAGTATTATTAGTAGTAGTATTATTAGTAGTAGTATTATTAGTAGTAGTATTATTAATAGTAGTATTATTAGTAGCAGTAGTATTATTATAAGTAGCATTAGTAGTATTAGTATTATTAGTAGTAGTATTATTAGTAGTATTATTATCAGTAGCAGTAGTATTATTAGTAGCAGTAGTGTTATTATTAGTAGCAGTAGCAGTATTATTAGTAGCAGTAGTATTATTATTAGCAGCCGTTTTATTATTAGTAGCAGGAGTATTATTTTTAGCAGCCGTATTATTAGTAGTAGTAGCAGTAGTATTATTATTAGTAACAGTAGTATTATTATGAGCAGTAGTAGTATTATTAGTATCAGTAGTATTATCACCAGCCGTATTAGTGTTATTCCGCTTGTTTGCTCAGCCACGCATAGCTGAGTGGCAACATTCGCTGCCCAGATCGACAAATCCGAATGAGACATCAGAGCGGCGATACACTACCCCTCTACTCCTGACTGGGTGTGATCTTCCACAAAGCTCACATTCCACCCTAAATCGTATGATCCACTGCACAAACCATGGCAGTATATGCGAATACCTGACGCACGAATGGAAAGTTAAAAACCTCTCCAGTAGTGTGCGACTGTGGTCATCCAGGACAGATCCGTACAACACGTAGTGACGCAGTGCCCCGATCCATCACAACGGCGATACACTACTCCACTTAGCCCTAACGCTGTAGTTTTCTGGCTTGAGACCAACTGAATGTAAAATTGCAATTGATGCTCTGCATCTCCACCATCAGCCATACGACAAGAAGCAAGAAGAGGCAGCAGCAGCTCCGAATAGATCTATATCCTCTCCGATAAAACTACGTAACACAATTTTTGTTCCTGTGTAGTAAATGTTTTTTTCGTAATTGCTTAAGCATGAAAAGTATATAAAGGACTATTATTCCCCACAAACTTTGCTTTTGTGACCAGGACAGTGATATTTAGAAGTTTACCTATTTTCAATGAAAAAACTGGCGAATTTGTGCCTTTCGTTCATATAAAGTCAGAAAAAACAACATATTAATCAAAATTAACATGTATTTATACTAAGTAATTCAAAAATGACTACAAAAGATTTAGAAGTGATTCGTTTTTCAAGTTTTACGATTATGCTGTAAATCACTTTCACGATTCAGCCCCCAAATGTAGTCTCCCATCATGTTCTCGTTATACTGTCCTTGGTAGCGGCATTAAAAGTCCAGTATATCCTGGTGGAAGTGCTCGCCTTGTTCCTCCGAGTACGCTCCCATGTTCTCCTCGAAATTATCAAGATGAGCGTCAAGGATATGGACTTTGAGGGACATCCTACATCCCATTGTGCCGTAATTCTTCACCAAAGTCTCAACCAGCTCCACATAGTTTCGACCTTGTGATTGCCAAGGAAGCCACGAACCACTGCGACAAAGTTGTTCCAAGCCGCTTTCTCCTTACTAGTGAGCTTCTTGGGGAATTCATTGCAGTCCAGGATCTTCTTTATCTGTGGTCCAACGAAGACACCGGCTTCGACTTTTGCCACAAACAGCTTAGGGAAGAAGCCTTGAAGGTACTTGAAGGCTGCCGACTCTTTATCTACAGCTCTGACAAATTGTTTCACGAGGCCCAATGTGATGTGCAGTGGTGGCATCAGCACCTTCCGGGGGTCCACCAGTGGCTCCCACTTGACGTTGTTCCTCCCCACAGAGAACTCGGTCCGCTGTGGCCAGTCCCGCCTGTGGTAGTGCGCCTTGGTGTCTAAATCTTTTGCAGTCATTTTTGTATTACTTTAGAATAAATACATGCTAATTTTGATTAATGTTGTACTTTTTCTGACTTCACGTCAACGAATAGACGCAAGTTCGCCCGTTTTCTCATTGAACATAGATACATTTCTAAATATCACTGTACTGGTCACAAAAGCAGAGTTTGTGGGGAATAACAACCATTTTCTGCACTTTTAAGTCGTATAAGCAATTAGGAAATAACACTTACTAACCTAGGAAGCAAAGACAAATTGTTTACACTGTAATAATAAAACGTGAAGGAAACTCGCGCGCAGCCATTTGGCTCGACTTGGTTGTTGCCAAACAAAACAGATTTCACCATTCGCGCGTTTAAGTGACAGCCATCAATTCTCCCAACTTAAAATTGTTTCGCGACGAAGGTATCGATTCAAGCGAAGCGACAGTCACCGCCGCGAGTGGAACAGCTCGGGGTCGCCTGTGGTGCTCAAATGAATTTTCTGCGTCGCTCCATCAAGGGCACGAAAGCGGAGTTTGGGGTGGTACGGGACCATCCATTTAGTGCGTACGCATGGAGGGCGGAGGGAGGGGGGTTAACCTAAATGCGTTCGCTTGCGTATGGGGGGGGGTCTACTCACAATGTTCGTATGCATAGGAAACGGGGGGGGGGCGGTGAAGTCTCGATAATAATTTGTCTACATTGGCCTTCAAATGAGTTCGATAGAATTGAAGCTTTCGTGACGGCAGAAATTACTATGCTCATTGGTTATTTCGGTAAAGTGAATTTTATTTACGATGTATTTGAATTTTATTTTATTTCTACATACGTGACTTTACCGAAAACACCAATGAGTATGAGTTAGATACTCCGGCGGTGAACTATCTGTTTGCTTAAACACGTTAATATTATTCATCCTTGATCGTTTCTGCGTGGATTAAATATCGGCCGTTCTATAGAATTCGGGGGATGAGATGCGTCAGGCTGTACGTACGCAGGTTGGGGGGGGGGGGGGTAAAAAGTCCGCGTGCGTACAGGGAGGGGTCAAGTTTTGACAGATTTTCGCGTTCCTACTCATTGGATGGCCCCCCTACCGCAGTTGCGCCATCTCTGCATCACCTGGGGCCCAACTGGCGCAGTGCACCTGATAATAACAACAAAGCAGCTGTCGAACACATGTGGCCGATTGCATGAGATACCCGAGGTGGAGTTTGTCTTGGGTGCATCAAGGGGGACGCCGCGGTGGCGAGGAGATGTTAACTACCTCGCCTGGTATGCAGGAGTACGTGAGTTCGATCCCGACCCTGATGCCTGCTGCTGCTGTATATTTGGAGTTTGCGGTGTCTCTCTCACCCCGTGGTCGCGTTAGACCAGAGGACGCCTTTTGAGACTAGGCCCTAAAGAAAGCCGTCTCTGGTGTGGACCAATAAGTTTCAAAGACAATACATATATTATTAGAGTGTGCTTTTTGTTTGCATTCTGACCACAAGTATTGTGGTTAATGCAGACATGATTCCTTGTAAAAGGTTTCAGTTTGGTGTTTTAACATCTTAACACCTGTTTTGTTGCCAGAAAAAAGGGGAAAACCTATTCTCATACGTTTATAGTGTTTGCCCGCTAGAAATGTCCACACATGATCTATCATTTGTGGCCAGGCACCTTCTAAAAAGGAGCTAAATAGCTCAGTGGGCCTTACCTGGTCAAATAACAAAGTATGTCAGCGCTAGCGCGCGCTGCTCACGATCAGAAAGCTGCGAATTCACATCTTGGGTGGGGGATGACTCAACCCATAATCCGTCCGTGATCGATAAAGTGAGTACTGCTGTGTGGGGAAGTCAACACTGGTTGTCCTATGGAGAGACTCGCCCCTGCCATAGGAATGTGGGATTTCCACCACTGGCTCAGGGCTGTGAGCAGGAGATGAGTTACCACCTTACTGCTCACGTGACCAAAATCATCACTTGACTTTCGTATAATTTTAAATCAGTGCTTGAAATGTTTTTACAAAAAGCACGAAAGGCGTTTCATCCGACGGGACCTGAGCCTCCATCTCAGCTTCAGCTCCACACAGGATCTGAATATTTAGTCATACTTGAGGAATCCGATGAGCTATGAAGCTATTTTTTTGTTACAGATGTCCACGAAGTCTTCAGAGACCTAGCAGGGTTCCTCGGAGCGAGGAGGCGCCATTCTGCCTGTGGAGCCTCTCAGGTGCAAAACTTTACATATCGCTGGCGAAAACCTCTGCATGCGGATCGATTATTCATTTAAAACGACAACGAAACGTGCGCGTACTCCGCCTGGCCTAGCACGGAGAGGTGGCGCGTGAACGTCGTCACGGAGTAGGCGGAGCTGCTGGGGGTGGAGGGGGGGAAGTAGCCCCCCCCCCCGTGGGCAGGAAAGCATTAAAGGAGCCCCCCCCCCCGCGCCTGGACTGCTAACACTGCGGAGTCACTTCAAGGTTGCGCGGCGAGAGAGAGAGAGAGAGAATGACTTGTAATTCTCAACGAGGAACCAAACCGCATAAAACCCAATCCCCCGGCTCGGAGTAAAGGGCAAGACGGGCTCCCACGGAAAAAGGATCGCCAATGCCTTGCGAGAAGAGAGGGGGGAAAAAAAGAAGACCAACAAAAAACGGAGAGAGAAATCAATTCCACGGATTCGTATTACACCGGTGGAGCCTTCTTCACGTGGCAGCGCGCACGCGCGCGCAGAGAGAGAGAGGGAGAGAAGGGGGCATCGCTGTGCGCTCCGTCTCTGCAGGATGCCCGGCGGTGATTAATGCCGTGACTTTGTAACGGACCGCGTCCACGAGGCCTTTACCCCCCCCCCCCCACCGCTCACCGCTCACCACCCCCCCCCCCCCCTCTCGTTCCAGCTGCAGGAACGCGTTCTCCCACCAGCAAAGCGAGGCATACGGCGGTTAGTGCCAATTTGCTTTGCTAAAATGTCACACGCTTTCCGCTGATATTTCACACGTTTCCCTTGCGACTCCGGAATGCATTATATTCCGCGGGCATCTCGTGGTGACGAGTTCCGAGCCCACACAGCCACCCCGCCCCCCCTCCCCCCCGTCGCTTCATCCCCCTGCCGCAATTAGAATCATTAACGATGTTGCCGTTCACGTCAGCGTCTGCACGACGCACCGCACCTCTTGCACAACTCACGGCAACGCCACGGCCTCCCCCCTCCAACCCCCACCTCCCCACCCCCACACCTCGCTCGCGGGGCAACAGAGCGAGGACGTCCAATTATCTCGGCGCTCAAACGGCGACTCAGCAGCTGTGGGATTCTCGGCACGGGAAGTGAACGACGAGGCCAGCGAGACGCTGCAGGAAGACGCGACGGACTGGAGACGCGAGGACATTCACGACGAGACGACCACCACCCCTCCTTGTGTCACGAGACCCCTGTCTCTCAAATCCCCACGTGACACGCGGGACCCCTTGTTTCATATGGACACCTCTTAAGACTCCTGTTCTCACAAGGCCCTACGGAACACAGTGCCCCCTTTGTCGACTAAACCCCCTGTTTTACATTAAAGCCCTGATTCACACCCTCGCTCTGTCTCAACAGCAGCCTATGGGCACATCTCGGATTAGCTGTGCGAGGTGTTGAGATTGGATACGTCCGGTTTGTACTTTACAAATATTGGCCGAAAAAATATTTCCCCTACACTCAAATGGGCTCTTCCGGCATGGGCTGTTAGTGAACACCTATTAAGGCTGCCACTCCACAGCAATGCTACCACTGGTGTGCCACTGCTGGACATCACGTGCTGCCAATGAACAGCGGTGGCAGGGCCCGTGTTTGGGAAAAAGGACTTGCCTGTCTGTACTCCCCTGCCTCTCTCTACTCTCCTGCCTGTCTGTAGTCTCCTGTCTGTCTGTACTCTCATGTCTGTCTGTAGTCTCCTGTCTGTAGTCTCCTGTCTCTCTGCACTACCCTGTCTCTCTGTACTCTCCTGCCTGTAGTCTCCTGTCTCTCTGTACTCTCCTGTCTGTCTGTAGTCTCCTGTATGTCTGTACTCTCCTGTCTGTAGTCTCCTGTCTCTCTGTACTACCCTGTCTCTCTGTACTCTCCTGCCTGTAGTCTCCTGTCTCTTTGTGCTCTCCTGCCTCTCTCTACTCTCCTGTCTGTCTGTAGTTTCCTGTATGTCTGTACTCTCCTGTCTGTCTGTACTCTCCTGTCTGTAGTCTCCTGTCTCTCTGTACTCCCTTGTCTCTCTGTGCTCTCCTGCCTCTCTCTACTCTCCTGTCTGTAGTCTCCTGCCTCTCTGTACTCTCCTGCCTCTCCATGCCCCCATGCTCTCAGCCTCGCGTCAGACGCATATTTACTCAGCAGCTAAAACTAAGCGTCGCGGGCACTTTGGGTAGCATTCCTCTCTAGAGGAATAGAGACACCACGTGGAATAGAGACACCACGTGGAATAGAGACACCACGTGGAATAGAGACACCACGTGACTTCCTCCCTCCAGCCCGGGCGACGCCTGCGGTGCTTCCTGAGCCCACGGAGGGTGCCGCTCGCAGTGCTCGGCGCCCCAGGGAGCGGATTTCGTGGTTGCAAACAACGTTATTTCACCCCCAGCAAATGCTACCGTCACTAAATCTTTGCCGAGTCCCTCATCATAATCATCTAATTATATTACATTGGAAATTCATATTTACGTAATTGGTTTGAGTGAAATACACTGGGAGGTTGTTTTTTTTTCTCCTTCTTCTTCTATCCAGGGATTCGCTGGGAGCCGTGGATGTTAATCATCAGAATCTTCATACAAATTGGAGGAATCCGATTAGTCACAACGCTCGCTTTTTCACAAACGTCCAGTGCGAGCCCTCCCTGCCTCCTCCCTCCTCCACGCAAAGGCTCCAGGCGATGCGAGGTTGGTTCCGGGCAAGGCGCTGTGAGCCCCGCGCAGGCGTCAGGGTTCGGATAGAACCCACGAACCTCCCGTATACCGGGCGAGGTAGTTAACATCTCCTAGAATCCGATTAGTCACAACGCTCGCTTTTTCACAAACGTCCAGTGCGAGCCCTCCCTGCCTCCTCCCTCCTCCACGCAAAGGCTCCAGGCGATGCGAGGTTGGTTCCGGGCAAGGCGCTGTGAGCCCCGCGCAGGCGTCAGGGTTCGGATAGAACCCACGAACCTCCCGTATACCGGGCGAGGTAGTTAACATCTCCTAGAATCCGATTAGTCACAACGCTCGCTTTTTCACAAACGTCCAGTGCGAGCCCTCCCTGCCTCCTCCCTCCTCCACGCAAAGGCTCCAGGCGATGCGAGGTTGGTTCCGGGCAAGGCGCTGTGAGCCCCGCGCAGGCGTCAGGGTTCGGATAGAACCCACGAACCTCCCGTATACCGGGCGAGGTAGTTAACATCTCCTAGCCACCGTGGCGCCCTGCCCTGCTGTGACTCGGCCGCGTTGTCACCGCGCCACACGCGCGGACATCTGAGTGCGATGATTGGCATGTGGGCCGTGTCGCGGTGATCAATATTGATGATGACGACGCGCTAACGGTGAGCGTTACTATCGCTGCGAGCGCCCTCGCGCGATGCCTGGACGAAGATACCGCGGCGATGGGAGAAACCATCCAGCGCTCGAGAGTGCGGAATGGGGGGGGGGGTAAGCGTTCCCCCAATGTTCGCTCTCCCAATGTCCCCGCTCTCCAGCGCATGCGGGCTTCGTGGCCCCCCCGCTCTCGACTCCTCTCTCGAAATGGAAGAGTCCAGTGGTTCTCCCCAGTCAACCTCCCCCGACGGCCCACTCACTAGTGGCATTGAAATTCAGAGGGATTTTGTTTAATGATTATTATTTATTATTCCTTGAAGCGATGAAAAAGGTAGCTTGCTCGGCAAAGCTGGTGTCAGCCACTTATCAGCGAATCTCTCTCTCGATGAAGGCGCTCATTGCCGAGGCAAAGACATCCCAGGGGGGGGGGGGGTCCCCAACCTTGAGCCAGAGTCACCTCACAGGCCCCAAGCCGGCCTGGGGCTGCTGCTCCAATCTCTGCTGCTCCATCCTCTGCTGCTCCAGTATCTGCTGCTCCAATCTCTGCTGATCCAGTCCCTGCTGCTCCATCCCCTGCTGCTCCATCCCATGTTGCTCCATTCCCTGCTGCTCCATCCCATGTTGCTCCATTCCCTGCTGCTCCATTCCCTGCTGCTCCATCCCCTGCTGCTCCATCCCCTGCTGCTCCATTCCCTGCTGCTCCATCCCCTACTGCTCCATCCCCTGCTGCTCCATCCCATGTAGCTCCATCCCCTGCTGCTCCATCCCATGTTGCTCCAGTCTCTGCTGCTCCATCCCTTGCTGCTCCAGTCCCTGCCGCTCCATCCCCTGTTGCTCCATCCCATGTACCTCCATCCCCTGCTGCTCCATCCCATGTTGCTCCATTCCCTGCTGCTCCATCCCATGTTGCTCCATCCCCTGCTGCGCCATCCCCTGCTGCTCCATCCCCTGCTGCTCCATCCCATGTACCTCCATCCCCTGCTGCCCCATCCCATGTTGCTCCAGTCTCTGCTGCTCCATCCCTTGCTGCTCCAGTCCCTGCCGCTCCATCCCCTGTTGCTCCACGGAGCGCTGCCTCAGCTCCTGTTGCCCCATGCTGCCCTGACAGTCCAGCACCACACCCCCCACCGTGGCACTAATTGGGAGGGAGACGCGCGCGGCCGCCCGTGCCCCGCACCCCGCTCGGCGAGCGGCGCCGAGTGCGCTCTCTACACGGCGGGGGCACGAGGAGGGGAGACGTTCCCATCCAAGCATCCGCGCCGCGCTCACCCACGACGACCGCAGACCGTGCAGCGCCAGCCACCTCGTGAAGGTGGGAGGGGGGGGGGGGGCAGTGGCGCAGTGGTTTGCGCAAGAGAGAGAGAGGTTAGCGCACCCTTCCGCGAAGCTGCTGGGCTCGGTTTCATTCCGTGAAGCGGCTAACATCAGCCGCGATTGTCTGAACCGGTCCCAGGACTCACCGAAATTGATTCGGCCTCGAATAAGAACCGCACCTGTTGCGATGCATGAACATCGGCACTGGTCCCCACCCTTCGTTTGTTCGCCATACTGGCCTTAATATGGTTGTACATTGAACTTCTTTCGCACCATACATCGTTGCGAACGGCTGTGTGGAAGCTACCTGGGCTGTCTCTCCATACGAAGCTCAGGGTCTTCTCGGGCCACGGTTATGCCCTCCCTCGTCTATGCTCGCGAAACATGGAGCCCTCTTAAGAAACGTCTGCGCAAGTCTGAAATATTCAGGCTGGCCTGCCTACGATCCATCCTGGGTTTAGCCGGACGGGGTTATGTGGGGAGCTCACGGATCCTCGAAAGGTCTGGAACAACAGTCGCATCAGTGAGCTCCTCTTGCGAACGGCACTTGCCCCAACCGTGTGTGCGAGGCTACACGGTTGGGATCATCGTCTTTGTTCCACGGCTGCGGGCGCAACATGTTGGGGACAACTCCGTAACGTGGCAATGCGAATGGTAATGTCCATTCCGGCGGTGTTTGCGTGGTGGCGTGTGGGGCCGCGCACGTGTTGATAACGAATGTAAGTGGCCGTTCTGCGTACGTGAATATAATGGCCATCGCTTGCAGCTGGAACGCGACCACTATAAATCCACTCTCTTGCGTGCGGATTGTAAAATTAAAATCGCCTGTAAGTTCCACGCGCAAGATTTATTCGCGTGTAACAACGTAGAAAGACGTTTTAATTTTATAAATCGCGCGCATTTGGACGAGGGAAGGGGCGCTTTAAATTCGGCAGCATCCGTTACACAATCTAATATTTAAGCAGGTTTAACATTTACGCCACTTTAATTGGATGCTGTAAGTGAGTAAGGGAGGGAGGGTGGGAGAGAAGGAGGGAGGGAGCCCAGAATGATTTACTTCGCTCCGCCACCGCAGCGGCAGTGGCAGCAGCGGACGGCGCCGTCTCCCGTGCCGCGCTCCAGGGCTCCCATCTCTCTCCACAACTCCCCCGCCCACACCAGCGCAGTCAAGAACTAGGCGGGCACTATAATGAGCGCGTGAATAATTAAAAACCCTCGCAGCCTTCGCCAAGGATCGTGGAGTACCGGGGCGGGGGGGGGGCATCGCCGACGACTCCGCATCATCCCTGCCTCGGTTCCTGCTTCGTGGCGCTTTTATTGCCTCCGTTCGGATTTCTTATTTTTTTGGCCGATTGGTCAACGTCCGAGCTACGAATCCGGGCCGGGGTAGCTCGCCAGCACAGCTCCCGCCTCGAGTTATCAGCCCCCCCCACCCGTCTCCCCCCCGCCCGACCCCCACCGCAGCAGAGACCGCTACCCAAATGCCACGGAGCTACGGAGCTGAGAGGTCACGGCTGAGAGGTCTCGCGCTCGGCCCCTCTCAATGACGGGTGGCTTCACCCCGAGAGCGGTGGGGAGGATGGGCCATCACAACAGCAACAACAGCCGCCATTCCCCACTAAGTGACGGTGACGCCACCACCACGGCACTTGTGCCTGGCTAGGTGCACTTTAAATCCACGTCAAGTGTCGAACGTCCGCGGGCAGGAGGTCATGGGACAGACCCATGTACCATGGGTTGACTGAGTGAGATGATCGGCCAATGCACCACCTGTGCCCCCTACTGTGCCAACTTGCTGTGTTTTAGCCACCCGGCACCCCGCGCGTTGTTGTGAGCGTCGCTCCTCTGCCCTTCGTTGTTGCTGGAGGGCGACTGCCTCCAATCGCCCAATAGCAGCGTCCTTCACGAGCCACCGCTGGTATCGGTCATTGGCAATTCCACTCAGCTCCACATCCTCTCGTACCACATCATTCCATCTCTTCTCTATCACGGCCCACGTATCACCGACCATGCTCCTCGCCACGCTTGCGTCTCTTTCATCCGAGTGATGCGCCACTACGTTGAGCTACAGTGATGGAAAATAGTATTTGATCCCCTGCTGATTTTGTACGTTTGCCCACTGACAAAGAAGTGATCAGTCTATAATTTTAATGGTAGGTTTATTTGAACAGTGAGATTAAGAATAACAACAACAAAAATCCAGAAAAACGCATTTCAAAAATTGTATAAATTGATTGGAATTTTAATGAGGGAAATAAGTATTTGACCCCTCTGCAAAACATGACTTAGTACTTGGTGGCAAAACCCTTGTTGGCAATCACAGAGGTCAGACGTTTCTTAGAGTTGGCCGCCAGGTTTGTACACATCTCAGGAGGGATTTTGTCCCACTCTTCTTTGCAGGTTTCGAGGCTGACGTTTGGCAACTCGAACCTTCAGCTCCCTCCACAGATTTTCTATGGGATTAAGATCTGGAGACTGGCTAGGCCACTCCAGGACCTTAATGTGCTTCTTCTTGAGCCACTACTTTGTTGCCTTGGCCGTGTGTTTTGGGTCATTGTCATGCTGGAATACCCATCCACGACCCATTTTCAATGCCCTGGCTGAGGGAAGGAGGTTCTCACCCAAGATTTGACGGTACATTGCCCCGTCCATCGTCCCTTTGATGCGGTGAAGTTGTCCTGTCCCCTTAGCAGAAAAACACCCCCAAAGCATAATGTTTCCACCTCCATGTTTGACGGTGGGGATGGTGTTCTTGGGGTCATAGGCAGCATTCCTCATCCTCCAAACACGGCGAGTTGAGTTGATGCCAAAGAGCTCCATTTTGGTCTCATCTGACCACAACACTTTCACCCAGTTGTCCTCTGAATCATTCAGATGTTCATTGGCAAACTTCAGACGGGCATGTAAATGTGCTTTCTTGAGCAGGGAGACCTTGCGGGCGCTGCAAGATTTCAGTCCTTCACGGCATAGTGTGTTACCAATTGTTTTCTTGGTGACTATGGTCCCAGCTGCCTTGAGATCATTGACAAGATGGTCCCGTGTAGTTCTGGGCTGATTCCTCACCGTTCTTATGATCATTGCAACTCCACGAGGTGAGATCTTGCATGGAGCCCCAGGCCGAGGGAGATTGACAGTTATTTTGTGTTTCTTCCATTTGCGAATAATTGCACCAACTGTTGTCACCTTCTCACCAAGCTGCTTGGCAATGGTCTTGTAGCCCATTACAGCCTTGTGTAGGTCTACAATCTTGTCCCTGACATCCTTGGAGAGCTCTTTGGTCTTGGCCATGGTGGAGAGTTTGGAATCTGATTGATTGATTGCTTCTGTGGACAGGTGTCTTTTATACAGATAACAAGCTGAGATTAGGAGCACTCCCTTTAAGAGTGTGCTCCTAATTTCAGCTCGTTACCTATATAAAAGACACCTGGGAGACAGAAATCTTTCTGATTGAGAGGGGGTCAAATACTTATTTCCCTCATTAAAATGCAAATCAATTTATAACATTTTTGACATGCGTTTTTTCCGGATTTTGTTGTTATTATTCTGTCTCTCACTGTTCAAATAAACCTACCATTAAAATTATAGACTGATCATTTCTTTGTCAGTGGGCAAACGTACAAAATCAGCAGGGGATCAAATGCTTTTTTCCCTCACTGTATCATTTGTGGCCAGGTCGCTTCTGAAAAAGAGGCTAATAGCTCAGTGGACTTTACCTGGCACAAAAAAAAAGATAGTTTTAGTTTACCATTTACAACTGGCCAAGTAACTCCGCTTCTAGCGCGTGCGGCTCACGATCAGAAGGCTGCGAATTAAAATCCTGGGTGCGGGATAACTCAACCCATAATCCGTCCGTGATCGATAAAGTGAGTACGTACCGCTTTGTGGGGAAGTCTAGTTTGTATTTTTAGATTTTTGTAAGTGATGTGATTACATTGCCTATACTTTGCACTCCTATCGTGTTTTGTATTGTCTGTTGTAACGTTCTAATCTCGTGGAACCTACCGTACAACTGTGCAAAGAGCTTTATAGCTCATCGGATTTTTCCTGCGGTATAAATAAATATGCCGAGATTCTGTGTCTGTCCGTGACAGCGGTGGAGGTCGGCACTGCAGCCAGAGTGTGGCTCACTAAACTCCGTGATTTCGCTGACGCCTGCATCCTTCCACTGAGATAGAGGGGGTTGGAGGGAGGGGGCGGTACATAAATACCGCATGCTAATTTATCCATTTATTTTACTACTAATGCGGCTTGATAAGTGCATAATTAGCACATGTTTCATGTTCTCAGAGGTTTTGCTTAAAAATTATTACCATTCTTCTCTTCACAGCAGCACTTACACGGAAGCCTCGCGCTAATGGGGAATTAACAATATAGTCGTATTACTCCGCTCTCGACACTCGATTTGCATCAGTTATAAAATCCTCACAGAAATACAGCGGTGAATGAAGCACACACGAAGTTTGTTTGGTGGGGGGGGGGGTACGTGGGGGTGGCGGTGTAGGAGTCTTTCTTAAACAAGTTCGAGTTGGCTCATTAAAGCAGAATGTTTTGTGCCCACAGTTCCCATGTTATGCTAAATGCAATCAGCAAGTCCATTACAAACCAAAAAAACCACAGCAGGCTCTTAGCGTTGCTTCCCCAGATACACTGGGGGGGGGGGGGTGGGGGAGCAATTACCCGGTGGCAGTGAGAAGGGGGGCCCTCGTCGCTCCGAGCGAGGTGCCCGGGCACCGCCACCCTCCAGCCCTCCCGTTCGCGTCTCCGTTTGATGCCGCTCACCGCATCTCGGCCAACGCAATTTCCTCGCTCATTCCTCGCCGCTAAACGCCAACTCTCGCTGAAAGCCGTCTGTAGCCGCGGCCCGCCAGGCCCCCTCTCGCTATGTCGATGCGGTCCCCGCTCCCCCCTCTCTCTTGCTCTTCTTTAACAGACTCGGAGCAGCAGCAGCAGCAGCAGCGTCGTCGTCACAGCGGCAGTAGCGTGGCCGCACGTGACGCGCAGCCGACGAAATATGACCCGCGGAACGGCACCGCGGCGGCGCCGGGTTTACAAGTTCCGTGACGATCGCGCGTTCCGGCGCTCGGTTATAACGCGGGGGGGGAGGGGGGGGATCGTGCCGGGCTTGTGTTGGGTGTCTAGCAGCGGGCGGGGCCCGGGCGGGCGGGGTGGTGCAGGGGACGGGCCAGGGGGGGAGGGTATCAATAAGTGCTGCGGCACGATACAAGTGTCGCTGCACACACAACAACAAAAACAATTAAAGAGCCGCGCGCGCTCAGCTTCGAGAAGCCACGGGGGGAGCGCCAGCAACGGTGACCTTACCTCGTTGGTTATGGCTATCGACTAAGGCTAGTTGTAGTACTAGTGGCTGGTTGATTATGGGCTAGGGCTAGTCGTAGTACTAGTGGCTGGTTGGCTATGGGCTAAGGCTAGTCGTAGTACTAGTGGCTGGTTGGCTATGGGCTAAGGCTAGTCGTAGTACTAGTGACTGGTTGATTATCGGCTAAGGCTAGTCATAGTACTAGTGACTGGTTGACTATGAGCTAAGGCTAGTCGTAGTACTAGTGACTGGTTGGCTATGAGCTAAGGCTAATGGTAGTACTAGTGGCTAGTTGGCTATGGGCTAAGGCTAGTCGTAGTACTCGTGGCTAGTTGGCTATGGGCTAAGGCTAGTCGTAGTACTAGTGACTGGTTGACTATCGGCTAAGGCTAGTCATAGTACTAGTGGCGAGTTGGCTATCGGCTAAGGCTAGTCGTAGTACTAGTGGCTGGTTGGCTATGGGCTAAGGCTAGTCGCAGTACTAGTGAATGGTTGGCTATGGGCTAAGGCTAGTCGTAGTACTAGTGGCTAGTTGGCTATGGGCTAAGGCTAGTCGTAGTACTAGTGGCTAGTTGGATATGGGCTAAGGCTAGTCGCAGTACTAGTGAATGGTTGGCTATGTGCTAAGGCTAATCGTAGTACTAGTAGCTGGTTGGCTATGGGCTAATGCTAGTTGTAGTACTAGTGACTAGTTGACTATGAGCTAAGGCTAGTCAGAGTACTAGTGGCTGGTTGACTATGGGCTAAGGCTAGTCGTAGTACTAGTGACTGGTTGGCTATGGTCTAAGGCTAGTCGTAGTACTAGTGGCTAGTTGACTATGGTCTAAGACTAGTCGTAGTACCAGTGGCTAGTTGACTATGGTCAAAGGCTAGTCGTAGTACTAGTGACTGGTTGGCTATGGTCTAAGACTAGTAGTAGTACTAGTGGCTAGTTGACTATGGTCTAAGGCTAGTCGTAGTACCAGTGGCTAGTTGACTATGGGCTATGGCTAGTCGTAGTACTAGTGACTGGTTGACTATCGGCTAAGGCTAGTCATAGTACTAGTGGCGAGTTGGCTATCGGCTAAGGCTAGTCGTAGTACTAGTGGCTGGTTGGCTATGGGCTAAGGCTAGTCGCAGTACTAGTGAATGGTTGGCTATGGGCTAAGGCTAGTCGTAGTACTAGTGGCTAGTTGGCTATGGGCTAAGGCTAGTCGTAGTACTAGTGGCTAGTTGGCTATGAGCTAAGGCTAGTCGTGGTACTAGTGGCTAGTTGGCTATGCGCTAAGGCTAGTCGCAGTACTAGTGAATGGTTGGCTATGTGTTAAGGCTAATCGTAGTACTAGTAGCTGGTTGGCTATGGGCTAATGCTAGTCGTAGTACTAGTGACTAGTTGACTATGAGCTAAGGCTAGTCATAGTACTAGTGGCTGGTTGACTATGGGCTAAGGCTAGTCGTAGTACTAGTGACTGGTTGACTATGGACTAAGGCTAGTCGTAGTACTAGTGACTGGTTGACTATGAGCTAAGGCTAGTCGTAGTACTAGTGACTGGTTGGCTATGGGTTAAGGCTAGTCGTAGTACTAGTGACTGGTTGGCTATGGGCTAAGGCTAGTCGTAGTTCTAGTGACTGGTTGGCTATGGGCTAAGGCTAGTCGTAGTTCTAGTGGCTGTTTGACTATGGGCTATGGCTAGTCGTAGTACTAGTGACTGGTTAGCTATGGGCTAAGGCTAGTCGTAGTACTAGTGACTGGTTGGCTATGGGCTAAGGCTAGTCGTAGTACTAGCGACTGGTTGGCTATGGTCTAAGGCTAGTCGTAGTACTGGTAGCTAGTTGGCTATGGGCTAAGACAAGTCGTAGTACTAGTGGCTAGTTGTCTATGGTCTAAGGCTAGTCGTAGTTCTAGTAGCTAGGCGACTATGGGCTATGGCTAGTCGTAGTACTAGTGACTGGTTGGCTATGGTCTAAGGCTAGTCGTAGTACTAGTGGCTAGTTGACTATGGTCAAAGGCTAGTCGTAGTACTAGTGACTGGTTGGCTATGGTCTAAGACTAGTCGTACCAGTTGCTAGTTGATTATGGTCTAAGACTAGTCGTAGTACTAGTGGCTAGTTGACTATGGGCTATGGCTAGTCGTAGTACTAGTGACTGGTTGGCTATGGTCTAAGGCTAGTCGTAGTACTAGTGGCTAGTTGACTATGGGCTATGGCTAGTCGTAGTACCAGTGGCTAGTTGACTATGGTCTAAGGCTAGTCGTAGTACTCGTGGCTAGTTGACTATGGTCTTAGGCTAGTCGTAGTACTAGTGGCTAGTTGACTATGGGCTATGGCTAGTCGTAGTAGTGGTGACTGGTTGGCTATGGTCTAAGGCTAGTCGTAGTACTAGTGGCTAGTTGACTATGGGCTATGGCTAGTCGTAGTAGTGGTGACTGGTTGGCTATGGGCTAAGGCTAGTCGTAGTACTAGTGGCTAATTGACTATGGGCTATGGGTAGTCGTAGTACTAGTGGCTAGTTGACTATGGGCTATGGCTAGTCGTAGTACTAGTGGCTAGTTGACTATAGGCTATGGCTAGTCGTAGTAGTGGTGACTGGTTGGCTATGGGCTAAGGCTAGTCGTAGTACTAGTGGCTAGTTGACTATGGACTATGGCTAGTCGTAGTAGTAGTGGCTAGTTGGCTATGGGCTAAGGCTAGTCGTAGTACTAGTGGCTAGTTGGTTATGGGCTAAGGCTAGTCGTAGTACTAGTGACTGGTTGGCTATGGGCTAAGGCTAGTCGTAGTACTAGTGACTGGTTGGCTATGGGCTAAGGCTAGTCGTAGTACTAGTGGCTAGTTGACTATGGGCTATGGCTAGTCGTAGTAGTGGTGACTGGTTGGCTATGGTCTAAGGCTAGTCGTAGTACCAGTTGCTAGTTGGCTATGGTCTAAGGCTAGTAGTAGTACTAGTGGCTAGTTGACTATGGTCTAAGACTAGTCGTAGTACTAGTGGCTAGTTGACTATGGGCTATGGCTAGTCGTAGTAGTGGTGACTGGTTGGCTATTCTGCTCGTGACTCGCACACCGCCTGCCCTCGCTCTGCTATCTCCGCGTGCTGCCACCACCACCACCGCCGGTGCTGTTGTTGTTTCTGTTCACACAAAGCGCAGTTCTCATTCGCGCGCTGCCCCTGAATCCTTTTAAGTGGGCGCGAAAGTATCGATGGCTCAACGTCGGAGCACTCGCGGGCTTGAACTTTCCTCTTCTAATCCGTCTCCCTAAAACAAACTTCACAAAATAATGAATTAGGCAATGAATCTCATCTGGGTCGATTTTACATTCTCCACTCTCTTTTAAGAGTCTCCTGACAAACGCAGGAGATGCCTCACCCCCCCCCCCCTCACCCTTGCAAGTACGGAGGAGGGGATGGAGCCTCGTGCCGCGCTGCCCACACGGCCGAAGCATGGGGCAGGCTCACGGTGGTGGTGGTGGTGGCGGCGGCGATGAAGGTGGAGTGGGAGGCACAGGGTCTGGGTGGGGTGGGAGATGGTGCTGGTGGCGGAGGTGGGGAGCGATTCTGATGGTGGAGGAGCAAGAGGGGGGGGGGGGTGGCCTCCAAATTCGGACACTTGTCGCGAACCCGTCAATTTCACAAATATTCATCGATGATCTTGACTTAAAGCTTTCGTGACTGCAGGCATTCATATTCTTTGGGTCTTTCGGTAAAGTCACGTAGATAGGTTCAAAGAAAATAACCAAAAAATGACACAAAACTACGACGTTTCGATATTGTTGTGTTCTTTTCTTTGAACCTATCTGCGTGACTTTACCGAAAGACCCAAAGAATAGTCATCAATGATGTGAAATGTGGTCCTTTCAAGAACCCAGCAAAACTGGTTATTGCTCGCGTTCTATACTGGGCTATTGTCGAATTAAATAAACAATAAATAAATAGAACCAGCTGAAACTACAACACATGGCATGTAGCCACAATCAGCGTAGTCGAGACAAAGCGAGGGAGCTTGGGGGCTTTGCCTCATCCCTGGCCCGAGAGGCAGCGTCGCCGCCTTCATCACATCGTCTGCGAGATGTTAACGACCTCGCCGTGTATACAGGGAGTCCTGTGGTTCAATCCTGACACCTGACGCCTGCTGTACATAATGGAATTTTGTGGTGTCTGTCTGCCCGTGGTCGCGTGGATTTTTCTCCAGGCCCTCCGGATCACCCCCCCCCCCGCCCCGCCCACACACACATTTATAAACATGCGTTTAGAGTGTTTGGCTGCTGCTATAATTCTCCACGTGATCATAAGCCTCTTGGTTCAGGCTGTCATTCCTGGCCTGGTGGCTTCTTTAAAAAAAGAAGAAGCAAGCTGCATATAGCTCAGTGGGCCTTACCTGGCAAAATTAAAACAAAAATAGTGTATAGTTTAACTCATCAACACTCGGGACTGCAGCTCTTCAATGATTTTCTTGCGACGCGCGTGGGCGGCCAAGGCCTGTGGGGTTGAACACGGACTTCTCTGTCATGGTGGAGACTGTCGCTAAGCCTGGAAAGGGACATGGGCGGAGGGAGACAAGAGCAACCAGTCTCTTCCTTCATGGAGTTGTCTTCGGTCGAGGTTAGATCGCGTGGCAATAAATGTGTCGTTAAACCCGCCACCAATCCGACACAGCCAAGCGGTGAGGTTTGTCACGTGAAACACAACGTACCAATTAGTTCCTGGCTCAGCACACCGCTCGCGTGTTGGAGAGTAAAACCACAACATTTACAATTGGAGTGCTGTGACATTTCGCCGGTAAGTACAACCAACCTCATGTGGCGAAAACGACCGTTCTGGCTGTCGCCTGATGAGGCGAAACGACGTACTAGAATCATAGATGTTGTGGGTTTACTCTCCAACACAACGGTGTGCTGAACTAGTTACTAATTAGCATCTTTTGTTGACGTGACAAGTCTTACTAATTGGCCGTTGCGGGTTTAACGACGCATTTAAATTTTCGCGATCTCACCCCAAAAACACCTCTCTTATGGATGATATTGGTGGCGAAAGCCTTAGTACTACGACTACTACGTGTTAAATTAACGGTCTCTTAAATATCGATTTAAACAGTCTCGTCATTTCACCTGATGAAGGCCGCTTGTGTTGTGGCCGAAACGTCGTGAGAATATTATTGTGTTATTTTATTTTATCAATTTATTATTTTATTCTCATTCTACGTGACTTTACCGAAAGAACCAAAGAAGGTCTCTTAAATGTTGACTTAAAACTTTCGTGGCTGCAGACATTTATATTCTTGGTTCTTTCGTTAAAGTCACGTAAGATAGAAAACAACAATAACAAAATAAATTTATAATTAAAATAATATAAATATGCATTGAAAACAATATAAGCAACAACAAAAAAGCCACGATAGAAATACAAATAGTAAAATAAAATAAATAACTTAAAAAATAATACGTACAAAAATACCCACGACGTTTCGATCGTAGTACAAGGCCACTTGTGTTGCGATCGAAACGTCGTGGGTATTTTTGCTTTAATTATTTCCAATTTATTATTTATGTTTTTATTATTTTTATTTTTTTCTATCTACGTGACTTCACCGAAAGAACCAAGAATATAACCGTCTCTTCATTCACAACTGGGTCCTTAGACACTTCTCCAAAAGGATCCTTGCATTGGGATTGTTGGCCATCAAATTCACGTTTCGCTTGTGGGGGGTCGGGGGGGGGAAGAAACATCCGTGGCTATGAGTAGCTGATACTGAACGCACTGCACCACAGATGTAGTCCATTGGATGCAGCCATCTCCCGGCTCGCTTCGCCACCCCCGAAGCCTATAGCGCCTGGTATCCCCAGGTCAGCCTCCCCATCCCGGCACGAACCGAGGCTCATCCCTCGCGAGCCTCGTGGGAGGCGACGACGCTCGGGTTGGTTCGCGGAGACGTCGCCGTGCGGCTCTTCCCCGCCTCCCCTGAGCCCGTCCTTAAAGGCCGCCAATGAAAGCGATTCGGGGTGTTCACGTCGGTGATTGCCGCGCGTCACTGCCCCAACGTGCGACAGGGCCATGGCCGCGCCGTTGCTGCATCGTCTCCTCTGCCGCACGCGATGGTTCTCGGAAGTTTTTTGCTTCAACAAGAACCGGGCCTCTTCGGTCCCCAAAATCACTATTCAACAAATCATGACAATTCGACAAATCATGACAATTCAACAAATCATGACAATGTAACCGTATCGAGAGTAAAACCCCGATCAGGCGCACTCCCACTCAGACACTCAGACACACTCCCACTCAGACACTCAGACACACTCCCACTCAAAAACACTCTCACTCAGACACACTCCCACTCAGACACACTCCCACTCAGACACACTCCCACTCAGACACTCAGACACACTCCCACTCGGACACACTCCCACTCAGACACACTCCCACTCAGACACTCAGACACACTCCCACTCGGACACACTCCCACACAGGCACACTCCCACTCAGACACACTCCCACTCAGACACACTCCCACACAGACACACTCCCACTCAGACACTCAGACACACTCCCACTCAGACACACTCCTACTCGGACACACTCCCACTAGAACACACTCCCACTCAGACACACTCTCACTCAGACACACTCCCACACAGACACACTCCCACTCAGACACACTCTCACTCAGACACACTCCCACACAGACACACTCCCACTCAGACACACTCCCACACAGACACACTCCCACTCAGACACTCAGACACACTCAGACACACTCCCACTCAGACACTCAGACACACTCCCACGCGGACACACTCCCACACAGACACACTCCCACTCAGACACTCAGACACACTCCCACTCAGACACACTCCTACTCGGACACACTCCCACTAGAACACACTCCCACTCAGACACACTCTCACTCAGACACACTCCCACACAGACACACTCCCACTCAGACACACTCCCACACAGACACACTCCCACTCAGACACTCAGACACACTCCCACTCAGACACACTCCCACTCAGACACTCAGACACACTCCCACTCGGACACACTCCCACTCTGGCACACTCCCACTCGGACACAGAGCTGCTTCAACACGGAATGATCTCCAGGACTCCCACACGCGCTGCCAGTCTCACGTCACCTGCGGGGCATTTGCCACCGTGACAGCGAGAGGGCATCGTCAACGTTACCCGGCGCGTTGCACCACTTCGTTGTGCGTGCGTGCACGGTATCCACGTGATTGCCCGCACGTGATGTTCGTTTTATAAACTCGTGAACTCTATACAGTGATACCTTGTAGCTTTCAAATGCCTGTATGTAGCGGCATTGTGGGGTGGGGAGGGCCTGGATTATATCTGGATATGTGCCCAGAGTTGACACCCTGGTCACCGTAGCAAACGAGACGGTTCTAGGTGAAACATTAAAATAAATAAATGTTATAATTTACGTCGAAGTGAGGTGGTGGTGGTGGTGGCCGGGCACGTCTGCGCAAACGGGACGATTCCATCCGCGAGCGACTTTCCAGGTGAACAATTTAAATAAATAAAGAACCGTAATAAAAGATGTTGAAGTGATGTGCGGCGGCGGTTGGTGGCGGTGGCGGTGGCGGGCCTGGCGTGTCTGTGCACTGATGCCTAATAAGGCAACGGTGGGCCCCACAGCGTGCTCTTGATTTACGGCGAGCGGGCGGGCGGGCGGGCGTCGAAGGCGGCACGCGTGGCGCGAGGCATCTGCAGCACAGAGGGCACGGGAGACAGAGGCCGTGGAGTGGGTGGGGTGGGGTGCTCGACCCCGAACCGCAGAGATCATTCCTTATCATTTACAATTCCCCCACCGCTGATTATAAAGCAACTGCTCGGTTGAAATATGCACACGTGGCGACAGGTTTACTGTGCATAATAGAGGGGGTTTTTTTTTTTGGGGGGGGGGGGGGGTAAAATCGCGTTAATCGAAATATGTGTCGTTAAACCAGCCACCACCCGACACAGACAATTAGTAAGGTTTGTCACGTAAACGAAAAAACGTGCCAATTCGTGAGCAGTTCAGCAACACCGCTTGTGTGTTGGAGAGTAAACCCAATACAACGTTTACAATTCGAGTACTGTGACGTTTCGCCGGTAATTACAACAACCAACTTCATCAGGCGACAGCCAGAAGCTCCGGGTAATATTGGTCGCGAGAGCCTACTACGTGTTAAAGGTTTACTGTGCATTGTGCAATCAAGATGTTTAAAATATATATATATGTTTAAGAATACAAAGTATTTCAAGTAAAGCACACTTCTTTATTTGCAATTTAAATATTAATTTCGTTTGTTTTAAGGGAAATAGACAGCTTTTTTTTATTTTTGCAAAGCAAAAGCGGGGTTAATTCATAAGAAGTACAATCTTTGCATTTTAATAAAAAAAAGCAATTTTAATATTCGAGAAATATTAGTGCGAAATTAATATTGCTGGCTTATAGGTACGTACGCCTCAAGGGGCATTGCGTGAGCCACAATGCACCGAGCACCCCACAGGGTTCAGCGCGCTCCACCTCCTCCTCCTCCTCCGCGTGCCCAGGCACCACCACCGGTGCTAGCGGCTGGACGGCCCCCCCTCGGGGGGGCCCAGCCGGGTACGGCCACGCGGCCCAGTTGCCAGCAGTCGCCACTGAGATTGGGCGCGAAATGCCAAGTAATGGCATTAACAGATGTCCGCTCGCGAGGAAACAAGATTTCCGAGCGCCCGTGAAAGAGAGTGATGAAGCTGCCTCGGTGCCGGTTCCTTGGAGGATTGTGGCTCCCACAGGCGGCTCGGGCTCATTACACGGCGAGCGCGGCGAGACTCAGCACACGCACACAAACATGATCTACCCCCCCCCCCCCTCCTGTATAGCCTCTAACAGGCTGTAGGTGCAATCGCTGTTAGCGAGCACCTATGAAGCCCGGCAAGGACACACAAGGGGGTTGGTGGCCAGCACCACGCCCGGTTGCCTTCGTCTCCCCAGTGGCGATGGTTATACACACACCGCACCAGGTTACTCATTTGCGTCTGACTCGAGCTTAGGGAAGGCCCAGTACCGGTTCAGATAATCGTCACTGGTGTTGACCGTGCACGGGAATCGAACCCCGGATCGCCGGGTTCGGAGCGCGGCCCGTTAACTGCTACATCACCGCTCCCCACACGCAAAAATAAATACACACACGTACACACACGGACACACACACACGCGCGCGCGTGGAATTCACTCAACCCCGATTCACTGCCCATTAGTTCATCCACTTACTGCACGAGCAAGTCTTCTGGGGTAATGGGCAATGTTTGTATATCTCACCTACACCACTTCTGCTCGTTGCTTCGTGTTCAATGCGAATGCATAGGGCCGAATATAATTTGCGGATATCATTTATATCGCAGGGTTCCTTTAAGCAAAGACATGAAACCGATACGTCGATACAGGTAACAGCCTAGGCACGTGGCAACACAGCAGCACGAACCAGCAGATTAAAAAAAACCCACATCGCTACCGAATGCGTCACGCGCGTACATTAGTCTTATCAGATTAGCGAGCATGGATCCGTGGCTAATGGCAATGTCCAAAACACGAAGTATATTAGTCACAGTCTAACATCAATTACCCCGATATTGCTCCGAGAAATAAATGGAGAAACCCCGCGGTGGCGCGCCACACCGGGGTGAATTACCCGGGATTAAAACGGGTACGTCTGGGTGAAATTGTATTTAACAACTGTGGGCATATTTATAACGACTATACAACTGGACTGTGTGCGCTCCTGGATGGCGATGCTGCTTAGGGGAGAAAAAGGAAACGACCAAATGCACGACCCTTGCATTTTCAGACGCTCCTCATGGAACGCGTACGCAGACCTTCATGGCATTTCGAGGAGGTTATTTTTCTCTCCCATTAGCACGGTTGGCCACGTGCTGCACGACAGAAGTTCAACGTGCAAACGTGCACGCGTAATACAGATTTTTTTTGTTGTTGTTTGTTGGGTTAGATCGCGTAAATATAAAGGTGTCGTTAAACCGGCCACCACCCGACACAGCCAATTAGTAAGGTTTGTCACGTAAACAGAACGTGCCATTTCGTTACTAGTACAGCACACCGGTGTGTTATGCATGATATTGGTCGCCAAAGCCAATGCGTTAAACGTACCTACACACATTGCCACAGGTCGCTGAAGAAAGGCGCAAACCACCAAGCGGCCAGCCACAAACGGCGCGATTGAATTTGTAAACGAGATAATTATCGGAGTCGGGAGAGTATTGGGTTCATTTGTCTCGGAGGGTTCAGCATTCATCAGAAATCATCGTCACCCAGCGCTCACAGGAGCCCGTGCTCCGGGCCTGATGCCGGTCTCTACCACGCAGCGCGGTGCTGCGCGGCTGGAGCCGTGGCCATTGGAGGGGGCTCGTGCGTCTTGAGCCGGACACATTTCCACCGGCGGTCATCCAATCGGGACCCCGACCGGCTCCACGGGAAGCTGACCGCCCCTTTGGTCGCTTCGCGCGGCAGGGCACGGCAATGGGAGACCCCGGCTCGACCGCGGGGTGGTGACTCCACGCAGAAAAAAGGGTTAAACGCGACCCGTGAGAGATCAATCATGGCCTATGAAAATGCCAAGGCTTAGCTTCATTTGGAGAGGGCAGGAATTCATCGTGACGATGGATGGAACCAGGAAAGGGAGCAACTTTATCAAGGCAAAGAGATCACATTCATCACGGCAAATCAGCAGCACTGCATCACGCAGAACAGCGGCTACAGCAGCAACGGCGCCCTGAGACACCATGCATCAAGGAGCCAGGGGGTGGCAGTAGCTCTGATGAAGAACCCCACGTAGGCAGTGGAGGTGGTGCAATGTCGAGCGCACATTCAACAGACACCACCACAGCGCGAGCTAACGGCGCAAATACGCAGTAAATTCGCCTCGTATTTGTCCTGCCACGTAGAAAAACAAAAATGGCCTTCTGGGAGTGTGTAATCTCATCAGCATAGGTTCAACACAGACGAACTCTGGACCGATTTCAACATTCAGTGTCTCATCAGCAGAGACAGACTCGCATGAGCCAATGCTGGTGAACTGCCAGACGTTGAAAGGCAAGAACCCTCTCTCTCTAAGCTGGCCCTTGCCCTGATTTGGCGTTCACGCGCACTATAGTAGCACGTGAGAGCACATTGGGAGATAATTGTGATTATGGATTGGGATTCATATTCTTGGTCCTTTCGGTAAAGTCACTTAGAAGGGAAACAATAAAATAATAAATATAAAAACAATATTTTTTATTATTTTATTGTTTACTTTCTACGTGACTTTACCGAAAGAACCAAGAATATGAATCCCTGCAGTCACGAAAGCTTAAAATCAAAATTTATGGATTGGGAGTTCGTGTCAAGTGGAACCCCGAGGAACTCTCCACAGTCAATAGTTCCCCTGGGCAAACACCGCCACACTTTCCTCCCAATCCACACGCCTCCACCGACTCACATCCAACTTACGCAATGGCATCACCACCTCTCTCCAATACCTCGGCCATCATGCCTTAACACGATCTCCTCCACCACTCAAAATCAGAGTGCTCAGTCTGGTGCTGAGTTTCTGAATTTGACCCTGGGTTTTGGTCACCCGTAGAAGCTGGGTTCTCAAATAGCGTAAGGTGACGGTCTTATACTGGTTACAAATCACATCACTAAAATCCATCACTTTTCCCCCTTTAATTCAGCAAAAAATCAGCTCTGATAATTAAAACATAATCGACTGCCATGCGATGTACATTTCTCTATCGCAGGGCGTGCGGGACACGTGCACTCCCCATCTCGTGCGGATAAGAGGTCGCTCCGCGGTATTTCTGGTATCTCCTTTCACGGGCTGTTGTCGAACACACGGGGAGATATTTACTCTCTCGCCTGGTATGCAAGAGGTCATGGGTTCTATTCCGTCCCTGACGATGCCTGTATATTTCGAGTTTGCGTGTTCTCCATGTGGTGGCGTGGATTTGTCTTCGGGTCCTACGGGTTTTCCCTGCACTTTTAGAAGTAATATGCGTTTAGAGTATTTGGCTGCTACTATAAATTCCCACATGATCAGCCACTTTATTGAGCTATCATTTGTGACCAGGTCAATTCTGAAAGAAAAAAAATAGTTATATAGCTCAGTGGGCCTTACTTGGTATAATATAATAATAGGTCTGGAGGAACACTACAATTGAAATGAAGTTAGTTTTAAAAAAGACGGTGGGTTCTGCCCACCGTGGCAGGCCCCCAGGGCCCCCCAGTGATTGCTGGGCGGTACGCGAAGCTGGAGGCCACCTGCAGCTCCCCCTCTCATTGGCGATGTAAGAGAGGGCCCATCGTGGGGCTATTGTTTGCCTGAGCCGCCAGGGAAAATTTCCCCTTTAACCCCTCTCTGGGCGGACTCGCTGGCTCCACGATGCGGGGTGGGGTTGGGGGGGGGGGCAGTGAGGGCCATTCTGACCCCGTGCCCCTACTGGATATCTGTGGCAACAAAAAAGAGCTTCATAGCTCATCGGATTCCTCCTGCAGTCTAAATAAAGATTCTGATTCTGGGAGCGCCGGGGGCTGCAAAGCGGAAAATCCCCCCCTTTGCTCTGCAGAAATATCGCCGCGGCTAATCGATGGCGCTAACCGCCTACCCCTTAGCTCACCTCTCTCCGCGCCATCGCCAGCGCAAAGATAACGCGGCGCTCATTGCCCCGTTGACCCTGAGCACCGTGAGCAGGCCCCGTTGACCCCAGAGCGCGAGGCGCCAACCGAGCGGCCGCCGGCGTCCGCGGGGCGCGACAGCGGCCACGCCGGGCTGGGCGAGCGGCCGTTGATTCCCTCGTTCACGAGCGGCCCCACCATCACCCCCCACCCCACCCACCCCACCCATCCCACCCCACCACCTCGCTTTCACAAAACACAGAATTGGAACAAAGGCAGTGAGTGCATTCATCTCAATAATCGGTACCCTTTCTCCTCGGAAAACACAAAAATCTATCAGCGGCGTAGATCGATGCCATAAACACTGGATTTTGGGAATGCGCGCGGTCAGGATGGGATAAATAAAATAACTCTGGTGTTACGCGATATCGACTCTTTGTCTTCTCTTGACAGCTCCTTCCATAAACTCGCCGGGTGGGGGGGGGGGAGGGGCGGGGGGGATGAGGGGGCCTTGAACGGCGCGAAGGCGAATCGGGACTCGAACGCCGTCTCGCCGTGCGCCGTAAATCCCGCGAGGGAGGAAAGCGGGCGGCTCGTCGTGCCAACCTCCTCGACCCCAGAGGGCCGCGCAGGCAGCCGAGGCAAGTGGCGCTGGTGCGGTGTCGCCAGCGTGTCGGCGATCCCAACATTTTGTGAACATGTATTTAGATGTGTCGCCCTCCCTAGGCGAGTTTTTTTTTTCCGCCGGCGGGAACGAAAAGCGAAGATCCGCAGCAGACGTTTCGCTCCCGCGCCGAGCGCAGCATGCGTGGAAATGCGCTGGAGTTCACCGGTGCCCCCCCCCCCCCCCCCACGTCTGTGAATGCGCGACTCTCATAACGTGGGCCTCTGACTGACGAGGGGGCGAGGTAGGGGGGGACGGGTTCACGCTTCGGCAGGGCTTCTGGCTCCGGGTGAGATGTGAAGTTGGTCAGAACCTCCTCTTCCATTGCCGCCGAGCATGACCCTCCAAAACACGGCTCGGGATGGGTTTTGGATTTATTCAGGAATATCTCGTAATGCGAGTTGGAATACCACGAAGGGCTCGCTGAGTCGATCCGAGGCGACCTTAATTAGATTCAACGGCGAGAGACGCTACCGCCGCTGCTGCTACTGCTGCTCCCGCTCCTACTACCACTGCTGCGACTGCTGCGGCTGCTACTGATGCTACTGCTGCTGCTCCTGCTGCTATTGCTGCTGCTCCTGCTACTGCTACCACCGCTGCTGCTACTGCTGCTCCCGCTCCTACTACCACTGCTGCTACGGCTGCTACCGCTGCTACTGCTGCCTGTACCGCTACTGCTGCTGCTACTGTCGCTGCTGTTCCCGTGACTGATGTTCTGCGTGGGTGATGCATGAGCCAATCGCCTTTGAAACTCTGACTGCCGGTCTCAGCCTTGCGGGAGCTCCTTAGATCAGGTGGCGTTTAATCACTCAGGCCCCGGTCACTTTCAATTCTGCATCATCGGAATCCCCGAGCAACGCGCTTTAATGCGCCGCAATTCACGCGTCGCCGGTAATGCGCGCGGCTCGTTCGTACGCCACGCAAATAAGATGCGCGAGGGTGAATGCGTCGCAGAGAATGGCATTACAATAAACTCGCACACCACACACAGGCGCACGCTCGCCTGTGGCGAATGACGCTGCCGCGTAAGTGAACGCTGTGCGACAACAGATGAATTGCAACCAACACGGGGGGTGGGTGACTGCCAACGTGACAGCAACAACAACAAACAATATATCGACGTTTCGGCAGGCTTGCCTTCTTCGGGAAAAGCGCAATCATTCACTGGAGCGGGGTAGGTAATCGCCGGCGAGCCGCGCGGCGGCGTTCCCCGGTGGCCACGCGACCGCTCGCGTGGTAGAACGCCGCTGAACTTCGCGGACAGTCGTCGAGAACAATGCAAAACAAACAACGACAACAACAAAAGCACACACCTATCGTCGTCCTGCACCTCCATGCTGCCAGCGTGTGTGTGTGTCCAGCTCCGCGCCTTCGCCAACGGCTCAGCGACGAGCGCGGTGGATCGGTGGATCGATGAGAAAGCGCCGCGCGTGCACACTGAGCACGCGCGTGCACCGGGTACGCGGGGCAGTCGGTCAATTGCATCGTCCGAATTACTGCAGCAGCAACAGCAGAAACAGCAGAAATTGCGTGGTCTTCGGTGGAGGTGCGTCGCGCGAAGGCACCGTGCGCGATGGGCAACCTGAGAGCGCCGACAGCGAGGAGCGCACCCGCTGGGAGAGACGGAGCGATGGGCTCAGTTTGTTTTGCAAGCGCTAGGAGGGTCCTTGCAATCGCAGGCCGCGCTGCCGTGGGGAAGCCTTCATCCAGCGGTGGATTGACCACGGTTGATGCCGATGACGACGCAAGCGGTATAGACGGGGGGCACCACGGTGGCTAGGAGATGTTAACTACCTCGCCTGGTATGGAGGAGGCCGTGGGTTCGATCCCAACCCTGACGCCTGCTGCTGGATAGTTGGAGTCTGCTTGTCTCTTTCCTCGTGTTCGCACGGATTTTTTCTCCGCGTCCTCCGGTTTTTCCCTTCACATTTCGAATCGACATCACGCGTTTGGAGTATTTGGCTGCTATAAATATCGACATGATAACAAGCCACTTCATTGGGCTATCATTTGTGGCCAAGTGGCTTCTGAACAAGAGCTATACAGCAGCACAATGGGCCTTACCTGGTGTAGAATTGGTAGAAAATCACAAAACTGTTCACATTGACCGGCATGGTCGAGGAGCGGCGCAGCAATGCGCGTGGTGTGTGTGGTCACGCCGTGTGTCCACGCGAACTCGTGGTATGGCCACTCCGTGTGGCCACGCGAACCCGTGGTGTGTGTGGTCACGCCGTGTGGCCACGCGAACTCGTGGTGTGTGTGGCCATGCCGTGTGTCCACGCGAACTGGCGGTGTGTGTGGCCACGCCGTGTGGCCACGCGAACTCGTGGTGTGTGTGGCCACGCCGTGTGGCCACGCGAACTCGCGGTGTGTGTGGCCATGCCGTGTGTCCACGCGAACTCGTGGTTTGTGTGGCCACTCCGTGTGTCCACGCGAACTCGTGGTGTGTGTGGCCACTCCGTGTGGCCACGCGAACTCGTGGTGTGTGTGGCCACGCCGTGTGGCCACGCGAACTCGTGGTATGGCCACTCCGTGTGGCCACGCGAACTCGTGGTATGGCCACTCCGTGTGGCCACGCCGTGCGGCCAGGCCTTGTGTCCATGCGAACTCCCCTCGTCTTCATTATTCACGGACTCTGAATGCTCGTGTCGGGCGTCCGAGGATACAGTCCGGTTGCTATGTAACCTATAATATGTACGTTGAACTTAGCTCGCACCGTACGTAGCCAACCGTGCTATTCGGTGGTGTGGGAGGAAGGACAACAAACTATAAGTCTCTGTGTGAGTCTATGGATCTCTGTGTGAGTCTATGTGTCTCTGTGTGAGTCTATGGGTCCCTGTGTGAGTCTATGGGCCTCTGTGTGAGTCTATGGGTCTCTTTGTGAGTCTATGTGTCTCTGTGTGAGACTATGGGCCTCTGTGTGAGTCTATGGGTCTCTATGTGAGTCTATGGGTCTCTGTGTGCGTCTCTGGGTCTCTGTGTGAGTCTATGTGTCTCTGTGAGTCTATGTGTCTCTGTGTGAGTCTATGGGTCGCTGTGTGAGTCTATGGGTCCCTGTGTGAGTCTATGGGTCTCTGTGTGAGTCTATGTGTCTCTGTGAGTGTATGTGTCTCTGTGTGAGTCTATGGGTCGCTGTGTGAGTCTATGGGTCCCTGTGTGAGTCTATGGGTCGCTGTGTGAGTCTATGGGTCCCTGTGTGAGTCTATGGGTCTCTGTGTGAGTCTCTGGGTCTCTGTGCGAGTCTATGGGTCTCTGTGTGAGTCTATGGGTCTCTGTGTGAGTCTATGTGTCTCTGTGAGTGTATGTGTCTCTGTGTGAGTCTATGGGTCGCTGTGTGAGTCTATGGGTCCCTGTGTGAGTCTATGGGTCGCTGTGTGAGTCTATGGGTCCCTGTGTGAGTCTATGGGTCTCTGTGTGAGTCTCTGGGTCTCTGTGTGAGTCTATGGGTCTCTGTGTGAGTCTATGGGTCTCTGTGTGAGTCTATGTGTCTCTGTGAGTGTATGTGTCTCTGTGTGAGTCTATGGGTCTCTGTGTGAGTCTATGGGTCTCAGTGTGAGTCTATGGGTCTCTGTGTGAGTCTATGGGTTTCTGTGTGAGGCTATGTGTCTCTGTGTGAGTCTATGGGTCTCTGTGTGAGTCTATGGGTCTCTGTGTGAGTCTATGGGTCTCTGTGTGAGTCTATGGGTTTCTGTGTGAGTCTATGGGCCTCTGTGTGAGTCTATGGGTCTCTTTGTGAGTCTATGTGTCTCTGTGTGAGACTATGGGCCTCTGTGTGAGTCTATGGGTCTCTATGTGAGTCTATGGGTCTCTGTGTGCGTCTCTGGGTCTCTGTGTGAGTCTATGTGTCTCTGTGAGTCTATGTGTCTCTGTGTGAGTCTATGGGTCGCTGTGTGAGTCTATGGGTCCCTGTGTGAGTCTATGGGTCTCTGTGTGAGTCTATGTGTCTCTGTGAGTGTATGTGTCTCTGTGTGAGTCTATGGGTCGCTGTGTGAGTCTATGGGTCCCTGTGTGAGTCTATGGGTCGCTGTGTGAGTCTATGGGTCCCTGTGTGAGTCTATGGGTCTCTGTGTGAGTCTCTGGGTCTCTGTGCGAGTCTATGGGTCTCTGTGTGAGTCTATGGGTCTCTGTGTGAGTCTATGTGTCTCTGTGAGTGTATGTGTCTCTGTGTGAGTCTATGGGTCGCTGTGTGAGTCTATGGGTCCCTGTGTGAGTCTATGGGTCGCTGTGTGAGTCTATGGGTCCCTGTGTGAGTCTATGGGTCTCTGTGTGAGTCTCTGGGTCTCTGTGTGAGTCTATGGGTCTCTGTGTGAGTCTATGGGTCTCTGTGTGAGTCTATGTGTCTATGTGAGTGTATGTGTCTCTGTGTGAGTCTATGGGTCTCTGTGTGAGTCTATGGGTCTCTGTGTGAGTCTATGGGTCTCTGTGTGAGTCTATGGGTTTCTGTGTGAGGCTATGTGTCTCTGTGTGAGTCTATGGGTCTCTGTGTGAGTCTATGGGTCTCTGTGTGAGTCTATGGGTCTCTATGTGAGTCTATGGGTCTCTATGTGAGTCTATGCGTCTCTGTGTGAGTTTGTGTCTCTGTGTGAGTCTATGGGTTTCTGTGTGAGTCTATGTGTCTCTGTGTGAGTCTATGGGTTTCTGTGTGAGTCTAAGTATGTATGTTGAACTTCTCTCGCACCGTACGTAGCCAACGGTGCTATTCGGAGGTGCGTGGGGAAGGACAAGGAACTTAACAACAGAAGCAGTTCTAGAAATGAAACACAGGCAGCACAGCTGCAGTGAACCACATTGACTAATTAACGTGTTTTTTTGCCTTTCTCACGTAAAATATGAACAAGCAATGCTACATTTTGGCAGATCTTTTACGTAATTACTTACTTACGTAATTACTTACTTGCTCCTCTTCGTTCCCTGTGGAGCACAAGGCCGCGACAAGCCCCACGCAATGCCGGAAGGTCTATCGCAGCTTTCTGTGCTTCACCCCAAGACAGCTCCCCCCCCTCCCCCCCATGGTCTTTACACATTTGTTTGTGTTGTGGCTCACAAACTCCCCCGCCCACCACGCCACACTGCCACCTCCAGCCATGATCCATCCACTGCTGGATGGAGACCTCCCCAAGGTACCGTCCACCTCTCACGATGTTATTCATCCCACCCGACCCCTGCACACGACGTGATCACATCGCTCCATCTCCTCCGGGCACGTCTTCTCGGACTCGTTCCATCCTTTGGCTGCTGCTCCGTTATTACTCCTCACGATCAGGCCTGGTCCCTTCTGGCACAGGTCCCTTCTGGCCCAGGTCTCTTCTGCTCGTGGGCTCGCTCACGTAACCGTCTGGGCGGTGTCTCTAAACCGCGTGCGTTCTCCAATGCACGTGTTCCTCTGTCTGTCTCTTAATGCAATTGCAAGCGTGAATACAACGCTATCAGATACCTACGGCATCCAGAACGGCCTCACTGAGACTCGAGACACTCTTTCGGGAGGGTCCTGCCCGGTGTCCAATGAGTATTTGGCTTCGTGTCAGAACCAGAATATTTATTTGTACTGGAGGAGGAATCCGATGAGCTATGAAGCTCTTTTTTCACAGATGTCCAGCAGTGGCACGGGGTCAGAACGTAAAAAAACAACAAATAATACCAACAAAAAAAACACGATTGGTGTGCAAAGTATAGGAAAGGTAAACAAATCACTTACAAAAAATATAGGAATAAAACTGAAACAATTTGTTTTAATCTTACCAGCTAAATCCCGCTGGGAGGGGTGGATGGGGGGGAGGGCGAAGGGAACCAGAGTCCGGTGGAGGAACGCGCTGGTTCTGGAACCCACCGCTTGCTGCACTGCTATCTGCCATCCACCTCTCAGCCCACAGAGTTTGGGACGTTCGCAGCTACGCGGCGAGCATCATTGCCCAGCCCTCGCCTCCGAAGCCCCGGGCCGCAGGTCGCCGCGGTGGATCTTGTCGGCGACTCCCTGTGGACCGCCTCTAATCTCCGCCGCTTAGGGATGACTCATTCCACCACCCCCCCGCCCCCCGCCAAACAATCTTGGCAGTGAAGCAATTAAGAGTCGCGGAGGGGGAGGGTCGCGGAGTTCCGTCAGCCGGGGACTTCATTCCGACTTCATGTCGCCCTCGCGCGTGTCTCGCGGTGCTGGTCCGACGGAGCTGATGATGAGGGCCGGGAATCAACCCACGCGTGCGTGTCTACGCATCAGTGTGTGCGCGCGCGTCTTTGTCTTTTGTTGTTCTAGTGAGGGGCACACACACACACACTGCCGGGAGCGATAGCGTAGCGGTTAGCGCACTGCGCTGTGAACCCGGCGACCCGAGTTCGATTCCTGCTTACGACCAACATCGGTGACGATTATCTGAACGGGTACCGGGCTTCCCCTGGGTCGACTCAGCCTCAAATGAGTACGTGGCGCGGTGTGCAAACGTTAGCATTGGGGAGACAAAGGCGGCTGGGCGTGGTGTTGGCCACCCACCCCCCTCGTGTGCCGTGTCGGCCTTCACACTCGCCAACAGCACATAGCCCCTACAGTTTGTTAAAGCCACACGGGGAATAATATTTGGACTAGTTTGTGAGTGTTTTTTTTTCTCTCGGTATATTCAGCAGTTGTGGAGATGAGAGCACGCCGATGCGATCACCCAATTTGCCCCGGCTTCTTCGGAGGAGGAAGGCATCTCCCTCCCTCTCGCGCGCGCGCGCGCACGCGGCTGCACTCGCAATTACGCGCAGCCAAAACTTTTATCACTGACGCGTCCCGTCGCCTCCGGGCAAACGACGTCATCTCCGAATGGAGATGCGAATGTTCCATCCGCACCCCCATTATCACGCACGCGCCCGCCCGCCATCTCGTCAGAGCGCCCGCAGGACGCCGTCAGAAGCCCTCCGACGGAGGGAGCGAGCGCGGAGGCTGATTTACGGAGAGGTCAGCGACCGCTCGGCGCGCAAACGAAAGCGGCAGCGCCCGAATCAAGGGGAGTGCGGTCCGCACGGCGACCCGCGGGATCGACTCATCAGCGGTCACACGCCGAGCCACCGAGCGCGGTCTCTCCCGTGACCCTCACCCGCTGACGATTCCCGCCGCCACCGCCGCCGCGCTCGGGAGAGTTTCGGAATTGGCTCGGACCGGGTGAGCGTCTTTCACTCACTCGCTGTCTCGCGCACTGATTGTTGTGGTTTAGTGTCGCTGTCCTTCCCTCGCACCTCTGATTAACACCGTTTGGGTACGTACGGCTGTGCGAAAGAAGTTCAACGTATATACATAGACTCACACAGAGATCCATAGACTCGCACAGAGATC
The DNA here is from genome assembly GCF_048934315.1 of Petromyzon marinus. Lineage (NCBI taxonomy): Eukaryota > Metazoa > Chordata > Hyperoartia > Petromyzontiformes > Petromyzontidae > Petromyzon > Petromyzon marinus. The sequence continues at coordinate 1,704,345 of NC_133700.1, read as the reverse complement.
CATAGACTCGCACAGAGATCCATAGACTCATACAGAGACCCATAGACTCACACATAGACCCATAGACTCACACAAAGATCCATAGACTCGCACAGAGATCCATAGACTCACACAGGGACCCACAGACTCACACAGAGACTCACAGACTCACAAAGAGACCCATAGACTCACACAGAGGCCCATAGACTCACGCAGAAACCCATAGACTCACGCAGAGACCCATCGACTTACACAGAGACCCATAGACTCACACAAAGACACAGACTCACACAGATACCCATAGACTCACACAGAGAGCCATAGACTCACACAGAGATCCATAGACTCACACAGAGACACATAGACTCACAGAGACACATAGACTCACACAGAGACCCATAGACTCGCACAGAGATCCATAGACTCGCACAGAGATCCATAGACTCATACAGAGCCCATAGACTCACGCATAGACCCATAGACTCACACAGAGATCCATAGACTCATACAGAGACCCATAGACTCACACATAGACCCATAGACTCACACAGAGATCCATAGACTCGCACAGAGCTCCATAGACTCGCACAGAGATCCATAGACTCACACAGAGGTCCATAGACTCGCACAGAAATCCATAGACTCGCACAGAGATCCATAGACTCATACAGAGACCCATAGACTCACACATAGACCCATAGACTCACATAGAGCTCCATAGACTCGCACAGAGATCCATAGACTCGCACAGAGATCCATAGACTCATACAGAGACCCATAGACTGACACATAGACCCATAGACTCACACAAAGATCCATAGACTCGCACAGAGATCCATAGACTCACACAGGGACCCACAGACTCACACCGAGACTCACAGACTCACAAAGAGACCCATAGACTCACACAGAGGCCCATAGACTCACGCAGAGACCCATAGACTCACGCAGAGACCCATCGACTTACACAGAGACCCATAGACTCACACAAAGACACAGACTCACACAGAGACCCATAGACTCAGACAGAGAGCCATAGACTCACACAGAGATCCATAGACTCACACAGAGACACATAGACTCACAGAGACACATAGACTCACACAGAGACCCATAGACTCACACAGAGACCCACATACTCGCACAGAGACCCAGAGACTCACAAAGAGACCCATAGACTCACAAAGAGACACATAGACTCACAGAGACACATAGACTCACACAGAGACCCATAGACTCACACAGAGACCCATAGACTCACACAGAGACACAGACTCACACAGAGACCCATAGATTGTTGCCCTTCTCCCGCAATTCCGATTAGCGCGGTTGGCTCCGTACATACAGACATACAGACGAACCAGATACACCGTACATACACACATACAGACGAACCAGATACACCGTACATACACACATACAGACGAACCAGATACACCGTACATACACACATACAGACGAACCAGACACATCGTACATACACACATACATACGAACCAGACACACCGTACACACACACATACAGACGAACCAGACACACCGGACATACATACAGACGAACCAGACACACCGTGGATACACACATACAGACGAACCAGACACACCGTACATACACACATACAGACGAACCAGACACACCGTACATACACACATACAGACGAACCACACACACCGTACATACACACATACAGACGAACCACACACACCGTACATACACACATACAGACGAACCACACACACCGTACATACACACATACAGACGAACCAGACACACCGTACATACATACAGACGAACCACACACACCGTACATACACACATACAGACGAACCACACACACCGTACATACACACATACAGACGAACCAGACACACCGTACATACACACATACAGACGAACCAGACACACCGTACATACACACATACAGACGAACCACACACACCGTACGTACACACATACAGACGAACCAGACACACCGTACATACACACATACAGACGAACCACACACACCGTACATACACACATACAGACGAACCAGACACACCGTACATACACACATACAGACGAACCACACACACCGTACATACACACATACAGACGAACCACACACACCGTACATACACACATACAGACGAACCAGACACACCGTACATACACACATACAGACGACCCACACACACCGTACATACACACATACAGACGAACCAGACACACCGTACTTACACACATACAGACGAACCAGACACACCGTACATACATACATACAGACGAACCAGACACACCGTGGATACACACATACAGACGAACCAGACACACCGTACATACATACACACATACAGACGAACCACACACACCGTACATAGACACATACAGACGATCCAGACACACCGTACATACACACATACAGACGAACCAGACACACCGTACATACATACACACATACAGACGAACCACACACACCGTACATACACACATACAGACGAACCACACACACCGTACATAGACACATACAGACGAACCAGACACACCGTACATACACACATACAGACGAACCAGACACACCGTACATACACACATACAGACGAACCACACACACCGTACATACACACATACAGACGAACCAGACACACCGTACATACACACATACAGACGAACCACACACGCCGTACATGCACACATACAGACGAACCACACACACCGTACATACACACATACAGACGAACCAGACACACCGTACATACACACATACAGACGAACCACACACACCGTACATACACACATACAGACGAACCACACACACCGTACATACACACATACAGACGAACCAGACACACCGTACATACACACATACAGACGACCCACACACACCGTACATACACACATACAGACGAACCAGACACACCGTACATACACACATACAGACGAACCAGACACACCGTACACACACACACATACAGACGAACCACACACACCGTACATACACACATACAGACGAACCAGACACACCGTACATACACACATACAGACGAACCACACACACCGTACATACACACATACAGACGAACCACACACACCGTACATACACACATACAGACGAACCACACACACCGTACATACACACATACAGACGAACCACACACACCGTACATACACACATACAGACGAACCAGACACACCGTACATACACACATACAGACGAACCAGACACACCGTACATACACACATACAGACGAACCACACACACCGTACATACACACATACAGACGAACCACACACACCGTACATACACACATACAGACGAACCACACACACCGTACATACAGACGAACCACACACACCGTACATACACACATACAGACGAACCAGACACACCGTACATACACACATACAGACGAACCACACACACCGTACATACACACATACAGACGAACCACACACACCGTACATACACACATACAGACGAACCACACACACCGTACATACACACATACAGACGAACCAGACACACCGTACATACAGACGAACCACACACACCGTACATACACACATACAGACGAACCACACACACCGTACATACACACATACAGACGAACCACACACACCGTACATACACACATACAGACGAACCACACACACCGTACATACACACATACAGACGAACCACACACACCGTACATACACACATACAGACGAACCACACACACCGTACATACACACATACAGACGAACCACACACACCGTACACACATTGAGGCGGCGCGCGCGGATTGTGGGACTCGCCCCATGGGCACCCACCGGTAGCACCACCAGGTCACACCACGGCGTGACCACCACGAACCAGCAGTGGAAGTGGAAACAAAGTGGTGGTGGTGGGGGGTCAGAGACACTGTGCCTGGACATCGATGCTGCTGGGTTTGAGTCCGGGGTTCATCAGCCCCCTCTCGTTCAGCCCGGATCTGAATTGGTGGCCTCAGCCCTGCGCCACCAGTGGCAGCACAGACTGTGGGTCTCCTGACACTATTCGGCTCTCGCGTCATTCCGCTGAATTCCAGCTCCGAGGCTTTAAAAACGTCAGTTTTGAAAGCTACCAGCGCGCGACCTCACGCGGTGTGCCCAGAGTGGGCACGTGATGCTCACTCAAGTGGCGTCGCGAACCATCATTGTGCCCAGCGCTGTAATTACATCACTTCTAGATTTAAAACTTTCGTGACTGCAAGGATCCATACTCTTTGGTTCTATTCGGAAAAGTCACGTAACAAACAACAAAAAATAAAATAAAAAATTCAGGACGTTTCAGCCACAACACAAGTGGCCTTCATCAGGTGAAGGAACCGTGCTGTCATGAGGACAGCCTTGGAGTGAAAACAGCCAAGCCCAGGTCGCGTCCTTTAAGCTGTGTGGGAGAACTACATCACGTTTTAAAATCTCCCCCGAATCGTCGTCGCGAACTGCAACGCTTTCGCGGCGGGCCGCAGCTTCGGTCTCCACCGCACTCGAGTTTGAAGCGTCCACGTCGCGGTGTGCACGTGCCTTCGTTGAACTTCTTTCGCACCATACGTAGCCGACCGCGCTCATCGGAGGTGCGTGCGGGGGGCACGCCGCATGCGGGAAGGCAGCCGTGACTCTGCGTCCAAACTAACAAGAGGAGTCGGTTTTTTTTTATTCGGTAACAAAACCTAAAAAAATCAATATCCGCAACGCCTGTGAATACAAGACGGCTTTTACTGTGTGATAGTTGGGTAGTTGGAGGCCTTTAGCGTCCATATACAAAATGACTCTGTTGATAGGTAAACTTTGACTTTAACATAGCTATTTCTGTCACAAGCTAATCCCTCAGCTATTTCAATGCTAAATTCTCCTGCTTTAATACGTAAACTCCTTTGTCAAGACGTTTCATGCCTCTCACAGAGCTTAAAATACACTCACTATATATTGTAGTGTATACCCAGTTGCTTTGTGATTAATAGCCCAGCTTATTGAAGAATATATTAAGTATATTTATTATATTGATGTAATATAGACTTAGTTTTTTGCACATCGGTTTACTGTATGATAGTTGGGTAGTTGGAGGCCTTTAGCGTCCATATACTAAATGCCTCTGTTGATAGGTAACCTTTGACTTTAACATAGCTATTTCTGTCACATGCTAATCCCTCAGCTATTTCAATGCCAAATTCTCCTGCTTTGATACGTAAACTCCTTTGTCAAGACGTTTCACGCCTCTCACCGAGCTTAAAAAGACGCTACAAATCTCAGCAGCGCTCATTGAAGCACTGTCGTCCCGACAGTTCTGTCCTTTCACCTGATGAAGGCTACTTGTCTCGATTTAAAGCTTTCGTGACTGCAATGATTCATCTTCTTTGGTTCTTTCGGTAAAGTCACGTAGAATGATAATAAAATAATACATTGATAAAATAAAATAACACAATAATATTCTCACGACGTTTCGGCCACAACACAAGCGGCCTTCATCAGGTGAAGGGGGCGAGACTGTCTGGTAGGACAGCGCTGGAGTGAAAGAGCCACGTTCAGATACGGCCTTTAAGCTGTGTGAGAGGAACAAAGCGCCCTCAAAGCGCCCGTGGTGCTGAAATTTGAGGGCGCTTTGTTCCTCTCACACAGCTTAAAGGCCGTATCTGAACGTGGCTCTTTCACTCCAGCGCTGTCCTACCAGACAGTCTCGCCCCCTTCACCTGATGAAGGCCGCTTGTGTTGTGGCCGACACGTCGTGAGAATTTTATCGTCTCATTTTATTATTTTATTCTCATTCTACGTGACTTTAGCGAAAGAACCAAGGAAGAAGACGGCGGTGGTCCTTCGTGGAGAACGTTGCGAGTCACTCCATTAAAGAGCCGCATTAGGATCGGGAGCCGCACGTTGTGGAACCCTGGTCCAGACCGATGGCAGCGCCGTGCTGCGAGACTCACAGAGCAGCTCTGTTAAAACTCTCAATTATTTCGTATTCTCGTCCTTTGGTTCTTTCGATAAAGTCACGTAGATAGAAACAAATATATTTTTTTTAAAGTAAAGTTAATTTTAAAAAAATCACGACGTTTTTCGCTGATGACGACCGCTTCTGTTGCGATCGAAACGCAGTGGTTTTTGTTTTTATTTTTTTATCTTTATTTTTTTTTTCTGCCTACGTGACTTTACCGAAAGAACCAAAGAATGTGAATTCCTGCGGTCACGAAAGTTTTAAGTAAAATTTTATTTTGTATTTTACCAGGTCAGGACCACTGCGCTATGCGGCTGTTTTCTCAGAAGCGACCTTGCTATCACAATCGATAGCTCAACGAAGTGGCTTATCACGTGAAATCTAAGTGCCTGTTGATTATAAATATGGAGCGGAAAACCGGAGGACCAGGAGAAAAATCCACGCGACCACGGGGAGAGAGAGAGAGAGAGAAAGAAAGAGAGACACGCAAACTCCAAGTTACACAGCAACAGGCGTCGGGGTCGGGATCGAACCCACGACCTGCTGCATGCCAGGCGAGGGATTTAACAATTTGACGAATGCAGCCGCTAACGCTGTTTGATCATCCACGCAGTTTGTCAATGAAGGCGCGGCTCATAAACAAGTGAAGAGAAATCGACCTTCGCGTATGACCACGCCGCTCCGTTGTTGTTATTTTTTGTGCGCGCAGACGGACAGGAACGTGTCACGTTGGGAGAGAATCATGCCATTGTATTGGCTGCTGCCTCGGAATGATTTATTGATTTCATCCTCAAGCCCACGTCGCCGTTGAGCGGCAAGCGGCCACTCGGCGCCGCTGCTGGGCAGTGATTTATTGAGGGCCCCCTCCCGTGGCGGACACGCGCCAGTCTTGCTCGGGGTTTCACACCGACTGCTCACGTCAAGGCGTCTTCAGCACTGATCGAACCACCCGAAATGGGGCCGTCCATAAATGACGTCACGCGATTTTGGACGATTTTTGACCCCCGCCCCCCCCCCCGTCGTCACACGGCGTCACAAAAAGTCAGACACCCCCACCTCAAATATGACGTCACAAAGCTCTGCCCCCCCCCAAAAAAAATATATAAAACATGCTTCAATTCGCTTAAAACTATTGTCATTGTAGTGCCGTATTTAAAGTGGCGCTGCACTCTGATGTTGTAGGAGAAAACATTTTTTTAAGTCTATTTAATTAAGTAGAACGTGTTGTCTATATTTATCTAAAGTTGCGCATTTTGATGTGACGTCACATTTCTCACCCCCCCCCCCCTCGTGACACATCGTCACAATTGTCTGACCCCCCCCCCCCAGGTACGTGACGTCATTTATGGACGGCCCCAAAGGCATCCGATCTCTCGTCACATCTCGAGAGACAAGGGGCGTCGAACCTCAACAGTGCTCGTTGGACGTGTGGCTGCCACTACTGCTGCCCCTGGGCTCACAACAATGAGCGGAACGCCGGGTGGCTAAAGCACAGCAAGTTGGCACAGTAGGGGGCACAGGTGGTGCATCTGCCAGTCATCTCGGTCAATCGACCCGTGGCACCTGGGTCTGCCCCGTGACCTCCTGCCGGCTGGCGTTCGACACTTCACGTGGCCTCAACGTGCACATAGCCGACACAAGCGCCGTGGTGACGTCACCACCAATTCGTGGCGAATGGCGGTTGTTGTTGTTGTTGCTGCTGCTGCAATTCCGCAATGTCAGCAAAAAGGGCAATGCAGCAAAATCTCCTGCTGTACTGCACTCCGCTCCAATGTCTATTCCCCCCCCCCCCCGTCACCAGTCCACGCTGACTGAAGTGTACGGAAGTCCGTGCAGGAAAATTCCACGGCCCGAGCTGAGTTAGAGGCGCTCATCCAGCAGTGGATCGACAATAGCCACACGGCGCGTGTGGCTACGTCCAACATCGCCGTTTAAAGTTGGCGCAGAATTGTACGAAAAGTCCAAAATACAGTCGAAGCAATGCGGCGCAACCCTGATGGGAACGTGGCAGGTAAGGCACGCATGTGTTTGTATGGTGAACTTATTTCGCACCTTGCGTAGCCAAACGCGCTAATCGGAGGTGTGGGGGAAGGAAAACAATCTGGATGGAAAACTCATTTCTTTAGAACGGCTCTTTCGTTTATATTTTGTTGTACTTCCTCCGCACCTCCGATTAGCGCGGTTGGCTATGTACGGTGCAAAAGAAGTTCAACATACTTAGTGCTAAAGAAGTTCAATATACATACATGCACACGTAAGTTGAACGTACATAAACGGTGCAAAAAAATGCTACGTACATACACGGTGTGAAAGAAGTTCAACAAACAAGACATATGTAGTGACGTATAGCGAGTCACTGTGGTGTAGCGCCAGCAACTGAGAGTAAAGTGGAACTGTCCGTGTCAAAGCCTCTCTCTGGAACCAGAGTGCGGATGGCATGGAAGGGAACCCTAGGGGGCATTGTTCTGGTTACAGAGAGAGGTCGGTTAAGGACGTAACAGTCTGGGTGAACCCGAGAGGGCACGTGACCGGACAGAAGAGGTAATGGGACACGTGGTATAGGGTCCTCGAGCTTCTAGTAAGATCCAGAAGTAGGCGTGGCCGGGGGCGGGGCCAGGTCACGCTGAGGAGCATAAAAGCCGAGTCCCGAGAGCGATCTGGGCTGTCTTCTAGAATCATCCCCTCGAGTCACGTCGCTTCGGTCTTCGATCATCATGCTCGGATTAGCGGGCCAGGCAGTACGTGACTGCCTGGCACGGTAATGTAATTGCCCTGATAGGGCTCTTATTTAGTAGTTACCCTGTCGGGGTTAAGTTAACAGTGTTGTCTTAAATAGTAGCCTGGTTAGGGACGTATAAAAAACGTGGTGCCTCCCAGACCAAGTGTGTGCCCCCGTGGAACCCACTACGCATACACAGGTAAGTTCAACATACAAACACATATGTAGTGGTATGGCGCTGGCTGCTGGCAGAAAAGGGTAACTGCGGTGTACGGCAGTTCTCGCGTCAGCAGGCCACGATAGACACGAGAGGAGACATCTAGGGGGGAAAGGTCACAGAAGGGGCCCATCGGGAAGCCTCAGGAACCCGCGAGTAGGTTCCAGAAAGGGGGCGTGGCCGGGGCGGAGCAAGGCCACGCTGGGAGTATAAGAGGGGGCCGTGAGCGGGAGCTCGGGGCTGTTGCTGAAAGTGGAATCCCCGTCGTGCTGTTCAAGAACTTCATCGTCACCATCTCCTCGTCATCGTCTGCATCTTCACCATCCCGGGGTGCTCTTAGTCAGACAGCCTACCAGCTACATCATGGGACCTCCTTTGCCAGATTAAAGGGGGAAAACCTATTATTACAGCCTACCAGCTATTCTAAGTAGTGCCGCCGACAATAGACGATCTTGATTATAAAAGTGTGCACCCACGTAGGGTGTGTGTTATCCCGATGATGCTTGTTTAATAAAGAAGTGCCTCCAAGTATTACTGTCTCGATCTGCGTCACTACACATGTATGTAATGTTAAACTTATTTCGCACCCTACGTGGCCAATCGTGCTCATTGGAGGTGTGGGGGTGGGGGGGGAGAGGAAGGACAACACACATTAAACATTACAAAAAAAGCAGTTTCTGTGCGTGCAGGACTGGGCAGGGCGCATCGCCAACACGGCCACCGGAGCGGGTCACGATGCGTCAGGCGACCGTGGGGAAGAGCAGGCGTCAGGGCACATTGCAGGACAGCGATGGGGCGCATTGGTGGAGGTGACTGCGGGGTCTGGCGCGGCGTAGGACGCCTAAGCCAATGAGGCGTGGTGCCATCCACGTGGTGCCATCCACGTGGTGCCATCCACGCCTCCGGCCACGATGACGTCTTGAACTTTGTATGGAAAAGGCAGCATGACGTTAAATGCGACGTGAATCATATGAGGGCAATACTTTACTCAGTGTGTCCAGAATGAATAACATCTCGCCCCGGTGGCGAGATGTTATCTCCCCTCGCCTGGTATGCAGGAGGTCCGTCGGTTCGATCCTGACCCTGACGCATGTACATTTTGAGTTTGTTCATGTTCTCCCCATGGACGCGTGGATTTTTCTGAATAGCCCAACTAAAATAGATATACATTGTAAGTTATATGACGACATTAACCCCCCCCCCCTCTGCTCTTCGCACCTGATTTGTTAACAAGTGACGACACCACATTCACCCCTCGATTTAAGTCCGAAACAGGATGAGGATTTCTCCACAATTCTGTCTCTCGCCTGGTGAGCGTCATCAGGCGAAACGTCGTACTTGTTGTTGCTTTACTCTCCAACACAACGGTATGCTGAACTAGTAACTCATTTGCATGTTTGCTTACGTGACAAACTTTACTAATTGGCTGTGTCGGGTGATGACGGGTTTAAAGACAGATTTATATTTACCCGATCTAACCCAAAAACATTCAATTATGAGTAATAATTTACTTACTTATTCCGGATAAATTCTTATCGCCATGGTGGCGAAATATTATCTCCCTCGTATGACAAACAAGAGGGCATAGGTTCGGTCCCTCGCCTGGATGCCTGCTGTATATTTGCGTGTCTCTCTCCACGTGGTCGTATGGATTATTCTCCGAGTCCTCCAGGTTTTCCCTCCACATTTAGAATCGACAACACGCGTTTAGAGTATTCGGCTGCTGTAAATGTCCACATTGATAAGCCACTCCGTTGCGCTATTATTTGTGATGGCCAGGTCGCTTCGGAAAAAGAGCTACATAGCTCAGTGGGCCTTACCTCGTGAAATAAAAACAGTTTTTAGTTTGAGTTTAGGATAGCCACTCCAAGTCACGTGACTTTTTTTTCAGGTGGGTCCTACATTGGGTTTTAACGACAATACGGCAATAACAATCAATGCAATAACAATACAGCAATAACAATCAATGCAACAACAATACGGCAATAACAATCAATGCAATAACAATACAGCAATAACAATCAATGCAACAACAATACGGCAATAACAATCAATGTAATAACAATACGGCAATAACAATCAATGCAACAACAATACGGCAATAACAATCAATGTAACAACAATACAGCAATAACAATAAATGCAACAACAATACAGCAATAACAATCAATGCAACAACAATACAGCAATAACAATCAATGCAACAACAATACGGCAATAACGATCAATGTGACAACAATACAGCAATAACAATCAATGCAACAACAATACAGCAATAACAATCAATGCAACAACAATACAGCAATAACAATCAATGCAACAACAATACGGCAATAACAATCAATGCAACAACAATACGGCAATAACAATCAATGCAACAACAATACGGCAATAACAATCAATGTAACAACAATACAGCAATAACAATCAATGCAACAACAATACGGCAATAACAATCAATGTAACAACAATACAGCAATAACAATCAATGCAACAACAATACGGCAATAACAATCAATGTAATAACAATACGGCAATAACAATCAATGCAACAACAATACAGCAACAACAATACAGCAATAACAATCAATGCAACAACAATACGGCAATAACAATCAATGTAATAACAATACGGCAATAACAATCAATGCAACAACAATACAGCAATAACAATCAATGCAACAACAATACAGCAATAACAATCAATGCAACAACAATACGGCAATAACAATCAATACAATGACAATACGGCAATAACAATCAATGTAATAACAATACGGCAATAACAATCAATGTAACAACAATACGGCAATAACAATCAATGTAATAACAATACGGCAATAACAAGCAATGCAATCACAATACGGCAATAACAATCAATGCAACAACAATACAGCAATAACAATCAATGTAACAACAATACGGCAATAACAATCAATGTAACAACAATACGGCAATAACAATCAATGCAACAACAATACGGCAATAACAATCAATACAATAACAATACGCCAATAACAATTAATACAATGACAATACGGCAATAATAATAATCATCAATGCAATGAAAGTACGGCAGATGCAGAAACCTCTCCAGCAGAGTGTGGTCATCCAGAACAAAGTGCAACGTGTAACGACGCCATTCCCGCATCCATCAATACGAAGGAGACAGCAGAGCGGAGAGACAGTCCCGCTGGTTCCTTGACGAGATGATCTGCTGGCTTGAGACCACCCGAATGTTAATCTTGGGAATTGTTTTTTCTGCATCTAACATCATCAGTCATACGAAAGAAGAAGAAGAAGCCGCATCGTCACCCCTGCGTTCAGCAGAGTGCATCGTCACCCCTGTGTGGAGCAGAGTGCATCGTCACCCCTGTGTGGGACAGAGTGAATCGTCACCTCTGTGTGGGGCAGGTGGCATCGTCACCTCTGTCTGGGGCAGGTGGCATCTTCACCTCTGTGTGGAACAGAGTGCATCGTCACCCTTGTGTGGAACAGAGTGCATCGTCACCCCTGTGTGTGCAGAGGGCATCGTCACCCCTGTGTGGAACAGAGTGCATCGTCACCCCTGTGTGTGCAGAGGGCATCGTCACCCCTGTGTGTGGCAAAGTGCATCGTCATCTCTGTGTGTGTCAGAGTTCATCGTCACCTCTGTGTGTGCAGAGGGCATCGTCACCCCTGTGTGGGGCAGAGTGCATCGTCACCTCTGTGTGGGGCAGGTGGCATCGTCACCTCTGTCTGGGGCAGGTGGCATCGTCACCTCTGTCTGGGGCAGGTGGCATCGTCACCCCTGTGTGTGCAGAGTGCATCTTCACCTCTGTGTGGAACAGAGTGCATCGTCACCCCTGTGTGGAACAGAGGGCATCGTCACCCCTGTGTGGGGCAGAGTGCATCGTCACCTCTGTGTGGGGCAGGTGGCATCGTCACCTCTGTGTGGGGTAGAGTGCATCGTCACCCCTGTGTGTGCAGAGTGCATCGTCACCTCTGTGTGGGGCAAGTGGCATCGTCACCCCTGTGTGGGACAGAGTACATCGTCACCCCTGTGTGGGGCAGGAGGCATCGTCACCTCTGTGTGGGGCAGAGTGCATCGTCACCCCTGTGTGTGCAGATTGCATCGTCACCTCTGTGTGGGGCAGGTGGCATCGTCACCCCTGTGTGTGCAGAGTGCATCGTCACCCCTGTGTGGGGCAGAGTGCATCGTCACCCCTGTGTGTGTCAGAGTACATCGTCACCTCTGTGTGGGGCAGGGTGCATCGTCACCCCTGTGTGTGTCAGGGTGCATCGTCACCTCTGTGTGGAGCAGGTGGCATCGTCACCTCTGTGTGTGTCAGAGTGCATCGTCACCCCTGTGTGGGGCAGAGTTCATCGTCACCCCTGTGTGGAACAGAGTGCATCGTCACCTCTGTGGGGCAGAGTGCATCGTCACCTTTGTGTGGGGCAGAGTGCATCGTCACCTCTGTGTGGGGCAGAGTGCATCGTCACCTCTGTGTGTGCAGAGTGCATCGTCACCTCTGTGTGGGGCAGAGTGCATCGTCACCTCTGTGTGGGGCAGAGTGCATCGTCACCCCTGTGTGGGGCAGAGTTCATTGTCACCTTTGTGTGTGTCAGGGTGCATCGTCACCCCTGTGTGGGGCAGGTGGCATCGTCATCTCTGTGTGGGGCAGGTGGCATCGTCACCTCTGTGTGGGACAGAGTGCATCGTCACCCCATCTTTTGTTCTTGTAATATCACAAATGAAGAATGCAATTTAACAGCCGGGTTATCACAAGCGGAGGCTGAACAACGCACGTCAATTGCGGCATTGGGTTTCAAAAACTGCGGATGCGTCCTGCCATCGCAAATCTGTACATGGAATACTTTGAAACAAGAGCACTTGCCTCGAGTACATTAAAACCATCTTTTGGGTTTAGATATGGTGATGACACTTTGGTTGTCTGGCCACATGGTAAAGATACACTTGATGATTTTCTAAATCATCTCATTGCACAAAACCTGGCCATCCAGTTCACCATGGAAATGGAGGTGAATAACACACTCCCGTTCCTACATATTTTTCTTGGACATGCTCTTAATGGTAAAATAACACACAGAGTTTATCGAAAGCGAACACACACTGATGGCTATCTGAATGCACATCATCACCCAGCTCAGAAATCATCTCTTATTAAGACACTCATACATCGGGATAAAACAGTGTCAGATGGTGAAAGTCTAGTGAGAGAGATGAAACACGTTAAAGAAGCACTACGACAGAATGGCTACAATAATGCTCAAATTAACAGAGCACTGAATGCCAAATCACGAACGCAAAGCAACACTGCTGAAAGCGATCAGATTGTTGAAACAATCAACATACCATATATCACAGGAGTAACTGACAAATTAGCCCGTGTTTTGAAAAAGCAAAACATTCATGTAAGATTTGGTACAGTACACAAAATAAAATAAAAACTATTATCTTGCACTAAAGACGAATTACCTAAATTACTAACAGAAGGTGCATATCGGAATAATTGTTTATGTGGCAGATGCTATTTTGGACAGACAGGACGTAACATCAGCATAAGACTAAAAGAACACCAAAGAAATATTCAATTATCGCAAATACAACTGTCGGCAGTGGCAGAACATGCTTGTCAACAAGGACATTCAATTTATTTTGATAACGTTGAAGTGTTGTGTAAAACGAATTATTACTGGACAAGATTAATTAGAGAATCCATTGAAATTGAGAGAAATAGAAATAACTTTAATCGCTCTGACAGCTACAGGCTGCGTGCGGCCTGGAAGCGTATTATTAAATAAATATATATTACAATTATAATTCCATATAGGGGAAACAAATAGTAATTAATAACAATTGAATGATTCTAGATTTGAAACTTTCGTGACTGCAAGGATCCATACTCTTTGGTTCTATTCGATAAAGTCACGTAGGTAAAACATTATGATTACCAATCTAGTATATAATAACAATACCCTCCCCCTCTCCGCCTCAAATCACTGCACCTAAATGGGTTAAATGATGACGTCACCCTGCTGCTGCTCTATTTAATACCGGGAGCAAGTGGAGGGCTTTACCATTCTGGCAAATTGCCCGATTATGCTGGATGTAATTAGCAGCGAAACGTCGAACTAAAAAAAAAATTGTAAATTATGTTGATTTACTCTTCAACACACCGGTGGGCTAAAGTAGTGAACTATTTGTCTTTTGTAAACTTGACACATTTTTTTTTACTGTTTTGCCGTGTCGCGTGGTGGAGGGTTACGACACATTAATAAATAACGCGCTCTAACCCAAGAAAACTTTATTATGAATAATATTGGTCGCGAAAGCTACGTGTCAGACTGAGGAGGAATGTTGTTTGCGTGGAGGGACAGAAATAGGAAGGAAGGGGGGGAGGGCGTGCTGTATGCTTGTTTATTGAGTTGCTATTTGGCCAAGGGGTGACCTGGGTCACAAGTCATCGTAACTACACAAAATATTTAGACATCGTTTTTTTTTTATTTCCACATACGATTTAATACAAATGTGATGGAGGCTGAGCGACGCGGTTGAATAGCGGCAGTGGATTCCCAAAACTGCGGTCCGCGTAGCACCGGCAACTTGCCATACCGTCTCTCTGTCTCGCACTCGCAACGTTTGTTGATGCAACTCCCTGGGCCGCAGCCCCCACGATGAATAACGATTCCAATTCTTACCTGGTTCGATCGGAGCCTGCCGTGGGAGGAGGACACGAGGTCTGTGTCGCACAGGGTGCAATGCAACCAGCAGACGGCAGTGCAGACCCTGTAATGTATCGCTCGCGACACCGCAGACGGAAGCGCCCCCCCCCCCTCCACTCGCGGTGAGCTCCGGGGGCATTTGGCCTACTCTTCCACGCCGATCGGATGTGTTGGAAGGAGAGGTGAGAGTACCGTTACCCACACTTCACCCCACCACCACGTGACCTGCCGATCGACTGGTTGAACCCGTTCAGTCTTGCTGGGTGGAGAGAGGCGTGGTGGGTGAGTGGGTTAAGACACTTGCATCTCCCGCGATGGGAGGTCGAGCCGGTGACCTCTGTGTTCTCCCCCACGTGCAGCCCATCAATCATTTATATATAAAAAAGGGACATTTGCGATTATGTGTGTCTGTTCAAAATGTTTAGCGTACTTCCCGACATGCAACAAACTTCAAATTTGCCATGTGGATACTTTCCAGACTGTACAGCATGCAAATATTTTGCACGGCGAGTGAGCTGTGACGTCACATCTGTCATGTGTCACCCGCGCATGTGAAAGCGTAACGCATTGTAGTGTAGTGCTTAGCGCGCTGCGCTACGAACCCGCTCACGGCCACCACCGGTGACGATTATTTCAACCGGTCCTGGGCCTCCCCTAGGTCCACTCAGCCTCAAATGAGTAACTGGTGTGGTGTGTGAACATCGCCACTGGGGAGACAAAGGCGGCCGGGCGTCGTGAATTCAAGTTCCGGGCGAAGCCTGGTAGTAAAGCTAGTTCATTATAAACTAAACTGTGTATTTGATCAAGTCAGACACACTGATCAATAGAGCTTTCTTTTTCAGAAGCGACCTGGCCACAAATTATATCATAGCTAAATACTCCAAACGCGCGATGTTGATACTAAATGTGTAGGATAAAACCGGAGAAAATCCACACAACCACAAGGAAAGAGAAAGACAAGCAAACTCCAAATATTCAGCAGCAGGCATCAGGGTCGGGATCGAACCCACGACCTCCTGCATACCAGGCGAAGTGGTTAACATCTCCTAGCCACCGTGATGATGATGAGAGACACACAAACTACAAATATACAACAGCAGGCGTCAGGGTCGGGATCGAACCCACGACCTCCTGCATACCAGGCGAGGTAGTTAACACCTGTTGTTGTATCCTCAAATCTTGTAACTCAATTTTAACCCACTTCCCAATGTGGTATCGACTTCAAACTTGGTATACTTATGTCATACTGATGACAATACTATATTCTATCATAAAAATAAAAAAAATGATTTTTAAACATTGATTTGTATATGTTATGTTTCGGCTTGGCTCTAATCGTCCACGCTCAACTGATGTTGGCTGTTAATCACCACGGCCCCTTCCGTTATGGCAAGCTTTGCGGCCACTTCCTGGAGTCGTGGAGTTCTGCCATTACGAGTAGGGTACATTTCATTAAAGCGTGTTTTAAAAAAACAAAAGTATTTTTTTTTTAATATTACTTATTCTAAGAGCAAAGGGTTCTGGTTAATGACCAGTGGTTTGCGCGGGGCCGATTCTACTGATAAGACACTGCCAGTCGACACCGGCTCAGACTTTGCTGCTGGGCCGCGTGCACTCGGCCGTGACGGGTGCCGGGACATTTGCAACAACAACAGGAGCAGCAACAACAACAACATCAACAACAACGACAACAGCAGTAGCAACAACAACAACATCAACAACGGCGTCACGAAGCAGTCCTTCCAGAGCTGCATGCGGCTCAGGATGCCGCAGGTTGCCGGCCCCTGCCCATGGTAAACTGGACTTCCACGGTAAAGTTGACTTCCATGGTAAACTGGACTTCCACGGTAAAGTTGACTTCCATGGTAAACTGGACTTCCACGGTAAAGTTGACTTCCATGGTAAACTGGACTTCCACGGTAAAGTTGACTTCCATGGTAAACTGGACTTCCACGGTAAAGTTGACTTCCATGGTAAACTGGACTTCCACGGTAAAGTTGACTTCCATGGTAAACTGGACTTCCACGGTAAAGTTGACTTCCATGGTAAACTGGACTTCCACGGTAAAGTTGACTTCCATGGTAAACTGGACTTCCACGGTAAAGTGGACTTCCATGGTAAACTGGACTTCCACGGTAAAGTTGACTTCCATGGTAAACTGGACTTCCACGGTAAAGTGGACTTCCATGGTAAACTGGACTTCCACGGTAAAGTTGACTTCCATGGTAAACTGGACTTTCACGGTAAAGTGGACTTCCATGGTAAACTGGACTTCCACGGTAAAGTTGACTTCCATGGTAAACTGGACTTCCACGGTAAAGTGGACTTCCATGGTAAACTGGACTTCCACGGTAAAGTTGACTTCCATGGTAAACTGGACTTTCACGGTAAAGTGGACTTCCATGGTAAACTGGACTTCCACGGTAAAGTTGACTTCCATGGTAAACTGGACTTCCACGGTAAAGTGGACTTCCATGGTAAACTGGACTCCCATGGTAATTTGGATTTCGGCAGTAAACTGGACTTCCATGGTAAACTTGATTTCCAAGGTAAACTGAACTCCCATAGTAAACTGGACTTCCATGGTAAATGGAATTTCCATGGTAAACTGGACTTCCATGATAAATTGGATTTCCGTGGTAAACTTGATTTCCATGGTCAGCGGTCGGCAACCAAAGCAACAATGAGTGCCAGTTTTTTCTCCGAATTTCAAGATCCGCGCTGCAGTCCTTAAAGAGGCACCGCATGCGGCGGCGGCGACGACGTGAAGCAGGAGGCGCACGATCTGCTTAGTTACCGTTACTTATTTCAACGACAAAGGGCGCCAATGATTAGTCTGCGCGAATAATCATTCACGGGAATGACCGCATTCCAATGCGGGACCCTGCCGCATTGAAGCGACCGCGACTGCTGGATGAAGGGACAAGACGCGTTTAATGCGGCACTAAAAGCGCCACAGAGACCCGCTGCCCGCTGTGAATTTACCTGTGCGCTCCCTTACCTGTACCCCCCCCCCTTTACCTGTACGCCGCCTTACCTGTGCCCCCCCCTTTACCTGTGCTGAATCTTACCTGTGCTGTCTCTTAACTGTGCTGTCTCTTACCTGTGCTGTCTCTTACCTGTGCTGTCTCTTAACTGTGCTGTCTCTTACCTGTGCTGTATCTTACCTGTGCTGTATCTTACCTGTGCTGTCTCTTAACTGTGCTGTATCTTACCTGTGCTCCGCCTTACCTGTGCTGTATCTTACCTGTGCTCCGCCTTACCTGTGCTGTATCTTACCTGTGCTGTATCTTACCTGTGCTGTATCTTACCTGTGCTGTCTCTTACCTGTGCTCCGCCTTACCTGTGCTGTCTCTTACCTGTGCTGTATCTTACCTGTGCTGTATCTTACCTGTGCTGTCTCTTAACTGTGCTGTCTCTTACCTGTGCTGTATCTTACCTGTACGCCGCCTTACCTGTGCCCCCCCTTACCTGTGCTCCGCCTTACCTGTGCTGTCTCTTACCTGTGCTCTCCTGTACCTGTGCTCTCGATTACATTTGCTCTACCCACGGAACAGGTCAGCAATAAAAAAAAGGAGAGCGCGCCCATGTATTTACATTAGCTTGGTGTTTGTGTTAAAACCAACAAAACTGTTTTAAACTAAACTTTTTTTTACATTTTATCAGGCAAGGTCCACTGAGCTACGTAGCTATTTTTCAGAAGCGACCTGGCCACAAATTATAGCTCGACCAAGTTGCTTGTCACGTGGACATTCATAGCAGTCCTAGATTTGAAGCTTTCGTGACTGCAAAGATCCATACTCTTTGGTTCTATTCGGTAAAGTCACGTAGGTAAAAAATAAAACAACAAAAATCACGACGTTTCGGCCACAACATAAGCGGCCGCTTGTGTTGTGGCCGAAACGTCGTGATTTTTGTTGTTTTACTTTTTTACCTACGTGATTTTACCGAATAGAACCAAAGAGTATTTATATCAGTCACATACTCTAAACGCGTGTTTCTAAATGTGGAGAAGAAAACCGGAAGACCCGGAGAAAAATCCACGCTACCACGGGGAGAGAACGAGACACCGCAAACTCCAAATAGACAGCAGCAGGCGTCAGGGTCGGGATCGAAACCAAAACCTCCTGCATACCAGGCGAGAGAGTTAACGTCTCGCCACCGTGGCACCCTACTCGCTCGACGGAGATGTTCCGTATTCGCTACACGTGGTTCCTCAATTCACGGGTAAATGTTGCTTTACAGCGCGCGACTGATGCCTAAGAGGATAGACTAATACGCGATAAGTGTGGCAATAAATTGTAATATAAGTCAGCATTTATTTTCCTGCAAATAAATTACCGTCTTGCTTGCTCACTATTACCGAACCAATTACCATGGGCTACGTGGGCTCCGCTTAACGTCAACCAGCCGGGTGCCTTCCATTCATCACTCTCGTGATGGCATTTTTCTGCGAAGACACGCGGCCTACAACACGCGAAGCGGTGATCAGAGACGCCGCATTCGTGGGCACAGCTTGCTGTGTGTGGTGACATCTTCCCAACGCGCCTTCTTGTCGTACGGCCGGCGTGTAGATGAAGAGCAGCGACTTACAATTGCACGTTCAGGTGGTCAAGCCAACGGAGTAGTGGTATCGCCGCTGTGATGCCTCCCTCGTATTTGTGGATCGGGGCATTGCGTCGTCAAGCGTTGTACGCTCTGTTCTGGATGACCATAGTCGCACAATACTGGAGAGTTTTGAATTTTCCATTTGTGCATCAGGTATCCGCATCTGCCATGGTTTGTGCGGTGTATGCGATTTAGTGTGGACTATGAGCTTCATGGAAGATCAAACCCAGGGATCTTTTTGCGTTGGGTCGTTCACAACAAGGTGTTTGTGAGTTATTTTGAACTCAATGCAGCTCTCCAATGCTGATATTTGCACACTGCACGAGGTACTCATTCAAACAGGGTTTGACTCGTGTGGATGACTGTCTCGCTGTGTTTGTGGGATGGGGCAGCTGTGGAGAGAGTGGAATAGTTTCCATTCCTGAGATTTGGTGCTTATGAAAAAATAAACATCTACGATGGTTTGAAACATTCGGGTTGGCGTGCCTACAATCCACCCTGGATTTAAACAGACTGGATTGTGTGAGGCGCGTGTACAAATTATTCACAATCTGGACACGTACCCATTAACGATCTCATCCGGCAGGCGAGGCTGCGTTGGCTGGATTATGTAACCCGCATGCCCAGCCACTTCAAGTCTAAGCAGTTTTTGTTTGGCTTGATAGAGGGGGCTCAACGGGCACGGCACGGGCTGGAGGAGAGAATAAGCTGATGTGGTACGGAATGATGTTTAGCTGAGTGGATTTACCGATGACCGGTACCAGCGGTGTCAAGATTGGCCTGTGTGGAGGAGGTTCGTGAAGGACGCTGCTACTGGGCAGTTGAAGCCCGAACCAGTGCCCACGCGCTGGGCTGGTCTTGAGGCTACGTGTGAGCGTCTCAGTCACGTGGACGCCATGCCGTGACAGGTTACCCCAGGTGTCAGCAACCACGATTTTAAAAAAAAATCGAATTTGGGCTGCTGCTACTGCTGCTACCATTGTGGGAGGAGCATGTCATATGATATACACGGGAGGGTCATGTTATACAATATAATACGGTAGGGGCATGTCATATACGAGAGGGGCATGTTATATAATCTATTTCAAACAAACTTTGTATTTTATTTTACCAGGTAAGGCCCACTGGGCTATGGAACTGTTTTTTTTTTCCAGAAGCGACCCTGGCTATAAAAAACGACAGCTCAATGCAGCGACTTATAGTAAGGGAAAAAAAGTGTTTGATCCCCTGCTGATTTTGTACGTTTGTCCACTGACAAAGAAATGATCAGTCTATAATTTTAATGGTAGGTTTATTTGAACAGTGAGAAACGGAATAACAAAAAGAAAATCCAGAAAAACGCATGTCAAAAATGTTATACATTAATTTGCATTTTAATGAGGGAAATAAGTATTTGACCCCCTCTCAATCAGAAAGATTTCTGGCTCCCAGGTTTCTTTTATACAGGTAACGAGCTGAGATTAGGAGCACACTCTTAAAGGGAGTGCTCCTAATCTCAGCTTGTTACCTGTATAAAAGACACCTGTCCACAGAAGCAATCAATCAATCAGATTCCAAACTCTCCACCATGGCCAAGACCAAGGATGTCAGGGACAAGATTGTAGACCTACACAAGGCTGGAATGGGCTACAAGACCATTGCCAAGCAGCTTGGTGAGAAGGTGACAACAGTTGGTGCGATTATTCGCAACTGGAAGAAACACAAAAGAACTGTCAATCTCCCTCTGCCAGGGGCTCCATGAAAGATATCACCTCGTGGAGTTGCAATGATCATGAGAACGGTGAGGAATCAGCCCAGAACTACACGGGAGGATCTTGTCAATGATCTCAAGGCAGCTGGGACCATAGTCACCATGAAAACAATTGGTAACACACTACGCCGTGAAGGACTGAAATCCTGCAGCGCCCGCAAGGCCCCCCTGTTCAAGAAAGCACACATACATGCCCGTCTAAAGTTTCCCAATGAACATCTGAATGATTCAGAAGACAACTGGGTGAAAGTGTTGTGGTCAGATGAGACCAAAATGGAGCTCTTTGGCATCAACTCAACTCGCCGTGTTTGGAGGATGAGGAATGCTGCCTATGACCCCAAGACCACCATCCCCACCGTCAAACATGGAGGTGGAAACATTATGCTTTGGGGGTGTTTTTCTGCTAAGGGGACAGGACAACTTCACCGCATCAAAGGGACGATGGACGGGGCCATGTGCCGTCAAATCTTGGGTGAAAACCTCCTTCCCTCAGCCAGGGCATTGAAAATGGGTCGTGGATGGGTATTCCAGCATGACAATGACCCAAAACACACGGCCAAGGCAACAAAGGAGTGGCTCAATAAGAAGCACATTAAGGTCCTGGAGTGGCCTAGCCAGTCTCCAGACCTTAATCCCATAGAAAATCTGTGGAGGGAGCTGAAGGTTCGAGTTGCCAAACGTCAGCCTCGAAACATTAATGACTTCGAGAAGATTTGCAAAGAGGAGTGGGACAAAATCCCTCCTGAGATGTGTGCAAACCTGGTGGCCAACTACAAGAAACGTCTGACCTCTGTGATTGCCAACAAGGGTTTTGCCACCAAGTACTAAGTCATGTTTTTCAGAGGGGTCAAATACTTATTTCCCTCATGAAAATGCAAATGAGGTTAGCGAGGTGAGCGAGGTTAGCTGGCCTCACTGACCTCGCTAACCTCACTAACCTCGCTAACCTCACTGGCCTCACTAACCTCGCTAACCTCGCTGACCTCTCTAAGCTCACTAACCTCACTGGCATCGCTAACCTCGCTGACCTCGCTAACCTCACTAACCTCACTAACCTCACTGGCCTCACTAACCTCGCTGGCCTCGCTGACTTTGCTGACCTCGCTGACCTTGCTGGCCTCGCTAACCTCACTAACCTCGCTGACCTCGCTAACCTCACTGGCCTCACTAACCTCGCTAACCTCACTGGCCTCACTAACCTCGCTAACCTCGCTGACCTCGCTGACCTCGCTAACCTCACTGGCCTCACTAACCTCGCTAACCTCGCTGACCTCTCTAACCTCACTAACCTCACTGGCCTCACTAACCTCGCTAACCTCGCTGACCTCTCTAACCTCACTAACCTCACTAACCTCACTGGCCTCACTAACCTCGCTAACCTCGCTGACCTTGCTGGCCTCGCTAACCTCACTAACCTCGCTGGCCTCACTAACCTCGCTGGCCTCACTGACCTCGCTGACCTCGCTAACCTCACTAACCTCGCTGACCTCGCTAACCTCACTAACCTCGCTAACCTCGCTGACCTCGCTGACCTCCCTAACCTCACTAACCTCGCTGGCCTCACTAACCTCGCTAACCTCACTGGCCTCACTAACCTCACTAACCTCGCTAACCTCGCTGGCCTCACTGGCCTCACTGACCTCGCTGACCTCGCTAACCTCACTAACCTCACTGGCCTCACTGACCTCGCTAACCTCGCTGGCCTCACTAACCTCGCTAACCTCGCTGACCTCTCTAACCTCACTAACCTCACTGGCCTCCCTAACCTTGTTAACCTCGCTGACCTCGCTAACCTGGCTAACCTCGCTAACCTCGCTGACCTCGCTGACCTCACTAACCTCGCTAACCTCACTGACCTCACTAACCTCACTAACCTCGCTGGCCTCACTGACCTCGCTGACCTCGCTAACCTCACTAACCTCGCTGACCTCGCTGACCTCGCTGACCTCGCTAACCTCACTAACCTCGCTAACCTCGCTGACCTCGCTGGCCTCGATAACCACACTAACCTTGCTAACCTCGCTGACCTCACTGACCTCGCTGGCCTCGATAACCTCACTAACCTCACTAACCTTGCTAACCTCGCTGGCCTCACTGACCTTGCTGGCCTCGATAACCTCACTAACCTCACTAACCTTGCTAACCTCGCTGGCCTCGCTGACCTCGCTGACCTCGCTAACCTCACTAACCTCGCGAACCTCGCTGACCTCGCTGGCCTCGATAACCTCACTGGCCTCACTAACCTCGCTAACCTCGCTGACCTCGCTGACCTCGCTAACCTCACTGGCCTCACTAACCTCGCTAACCTCGCTGACCTCTCTAACCTCACTAACCTCACTGGCCTCACTAACCTCGCTAACCTCGCTGACCTCACTAATCTCGCTAACCTCGCTGGCCTCACTAACCTCGCTAACCTCGCTGACCTCTCTAACCTCACTAACCTCACTGGCCTCACTGGCCTCACTAACCTCGCTAACCTCGCTGGCCTCACTGACCTCGCTGACCTTGCTAACCTCACTAACCTCGCTGGCCTCACTGACCTCGCTGGCCTCGATAACCTCACTAACCTTGCTAACCTCGCTGACCTCGCTGGCCTCGCCGGCCTCGTTGGCGTGACAGCAACACGGAGTGGAGGAGCGGCCTTGCCTCGGGATGAACGCCACGGTAGACAGACGCGTGGAGAGAAACGTGGCGTGGGGAGGGGGGGGGCGCCCGGTGCAGCGTCTTGGTTGTGGGGGCCCCCTAATCCCTGCCCAACGTGAGCCTGCCTGCAGCCACGCTACAAATTCGCGCACCCTCTCACGAACACCGCCCGCACTTCGGGTTGACGATTGGTGGCTTGCAGCGGATACCCGCCCCAGGGCGCACAGCAATGCAGGCAACGATTAACTCAGCGGCGGGTTGTTTTTTTTGCACGTAAACTAAAAAAATGCGTCTCGGATATCACTTCCCCGTGCGACCCGAGCAATGTTTCAACGACGTATTCACCCCGAAGTGAGCGCACCCGGGGGGGGGGGATTTCCAGAGCGACCCAAAACATGGATGCACAGCCGTGGTGGCGCTCCTTGCCTGGGGCCGCGACTCCCTTGCGCGTCTCCTCGCCAGCGACGGTTCAATATCCGCACCCCGTGGGAGTTTTGAGGCCGGAGAGCGCTCCACGTGCGCGCGGTGTTGCCACTGCCGCAACAGGTGGGTCACGCGGCGGTCAGCCTCCTCAGTGATTGCAACACAGAGAGTGGATAAATAGGGGCGCCACGTTGGCTGGGAGGTGTTAACTACCTCGCCTGGTGTACAAGAGGTCGCGGGTTCGATCACGACCCTGACGCCTGCTGCTGCTGTATATTTGGAGTTTGTGTGTGTCTCTTCCCGTAGTCGTATGTATTTTTCTCCGGGTCCTCCGGGTCCCCCCCCCCCTCCCCCCACATGTATAATCAACATCACGCGTATCGAGGATTTGGCTGCTATAAATGTACACGTGACGATCAGCAACTTCGTTGAGCTCTTTATTTGTGATATTCAGGTCGCTTCTGGAAAAAAAAGAGTTATGTAGCTCAGTGGGCCTTACCTGGCACGTTTTTTTATATATATATAGATGGATAGATTACCTCGTCAACTCTGTGTGTGATCAGGCGAAGTGGATGCCGAAGGACCAAGCAGCAGCACATGTCCCCGTGTGTAAAACAAAAAAAAACGTGGGGGAAAAAACGCAAGCATTTTTTTGTTTCTGGGATGATGCCAATGTGGTGTGACGGTGAGCACTCTGCGCCTGCAAGCCAGAGGCCGCCGCTTCCACGAGCCCGAGTGGCAGTGGACGCAGTGGGGGGGCAAACTTCAATAAATCGCCCCAACCTCTGTCCACCCACCAAGCGTCACGATGGACGCCACAGGTCAAAGCCAGGCGTCGATTGGCAAATTCCTTGGGGTGGGGTACAACGTGGGTTGCTCCCACTTCCCCTCCAAGGCGTGTGAGCAGCGTGGAAGAGAAGGCCAAATGCCCTCTTGAGGGAATCTCCAGATCTCGCTCGAGTGGAGGCCTTTCACTAGCAGTGGGTGGAGTGAGCAATTGCTGGAATGCATCTTTATAATTTTTTCGATACGAATTTTTTTTACGTATTGATTCATTGGTGAATTCATTAAATAACTGGGTGGTTGGCAAAGCGAGTTGCTAACTAAGGTTAGTTTAACACGTAGTGGTAGGGTTTCGCGATCAATATTAACCATGCGAGGTTTTTGGGTTAAATGGCATGAATATAAATGTGTCGTTAAACCCGCCACCACCCGGCACAGCCAATTAGTAAGGTTTGTCACGTAAACAAAAACATTCCGATTCTTTACTAGTGCAGTCAGATGGAACCCCTCCAGGCACATGAAGAAAACGCGGCCTATTTTGCAGCAGAGAGGGTTTTGCCGAATAAACACAAGGCAATGCATAAGCAGTATTGATTGGTTCACGCCAGCCTCGCTCTGCTGACGGAGACACTGACTGTCAAAAACTGGGCCAACATTTGCTCGTATTGAACCAAATGTTGCTGAAAGTATGAACTACCATAAAGGAAGGACGCTAGGCGTACTGGGATGTGTGCAGGACGAATATGTTTGTTGTTTGTGTAGAGGGACAGATATGGGAAGGAGAGGGGGTGTCTGCTTGTTTATTGAGTTGCTCTTTGGCCACGGGTGACGTGGGTCACAAGTCATAGTAAGTACACAAAATATTTACACGATATTTTTTTACGTCACAAATGGAGACTGCAGCTAACACCTGATTTCATACAAATGTGATGGAGGACAAACGACGTGGGTAAATTGCGGCAGTGGGTTCCCCAAACTGGGATCTGTGAAAAAAAGCTTCAAAGTTCATCGGATTTCTCCAAGATAAATAAAGGTTGTGTTTCGGAAGTTCGCGGGAAGTGGCCCACAAGGTCACGTGGGAAGTGGGCCACAAGGTCACGTTGGAAGTGGGCCACAACATCGCGTGGGAAGTAGCCCGCAAGGCCGAGGAAGTGGCCCGCAAGGCCTCGGGAAGTGGCCCACAAGGCCGAGCAAAGTGTCCCACAAGGCCACGCAGAAAGTGGACCACAAGGCCGAGCAAAATGTCCCACAAGGCTACGCAGAAAGTGGACCACAAGGCCGAGCAAAGTGTCCCACAAGGCCACGCAGAAAGTGGACCACAAGGCCGAGCGGAATGTGGCCCGCAAGGCTGAGGGAAATGGCCCACTATCTGTCTGACAGTGGATTGGTGGAACTCCAAATTCTTAGAAATGGTTTTGTCGCCCTTTCCGGACTGATGAGCATCAATAACTCTTTTTCTGAGATCCTCAGAGATTTATTATGATCGTGACGTGACTTATTTCCACATACCTTTTTATGGTGAAGACCAAACTCACAAAGCTTCTGGACTTCATATAGGGTGGGGCCTCCAAAACTCACCCCTGAAGATCTACCTAATTATATTTAAACACCTGATTCTAATTGTTTCCTTAATTGGCCTAATGAAATCAGGGGTTCACTTTTTCACCTTAATTACTTATTGTTTGTTTATATCATACATCATTTTGTAAAAAAACAACATGGAATTGGTTAATATAAACTCCATTGCATATTTATAAATTGGCCGGTTTTTATTCAAGAAGGCTATCATGGTAAAACGATGGCATTTCCATAATAATCATTGAGCTTCACAAACGTCTTCTCGGCACTGTAGGTGCACGTCTCACGGTTCGCTTCTTCAGCAACTCAGTGCGTTCACGGGCAGTACGGAGATCACATCACGGAGGCCACGAATGTGCCACGTGTTTTAATATCTTCACGTAACACATCAGCGCGGCTCTTGCATCCACGCGATCGTCAAGGGCTAATTTTACACGCATTGCACCGTGGCCTGGGACTTTCCAGTGTTTTGTGTGAGATGTAAAAAAACAAACGAGCACCCGTGTCATGTAGCTTTTTTAAGCACCTGGGGCACGCTACCACCGCTGCTTCCTGCACTATTGCTGGGGCTCTCTCCGCGTCGTGCCAGCTTGGGGTTTTCCCGCTGAGATGGCGATTAGCATTCTCGCTTACAGAAATATCTCCCTTTTGGAAGAAAAAAAAATGTACCTCTGGCTGCGTTGCAGCTTTAGTGTTTTCCACCTCTGCAAGGAAACTCCTCGCTCCGCATGGCAATTCCGAGGGTGGCATTTCCACCGCGCAGTCGCCTATTTAATAGTCGCCCGGCACCCACATGAGCCCAGAGACAGAGAGCGCGTGGACCTCACTCTGCGGGCGACGCTCGGCCACACACGGGGCACGGGGCGAGCGAGGGCGCGTTCCAAGCAAACTTCTCATCCCCCGCCGCCGCACGCCTCTGGTGGAGAAGGAAAGTGGGGAGAGCAGAGTCGTCTCCTTCGCTTCAAACATGTTTTGCAAAGGTAATGTTGGGTTTGTGTCTTTTATTTTCATTGAGCGATCGTGGATTGAGGTTTTTTTTTTGGGAGGGGGGGGCGTTGGGGGGGGGGGGGGGGTTGGAGAACTAGCACAGTGCCACCTCCCGTGTTATGATACAGACCCACGAGCATCTTCCCGTGGACCAAAAGTGTGCAGCGTGGAAGCGATTTACTACTCTAATAAGCGTTGAGGTGGTACTCATCTCCCGTTTACAGTCCTGAGCCAGGGGTGGAAATTCCACATTCCTATGGTGGTGGGGGGGGCGAATTTATCCATAGGACAACCGCCGTTGACTTCCCAGCAAAGCGGTGCTTATTGTACTGATCGCGGAAGGATGATGGTTCCGAGTGAACCCCTCGTCCAGGATTTTGAACTCGGATCGCGAGCCTCTCGCCCTACCAAGGTGCAGCGCAATCCGCGAATCACAACGAGTTGCTCTGCCGCCACTAACACAATTGACCGCTCCCATTGCGTTACCTTGTATCCCGCAACTCTGCACATTTAGGTATGAGATTAGGGGAATTGTCGGAATAATAATCATCATTATTATTTCGAAGCGAAAGTTGCTTACGATTTCTGTAAACGGGTGAAAAGAGAGGGCGAGAACGAGCTGCAACGCAGCGCGATTGGATCCCCATCGCGGTCCAGAGAGAGAGAGAGAGGAGGGATTACGCATGGGTAAGCACGCGCGCCCTCTCAGGCATGCGCCTGCATCGCCACGAGTCGCCCCGATGCTGCATCGTCGCCGGAGAAGAAAAGAGAACGGGCCGGTTCTAAAAGTTGGTTCAGAGTTTTTTTTTTTAAAGAAGCGACAGGCGCGACGCGGTGGTGACGGCTGACGGACGCATCTTTTGTCAGCCGAGTGGAGCCGTGACAAGGGGCTCGGTCGCGCCCGTCTGCATCGGCACGCCACTTCGGTATAGCTCCGTAACGACTCGCTGGGTTTACCAGCGATCCAGAAAATACGTCCCGTGAGAGATTAAGCCAGGTCTCCGGTGCGGTGCCGATGTTGCTGCTCGCGGACAGAACCAGCGGGTCGATGCTCGGTCCCTGCCTTCGGGGCTCTCGCCTCGAATGCAGAGGAATCGGTTCCTGGCTGCACTAAATTTTGCGCATTAAGAATACTCGGGAACAGGATGGGTGCGGAGATTAAGGCACACGGTGCGTGAGGCTTGTGGCCTGTATTCCACACAGGGGCGGGAGGGACCCAGCCCCTTGGCGAGGCTACCTCGCCTGGTATGAAGGAGGTCGTGAGTTCGATCCTGACCCTGACGCCTGCTGCTGTATATTTGGAGTTTGCGTGTCTCTCTCTCATCATCATCACGGTGGCTAGGAGATGTTAACTACCTCGCCTGGTATACAGGAGGTCGTGGATTCGATCCCGACCCTGATGCCTGCTGCTGCTGTATATTTGGAATCTGCGTGTCTCTCTCTTTGGTCGCGTGGATTTTTCTCCGGGTCCTCCGATTTTTCCCTCCACGTGTAGAAACGCGCCTTTTAGAGTATTTGCCTCCTATACATTTCCACGTGACAAGCCACTTCGTTGAGCTATCATTTGTAATAGCCAGGTCGCTTCTGAAAAAGAGCTATATTTTTTCTTGAAATAAAACAAAATTATAGTTGTATAGCTTTTTAAAAGCGTTACCAAATTATCGTTCACACTCGTAGCTTTGTTTTGTCCGTGTCAGGGATGATGATGACGATGACGGAGATGACGATGATGACGGCGATGATGATGATTGTCTCCTAGGTGTGAAGATCCTGCTCATCTTCGTCACTGTGATCTGGGCAGAAAGTGTGGCGTCGAGAGCGCAATTCGACCTCTGTGATCTCAATTTGCGCTTTGAGATATTCCTGTCCAGGATGACGCGTATCAAAACGCTCCAGGTAAATATGCTCATTCTGTCACCTTCATTGCTATTTCACGTGCAGAAATGTTTGCTGTATGTAAACGTCTCGCGACCAAGAGACGCCGCAATGGGCACCGAGAGAATGTTCTGGTTGTTGTTGTTGTTCTAGATTTGAAGCTTTCGTGATTGCAAAAAAATAAAACGTCGTGATTTTTATTTTTTATTGTTTTATTTTATTTTTTACCTACGTGACTTTACCGAATAGAACCAAAGAGGATGTTGTTGTTGTTGTTGTTCTTTTTTTAAACGATGCCTTTTCCCCATTTTGTTCAGACAAATTGCGCAAACTATTCAAACTCTTTCGCGAAACTCAAGGGGAAGCCATTCCTGTGCCTGGCAGGAGGACAGCTGAACGACACGGCGATGGTAGGTGTTACTGCACAC
Organism: Petromyzon marinus; assembly: GCF_048934315.1. Taxonomy (NCBI): domain Eukaryota; kingdom Metazoa; phylum Chordata; class Hyperoartia; order Petromyzontiformes; family Petromyzontidae; genus Petromyzon; species Petromyzon marinus. Next base: position 1,673,696 of record NC_133700.1, on the reverse strand, counting down.
ATCAGTTGTCAACGGTTGTGCAACCAAGCCTTTGCGTTTCAACTATGTTCCCACACACACACTAACACGTATCCGGGCATGACAACAACAACAATAGCAAGGTCAAAGTGACATGCTTTATACAAAAAACCCCCCGCATTGGGGTGGTGCTCGTGTTAACTTTACAACCCTGAACTAGTGGCAGGAGTCTTCACATTTGTATTGGCGTTGGGGGAGGCGGGCTGAGTCTATCCAGAGGCCAACCACGTGTCAACTTCACCATTGTGTCAACCCCTGGGGGGGGGGGCGGGGGGGATTATGGGCCGAGTCAACCCCTAGTCAGGATTTGAACTCGCGACTTTCCGACTGCGATACACTCTACCGATGAGCCACCTGGCCGGATATTACCCAGAGTGTACTGTGTACATATTCCATTCATTTACACACAAATACTCTATTGGGCTCCACGCACCCCTTCGGCAGACGCGACGGCGTCTTTCCAGAAGGCGCTGCTGTGCCACGGAAGATACACAGCGATGCACCAGCTTTTGCGTCGTGATCCATATTCAGTTGTGCGACTCATGCAGACTCCACTTACAGCGCATGGAACGCACAGGGCTGCTCCCCTTGGCATGACCAGGGCGCGTTTGTGTTGGCCGTGTGTTTAACGATCCCCTTTGTCGCGTGCGACCGTATGTCTTGGGCGCAGGAGGCGTGCTTGGCTGAAATTGTCGACGGACTCAATCACTTCAGAGACTTCTTTTTCGGCAATAATTGCTCCGAATCCTGTGACACCTTAAAAAGCATCCGGAATATCTTCCTCAACTCCAACATATTTCACCCGACTAAGGTACGCCAAGCGGGCAGCAGCAGCCGCAAACAGCGCTGTGAAAGTTGGCAATAAGAGTGGAAACACTTTGCCTCGAGAAGCTAATGCAAGGCAGTGCAGGCAAGGGCGCAAGGCTGCGGCATAGATACCGTGCAGGTGCAGGAGACAATTGGAAAACAACACGGGCGCGCGAGTGAGAGAAAGTCAGCGCCACTTTACGGCGACAAAACACAACCGATACGCAACATGAAATAGTTGCACGGGACCTTTTTTTGCTAGTATCAAAAATTACGGAAAAATAACAGTAAGGTTGATTCACCACCCCCCCCCCCCTTTCTGCCAATAAGACAGGACCCGTGTTCAGATGTTCCAACACGAAATTGTTGCGTTTTTTTGCAAGGCATCAAGTCTGCATTAACCGCACAGACTTTGTGGCAAAACAGGCAAACAAACACGCTCTGATAATTATAGGTCAATGCATATAATTATAATTAGAGCATGTTTGTTTGTGGGGAGAGGGGGGGGAGAGATGTGGGCACCAGTGGCCGAGCTTTGTGGGCAGAGTGGGGGGGGGAGGGTAGAGTGGGCACCGTACCGAATAGCTCGAGAAGGTTGAGCAACGTCGCTGTAACATTTGCACCCACGCCACCGCCTCCCTCCCATCCCCACCGCCACCTAACACAACCGCGCTCTCGCCGCCCCCACGATCCCTCCAGGCGCAGAGCCCCGAGGCGGCACGGGCACCGCCCGCTGCGCCCGCCCGGAGCCTGGAGGGCGGCCTGCTCGACTGCGGCGCCTTTCACCTCCGCCTCTACGTCGCCAACGTTCGCAGGCACGCGATGAGCCGCCGCGACGCTGGCGGATGCCGGGAGGTGGGGGTCACCGAGAAGCCGCGGCGAAGGCGCAAGAAGCAGAGGTGGCGGGGTGGGAAGAAGCAGAGGAGGGGGGGGAAGGAGAGGAGGGGGAAGCCCACGGCGACGGGGGACGACGCCGGCGGTGCGAGTGGGGAGGCGAGGGGAATGAGAAGGAAAACCAAGAGGCAGAGGCATAGAGACGTTGAACCCACGCGGGCACGGGCGGGTCCGCACTTGGAGCAGAGAGCAGACGGGGTGGGAGTCACTGAATCGAGTTTGAGCGGTGGCGCAGCGGTCAGCGCACTGCGCTACGAACCCGGCGAGCCAAAATTCGTTCCCAGCTCGCGGCCAACAGCAGCGAGTGACGATTGTCTGACCGGTTCTGGGCATCCACTAGGTCGACTCGGCCTCAAATGAGTACCTGGTGCCGTGGTGTATACGCATCGTCACTAGGGAGACAAAGGCGGCGTGTGGCGTGAAGCCGACCGCCCATCACGGCGGGTGCCGTGGCAGACTTCATAGACGCTCGCTAAATGCCACTCATCCCTACAATCTGTGAAGGCGACACGCAGAGGGTCTTGAGGGGGCACGACATTTGTCTTTGTGTAGCAACAATTGGCTCTGGCACACAATCACTTAAAGAGCAGGGCCACCCCCCATCCCCCCCCCCGCAGACAATGAGACAATATGAATAACCCGGGGCAGTTGTGATCACTCGCTCGATCCTCAGAGAGAGAGGGGCTGTTATGAAGCGAGAGGGGCCTCCTCCCTCGCTTTGAGACCAGAGACATCGGCGGCAGCTGCAGGTGGGACGCTGCAGTGAGCGAGGGGGCTGCGTGAGTTTGTCGCAACAGGGAAACCGCACGCGGCGTGAGAAGAATCCGTTGCAGGGCGGCGAGAAACCATCCCGCTCTGGGCTGCGGGGGAAGAGAATGAAAGCACAAAAAGGCGTCGCGCAGAACGAGCCGCCCGAGGCCTGCACCGCAAATTCAAACAACAGCGGGCGGGCACGAGAAGAATTACCCCGGCAAGCAGAGGATGCGGCTCGCAGACCAGATAGGCAAGATGCACCTTCTAGACCAGATAGACAAGATGCACCTTCTAGACCAGATAGACAGGATGCGGCTAGCAGACCAGATAGACAAAATGCACCTTCTAGACCAGATAGACAAGATGCGGCTCGCAGACCAGATAGACAGGATGCACTTTCTAGACCAGATAGACAAGATGCACCTTCTAGACCAGGTAGACAAGATGCGGCTCGCAGACCAGATAGACAAGATGCACCTTCTAGACCAGATAGACAAGATGCGGCTCGCAGACCAGATAGACAAGATGCACCTTCTAGACCAGATAGACAAGATGCGGCTCGCAGACCAGATAGACAAGATGCACCTTCTAGACCAGACAGACAAGATGCACCTTCTAGACCAGATAGACAAGATGCGGCTCGCAGACCAGATAGGCAAGATGCACCTTCTAGACCAAATAGACAGGATGCACCTTCTAGACCAGATAGACAGGATGCGGCTCGCAGACCAGATAGACAGGATGCGGCTCGCTGCTGCTGCTTCCCGCGAGACGTACGAACCATGACGAGGTGACTCCCTCCTCCTCTTTTGGGGGTGGGCGGGCGGTGTCGACTCCACAGAGACTCCGTGGCCGTGCGCCCACAGCCCCTTCGCGTGGTGGCCGGAGTCCGTCCCAGTCCTCGTCCCAGCCCGCGGTGGGACGAGGAGGCGACCTGCGGGCCAGGCCCCACCGCACAACACTACGTACGCCTTGCCTTCAAGGCCAAGCCACGTATGAGCGTTATAGTTCACGTGTACGTTAGACCGCGCGCCTTACAACTTGAAACGGTGAACTCATTTTGAAACGCCTCTTAACTTTCGGCGGCCGCTTTGTAAAAAGAAAAAAAGGAACAGCGGCGGCGTTGATTGTTTCCCCCCCCACTCTGTCACGCTCTACTAAACCTTATTGCCTGGGTTCAGGTGCGCTCAGTAACGTGTGGCGTGACAGCTTGGGATGGATAAAGGATCAATCGGCGCAGTCCAACCCGGAGACCCTGAACCCGGGCAAGGCGATCGTACGCTCCACATTCCTCATTCGTTGTTGTTGTTTTCACTCTCGCCGGGTCCTCCGGTTTGTTTTACCCCCCCCCCCCTCCACAATTAGAATCGACAACACGCCTTCAGAGTCATTTGGCTGCGACACAATTCCCGCGAGACAATATACGCCACTTCGTCGTTCAGTTGGGCCTTAGCTGGTAAATTAACAAAATAGTTTAATCGTTTGGTTTTCTTGACATACGGGGGTGCTCAGCCTCGGGGCAAATTGAATGCGCCTTGAACGATGGATCCCTCGTGTGGGCATGAGCCCCCCCCCCACCTCTCGTAAGGGGGAGGGGTAGGGGGGGGTCTAACTCGTGACGCCATGGCCCAGCGGCGCCGCGTTCGCCCCTTGTTGCGGAGAGGTTCGCGGGTTCGAATCCGCGAGGCCGCCCCGGTCAATGCTGCCACAAAAAAAACCTCTTTCCGCGCCCTCCGCCGCGCAGCGACCGTTAAAGATCCGCGGCGTGATTCGAAGACGCGGAGGCCAATGCGTGCCGGCGTCACGCTCCCAGTTTAATAAAAAAAACTAAACATATTTAGAGACATTACAAGCGTATTAATAGAAATATAAGTTCACCGTTTTAAGTTGAAAGCCACGGTCTGTTCGGGTGTGTACCTACAATGGTAGGGAAGTATTCCCAGTGTGTTATTATCGTTTACTTGATAGATTTCGAAAAAAAAAAACAGTTTGGTGAATGTATTAATTACCGCTCAACTGAATGTAAATGCAGATCGATTGTTTTGTTTCTGAAACTTGTACCCACTGTGTCAAATACGACGTGCGAGTGTGTACGTGTTTTTTTGTGTTATCGTGTAATGTAACCGTGATTTTCGGCGTGAATGTGGACTCGTTACCTGGGCCTGTCAGTGATGCATGGTTGTGCTGATGACGTTACACTCAACCTCGGAGTTGTAGCGATTGGCATCGTGTCGCCAGAACACGACAAATCCGTTGAGACCGTTCGCTGACCAGTAAACACCGCCCCGTGTTCGAGAACGGTCCGTGGAAGGAGGCATCCCAGAACTACTTCTGAGCCTCGACACGTGACCTCTTTACGCACACGACAGGGCGGCGCTATTCCCACCTGCCCTGCTGCATCGCGACAGTCAAACTTGTAGTTTGTGTGTAAGCGTTATTTAAACGGAAATTAAATTACCTACTAAACATGCGACCCAACAGTGAGTGTGAGTCTTTCTGATGAGGGTTTTTTGATGATTGAGTACGATTATGATTCACAGCCATATGAGACATTAGTACATGTAATCGCCATAATTATTGGGTTCACTGCAGCTCAAAGACTCAATCCCTACAAGGCGTGTGGTGAAGTCAGGAGATGTCCCGTGTGTTGTGCGCTCGGCATGTGAAGGCCTGGGGATCGGAATCGGTGATCTCGCCGACAATGTGTTCAGGGAGGCAGTTCCATATGCGGGCAGCAGAGTGAAGATGAAGAAGAAGAAGGGAGCTTATGTCCAGGGAGCAATGTTCTGTGGCAACTGGGGGGAGAGAGGGGGGTGGCAAAGTCTTAGCTTGGCAGGGTTGAACATTATTATTATTATTAATCCGGTGGTACGGCGTCTTTTTGTGTTACGGTGGGTGGGGAGGTCCGTGCAGGGTAGAGAGGAAATTCAGAGGGGGGGAGGGCAGGTTTGGGCCAGGCGTGACAGAGGGAGCTAGGTAAGTAAATCATCAAGCGGCACGACGAGTAATGTATTGCTCAGTCAATGGCGTGTGTCTCTAATGGCGTTCGGGGCTCATTATCGAGGGGGCTCGCTGGTGCCACAGGTGCCAGATTTGGTAACGCCACAATTATCTTCCCAACGTTGTTTTGCAGAGCGGTTGCTAGGCTCGCGGAGCAGTCTCAGAGCCATTCCAAAGGTCGGTTTACTCGCGAGTCCTTTTTTTCCCCCCCTCTCTCTCTCGTCCTCCGGCGCAGCAGATCTGCAAACTCGGCGTGTCCGACGCACCCGGCTAATTTGATGCCAGGTGAAAGTTGCGCGAAGCTAAAGGATCCTGGCGGCAGAGCCGTGCACAACAGCGAGGTCAGAAAAAAAACGCAAACGCAAGAGGGAACCTTCACAGACGACGGAGATACAATCTTTAACTCAACGGATACGTTTAATGCAAATCTGTCCAGTGCAGTAAAAGCAAAAAAACATCGCATATCACGAGTAAATCAAACCCTGATACGGTTCCAATGAGTAAGCACGACTATCCACAATATGAAGAAAGGAATGGTGATGGCCCAGATTACGTTAATGTTAATATTTTAGTTTATTCAGAGTAACACGTGCATGTGTTTTTTTTCGTGGGTTATGATTTGCATCAATGCCACGAGTTGCTTCACTTTGATGCTTCACGAAGGAGTGTTACGTTCCAACATAATACTAGTTCTGGGTCGAACCCATACATAACAGCGAGGATCCTTGTGAATCAAGTCACTTCATCAGCATTGCTTCAGATTCAGTATCTTTATTGAGACTGCAGGAGGAATCCGATGAGCTATAAAGCGCTTTTTTTCACAGGTGTCCAGCAGGGGCGGGTCTGAACGTTGCAGCGACAAACAGTGCAACGGCACGAAAGGAGTGCAAAGTTGATGAAAGCTGAGCAATTCACCAAATTTAAATACAAATAAATAAAGTATATGAGTACATAATGGGACCTTTCTTGCAATTATCAAAACATAAGAATAGGTTTGACCCTTTCTGGCAATGAAACAGCTCTGTTAAGATGTGTAATGAGATAGCAGAGAGACGGGCATCAAGCACAGCCAATCAGGGCTAACGGTTCCATCTGGGCCAAAGTTCATGGGCGGAGCTCGTGGGTACATGCGGGAACCATCGTGAAGGTTCCGAGGGGGGCGTGGTTAGAGGCACAAACTGGAGTGCCTGGAGAAAAATCCAAGCGACCGCGGGGAGAGAAAGAGAGACACGCAAACTCCACATACAAAGCGGGCGGGATCGAACCCACGACCCCTGCATACCAGGCGATGTAGTTAACTTCTCCTAGCCACCGTGATGATGATGATGAGAGGGAGAGAGACACGCAAACTCCAAATATACAGCGGGCGTCAGGGTCGGGATCGAACCCACGACCCCTGTATACCAGGCGATGTAGTTAACATTTCCTAGCCACCGTGATAATGATGATGAGAGAGAGAGACACGCAAACTCCAAATATACAGCGGGCGTCAGGGTCGGGATCGAACCCGCGGCCTCCTGTATACCAGGTGATGTAGTTAACATCTCCTAGCCACCGTGATGATGATGATGATGAGAGAGAGAGACACGCAAACTCCAAATATACAGCGGGCGTCATGGTTGGGATCGAACCCACGACCTCCTGTATAACAGGCGATGTAGTTAACATCTCCTAGCCACCGTGATGATGATGATGAGAGAGAGAGACACGCAAACTCCAAATATACAGCGGGCGTCAGGGTCGGGATCGAACCCACGACCCCTGTATACCACGCGATGCAGTTAACATCTCCTAGCCACCGTGATGATGATGATGAGAGAGAGAGACACGCAAACTCCAAATACACAGCGGGCGTCAGGGTCGGGATCGAACCCACGACCCCTGTATACCACGCGATGCAGTTAACATCTCCTAGCCACCGTGATGATGATGATGAGAGAGAGAGACACGCAAACTCCAAATACACAGCGGGCGTCAGGGTCGGGATCGAACCCTGAAAAGCAGGTGGGGGAGTTGGTGAGAGCGTGGTGTAGGTCTCTTCTCTGTGAACACCACAAGCGTTGAGCATCACGCGATGTCCGTCGCATCCTCAGAGTTGTGCATCGGGGGTGCGCTCGTGTACTCCCACGCTGCTCCCGCGATTATGTAATCCGCTGGAACTTTCCTATTCCTTGGTAGAACAAAAATACGTTGAGCATTTCCCGCGAACATTATCATTGGCATCAAGAAGTTATTCGTGGGAGCTAAATGCAAACGTTTATTTATTTCTCGTTGGTAAATAATGTTGGGGTCTGCGGCCTCCCACCCACGGCCCCCCCACCCTCATCCCCCGACACCTCCGCCTCCGAGGGCTCCAAAAATAACAGCAGGACACAAGCCGCAAGGCAGAAACCATGTAAATCAGTTGACCTTTCAATATACGATGCTTCGGATTTGCATCGTGATAAATTACTCAACCAGTGTCACCTACGACCTGCCCTTCCCGCCGTGACTCAGTCCTTCCCAGGTAACGCATGCGATGCGTGGCACAGCTGCGGCTACAGCTGCAAGAGGCGGTCTTTTTTTTCCAGTGGACGCAATGATGCTCCCAAACTGCAGTTATCTCCTTCCTGCCTCTGCTGCTGCTCCTGTTCGTGCGCACACCTCTGAGTGGTTATTTATATTTGTTTTCCAGCCTGGACGCATTTTCCTGTGTTCATGGGTTTTCCATAATTCATAGGCACCATCGGATTGTCTTTCCGCCGTTATCACCGATCGCAAATCTTCAACACCGTTCCGTAGCGGTTGGTGCACTGCGCTATGAACCTGACAACCCGGGTTCATTTCCCGCTCACGGTCAACACCAGTGACGATTATCTCAACCGAAACTTGGCCTCCCCTAGGTTGACTCAGCCTCCAATGAGTACCTGGTGCGGTGTGTAAACATCGCCACTAGGGAGACAAAGGCGGCCGGGCGTGGTATTGGCCACCCCACCCCCTCGTATTCCGGCCTTCATTGGTGCTTGCTAACAGCACTTGCCCCTAAAGTCTGTTAAGGCTATACGGGGAATCTTTGTCTTTGGTGATTGTGGTGGTGGTTGAACACAGTCTGGTGGTGGTGGTGTTGGTTGAACAAAGCGTGGTGGTGATGATGGTGGTGATTGAACACAGTTTAGTGGTGGTGGTGGTGATGGTGGTGGTTGAACACAGCGTGGATGAGACAAAAGCAGTCAGCGTCTGGTAGACCCGAGTTGTCAACGTGGGAGAAGGAATCAACAATGAGTCAAGTTCAGGAGAACAGTAACTACGGTGGTCCACCAATATGAGTGAATTAGCGAGTGATGGGTCTTGTGCTTGCGTGGCGTTCGCAGAGCCACGTGTCATGGGCTGATACGGTTCTAGAAATCGAGTAAATCGCTCCAAGCATCACGTGCTGTTAAAAATAATAAATCTGTCATCTCACCGCACATGCAAATTCATCGAAACGTGCAAAGGGCTGATTGACTCATTATGCAAATCACGGCAGCACCGCTATTAGTCAGCCTGACCTGATTGGGTCCGAAATAATTTAAGGCATTTTTTTGTACATTTCGGAAATGCGTTTCATGTGAGCGCTTTGGTATTTCGCTTTTATTATAAATATAATATAACACAGATATTATGTTGATAGTATGTGTAATCAGTCGGCGCTTTCTACCGGCTTTCAAAGTTTTATCGTATTGCTTTTGTGGGTTTTGTTCTTTGTACGTCCAGTATGAATGATGATTAGGTGAAAGTTCTCCCTATAACTATTTAAAACTATCTTATTGGTTCCTTCGGTAAAGTCACCACGTAGAATGGAAATAAAATAATAAAAATTAAACATAATGCAATAAGATTCTCACGACGTTTCGGCCACAAAACAAGTAGCCTTCTTCAGGTGAATAAACAGGACTGTCCAGAAGACAGCGCTCGAATGAACATTGCCAAGCCTGGACCGCGTCTTTTTAAGCTTTTGTGGCCGAAACGTCGTGAGAATCTTATTTTATTATGTTTTATTTTTATTATTTTATTTCCATTTTACGTGACTTTACCGGAAGAACCAAGAAGATGAATCCCTGCAGTCACGAAAGCTTTAACTCGATATTTAAAACTAAACTATATATTACTATTTTATTTTACAAGATAAGGTCCACCACTGAGCTACGTAACTCTTTTTCAGAAGCAACTTGGACACAAATGACAGCTCAACAAAGTGGCTTATCACGTGGAAAATTTACAACAGTAGCCAAATACTGTAAACGCGTGGTGATGTTGATTCTAAATGTGGAGGGGGAAAAAAAACCGGAGGACCCGGAGGAAAATCCACGCGATTCCGGGGAGATATACACCGCAAACTCCAAATATACAGCAGCCGGCGCTCGGATTGAGATCGAACCCACGACCTCCTGTATACAAAGCGAGGTAGTTAACATCTCCTAGCCGCCATGTCGCCCCAGTACTATAGTTCCAGCCCAGCAATAAACATTCCGATCTTGACAACTTCACAATCGCTTAGCATTGTAATGATCGTGTTCTAAATATATACGTTGTTTTTTTTTTTAAAGCAGTATATAACAAAATACGATTTCTATTTTAAATACCATTTAATAAGCAACGTAATTTTGCAAAAACGGACCACGCGATAACTGTGAAGCTTTTATATCGTACTGATGATATATCGACTCTTGAGCATTAACGGCTGCCTCGGATAAGCGCTCGCACGGATGAGTGCACGCTGCCGTCACGACTCAATATCGAAGCCGCCAATGCGGACTCGACAGAGGCGTGACACTTGAATCGTGACACTTGAATCGTGCGGCTGACGCAACACCGAGCGACGCGCCTTGGGACTGCGGAACGCGCGGCAGCTTTTCCCGCGGCCAGAATTACGGCTCACAATTGATTCTTTTCGCGTGGCCGCGTAATGAATGATCCGACCAGACGTGTGTCGTTAAGACCACCCACCACCCGACAAACAAGTTGGATTGTCACGGGGTGTACAAGAGGCTTGTTTAAAGCGCCAATTTGCCAATTGGTTTCAGCTCACTCAACCCACCGCGAGAGTTCAACCCCCCCCCCGATGAAGTGTGGAGAGCTGAATGGAGTTCAAAATAACTCAAACACCTTGTGTTGTGAAAGGCCCAACGCCGAAGATCCCTGGGTTTGATCTTCCACGAAGCTCATGGTCCACCCCTAACCGCATCCACTGCACGAACCATGGCAGATGCGGGTACCCGCTGGGCAAATGGAAAACTTGAAAACTCTCCAGTCGTGTGCGACTGTGGTCATCCGGAACAGGCCGCACAGCGCGTGACGACGCAGTGCCCCGATCCACAAACACGAAGGGAACATCGCCGGCTTGACCACCTGAAATGTTAAATCGTCGTTGATGCTCTGCATCTGTACACCAGCCGTACGGCAAGATGAGAAGAAACCAGCAACAACATCATCAACATCAACAACAACAAGGAGCTCACTCACCGGCGAACGTTCGAGAGCTATTCTCACAACAGAGTTGAGCATCAATTCGATTCGTGACGTTTCGCTTGAAAAAAGAATAAAACGTCAACCACCACCATCATCATCATGACGAGATTCCAGGAAGTCAGAATAACAATGCAGGCTGTGTCTGTGGTGAAGATTGTTTAGTGGCTTAACCCAACGTAATAAAGAATCATACGCGTGACTAAATTCAACGAGAGCATGACGTAGTCGGGCAAGAGACAACTCAAGTGGGGAAGTCCTTCGTTTCAGTTGAATTGTATTCGTTACACGGAATGATCCTGCGTGCTTACCGCTGCCGTTCAACAGAGATCATGTGTGCACGTATGTTGGACTTCTTTCGCACCGTACGTAGCCAACCGTGCTACTCGGAGGTGCGGGGAAGGACAACAAACTAACAAAATGAACCTAGTCGGTTAACGTTTCGGGCAATGACCTCTTATCAGAATAGTGGCATCTGTTATAGAGCAGTGTTGATAACGAATTGGGCGGACTGGCTAATCGTTACACCCCACAGCCCCATTAGGCGGACATTCACTCTCTCACATCGCTTGCGAGTGAGACTTCAACGCACAGGGATGAGGGTGGTGACTGTCACGTGGGCGTAGTGACGACTTTATCGGCTCAGGGGATGCAGTAATCGGTCAGGTGGGGCCCCAATTTTTGATTTGTCTCGTCGCACGGTCGTACCCAGGCTCTTGTTGTATATCGCTGCTGCCTCTCTGCCTAATCACGGCCTCCAGTATTTAATGCTGTGGGGCCACTCCGTCTTCGCAAAAAATGCAGCCGCGACAGCTCCTGAGCAATATTATTATAGTATTATTAAGTTACTGCTCCTTGAGAAGATGGTTTCATATTCTTGGTTCTTTCGATAAAGTCACGTAGAAGGGGAATAATAAAACAATAAAAATAAAACATAATAAAATATAATTATTTTTATTTTATTTTATTATGTTTTATTGTTGTGTTTTATATTGTGGTACTGGCAAAGGAGGTCCCGTGATGTTACTGCTCATTAAAATTAAAATTAAACGTGGAACGTAAATGAAAGCATTTTCATGAAAACTAAAATTAAACCGCGTATTAAATACGTCTGCTGTTCTTTCACAACTGTTGTTGAAATCAAATCTCAGGGTGGTTGTTAAGGGGGTACCCCAACTCGTAGCTTTGGCCACCAGGGGGGAGGAGAGGGGGGGGGGGCAAGGCACCCCCTGCCCCACGCTCGCTACGCCACTGGACGCGAGCATTGGCAGTGGAGTGCTGGGGGTTGGCAAACTGACCCCGTGCATAACGCAGATGCTAAATACTCAAACTAAACAATTTTATTTTTTTACTTTAACCAGGTAAGGCTCAACATTGAGCCTTCTAGCTCTTTTTCAGAAGCGACCTGGCTACCACAAATAATGATAGCTCAGCGAAGTGGCTTATCACGTGGACATTGATAGCAGCGACGTTACTTCGAACGGACGTTGATTCTCAATGTGGAGGGGAAAACCGAAGGACCCGGAGAAAAATCCACGCGACCACGCGGAGAGCATGCAAACTCCAAATATAAGCAGCAGCAGGCGTCAGGGTCCGGATCAAACCCACGACCTCCTGCATACCAGGCGAGGCAGTTAACATCTCCTAGCCACCGTGACACTCCAGACTGCCACGGGGCCACACTTTCAACAGAGGGCAACACACATCGCTGTGCTGCGCAATGCTCCGTCGTCTTGAAGCCTCTCACCTGCACCACGAGCGTGGTGAAACTTCCTCCAAGTAATCGGCACGAGAGCCAAGCGGGCACGGGGAGGCGCTCGCCCCAAGGAGTGGACTGACAAAGAGGGCCGTGTGCACGCTGCACGTACGGACGCGCAGCGTGACGCCTGCCATCACGATCATCGGCGTTGTCATTATCATCACCCTTGGGACTCGCACGCCATCAATGATCTTACGAATTGAAATGGGCTGTTCAACACGATGACAAAGAGCTGAAGAGCTCTGATAAGCAGCTCTAATTAAAGCAATCCCACGACCCGTATCTAACAGAGTGGGCTCCCTTGCCCTATAGACATCGTGGCAATTCATCAGCGTTTGTGGGCATTATGCAATCCGGTCTTGCTCATGAGACACCGAATGTCGAAACCGCTGCAGAATGTTTCTTCTTGATTTGAATCAATCCTTTTTGAAAGTATCCGCTCCCGTGTTTGGCCGATGGCGACTATAGAAGAAAAGAAAACACAGTAAAGCCTGTATATATATAAAATGTGGAGCAACACATGTGTGCCGGTGGTGAATTTTCGTTTTTTTTTATAAATTTATAAACAAAATTATGCAACAGCATTCCAGGGTCACGGTTTGAATGGGCGAATATCAGCGCTGTCCTTGCTGTGTACACGACGAAGGGTGTCACGCGCGCCCTGCGGTGAATCGCGAGCGGTGACGCGGCGCAGTTTGCTGCTTGCAACCGCTGCGGTTAAAATAAAAAGTAAAGCCACCACGAGCAGCAGCAGCAGCAGCCAGTGGAACGAAACGTCGTGGGGTTTGGCCGCGTGCCAAGACGCAGCACCCCTCCCCTCCCACACGCGTGCCCTGCTGCGGGGCACACCAAAGACAAAGATCCCCCGTGTAGCCTAAGGAGGCACACGAGGGGCGGGTGGGTGGACCGCACCACGCCCGGCCGCCTTTGTCTGCCCCAGCTCCGATGTGCACACAACGCACCGGGGAATTAATTTTAGGCTGAGTCGACCTAGGGGAGGCCCAGAACCGGGAAGATAATCGTCACTGTGGTGTTGACCGCGAGCAGGAATCTTCTAACTGGGGTCACCGGATTTGTAACGCAGTACGATCACACAGCACTGAACCTACACGTAGTGTCACACAACACCGACCCTACACACAGTGTCACACAACACTGACCCTACACACAGTGTCATACAACACCGACCCTACACACAGTGTCACACAGCACTGACCCTACACGTAGTGTCACACAACACCGACCCTACACACAGTGTCACACAACACTGACCCTACACACTGTCACACAGCACTAACCCTACACACAGTGTCACACAGCACTAACCCTACACACAGTGTCACACAGCACTGACCCTACACACAGTGTCACACAACACCGACCCTACACACAGTGTCACACAACACTGACCCTACACACTGTCACACAACACTGACCCTACACACTGTCACACAGCACTAACCCTACACACAGTGTCACACAGTACTGACCCTACACACAGTGTCACACAGCACTAACCCTACACACAGTGTCACACAGCACTGACCCTACACACAGTGTCACACAACACCGACCCTAAACACAGTGTCACACAGCAATGACCCTACACACAGTGTCACACAGGACTGACCCTACACGTAGTGTCACACAGCACTGACCCTACACACAGTGTCACACAGGACTGACCCTACACACAGTGTCACACAGGACTGACCCTACACGTAGTGTCACACAGCACCAACCCTACACACAGTGTCACACAGGACTGACCCTACACACAGTGTCACACAGGACTGACCCTACACGTAGTGTCACACAGCACCAACCCTACACACAGTGTCACACAACACCGACCCTAAACACAGTGTCACACAGCACCAACCGTACAGTGTCACACAGCAATGACCCTACACACAGTGTCACACAGCACTGACCCTACACACAGTGTCACACAGCACTGACCCTACACACAGTGTCACACAGCACTGACCCTACACACAGTGTCACACAGCACCAACCCTACACACAGTGTCACACAGCACTGACCCTACAGTGTCACACAGCACTGACCCTACACACAGTGTCACACAGTACTGACCCTACACGTAGTGTCACAGCACCAACCCTACAGTGTCACACAGTACTGACCTTACACACAGTGTCACACAGTACTGACCCTACACACAGTGTCACACAGTACTGACCCTACAGTGTCACACAGTACTGACCCTACACACAGTGTCACACAGTACTGACCCTACACACAGTGTCACACAGCACTGACCCTACACACAGTGTCACACAGTACTGACCCTACACACAGTGTCACACGGTACTGACCCTACACACAGTGTCACACAGTACTGACCCTACAGTGTCACACAGTACTGACCCTACACACAGTGTCACACAGTACTGACCCTACACGTAGTGTCACACAGCACTGACCCTACACGTAGTGTCACACAGTACTGACCCTACAGTGTCACACAGTACTGACCCTACACACAGTGTCACACAGTACTGACCCTACAGTGTCACACAGTACTGACCCTACACACAGTGTCATACAGTACTGACCCTACACACAGTGTCACACAGCATCAACCCTACAGTGTCCCACAGTACTGACCCTACACACAGTGTCACACAGTACTGACCCTACAGTGTCACACAGCACCAACCCTACACACAGTGTCACACAGTACTGACCCTACACGTAGTGTCACACAGCACTGACCCTACACACAGTGTCACACAGCACTGACCCTACACACAGTGTCCCACAGTACTGACCCTACACACAGTGTCACACAGTACTGACCCTAAACACAGTGTCACACAGCACTGACCCTACACACAGTGTCACACAGCACTGACCCTACACACAGTGTCACACAGCACTGACCCTACACACAGTGTCACATAGTACTGACCCTACACACAGTGTCACACAGCACCAACCCTACACACAGTGTCACACAGTACTGACCCTACACACAGTGTCACACAGTACTCACCCTACACGTAGTGTCACACAGCACTGACCCTACACACAGTGTCACACAGTACTGACCCTATACACAGTGTCACACAGTACTCACCCTACAGTGTCACACAGCACTGACCCTACACACAGTGTCACACAGCACTGACCCTACACACAGTGTCACACAGCACTGACCCTACACACAGTGTCACACAGTACTGACCCTACACACAGTGTCCCACAGTACTGACCCTACACACAGTGTCACACAGTACTGACCCTACAGTGTCACACAGTACTGACCCTACACACAGTGTCACACAGTACTGACCCTACAGTGTCACACAGTACTGACCCTACAGTGTCACACAGTACTGACCCTACACACAGTATCACAGCACTGACCCTACACACAGTGTCACACAGTACTGACCCTACACGTAGTGTCACACAGCACTGACCCTACACACAGTGTCACACAGGACTGACCCTACACACAGTGTCACACAGGACTGACCCTACACGTAGTGTCACACAGCACCAACCCTACACACAGTGTCACACAGGACTGACCCTACACACAGTGTCACACAGGACTGACCCTACACGTAGTGTCACACAGCACCAACCCTACACACAGTGTCACACAACACCGACCCTAAACACAGTGTCACACAGCACCAACCGTACAGTGTCACACAGCAATGACCCTACACACAGTGTCACACAGCACTGACCCTACACACAGTGTCACACAGCACTGACCCTACACACAGTGTCACACAGCACTGACCCTACACACAGTGTCACACAGCACCAACCCTACACACAGTGTCACACAGCACTGACCCTACAGTGTCACACAGCACTGACCCTACACACAGTGTCACACAGTACTGACCCTACACGTAGTGTCACAGCACCAACCCTACAGTGTCACACAGTACTGACCTTACACACAGTGTCACACAGTACTGACCCTACACACAGTGTCACACAGTACTGACCCTACAGTGTCACACAGTACTGACCCTACACACAGTGTCACACAGTACTGACCCTACACACAGTGTCACACAGCACTGACCCTACACACAGTGTCACACAGTACTGACCCTACACACAGTGTCACACGGTACTGACCCTACACACAGTGTCACACAGTACTGACCCTACAGTGTCACACAGTACTGACCCTACACACAGTGTCACACAGTACTGACCCTACACGTAGTGTCACACAGCACTGACCCTACACGTAGTGTCACACAGTACTGACCCTACAGTGTCACACAGTACTGACCCTACACACAGTGTCACACAGTACTGACCCTACAGTGTCACACAGTACTGACCCTACACACAGTGTCACACAGTATTGACCCTACACACAGTGTCACACAGCATCAACCCTACAGTGTCCCACAGTACTGACCCTACACACAGTGTCACACAGTACTGACCCTACAGTGTCACACAGCACCAACCCTACACACAGTGTCACACAGTACTGACCCTACACGTAGTGTCACACAGCACTGACCCTACACACAGTGTCACACAGCACTGACCCTACACACAGTGTCCCACAGTACTGACCCTACACACAGTGTCACACAGTACTGACCCTAAACACAGTGTCACACAGCACTGACCCTACACACAGTGTCACACAGCACTGACCCTACACACAGTGTCACACAGCACTGACCCTACACACAGTGTCACATAGTACTGACCCTACACACAGTGTCACACAGCACCAACCCTACACACAGTGTCACACAGTACTGACCCTACACACAGTGTCACACAGTACACACCCTACACGTAGTGTCACACAGCACTGACCCTACACACAGTGTCACACAGTACTGACCCTATACACAGTGTCACACAGTACTCACCCTACAGTGTCACACAGCACTGACCCTACACACAGTGTCACACAGCACTGACCCTACACACAGTGTCACACAGCACTGACCCTACACACAGTGTCACACAGTACTGACCCTACACACAGTGTCCCACAGTACTGACCCTACACACAGTGTCACACAGTACTGACCCTACAGTGTCACACAGTACTGACCCTACACACAGTGTCACACAGTACTGACCCTACAGTGTCACACAGTACTGACCCTACAGTGTCACACAGTACTGACCCTACACACAGTATCACAGCACTGACCCTACACACAGTGTCACACAGTACTGACCCTACACGTAGTGTCACAGCACCAACCCTACAGTGTCACACAGTACTGACCTTACACACAGTGTCACACAGTACTGACCCTACAGTGTCACACAGTACTGACCCTACACACAGTGTCACACAGCACTGACCCTACACACAGTGTCACACAACACCAACCCTACACACAGTGTCACACAGTACTGACCCTACACACAGTGTCACACAGTACTGACCCTACACACAGTGTCACAGCACCAACCCTACAGTGTCACACAGTACTGACCTTACACACAGTGTCACACAGTACTGACCCTACAGTGTCACACAGTACTGACCCTACACACAGTGTCACACAGCACTGACCCTACACACAGTGTCACACAACACCAACCCTACACACAGTGTCACACAGTACTTACCCTACACACAGTGTCACACAACACCAACCCTACACACAGTGTCACACAACACTAAACCAGTCAGTTGAGGTAGTTGATGGGCAGCCACGAGGCTGGCAGTTGAGGCAATTAAGGAAGTTGAAGTGCAGATAAAAAGGGGAGTTCAGTGAAGCTTGGAGAGGAGCGGGAGTTTCTGTGTTTTGAGAACTCTGTAAGAAGTTATAAAATAAGAATAAGTACCGTATAAGAGTGAAAGTAAACACGTTATCGCCTGTTCCAATTGTGGAGGTGAATATTTTATTAAATTGTGCACGACTGTCAGCGCAGCAGCGGCATCAACACACAGTTCGTTACAGAGTGTACTTGGACTGCATTCCTATCTCGTTTGATTTAATAACGACTGCACCCTACATATTCCAGTATTCACATTGGTAACAATATAAACAAATGCAATTAATTAGAAGCAATTTCAGTCGCAGATCGCTTTTAAATGGTTTTATCTGCCAAACAACGTTTTTTTCTTAATATATATGTGCAGTGACTGAACATCCTACAATTGCACTCGGCAAAAGGAAACGCATACATGAAGAGTGTGTTACCATTCCAATCATCACAATCAGCCACGTTCAATCCACTGCTGGATGAAGGCCCTCCCCAAGTCGCCGCCGCCACTTCTCACCACCCCGCGGGAATCCACACCCACCATCTGCACACAAACGGATGACATCGCTCCATCTTCTTTGGTTCTTTCGGTAAAGTCACGTAGAATGAGAATAAAATAATAAATTGAAAAAATAAAATAACACAATAATATTCTCACGACGTTTCGGCCACAACACAAGCGGCCTTCATCAGGTGAAGGGGACGAGACTGTCTGGAGGACAGCGCTGGAGTGAGAAAGTCACGACGTCGTGATCTCAGCGTGGCTTTCTCACTCCAGCGCTGTCCTCCAGACAGTCTCGTCCCCTTCACCTGATGAAGGCCGCTTGTGTTGTGGCCGAAACGTCGTGAGAATATTATTGTGTTATTTTATTTTATCAATTTATTATTTTATTCTCATTCTACGTGACTTTACCGAAAGAACCAAAGAAGATGAATCCTTGCAGTCACGAAAGCTTTAATTCGAAATTGCTCCATCTATTCCTGCCGGACGGCCTCTCGGGCGCGGCGTTCGTTCATCGGGCGCCAATTCCGTGAATATTCCTTTCCGAATAGCAGTGCGGTTATTCTAACCGTGGCCTCGGACGTAAGTTCAAATCAGTAGTTAACTGTAATTTCACGATTACCTATTGTCACATTGCATTGCTTTGCGACCTATTCCTGTGGCGGTATTGTTGGAGGACCATTCCTTTGAAGCAGTCCGTTGTAATTGTGGTCGACATTTAAGAGCCCCAAACGTTTGCCAAAATCTCCGTGACCGGGCTCAGGACCGGCTCTAGGGGTTGCTTGATGGGTCTTGTTTCTCCTTAGCGGTGCAATCACTGTTGCTATGGTGCCCCCCACAACACAGCTCTGCTACCCCCCCCCCGCCGCCTATCTGAGAGGAGCTGAGGCCATGCCTATTTCGAATGCTCGTTATGTGCGATTCTCGCAGTGCACATAACTCGATACATTACGCGGTGGCCAGATGCTAACTCCCTCACCTGAATATATAAATGTGTCGTTAAAACCCGCCACCACCTGACACAGCCAACGAGTAAGGGTTGTCACGTAAACAGAACGTGGCCAATTCGTCGCTGGTACGGCGCACCGGTGTGTTGGAGAGCCAAGCCACAACATTTACAGTCTGAGTACGACGTTTCGCCAGCAATTACAACTAGCTTTATCAGGCGATAGCCAGATTTGTGGAGAAGTCCCCCTGTTTCGTTCTTTATATAGAGGCTTAGATGTGGCGACCACACTTCTGCGATCTTGTGCAAAGTGGTGGGGGGGAGGTGATTAATGAGTCAACGTACATTATCTATAATAGTATCCATAAGTGTTAAACATACATTATGCATGCGCATTATGCGAGCCCTTTAATCTTGTCCTTCGAGTCCGTTGTGTGTATTAAAATAGCCGCACCAACGGTAATCCCTATTTAAGTATGGTGGCCTATATGATTACAAAGTACAGATCGCTGGAATATAATCGACACAATTACACAGCAATCAGCTGATAATGTATTTAACAAAACTAACACTACCCAAATGAACACATTTGCTCGACTGGCTAACAAACAACTCTCATCTAAAAATTTACATTTCATACACAAAACGGTTATCAACATGACTAACGTTGAATTATCGAGCGACATTGTTTCAGTCCTGTCGAAAGGTCTTAACTTTGCTGTTGCCCCACGTACAATCCCTGTCGATGAGATCATTGCTGAAGTGGACTAAGCAGTTAGACATCTCCCCCATAATCAAGCTGAGATGACCAGGCATGAGGTTGCCAAAATTATTGATAACAGCAAAGTCAAAAACAAATATTAACTCCAACCTTAAGATAATTGAGAGCAAATAAAGATATCCAAATTCTTGCTGCTGATAAGGGCCGATCAACCGTTGTGATGCCCCGTGAGGATTACGATATTTAAATCAAAGATTTACTCGATGAAGGTACCTACCTTAAAATTAAACGAGACCCAACCGGCACCTTGGAACGTAAAAGAACGGCAATCATTGCCAAGTCATCAATTCCCAAGGAAGAGCAATACCTGATCAAACCAAGGGCATAAAACCCACCAATACTTTATTGGATACCAAAAATTCACAAACCTGATATCTCATTGAGACCCATAGCTAGTACAATAGGTTCTGCCACATACAAATTAGCACAATACGTAATGAAACAAATACAGCCCTACATCGGTAGGACTGAAGCTATCAACAGAAGGTGTGTACAGGATTAACTGTACTTGTGGCAAATGCTATGTTGGGCAAACAGGACAAATGATCAGCACGAGACTAAAAGAACATCAGAGAAATATGAAATACTCCCAAAACATCTGTCAGCAGTAGCAGAACACGCGTGCCAACAAGGACACTCAATTGATTTTGATGTTGAAGTTCTGTTTAAAACTAGCTACTACTGGCCAAGACTAATTAGAGAGTCTATCAAAATTGAAAGAAATAAAAACTGTTTTAACCATTCGGATAGCAACCAACTTAGTGATGCGTGGAAGCGAATCATCAAATAATAAATTGTTTACATGCAAGCCTATACAGGCAACCATACTTCAATAGGGATTACCGTTGGTAGGGCTATTTTAATACACACAATGGACAGGAAGGACAAGATCAAAGGGCTCGCATAATGCACATGCATAATGTACGTTGCCTCATTAATCACCTCCCCCCCCACCACAAAGCGCTGAAACAGAACGTGCCAAACGAATTGGCGCGTTCTGTTTACGTGAAAACCCTTACTAGTTGGCTGTGTCGGGTGGTGGCGGGTTTTCATGACACATTGATATATTTACGCGATCTAACCCCCCCCCCCCAAAAAAACCCTCTATTATGGATGATATTATGGATGACATTGGTCGCGAAAGCCTACGTGTTAAACTCCCGCGCCTGGTATGGAGCAGACCGTGGGTTTGAACTCAACCCTGACGCCTGCTGCATATTTGGATTTTGCGTGTCTCTCTCCCCGTTGTCGCGTGGATTTTTTTCTCCGGGTCCTCCGGTTTTCCCCCTCCACATTTAGAAACACGCGTTTAGAGTATGTGGCTGCTATAAATATCCACATGATATGCCACTTCATTAAGCTATCATTTGTGACAACGGTCACTTCTGACAAAGAGCTACATAACTCAGTGGTGGGCTATATCTGGAAAAATAAATTAAGAAAAAAACACTGCTGCGAGGTTAAACCAGCGAAGCTCATTTTAAATCGACTCGTGTCGGCGTCACCCGTCCGTGTTTTTCACAACGATGACACCAGCGCAGCGTTTTGCTCAATAATCTGTGGGATTCTCATCAAACGTAGACCACGAATTTAAGCGTCGTAATTTTGTTGAAAGGTACTCGTCTGACACCTAGTGGTGCGCTTGTGAGTATATGAGGCGTATATTGCCAACATGCTAACCGCCCATGAAATAGATTTATTTTTTACGAATTGTAAATGTTGTGGCTTTTCTGTCCAACACGCCGGGGTGCTGTACTAGTGACGAATTGGCATGTTCTGTTTAGGTGACAACCTTTACTAGTTGATTGTGTCGGGTGGTGGCGGGTTTAACGACACAGGGGGTACTCAGTTGAAACAAAATTCAACAAGGGGGTGTACAGCAGCCAAAAAAGGTTGACAACCACTGGTCTATAATGAGCAGACAGGAAGCCGGGTTGTTTTCATTTAAACATAGTAATAAAAAAGTCCCCTGCATTATTCGGCCTTCCAAACCAATATTTGACATCATTATTTGTTTAAGCAGCCACAACTTTTTGTGAAAGGATTTGCTGAACAAGCTGCCGCTGATTTCCAAGTTTTAGAGGAAAGAACGCTTACAGAAGAAACAAACTACGGGACCCATTCAGAACAAAAACAGCAAAGCCGCATCACTCATTGTCCGCCGTGTACTGCACGCGGAGCAGATTTTCCGTTGAAACCTCTACACGCTGTACTCAACTAAACTTTTTATTTCACCATGAGGTAAGGCCCACTGAGCTACACGTACACTCTAAGCGAACGTTTCTAAATGTAGAGGGAAAACCCGGAGGACCCGCGGAAAATCCACGCGACCACGGGAAGAATGTGCAAACAAATATCCAGCAGGCGTCATGGTCGAGATCGAACCCCACGACCTACTGCATACCATGCGAGGTAGTTAACATCTCACCACTTACGGCGCCCCGGTACAAAAGCAGGTAAATATCACTCCTCCTGTGACCAGACCATGAGCCACAGGCTGCGTGTTCTGAATTCAGTTGCCACGCAGGGCTGGAGAGCGATTTGCAGGGTGTGCCACTAACATCACCACTACCACGAGCCACTCTCTATCCGCTACAGGATGAATGTTTCACTGTGCCGTCGCTCTCTCCCACAGTTATATGATATCGCAAGCTATCACACGCCTTCACGTGCCAGTACTGCATCTGATCACTCCATCTCCACGGTGGTTGACCCTGCTGAGTTATCCTCATTGTCAGTCTTGTTCATGCGCAGCGCAAACAACTGCGATGGCACTCAGCGGGGTATGGCCCAGTAACAGCAATGCGGGACATCGCTCGCAACAGCAACAGTATCATCATGGCCAACAATCTACGCTGATCCGTGGACAAATATGAAGATGAGGAATTTACTGTGTAACTTTCCTTAAGCCGGGTCCATACCTGATCGATCAGTTGCGAAACTCGGTTACATTAAACTGAATACCTTATGTGTGGACGTCTCTGCAAGCGGTTGCGAGCAGTTGTAAACAAATGTAAAATAAATTTTGATTTAAAGCTTTCGTGACTGCATAGATTCATCTTCTTGGTTCTTTAGGTAAAGTCACGTAGAAGGGAAATTATAAAATAATAAAAATAAAACAAAATAAAATTGTCACGACGTTTCGGCCACAACACAAGCAGCCGTTGTGGCAGCGTCTTTTAAGCTGGGTAGGAGGAGCAGAGCGCCTTGACAAAGGAGTTTACAGATCAACAGAAGAATTTAACATTGAAGTAGCTAAGTTAATGTGAGAGATTAGCAGGATGTTAAAGTCAGAAATTAGCATGTAACTGGGAAATTATATTAAACATTACACTGAAAGGTACTAAGAGATTAGCAGGATGTTAAAGTGAGAAATTAGCATGTAACTGGGAGATTAGCATGATGTTAATGTGAGGATTTAGCATGTAACTGGTCACGGAAGTGGCTATGTTAAAGTCAGAGTTTACATATCAACAGAGGCATTTAGAATATTAACGCTAAAGAACTGCAACTACCCACCTATCATACAATACACCGATGTGAAAGAACTAAATATAAACTACATCAATATAATCAATGTACTCAATATATTCTCAAATAAGTTGAGCTATTAACATTAAGTAACTGGGTATACACTACACTATATAATGAATACCATATAGTAAACTGATAAAATATATATAAACTACATCAATATTATCAATAAACTCAATATACTATCCAATCAGCTGAGCTACTAGCAATAAGTCACTATCCATTACAATTCTATGTCGAAAAAAGTAGCGGCTTCTTTTCAACGTTAGCACCACGGAAAGCGGAGAGCGTTCAGACGGACGAGTCCATCTATGCTCGGAACCGAGGATAGTTGTAACGCAGCACAGGACAGAGTAGCGCACCGTGGCTGTTTCTCTCTCTCCCTCTCCTCCGTTACCGAGCATAGATGGACTCGTCCGTCTGAACGCTTGCCGCTTTCCGTGGTGCTAACGTTGAAAAGAAGCCGCTACTTTTTTCGACATAGAATTGTAATGGATAGTGAATTATTGCTAGCAGCTCAGCTGATATGTAAACTCTGACTTTAACATAGCCACTTCCGTGACCAGTTACATGCTAAATCCTCACATTAACATCATGCTAATCTCCCAGTTACATGCTAATTTCTCACTTTAACATCCTGCTAATCTCTTAGTACCTTTCAGTGTAATGTTTAATATAATTTCCCAGTTACATGCTAATTTCTGACTTTAACATCCTGCTAATCTCTCACATTAACTTAGCTACTTCAATGTTAAATTCTTCTGTTGATATGTAAACTCCTTTGTCAAGGCGCTCTGCTCCTCCCATCCAGCTTAAAAGACGCTGCCAAGCTTAGCAGTGTTCACTGAAGCGCTGTCTTCCTGACAGTTCTGTTTCTTCACCTGAAAACGTCTGCTTGTGTTGTGGCCGAAACGTCGTGATAATTTTATTATGTTTTATTTTTTATTATTTCCCTTCTACGTGACTTCACCGAACGAACCAAGAAGATAAATGTAAAATAATACGGGCCTTTTTGTGAGTTAGATCGCCTAAATATAAATGTGTCGTTAAACCCGCCACCACCCGACGCAGCCAATTAGTAAGGTTTGTCACGTAAACAGAACATGCCAATTTGTTACCAGTACAGCACGCCGGTGTGTTGGAGAGCAAATCCACAACATGTACAACCCGAGTCCGATTAGTCATTCAGTGGCATACGATGAAACTGAATGGCTAATCAGTTAAATACTAAAATAGCAATAAATTTAGTATTAAATAACTATGTATTAAATACATTTTATAGTATTTAGTATTTAAAACACTAAATTATATTAAATACTATTCCTAGCTGTTAGCGCTCCGCCATCGTCACGCGCTTCATCCCGGTTTAAACCCTGCCCGCGCCGCCTCCTGATTGGCCGCACGAGCACGAGGTCACGCGACAGCCGCTCGCCGATGCTATTGGTCTCGTGGGTGACCCCGCCCCTCCCCCCCCTCCTCCTCGTGGCGTTCCCTCGTGTTGCCCGTTCGGCGCGGAGTGCCGCGTCTCTCGCCGGGGTTGTCTCGCGTTTTGGAACCCTTCGGGTGGCCGCCGAAGAGGCGCCCGCCGCCTCCCCGATCGCAGGCCGGAGCCGGCGTCGCTGCGAGCTTCGCGCACAGAGGTAGAATCCCTCTGTTCTGGCACCGCCCCTGGCGCCGCGGGTCAAGCGGCGCAGCGGTCTGGGAGTCGGTCTTCTTGGCGCTGCAGTTCCGAGATTTATCGGCCCCGCGTGAGCGTGGCCAGCCCACTCGTACCCCCTCTCATGTGAGCGTGCCACCCCCCCCCCCCGGACCAGCCCTCACGTTTGAGAAGCGATCCCTTTCCCCCACCACCACACCGTGGAGAGCCCCGCGCGGCGCCGTCTCTGGGGTTCGTTTCCCGGTAGCCGAGTCAGGCCAAAGCAGGCTTCACGCGGGGCCTGCCTAGTGTTATTTTTCTTTGGCCGAGCTTATTAACTAACCGAGCTTATTAACTAACTGTAGTAGTGCGAGCCGCTAACTACTACAGATCGTCACCCGAATTAGTTATCGAATCGATCGCTTGATATGTAAACTGAATCGCTAACTCATTATATTGAGGGACTGTGTGTGTTTATCTTTGTGTGGTCAGGGAACTGTTGTTGTCGTTGCCTTGCCCAAAATCTTGACGCATTGGACTGATATAATCGAATTATTTATATTTAGTGACTTGCTTACCATTTTCTTGATTTATTTTTCACTCCTATCGTATTGTTTGCTGCTGTAGCTCGCTGGCCGTACGATACTTGAAGCCATTCAAAAAGAGCTTCATAGCTCATCGGATTCCCCCTACACTCAATACAAGATTCTGAAGTCATCAGTTGGGCACCACCACCTGACTACCGTAATAAGTAACTATTTAATCGCCTCGCTCAGTCACATAGCTAATCACACAACTCATAATTATTACCGAACGCCTCTGATGGACTCAATCGCAGGACACGCGAATCCTCACTGGGGCCCCATTCCTCTGTGAGAGCTGAAGCGATGTATATGGTGGAAATTCGATATTCCTATGACAGGAGCCACTTTTTTGTTCAGTTCTAACGTCCGTGACGTTCCTCTTCACCCCTCGTTACTAACTATTTCCCATCGCTACTCCCCACTGGTACTCATTCCCCTTGAGTATTTCGTGACTCCCCCTGTCAGTGCTACAGTCTCCCGTTATCTAATCTTCCTCGTCCGTACTGTACGTACTAAACTAAACCTCGTATGTTACCAGGTAAGGCTCGCTGAGCTACGTAACTCTCTTTCAGAAACGACCTGGCCACAAATGATAGCTCAACGGAGTGGCTTATCGCGTGGAAATGTACAGCAGCCAAATACTCTGAACGCGTTTTTTCTAAATGTGGCGGGGAAACCCGGAGGACCCGGAGAAAAAAAAAATCCACGCTACCGCAGCGAGAACATGCAAACTCCAAATATACAGGGGTCAGGATCGAAACCACGACATCTTGTATACCGGGCGAGATCGTTAACATCTCGCCACCGTGACACTACAATGTTGGCGGGATATTAGTACTGCAGTTTCCCAATCAGTACCAGCGCCCCTGTTAGTATTCTCACCCCCATCAGTACTAATATCCCCCCACCACCACTATTCTGTCAATAACTCCTCGTCAGATTTCGTTTTAAAGCTTTCGTGACTGCAAGGATTCATCTTCTTTGGTTCTTTCGGTAAAGTCACGTAGAATGAGAATAAAATAATAAATTGATAACATAAAATAACACAATAAAATTCTCACGACGTTTCGGCCACAACACAAGCGGCCGCTTGTGTTGTGGCCGAAACGTCGTGAGAATTTTATCGTGTTATTTTATTTTATCAATTATTTTATTCTCATTCTACGTGACTTTACCGAAAGAACCAAAGATGATGAATCCTCGTCAGATCTCACTACCCCCTCGTAAATCTCCTATCCAGCCGGTATTAAACAATGTAAATTAACTCTTCTTTTGGATTCATGCCTTCTCTGGGAAGGGCAGCCCACATATCGAAGTGTCTCTCTTTCTAGGCTGTCATGTGGTCCACACTCTGGATTTGCTAGAGCGCGTGCTGAACGGATGATCAAGTGGTGATGGGCGCTGGTCGTTGAGCGCGACCTGACCGCACGGAGAGCCCTGTGCCTTGCGTTTCACCAACCATGGAGTACAACGCGCTGAACGGCAGCCTTGGCAACTACGCCGGAGCATTGCACCCCGGAATGGACTCCAGCCTGGACCCAGCCCTGCACGGTGGCCTGGAGCCCGTGGGCCTTGGTGCTACAATGATGGATGGAGATGGCATGCCTATCGACAGCCTGCCTGTCGGGGTGAGCGTCGTTAATATTGATGATTAGTTCTTTAGAAAAAGCCGAGCTATGGGACTTTTTTTTTGAGGGCCCTGCGTTGGGTTTTTCAGATGTTTTCAACCACGTGTTGAGTGTGTATACGTGTGGGAGGAAACTGGAGCACCCAGAGTAAACCAACGTATATGAGGGGGCAGCACTCTATCTGTACAGATGGAATCAGAGCAGTCCAATTGCTGTACTGCTTTCTCCTGGCGAGTCAGAGTGTGGCGTCTACCTAAATAATCACAACTGTGACCTCCGTTCAACCCCATGTAGTCACATGATGTGACGCCCCACTCACGCACATGTAGTCATGCATGACGTGACCCTCACAGGAAGGGAGTTTGACAACATTTACGTGATCACCAACTCTCGCCTTCACAGTGCTGGATTACAGGCATATTTTTACAGGCGTATGCCACCGCCCAGTCCCCGTTGATCACCAAACACCCCCACACTCCAATAAGGCAGTGTGGCTAATGGGATGTGCTAACAATTATACTGTTTTTATGTGGAGAGACAGATATATGAGGCGATTTATCTGCTCATTTAATTTGTTACGTATATTCTCTATAACAATGCTTGATTATTATGTACTATTCCCCTTGCACGCAAGTTACTTGGGACAAATCAATCACTCATAGGTTGTTAAAGTAGACAATGGGTCACTACAATAAGATTTTACACTGCAACATGGTTACCAGGGTACCATGTGCAAGCTACTATTGACATGCATTTATAACTTTTGGATTTTACATTGCCCAAAGCAGAATTTTGGTCATTGTGAAGCCACCCTTACCCCATAATGTCCCTTCCCACGACTACCACTTGCGTGTGCACACTCCCACCCCTGACACAACCACCACCACTGCTCGAACCAGCCCAAACCTGGTGTCCGGAGGAAGGGGTGGGGGCCTGAAAAAAGGGCTTGGTCCTAAAAAGGAGAGGTGCGATCATTCTGCTGGCTCCTTCTTACTGTCTTACATGTGTGAAAAAAAGCCTCATGGCTCATCGGATTCCTCCAGGTTAAAGATTCTGAATTCTGAAAGATTCTGAACGACCGGTGAGCTACGGACCACAGGTTGAAAACCGCTGCTCTATGTAACAGTTAAAAATAAATGTTCTAATGAACGGAGTGTTTCAATTAAACCCTTTTACCACTTACATTGGTGTCATTGAACACAGAACAATGCATTTAATGTACATTGGTGGATTTTTAGGTGTGAAAACGTTTTAATAACCCAGGGTTCTGAGCATTTTTGGAAACTAACATTAGGATTTGCAGTGAAACATCATTGGTTTTCTAGGAGAGCAAACCAAAATTATATATCCGGTTAAATGTTGGCTAGGGGAACACTTCCCATAAAAAAGCATGTATTTCATGTTATTTCTCCCTCTGCTATGTATTTTTAATCTCACTGCTTCTGTTGTGCTGTATATCTCTCTTCAAATCTTCTGTCATTCCATACCGAAGCCCTCTGTGTTGTGTCTGCTTCTCTGTCAAGGTATCTCCATGCTATTTGTCTCTGCTTGCCATTCACTACACACCTCCATGCTGTGCCTCTCTGTCCATACGGTTCCCACACCGTGTGTGTGTGTGCTGCTCTTTGTAAGTCTGTTCCATGTCTGTCTCTGCTTCTGTCAATCGAAGCACCTCCCACCTCTACATTTTGTGCGGTCGGGAGGGGGTGGGGAATGTTTTTAGCTGGAAAATATAACACACTGTCTGAATGGGGAAGTTTTAGAATGAAAGAGAGGCAACATATGGGTGAGGTTTCACTGTCATAATTTTTGTCAAGGAAAATTTATCATTACAAATTATGTTGTCCAGTGATACAATTCCACAATGGCAATATAAATAACAGGACATTTATATATTTCAAGTTTGACGTAAGATACACGATTAGGTGAATTGTATCACTTGGCAATCAGAATGTTTATTCCACCATCACATGAGGTGCATGGTGGTGCACGGTGTGTGTGTGAAGGAGGGACTTCCGCTGATGGAGGGTGCCTACTCGGAGCTGCACAGCATCATCTCGGAAGTGGGCGTGCCCATCAGCACCTCGCACTTCGACGTCCACGAGGAGCTGCTCTGGGTTGGCAACCAGGGGGTATGAGCAAGCACCATGCACACACCCACACCCTGGCAGCACCAACAGCCACCGCCGTTCGGCACTAGGTGGCGGTGACGGCACCACGACGCTGGTGCCATGCTAGGTGCACTTTGAGGCCACGTGAAGCGTCGAAGGCCTCACTGGCAGGAGGTCGCGGATCAGACCCAGGTACCATGGGTTAACTGACTGAACAAAAGCTTCAGAATCAGAAAGGGTTTTATTCGCCATGAAAGTTCACACCGACACGGAATTTACTTTGGCAGGATGGTGCATACATTCAACATATAGGAATCTAAAATATTAAATAAGTTTTAAACAAGTCTTACTATTTTGATTTAAAGCTTTCGTGACTGCAGTAATTCATATTCTTAGTTTTTTCGGTAAAGTCACGTTGAAGAGAAACAACAAAATAACAAAATATATATAAAACAATAAAAAATTCTCACGACGTTTCGACCATAACTCAAACGGTCATCATCAGGTGTGGCGGTTTGCATAAATGTATTTTGAAAACGGCATATTTATTTATTTATATATAAAAAAATCACGTTTGCGTCATGCGCAACGATGGCAGTTTACCCAGGACTAGTCCATCTATTTTTTGAAAAGAGGAGGGGGGAGACGAAATTTGTTTTTATGTATGCTGTCTGAAAGCCACTGTAAGCGTGAACAATCAATCAAGAAGTGAAATGATTTATCAAATCTTTCCAATGATTGCTAAGATAGAATCCATCTTCTCGGTTGAAATTGTCTCTGTGTTTGTATATGTGGATAGCCTCATGAACGAATCTCTCATGGAAGCCAGATGGCATGTGAGCCTACTGAATTAGAACAATGATCTGCTACGGCCGAGGTGTTGGTAGTAGTTACATTGGAGAAACCAAACGCCATATCTCGGACCGCATTCGTGAACATAAAGCAGACCTTAAACACGGTAGGACCAACACCTCGGCCGTAGCAGATCATTGTTCTAATTCAGTAGGCTCACATGCCATTGACTTTTCCAAAACGGAGGTTCTTTGTAAGCCATCTGGCTTCCATGAGAGATTCGTTCATGAGGCTATCCACATATACAAACACAGAGACAATTTCAACCGAGAAGATGGATTCTATCTTAGCAATCATTGGAAAGATTTGATAAATCATTTCACTTCTTGATTGATTGTTCACGCTTACAGTGGCTTTCAGACAGCATACATAAAAACAAATTTCGTCTCCCCCCTCCTCTTTTCAAAAAATAGATGGACTAGTCCTGGGCAAACTGCCATCGTTGCGCGTGACGCAAACGTTATTTTTTATATATAAATAAATAAATATGCCGTTTTCAAAATACATTTATGCAAACCGCCACACCTGATGATGACCGTTTGAGTTATGGTCGAAACGTCGTGAGAATTTTTTATTGTTTTATATATATTTTGTTATTTTGTTGTTTCTCTTCAACGTGACTTTACCGAAAAAACTAAGAATAAGTCTTACTATAATAAGGGTTAAAAGTCTAACTAACACCAAGGGGCTGAAGTATATCAAATTGAATAAATATCGAATATAAAATAGCTTTAAGATATAATTTAAAAAAAATATACAAATAGGCTAACATAGTTAATATCGGCAAGGTGTCATTATGTAGATAAAATGTTCATAACTCATCAGATTTTTTCATGATAAATAAAGATTCTGATTCTGACCGAGAAGCTGACACACTGGCACACGCTGGCACACCCTGCTAGGCTCTTGTACACGTTAGCACACCCAGGGTATACTCTCTCAAGAATTGCACGAGCTTCCGCAGAAGTGAGTTGTGTACCTTCCTACTCATGGCCGGCGCTAGGGGGTGTGACATGTGGCGCGCAGGGCGATCAGAGGGGGCGCCGTATCCAAGTTTTATTTTCCCTCCTTAATTTGAGGAGGCGCTTTTTGTTTGTGGATAACATGTGTACGGTAGTATGTTTGTGATCTATTATGCGTATAATCGCGCCACCTTGTGGTGGGTCTGTGGGAATTGCATGACTGCAGCAAATTGGAAGATCTTCTTTGGTTCTTTCGGTAAAGTCACGTAGAATGAGAATAAAATAATAAATTGATAAAATAAAATAACACAATAAAATTCTCACGACGTTTCGGCCACAACACAAGCGGCCTTCATCAGGTGAAGGGACGAGACTGGAAGATGTTGTGCAATATGTATGTTGAACTTGAACTTCGCCTCTGCAGCCGTCTGGAACACTCTTCCGATATTAGGAAGCCACTGGAGCTATGCACTTTTAAATCTGTAGTAGAGTGAAAACTAATTTCTTTAGAACTGATGTTTGTGTTTAGTTTGTTTTTATTCCCCCGCACCTTCGATTAGCATGGTTGGCTAGGTACAGTGCGAAAGAAGTTCAGCATACATACATGCAGCTTACGTAGCCAACCGCGCTAATCGGAGGTGCGGGCAAAGTGCAACAAACTGAACACAAAGCAGTGAGTTTTCCATTTAGATTTAAAAGTGCATAGCTCCAGTGGCATCCTAATATTGGAAAGAAAAACGTTCCAGACAGCCAACAGAAGCGGATCTGAAAGCACGCAATGCAGTGACCATCTTTGTTCGACGGCTAGCCAATAGCCGCTGGGAGGATAGCCGGAATTTGCGTGATGATTTATTCCCCTTCGGCGAGATCAGCAAGTTTTTGTGGTTCATTTGTGGCAAGAACTTTGTGTGTAATGAGCACGACCTTATAAAAATAGCGGCGTGACCAATGGCGGAGCCAGGAATTTCAGGTAGGGGGAGGGCAACCCCTCCAGCAATGAAAAATGCTAAGAGTTGTTAGTAAGTAAGGACTTGTCCCTTGTTTTTTATTCGACGCGTGTGCGGCGATGGCGCAGCCATCGATCGAGGGTCGAATTCGAACCGCGTTGTGTGATCAGCATCGCACTCGCTGAAGGTGTTTGCCTTCAGGGAAGTCGTGTACTGTATACGCAACTGCGCACAATTCTGAGTCACTTATAACTGCTTTGCCGTTACTTATTGCCAATTATGAACTCAGACTATTGTCCTATCATCTCATAGAGTCCCTGGCACGTAATAATATGCTACAGAGTGGCAGTGGGGGTCGCAAAATGCCAATTTATTACTA
This sequence comes from Petromyzon marinus, assembly GCF_048934315.1. NCBI lineage: Eukaryota > Metazoa > Chordata > Hyperoartia > Petromyzontiformes > Petromyzontidae > Petromyzon > Petromyzon marinus. The sequence goes on along the minus strand of NC_133700.1, from coordinate 1,640,364 downwards.
ATAAACCCCAATCATCCGATCGAAATCCATCATTTCGATCGGATCATTGGGGGGGCACGTGCCACCCCACCCCCCCCCACTGGCTCTGCCAGTGGGCGTCTCTGGGTCGCAATTGGCTGAGGACAGATGTGTGGTGCTCTAGACTCCGCACTTTCCACCTGATTTATACTTAAAATTGTAATCCTAGCCATTTGTGAAACCTTTGTTAAGACCATACGAATACACGAGCTTGGGGGCAGCAGCATGCAGGGGGGACAAAAGCAAAGTTTTCTACCCACGAGCCATAACAGTGATGCCTTGCATATGATGCAGTATGTGCATTGTGCAAAGGGAATGTAATGGAAACAAAATAGCTCATGTATGTATGTATGTTGAGCTTCTTTCGCACTGTATTTAGCCAACTGTGCTAATCGGAGGTGCGAGGGATGATGGACAACAAACTAAACACAAACAGCAGTTCTCAAGAAATTAGTCTTCAGTCTACATTTAAAAGTACATAGCTCCAGTGGCAGCCATGATCTATTCACTGCTGGATGAAGGCCTCCTCACGACGTCGCCATCCCTCATAGTCTTACGATGCCATGATATCGCTCCTGCACGTTTGATGACATTATTGCTCCATCTCCGTAGTGGTGGATCCTCTCTGGCATGTTCTTTCTCCTTTAGTTGCCCTTCCATCACCAGTGCATGTCTCTTCATGATGGGAATTATAATGGGCGTTACAGTGGAACATGTCTTTTGGAGACTGGGGTGTTGTGGTTGAGGGCTCTATTCCCTTTGCCACTACCAATCTTTCTCTTGACGAGCAGCGTGGCTTAAGCTGCCAGTAGCGATTATGAGAGCTTAGAGGTGGGGGAGCTTTTATTGGTGAACGCTTATTGAATTTCTTCTCGTGTTAAAGACAGCAGGTTTAGGAAGTCTTTATACTTGCCACCTCCGTCTGTGTTGGTGCGAGGGTTGTACCGGACGGCGTGACTGCCTCTCACGTGAGCGGCGTGGAGGATTGGCCTATGGCGCCGCTGAGTGCTTGATGTACGTTGAACGTCTTTCCCACCGTACGAAGCCAACCGTGCCGCTTCCCTTGCAGGGCCGCGTCGCCTCGTACTATGGGCCAGCGATGGAGCGCTACTCGGCGTTCGTCGTGCACCCCGCGGACGAGGTGCGGCAGGTGCAGAGCCTGGACAATGGCGTGCTCCTCCTTACCAAAAACAACCTCAAGTGCTTCTCACGTGGCGGCCTCATCATGTGTGACTACATGTGCGTGAGTAGGGGTCACATCGTGTGTGCCTACATGTACGCGAGTAGGGGTAACATCGTGTGTGACTAATGACTACATGTGCGTGAGGGGGGGGGTCACATAATATGACGACATGTGCATGAGTGGAAGTCACAGTTGTGATTATACTGGTAGGAAACGTAGTGGACTGGAAGCCCAACCGGGATTAATTCACAGGAGGCAGGGGATGTATGTCCACGTGTATCCGGACACCCGGATAAACTAGGAGGGGTGGGGCTGGGTGGAGAGGGGAGGGTGGGGAGGGGCTGGGTGGGGTGGGGAGGGGAGGGTGGGTAGGGGCTGGGGAGGGTGGGGTGGGGCTGGGGCTGGGTGGGGAGGGGTTGGGTGGGGAGGGTGGGTTTGGGTGGGGGGTGCGGAGGGTGGGGCTAGGTGGGGGGTGGGAGGGGTGGGGGGTGGGAGAGGTGGGGCTGGTCACCCCGTGGTGCCCTTATAAAACTCAACGTTTAACCTACTCACGCCGGCTTGTGCCCGCCCTCACAGTCGGGCATATTTGCGGAATACACCACGCTGCCGTTGTCCCTGGCCATTAACCGAGCAACCCAACGTTCTTACCAGCTCCCTCCGCAGGAATGTGTTTTCGGTTACTTCATTTGTGACTGTGTTGAGTGAGCAGCCCCTCACGTGACCATGTGAAAGGATGTCTCTTGGTATGTGATGGTTTTGCACGCGCGAGTGGATTTTATTTTGACATTTACCCACATTAGAATTTTTCTTGTAGCACTAAGGGTTTCATTTCACATCAGGGTGCTGATCTAATCAGTTTTGTGATCTTGCACCTGCCTTGCAATGATGTTGCTGGGCTCTGTGGTAAAAAATAATATTTATTTTGCCAAACTAGTATTCTTTTTAAAATCTCCAATGTGCTTAAGAAAACAGCATTGTTGAGAATTTTAAGCACTGAGCTTATATGAACACAATGTTCCAAGAAAAGTTGTTCCTCTTAACCTTTTTCGTGGGAAACATATGCACCTTGCCCTTAGTTTTAAGATATTTATGGAGTCTTCATGAGATATTACGTTGGTTAGATGTATTTTTGGATTCCAGAGGTTGTGTTTTAATGTAGTAATATCGAGAATATCAAATGCAGGAGAAGCTCTGATGGGATTTTAGATTTACATCTACATTGCCTCTTTCCCTGGTGCACATAAATAACAACCCTGACTCCAGGAATTGCTGACTTCAGAGCGGTGGGCACAGCACCTCGCCTTGCATTCAGCCACTTCGCTTGTCTTGAGCACTAATAAAAAAAATAGCAGTTACATTGGGTCATACTCGTGCGTGATATAATACATTCTTGCACGCGAGATGTAAGGTGAGAATGAGCTGCCGTGATTTAGGAACTTGAATGTGTCTGGGCTGCTGGCTAATCCGCCCATGTCTTGGATAAACTGATTGGAAGAAATTTTGATTTAAAGCTTTCGTGACTGCAGTAATTCATATTCTTAGTTTTTTCGGTAAAGTCACGTTGAAGAGAAACAACAAAATAACAAAATATATATAAAAGTTATGGTCGAAACGTCGTGAGAATTTTTTATTGTTTTATATATATTTTGTTATTTTGTTGTTTCTCTTCAACGTGACTTTACCGAAAAAACTAAGAATATGATTGGAAGAAGTTACACTTTTTGGCTCTTAGCAACAACTGCACAGGTGCATTTATCACAAGGGCTCTTTTAATAACTTAGCAGGCCATTGGTGTTTGAAGAGCACTCGTGGGATGTGATGCCACTGCACCTTGTTAAGTGTTCAGATTTACAGCGGGCCGTGCCCACACAGTAAATTCCACCCGGCATTCGTTTCTTGCGGCCGCGCCGTGTGAACAGAAGATGTAGACATGTCCTTTTTTTTAGGACGGAGGAGGCTCATGAAATGCACTGCATGTTGCTCACGAGCAACAACTCGCTGCTGATTGGAGGCCAGCAGAACCACATTCTTGAGCTGGACCTGAGCAGTGCCCAGGAGATGCAGAAGGTGCGTGGTACCGCCCTGGCGGCGCTAAGCATGGATATATGGATGCATTTGTGTAAAATAAGATCGGCACCCACAGCCATTGATAACTGGTATAAAAATAAAGATCTGTTTCACTGTTTTTAACGCTGTTGGGCGTTGGACTTGACGGTCACGTTGACGGCACCTTCTCCGATTTGTCCCGCACCCGTGTTCTCGTTGGCAGTACGATGTCGAAACCACAGGGGTGACCATCATGAAGCAAGCCAACAGGTTTTTCTTCTGTGGCCACGCTGGAGGCAAGGTACCAAAATGCCAACGTTGCCTCAGGATGTACGGTCGTGACATATTAGCCGCTGTCTATTAACCAAAGTCGTACTGCCGGCACATCTTACAGGTGGTGTGCTGTGAAGCGGTGGCTCTATGTGATGTTCACCTCCGTCATCACGCCCTCGCCTAGGTGACCCTGCATGACCCGCGCACCTTCAAGCCGGAGCACGAGTTTGAGGCCCACTCGAACAACCTGTTGGACTTCGACGTGCACGGCAACTTGCTGGTCACCTGCGGGCTCACGGCGCGCCTCAACCGGCTGGCGTGCGACCGCTTCCTCATGGTGTACGACATGCGCATGATGCGCGCCGTGACGCCACTGCAAGTGCACCTGGAGCCCGCGTTCGTGCGCTTCATCCCCACCTACACCTCGCGCCTCGCCATCATCTCCCAGACTGGTGAGCACTGCCCTCGCAGGCACGCGCCGGAGGTGGCCGGGGCGCTCGAAGGCTCGCCATTTCTAAACCGTGCGCGCGTTATGTCACAATTAACAACATGAAAAAAATTCAGGCGCTCACGAGACATTTAAACTGGGGGGGGTGGGAAAGAAATCGGGAGCTCTTTAGTGTAACAGTGGGGGAGAGTGCCTCACCCAGTCATGCAATTCAAATTAAGCTCAAGAGACCATCAGCGTGATATAGAAGCACACTCTTAGAATACTTATCATCGTCATTAACACCGCCTTGCAGAAATACGTATATAAAACCTGAAATTAGAGATTTAACTCAACCGTCTTACATTTGCATGGAATTGTCATATTTCTCATTGGCAATGCAGTGTTAATGTCAGGTAACATTTTTTTGCAGGCTGTGCTAATGATGCTGATCTTCAATGATTCTCCCTGACATTAGCAAAGCCTGCATGCAAGTATGCCTGTGCACTCCAAAGACAAAGATCCCCCGTATAGCCTGAACAGACTGGTGGTGCAACAAGTGCGGTTAGCGAATACCTATGAAGGCTGGCACAGCACACGAGGGGGGGGTGGCCAACACCACGCCCGGCCGCCTTTGTCTCCCAAGTGGTGATTTTTACACACCGTACCAGGTACTCACTTGAGGCTGAGTCGACCTAGGAGAGGCCCATGACCGGTTCAGATAACCGCCACTGGCATTTTCCGTGAACGGGAATCAAACTCGGGTCGCCGAGTTCAAAGTGCGGCGAGCTAACTGCAATATGACCACTCCCCCACACCTCCCCACACACAGGGCAGTGCCAGTTCTGTGAGCCGACAGGCCTGGCCAACCCGGCCGACATGATGCACGTGGACACGGTGGGCCAGCTCATCATGGCCTTTGACGTCTCCTCCAGCCGCCAGGCCCTGGCGTTCGGGGACTCTGGCGGCTGTCTGCATCTCTGGGCGGATAGCCCACAGGTACATCGTCACCTCGAACGGCACACACGGTGCGTGGGTTGTGTTGCGACGTTTTGAGCACTCTTTTGTTATTGTGCTTGTGTGTGTGTGTGGCTTGCTTTTGGCCACGCACCCGCTCGTGTGCCATGCCGGCTTTCATAGGTGCTCGCGAACAACACTTGCCCCAACAATCTGTTAAGGCTATACAGGGGGATATTTGTCTTTGTGGCGTGGCGTGCTGCGCAGGTGACCTTTAACGAGTACTCCCGCGAAACGGAGTTTCCGTTGCCGTGCATGTCGGACAGCGTGCCCCACTTGGACTGGAGCGACGACTTGGCACCGCTGTCGCTCGTTTCCATGCCGTACACCAGCGACGCGTTGCTGTCCGACTGGCCCACCTCCAACTGCGCCGCCATCCGCCGGTCAGTGACGACCCGGAGCCATTGCGCATGTTCGCGACAACCACCGTGTTTTGCTCTTTGACGGTGGCACTTGAAAATTTTCGGAAAATTCAATCGTTGTACATGTTCATTGACCTCGTCGTATTCTCGCTGCAACTTAATGCGCCGGGTGGCGAAGGTGGGCTATGTGTACGTGGCTTGTAATCCAGCCATGTGGAGGCGAGGGCTGGCGGATCACACATATGTTCTGGAACGCCCTTCCCGTGGGCATCACGGTGCCACAACTCTGGCCCGCCAGGAGGTGGGGGGAATGTCGTTGTTGTTGATGTGGCTCAATGCTGTCTGCCCCGCAGGAGGGCCCCTCCCGTGGACCCAGAGATTCTGCGCTCCATGAAGATGGTCGGCTTCATCGGCTACGCCCCCAACCCTCGCACCAAACTGCGCAACCAGGTTACCCCACGCAGCCACCGCGTGTACGCCCCCGCACGGCACAAACACCGGCACCTCTGCTAGCTCGAGATTGCGGGGCTTTGGCGTTCGGCCCGTGGGAGAGGAAAATAGTTCGTGGACATAGGTGGTGCCACGGCAACAAGAGGGGGGGGGGGGGGGCATTTGGGAGTGCTGGAGCTATAATGGGATCGGGCGTTGTGTTCAGAAACAGAATATTTATACTGGAGGATGAGCTATGACGCTCTTTTTCACAGCCGTGGCTGATCATCATTTTAATGCTGTGGGCACACAAGAAATAGATTTTGCCAAAACGAAGGTACTCCGCAAACCCACGGACTATCGGCAAAGATTCGTTCATGAAGCCATCCAGATATGTAAACACAGACACAATTTCAGCCCAGAAGATGGGTACAAACTGAGCAATCATTGGAAGGACATTATTAACCAGTTTAGGTCATAACTGGCTGTGTTGTTCCCTTCCTACCTACCTATGTTAGCAGTTATTTTCGACTCTCTGAGTTACATTCACTAACACAGCCACCGTTAGCTATGTTTTTCAATGGCGGCTTGCCATCCTTTTCCACCTTCATGTGGCGATGGCTCTTTCCAAGCTCTCTCCGAGCTTACATTTACAAGCAAATTTCATCTCTAGCCCGGCCCACTGACCCTTGGGCTACACCCATCTCAAACCTTTATAAGTCCCTGCCTTAGCAGCGCTCCCGCCATATATTTTTTCCTGCCTCAGCAGCTCTCCCGCTATATTTTTCACCCTATGACGATTGCTTGTGTTGCGATTGATACATCGTGATATTGTTATTTTTTGAATATTTGTGTTACATTTTTTTCTATCTCCGTGGCTTTACCGAAAGACCCAAAGAATATGTTTCACAGTTCAGTAGTTCACCTGCATGATGAGTCCAGCCTGTGGTGGCACGAGTGGACGTTTTCCCTGTGACAGTCAGTTAGGCCTGACTCTGTGTCCGCGTGAAACATGAGCAGATGCCCTACAAGCTGAACGAGGCGGATGGGGAGGCGGACGGCTACTCACAGGTGCCCGAGTCGCCCATTGGGAGGGAGGAGGAGCCGCACCTCTACATGGTGCCCAAGAAGTACAGGAAGGTGGGTTTCTGGCAGCAGCTTGGTCCAGTGGTTTTAACAGGTGGGGGGCGGGGGGGGGGGCACTTATTTATGCGTGGGAGCCGTGTGCCGTGTCTAGGGGCAGCCCAATCACTCACGCACTCGAGTCGGCAACACGAGCCTTTCTACAAGTACGGGATCGCCTCCTTTAATGTCCGGGACATTCAATATTGCATTTAAATAACCTTTGTGAACAAAGAAACGGTATCCTGTGGACCCAGCTCACATTTTGAACGTTGTGAGCAATCGGGGATACCTTGGTTTACGATTCCTCCTTGTAAGGTGTTAAGTTATTCTTTTTTTTTATTCACAGGTGACTATCAAGTATTCTAAACTTGGCCTGGAGGATTTTGATTTCAAGCATTACAACAAGACCATGTTTGCAGGACTGGAGACCCACATTCCCAACGCTTACTGCAACTCCATGATCCAGGCAAGCAAATGAGTGGTGTTTGTCTATGTGGCATGAAGTGTATAGGTATCACCTGGTTTGTGAGTCAGATGGTGTAGATGTTAGGTGGTGTGTGGGGAGCGATGGGGTAGTGGTTAGCACACTTCGCTATGAACTTGGCAACCTGAGTTAAATTTCCATACCTCGCTAATATCAGTGTTGAACAACATCTAAAATAGTTCTGGGCCTCCACCAGGTCAACTTAGCCTTAAATGAGAACCTCGCATGGTGCGTAAACATCAGCACTGGGGAGACAAAGGTGGTCAGGCATGTTGCTGGTCATACATTACCACTCCTCCGCCAGTCCGGCCTTCATGGGTACTCGCTTAACAGAATTTGTCCCAACAGCTTATTAAAAAAGGCTGCACGGGGGATCTTGTCTTTGTTAAGTGGTGGGTGTTGTGTGTGCTTTGTTCTGGCCACACCACCCCCTCGTGTGCCCACGCCAGCCTTCATATGGAGTGCTGCTACTTGCTAACAGCAGTCGCCCCAACATCCTGTGTAAGCTATAGAGGGGGGTGGGGGATTCTTTGTCTTTGCCGTATGCTGACCGAGTGCTCTGTTCGATCCGCACATTTGCAGGTGCTTTACTTCTTGGAGCCAGTGCGCCGCTCCATCCAGAGCCACCTGTGCCAGAAGGAGTTCTGCCTCGCCTGCGAGCTGGGATTCCTCTTCTACATGCTCGATCTCTCCAAAGGGGACCCGTGCCAGGCAAGATCGTCGCGTGCTCGGGCCACACTTGACACCGCCACATGGCGCGCACATTGTCTCGTGTTTGCAGTGTGCTCGTACTTGGGCACATCACCTCCGATTAGCACGGTTGGCTACGGACAGTGCGAAATAAATTCACGATACATGCAATATTAACAGAGCCTCGACTCTGAAGATGGGAAGTACATAATTGCCATCTAATTCCGCTTTCGCTGCACAGGCCAGTAACTTCCTGCGTGCTTTCCGCACCATTCCGGAGGCGTCGGCCCTTAGTCTCATCTTGGCGGACTCCGACGAGGCAACGGGCAAAGTGAATCTGGGTCAACTCATCCAAAGCTGGAATCGTTTCATCCTCACACAGCTGCACCAGGAGATGCAGGAGCAAGAGGGCATGCCAGCCTACCGCAGCATAACTGGCAGGTGCCAGCCTCCTCTTGGCCACTCCCTGATGCAGCCCAGTTGCCTCTTCCCTCAACAGTGATACCTAAACATGCTACTACTAACGTCACTCACCAAACGATGGTGTGATTTTATCTTCATCGCCTGGTATGCAGGATATCGGGGGTTCGATCCTGACCCTGACGCCTGCTTTATGTTCTTCCTTTGGTCATGTGCATTTTTTATTCAGTTCCTTGGGTTTTTGCCTCCACATTTAGAAACATGCATTGAGATTATTTAGAGATTTTTTTCTGCTATGAATGTCCAAATGATAAGCCACTTTGTTGAGCTATCATTTGTGGCCAGGTTGCTTCTGAAAAATAAGTTAATACCTCAGTGGGCTTTGCCTGGACAGATGGGGATGGTTTAGTTTTGTATTTGTTTGAGTATGGGTGATGTGTTTACCTTTCTTGAACTACTATCATGTTTTTGTATTGTTTGTTGTTGTAACATTTTTACCCCACCTTACTGTACATCTGTAAAAAAAGCTTTATGGCTCGTTGGATTGAATTCTTCCGCTATAAATAAATATTCAGACTCTAATTCTGAACTGCTGTGGGTTAGGTGTACCCGTAAACATTGCTGTAACGGCGTGGTGAAACTAGTGAGGTGACGCTGTTGTGCGTGCAGCGCGCAGGCCTCCAGCGAGTCGGTGGTGAGCCAATTGTTCGGCACAGAGTTGGACAACTGTAGCACGTGCCGCTGTGGGAAGGAAACGTCGCGAGTTTCCTCCTCGCTGCTCTTCACGCTGCACCACCCGGACACCAGCAAAGGTGCTAACGCCTGAAACCGCACGTGCCAGTACTAACCCTGGCCCTGGCGAGCCCAGAAAAAACCACCAACAACACCAGTAGTCATGCCCCGGCGACGCAAAGACGTGTATTTGTGTCGCGTACTCCTCGGGGATCGTGATAGAACCATGCCCATATGATGTTGTGCAGTCATGCTTCGTTCAAATTCAGGGGCATTCATAATCCAAGGCTGCGAGAAATGTTTAAATATCTGTTTAAGTTTTGCTTTTCCAGCCAACTGTGGAGAGTCAAGAGGCAGAGGGGGTGGTAACAGAGTGGGGGCCAGGCCCACAGATCCTCGCATATCATGGGGTGTGGGGACACGGTTCCGCCACTGTGCTGTTGGAATGCTACCAAAGCCACTTCTGGCCTGGCATGCCCACTGTCCTCTTAGCCAGGGGGCTTACAAGGGTAAGACCTCGTGTAGGGTGAAGAGAACTTGCAGATTAGTCTATGGGCCAGAGCACAAATTGGTGCCAGCTATGTTGTAATGCCACTTGCTTTGTGGCTGCTATGACTTTGTTGACCCAATCATTTCAAATCGTTGTCACATAATTCACTGTTATTGACCCCATAAATAAATTGGAACCCCTAAAGTGATGCCACCCCATCTGAGACATCTTGTCTGGGCTCGGGGACTATGTCGACCACTGGTTTAATATTTACTGCAGTGTGCTGACTCACGTATGTGTAGTGGGTAATCATCGACGGAGAACTTCTTGTGAGGCAACACTATATTTATTAGGACTCTATTTTACAAGGTTCCTAACACAAAGGGGTAGCGGCCCCTTTACCCGATACGTGGGGAGGTATGGCCTCCGGACTACACGGGCCCTAGCACTCGGAACCTCGTTAACTTCCCGCCCTCCGGCTGGGGGCCCTAGGGGAGGCTATGCTGACCCGACCGTGCCAGGTCTTCGGGTCCTGACCACTGGCCTCACAAAACTCCGGCCCTTAGAGGGCCGACGGAGCTTGGGGTCCAGGGTCCTAACTTCAGCCCAGGTCTTCATTCTTCGGCTTGGAGATGACTGACCCAGACCCTTGAGAGGTCCGGCTTATATACTGGTTGGTGGCTTGCTCCGCCCTAGCCACGCCTCCTTTCCAGAACTTTCTGGAAGGTGATATCATCCCCCGGTCCCCCCTCCCGGGGTCCGGGGAATGTGTCCCAGGATCCGCTTCCCAGGGATTGTCGTTGGCCCCTTTGGGCCATGGTCACTAACAGTGGCGTGATAGCGCTTCCGCCCCCTGTTGACGAGAAGGGGGAGCTACCAGCCAACAGGATGGGGAGTGCTGATTAACACCCATACATATGTAATGATTCAACGATTAAATTAATTCTTATCCTCAAGATAATGCATCGAATCGGGTGTTTAAGAAGTGTTTAAATTAGACACGTTTTTACATGAGGTTAATAGCATCACTCAGGCAGACCATAGAGCTCAAATGAGACGGTACAAATGACAAACCAATTATTCTTGAAACCAAGCGGGACTCCAAAATGCTGAAGGGTGTCACATGGCTACCCGCAGCAGATACATTCTAGATATCTGTAGGTTGTCACAGCACATCATTAATGCAGAAATAATGCATCTGCAGGCTCATTATTGGACGTTGATGATGACGGTGATAATTTGTCTCGCGACCACTGTCGTCTGCCGCCAGATGAGCCTGGGAAGTTGTATGAATTTGTGGAGCTGCTTCGCAGAAGCATTTGTTTGGACCAGAGCACCCAGGCGTGGTGTGAGGTGTGCGAAAAGTACCAGCCCACGGTGAGTCGGCCCCGAAGGGCACATGCATGCTTACACGTCCGCGCACACACAACTCCTGTCGTACACGTGCTTTGCGCTGCTTTGGAGGAGTAAAATTGGCCTGGGAAATCAAGCTATGCTCGTTGGAATAAGGTGCAGTAGTCGCGTGACAGGTTAGTTAGAGTGGATACTTCTTGCTGCTTTGGACCATCACGAGCATGATGAACTATTAAACATTCTGACGCATTTATAGATGCTCTTTGGTTCTATTGGGTAAAGTCACGTAGGTGAAAATAAAATAACAAAAAATCACGACGTTTCGGCCACAACAAAAGCGGCCTTCATCAGGTGAAGGGACGAGACTGTCTGGAGGACAGCGCTGGAGTGGAAGAAGCCACGCTTAGATCACGACCTTTAAGCTGTGTGAGAAGAAAAAGACCACGTGCCTTGACAAAGGAATTGGCATATAATTTAGCATTGAAATGGCTCATTGAAATAGCTAAGTTAAAGTATACACATCCGCAGAGGTACCCCTTGACAAAGGAATTAGCGCTGGAGTGGAAGAAGCCACGCTAAGCGTGGCTTCTTCCACTCCAGCGCTGTCCTCCAGACAGTCTCGTCCCTTCACCTGATGAAGGCCGCTTGTGTTGTGGCCGAAACGTCGTGATTTTTTGTTATTTTATTTTCACCTACATGACTTTACCCAATAGAACCAAAGAGTATGGATCCTAGTAGTAACGAAAGCTTTAAATCTAGAATTGCATTTATAGATGGTCATGCATCGCCCTATCAGGGGTTTGCAGATTGGGTTGAACATGGGAGGGCATTTTGATCGCTAGGCTACCCAGTTGACCCATGTCGCTACATTGGATGAAACCTGCGCATGTGTCCTCGTGGTGTATGCACTGGTACACTGCGGCAGCTCCCTCTGCGTGCCGTTACTGTGTTGTGGAATTATGCCTTGCCGGCTGCCTGTGACCACAGGTGCAGACCAGGAAGCTGCGCCGACTGCCTGACGTGCTAGTTATAAACTGCCAGGTCAACTCTCCCAAGGACTGTGAGTTCTGGAGGAATCAGTCCGAGGTACGTACGGAGTCCACAGGGGAAACTCCTGTTTGCCATTATATATATTACATCTGCATCAAATAACCTGCATTTGATTTTCCGTAATCGAATAATTAGCGGTGTGTCGACACAGTGACCCGGTGTGGTGGAGAGCTCGGGTTCTCCAGCGTGCCGGTGGCTCTCTCCTTACTTGCAGATCGCCTACCGCAGACTCGTCTCCAAGGAGGAGGCCGAGGGCACCAAGGCTCACCCCCCCGCCAAGATCCCCGAATGGTATCCACCACCACCACCACCACGCTCGCACCCCTTCTCATCTCCTGGGGTAGAAAACATATGTGTCGTGCCTTCCATTTTACAGTCGACGCCTTGTCGTGGGCGGGTAGGGCGACAGTGAACCGGCGGAATGTGCGTTGTAATTGCTGACCCAGGCCCATGGCAGCCGAGGGGTTGGAGCTGGGTTCCAACCTGGATGAGATGAAGAACGTGTGGATTCCCTTCGCCTTTCGCACCAAGCTCGCGGAAGACGGCAGCCTGGACATCACGCCCTGGAGCGAACTCGACAAGGTGCGCGCCGTCTTCACTCGGCTGCCCGGCACACGGCTCGCTTGTGCTTGCTCAAAGCGGGCGGCCTCGTATGTGCTGGTGGCTGCGGGTGGTTCCACGTGGCGGTTGCCTGTGTGTGTGTATGTTGAACTCCTTTCGCACCGTACCTAGCCAACTGCTACTTGGAGGTGCAGCGGAAGGACAACAAACTAAACACAAGAAGCAGTTCTGAAGAAAGAAATTTTCAATCGAGATCATTTAAAAGTGCATAGCTCAAGTAAGTGGCTTCCGAATATCGGAAGGAAGAGCGTTCCAGACGACTGCAGAAGTGCATCTGAATGCGCGCGATGCCGTAACAGTCTTTGTTCGATGGCTAGCCAAAGCCGCTGCGAGGATGACCAGAGTTCGCATAATGGTTTATGTTCCTTGGCGAGATCAACAAGGTATTGTGGTTCATTTGTAGCAAGCACTTTGTGTGTAATGAGTGCAACCTTATAATATATTCGTTCGGCAACCTGAAACCAATGCGGCCTGGCGAGGCCTGGACGGACATTGTAAGATCTTGCAGTACCTGTCACGAAGCGTGCCAAAGAGTTTTGCCAGTAGATGAGCACAAGCCGCTGTGGTTGGTGCAGGTGGAGGACGGCGAGGATGATGGGGGCGGAAGGGTGTACCACCTGGCGGCGTCCGTGGCACATGTGCTGGACCAGCGCACCGGGGGAAACCTGATGGCGCACGTGCGTGTTGGTGAAACCTATCACCATCGGAAGGAGGTGCGAATCCACACGCCCCGGAGGGATGGAGGGCAGTATAGGAGAGGGGCGACAGCATGGCGATCAGTCACGTGGTGGAGGTGCACTCTGTGGTTTTGTGCCCCCTGATTGTATGGGGCAGGTGTGACAGGCACAGTCACTGCATTTGTCTTTAAACAAAGCACAAGGGTAATTTAATTGTCTGCATTCTTACCAACGGGTGGGGTGAGTGTTGGCACAATGGTTATCACACTGTGGTTCAAACCCGACGTCCTGAATTCGATTCCTAGCCAGATCGGTGGTGAGTGATAAATAAGCCATCACATCCCGTGCCCCACCCCCTTCACCAGCCTGCACCGATGAGCGTGGTAAAATATGGTCAAACAACTCCCATGACTGATGGTGTGAAAGGCCTTCACACAGCACTCGAGACAGGGCTGTACATTATCGTCCTCATCATTGTTCCTGCTGATGCTGTCTCTGACATCTAACATGTGTTTGTTCCCCAGGGCGTCACACACTTCCAGTGGTATCTCTTTAACGACTTTCTCATTGAACCTATTGATAAAGTAAGTGACCTCATTTTTCTATTATTGCAGACACTTTGAAGCGTTTATGTTTAATAAGAAATTGTGCTCTCGGTGTAGCTTTTGTTTATGGCTGTCCTGTGCACATGTGTGAGCAACCCCTGGCTCCAGGTCACACTGATTTTCTGAACTGTAGCTTATTTCCACTGTAGGATAAATGCGTCTGCATACTTCTTGTACTGACGCACTGAAAGCTGATTTTCGAGTATGTAAATACATTTACATATATAGCACTGTACTTTTAAGACATGACTAAAACACAGCTTGTAATTGTAGCAAAGTGTTAATCGAAATATAATTCAACAAGCAATTGTAAAACAACCTCATTAGCCTACAGAGTATGTATTGCACGAAGAACTGCGGTTTGCGTATTCCGAGCAAACTCTGATGTGAACAAGCGAAAGTGGTCGTCCGCTCTTGCAAGACCCGTTGCCAGGTGGCTCGGCGGTCGAGCGAGCGGCTCGCAGTCCGAGAGTTATGGAGTTCCATTTCCTGGGTGGGGGTTAACTCAGGCGATCGGCTCTCTGGGGTCGATAAAATTAGTATCACCTTGTAGGGAAGTCCGGTTTGTCCTATGGAACGACTTGTCCGCCCCCCCATAAAATACGTGGAATTTCCACCACTGGCTCAGGGCTGTAAAAAGGAGATGAGCACCACCTCGGTGCTCAATTGAGCAGGAAATCACTTCGATTTTTTGGAATGAGCTTCCGAAGTTTATTATCCGAGTAAATTACCTGTTGAGCTTACACAGCTCTTTGTTTTTTAAGGGTGACTCGGCTTGCTCGGACAGATACAGCGGCAAGTGTTAATAAACAAAATATAAGATATAAAGTCATTAAAACCAAATCATCGTTCAAAACAATTATGTACGTTCGCATTTGTATTGTTTCTACCTCAAATATGAAAGTCTCTGCCCACCAGTTTGAAGCCGTGCAGTTTGACGTGAGCTGGAAGATCCCGTGCGTGTTTTACTTTGTACGACAAGACCTCAACTCCAAGTACAATGTATCAAGTGAGTGAATATCAGTGAGAGATTCGGTGAGTGGCTCTGTGAGAACCAGGGAACTTGCACAGCCCTCCTTGGTGCCAGCTGTCTCCGGCATTGAGGCGTTGAGGTGGCGAGATGTTTACTCCCTCACCTGGTATACAGGAGGTCGTGGGTTCAATCCCGACCCTGACGCATGTACTTGCATGTTCTCCCCGTGAACATGTGGATTTTTGTCCGGGTCCTCCGGTTTTTCCCCCACCGCATTTAGAAACACGTGTTTAAGATTATTTGGCTGCTATAAATTTCCACACTATAAGCCACTTTGTTGAGCAATCATTTGTGATAGCCAGGTCCCTTGTGAAAAAGAGCTACATAGCTCAGTTGGCCTAACCTGGTACGGTAAGAATCGTTTAATAGTTTTATAGTAGTGCAGTGACGGTGGCTCTCGGTCACGTGACACGGCCGCACCTCTTGGCCCCCAGTCAAGAATCCAATCGAGTCGAGTGTGCTGCTGGCGGAGGCGTCTCTGGCCAGGAAGCAGCGCAAGCGGAACGCCACCTTCATGCCACTGCAGATCTCGGAGCTGCCGCACAAGGGAGACCTGGTCGGCCTCGACGCCGAGTTTGTCACCCTCAATCAGGTACGGGATTTGCGAACAGCGTGTGCATTACACCCGGTACACAGCACGCCCTGTTAAGCGTGTACTCCTGCCGTAGATGCACTTTGCCCCGCTCTCACCAGGCAATAAACGTGTAAATAATTAATAGATTAAAATAAAATTCTTAAGTCAACCATACACGCATCAAATCATACGTGTAAGAGTATTTCACACACAGACAATTGAATGATCGGGACAGAACAAGCAAGGCAGGTAATGCAAACGATATGGATAATATCGGTGAGACGGGAGAATTGATTCGTGAAGCGAGGCACGGGCGAGGTGAATTGTGATACTTCCCAGATATGTTGCATACAAATGGGGGACATCTTCCAGCAGGAAACAGAGTATGCCCCTGCTGAGTGAATGAAATATTTGTATTATCATCGGGAAAAGAGAAATTAATCTTCATCCCCGCATGAGTGAGGAGGGATCGGCCTGTGCGGTGCTCACATGCGCTGCATCTTGCAGGAAGAAGCGGAGCTTAGGAGCGATGGAACAAAGTCGACCATCAAACCCAGCCAGATGTCGGTGGCAAGGATCACGTGCGTGCGCGGGCAGGGCGCCCACGAGGGCATTCCCTTCATCGACGACTACATCTCTACTCAGGAGCAGGTAAACACCCTCACCAACCTCACCGCATCTGTTAAAGATCTGCCTGCACAACACCTGTTGGCTTCGAGTAATAAACACGCAAGCGTAACTCATTGAGGACGGCTGAATCATCCCACGTAGGTCGTGGACTACTTGACCCAGTTTTCGGGCATCAAACCAGGAGACTTGGATGCTAAGGTCTCATCCAAACACCTGACCACCCTCAAGTCCACATACCTGAAGCTGCGCTTCCTCATCGACAATGGAGTCAAGTTTGTTGGGCACGGGCTGCGCAAGGACTTCCGTGTCATCAACCTCATGGTAGGGTGGTGTGAGGAACGCGTTGCCGGGGTTTGGTGGCTGTGCACGTTTTTGTACGTGGATGTGCAATGCACTTCACCAGCGATTTTATCAAAGTTAAAACTCCATCCCAGCACAGTCAATTATTCGACATTCGCCATTCGGTGAATACGTGTTTTGGATCCATTCTACGTGTTGACAACTTAATTTATGTTGTACTTATGTAAAGTAGTTGACGTTTCTGCACGAACGGAAGGTGAATTTTGACAAAATATTGTGAACTCAAATGGATGCTGAACCTTCGAATAGGTTTTGTGCTCTCCAGCTGCCTTGAAGATTCACTCGGTGTGTTGCACTGGTTAGGTCCCAAAGGAACAAGTCATCGACACGGTCATCCTCTTCCACATACCCAGGAAGAGAATGATTTCTTTGAGGTTCCTGGCCTGGCATTTCCTTGGTACGTAACTATATACGACGCATTTACAAATTACTGTTGCTTTGTGCAGCAAATAGCCGCATTTAAGGTGACATTGATCATGCTGACGAGCCAGCATTACACGGGGGTGTTTAGTCATCAGTCTTAAGCGGCCAGAGGAAAATGTTCAACTCATTCAGCATTTTCCAGGATGGAACGAGACCAAAAAAAAACCTCTGCACTAATCACTAATAGCAAACACGTACATTGTACATGTTGTGGATTTGCTCTCCAACACACCGGTGTGCTGTACTAGTAACAAATTGGCACGTTCTGTTTACATGACAAATCTTACGAATTGGTGGTGGTGGGTTTAACGACACATTTCCGCGATCTAACCCAAAAAAAACCTGTATTTTGCACGTACACTATCCTAGCATATCAGGTAAACTGAGAAAATTTTGTCAATTAAGTTTCTGTTAATGTTGAAATGATGACTCGAGGTACCGCTTAGTTTCTTTGCAGTTGTACTGTTGTCCAAACAACACGTGGTAAAATCCGGAAACACATTGGAGAACGGCGACCTGGAAGATTTGGTTTGTTGTTGGCACGTTGAGCCATGTGCTTTGGCCAGAGGTAATCGGGATCCCCGCGTGCCGTTGCCCTGCACGTGCTGGAGGAGGAGGCTGTCATATGGCCCTGTGGCTATGTGGGGGGGGGCTGACGTCAACTCGCATAACATTGGCATACATATGTTTTAATGTAATTATACATTTTTCTCGCGTATCCGGTGCTCCGCACAAAAGTCAAGTGGAGAGAAGCGGTCGCTAAATAATCGGCATCCCCCTCCCCTGTGCCGCGGCAGAGCTGCACATCCAGGCGGAGACGCACGACAGCATCGAGGACGCCAACACTGCGCTGCAGCTCTACAGGAAGTACCTGGCGCTCAGTAATAACGGTCACGACGTCGACGGCTTCCGGAAAACGCTCAAGCAGCTGTACGAGGAGGGACGCAAGCGTGACTGGAAGGTCCCCGAGTAGCCATGCTCTGCGCCGCGCTCGGCCTGCAGCGCCTGCATGCGCTGCACGAGCCGCTGCACAGCTTGGCATGGCTCCAGGCGGCTTGCGAGCAGCGAGTGTGAGTGAGAGGTCAACCCTTTTTAAGCGTCATCCCAAGGCCACCTGTCAGCCAATATACACTACTGTACTTTTGCCACACTGCTACAAACACAACTCTTATTGTTGGCCGTCATTTTTTTTAGTTGGAAGTCATTTTGCGATTTGGACCCCATCGTTCATTTTGAAGATGTATTGATGTGGACATTTTGTAAATACTGCCTTTTATAATGTTACGTGTTTGTGCGCACGCCACTTGCAACATAATTTTTTAAATGAAACCCTTTTGGTCGACGATAGTTGTGAGATGCACATGCGCCTATGTACTTAAATAAATGTGAAGATTGTTGGTTTGCGTTCATCACGTTTATTTCAGGTCCCGATGAACGGGTCCGTGGTTGTCCTGTGGGTGTATGTTTGTTCCACATATCGGTGCCATGTCTGGAAGGTGGTCGGCCTTCTGCTCCCAGAGCAGCCTCGTGTATTGTAGGCGGTGGGAATTGACAGCTGTAACTTGCGTTGCACTTTGAGATTCACGAGTCATAATTCTTTATTTAAGACAGTAAATATTTTAACATGCCCCATTAAATGGTGTGCTTCCACCATTGTTCATGTAGTACACATTAACCTTTTTTCATGGTTAAACATATGCCTAAGATTTGTTTTTTCATATTTATACATTTATGTTTATACAAAAACATGTGGATGTTAGTAGTGGAATGTATTACTTATACTCGATTGCCCAGAAAAGCCTCCACGAGGGGGGGGGGGGGGGTCCTGCCAGGTGTTTGCAGTAGGGGGCGCCGGTTAACCCAATTGAGTAACTTGCAGGTAATTTTTCACCGTTTCGATGTGTGGCCATCACCAGTTACGTTGTGAGAAGACATTGAAGAGAACGTGCAGGAATGGGTGCACAACAGGGGGAGAAAATACAAAGGTGCCCAAGTTGGCAATGAACCCAGAGCGTTGTGGACCAGGAGGCACGACTGCTACCTCTGCGGCCACCCTACCGCCACGCTACCGCCACGATTAATAACATTGAGGTCAATAAGATAGTCTTGTGTAAATATCAGAGCTGGAAGAATGGAATGCAAGCTGTGGCAGTCATCTATAAAAAAAAATGTTCTCAACACTTTCAACTATATTTTACCGGGTGAGGCCTACCACTGGGCTCTAAAGCTCTTTTTCAGAAGCGGCCTGGCCACAAATAATCGCTCAACAAAGTGGAAATTTATAGCGGCTAAATACTCTCAAACGCATGTTGATTCTCACTGTGGAGGGAAAAACTGGAGGACCCGGAGAGAAATCCACACGACCACGTGGAGAGAGACACGCAAGCTCCAAATATCTGGGTCGGGATTGAACTCATGATCTCCTGTATACCAGGTGAGGTAGTTAACACCTCGCCACTTACCTGGGTATGATTAGCTCATGACAACTGGAATTTCTTTTTGATTTAAAGCTTTCGTGACTGCAGTAATTCATATTCTTAGTTTTTTCGGTAAAGTCACGTTGAAGGGAAACAACAAAATAATAAAATATATATAAAACAATAAAAATTCTCACGACGTTTCGACCACACCTGAAGACGACCATTTGAGTTATGGTCGAAACGTCGTGAGAATTTTTATTGTTTTATATATATTTTATTATTTTGTTGTTTCCCTTCAACGTGACTTTACCGAAAAAACTAAGAATATGGAATTTATTTGTTTCATTGATAGTTGCGTGAAAGGCTTCCAATATTGGACAGAGCAGTCATTGGATGTTATTCAAAGGCAGTTATGCAGAATCTTAAAGGAAAAGTTATTTGGTGCGTGCGTCTCAATCGACTTGTGCAGCTCGCATACCTATCAACGCCTAATCAGTGCCTTTATTACAGACCAAGTCAGACCTTATTGGTCACCCCTTGCCCTTCATCCTACAAAGTCCCGTCACAAGGGAGAAACAAAGGCTTGTTTTTGCCTGAATTTAAACGGCTGTTCGCCGTATGGACCAATAAACTCAATTTCCCTGTACAAGAATACGGGGTAAACCGCATGAGTTGACGGGTATGAGCTCGGAGCTGTCTCCCACAGGGAAGCTCAGCCACTCGGCAGAGGACTCGCTGAGTGCACACGAGGCGAGTGGCGCGTCCATCATCGCTGCAATCCTCAGCCGCTCGTCTGAGCGGCTTGCAATGACAACAGTCCATTAGGGGGGCCCGTCTTGTCCTCGGGGTGGCCTTAAGGCTGCGATGAGAATATCACAAGCGGTGGTGCTGTGCGTGTGTACATTGGCCTGTAGCGTGTCCTGAATAACGGGTGACGCAGACACCACGTACAACAAAAAATAATATTGACCACATGTTCAGGGAGAGGCTGCAAAGCGCAGCTGGGTCCCGTGCTGCAAATAGACTCCCGTGAATATGAAGACAAGCCTGCCACACGTCTCCCACACTGTGTTTAAAACAGACTCGTCCACACATCTTTCACGTTCGTCAGAAAAAAAGCCAGTCGGCGAGCATTCTTTTTTTAGAAACCCCGGACAGTGCAAACATTTAATATACATTACGTATACAGTAAGTGCGTTACGTATAAGAATAGGTTTTACTACTGGTAGGATAGGCGAGGGGCCGTCAGTTTATGCTTTCCTCTGTTTACGTAAACATCGCAAAATAAAAAGCAGGAAACCGCTCTTGTTGGATTACATTTTTTGTAGCAAAAACGCGGCTTTATAAATCCTTCATTTTCTTCCCACCAGAATATCTGGTTAACTTTTTTTTTTGCAAATAAATAACTACTGCATAAAGGCCTCGATATGCACAGCGTTCTACACTGGCCAATAAAAGACTAGGGATAAATGAGATACAATTAATGAGATACTAGTTACCTATTACTGTATACGTTATTGCAAAGCTTTGTACTGTGCAGAAATCTTATAAACAAAGCTAAACATAGAAAATGTCGGGACGTAGTTTTTAAACATTACTGCAGAATACACTTGTAGATATATCTGCAAGCAGTTAATCAGAAAGACTGGTTAAATAGGTGGACGCTAAAAACATCTCGGGTTGACAACTTCACTGGTGCATGAGTCAAATGGAAGAATTCGAAATCACCGGCACGTAAATGTGTATTACAGGTCAGGAGAGAGATGCCCACAAGGTACACATACAAATCTCAGGAAATATCTATTGCATGTGGGTCATGAATGGATAGCTTTCGGTGCAGATATGTGTTTTTGGGTCGTGATGTTAAGGATAATTGTATGGTCCAAAACATACGTAAAACAATCATATCCTAACGATAGAAATGACTTTGCAAATAAAGTTGAAAATACTTTCGATGCAATACATTCAAAGTGTTAACAAAAGAAGTGTTCTGTCAAACACTGTACAACGTTAAGTAAAAGACTGATCACTAGCAACCTAACTTCTGGGAAAGCTAGGAAAACGTGTGTCAGGTCAAGCCCTACGGTTTATAGAAAGCGAGAATGCCAAAAGATCCTCCCACCCACCCACCCACCCCCCCGTCACACACACGAGCGTCCACCGCGGGCACCGAGCCGGCCTTCTCGGCCGACACTGCCCTCAGTTTCCATCCTGGGCGTTCTTGGCCTCGGCAGCCTTGGCCTGGTCCGGCTGCGAGGGCGACGAGCTGCTGTCTGGCACGGCGACCGCAGACTCCGTGGGCTGCTCCTTGGCGGCGGTCGCCGCACACTCCTTCAGCTTGCCCTCCTCCGCGGGCTTCTGCGCGCCATCGTCCACCTTGATGGAAATGGACAGTACCTTTGGCTGCTTCGGCTCTTCCTTCTTCTTGGGCTTCTCCGTCACGTTATTCTTGGACCTCTGCTTGTAGAACTTGAGGTTGACCTTGGGCGGCGCGCCCAGGTCTGGCTGACTCACTTGTGGCTGCGCCTCTGGAGAGCTGCCCACCGTGGGCTCCTGAGCAGCGGGGGCGGCGGCGGCGGCGGCGGCGGCGGCGGCCACATTTCTGGAAGAAACCTCTGTGGAAGATGACGGCGGCTTTCCATCCTCGCGTTGCTTGCCGACTGCGGGCGTAACAGTTTCTAGCCTCGCCTTCTTTGGCGGGGGGACCGATTTCAGCAGCGGGTCTTTGTTTAACTTGGGTCGTCCGCGCTTTCGTTTAACCGGCACGCTCACGGCGGACCCACCCGTTGCTGCCGCCGCCGCCCCCGCCAGAGCGAAGGGCAGCTTCACCACGATGCTCTGAACGAGGGGGCTGGCTTGCTGGTCGTTTCGGGGTCTGCCGGGGGACCCGCGTCCTCTGCCGATGCTGCGGAGCACCGCCAGGGTGGTCCCCCTGCCACGCCCCCGCCCTCGGCCCCGGCCCCTGCCCCTTCCTCTCCCCCTCCCGAAACCCAAAGTGCCGGAGGCCGTTTTGGGAAGCCGTGGGAGTCGTGGAGACCGGTTACCACGGCCGTCCGAGCTTCCTCGCCCTGCCACCGTGAAGTCAAAGTCCTCCGGCTTGAGCACCACCTCTCCCGTCTTGCCAAAGTAACTCCTCAGCTCGGCGTGGGAGCGAAATTGCTTCCCTTGGGGGCTGCCAACGAGAGGTGAGACATGGCACGCAAGGTTGTATTCTAAAGCCACAATATCCATGGCAATAAAGTCTACCAACCACCGGTTGAACAATAAACAAGCCGCTTCCCACTGGAAATACTGCACAAAGTCTGTAAAGTAGTTGCTCGTGTTCATTTTATTGTTGGTGAGAGTGGCCGCTAGGCAACTCTTGGCAGGGGACGCACTCCATTAGGTGTTCATTTCAAAAGCAAACAGATTCTTACGCGAGATAAACAGCACTTAAATAGTGACATTAAGTGGAACTTGGGTAGCTAGCCAAAAAAACTAAGTTGAAAATATTTTAAACGACCAAAAGCTTACTTAAAACATAAAAACATCTCCATGTAAATACCGGCCAGATGGCTCCGTGGTAGAACCAACTCGCAATAAGGTTACAAATTCAAATCCCAGTCAGCGGTTGACCCATAATCCCTGCTAAAATCAGTACATCTTTGTGGGCAAGTCAACAGTGGTTGTCCTTTGAAAGAGACTGCCTGTTATCGTGGGAAAGTGGAACGTTCACCACTGTCTCAGGGGCTGCAAGCAGAGGCTCACCGCCTCAACGCTCGTTTGAACAGGAAATCACTTTGACATTAACGTCTCAAGGCCTTATCAAATAGCATCCTGTGAACTCCCAACGCCAGAAGACGGCGGGAATGCACTCACTTGAATATGTACACGTCATACTTCCCCGCGGACCTCCCGGCCTTCCTCTGCTTCAGCCTCCTGACCCAGCCCTCCGGGAGTGACGGGTCGTCAAAGAGGGGCGGAGGCGGCCCCCGGCTGCTCCTTTTCCTCTTCAGGGGCGACGAGCCGATCCCGATCCCCTTCACGACGCTTTCGACGACGGCGTCCACCGAGTTGCCCTCGCCCTCGCCCTGGCCTCTGGGCTCGTGGATGAACAGCTTGTCGCTCTCCTCCTCCTCCTCCTCGCGCTCAACGGCCCCGTCCTCTCTCTCTGCCGCCGCCGCCGCGGCCGCCGCCGCCTCTTTGCCATCGTTGGAGCGCTCGTGGCAGCTCTTGTCCACTTTTGGCTTGTCCGTTTTTACAAATTCCTCACTGCAGAAACAATTCCAAGCCCACGTCGGACACCGTATTAGAACCTTCCCATGCCCAATGCACCGTCAACACGCTGAACTGGTGCGGTACAGTCTGTTCTCCTGCAACGCGCGTTTCCATCACGCGAATAGGATACACCCCGCGATAGATGTACTGCAACCGATTTTTTTTTTATTTTATAACGCGGATGCGAATTGGATACAATGGCAGTCCTCGACTTCGGAACGCCTGACTTATGAACACCCGTAACTTACGAACCATCTTCCATTAAGGAAAAAAAAAGTAACATTGACTTAAAACACAAACTCGTAAAAACCGCGGAATTATTTTGTTCAGAGGAGCGATCCTCAGCGAGATGCAGCGAGCGGGCCTCGCACTGGGAGTGTTTGCGTGCGTGCGTGCGTGTGCGTGAAAGTTTCAGTGTGGGGAGCGGTAGTGTAGCGGTTAGCGCGCTGCTCTGCAAAAGCGGCGACCCGAGTTCGATTCTTGCTAACGGTCTGTAAACATCACCACTGGGGAGACAAAGGCGGCCGGGAGTGGTTTTGGCCAACACCCACTCGTACGCCATACCGGCCTTCATAAGTGCAACTCGCAAGCAGCACTTGCTTCTACAGTGTGTTAAATCTATACGGGGGGGGGACTCTGTCTTTGCGTGCGCGTGTGTCTGTGTGGGGGGAGCGGTCGTGCAACTGTGAGCGCGCTGCCCTACGAAACTGGAAACCCGAGTTCAATTCCTGCTCACGGCCAACACCCGTGACTATTATCTGAATGGGACCTGGGCCTCCCCTAGGTCGAGTCAGCCTCAAATGAGTACCTGCTGCGGTGTATAAACATCACCGCTGGTGAGACAAAGGAAGCTGGGTGTGGCGCTGACCACCCGCCCCCTCGTGTGCCATGCCCGGCCTTCACAGGTGCTGCTCACTAACAGCACTTGCCCCAACAGTCTGTTACAGGCAACACGGGGGATCGTTGTCGTGTGTGTGTGTCTTTGTGTGTGTGTGCAAGTTGGCTTAGTAGGGGGCACAGGTGGTGCATCAGCCAGTCATCTCAGTCATCTTACTCGACCCGTGGCACTTGGGTCTGCCTCGTGACCTCCTGCCAGCGGGCGTTCGACAGTTCACGTGGCCTCAAGGTGCACATGGCTTGGCACAAGCGTCGTGGTGACGTCACCGCCACTTAGTGGTGAATGGCGCTTGTTGATGTTGTGTACCCCGTGTATGTGTGCCCCGTGTGTGTCTTTGTGTGTGTCTTTGTGTGTGTGTGCCCCGTGTGTGTGCCCCGTGTGTGTCTTTGTGTGTGCCTCGTGTATGTGTGCAATTGTGGTGACTCATTGGCTCCCTTCCGACTACAAGCTTGCATCAGGACTCCAGGTAAGTAGAAATAAAATATGTTTTCCTATTTGTGTTACTTTATTTTATGTTTTATGTACTCTCTCGAATTATTTACAGTGTTACATGCCAATGTGCAATATTTATTTCCTATTTATGAGTTTAACAATGCTTCCCTTTGTTATTGCACTGTAACACATTTCACAACACCGACCGTAAAGGACATTTAAATACGGTGCATTGCTGTGTTCTGACTTACAAACCGTTCGACTTACGAACAGGTCTCAGGAACGAATTAAGTTCGTAACCCGAGTACTGCCCGTAACGTGATCGAGTGAACAGAACTACGTCGCGCAAGTAGGAATAAGCGGTTGTACGGCTGCCTCGGCGTAGCATCGCAGAAGGCGGGATGCTGCTGGAAACTTCTAGATGCTACCCACGCGCCTCAGTCTTTGTTCAACCTGCGTACGCATCTCACGTGATATCGCGGACTGCGCTTTGCCCTATATTATTTATTGTAACGCGGTTTTTCCATAATGCGGTGCTCTTCAGGAACGCAACTACCGCGTTACATGTGCGCATGTTGAACCTCTGTCCCACCGGACATCGCCAACCTTGCCAATCGGAGGTGCGGGGGAAGGACAACAAATCAAACACAAAAAAGCAGTTTGAAGAAATGAGTTTTCAATCATGATTTGAAGGTGCATAGAGCTCCAGTGGCTTCCTAATATCGGGAGGAAGAGCTATACGAGAGCAGACTGCACTTGTGATGTCCCTTTGCTACTGGCACATCCAAGCTCAGCCAGCGCGGGGCCCTCGTGGCACAGATGGTTTTCCGCCGGCTATTGGCTGTGCCAAGCCAGGAACCAAACCGTGATAGGTGTCCTCACATGGCACCGGTGATCTGGCTCAGAGCCAAGTGGTGGAAGGAGGTGGGGAGGCTAATGACTCATCCATTGCAGTAACGCGAGTACACTATTCTCACTCAGTGTCGCCATCATCGACAGGCGACTGCACCCGCTCTTTGCGTGGCACGTCAGACCACATGCGTCCTTGTTGTATTTTCACATTTTTTTTGTCCCGATTGCGGATTTGGTGTCACGCCATGAGTTGAAGTGCCCAACCAGTCGGAACTCTCGCAAGAGCAATGTGAGAGAATGCCCCATGGAAGTGGACATCACAGAGCCACCTCTGAGACCCCTTTTAGTGATCTCTAGGCGACGAACAAGAGGGCAGTATACTCTTGGTTCTTTCGATAAGGTCACGTTGAAAGAACCAAGAATATGAATCACTGCAGTCACGAAAGCTTTAAGTCAAAAAGAGGGCAGTACTTTCCCGTCCGCTTTACATGGGAGTAATTTTTTGTTGCTGTAACAGTCAAAAGAATTAAGTGCGGAACCAAATGTAACGCGATGTTCTTTTTGTCCAGTCATGGGTGACGGGGCTGAGACCAGCCATTTGAGAACTCGGTGAAATCTCAGGTATACGCTTTGGTTCTTTCGGTAAAGTCACGTAGGTATAATATACCTTATGTGACTGCAGTCACGAAAACTTCAAATCTAGATTAATCTCAGGTAACTGCCTGGATTCTAACCCAGGATTTCAGCGGTGCCAACTCGGCTCTCTGACCTCTGAGCCACTCAGCCTCTCCTCCTCCAGCCACATCGCCAGGAAAACTGCAGACATTGCTTTTGAGCGTTATTTTTTATTGCTCCGACGTAAATGTAATCTAAACTGCGGCTTTTGTTTTCAGTTGGCTGGCACAGACTCCAGTTGTGTATTTTTTAACGGTAACGACTGGCTTCAACGCACGGCGCGCAAAACTTGACAATTGCACCCGAGGCGCATCGCATGATGACAGCAAATCAGTGTCCAAACTGAAAACAGAGAGGCACGTGAATCTGCCATATTTTGCACTGCCTTCCTCCTTGCGAGCCCACGCCTACTGTGAGCCAGGAGGGCACCACAGCTCGCAAACGCGTCGCAAGCGGCGACGCGTTCCTTGGTTGGTTTTGGCGAGGATAACCCCGACGGCGATGATGGTTTGCCGCGTGTGCTTTGACGAGCACAGCACCTCTGCCGCAAAACAAGCTCTATCGGAAGAAAAAAAAAAATCCACATTTTTAAGCCACGAGAATATAACAAATTATTCAGTGTTAATATAGGTTAACAGACATCGGAAAACCGTAATCCATCGGTCATGCCCTCCTTATGGAAGCACTTGAAACGTGCACCTAGGCTACAGTGAGCGATAATATAATTGTTCTTTCACAAGGCTGCAGGCTGCAGTATTATTCATCGGTATTACAAATTAATTGATGCGGTTTAATACGATCTCAGTTGATATTGATATCTTTAGAGTGGAAATCATTCCCCGGTTCAATGAGCTCAGTAATCCAAATACAAACCTTACCCTCGTATAAGTATTAACCAGCAGTGTTAACCAACAGTATTAGCTCGGGCAGTGCCGGATGCGAACTGAAAACCTCTGCAACAAGCGGCGAACGCACTACTGCTGGACTACGTCACTGCCCCATCTGCTGTACGAAACGGTATGATGCTATAGGGAATGGTATGATGCTATAGGAAACGGTGTGATGCTACAGTGAGGGAAAAAAGTATTTGATCCCCTCCCTCATTAAAATGCAAATCAATTTATAACATTTTTGACATGCGTTTTTCTGGATTTTTTTGTTATTCTGTCTCTCACGGTTCAAATAAACCCACCATTAAAATTATATACTGATCATTTCAGCAGGGGATCAAATACTTTTTTCCCTCACTGTATAGGCAACGGTGTGATGTTATAGATGCTACAGGAAACAGTGTGATGCTGCCCTTTGCCCATGGCATCACACGTGCAGACTCCTCGAAGCAAGGCTGAGCGGATTCCATGTTGAGGTTTAGAATTTAGGAGTCTTGGCTTTGCCAGGTAATGCTTAATTTCCTGGTCCCATTGACTTAAGTTGTTTAACGAAAACTACTGCACAGTTTTACCAAATTATACGCGTCACTTAATCCGTGCCAGCCGGACTAATTTATTTTTTACAACAGTAAATAGTGTCAGAGTTTTCTATGTTTATTCTTAATGTAATTCAGCCACTAAATAAACATATATAAATGGAGGTACCCATACAAAGAGACTGATTAAGTGGAGCATAAATAGTAAGTTGGAACTTCATTCTTGCCTGGATGCCATCACCAATTACTGGAGATATCAAATGGCACGGACATTAAACATCGCTTACTAAATTACTTGAAGTAGACGTTACCAAGTAGGGCAAATACTCGCCATCAGAGGGACTTCATGGTGGCACACTGCAGTCAAGCATGATTCAAACACTGCGAGGCTGGCTGTGCCAAAGACGTTATCTTTACATCCCGTCTGGATATGTGCTACATTCATAACCACAGCCACGACCAAAGGCCCACTGACGAATTCCATCAGCAGGCAAGTGAGGGGGGGGAGGTGTCAGGGTTTGATGGTAAAGGGTGCGTGAGCACGAGGTGTTACGTGGGCCCTGGTCAATCTTCACCACGCACTGCTGCTTTGGCACTATCGGTGGTCCCCTCAATAGCAGGGCCGCCCGGAGGTTCCCAGAAGCCCTGGGCTGCCATGCCCCTTATTCCACCGTCCACTTTGTTCAAACCTACATCCCATGTCTCCAAGACAAAGACCACGAGTACACTTATATTTGCCAAAATTTAAAATAGCAAACTTTTGCGATGCAAGAACCCTGCAGTGGAGCCCTCGTGTTTTTTTTGTGAGGCCCGGAAGAAATTGCCACTTTTGCCTCCATGCTAATCGGCGCCGACCCTAATTCAGCCCCAACCCAGCCCTAAACCATCCACAACCCAGCCCTAAACCAGCCACAACACAGCCACAACCCAGCCCTAACCCAACGACAAAATAGCCCTAAACCATGCCAAACTCAGCCACAACCCAGCCCTAACCCAGCCACAACCCAACCCTAAATCAGCCACAACCCAGTCCTAACCCGACCACAACCCGGCCACAACCCAGCCCTAACTCGGCCACAACCCAGCCCAATCGGTACCCTCGTTCCCCTATGCAATATCCATATCGCGCTCATCACTGCGTCTGTCCCAACACCAACAGCGCTTTGGTTTCAAAAAAAAGGTGGGGGGGGGGGGGTGTGAGAGCCTCAAAAGAATTCACTACCACGGAAAGTGGAAACGATTTCGTGTATACCGGTTTGTGTATACGTACGGATAATCAAGTCAAGTTTATTTCGAGCAAGGCGTGGTGAGCCAGGAGGCTCCTTTTTCCAATCGGGCGCAACGGGGCAAATAAAAGTGGATTACGTTTTGAAATACTTACGACTCGTGCTATTTACATCCTTTTAATTAGCAACTTAAATGTTGGCTGTGCATTCTAAAGCTGGTACCAACAAGTAAAAAAGGTCTTTAGTTTTGATTTAAAGCTTTCGTGACTGCAGTAATTCATATTCTTAGCTCTTTCGGTAAAGTCACGTTGATGGGAAACAATAAAATAATATTGGTCTTTAGTTTTGTTTGGTGGGGGGAGGGTGGGCGGCCCAAGGAACTAGCGGACAGCTTCGTCGCTGTTCCTCCCGCCCGGGGATCCACAGTCTTAGGGACCGGCCCTGGAGGACCCCCGCAGAGGAGTCGGCAGCAGCAGCCAAGCTGAGCGTGGGGGGCCACCCGTTCCCTTCCTCGTGGTGCCCACTCATCACGACGACCCCCTGACCCCTGGCGGCCCCCGAAACAGATCGCAGCGATAACCGACTTGGGCTGGAACGGCGCGGCTGGGCTGGGATTCCCGCTCAAAGGCGCAAAACGTCTCCCACAACCACCACGACTACAACAACCACCACAACTACAACAACTACAACAACCACCACTCCCGTCAGAGGCGCTCAAATCTGCCCCGAGCGAGCGGCGCCATTGACATGGGAGGGCCCCCGTGGGGCCCCCACTACTGAGCCCCCCACTACTGAGCCCCCCCCCCCACAACTCACACCCACCCAGACCCATTCTGAACAAGAACGCGGCGGAGCCACAAATTAAACAAAACTCAAGAGCCCCGAAATCATCCCCCGCTCGCTATCGACAGCGCTCGGCGGTGACGGGGTCGATGGTGGTGGTGGGTGGTGGTGGGGGGGTCTCTCCCCTTCTTCATCCCCTTCGCTTGACGGCGCTAACAGGGAGACGCGCCGCTCTTGACGCCCACGCCGCCGCCGCCGCCGGGGGCTCTCAATGGCAAGCGGAGGTGGCGGCGAGAGACGACGAGACGGGGCGCACTCGGGCCCACGGGAGGCCCCCCCGGTCTCCATGGGGATGCGGCCACCAAGGGGCCACCCCCTACCCCCCTACCACGCACACACAAACAGCTCGCGGCCGCCAGAGACCGAGAGACGCCGAGAGGGAGGGAGGGAGACGACGAGAGGGAGGGAGGGAAGGAGGGAGACGCCGCGGCTAGCTCGCTCGCTCGAGCCGAAGGCGGTCGCGACGTCGCTCCGCGTTGAGTTGCCGTGGTGGGGAGACGCCGCGCGCCTCGCCGCCTCCGCCGCCGCCGCCGGAGACGCCGCGGGGCCCGGACCGGGCCAGGTGCCCTCACCTCAACTTAGTTTCGCTCGCAGTCGCTGCCATCTTAGCGAGGCCGAGCTGCTTGGCTGCTATCGCGAGAGAAGCCGCCCGTGACGCAGTCCGCCGACTCCCGCCACCGCCGCCGCCTCCCGCCGCCGCCTCCTCGCCGCTGCCGCCAGGTGGCGCGC
The DNA here is from genome assembly GCF_048934315.1 of Petromyzon marinus. Classification (NCBI taxonomy): domain Eukaryota; kingdom Metazoa; phylum Chordata; class Hyperoartia; order Petromyzontiformes; family Petromyzontidae; genus Petromyzon; species Petromyzon marinus. Next base: position 1,609,584 of record NC_133700.1, on the reverse strand, counting down.
GGCGGGCGGGCGGGCGGGCGCGGGCACTCTGGCCCCGCCGCACGCCCACGAAGGCATCGTGCCAACACAGCACTGGGCAATAGCCATGCCACCTCAACACTGGGCAATAGCCATGCCACTTCAACACTGGGCAATAGCCATGCCACCTCAACACTGGGCAATAGCCATGCCACCTCAACACTGGGCAATAGCCATGCCACCTGAACACTGGGCAATAGCCATGCCACTTCAACACTGGGCAATAGCCATGCCACCTCAACACTGGGCAATAGCCATGCCACCTCAACACTGGGCAATAGCCATGCCACCACAACACTGGGCAATAGCCATGCCACCTCAGCATTTGGGCAATAGCCATGCCACCTCAGGATTTGGGCAACAGCCATGCCACCTGAACACTGGGAAATAGCCATACCACCTCAGCATTTGGGCAATAGCCATGCCATCTCAGCATTTGGGCAATAGCCATGCCACCTTAACACAGAGCAATAGCCATGCCACCTCAGCATTTGGGCAATAGCCATGCCATCTCAGCATTTGGGCAATAGCCATGCCACCTCAACACTGGGCAATAGCCATGCCACCTCAGCATTGGGCAATAGCCGTGCCACCTCAGCATTGGGCAATAGCCATGCCACCTCAACACTGGCCAATAGCAATGGGACCTCAACACTGGGCAATAGCCATGCCACCTCAGCATTGGGCAATAGCCATGCCACCTCAACACTGGCCAATAGCAATGGGACCTCAACATTGAGCAATAGCCATGCCATCTCAGCATTGGGTAATAGCCATGCCACCTCAACACTGGCCAATAGCAATGGGACCTCAACATTGGGCAATAGCCGTGCCATCTCAGCATTGGGTAATAGCCATGCCACCTCACCACTGGCCAATAGCAATGGGACCTCAACACTGGGCAATAGCCATGCCACCTCAGCATTGGGTAATAGCCATGCGACCTCAACATCGGGCAATACCCATGGCACCTAAACACAATATCATGTGCTTCATGGCCATTGCTCAGTGACCATGGAGGCCTCGGTCGCCAAACGAGTGGTTGCTGGCTTCAAGGGTCACGTCTTGATGTGACGAGAGGCGGATGCTCTTCAGTCAACCTTGGTGGGTTTGGCTGATGTCGTTGAGGAGGCGAATCTTGTCGTCCCGTGTATAAATGTCGAGGCCGTACACTTTGCGTTATCTGTACGTTGCTTTCAACGTGACAGTGTCAGCACCCCCTTCGAAAGCCGACTCATCATCACGAACGGTTTGGCTTTTTCTTCCCCCAAGGAGGCGCTTGCATAACCAGCACCGCGCGTCGCAGCAGCACGACAAGCTTTCATTGCTTTGATCGGCCAACGCTTCACGTCCACCCGCAGCTGACTGACGAAATGGTCCTGGTGAGGATTCATAATGGGCTGGATGGGTCCCGACAGGACGAAATCCATCGGGCTCGGCTAAGTGTGCCGGACGCTGCAGTGGTCTGCACGCTCTATTAATCTATTGCTAATCTATTAATAGAGCGTGCACATGAGGATTTATTGTGGTCCGCGATAGTGCGGGGGGTTACGTTCATGGTAGAAGAAGTGGGGGGTGGGCAGATGTATGCAGCTGAAATCTGCAACGCTGAGCAGCGCGCAGGCGCTGAGGCCTCGTGATGCAGATTTCTGTACAGTCCCCGACAAACACGATTAGCGTGAGATGGCGCGGGTTTAGAGCCAGGCGTCCAGCAGCAGGAAGCCAGATTTGGAGGTTTTACCGGAATGGTATCGCGTAGTCGTGCACCATTGGGCCATGTGACTTATTTGCCCCGATTTCAATCTCCAGCTTCCACCCGCCCTCATTCGCGTGCCCTCTCATTAATCCCCGCACGCTGGAAGCCACGCGTCCCCTTTTAACCCAGTCGCGTTTTGCGGCCCCGAAGCAGCAAAACGGCCCCGTGGCTGGAATTTCGACTAAACGTCAACAACAATGAATTAAATAAAAACATTCCCAAATGCGGAGAGTTAACTTTTTTTTCTGCGAGAAGACTCGAGGGGCACCTGCCATTCCGCACAAGAACGCCGTTTTCCTTGTTCAGAAAAGAAAAAAAAAGATTCCACCTCTTGTATCTTTTAAATGTTGACTTGTAACACTGTAGATGCATTAACCATTGAGGCTCCGGTCATTGATTATGCTAAGGTGTGAGATCAAATGTCTGGCTGAACCCGCTGTGCAAAGGATAACAGCTCTCAGATTTACTGACCGGTAAGTTTCCATTAGACTCATTAATGACTGACGTCCAATTAAATATTCATGAGCAGTTTTCACAGAACTCGATTGCTTCCAGGGCAGGTATCAGACCGCTGGCACAGGCACGAGTTGGGCTCAGATGAAATCGCAGGGCATGGCGGGTGGTGGGCCGCAGCTGTGCAAAGCACGGCAACTCGGTGTGGTGGCTGAACGCGCCCACGTCGATGCATCTTCACTGCACACCTGTCACTCACACTGCACACCTGTTACTCACACTGCACACCTGTCACTCACACTGCACACCTGTCACTCACACTACACAACTGTCACTCACACTGCACACCTGTCACACTGCATACCTGTTACTCACACTGCACACCTGTTACTCACACTGCACACCTGTCACTCACACTGCACAGCTGTCACTCACACTGCACACCTGTCACACTGCACACCTGTTACTCACACTGCACACCTGTCACACTGCACACCTGTCACTCACACTGCACACCTGTCACTCACACTGCACACCTGTCACTCACACTGCACACCTGTCACTCACGCTGCACACCTGTCACTCAAGCAGCACACCTGTCACTCACACTGCACACCTGTCACACTGCACACCTGTCACTCACACTGCACACCTGTCACACTGCACAGCTGTCACTCACACTGCACACCTGTCACACTGCACAGCTGTCACACTGCACGCCTGTCACTCACACTGCACACCTGTCACACTGTACACCTGTCACACTGCACACCTGTTACACTGCAGACCTGTCACTGACACTGCATACCCTGTAACTCACACTGCACATTTGTCACTCACACTGCACACCTGTCACTCACACTGCACACCTATCACACTGCACAGCTGTCACTCACACTGCACACCTGTCACTCACACTGCACACCTGTCACTTACACTGCACACCTGTCACTCACACTGCACACCTGTCACTCACATTGCACACCTGTCACACTGCACACCTGTCACACTGCACACCTGTCACTCACACTGCATACTTGTCACACTGCACACCTGTCACTCACACTGCACACCTGTCACTCACACTGCACAGCTGTCACACTGCACACCTGTCACTCACACTGCACACCTGTCACTCAAGCTGCACACCTGTCACTCACGCTGCACACCTGTCACTCACACTGCACAGCTGTCACACTGCACACCTGTCACTCACACTGCACACCTGTCACACTGCACACCTGTCACTCACACTGCACACCTGTCACACTGCACACCTGTCACACTGCACAGCTGTCACTCACACTGCACACCTGTCACTCACACTGCACACCTGTAACTCACGCTGCACACCTGTCACACTGCACACCTGTCACACTGCACAGGTGTCACTCACACTGCACACCTGTCACACTGCACAGCTGTCACTCACACTGCACACCTGTCACTCAAGCTGCACGCCTGTCACTCACACTGCACACCTGTTACTCAAGCTGCACACCTGTCACACTGCACACCTGTCACTCACACTGCACAGCTGTCACTCACACTGCACACCTGTCACTCAAGCTGCACTCTTGTTACACTGCACACCTGTCACTCACACTGCACACCTGTCACTCACACTGCACACCTGTCACACTGCACACCTGTCACTCACACTGCACACCTGTCATTCACACTGCACACCTGTCACTCACACTGCACACCTGTTACACTGCACACCTGTCACACTGCACACCTGTCACACTGCACAGCTCTCACTCACACTGCACACCTGTTACACTGCACACCAGTCACACTGCACACCTGTCACTCACACTGCACACTTATCACACTGCACACATCACTCACACTGTACACCTGTCACCCACACTGCACACCTGTCACTCAAGCTGCACGCCTGTCACACTGCACACCTGTCACTCACGCTGCACACCTGTCACTCACGCTGCACACCTGTCACACTGCACACCTGTCACTCACACTGCACACCTGTCACTCAAGCTGCACGCCTGTCACTCACTGCACACCTGTCACTCACACTGCACACCTGTCACTCACACTACACACCTGTTTCTCACACTGCACATCTGTCACTCACACTGCACACCTGTACACTTCACACCTGTAACTCACACTGCACACATGTTCTTCACACTGCACGCATGCCACTCTGCTTAACCAAGACGCGTTCACACGTAAACACGACACGATCTCACGAATGTCCTTGCACTTTGCAAGAGTGTCGGTGGAGTTAGAATTGTATTTCTCGTTTGGTTCAGACTTTTTCGAGCTCAAATGCTGTGCCGGTCAGTTCAAACCATAATGAACCTTCACGTTCGGAGGATTTCGCCTTTTTTTTTTGTTATCACCGTCGAAAACCCTGAAGCTGTTCCGAGGCCGTCCGCGACCTCACGGGCGACGCGGGACACCGACATAAGAAGCAAGCAGCCACGTGTTGATGACACACGACGCCGGTGACACGTGGACCCCCCCGCCCCCCCCCCACCACCACCGTCTTATCTCATTTCGCGCTCTTCCTTTGGTTGCTTTCCTCCAGCCAAGTGCTGAAACTTTCATGAGCCTATGACCCATCTGCCTCCTACGGGTCAACTGCGTGGAATAACGGAATGGTCTTGTTACGGTCCGCGCGGCCCCTTGTCAGGAGGATAGGGAGAGTTACAATCTTTGGTTGTTTCGGTAAAGTAACGGAGATATACAAATAATAAAATAATAAAAATAAAATAAAGTGAATTAAAAAAATGTAAAACAAAAAAACAATAATGCAGACTGTAGCCTGGTTCTTAGGGGGTTCGCTGCTGACATACCTGGGCTAAGACCATCTATAAACCTTATACACATTTTGCTTCTAGCTTGTGTTGCGATCGAAACGTCGTGGTTTTTGTTTTTGTTTATATATTTTTTCTTATTTTTAAATTACTGAAAGAACCAAGAATAAGTCTACATTACAGACTGCCAGTACGCTCACTCAGTTTAATAACCAGGCTACAGTCTACATTATAAACTGCCAGTACACTCACTCAGGTTAAGATCCAGGCTAGAGTCTACATTAAAGACTGCCAGTACGCTCACTCAGTTTAATAACCATTGCTACAGTCTACATTATAGACTGCCAGTACACTCACCAAACTTAATAACCATTGCTACAGTCTACATTATCGAATGCCAGTACACTCACCCAGCTTAATAACCAGGCTACAGTCCACATTATAGACTGCCAGTACGCTCACTCAGTTTAATATCCAGGCTACAGTCTACATCATAGACTGTCAGTACACTCATCCAGCTTAAAAACGAGGCTACAGTCTACATTATAGACTGCCAGTACGCTCACTCAGGTTAAGATCCAGGCTACAGTCTACATTATAGATTTCCACTACACTCACTCAATTTAATAACCATTGCTACAGTCTACATCATAGACTGCCAGTACACTCACCCAGCTTAATAACCAGGCTACAGTCCACATTATAGACTGTCAGTACGCTCACTCAGTTTAAGATCCAGGCTACAGTCTACATCATAGACTGTCAGTACACTCACCCAGCTTAAAAACGAGGCTACAGTCTACATTATAGACTGCCAGTACACTCACTCGTATTAAGAACCAGGCTACAGTCAACATTATTGTTTTTGGGTTTTTATTATTTTTCTTTTTTTATTCACTTTATATTTTTTAATATTACTTTTTCTATCTACGTGACTTAACCGAAAGAACCAAAAAATGTGAATTCCTGCAGTCACGAAAGTTTTCAGTGGGAGTTATGTATTCCCCACTCAGATGGCCGGAATGTCCAACAGGGGGCAATTATGTAAAGTGCCTGCTGAAGTGGGAAGAATCAAATCGTTGCGTTGCTTCATTTTGTTGTTGGTTCAAATTCAAAGAGTCTGCGTTCTCATTTCCATTGCTGCGGGCACGTAATGGGGTTTGCGATTGCGTAATTACGGTCATTTGCGAAAACGGCATCTGCCACCCATAGAAAGGGCATTCGGAGAATCTTGGACGCGAGGATATCAGACACGGGAGATTCTGCGGGGATTTCAGACACGGGAAATTCTGCAAGGATTTCAGTCACGGGAGATTCTGCGAGGATTTCAGTCACGGGAGATTCTGCGAGGATTTCACACATGGCAGATTCTGCGAGGATTTCAGACACGGGAGATTCTGCGAGGATTTCAGTCACGGGAGATTCTGCGAGGATTTCAGACACGGGAGATTCTGCGAGGATTTCATACATGGCAGATTCTGCGAGGATTTCAGACACGGGAGATTCTGCGAGGATTTCAGACACGGGAGATTCTGCGAGGATTTCACACATGGCAGATTCTGCGAGGATTTCAGTCACGGGAGATTCTGCGAGGATTTCAGTCACGGGAGATTCTGCGAAGATTTCAGACACGGGAGATTCTGCGAGGATTTCAGTCACGGGAGATTCTGCGAGGATTTCACACACGGGAGATTCTGCGAGGATTTCAGTCACGGGAGATTCTGCGAGGATTTCAGACACGGGAGATTCTGCGAGGATTTCAGTCACGGGAGATTCTGCGAGGATTTCAGACACGGGAGATTCTGCGAAGATTTCAGACACGGCAGATTCTGCGAGGATTTCAGTCACGGGAGATTCTGCGAGGATTTCAGGCACGGGCAGATTCTGCGAGGATTTCAGACACGGGAGATTCTGCGAGGATTTCAGTCACGGCAGATTCTGCGAGGATTTCACACACGGGAGATTCTGCGAGGATTTCAGACACGGGAGATTCTGCAAGGATTTCAGACACGGCAGATTCTGCGAGGATTTGAGACACGGCAGATTCTGCGAGGATTTCAGTCACGGGAGATTCTGCGAGGATTTCACACACGGGATATTCTGCGAGGATTTCAGTCACGGGAGATTCTGCGAGGATTTCAGTCACGGGAGATTCTGCGAGGATTTCAGACACGGGAGATTCTGCGAGGATTTCAGACACGGGAGATTCTGCGAGGATTTCAGACAATTGTCTTGGGGGCCCTAGCCCCCCCCCCCCCGTCTCACCTCCCACTCAGGGGGGTCCATCGTTCGTTCTGCTCTCCCGTATCGGGCCACGCGCCCCACTCACCGACCGTCATTTCCCATCGTCGGGGTCAACAGCAAACGCGCAGGGGGTGGCGGGGGGGGGCAGCCAAAATGCCTTTGCAACAAACGGAAACAAAAGCGCCGACACGTGTACGACATTGCCAAAATAAACACACGCGCCCGCGCGCTACGCACAGACAGACCGCGATGTAAGTGTGTGTGTGTGTGGGGGGGTGTGTGTGTGTGGGGTGTGGGTGTGGGTTGGTGCGGGCGGACTCGTCACAGTCGCGGCGAGTTCTCGTTCGCGATCTCTCCACCGTGGCGCTGCGCTCGGGGGGTCCCCGGCGCGCCGCCGCCGCCGCCGCACGTCTCAGCGACGAGCAGCCGCGTAATCCGAGAGGTCACCCAACACCGGCGTTGCACGTCGCCAGAATGTCCTCACAATGGCTCCAATGGAAACCCTTTCTCGAAACGCTCTCAGGCAACAGGAGGAGGGTGGCGTGGTCACGGAGCGAACTCGCCCTGGCTCCCGCGCCTCATGGATTATGAATGCGCTCGGGACCCCTCACCCCACACCCCCCGCACCCACCCCCGGTCCACGCGAGCGGCCGGGCATCGGCGAGGGCGGGACACGCGTGAGCCTCGCAGCGTTCCTCGCCCACGACGAAGCCCTTCGCCTTCCCTGGCCGCTCGAGCGAGCTCTGCTCGAGACGGCGCCGGCTTCTTTTGTCCGCATGTCTGACACAGAGCGACAATTATAAATGTCCAGCACGAGGTTGGTTGGCCGCTGCGTTTGCGTCACCGTGAGCGCTGCGGAGTCCTGCCAGGGAGCCCCCCTCCACCCCGCCCCCCCCCCCCCCCCGTCGCGACTCTGTTGGGGGGCAGCTCGTCGCGATGTCTCGGTCCATTGACTGCTCTGGGTGGCCACATTCTCAAGCGGGGGTGTCCCTGGACTCTTCCAGGCTCGGGGCTGTACAGCGGGAGGGGTTATTTGAGACGGAATCGTCGAGGACTGGACGGCTTACAACGCAGTCCCTAACGAGTCACCAGGCCGCTGAACAAGAGCTGAACAAGAGCCACCGGCCGGACACACCAAAGAGGCAATTGTGCTGCTAGGAAAGAAAGCCGTTGGCAGAAACGTCCCCTTTAATCAAATCTCTCGGCCAGCGGTGTTGACACATGTGACGAGTTGTTATTTTGTGTTTGTGTGTCTCTGCGTGTGTGTCTGCGTGTCTGTGTGTGTGTGTGTGTCTTGGTGTGTGTCTTGGTGTGTGACTGTGTGTGTGTGTCTGCGTGTGTGTGTCTTGGTGTGTGTCTGCGTGTGTGTGTCTTGGTGTGTGTCTTGGTGTGTGTGTCTGCGTGTGTGTCTGTGTGTGTGTGTGTCTTGGTGTGTGTGTCTTGGTGTGTGACTGTGTGTGTGTCTGTGTGTGTGTCTGTGTGTGTGTCTTGGTGTGTGTGTCTTGGTGTGTGACTGTGTGTGTGTGTGTCTGCGTGTGTGTGTCTTGGTGTGTGTGTCTTGGTGTGTGTGTCTGTGTGTGTGTCTTGGTGTGTGTGTCTGTGTGTGTGTCTGTGTGTGTGTCTTGGTGTGTGTCTGTGTGTGTGTGTCTTGGTGTGTGTGTCTGTGTGTGTGTGTCTTGGTGTGTGTGTCTTGGTGTGTGTGTCTGTGTGTGTCTCTGCGTGTGTGTGTCTTGGTGTGTGTGTCTTGATGTGTGTGTCTGTGTGTGTGTCTTGGTGTGTGTGTCTGTGTGTGTGTCTTGGTGTGTGTGTCTTGGTGTGTGTGTCTGTGTGTGTGTGTCTGCGTGTGTGTGTCATGGTGTGTTTGTCTTGATGTGTGTGTCTGTGTGTGTGTCTTTGTGTGTGTGTCTGTATGTGTGTGTCTTGGTGTGTGTGTCTGCGTGTGTGTGTCTTGGTGTGTGTGTCTTGGTGTGTGTCTTGGTGTGTGTCTTGGTGTGTGTGTGTTTTGTCGTGTGTGTGTCTTGGTGTGTGGTGTGTGTGTGTGTCTTGGTGTGTGTGTCTTGGTGTGTGTCTGGGTGTGTGGGAGCGCTGCGCTATGAACCCCACGACACGAGTTCGATTACCGCTCAAGGTCAACACCAGTAACGATTATCTAAACCGGTCCCGGGCCTCCTCTAGGTCGACTCAGCCTCAAATGAGTACCTGGTGCGGTGTGTAAACATTGCCACTAGGGAGACAAAGGCGGTCGGGGGTGGTGCTGGCCACCCACCCCTCGTGTACCGTTCCGGCCTTCATAGGTGCTCGCTAACAGCACTTGCCCCTACATTCTGTTATACGGGGATCTTTGTCTTTGTCTTGGTGTGTGTGTGTGTCTTGGTGTGTGTGTGTGTTGGTGTTTATTGACCTGGGCTCTGGGTTGTTCTTCGTGCTTTCGGAGTCCCTGACACTCTGCTCACGATCAGTAAGGACCTTCATGATGGTAAGCGGGCCCGGGTAAAACTACGTGGCCGGGAGTCTGAGCCATTCCCTGTACACCTTGGGGTACGACAGGGATGTCCTCTGGCTCCCACATTATTGAACATCTATTTCGACCACGTCGTTCGTGAAGCCTTCAATAGCTGTACCGGAGGAATTTTCATCTGGTATAGATACAATGGGAGGCTGATCGATGCCCGGGTGCGGTCAAGGGATGGCTTCCTATTGCTCAACCATGTTTGTATGCCGATGATCTGATAATTGCTGCTCACTCAGAGGAGGAGTTGGAGGCGCTGCTGCTGAACCTGGAGCTTGCCACTAAGAGGTGGGGCCTTACTATCTGCCCCACCAAAACTAAGCACCTGCCTGGGTATTTTGTACCATCCCAATTGGTGATGGGGCAGTTGTGGAGAGAGTGGAGAGTTTCCCATACCTGGACAGTGTGCTTATGATTGGCTCTGGCTTGACAGCAATGGTCTCACTCCGAATCAGTCGAGCGGCATTATCTTTTCATTGGGCTGTGTGGAAGCTACCTGGTCTGTCGCTCTGGACGAAGCTTCAGGTCTTCTCAGCCACATTCCCTCCCTTCTCTACGCTTGCGAAACGTGGACCCCCCTAATGGAACATCTTCGCTGGTTAGAAACATTTAAGCTGGCCTGTCTACGATCCATTCTGGGTTCTCACGCTTGCATTAGAATATATAGAGCAGTTCATATTTGATGGTATCACGTGGTAATGCTCCATCACGTGTTTTACATCTATCACGCAGTGAATATTGAACCGTAACTTGACTTTAAAAAAATGAATCGCAATTCAAATCGCAATATTTGTCAGAAAAATTCCAATGAGATATTTTTCCCCAAATCGTTCAGCCCTAGAGGGTTGTACCCACACACTTTCAGCACGCCCAAACGTGACCTGGCCATCGACTGCGCTCTGCCCGTGTCACCCTGCGAGGTGGTGGACACAGAGGCAGCGTGGGGCGGAGGGCCCTTTGACCATCAACAACCGTGGCAGCTCCCCCGTGGCTGGCCGTGTCAACACCCCAGGGAAAGCCGCCGATTTATCTGTTTTCTCCGTCGCGGTGTTTTCGTGGATTAACGAGCACGCAGGAGAGAGAGACACACAACAACAACAACAACCAGCCACGAGATCCCAACAACCCGAGTGGAAATTCTGTGTGAATGAAGTAGGGGGCCTTGGGGGGGGGGGGGGGTACAGCACTCCGCTTCCCCTGTGATCCCCCCACTCCCTTCCCACTGTGGAGCACCCCGGCACGGGAGGGTTCTGAGCCCCCTGTGGGCATCCTCATCACTCCGCATCTATTTATAGCCACCTCACCGAACCCGGCGGTAAACTTTCTCTGACAGTTTTGTGATTGTGCGCGTGCGCGTAAACGCGTTCGCGTCGCTGATTTGTCGCGTGAATAACAAAGGAAGGTTCCCCGATAGGAGCGCGTCGGTGGGGGGAGGGGGCTGGGTGGATTTGGAGTTGCGCTCTCACGGCAAACCGAGACGTCGCGACCCCCCGCCCCTCCCCCGAGACGTTCACCACCGGCAGCGTCGCAGCTCACCCGCGAGACGCTCACCGCGCACGACACTTCACCGAGCGCCATTAGCCCACGTGACCCCCCCCCCCCGCTGCCACGGCATCCCGCACCGCGGAGGTTATAGGCGCAGCCCTGCAACTGCTCGCTCGCGACGCTGCTGGCTGAAGCGCCTCGACCGGAGCGAACTCGAGCGGGCACTTGGTCTCCACTTCCACGCCGACCCAGGCGTCGCTGGACGAGCTGGAAGTTACCCGCGGCGGGGCGGCCGCAACGTCGCCCTCCTCCGGCCCTCGGGGTAACCGAAGCCCTCCCACCACCACCACCACCACCCTCTCGTGCCCGGCTCCGCCACTAAGTGCTTCTCGCCCCATTCACTGCGTCTCTCAGCTTCAGCCGCGCACGCAGCGCGAGGGGCATTGTTGCGTTTCACTTTTTTTTACTTTTTACAGCGCTCCACCCTCCCCCCGCATCCATTCATCATCGTATCGCACGCGTGGCTGCGAGGATCCGGAGGAGAGAGAAACACAAAATAATCCACGAGACTACGCGGGGAGAGAGACTTTGACTTTTAAAGAACTTTTATTTCCGCCAGCAGCAACAGCACTGGAGGCGATTCCGATACGAAATACACAAAGTCACCAGCAACACAAATAAAACACCCGCTATAAATCCACGTGGTGTGGCGCTAAATGCGCCGCGCACAACACGAAAGAAGTCACGTGGTGGTGGTGCCGTCCACGCTGGTACAGAGAGGGGCTTTGCCGGCCCCCCAGCGTTCGAGGGAAGACGGAGAGAGAGAGAGAGCGAGAGAGGAGCATGCAGACTCCAACACAATGCACAGACTCAGTGAGGCTTCCTGGTGTTGAACACTTTAAACACTTGTGTAAGCAAAGCGCTGATTTCGCGATTCTAAATGCACGTGAGCACAACCTGGGATAGTAAGGTGTGTACAAATGCCGGGTTATTGTAGTTGTTGCGAGTAGGGTGTTCACTATCATCGCACGGACATCCCGCACCCCCGATTAGCACGGTTGGCTACGTACGGTGCGAAAGAAGTTCAACACGCACGCCGTACATGAGAGTGGAGGCGCGGGCGAGTGGTGTGTGTGGCGATGATGATGATTTACATGTTCGTGTTGATTCAGCTGCTGTTATGGCACTGCACCGGGGAGTTGTGCACGACCGAGTGGGGCCTTAATTACGGGGCCCTCTTCCCCCCAGGCCAGGGCCCACTCAGTGCCTCCCCGAGGGCCCAATCCTCACCCGACACCTATCGATCCAACCCTAACGCTCACCCCCCCCCCCCCCCCCCTCACAACGCCTAACCCTAAGCGCTAACCTCTAACACTGAAGAAAAACTCAAATATTACTATTTTTATTTAACCAGGTCAAGGCCCACTGAGCTATCTCTTTTTCAGGAGCAACCTGGCCACAAATGATAGCTCAACCAAGTGGCTTATCGCGTGTAAATGTACAACCGCCACATACTCCAAACCCGGAGAAATATCCACGCGACCACGGGGAGCAAGAGACACACAAACTCCAAAATACAACAGCAGGCGTCAGGGTCGGTATCGAACCCACGACCTCCTGCATACCAGCCCCGCCAAGGGGGGTTACAGGAGAGACGCCAACGGCTGTGAACTTCACGGGGCCCGGCTCTGAACTTCACGGGGCCCGGCTGTGGAATTCACGGGGCCCTGGCTGTGAAGTTCACGGGTCCCGGCTGTGTACTTCACGGGGCCCGGCTGTGAAGTTCACGGGGCCAGGCTGTGAAATTCACGGGGCCCGGCTGTGAACTTCACGGGGCCCGGCTGTGAAATTCACGGGGCCCGGCTCTGAACTTCACGGGGTCCGGCTGTGAACTTCACGGGGCCCGGCTGTGAACTTTACAGGGTCCGGCTGTGAAATTCAACGGGGCCCGGCTATGAAATTCACGGGGCCCGGCTATGAAATTCACGGGGCCCGGCTATGAAATTCACGGGGCCCGGCTGTGAACTTCGGCCCACGGCGAGACTCGGAGCGGCGGGTCCTGTGCCGTCAGCCCCTGCCCGAGTGCTCGTGGCGGTGACGGAGTGAGCTGAGAACCTGGCATCTGCGCTTGCAGGGGGGGGGGGGGGGGGGGGGGCGGGGGGGTTAGGGGGGGTCTGCTCCCCCGATTCTCCCGGGTGAGTCTGTCGATGGGACCGTGAACCACGTGGGCAGAAGCATGAAGAGTGCTCGGGGGGGGGGGGGGGGGGGTTGCATCATCGGCAGCCGCCGTGGCTGCTCGCCTGCGTCGCCTGTATACATTTCAGCGCCGCTTATCTGGCGCGATAACTGACGGCCGCGTCTGTGCGCCGGAGATCGATTTCAACAGATCTGCGAATCGAGACCGTTAAATCATCAGGCACGATGACACCGTTAATAAGAGCCCCACCCCCCGATCCACCCCCCACCCATCCATCCCCAGTGGGGCTGCATTGTGTACATTAATTAAACTCTAGCGGCCCAATTTACTTATTTATTTTCGTGATGCCCTCTGCCACAGCGGGCACGGGCCCAAGCGATCGCGTCACCCGAGACGAAGGCAACAAAACCACAAGCGGCGGATGCGACAGAGGCACGCTCACTGCGCTATGATCGCGACACGGGGGGGGGGGGGGGGGTGGCGGGGTGGTGGAGGTGGTGGAGTAGGAGGGATACGTGTCCACTTCCTACTAAAGGGGGGCATCATTGCAATCGAAACACGTGTCGGTGATTGTTCCGACCGCAGCCTGGGTTTGAAACTCTTTCCGTGACACGGCGAGGGAGGACGGAACGCACGGCAGCTCGCTTCACCGTGGACGTTTGCCAGCGGTGTAAGCCAACACTTTGCCCGGCGCGCAAGGGCGCTCTCTGATGGGGACAGCTGTCTGACAGCGGGACAGCTGTTATATGCTGGTAGAGCTGTCCTACACGAAGACAGCCGTCTCGGAGCGTGGGACACCTGAACTGGGACACTTTGTACCGATGTACCACACTGAAAACAGCTGCCCCGCACAGAGACAGCTGTCCTACACGAAGACAGCCGTCTCGGAGTGTGGGACACCTGAATTGAGACACTTTGTCCCGATGTACCACACTGAAACAGCTGGCACGTGGCAGGGTGGTGGTGGTGGTGAGACGTTTTTGAGGGAGGTAGTACAGCATGCAGGCCATCTGACCCGTCTGTGCGCAGAGTGCATCACGCTTTGGTGTCCGGCTACACGCAGATATTGGCCAAGCGTCGCAGTGCAGGACTCTCCTGAAAACAAAAGAGTCATGGGACTCCAAACTAAATAATGTTTTTATTTTACCAGATCAGGCCCACCACTGAGATCTAGAGCTATTTTTCAGAAGCGACCTGGCCACAGATGATAGCCCAAAGAAAGTGGCTTACCGTGTGGACATTTACGGCAGCCAAAATACTCTAAACGCGTGATGTTGATTATAAATTTGGAGGTGAAACCCGGAGGACCCAGAGAAAAATCCGCGGGACCACGGGTAGAGAGACACGCAAAATCCACATCTACAGGATCGGCGAGGCTTCCTGGTGTTAAACACTTAAAACTTTTGTAAACAAAACATTTACTCTTGTGATTCCAAATGCACGTGAGCACAAACTTGGGATACTAACGTGTATATACATGCGGGGGTTGTTGTTGTTGTTGTTGTCGTCGTTGTGAGTAGGGTGTTCAATGTGTTCGCACGGACATCCCGCACCTCCGATTAGCACGGTTGGCTACGTACAGTGCGAAAGAAGTTCAACACACACACGCGCGATGCACGGGACAGCGGTGGCAGGGGAGAGTGCCGTCGGTGGGGGGGGGGGGATGGGGCTCCATGGAGAGACAACTTCTGAGACTTTAGAGAAACCCCTGGGTGTGAAGGAAATGTTGACGCACACCGCGATTTCCGGCACCTTCACCATTCCTCGCCATTCTTTACAATCGTCGTCCACCCGGCCCTCCTCCGCTCTCACAGAACTCCAAAACATCGCCCTTGTTTGCATTTCATTTATTGGCAAAGTTCAACATTCGTACTCTTATTACAGAATGTGGCAGTTGTGTTCCTCACCCGAACCCCGTTACGTGACCACATTGGCTACCGGTCTTGAAACGAGTTAGAGTTTTCTTCTACGAGTGTGTATTTTTTTAAACCTTGCGTGGGCCGGCACCACCACCACATGGTCACGAGCAAATCCATCCGTACAGCCCCTCAATGTCGGCAAGATCTACAGACTCTGCCCTTCTGCGCGGAGCGCGTTCATGTGGTGCGCGGGCATTTGTGCCGCGTCTGTGTGGAATTCCTTACCGTTGGAAACCGACAATGTGGACACTTTGATGTCGCGTCTAAAAAAAAAACACACACATTTTCTTAAGTCCGTTTAGTCTGTCTCGCTCCTCCTTCTCTCTTGGCCTTTCCTGAACCCGAATCTTACCAGGGCGCCCTTTGAGACACGAGTGGAAGGCGCCTTACAAATACGTGTGAATCACAATTATTCACATTGATATTGCTCCGTATGCAAGGTACGTGGCGGTGTCCGGCGCGAGTCTGGCGTCGTCAAATTTCGCGCTCTGCCCCCCCCCCCGCCCCCCCCCCCCCCTCCGAGAGAGGCGCTCCGTGCGGAGTGGGCAGCCTTGCGGGGGCTCGCGGCTTCCCCGCAGGCCGCCCGCCACGCATCCTGCGGGGGCTCCCGCACATTCCCATCGCGCCTCGCAAACCGATAAGACGTCGCTTGTTTACGTCCCCGCGCAAAGGCACCGCTCAGAGCCCGTTGCCTTTGCGTTCGCGCGTCGTGATCGGCGCGGTGGGAGACGCGGGGAGACGCGCGGAGTTATTTTAGACCCGAGCCGGCGACGGCGGCGCAGATTGTTCCGCTGGAGGCGACTCGCACTGACAGCGATCACAGAGTCGGCGCGGGCTCCAAGCGCCGCTCCGCACTCCATCCTCAACTGAACCCTCCACTCCGCAATCCACCCTCTGTGTGCACAGACCACCGTCCACTCCACCCTCCACTCTACCCTACAATCCACCCTCTGTCCGCACAGACCACCATCCACTCCACCCTCCACTCCACCCTACAATCCACCCTCTGTCCGCACAGACCACCGTCCACTCCACCCTCCACTCCACCCTACAATCCACCCTCTGTCCGCACAGACCACCATCCACTCCACCCTCCACTCCACCCTACAATCCACCCTCTGTCCGCACAGACCACCGTCCACTCCACCCTCCACTCCACCCTACAATCCACCCTCTGTGCGCACAGACCACCATCCACTCCACCCTCCACTCCACCCTACAATCCACCCTCTGTCCGCACAGACCACCATCCACCCAATCCCACATTCAACTTTCCACTCCAATCGACACACTACATCCTTCACCCAACTTTTATTTACCTTCAACGCTCCACCCTGAACTCCACACCCTGCATCCCACACACTCCACACCCTACACACCCTACACCACCTGCACACCTTGTACATCCTGCACTCCACACACTCCACACACTCCACACACTCCACACTCCACACACTCCACACCCTGCACTCCACACACTCCACACTCCACACCCTGCACTCCACACTCCACACACTCCACACACTCCACACACTCCACACACTCCACACTCCACACCCTGCACTCCACACCCTGCACTCCACACACTCCACACACTCCACACTCCACACACTCCACACACTCCACACACTCCACACACTCCACACACTCCACACACTCCACACACTCCACACACTACACACACTCCACACCCTGCACTCCACACACTCCACACTCCACACACTCCACACACTACACACACTACACACACTCCACACCCTACACACACTCCACACACTACACTCGTGTGATGCCCACAAGGCATCCACCACTCCACGCGGCCACCGGCCTCGCAGGGGGTTCGTTGCGACGCGAGTGAGGGGTCAAGAGACGTAGTTACCTTGTGGATTGGTCAGTGATGATGTAGAGGGTTCAGTGATGATGTGAAGGGTTTAGTGATGATGTGAAGGGTTCAGTGATGATGTGAAGGGATTAGTGATGATGTAGAGGGTGCAGTGATGATGTAGAGGGTGCAGTGAATATGTGGACGGTTCAGTGATCATGTAGAGGGTTCAGCGATGATGTGAAGAGTTCAGTGATGATGTAGAGGTTTAGTGACGATGTGGAGGGTTTAGTGATGATGTAGAGGGTTTAGTGATGATGTAGAGGGTTTAGTGATGATGTTGAGGGTTTAGTGATGATGTATAGGGTATAGTGATGATACGAAGGGTTTAGTGATGATGTGAAAGGTTTAGTGATGATGTAGAGGGTTTAGTGATGATGTAGAGGGTTTTAGTGATGATGTTGAGGGTTTAGTGATGATGTAGAGGGTTTAGTGATGATATGAAGGGTTTAGTGATGATGTGAAGGGTTTAGTGATGATGTGGAGGATTTAGTGATGATGTGGAGGATTTAGTGATGATGTTGAGGGTTTAGTGATGATGTAGAGGATTTAGTGATGATATGAAGGGTTTAGTGATGATGTGAAGGGTTCAGTGATGATGTAGAGGGTTTCGTGATGATGTAGAGGGTTTAGTGATGATGTAGAGGGTATAGTGATGATGTGAATGGTTCAGTGATGTGAAGAGTTCAATGATAATGTAGAGGGTTTAGTGATGATATAGAGGGATTAGTGATGATGTGAAGGATTAGTGATGATGTGAGGGGTTTAGTGATGATGTGGAGGATTTAGTGATGATGTGAAGGGTTTAGTGATGATGTGAAGGGTTTAGTGATGATGTAGAGGGTTTAGTGATGTTGTGGAGTGTTCAGCGATGATGTACACGGTTTAGTGATGATGTAGAGGGTTTAGTGATGATGTACAAAGTTTATTGATGATGTAGAGGGTTTAGTGATGATGTAGAGGGTTTAGTGATGATATAGAGGGTTTAGTGATGATGTGGAGTGTTCAGTGATGATGTAGAGGTTTAGTGATGATGTAGAGGGTTTAGTGATGATATAGAGGGTTTAGTGATGATGTAGAGGGTTTAGTGATGATGTGAAGGGTTCAGTGATGATGTAGAGGTTTAGTGATGATGTACAGGGTTTAGTGATGATGTAGAGGGTTTAGTGATGATGTGGAGTGTTCAGTGATGATGTAGAGGTTTAGTGATGATGTAGAGGGTTTAGTGATGATATAGAGGGTTTAGTGATGATGTAGAGGGTTTAGTGATGATGTGAAGGGTTCAGTGATGATGTAGAGGTTTAGTGATGATGTACAGGGTTTAGTGATGATGTAGAGGGTTTAGTGATGATGTGGATTGTTCAGTGATGACGTAGAGGGTGCAGTGATGATGTAGAGGGTGCAGTGAATATGTGAACGGTTCAGTGATCATGTAGAGGGTTCAGCGATGATGTGAAGAGTTCAGTGATGATGTAGAGGTTTAGTGACGATGTGGAGGGTTTAGTGATGATGTAGAGGGTTTAGTGATGATGTAGAGGGTTTAGTGATGATGTTGAGGGTTTAGTGATGATGTAGAAGGTTTAGTGATGATATGAAGGGTTTAGTGATGATGTGAAGGGTTTAGTGATGATGTGGAGGATTTAGTGATGATGTGGAGGATTTAGTGATGATGTTGAGGGTTTAGTGATGATGTAGAGGATTTAGTGATGATATGAAGGGTTTAGTGATGATGTGAAGGGTTCAGTGATGATGTAGAGGGTTTAGTGATGATGTAGAGGGTTTAGTGATGATGTAGAGGGTATAGTGATGATGTGAATGGTTCAGTGATGTGAAGAGTTCAGTGATAATGTAGAGGGTTTAGTGATGATATAGAGGGTTTAGTGATGATGTGAAGGATTAGTGATGATGTGAAGGGTTTAGTGATGATGTAGAGGGTTTAGTGATGTTGTGGAGTGTTCAGCGATGATGTACACGGTTTAGTGATGATGTAGAGGGTTTAGTGATGATGTACATGGTTTAGTGATGATGTAGAGGGTTTAGTGATGATGTAGAGGGTTTAGTGATGATATAGAGGGTTTAGTGATGATGTGGAGTGTTCAGTGATGATGTAGAGGTTTAGTGATGATGTATAGGGTTTAGTGATGATGTAGAGGGTTTAGTGATGATGTAGAGGGTTTAGTGATGATGTGAAGGGTTCAGTGATGATGTAGAGGTTTAGTGATGATGTACAGGGTTTAGTGATGATGTAGAGGGTTTAGTGATGATGTGAAGGGTGTAGTGATGATGTGAAGGGTTTAGTGATGATGTGAAGGGTTTAGTGATGAAGTGGAGTGTAAAGTGATGATGTAGAGGGTTTAGTGCTGATGTGAAGGGTTTAGTGATGAAGTGGAGTGTAAAGTGATGATGTAGAGGGTTTCGTGCTGATGTGAAGGGTTCAGTGATGATGTGAAGAGTTTAGTGATGATGTAGAGGGTTTAGTGATGATGTGAAGGGTGCAGTGATGATGTAGAGGGTTTAGTGATGATGTAGAGGGTTTAGTGATGATGTGAAGGGTTTAGTGATGATGTAGAGGGTTTAGTGATGATGTAGAGGGTATAGTGATGATGTGAATGGTTTAGTGATGTGAAGAGTTCAGTGATAATGTAGAGGGTTTAGTGATGATGTGAAGGGTTCAGTGATGATGTGAAGGGTTTAGTGATGATGTAGAGGATTTAGTGATGATGTGGAGGGTTTAGTGATGATGTAGAGGGTCCAGTGATGATGTAGAGGGTTTAGTGATGATGTGAAGGATTAGTGATGATGTGGAGTGTTCAGCGATGATGTGGAGGATTTAGTGATGATGTGAAGGGTTCAGTGATGATGTAGAGGGTCCAGTGATGATGTAGAGGGTTTAGTAATGATGTGGAGTGTTTAGTGATGATGTGGAGTGTTTAGTGATGATGTGAAGGGTTCAGTAGTGATGTAGAGGGTTTAGTGATGATGTAGAGGGTTTAGTGACGATGTAGAGGGTTCAGTAATGATGTGAAGGGTTCAGTCATGATGTAGAGGGTGCAGTGATGATGTTAAGGGTGCAGTGATGATGTGAAGGGTATAGTGATGATGTGAAGAGTTCACTGATGATGTGAAGGGTTTAGTGATGATGTGGAGTGTTCAGCGATGATGTGGAGGATTTAGTGATGATGTAGAGGTTTAGTGATGATGTTAAGTGTTCAGTGATGATGTAGAGGGTGCAGTGATGATGTGAAGGGTTTAGTGGTGATGTGGAGCGTTCAGTGATGATGTGGAGGATTCAGTAATGATGTGCATGATTTAGTGATGATGTGAAGGGTGCAGTGCTGATGGTGAGGGTTTAGTGATGATGTGAAGGGTTCAGTAATGATGTGCAGGGTGCAGTGATGATGTGCAGGATTTAGTGATGATGTGCACGGTGCAGTGATGATGTGAAGGGTTCAGTAATGATGTGGAGCGTGCAGTGATGATGTGAAGGGTTCACTAATAATGTGCAGGTTTTAGTGATTAAGTGCATGGTGCAGTGATGATGTGCAGGTTTTAGTGATGATGTGAAGGGTGCAGTGATGATGTGCAGGTTTTAGTGATTATGTGCATGGTGCAGTGATGATGTGCAGGTTTTAGTGATGATGTGAAGGGTGCAGTGATGATGTGCAGGTGTTTGGGTTTTGTGACGATGAGATGATCTCGGGGCTCGTTGTGTCGCGGCGTTCCTACCGAGCATCCAGTCCCATCAGCCACCCTGCCAGCCTTGCCACCGGGGGACACAGCGGCAGCTGCGCGCCCTCAGCCCCCACCTGGCACTGTCAGCCCGGTGTGAATCTTCGCGTCTCGAGCACCTTTTGTCGGGTATGTTCCATCATGGCCCCGTTGCGTCCACTCCCCGTACACTGCGGCCTTGTTCCACACGAGATACGCGGGGAAGGCCGCGCTCGGGTTATTTGTCTGTTCGCTGTGTTTTTTTGTTTTGTTTGTTCAATACGCAGAAGTTGTGACAGGTTTCGAGCTGGGAATGTGTTTATTAAACGATATAGACTCTGACCTTTCGCGACGAGGACCGTCGGGAAGGTTCGTTGGAGCGCAGAGCTTTTGAACGTGAACATCGAGCCGGTCCCCACAACAACAACAAAAATAAAACACCCACAACCCTTCCCGCCCCCCTCTGGGGCGGCCTATCTGATATCTTGGGATGGGGGGCTGGGTCATAAATCTCGCTGTGGAATCTCGTAGTAGTCGCCGGCCTAGTCGCCCACGTCGATCGGACTTTAACAAAAGCTCGTGAATGTAACGCAGCGCCCTCCCCACCACACCTTGCCGGGGCGAGAGACGCTCAGGGCCGATATGCGGAGACGTGGCGTGTGGAGCGACAGGCAAAAGAAGCGCAGCGAGCAGGCGAATCTCTGAGGTCCCAGCCCCAACACGTGAAGACTCGCAGCGACATGCGGGGTTCAGGCTCTGCGATTCAAAGTCTCGCAGCTGGCATTGCTTCTTCTTCTTCTGCTGCTGCTGCTACCAGAACATGCAGCAGAGGTTGCACGTGGCTTTCCCATTGCAAGTAATTCGAGGCATGTTCCACACACACAAAAAAAACCCAATCGACTGGACGATATTTTTTTTACTTACAATGACCGATAACCGATTAAAATCACCCTCGAAAAGATGTCGCGATTTACGCGAGCGCCGACGGGTCCGGAGCGAGCGGATCTCCGCGTCCCGGGGGGGGGTGGGGGGGTGGTGACGAGTGATGGGTCGCCAAGGAAAGCAACATCATCGTTGAGTTCACGCCATGCGGCGTCGGTCAATGCCGCCGCTGTCGTCGGTCCAGCTCGCGAAGACTTCGCGCTGCAGGAGGCCGTGCAGGACCTGGGCGGTGGTGGTGGTGGTGTGGGGGGCATCGCTAAACGCGTGGTGACCTCCATCCGAGCGAGGGAGACACGGAGCGCAGAGTCTTCCGTGGTGTCGGCACAGACAAATTGAAGGCTTGGGGAGGGGCGGGGGGAGAAGGAGCCGAGGTTCATGGGCGCTGCTCCGCGTTCGTGAATCTCGACAACGCAGGGCGGACTTTTTTCCGGCCTGTGTGGAGTTTTGAGCGTGGAGTGCCCCCCCGCCCCCGCTCGCCCGCCCGCGGCTCGGCACCCCGGCACGACGCGGCCCTGGCGTGCGACGATGGCTCGGGGTGGTGGGGGGGGGCACGGAATGACGGACGCGCGTCCGGGCGCGCTTGTTCCTCACCTCGGCTCCTCACCCAAATGGAGCCCGGCCACCACCACCGCCACCGCTCGCCAGCCGCTCGCCAGCCGCTCACTCCACGTGATTGGGCTCCAGGAAGGCGGCGAGGTCGTCCGTGTAGTCGCACCGGCTGAGGCTGGAGGCGCTGCGGCTCCGCTTGCTGTGGCTGCAGGAGGCCGGCGAGGCCGCCTCCTCCTCGGCGGGCTCCGTCTGCTCCTCGGCACCGGCGCCGCGGTGGTAGAAGTAGTTGAAGTTGGAGACGATCACGGGCACGGGCAGCGCGATCGTGAGCACGCCCGCGATGGCGCACAGCGAGCCCACGATCTTGCCGCCCAGCGTCACGGGGAACATGTCGCCGTATCCCACCGTGGTCATGGTGACGAGCGACCACCAGAAGGCCTCGGGGATGCTCGTGAACTGCGTGTCCGGCTCGTCCGCCTCGGCGAAGAAGATGGCGCTCGAGAAGAGGATGACCCCGATGAGGAGAAAGAAGATGAGCAGACCCAGCTCGCGCATGGAGGCGTGCAGCGTCTGGCCGAGGATCTGCAGCCCCTTGGAGTGGCGCGATAGCTTGAAGATCCTGAAGACGCGCACGAGACGCACCACCCTGAAGATGGCGAGCGACATGCTCTGCTGTCCGTTCGCGGAGCCCGTGTGCTCGGCAAGCTCCGTGCCCAGGGTGATGAAGTAGGGCATGATCGACACGATGTCGATGGAGTTCATGATGTTCTTGAAGAAGCCCGGCTTGCTGGGGCACGCGCAGAAGCGGATGAGCAGCTCGAACGAGAACCAGATGATGCAGATCGTCTCCACGATGAAGAAGGGGTCCGTGACGAAGGAGGGCGCCGGCCGCGCCTCCGTGCCGTTGCCGAGCGGCCGCGGTCGCGAGTGAAGCTCCTTCTCGTCCCGGAACTCGGGGAGGGTCTCCGCCACGAAGATCACGATGGAGATGACGATGACGAGCACGGACACGATGGCGATGATGCGCGCGGGGCTGGAGCTCTCCGGGTACTCGAAGAGGAGCCACACCTGGCGCTGGAACGCGCTCTCGGGCAGCGGCTTCTCCTCCTCCTTCGCGTAGCCCTCGTCCTCGCGGTAGCGCGTGATGGTCTCCTCGCCGAGCTCGTAGAACTTGACCTCCTCGATGAAGATGTCGTACGGGACGCTGTCGGGCCTCCGCAGCTTCCCCTTGGACTGGTAGTAGTAGAGGATCGCGTCGAAGCTCGGCCGGTTCCTGTCGAAGAAGTACTCGTTGCGCAGGAAGTCGAAGAAGTTCATCCTCCGCGCCGAGTCGCCGAGCAGCGTGTCCGGGAAATGCGCCAGCGTCTCGAGCTGCGTCTCGAAGCGCAGCCCCGAGACGTTGATGACCACGCGCTCGTAGCCGCCGCAGCGGCCCTGCCCGTGGACGTCTCGCCTGCCACGCTCTCCGCCCTCCATCCTCCCCGCCCGATGCAGCGGCCGGGCCTCTCCGGCCTCAGCAGATGCGATGCTCAGAAGTGAGTGGAGGAACGCGGGACCTCCATGGATCCGCCAGGACTCATGGTGATTGTGCTGCAGGTCTAACCCCCCCACCCCCCCACCCACCACCTCCCACACTCTCTCACTCTCCACGCGCCTCTCCCTCGAGGCCTCCTCAGTCGCGCAGAACCGAATCTCCGGGGTTCGCCATCGCCGGGGCCTCTCAGGGCCCCCGCGCTATCGCCGCATGTGACGGGGACCCCAGGAGCGACCCTGGATGGGGCGCAGGGAGGTCGGGGAGGGTCGAGGAGGACCCCTCCGCGGAGGACGACCCGGGCTCGGGCTCCCGTGCGCTGCTGCTGCTGCAGCTGCCGGCGCGGATCCCTGCGGAGCGAGCGAGCGAACGAGCGAGCGAGCGTCTCCCTCCGTGGAGTGAGGCGCGCGTCCCACGGCTCCCTCAGCGCGCCCCCCCCCAAACCTGACCCCCCCCAACCCCCAGCGCCGCCCCCCCCCTCCCCGCGTCACCGCTCGCGTCTCCCGCACTCCGCGTACGGCGGCAGAGCGGAGCGCGGAGGTGAGGGCGGCGATGCGTCCCCCACACACGCACGCACACATACAGGCACACACGTACAGACACACACAGACACGCACATACAGGCACACACACAGACACAACAACAACCGCCATTTGCCATTAAGTGGCGGTGACGTCACCACGACGCTTGTGCCAGGCTATGTGCACCTTGAGGCCACGTGAAGTGTCGAACGCCCGCTGGCAGGAGGTCACGGGGCAGACCCAGGTGCCACGGGTCGACCGACTGAGATGACTGGCTGATGCACCACCTGTGCCCCCTACTGTGCCAACCTGCTGTACTTTAGCCACCCGGCGCTCCGCTCGTTGTTGTGAGCGTCGCTCCTCCGCCCTCCGTTGTTGTTGGAGGGCGACTACCTCCAACTGCCCAGTAGCGTCCTTCACGAGCCTCCTCCACAGAGGCCGATCTTGACACCGCTGGTACCAGTCATCGGCAAGTCCACTCAGCTCCACGCCCTCCTGTACCACATCACTCCATCTCTTCTCTAGCCCGTTTAGCCCCCTCGATCCGGCCGAACAAAAGCTGTTTCGGCATGCGGTGGCTGGGCATGCGGGCTACATGACCCAGCCAACGCAGCCTTCGCAGACACACACACGCACACACACAGGCAAACACGCACACGCGCGCGCACACACGCGCACACACACGCACGCATACACACGCACACACACACCTGTCTGTTCCCAGCCGAGACGTGTGTGTGTATGTACGTGTGGCTGTGTGCGGCTGTGACTGTGTGCTCGTGTGTATACGTTATGTGTGTGTGTGAGTGTTCGTGTGAGTATGCGCGTGCGATCGCTTGGGTGTGTGCACGGGGAGCGGTGGCGTAGTGGTTAGCACAGTTCGATAGGAACCCGGCCACCCGAGTTCGATTCCCGCTCACGGACAAACACCAGTGACGAATATTCGAACCGGTCCTGTACCTCTCCTAGGTCGACTCAGCCTGAAATGAGTACCTTGCGCGGTGTGTGAAATCATCGCCACTAGGGAGACAAAGGCGGTCGGGTGTGGTGCTGGCCACAACGCCCCCCCCCCCCCCTCGTGTGCCGTGGCGGCCTTCATCGGTGCTCGCTAGCAGCACTTGCCGCAGCAGCAGGGTTACAACTTTGTGTGGCGTCCGTGTGGGGAGCGGCGGACGCAATTGTCGGGACACTGCTCCGGTCACCTGGGTTCAACTCCTGGCTGTGGGCGCGCATCCCTTGCAGGCGACAGCGCCGACCCGAAGCTTCTCCCAGGGCCCTGCCTGGGTTGGGCTCAGCCTGCAACGAGTACCCGGTGCCGGGCGCGAACACCACCAACACCATAACCACCACCAATAACGCCACCACCAACACCACCGCCACCATCACCCCTGCGTGTTCGTGAAGCGTGAAGCGTCCAGCGGGTAAGGCGTTCACCCCTCGTTGCAGACGGTTGTGACCGCGGGTGGATGTCGTCGTCGTTGATGTCGCCGTTCACCACACCCTGGGCACCACGCGCCGTCTGCTTCACCCGCTTGGGTCGTTCGTGATGCCCGCGACGTATTCGGCAAGAGCAGCAGCAGCAGTGCCCGTTGTGATCGGCGTCGCGGTGAAAACTTGCCATATTTGAACATTTCACCCGCGATTTCACCCGCGATAATTATTTACGCGATCTATATTATGGATGATATTGGTCGCGAAAGCCTGCGTGTAAGGGTAAAACCTAAGACTAGGTTTTACCCTTTACGGCAATACAACAGTTGTGTTAAGATGTTAAAACACCACACTGAAACCTTTTGCGAGAAATCATGTCTGCATTAACCTCTCACCTACTTTTGGTGGACATACAGATAAAAAAAGACATGCTCTGGTAGTGTATGATGATGCATTGTCTTTGAAACCACACCAGAGACAGCTTTCTTTAGAGCCTCGTCTCAAACAGCCTGAGACCAGAGGACAACGCCAAAAGGCGAACAGCGAAAGAAAACAATGAGAGCTGGGGGCGAGCAGCTACATCGTGGGACCTCCTTTGCCAGTATCAAAATATAAGAATAGGTTTACCCTTTTTTCTGGCAATAAAACGGTTGTGTTAAGATGTTAAAAGACCAAACTGAAACTTTTTGCAAGGAATCATGTCTGAAATTAACCACAATTCTTGGGGTGAAAATAGGTGTTCCCCTGTCTGTGGCGTGGACCAATCAGTTTCAAAGACAATGCATCTACTGTCAGCGCATGTTTTTTTCGTTTGTATGTTCACCACAAGTATCTGTGGTTAATGCAGACATGATTCCTTGCAAAAAGTTTCAGTTTGGTGTTTTAACATCTTAACACAATTCTTAGCTCTTTCGGTAAAGTCACGTTGAAGGGAAACAATAAAATAATAAAATATATATAAAACAAAAATTCTCACGACGTTTCGACCATAACGCAAACGGTCTATATATTGTATTATTTTATTGTTTCCCTTCAACGTGACTTTACCGGAAGAGCTAAGAATATGAATTACTGCAGTCACGAAAGATTTACATCAACATAAAATCTTAACACAACTGTTTTATTGCCAGAAAAAAGGGGAAAACCTATGCTTATATATAGTATCAAAATATAACAATAGGTTTCACCCTTTCTGGCAATAAAACAGCTGTGTTAAGATTCTAAGACACCAAACTGAAAACTTTTGCAAGGGATCGTGTACTGCATTAACCACACACAAACTTGCGGTGAGCATGCACACTAAAAAGACGGGGATTGTTGACAGGGAGTAATCTCTCCCCCGCCCCCCCTACTGGCGGACCACAGAACTCGGGCAATTATCGGTGCCGGTTTCTGGCTGCCTTCAATTTCAATTCTAGATTTGCAGCTTTCGTGACTGCAAGGACTGTCTCGAGGACAGCGCTGGAGTGAAACAGAGCTGAGCTTGGCTGTGTTTCACTCCAGCGCAGTCTTCGAGACAGTCTGGTCCCTTCACCTGATGAAGGCCGCTTGTGTTGTGGCCGAAACGTCGTGATTTTTGTTTTATTTTTTACCTACGTGACTTTACCGAATAGAACCAAAGAGTATGTCTTCAATTTCGCCAGTGGATTCCTGACACGATGAGCCGCTTACAACGAATAGCCCCTTGCAAGAGGGAAGGGCCCTCTTGCGTGAACACCCCGGTGGGAGGGCAGCTCACCAGCACTGCTTCAAGTGAGCTCAACTCTTGCCTGACGAGACAGCGAATGTCAAACCGCATTGAAGCCATGTTGCCGATGAAAGATGCACTGTCAAGACGAGCGTGCTGCTCGTGGCTCGTGTAGAACACACTTCCTCTTTTCGTGTATGTGCGTGCAGAGGAGACACATAGGGAAAGGAGTCGATGTTATTGTTTCCACATCCACAGAGTCTCTTGCCCAGTCACGGCATGCGTCAAGCGGCGCGTGGATGCGCGCGCCCTGGGGCCATGCGGACGGAAGCCCTCGGAGGGAGCAGAGCGGGAGCAGCGATGTGGATGGAGCTCGGCTCACCCATTGTTGCTTCCTTTGAGACATCGCAGCGAATTAGCCGCGGTGCAGATCTCAACCCCGACACAAGTTACAGACAGCACACACGCCCGTGAGATCGTGCACGGTGCGTGGGCAGAGTAGAGGAACTGGGGTAAGGGTCACGGAGGGCCCCATCTGGAGGCTCCTGGAACCTGCTAGCGGGTTCGAGATGTGAGGCGCGGTCAGGGCAGAGCCAGGGCCGCGCTGGGAGCATAAAAGGAGCCGAGAGCGGGGGGCTCGGGGCTGCCGGTTCTGGGAGTGGCCTCGTCTCGTCGTGGCTGTCGTCTCCGCTAGACATCGCGCTGCGAAGGAGAGCAGTTGGCCATCTCGGTCAGCGCCGTCAGTGTTAGACGGCTCGTGTTGTGTACAGGCGAGGCTGAGCTACTGTGGAGAGTGTGTGGACGAGACCGTGGAAGTTGTTAATAAAGACGGTGCCTCCTATAAACTCTGAATCGTTGGCACGACACATGCACTTGGCAACCCCCACGTTTGGGCATCCGAACTGAATTCCCACCCCCGCCCCCACCCCGCGCGCACCAGGCGCACGCAGTCTCGCCTCGCTCCGTGGCGCTGGACGAATCAGAACCTTTACTTATCCTGGGCGAATCCGAAGAGCCGTGAAGCTCGTTTCACAGACGCTCCAGCGCCGTCAATCCCGGTCGCTCCCCACCGCGCCCATCTGCACCGTGCAACAAGATCAAGACGCCGCCGTGGCCACAGCCGCTGCTCAGCAGACGCAGCGACTCACATTGGAAGCTCAGGGGGTGGAGCAATCGCTCAGGTGGGGCCCCAACACTGCTGAAGTTGAGGGTCTGTTCCTTTCACCTGAAGAAGGCCACTTGTGTTGTGGCCGAAACGTCGTGAGAATTTGATTGTGTTATTTTATTTTATTAATTTATTATTTTATTCTCATTCTACGTGACTTTACCGAAATAACCAAAGAAGACCCAACACTAAATTTTGATTTAAAGCTTTCGTAACTGCAGTAATTCATATTCTTAGTTTTTTCGGTCATCTTCACACCTGAAGATGACCGTTTGAGTTATGGTCGAAACGTCGTGAGAATTTTTTATTGTTGTATATATTTTATTATTTTGTTGTTTCTCTTCAACGTGACTTTACCGAAAAAACTAAGAATAAGACCCAACACTGTTGTTGAAAACAAATCTCGTGGTGGTGGTGGTCTAGGGGGGCCAAACTCGTAACTTTGGCCACCAGGGGAGGTGGGCAAGGCACCCCCTGCCTGCCCCCACGCTCGTTACGGCACTGCACAGTCGGTATTATTTAACATTACTATTTTTATTTTACCAGGTAAGGCCCACCACTGAGTTACTGAGCTCGTTTTCCGAAGCGACCAGGCGGTCACAAATGATTGCTCAGCGAAGTCGGCTTATCACCGTGGAAATGTTGAGCAGCCAAAATTGCGTTGAAGCTCACGTCCATTCTAAACTGTGGCGGGGGAAAACCCGGAGGACCCGGAGAAAAATCAACGCGACCATGGGGGGAGGGAGAGAGACACCGCAAACTCCAAATAAACAGCAGCGGGCGTCAGGGTCGGGATCGAACCCTCGCGTTATACGAGGCGAGGAAGTTTACATCTTGCCCCGCGCCACAGGAAGGATGATTGAGATGGTCTCTCCACGGGTTGAGGTGACACATCGCATGTGGCAGTTTGACGCCGTGCCCCGGCAACATCGCGTTCGCTTATCGCAAAGGAGAAGTCGCACGGACACTGGCGGTGCGATGGGAGACAGCGGCCGTCTCTGCTGCTGCTGCATCATCTGGCGGAGAGCGGCCAGATCGGACTGACTTCCACCCACACGGGCAAGCCTGCTCTACCCTCACCCCCAAACCCTCACCCACATCCCTCACCCACATCCCACTTAGACCCCCCACACCCCCTCTCCGTCCCCCCCCTTCTCCCCTCTCTCCCAAACACAAAGATTCCCCGTATAGCTTTAACAGACTGTCGGACCAAGTGCTGTTAGCGAGCACCTACGAAGGCCGGCACGGCACACAACGGGGTGGGTGACCAGCACCAGGCCCGGCCGCCTTTGTCTCCCCAGTGGCGATGTTTACACATCGTACCAGATACTCACCACCACCACCCCCCTCTGACCCACCACACTCTCCACCCACCACCCCCTCTGACCCCCACCCTCCCCCCCCACCACCCCCCTCTGACCCCCCACCCTCTCCCCCCCACCACCTCCCTCTGACCCCCACCCTCCCCCCCCACCATCCCCCTCTGACCCCCACCCTCTCCCCCCACCACCCCCCTCTGACCCCCCACCCTCTCCCCCCACCACCCCCTCTGACCCCCACCCTCTCCCCCCACCACCCCCCTCTGACCCCCCACCCTCTCCCCCCCCCACCACCCCCTCTGACCCCCACCCTCTCCCCCCCACCACCCCCCTCTGACCCCCCACCCTCACCCTCCCACGCCCCCTCCCTCTCCCCGCGGAAGCTTCTAGAGGCGGCGGTGCATTGTGGTCCTTGCTGGTTCGTGTGACGTCGCCTCGCAGCAGCAGCAGCAGGAGGAGTCGAGGAGGAGGCCGCGGCAGCAGTCGGAGCGGCAGGGCGCGCAGGGCGATCCCCGCCACCAAGGCGCCATGGGCAAGCGCGACACGAGGATTGTAAGCGCACGAGAGCGCGGCCTGGCACCGTTGGGCGGGCGGGCGAATTGGGCCGCCCGTCCCCACCGTGGTGTCGGCTTGGCCTAGCAGAGGCCTAGGGGGCGGCCTTACGAGGTGGGGGGGCGGCGAGGAGGCCGCCTCCGTTGGCTCCCCGGGTCAGGCGCGCGCGAGACGGTGCCCGCTGCACCCGCGCCGCGCTCGTCGATTGATGAAACGGAGCTCGGGCGACCTCCCCCACCGCAATGCCCCCAGAGCCGGCAGCGCTCCCGCTGTTGGCCACGGGTTCAGGCTTCGTGCGGCACTGAAGAAGTTGAAGCGTCAGAGAGTCGAATCCAGCATGAGATTACAGACACGGCGGCTACGGCACTGAGACAGGCAGCGGCACGGCAGTCCGTGCGTTTGCGCGGCATTTGCGTGCTTCCTGTGTGTGCGTGAATGGGTGTGCATTACCGTATGTGTGTGTATGGGTGTGTGTATGCGCGTGTATTGTGTGTATGGGTGTGTGTTGTGTGTATGGGCGTGTATTGTGTGTGTATTGTGTGTATGGGTGTGTATTGTGTGTATATGGGCGTGCATTGTGTGTATGGGTGTGTATTGTGTGTATGGGTGTGCATTGTGTGTGTATTGGTGTGCATTGTGTGTATGGGTGTGCATTGTGTGTATGGGTGTGTATTGTGTGTGTATGGGCGTGTATTGTGTGTGTATGGGCGTGCATTGTGTGTATGGGTGTGTATTGTGTGTATGGGTGTGCATTGTGTGTGTATTGGTGTGCATTGTGTGTATGGGTGTGCATTGTGTGTATGGGTGTGTATTGTGTGTGTATGGGCGTGTATTGTGTGTGTATGGGCGTGCATTGTGTGTATGGGTGTGTATTGTGTGTATGGGTGTGCATTGTGTGTGTATGGGTGTGCATTGTGTCTGGGGAGCGGTAGTGTAGTGGGGAGCGGTGCCAGGACCCGGTTTTGATTCCCGCTCGCGGCCAACACCTGCGACACATTATTATCTTAACCCGGTCGTGGGCCTCCCCTAGGTTGACTTGGCCTCAAATGAGTATCCGGTACAATGCGTAAACATCGCCACTGGGGAGACAAAGGCGGTCGGGCGTGGTGTTACCCACCCGCTCGTGTGCCGTGCCGGGCCTTCATAGGTGCTGCTCGCCAACAGCACTTGCCCCAACAGTCTGTTAAGGCTGCACTGGGGATCTTTGTGTGTATATTACAGTATACAACATTGTTTACGATGTGTGTCAACCTACTGCGTGTGGCAATGTGTTCCCGTGCGAGATGCCGAGGTCTGCCAGCCACGACGAGAGGGCTTCAGGAGAGGGAATTGGTGTGCTCTTAAATGTTCCGAGCTTAGACGGCAGTGCTTTACATTGATGGTTCGTATAATAAACTACGAACACGTAGGCTGTCGCGACCAATATCATCCAGAAGACGGGTTTTTTTTTTGGGTTAGATCGCGTAAATCTGGCTGTCTACGAATGATGCAAGTTGTAAATTACTGGCGAATCGTCGTACTCGGATTGTGAATGTTGTGGGCGTTGCTCCCCAACACACTGGTTAGTGCTGTACTTGTAACTAATTGGCATATTCTGTTTACGTGACAACCCTTAATAATTGGCTGGTGGAGGGTTTAACGACACATTTATATATTTACGCGATCTCGCCCAAAAAAAAACCTGTATTGTGGATAAACCACTGTAGCCTGCGCTCTCATTTGGGTTGACACCCTTGCAAATCGAGGGTGCTCCATCTTAAGCGACTTTTCGAGGCGATTGTTGGAAAATAATCTCGTGTCGCCGCCACCCCAGAGGCGAGCGGGACCCGGCCGTGAGTGATTTCCCGGTGACGAGGGGGGACTCGGCGAGTACCCTCGCTGCCGCACGAGCTTGGGGCCGGCAACCCCGTGACGAACTCCTCCACCCCCCTTGCCCCGTTGTCTTGTCGCCGCGATGGGGACCAGGCCTGCTCGCTCGGTACCCACCGCTGGCTGCTGCTGCTGCTGCTGCCTTTCTCATCTGTTCATGCCTGTCCCTGTGTCCCCCCCCCCCACTCACCCCCCTCCCCACGCCGCCACGACGTCCCTCTGTGCGTGCTTCCGTGCGTTCCCTTCCCACCCCCTGCCCTCCCCGTGCGCGTCTCTCCCTGTCACTTGTGCCCCGCCGCCTCACGCAACGTCTCTCTGAGGCCTGGGTAAATCCCATAGCAGCAGCCCGAGCCCGCGGGCCGGCCACCGGTGGTGGGAGCACCATACAGGACTACCTCAACCGGCCGCGGCCGACATGGTAAGGCCGCGCGAAATTCCCCACCCTCCTCGCAGCTCCTCGGGCCCCGCGCTGCGTGAGCAGTGATAATTAAGTCGCCAAGAGTGACTTCCCGCTCAAGTCGACGTTGGGGCACTAGTGCGCGTCTTCTGTCCGCTGCCCCGAGGCAGTGGTGGGAACTTCAGCATTCCTATGGAGGGGGGGCCCCGAGGCTGTCCGTATGAAATCGAGGCGGTTAGACTACATTGACAGAGAAATGTCCGTAGGCTATGTTTAGAGCACGGGATTCCCACAGACCAGGGGTGGGCAACTGAAACAACAAGGAGAGCCATTTCTTTCGAATTTGGGCCGCAGTGCAATGCGAATACGAGAAGGTGATGGTCCTTAATGAATGACGTCACAAAACGGTCCTGAATGAGGCCGCATGAGGCTCCACAGCCGCAGGTTTCCGACCCTTGCCCATGGTAAACTGGACTCCCATGGTAAAATCGACTTCCATGGTAAACTGGATATCCATGGTAAAATTGACTTCCATGCTGGACTGGACTCCCATGGTAAACTGGACTCCCATGGTAAACTGGACTCCCATGGTAAAATTGACTTCCATGGTGAACTGGACTCCCATGGTAAACTGGGCTCCCATGGTAAAATTGACTTCCATGCTGGACTGGGCTCCCATGGTAAACTGGATATCCATGGTAAACTGGATATCCATGGTAAAATTGACTTCCATGGTAAACTGGATATCCATGGTGAACTGGACTCCCATGGTAAATTGGACTCCCATGGTAAAATTGACTTCCATACTGGACTGGACTTCATGGTAAACTGGATATCCATAGTAACTGGATTCCCATGGTAAAATTGACTTACATGGTAAACTGGATATCCATGGTAAACTGGACTCCCATGGTAAAATTAACTTCCATGGTAAACTGGATATCCATGGTAAAATTGACTTCCACGGTAAACTGGACTCCCATGGTAAACTGGATATCCATGGTAAAATTGACTCCCATGGTAAAATTGACCCATGCTGGACTGGACTCCCATGGTAAACTGGATATCCATGCTAAACTGGACTCCCATGGTAAACTGGACTCCCATGGTAAAATTGACTTCCATGCTGGACTGGACTCCCATGGTAAAATTGACTTCCATGGTAAACTGGACTCCCATGGTAAACTGGACTCCCTTGGTCAGGGGTCGGCAACCAAAATAACAATGAGTGCCACTTTTTTCCGAATTTCAAGAGCCACTCTGCAGTCCTTAAAGAGCCACCGCATGTGGCTCTGGAGCCGCAGGTTGCCGACCCCCGCCATAGACTACAATGGGGGAGGGGGGAGGAATATCCATAGATTCTAATGGAGACAACAGATGTCTATATACCGCAATGGAAAATGTAATGCCCATAGACTAATGGAGGAAAAAAAAGGAATGACCGTGTACTCGTGGTATATTGGATTCCAGTTAACCCATCTGGGACTTCCATTTTCCATCATTGGTTTTATTATGCCCACAAATTGAGCCTCTGCATTGGCGGTCGTACACACACTGTACTGGGGCCATATGCTCCTTTTGCATATTTGCGGAATCCGAATTGTGTCTGAAAGTACATGTCGCCTATTGCTGCTCTACCCAGGGACGAGGTTAAGGAACAACTGGAAAAAAAGAGGAAAGGATCCAGGGCTCTTGCAGACTTTGAGGAGAAGATGAACGATGTAAGCCTCTCCAGCAATGCGTTGCCTTCGCGACACCTCTGTTGCGTCACAATGCACAAGTCGCTGGTACCCATGCAATACGATTTCTCTTTGAAGTTGTTGATAGTGCTCTACAATAAATTTGGGTGGTTATATCAGTTCGGTGATTAAATGTAATACAGTAAAACCTTGGATTGCGAGTAACTTGGTCTGCGAGTGTTTTGCAAGACGAGCAAACATTTTGAATAAATATTAATTTGATAAACGAGCGAGGGTCTTGCAATACGAGTAGTAGTACGTATACGCTTTGTACTGCCGAGCGTCACGTGATCACAACTGATATACGAGTGCTTTGATATACGAGTGCTTTGGATTACAAACACGTTTCTGGAACGAATTATGCTCGCAATCCAAGGTTTTACTGTACTGTCGTGTAAAATGATTCCGCATTGCAGGTTTGTCCCAATGTCCATTATTCAAAACAAGTGTGGAATTCTTACAGAAAAAAGTTTATAGAAATGCTACAAAATGTGATCCTTTTTTGCCAGTTTAACACGTAGGCTTTCGCGACCAATATTCATAATAAAGGTTTTTGGGTTAGATCGCGTTTAACAATAAAAATTCCATATATCTCAGGAGTAACTGACAAATTAGCCCGTGTTTTGCAAAAGCAAAACATTACAGTAAGATTTGGTACAGTACACAAAATTCAAAAACTAGTATCTTGCACTAAAGACGCATTACCTAAACTATCAACAGAAGGTGTATATCGGATTAATTGTTCATGTGGCAGCTGCTACATTGGGCAGACGGAACGTAACATCAGCGTAAGACTAAAAGAACATCATAGAAATATTAAATTATCTCAAACACAACTGTCGGCAGTGGCAGAACATGCTTGTCAACAAGGACACTCAATTGATTTTGACAATGTTGCAGTGGTGTGTAAAACTAATTATTACTGGCAAAGACTAATTAGAGAATCCATTGAAATTGAGAGGAACAAGAATAACTTTAATCGCTCTGACAGCTACCGGCTTAGTGCGGCCTGGAAACGTATTATTAAATAATACACATTACATTTTGATTTAAAGAATTACTAATCTACAACTCATTACTAATCATAACCAATGATTGATTACTAATCGATTATATAATTACAATACCCCCCCCTCCGCCTCTAATCACTGCACCTGATATGAGTTAAGTGATGACGTCACCCTGCTGCTCTATATAAAACCGGGAGCAAGCGAGGGCTTTACCATTCTGGCGAATTGCCCGATGATGCTGGATGTATTTACCAGCGAAACGTCGTACTCAAACTGTAAATGTGGATTCACTCTTCAACACACCGGTGGGCTAAAGTAGTGAATTATTTGTCTTTTGTCAACGTGACACTTTTTTGCTGATTGGCCGTGTCGGGTGGTGGAGGGTTACGACACATTTATAAATAAACGCGATCTAACCCAAAAACCTTTATTATGAACCTTTTTTTGCCAGTTTCAAAGTATGAAAAAATAAGAATAGATTTTACCCTTTCTGGCAATAAAACAGGTGGTGTTAAGATGTTCAAACACCAAATATAAACCTTTTACAAGGAATCAATTTTGCATTAGCCACACGTACTTGTGGTGAACATGCAAACACACATGCTCTGATAATATATGGGGCATTGTCTTAGAAACTGATTGGCCAACACCAGAGACAGCCTTCTTTAGGGCCTCGTCTCACCAGTGTGAGACAAGAGAACGCCAAAAGGCGAACAGTGCAAAGACAATGCACTCTAGGCCCTGAAGAAGGCTGTTTCTGGTGTAGGCCAGTCAGTTTCAAAGACAATGCCCCATATATTATCAGAGCATGTGTGTTTGCATGTTCACCACAAGTACGTGTGGCTAATGCAGACTTGATTCCTTGTAAAAGGTTTATATTTGGTGTTTGAACATCTTAACTCTACCTGTTTTATTGCCATAAAGGGTAAAATCTATTATTATTTTTTCATACTTTGATTCTGGCAAAAAAGGATCACATTTTGTAGCATTTCTATAAACTTTTTTCAGTAAGAATTCCACACTTGTTTTGAATAATGGACATTGGGACAAACCTGATTCTTTGCAAAAGTTTTCTATTTGGTGTTTGAACATATTATAACACCTGTTTTATTGCCAGAAAGGGTAAAACCTATTATTTTTTTATACTTGTACAAATGCGGATTTTAATATTAATTTGTATTCATTTCACCTGTGCAGCTGGAGAAGAGCTGCCCGGGAAAAGTTATCACAAACTGGACCTTCCCTTTGTTACCTGCAACGGTGTGGATCAGCTGTGTCGTCCACACCCCTTGTGCCGCAGGATTTCAAGAAAGAGCTTGAGCAGCAAAGAGAGAGGCTACTGAACAGAAAGGAGGAGGTTCCTGTACCCACCCCAGGGTTGCTGGGAGTCCCGGGCACTCCGAACGTGTCCCTCATCCCCGCTGCCTCGGGGGGTCCTGGCGTGCCGGGCATCGTGGCGATGCTGGCTGCTCAGGTGATCGCCGTTGCGCGTGTGGCTTCGCTCAAGTTTGCCTCGGCTTTGAATTAGTCCACTCTTGAGAAAGTTTTGGCTGCGGGTAAATGCGGTTGGCGTGTTGTGACGCATTGAATTATCTGCGTCTTTTATTTTTTGCAGAAGAAGCCACCGAAAGAGAAGAAGAAAAGGGTGAGGCGGTTTGGACTTGTCCTTATTTGTCATATTCTACGCAACACTTCACTGGCCTCGGTCCGTTTAGATGTCGCCGAGTGGTTTCCTAACTGAGGTGTGGTCCTCAACTGCCGCCCATTTCCAACGCTGAGCCAGTGGCGGATATTCTGCATTCCTTTTGAGAGGGGGAAAATCTATCCACGTGGACAACCGCTGTTGACTTCCGATAAAAGTGACACATTTTTGTTATCGACCGCAGGGAGATGATGGGCTGATTAAACCCCCAGTTAGGATGTGAATTCAGTCTTTTAATTGGGAGCAGCTCGCTCTTTACGCTGAGACACCTGGCTGGATTTTTTTTTGGTATGTTTAGATTACAACTTGGTAGCGCATCATTGTAAAAAATAAAAAAAAATATTTGCTTTATATATTAATGTAAGGAATCAAATTAAGGTTCAGCTGACAGCAAGCAGAAACCTTAACAGTAATTTATTTTGAGTAATATGTGATGTGTAATATTAGTTTTTGCGAATATTCTCCGAGACTAAAAATGTTCACATTTCGGGTTTCACATACCTGTGGCACTATTTTTGTGACCCATAAAGTTACATTATACGATTAACACCACATTTCAACAATTTATCCCAGTGCCCTTGATTTTACCAGCAAATGAACTAAGCCCGTAGCAACTCGTGAACCATCGCCTGCTTTGTAAGGGCACCCCGAGTTAATTCCAAACACCACGGTTTTATTTTTTACAGGAAGCGGTAGTGATCCGGGCAGATTTTTACTGCAGTTATGTTTAGTGTGTTTTTCTACCTCTATGCAATTGATATCATTTATATCTTCCGCTTGGTGACACGGACGCCAAGCGGTCTGGCGGAGGCTCGTGTCCCGCGCTGACCCGGTATGGAAAGTCTAATGAAGGTGTTGTCTTTTTCGGTCAAGCACTCTTCATCCTCCTCATCTTCAAGTTCTGATTCATCTAGCAGCTCTGAAGATGAAGACAAGGTAAGGAGGTGTTGGCACCACGATTGAATCCTCTACTCATTCGGTGTGTAATCGTGAGATCCTCTCGTGAGTTATATCAGAAGCGGCTTCGTATTTTATTTAAAAAAAAGAACAAACGAAGGGTGTGACTTTGCCTGGTGGAATGATCAACTTTAAACACAACGTGCAGCAATATCCTTAGGTGTGGCGCAGACTGCACCGTGCTAACGCTACACAATTTTGTTTCTGGTGCCAGCCTTTGCACAGCAATACACCGTCTTGCTCCTGCTTTACTGTACTTTGCACTCCGATCGTTTTGCGTATTGTTTGTTGTGTTAACTGTCTGAGCCGCCGCTACTGGGCATCTGCGAAAAAGAGCTTCATAGCTAATCGGGTTTCTCCAGAGTAAACAAAGATTCTTGATTCTGAACCTTACCTGTGGCACGGACGGCGGGCGTGCTAACGTCGCACGCTTTGTGTCTGGTGCCAGCCTTTGCACGGCGATAACCTTACGTGTGGTGCAGATGGCACCGTGCTAGCGCTGCACACTTTGTCTGGTGCCAGCCTTTGCACAGTGTGTAATGCTGCACCACTGCGCGTTTGTCTTAAAGGGCCACAGGAAGAAGAAGAAGAAAAAGAAGAACAAGAAGAAGAGAAGCAAGAGGAAGTACCATTTTGTGGAGAAGATGGCCGAAGATTCCTCCGCGCCCGCTACCGTGGCACCGCCGCCTCTGCTGATAGGGCCCATGCCGGCACCCGTGGCCATGGGACCCAAGGCCTTGTCGGTGGCCCCGGGGCCTGCGTCCGTGTCCTCGCCGTCAGTCTCCGCGGTGAAAAAGGCGGCGTCACCGGCGGCGGCGGCGGCGGGGACCGCATCGGCAGCACCAGCGCCCGTAGCGCGTGAACACTCGGTGGATAGCGAGGTGGGTGGCACGGACGCAATGGTAGCGACGCATTCGCGCGACTTTATACACCGTGGAGTGTGCGTAGGTCAACAGCATTACGTGCCACAACTCTCACAATGTCTTACATTTGTCCATTTTAGTAACTGCTGATTGGCCGTGTCGGGTGGTGGAGGGTTACGACACATTTATAAATAAACGCGATCTAACCCAAAAACCTTTATTATGAATAATATTGGTCGCGAAAGCCTACGTGTTAAACTGATCAAGGAGGTGACTGGATGTGCATTTTTGCCACGATGTAAAAATGGTAACCCCTACCTGTGAGTGTCAAACACTCAAGCGCAGTGATGCAAACTGCAGCAAACCCTTCCCTCTCGCGGGTTTAGCCCTCGCGGTTTCGCGCCGTATTTATTGAGGTCCGGATCGCCGATCTCGCCCCTTGCGGCTCGACCATTCGCGGCGACTGCGACGCTCGCGACGATGAAACCGCGGAAGAGCAACACTCGCTGCGCCATCTTGTCTCCCAAGCAGCCCACCGCGGGTCCCGGGGTCACGCGGTGTCCACAGCCTCCATTGAGGCAGTGACGTTCAGCCGCACGATTTATCCTCCTGCAGTGCACAACCACGTGACTTTACTTTCATTCTGTACATTTACCGTACGGGTTGCGTTTAACGCTCGAATATGTTGGTGATATTTTACTTGATGAAAAAAATGATGCTTCCTTTTGAGTGTTTGCGTCGATCGTAGGGTGACGTAAAACAAAACGAGGGGGTGTCGCATTTACAAACCGAGAACTCAAACCCCGTATGCGTTTTGTGTTTGCGGACCGCGGATTTGCCGATTGCGGTTGAAAAGGCAATCGTCAGGCTTTTACGCGGTGGTTTGCACATTGCTCGCGCACGATTTAAGATTCCGCTCGTTGTCACACTGC
The DNA here is from genome assembly GCF_048934315.1 of Petromyzon marinus. Lineage (NCBI taxonomy): Eukaryota > Metazoa > Chordata > Hyperoartia > Petromyzontiformes > Petromyzontidae > Petromyzon > Petromyzon marinus. The sequence continues at coordinate 1,569,454 of NC_133700.1, read as the reverse complement.
CGTGCTGCAGAGCTCCAAGTCGAAGAAGAGGAAGAAGAAACACAAGAAGCACGGCAAGAAAAAGCGAATGCGCTCCTCCTCCTCGCCCAAGTCGGGCTGATGTCGCCAGACCCACGGCAGCAGCTGTGGCCACCCCTCATCCGTCAAGTAGCAGCAGCAGCAGCAGCATCTCCTCGACCGTGCACCGTTGCTCACAAAAACACCCACCACATCTCTACCCTCTTCTTTAGTTGACTTGACCAAAAATTTGAGTCCCCGTGGTCAAGAATTCAATGAAGTTGTCCGGTGTGGTGGGCGTACAGAAGGGGAGGGGGGCGGCGCTCCCCGTCCAGGGATGCAGAGTTCGCCGCCGGACTCGTGCGCGCCAGTGCCGCACTGTGCATGTTCATTTTTATTGCATGGAGCAGGGAAAGTCGTACGGTGCGGAGGGGGGGGGGGGGGGTGGCTTCAGAATGCAGTGCATGGCGGCAGGAAAAGCCGGCAAGCGTATCGTGGTGCTTCATGTTGCCGTGTCTCGGCGCAAGTGCTCGGAGCGCTGGTCCACCTGCCCCCCGGATGCTTCGTGGGCTCCAGCTGGATTCAGAGCCAGTTTGAGCATGCGGACCTTGCGTGCCCTGTCCGGTGACTCGTATCGGAACAACAAGGATCAGTGGGGGGGGGGGAGAGGATTCCGCCGCCGCTGAGGATTTATGGAGAGATCCTTAGCCGCTGATCAAAATGCAAACCTTTACGGACGGCGAACCTGGCATGCCCGAGACGAGCAAATCTGTACGAAATGTCAGTGCTGCAAAATAAGGCGGGCGGTGGGCAGGCGGGCACGCACTTTGACAGTTGCCATTTTTTATCGGGGGGTGCTGCGCGTCGCTCCTTACTCCGCACGCCGTTCCCTGGGCCGGCGGTGGACAAAGCGTGCGGTCGCTCCACCCGCCGGGAGGCGTTTTCCCCAACGTGCGCACGGCACGGGCGGTGGTGACGGCGGCGGCAGTTAATGCCGGCGAGTGAACCTTGTATATACTAGGCCCACGCAGGTCGCGCGATGCGTGTGTAAGTAAAAAAAAATTGTACAAGAGAACCCCCTTAGTTCATGCACCCGTCGCGTTTGTAAGCGTAGAGTGGCTGTTGCATGTTAGGGGTCTAAAGTGCCACCGTCGTCGGTACATGTGGTGTGTGATCTGTTAATAGCGTAACATAGGCTCATTGTGTACACGGGGGGCGGGGGGGTTAGGGGAGGGGGAGTTATTTATGAAGGTGTCTCGCGTCCACGCATCACGGCTGTGTCGATCCCTCGCAGGGGGTGGGGGGGGGTTGAGACGCAGTGCGATTTGAACAACACGGACGCGGGGCTTACGCAGCTGTCCGCGAGTGGGATTCCTCAATGGGAGCGCCTTTCTCCTAGCCGCAGTCTGTGGCTTCATATTGAAGTTGCGGAGCTTTAGCAGTGCTTAGCATCTTGTAAAAAAAAAAAATGTGTTCACATCTTGGAAACGGCAAAAATCGTTATTTTTTAAATAAACTTTGCTCGCCTTGGTTACGTTTGTTTGTTTGGTACAAGACTCCAGTGGCAGTTGCTTGAATAAATGTACCTACGTATAAAGTAGCACGCACGTTCGTTTGGCGGTCTCGTAAGCTCTCTCTAGAGTCGGAGGGGGGGGGGGGGCCCTTCGTGAAATAAACCCAGGAAGTGGCCACACTTGCTCACGCGCAGTCAGGCGTGGCCACCGCGTCTCCGTTTGCAGGGCGTGTGCAGGGTGCGGCGAGCGCGCCCGGGCAAAAAAAAAAATACTCGCCAGGTACGCGCACCTTTGGCGGGGGGGGGGGGGGTGGGGGCGTGTTCCGTTACCTGCGTCTTTCCGAGTGCGTGGGCGGCCCGGTTGTGACGAACCCCGCCGCCGCCGCCGCCGCCACCACGCCCGTTCACTTTGTAAATTGACAGCCACGCTTCCTCGTACATGCACGTATCGGGGTTGTTCCAACGGTAACCGGTCCTCGTTTTCTGGATCGCTCGCGGTTCCGGAAAAAAAATCTGGAACCGGTTCACGTTTACGGGGTTCATCTTCTTTGGTTCTTTCGGTAAAGTCACGTAGAATGAGAATAAAATAATAAATTAATAAAATAAAATAACACAATAAAATTCTCACGACGTTTCGGCCACAACACAAGTGGCCTTCATCAGGTGAAGGGACGAGACTGTGTAGGCCGCTTGTGTTGTGGCCGAAACGTCGTGAGAATTTTATTGTGTTATTTTATTAATTTATTATTTTATTCTCATTCTACGTGACTTTACCGAAAGAACCAAAGAAGATGAATCCTTGCAGTCACGAAAGCTTTAAATCGAAGTTTACAGGGTTACTTTAATGAATGCATCGATTGGCCGACGCACCTCCGATGAGCACGGTTGGCTACGGTACGGTGCGAAAGAAGTTGAACATACGTTGAACGATAACCGCTCATTTTCCGGATCGATAGCGGTTCCGAAAAATCTGGAGCTTGGCAATCGTTTTCGGGGGGTGGGGGTGGTGAGGGGGAGAACTTTTAGTAATTAATCCATCGGTCGGCTAACACGCTTCCGATTAAGCACGGATTGGCCACGTACGTTGCGAAAGAAGTTCAACATGCATACAAAACTGCACGGTGGCCCAAGTCATCAAAGGTTAAAGGTTAAACGCTGAACTTTGTTCCTCGCGCCGCTGTAGACAGGGAGCCCTCCACAAGAGGGAGTTGCTCGAGCGTGTCGGTGTGGACTCCCGATGCCGACCAGGCGCCTTTTGAAGGAGTGGTCGGAATCAACGCCGCTTCTATCCCAACACCGCAGCACGCGTTCTGCCTGCCCATCGACTGGCGAACAACCCCAATCACACCGCATGCAGCGAGCAGCGGGAGGAACGGGGGTGGGGGGAGGTGGGAGTTAGAACAAACTTGCACGGTTGCTTTCTTTGTAACTTCCGCGCCGACAGACGGAATCGACCCGGCGCCTCGTGGATGCCAAGTCCCAGCCCCAGTGTGATGGCCATGACACCCACGGCAGCTCCCTGCGATGTTCAGTTGTGAAAAGTAAAAAAAATATTCTTTAGTTTCTTTCGGTAAAGTCACGTAGAAAATAGAATAAAAGCAACAAACATAAATAATACATTTTCAAAATTACATTTAAATAAAACATAAAATGTTGCGCCTTAATGGTTTGTGCGAGTTAAACTGGTAACCCGGTGCTTTTATTCTCCCACGCGGTCACTCGTACAGGAATGCAATTTTACGATTTTAAGAACCGGTGTGTATGGGGGGGGGGGGTGAGACAGACGCTCCCAAGATGTGCTCGCCGTTCTCGTCAAGAGGTTGGGAGGGGGGGGGGGGGGGCGCGCCTCTCACCGCGATGTTCATCGGGTTCAGTCGCATTGGCACAACGTGGTGCACTGGCCACGGTGCGAGGTGGGGTTGGTGGTGGGGATTAACGGGGGAGCTGTGAACGGTGTCACCGCGCGCCCCAGGGCCCTCTGGGACCAGGCAGCAGGAGTGGCGCTCCACCACATTCCTCAGGCGGGAGGGAGCGCAGGGACATGCGGCGTTGACCGCAGAGGAGCAGAGGGTGGGGTTCGTCACTGAGACGGCGCGGGGTGGGTGGGTGGGGGTAAAGGAAGTGGTGGTGGTGGTGGTGGCCTGGCGGAGTCACGGCATCATAAAAGACAGTGCGGAGGTGCGCGTGGTCACGGCACTGAGAGAGCGCGCGCACAGCGGCGAGCGTAGAGGCGGGGTTTGGATACAAAGGTGAGGCGGATAGCGGCAGGTGAACACGGCAGTGGGGAGGGAGCGGACCCCTTACTCGGGCACACGAGTCGGAGCGGGGTGACGCTGAAACAAGGGGGAGGCGTGCAGATAAGACGGTGCCGGCTTTGTGGGTGGGCGGGTCACAGGTGGAGCGGGGTTAGGTCCGAGACAGGCGAGGGGTGATCGCTCCCCACCAATTGGTCCGGGCTCGGGGCTTTGGAGGCGAGCGGCGTGAATTGAAATCCCGGCGCCTCGCAGCGCGGGAACGACAGGCCGCGGCTAACTCGCCTGGCGAGCGGTGTGCGGCGATTGATCTGATGGCCGCGAGGGGGGTCCTCGTGTTCCTGGCCCTGCTGGGCCCCGTGGGTGCTTTCAACCTGGACCCCGCTGGGGCGCTGCTCAAGTCCCAGCCGGGGAAGGGGCTCTTCGGCTTCTCGCTCGCGTTCCACACGCCCAAGACTGGCGCGCCCCCTGAGTGAGTGCCACCCATCGCCGTCACATCTCTTACACCCATCACAGTCTCTGACACCCAAGCAAATTCTTGGGATAGATTCCCGACTCCAGGACACGTGTGTGTGTGTGTGAGAAGTTTGTATGTTCTCGCCTTGTTCTGCATGGTCCTTCCTCTGTTATTCTCCGGTTGTCCTCCCATAGGTGGAAGAGAAAAAAATTGTCAAACATCATCACAATGCTGAAATAATACCTGAAAAATATATTCAATTAAAGATCGCGCAGCAGCAGCATCGCCCCCTACTGCGAAAACTTGACAGGGCCCTCGGGGAAGAGTTGGTAAACAAACGGAATAATAAAGAATCATCAATACTGTAGTCATACACTCGACACATCGCGACAGCAGCAGCGAGTGCACGTCCATAATTCACGGCCGCAGCGCCTGCAGTCATTGTTCGTAATGGAGGTTTTTGGGTTTGATCGCGTAAATATAGATGTGTCGTTAAACCCGCCACCACCCGACAGAGACTTCGCAAGGGTTGTCACGTAAACGAAACGCGTTTTCGTTACTTGTGTAGCACACCACTGTGTTGTAGAGTAAACCCACGGCATTTACAATTCGGGTACGACGTTTCGCCAAGAATTACAACCAGCATCATCAGGCGACAGACAGAGTGGTGGAGAAATCCTCCTGTTCTAGATTTAAAGCTTTCGTGACTGCTAGGATCCATACTCTTTGGTTCTATTGGGTCAAGTCACGTAGGTGAAAATAAAATAACAAAAAAAATTAACAAAAAATCACGACGTTTCGGCCACAACACAAGCGGCCTTCATCAGGTGAAGGGACGAGACAGTCCTGGGCCTCCCCCAGGCTCGGATGAGTATCTGGTGCGATGCGTAAACATCGCCACTCGGGAGACAAAGGCGGCCGTGCGTGGTGCTGGCCACCCACCCGCCTCGCACGCCGTCCCGACCTTCATAGGTGCTGCTCGCCAACAGCACTTGACCCAACAGTCCGTGAAGGCTACACGGGGAGGAGAAGGGGGGGGGGGGGTCTTTGTCTTTGTAGGCTGATGCCAGCACATGTGGCCGGGTTGTGTATGTTAGGGGTGTGTTGTAAAATAGCATGATATAGCAGCAGAGCTGTCACTTCCGTGGACACGGCGCGGGGCCAGTGCCGGATTAAGCTACTGCGGGGGCCTGTCGCGTATGTTAAATAAAAAATACCAATATTAAAACGTAGATTTTTTTTTCACTTACATAGTAAAGTAATTGTGTTTTTTTTATTTGCTACACAGCCAGATAATACGACGCATCGCTAACCTTAAACACCCAGTCGTTCATTCAAGTTGAAGGCGGTATAGTACTATCGTAATAGAGCAAGTGCAAAATCACCGAACCGAAATTGATAGCTTGAAAGCGTTTAGCGCGGGGGCCTTGAAAGTGCGGTGCCCATAGCTACATTTGGACAGTGAGGGGAAAAAGTATTTGATCCCCTGCTGATTTTGTACGTTTGCCCACTGACAAAGAAATGATCAGTCTATAATTTTAATGGTAGGTTTATTTGAACAGTGGGAGTCAGAATAACAACAAGAAAATCCAGAAAAAGGCCTGTCAAAAATGTTATAAATTGATTTGCATTTTAATGAGGGAAATAAGTATTTGACCCCCTCTCAATCAGAAAGATTTCTGGCTCCCAGGTGTCTTTTATACAGGTAATGAGCTGAGATTATGAGCACACTCTTAAAGGGAGTGCTCCTAATCTCAGCTTGTTACCTGTATAAAAGACAACTGTCCACAGAAGCAATCAATCAGATTCCAAACTCTCCACCATGGCCAAGACCAAAGAGCTCTCCAAGGATGTCAGGAACAAGATTGTAGACCTACACAAGGCTGGAATGGGCTACAAGACCATTGCCAAGCAGCTTGGTGAGAAGGTGACAACAGTTGGTGCGATTATTCGCAAATGGAAGAAACGCAAAAGAACTGTCAATCTCCCTCGGCCTGGGGCTCCATGCAAGATCTCACCTCGTAGAGTTGCAATGATCATGAGAACGGTGAGGAATCAGCCCAGAACTACATGGGAGGATCGTGTCAATTATCTCAAGGCAGCTGGGACCATAGTCACCAAGAAAACAATTGGTAACACACTACACCGTGAAGGACTGACTGCAGCGCCCGCAAGGTCCCCCTGCTCAAGAAAGCACATATACATGCCCGTCTGAAGTTTGCCAATGAACATCTGAATGATTCAGAGGACAACTGGGTGAAAGTGTTGTGGTCAAATAAGACCAAAATGGGGCTTTTTGGCATCAACTCAACTCGCTGTGTTTGGAGGAGGAGGAATGCTGCCTATGACCCCAAGAACACCATCCCCACCGTCAAACGTGGAGGTGGAAACAAAATGCTTTGGGGGTGTTTTTCTGCTAAGGGGACAGGACAATTTCACCGCATCAAAGGGACGATGGACGGGGCCATGTACCGTGAAATCTTGGGTGAGAACCTTCCCTCAGCCAGGGCATTGAAAATGGGTCGTGGATGGGTATTCCAGCATGACAATGACCCAAAACACACGGCCAAGGCAACAAAGGAGTGGCTCAAGAAGAAGCACATTAAGGTCCTGGAGTGGCCTAGCCAGTCTCCAGACCTTAATTCCATAGAAAATCTGTGGAGGGAGCTGAAGGTTCGAGTTGCCAAACGTCAGCCTCGAAACCTTAATGACTTGGAGAAGATCTGCAAAGAGCAGTGGGACAAAATCCCTCCTGAGATGTGTGCAAACCTGGTGGCCAACTACAAGAAACGTCTGACCTCTGTGATTGCCAACAAGGGTTTTTCCACCAAGTATTAAGTCATGTTTTGTAGAGGGGTCAAATACTTATCTCCCTCATTAAAATGCAAATCAATTCATAACATTTTTGACATGCGTTTTTCTGGATTTTTGTTGTTATTTTGTCTCTCATTGTTCAAATAAACCTACCATTAAACTTACAGACTGATCATTTCTTTGTCAGTGGGCAAACGTACAAAATCAGCAGGGGATCAAATACCTTTTTTTCCCCTTACTGTAGCTACTTGTGCGTCTAGGAGAATCCGGACACTGGGGGGGGGGGGGGGGGGGGGGGACGTGTCTGTGGGAGGAGAGGAGGCGAAGAGTTGAGGGATGACAGGGAGAGAGAGAGAGGAGCAGGACAATGATGACAAGATGGCGTTTGAGACTGGGAGATCCGCGTGTCCATAAAGGGAGCCCTCTGCCTCCCTATGTTGAGCCTCCGTGTCCCCTTCTCTTACACAAGGTACGCAGCGTGCATCAGAGCCATATCCGTGAGACGATGCTCGTGGCGAGTCTCCTGAGCAGCTGCCACCGGCGCCGGGACCTGGCAATCGGTGGTGGAAGCGCGCTGCCAGCGAGCGGTGGTGGTGGTCACGGACCGGCGTCTTTAGCCACGGAGCGGCGTCTGGGGAGTTTGATCCGTCTCAACTGTGCCCGTGAACAAATCCCGCCGCACGTTCGAGACGGCGGTGTTTGTTCAGGATTTAGGATTTTTGTTTTTATTCTAGACCGGAGGTCGTGCAGGTGTGCGAGCTTACGTTTGCGTGCAGTTGTGCAATAACGCCGGTGGGTAGGCTTTACAGGTGGGCGAGTAGGTCGACGCCAGTGAGCAGGCTGGCTTCGAGTGAGTCGGCTTACAGGTGAGGAGGCTTGTAATTGAGTAGGTTGACGCACAGGCGAGGAAGCTGACACACACACAGGTGAGGAGGCTGACACACCAGTTCGTACCTGGAGGGCACCCAAAGTGAGTCAACAGTTAACGATTTCCCGTGTCCTGGGGGGCGGGTGGGGGGTAGAGAGGTGGCTGGGTAGCGGGTAAAGGGGGTTGGTGGGTGGAGGCGTAGAGGGGGTGGGTAGAGGGGTAGGGGCAAAGGTGGTGGTGTTAGTGGTGGTAGAGGTGGTGGTGGTGGTAGTGGTGGTAGTAGAGTTGGTGGTGGTAGAGGTGGTGGTGGTAGAGGTGGTGGTGGTGGTGGTAGAGGTGGTGGTGGTAGAGGTGGTGGTAGAGGTGGTAGTGGTGGTGGTGGTGGTAGAGGTGGTGGTGGTAGAGGTGGTGGTGGTAGAGGTGGTAGAGGTGGTGGTGGTAGAGGTGGTGGTGGTGGTGGTGGTGGTAGAGGTGGTGGTGGTAGAGGTGGTGGTGGTAGTAGAGTTGGTGGTGGTAGAGGTGGTGGTGGTGGTGGTGGTAGAGGTGGTGGTGGTAGAGGTGGTGGTGGTAGAGGTGGTGGTGGTAGAGGTGGTAGAGGTGGTGGTGGTAGAGGTGGTGGTGGTAGAGGTGGTGGTGGTGGTGGTGGTAGAGGTGGTGGTGGTAGAGGTGGTGGTGGTAGAGGTGGTAGAGGTGGTGGTGGAGGTGGTAGAGGTGGTGGTGGTGGAGGTGGTAGAGGTGGTGGTGGTAGAGGTGGTGGTGGTAGAGGTGGTGGTGGTAGAGGTGGTGGTGGTGGTAGAGGTGGTGGTGGTGGAAGTGGTGGTAGAGGTGGTGGTGGTGGTAGAGGTGGTGGTGGTAGAGGTGGTGGTGGTGGTGGTGGTAGAGGTGGTGGTGGTAGAGGTGGTGGTGGGGGTAGTGGTGGTGGTGGTAGAGGTAGTGGTGGTAGAGGTGGTGGTGGTGGTGGTGGTAGAGGTGGTGGTGGTAGAGGTGGTAGAGGTGGTAGAGGTGGTGGTGGTAGAGGTGGTGGTGGTAGAGGTGGCGGTGGTAGAGGTGGTGGTGGTGGTAGAGGTGGTGGTGGTCGTGGTGGTAGAGGTGGTGGTGGTGGTGGTGGTGGTAGAGGTGGTGGTGGTGGTAGAGGTGGTGGTGGTAGAGGTGGTGGTGGTGGTGGTAGAGGTAGTGGTGGTAGAGGTGGTGGTGGTGGTAGAGGTGGTGGTGGTAGAGGTAGTGGTGGTGGTGGTGGTAGAGGTGGTGGTGGTAGAGGTGGTGGTGGTGGTGGTGGTAGAGGTGGTGGTGGTAGAGGTGGTGGTGGTGGTGGTAGAGGTAGTGGTGGTAGAGGTGGTGGTGGTGGTGGTGGTGGTGGTAGAGGTGGTGGTAGAGGTGGTGGTGGTAGAGGTGGTGGTGGTAGAGGTAGTGGTGATGGTGGTGGTAGAGGTGGTGGTGGTGGTGGTGGTGGTAGAGGTGGTGGTGGTGGTGGTAGAGGTGGTGGTGGTGGTGGTGGTGGTAGAGGTGGTGGTGGGTTAAGGTGGTGGTAGAGGTGGTAGTGGTAGAGGTGGTAGAGGTGGTGGTGGTGGTGGTGGAAGACGAGAGTTGGTGGTGGTAGAGGTGATGGTGGGTAGAGGTGGTGGTGGAGGTGGTGGTGGAAGACGAGAGTTGTTGTTTCTCGTCGTGAGTCGTCGCCGCGTGGGCGTGGCCCCGTCGCGGTCTTGGCACGAGCCGGGGGCCTGCGGCCGTGGAGCGTGGGGGTCGTGCGGTCGTGCGCTTGTGTGGTTGTGTTTATGTACTTGTGTTGAAGTGGTTGTGTTGTGTGTTTGTGTATTACTGTGGATGTGGTTGTGTCTGTATGGTTGTCTCTGTGGTTATGTCTGTGTGTGTATGTGGCTGTGTGTGTATGTGGCTGTGTCTGTGTGATTGTATCTCTGGTTGTGTGGTTGTTTCTGCGTGGTTGTTTGTGTGGTTGTGTCTGTGTGGTTGCGTCTGTGTGTTTGTGTGGTTGTGTCTGTGTGGTTGCTTCTGTGTGCTTGTGTGGATGTATCTGCGTGCTTGTGTGGATGTGTCTTTGTGCTTGTGTCTGTGTGCTTGTGTGGATGTATCTGTGGACTTGTGTGGATGTGTCTGTGTGGATGTGTCTGTGTGCTTGTGTTCCGGCCTTCATAGGTGCTCGCTAACAGCACTTGCCCCTACAGTCTGTTAAGGCTATATGGGGGATCTTTGTTTTTTTTGTGTGCTTGTGTGGATGTATCTGTGTGCTTGTGTCGTTATGTCTGTGTGCTTGTGTGGATGTGTCTGTGTGGATGTGTCTGTGTGCTTGTGTGGATGTGTCTGAGTGGATGTGTCTGTGTGGTGTAGTTGTGTCTTGTGTGGTGTGGTTGTGTCTGTGTGCTTGGTGGATGTGTCTGTGTGTTTGTGTGGATGTGTCTGTGTGGGTGTGTCTGTGTGGTGTGGTTGTGTCTGTGTGGTGTGGTTGTGTCTGTGTGCTTGTGTGGATGTGTCTGTGTGCTTCTGTGGATGTGTCTGTGTGGATGTGTCTGTGTGGTGTGGTTGTGTGGTGTGGGTGTGTCTGTGTGGTGTGGTGTGGTTGTGTCTGTGTGGTGTGGTTGTGTCTGTGTGCTTGTGTGGATGTGTCTGTGTGCTTCTGTGGATGTGTCTGTGTGGATGTGTCTGTGTGGTGTGGTTGTGTGGTGTGGTTGTGTCTGTGCGCTTCTGTGTTCGCTCGGGCCGGGTGATGTTTGGAGCCCGCCCGCGTCTTCCACTGCTCCCTTCTCCCTGGCACCACCGTTCGTCTCCCGGCACCGATCTCACGCCGTGACTGAGTCTCCCACTCGCCGTGTGTGACTCTTCATACGCGACGCTGACCTCAATTGTTGGACTCTTTTACAAAGACAACCTCACCCCCATGTCCAGCGGCAGCGTTTTCTTCAGCGTGGACAGAACCAGCGGAGAGAACGAACCGCATGGCCCACGGCACCTAACAACGCGTGGATGGAGGAGTGGTGGTCGTGGTTACTTATGCCCCCACTGAAGACGAACATCCGTGGAGGGATGGAGGCAAGGCCGATGAGTCAGATGCCTTCTATAATCTCCTGTCACAGGTGCTTGCTAAAGTGGTCCCTCGGGATAGAGCCATCTTGTTGGGTGACTTCAATGCCCGAGCAGGTCATGATAATGGCACCTGGTTTGGAGTAATTGAACAGCATGGGCCAGATCAGTTCAATAACAACGGCAGGAGGCTGCTAGATTTTTGTGCAGCCCATGGGCTTGTAATTACCAACACGCTGTTCCGGCATCGGCGCATCCACACTACATCATGGATGCATGCCGGGTCCAAGCAAGAACATCTGCTGGACTACATAGTGACGGAACAGCGGGCCCATTTCCTTGACACCAGGACCTACCGTGGAGCTGATCTGCCCACTGACCATCGACTTGTCATCTGTAAGATGCGCCTGGAATTCTTCCACTCCGGTGGTGGGTGTACACCCAGGACCCCATGCAAACCCATAGTGGCCTGGTCTCAGCTAGCTGATGAAAGTTGCAAGTGAGAATTTAATCATCGCTAGCGGCTGGGGTTCGCATCGTCGCCCACTCCTGATGTCAAGCGGAAATGGCCGAGGTTTAGGACTGTGGATCATGCACCTGCACCTGCAATGGCTGCTTTGGGTACATGGTCCAGACCTCCCCAGAGACCCTGGCTGACAGAGGAGGTGTTCAATCTGGCTGATAAAAAGCGACAGGCCCACTCTCATCGGCTACAGCATCCCACGTCGGAGAATGAGGAGGCTACCGCAGCCTTCGCTTGGAGATTCGGAGAGCCGTGAGGCGCTGCAAGGATGGGTGGTGGTCGCAGGTTGCTGAGGAAATGGAGTCTGCCTCAGTTGCCCACGATCATACATCTCTATTGAACGCCATCAAAAAAGTAACCTGCAGCACCACACCTATTACCATCATTAGGGGAAAGAACGGTGATCCAATCTCCAACACCCAGGACCACGTTTGCAGATTTTTTGAGCATTTCTGTGAGGTCCTGGGGGAGGGGAAATCCCTCACCCAGGAAAACAACATGGGACAAAGTGGGGATGACCCTGACGAGGCTGCGGTGCCTCAAATATTAGAGGAAGTCACCCCCTGTGAGTGGCTGGCTGAGGTGCCATTTGTTGAGGAAGTTCTGAAGGCGATCCAGAGTCTTAGACCAGGAAAAGCACCGGGCAGAGATGATCTCCCAAGCGAAATGCTGAGGGATGGTGGTGTATGTGCACAGACTGCCCTACATGACATCATAACAACAATCTGGACCACTGGATGGGTTCCGCAGGATTGGAAGGATGCCCTGGTTGTCCCCTTCTTTAAGAAGGGGGACCGCACAGACTGTAACAACTACAGGGGCATCTCACTCCTCAATATGCAGGGAAAGGTCCTGGCAAGGATTATTCAACATCGCCTTGCTAGGCGTGCTGAGGAGAGTCTTGCGGAGCCCCAATGCGGTTTCAGGAAAGGGCGGTCCTGCACAGATGCCATATTTTCTGTCCTTCTGCTACAGCAGAGGTGTAGGGAATTCCAACAAGACCTACATCTCTGCTTTATTAACCTGGTAAAGGTCTATGATACCATCAGTAGGCCTGGGCTCTGGGTGGTTCTTTGTGCTTTCGGAGTGCCTGACCCTTTGCTCACGATCATTAAGGACCTTCATGATGGTGAGCGGGCCTGGGTAAAACTACGTGGCAGGGAGTCAGAGACATTTCCTGTACACCTTGGGGTGCGACAGGGATGTCTTCTGGCTCCCACATTATTTAACATCTATTTTGACCACGTAGTTCGTGAAGCCTTCATTAGCTGTCCTGGAGGAATTTTCATCTGGTACAGATTCAATGGGAGGCTGATCAATGCCCGGGTGCGGTCAAGGGATGGCTCCCTATGGCTCAACCATGTTTGTATGCCGATGATCTGGTGATAGCTGCTCACTCAGAGGAGCTGGAGGTACTGTTGCTGAACCTGGAGCTTGACACTAAGAGGTGGGGCCTTACCATCAGCCCCACCAAAACTAAGCACCTGCCTAGGTATTTTGTACCATCGGACAATCCACCCCCACAACTCTCAATTGGTGATGGGGCAGTTGTGGAGAGAGTGGAGAGTTTCCCATACCTGGGCAGTGTGCTCATGACCGGCTCCGGTTTAACAGCCTAGGTCTCACTCCGAATCAGTCGAGCGGCATCCTTTTCATTGGTTGCGTAACGCTGTGTGGAAGCTACCTGGTCTATCACTCCGCACGAAGCTCCAGGTCTTCTCGGCCACGGTCATTCCCTCCCTTCTCTATGGTTGCGAAACGTGGACCTCCCTAATGGAACATCTTCGCCGGTTAGAAACATTTAGGCTAGCCTGCCTACGATCCATCCTGGGTTTAACAAGGCTGGATTGTGTGAGGAGCTCACAAATCCTTGAAAATCTGGGCAAGGTCCCATCGGTGAGCTCCTATGGCAAGCAAGGCTGCGTTGGCTGGGCCATGTAGTCCGCATGCCCAGCCACCACATGCCGAAACAGCTTTTGTTCGGCCGGATCGAGGGTGCTAAATGGGCGCGGCATGGGCTAGAGAAGAGATGGAGTGATGTGGTACAGGAGGACGTGGAGCTGAATGGACTTGCCGATGACTGGTACCAGCGGTGTCAAGATCGGCCTCTGTGGAGGAGACTCGTGAAGGACGCTACTGGGCAGTTGGAGGTAGTCGCCCTCCAACAACAACGGAGGGGAGAGGAGCGACGCTCACAACAACGAGCGGAGCGCCGGGTGGCTGAAGCACAGCAGGTTGGCACAGTAGGGGGCACAGGTGGTGCATCAGCCAGTCATCTCAGTCATCTTAGTCAGTCGACCCGTGGCACTTGGGTTTGCCCTGTGACCTCCTGCCAGCGGGCGTTCGACACTTCACGTGGTCTCAAGGTGCACATGGCCTGGCACAAGCGTCGTGGTCAAGTCACCGCCACTTCGTGGCGAATGGCGGTTGTTGTTGTGTGGATGTGTCTGTGTGCTTGTGTGGATGTGTCTGTGTGCTTGTGTGGATGCATCTGTGTGCTTGTGTGGATGCATCTGTGTGCTTGTGTGGATGTGTCTGTGTACTTGTGTGGATGTGTCTGTGTGGCTGTGTCTGTGTGGATGTGTCTGTGTGGTGTGGTTGTGTGGTGTGGTTGTGTCTGTGTGCTTCTGTGTTCGCTCGGGCCGGGTGATGTTTGGAGCCCGCCCGCGTCTTCCACTGCTCCCTTCTCCCTGGCACCACCGTTCGTCTCCCGGCACCGATCTCACGCCGTGACTGAGTCTCCCACTCGCCGTGTGTGACTCTTCACACGCGACGCTGACCTCAATTGTTGGCCTCTTTTATGAAAACAACCTCACCGCCACGTCCAGCGGCAGCGTTTTCTTCAGCGTGGACAGAACCAGCGGAGAGAACGAACCGCATGGCCCGCCGCCCCGCCGCACCTAACACCGCGTGGATCGTGAACACTTGAGCAGTGTGTGCACGTTGAACTTCTTTCGCGCCTTACGCAGCCGACCGTGTGAACCATCCTCCATGTGGATGCCAGCGCACGCATCGTGTTCAGGGGGGTGGGGGGATGCGCAGTGCCGGTGAGATATGCGGCCGAGCTGTGCGTTTTTTTCCAGTGCAATCTTTGCCAGTGCAGGGCACTTTGACCGGTTTCAGCAATTGGGTGGTGATTGACGGTGAGATTCTAAATACCCAGATAAAGTAACACCCGGATTTACATCTCCCCCCCCCTCCTCCCCGTTCTTATGTCGAACCGCGAAGATGTCGCCACTTCATTATTAACAGAGCCGCCTGATGTGCGTCGCCTCATCCACCACGATCACGTCGCTGGCAGCATCGTCGCCGTCCCTCCTTTCTCGTGAATCCGTCGCCTCTCAGCCTCCACCACCTCCTGCCCTGTGAAGTCGTTTCGATTTGCCTCGTTTCGATATTCGTTGTCGCAACCTTCAGGAACAGCATCCCCGACGTTAACCGGGGTATTACTGTGAGATGACCTTTTCACGATCTAGTTTTTCACGTAAACATTTTTTACACTTCCCATCGTGTCACCACACACAGTGCGTGATTTAAGCAAATTCCCTGACAGACTCGCTTGTAACTGCTGGTGAACTGCCAGGTGATTATAGGCAAAGATCCTCTCTCCATTAGTTATTGGTCCTAGTTCCGATGCAAGCGAATTCATACACGACGCAGCAATAATCATCATCGGCGTTGTTGTAGAGAATTCAAGTCACAAAAAGAACCCACATCCCTCCTCCCAAACTGCAATCAAAGTACATTTATTGCGAGACTGGCCAGTGGCAAGTGCGCAGTGGGATGGGACGCGTCTCTACGGCGGTGGCGGCGGTAGTGGCTGCGAGACGCTCCCCGGCCCCGTTTGCTGGCTACTGGCTGCTGTGTCACTCACTGCAAGGCACAACCTGTCCCGGTCACCACCACACACACCCCACACCCCAACCCCACACCACCCCGCCCGCCCCGCGGCACATTCCGCAGCCGGGTTTACACCCAGAGCCGGGCACACTCCATTCCCGAGCGTCCGCGCGAGGCCCCCCCCCCCCTCGAGCGTGTGGGGGCTTCGCGACGACGGCTGTGGCTGCGGCTGCGGCCGCGCCTTTGCTCGCAGCTCTGCCGCTGTCGGGACACGCGCCGTGTCCGCAGCTTTTACCCGGGCAGAAATTCCTTTGCAAAAAAAGAAACCTCACGGCGACGCGCGCACACGCGAGCGTGCGTAGGTTGCAATTGTCGGCGGTCGAAGCGGGGTAGTTTGACTCGGTTGGTGCGAAAGGATGAACTGTTACGTTACACGCCGATGCATTTAACGGTGGGACGCGTTTCGCATCGGACTAAACGTGAGCCAGCACATTCGCCATTTGGCACCGCGACCGCGCGATTGGTAATTGCGAAGTACACGAGGGAGACAATTCCACATGGGGGCCCACGGCCCTGCGCACACGAGAGCTCGAGCTCACACTGCCCCTTGACCCGTAGCGCCATCCGCTGACCCACAACTCCACCCCACAGCTCCACAATGCACTCGGTCGTGACTGCAGCGAACGCTCGGCCTAGGCCCTTTTGCGAGGCGCGGGGCCACGGGGCCCAAGAGTCAGGGTGGCCCAGGGGCTCGCGTGGGCCTCTGCAGGTGGTGCCGGCGGCAGGTTCTCGTGGTTGCCCCACAATCGGTCGCCCTGCCCGTGACTCTCGCTCGCCGGTCCCGGGTGGGTGACTCCGCCGTAGGCGGTGCGTCTCTCTACGCCTCGTCATCTCTACATCACCCCCTCGGGGGGGGGGGGGGGGGTGAACGTGTGAAGTTGTATCGTGCGCGAGAGTCACTGGTGAATAATCACGCGTGAATCAGCCAATGTAAAATAACCACGAATAAAATACATGTGGTAACGTAGAACAATATAAAAGGCATTTCTAAACTCATTGATCGTAAACAGTGCGGGTTTCCAAGAGTGACCAGCGAGTGCAAACATATTACGTCACGCGTGCAGAGCATCCCTTATTCGCTTGCAGTAACTCGCCCGTTAGGACAACCTCACAACATGGGCAATTGGTTAAAATATAAATCTTGATTTGAAACTTTCGTGACTGCAGCAATCCATACTCTTTGGTAATTTTGGTAAAGTCACGTAGGTATAAAAATAAAATGAAACAAAAAATAATATATCATGACGTTTTGATCACAACACAAGCGGTCGTCCTCAGGCGGAAAAAAATATCATCCAGCCGTGGAACTGCTGAACCAGTGAAAGAGCTGTTACAACAAAGTTATATATGTGGCGATGGGCAAGCAAGCGGGGTCTGAGCTGGAAAGGAATTCCATCCCCGGACGCAAGCACGTCAGTTGTGTTAATTGGGGAGATTAGAGAGATACTAGGGAGAGAGATTAGCATGAAATGAGCTTCCGTCACCGCATAAGAGTATCGTCCCCGCATATGCGCACAGCAGCAGCGTTAATTGGAGATTAGCACTATGTTGATGGGAGAGATTAGGCAGGGAGATTAGGGGGATTAGTAAGTTAATGCCATGTCTATGTGTAACACAAGCTGCTGTGGCGCTGCCAACTGCACTGTGAGAGGCAAGCGCGTCCACGCAAGAGAACCACAGCAACGGTGGTCGCGCCAGTGAGACACACAGCCCATCACACAGCCAGAACCATCGATACATCGAGGCTAAGGGAGCAGAGGTGGCCATGTTAGTGAGACCCCAGCCTGTTAATACAGAGGCACCTGACAGGGCAATGCAACTCAGAGAGTCAGAGATAACAGCCAAACCGTAGGGAAGAATGGAAGCACCACAGCAAGTTACGACTTTGCTTGGCTAATAACATCTTTCCAATGATTGCTCAGCTTATACCCATCTTCTCGGTGGAAATTGTCTCTGTGTTTATATATCTGGATGGCTTCATGGACAAATCTTTGATGGTAGCCCGAAGGTTTACAGAGTACCTTGGTCTTGGAAAAAAACAATATCGTGCGAGCCCACTGCGTTATAACAATGATCAGCCACAGCAGAGGTACTCTGCAAAGAGTACCTCTGCAAGGTTTGGTATAAGCTGAGCAACCATCGGAAGGACGTTATTATCCAAGCAAAGTGTGTCTCCCCCCCGTGCACACCGTGTGTCTCCCCCACCTCCCCCGTGTCTCTTATCCGTGCGTCTCCCCCCCCGTGTGTGCCCCGCGTCTCTCCCTGTCCTCCACGTGCCCACCTCGTGCAGGCTGCTGGTCGGGGCTCCGACGTCATTCTCAGCCAACTCCCGGTTCTCCTCGGTGCAGACTGGTGCTCTCTTCCGCTGCCCCGTTACCACTGGCAGCTGCCGCCGCGTGGACATCGACTCTGACTGTGAGCTTCCGTCGTGAACTCTCCCCCTCTCTCAATGACACCAGCCACTCTGCCTCTCTCAATGACACCAGCCACTCTGCCTCTCTCAATGACACCAGCCACTCTGCCTCTCTCAGTGACACCAGCCACTCTGCCTCTCTCAATGACACCAGCCACTCTCCCTCTCAATGACACCAGCCACTCTCCCTCTCTCAATGACACCACCCACTCTGCGTCTCTCAATGACACCAGCCACTCTGCCTCTCTCAATGACACCAGCCACTCTCCCTCTCTCAATGACACCAGCCACTCTCCCTCTCAATGACACCAGCCACTCTCCCTCTCTCAGTGACACCAGCCACTCTGCCTCTCTCAATGACACCAGCCACTCTGCCTCTCTCAATGACACCAGCCACTCTGTCTCTCTCAATGACACCAGCCACTCTGCCTCTCTTAATGACACCAGCCACTCTGCCTCTCAATGACACCAGCCACTCTCCCTCTCTCAATGACACCAGCCACTCTCCCTCTCTCAATGACACCAGCCACTCTCCCTCTCTCAATGACACCAGCCACTCTGCCTCTCTCAATGACACCAGCCACTCTGCCTCTCTCAATGACACCAGCCACTCTCGCTCTCTCAATGACACCAGCCACGTGATGCCACGTCCTGGTGGTCTCGCACGCTGATGAGGCCCCTTTGGTTTCACCCCCACCCCTCCCCATCCCTCCCCATCCCTCCCTCACCACCACCAAATGTATTTCTGTTGCACTCTGAGACTCAGAATTTCCACTTAGAGCTCTCTGAGTCGCGAGAGAGTTCACGTGTCCAGTTGCGAATCTGAGTCGAGGTCGGGCTCTCTTAAGAGGCCGACTTGGTTTGCGATGGCCGTAAGAGTGATGAGGAGAGATAAGGTGCGCTGCCGGGACATTTAAAGTGACCGCTGCCGCAGATGAGCAGGGTGCAACAAGGTTAAATGAAGGCGTTCCTTCGTGAAACGAACAATATCATAAAATAACGTGCAAAAGTATAACGTATGAAAATAAGAATAGGTATTTACCCTTTCTGTCGATAAAGCAGGAGGTGTTAAGATGCTCAAACACCAAATAGGAACCTTTTGTAGCGTCAAGTCCTCATGAACCACATGTGCTTGTGGAAAAACATGCAAACAAACACGCTCTGATAATATATGGGCATTGTCTTTGAAACTGATAGTCCTACACCAGAGACGACCTTCTTTATGGCCTAGTTCCACCAGTGTTAAACCAGAGAATCAATCAATCAATCAAGTCTTCATTTCTATAGCACTATTTCGTGCAAAGAATGCCTAAAAGTGAACAGTACAAAGACAATGTAGGTATCAGAACACTTAATAGCTCTGGCAAAAAAAAAAATGTCCCATAAATAAAACCAAGCAAATTCTGAAGTCGCGTTAACAGAGGCCCCTTCATGTACTCCGCACACACAAAATGTTCGCGTGCATTTCAAAACAAACTGAGAGTTGTGTATTTTCAGAGCTGGGAGTTTGTCCGGCCTTTCAGGGACTAAGCCCAGATGATCAGAGAACCCAGTTTCAACAGTGGCTGAGGACCTGGGTTCGAACCCAGGGTCTAGGCGGCACCGAATCAACGTCTCTGAGCCCTGAGCCATGCGGACACTTCTCTCATTTCACCCGAATGATTGTTTTAGGAAAAGTAACTTCATCCAAAACATCCATGTGATAAATACGCAAATACCTTCACGTTCATTCATTCTTCACGATGTGGACGGGATTCATCGCGGCACACGCTTTGTTGCGGAATCGGATGGAAGTATTTGCACATTTTTGCACCAAAAACAAACATCACCACTTTTGCTTAGTGAGTTTTAGTAAAAACCGCCGTTGGGGCGTATTTGTATTAAGCAACATTCTCAGACATCTGTGGTTGTCCTCTCCAGTGGCTATGAGATGTTAACTACCTCGCCTGGTGTACAGGAGGTCTTGGGTTCAATCCCGACCCTGATGCCTGCTGCTGTATATTTGGAGTTTGCGTGTCTCTCATCATTATCATGGTGGCTAGGAGATGTTAACTACCTCGCCTGGTTTACAGGAGGTCTTGTGTTCAATCCCAACCCTGACGCCTGCTGCTGTACATTTGGAGTTTGCGGTGTCTCTCATCATCATCACGGTGGCTAGGAGATGTTAACTACCTCGCCTGGTATACAGGAGGTCGTGGGTTCAATCCAAACCATGACGCCTGCTGCTGCTGTATATTTGGAGTTTGCGGTGTCTCTCTCACCGTGGTCGCGTGGATTTTTCTCCGAGTCCTCCGGTTTTTCGCTCCACATTTGGAATCGACGTCACACGTTCAGAGTATTTGGTTGCTATAAATGTCCACACAACGACGACGAGCCACTTCGTTGAGCTATGATTTGTGATCGCCAGCTCGCTTCTGAAAAAGAGCAACACAGCTAAGTGGTCGGCCTTGCCTGGTTAAATTAAAACAATCTGTTAGTTTTAGTAATCAGAGGAGTGGGCGGCGTTTGAGGAGATGAGCGGCCAATAATAGTGTACGTAGTTACCTTCAGTTCCATAAAAGATAAAACATAAATGATGTTCACAATTTGTGTTTGACAGCGGGGCGTCTAGGAGCGCTTTCCCATCTCGACGCATTTTAAACTAAAACTATTTAAAACTATGACAGTAAAACCTTGGATTGCGAGTAACTTGGTCTGCGAGTGTTTTGCAAGACGAGCCAAAATTGTAAATAAATATTAATTTGATAAACGAGTGAGGTCTTGTACGGCCAAGCGTCACGTGATCACAACTGATATACAGTACGAGTGCTTTGGTATACGAGTGCTTTGGATTACAAACACATTTCCGGAACGAATTATGCTCGCAATCCAAGGTTTTACAGTATTTTTATTTTATTTTACATGGTAAGGCCCATCAGTGAGCCGTAAGAGCTCTTTTTTCAGAAGCGGCCTGGCCATCGTAAATGACGTCTCGACGTAGTGGCTTACCGGCGTCGTGTGCAAACCTATCACAGCCAAATTACTCAAGGCTCCAAATTTTAAAAAGAGCACCCCCCCCCCCCCCCCCGGAGTGGCAGCGATCTCCGTGTGGCACGAGAATGACCCCGCACTTAGCCCGCGGATTGGTCACGAGTCCGCCAGTAGGGGGGCGATGATTGGCCACGTGCCATCCCAACCGACTGATTTGAAACGTGCGCGCAGCACGTGTGTGCACGCTTGAACTCCTTTTGCGCCGTACTTAACCGGCGAATCGGAGGCGCGCTGTGAAGCGCGCAAGCGATCGTAGAGTGGGAAAGAAGTTCAACAGACGCACACACCTTGAAACACACACATACCGTCGCTCTCTCGCTGCCAGATGACCCGTCCAAGGAGTCCAAGGACAACCAGTGGCTGGGATCGGTTGTGCGGAGCTCTGGGGTCGGTGGCAAAGTTGTGGTAAATATAGACACAACCACGCAGTGACACGGCATTCACCCACACTGTGTGACACCACGCAGTGACACGACATTCACTCGCACTGTGTGACACCGTGCAGTGACACGGCATTCACCCACACTGTGTGACACATGGCAGTGACCCGGCATTCACTCGCACTGTGTGACACCGCGCAGTGACACGACATTCACTCACACTGTGTGACACCGTGCAGTGACACGGCATTCACTCGCACTGTGTGACACCGTGCAGTGACACGACATTCACTCGCACTGTGTGACACCGTGCAGTGACACGGCATTCACTCGCACTGTGTGACACATGGCAGTGACCCGGCATTCACTCGCACTGTGTGACACCGTGCAGTGACACAGCATTCACTCGCACTGTGTGACACATGGCAGTGACACGACATTCACTCGCACTGTGTGACACCGTGCAGTGACACGGCATTCACTCGCACTGTGTGACACCACGCAGTGACACGGCATTCACCCACACTGTGTGACACCGTGCAGTGACACGGCATTCACCCACACTGTGTGACACATGGCAGTGACACGACATTCACTCGCACTGTGTGACACCACGCAGTGACACGGCATTCACCCACACTGTGTGACACCGTGCAGTGACACGGCATTCACTCGCACTGTGTGACACATGGCAGTGACACGACATTCACCCACACTGTGTGACACCACGCAGTGACACGGCATTCACCCACACTGTGTGACACCGTGCAGTGACACGGCATTCACCCACACTGTGTGACACCGTGCAGTGACACGGCATTCACCCACACTGTGTGACACCGTGCAGTGACACGGCATTCACCCACACTGTGTGACACATGGCAGTGACACGGCATTCACCCACACTGTGTGACACCGTGCAGTGACACGACATTCACTCGCACTGTGTGACACCGTGCAGTGACACGGCATTCACCCACACTGTGTGACACCACGCAGTGACACGACATTCACCCGCACTGTGTGACACCGTGCAGTGACACGGCATTCACTCTCACTGTGTGACACATGGCAGTGACACGACATTCACTCGCACTGTGTGACACCGTGCAGTGACACGGCATTCACCCACACTGTGTGACACCGTGCAGTGACACGGCATTCACCCACACTGTGTGACACATGGCAGTGACACGACATTCACCCACACTGTGTGACACCACGCAGTAACACGGCATTCACCCACACTGTGTGACATATGGCAGTGACATGGCATTCACTCGCACTGTGTGACACCTACAGTGACACGACATTCACTCGCACTGTGTGACACCTACAGTGACACGGCATTCACCCACACTGTGTGACACCGTGCAGTGACACGACATTCACTCACACTGTGTGACACCGCGCAGTGACACGGCATTCACCCACACTGTGTGACACATGGCAGTGACACGACATTCACCCACACTGTGTGACACCTACAGTGACACGGCATTCACCCACACTGTGTGACACATGGCAGTGACACGGCATTCACCCACACTGTGTGACACACGACATTCACCCACACTGTGTGACACCTACAGTGACACGACATTCACCCACACTGTGTGACACCTACAGTGACACGGCATTCACCCACACTGTGTGACACCTACAGTGACACGGCATTCACCCACACTGTGTGACACACGACATTCACCCACACTGTGTGACACCTACAGTGACACGACATTCACCCACACTGTGTGACACCTACAGTGACACGGCATTCACCCACACTGTGTGACACACGACATTCACCCACACTGTGTGACACATGGCAGTGACACGACATTCACCCACACTGTGTGACACCGTGCAGTGACACGACATTCACCCGCACTGTGTGACACCTACAGTGACACGACATTCACCCACACTGTGTGACACATGGCAGTGACACGACATTCACCCACACTGTGTGACACCTACAGTGACACGGCATTCACCCACACTGTGTGACACACGACATTCACCCACACTGTGTGACACATGGCAGTGACACGACATTCACTTACACTGTGTGACACCTACAGTGACACGGCATTCACCCACACTGTGTGACACCTACAGTGACACGGCATTCACCCACACTGTGTGACACACGGCATTCACCCACACTGTGTGACACCGTGCAGTGACACGGCATTCACCCACACTGTGTGACACCTACAGTGACACGACATTCACCCACACTGTGTGACACACGGCAGTGACACGACATTCACCCACACTGTGTGACACATGGCAGTGACACGACATTCACCCACACTGTGTGACACACGGCATTGCCCGTTACTGCTGCCCTGTGCAATGCTCAACGAGAGATGGACACGGAGCTGTCGACGCTCGCTGCGTCTGGTGCTCGGCCCTCGGTCGCGCGGGGAGCGGAGGCGCAGCGGTTAGCGCTACGCCACAGCTACGAACCCCCCGGCGACCCGAGTTCGATTCCAGCTCAAGGCCACCAACACCGGTGACGATTATCTCAACCGGTCGCGGGCCTGCCCGAAGTCGACTCGGCTCTAAACGAGTCCCCGGTGCGGTGCGTAAATGTCGGCCCTCCGCAGACTTACCGACTCGCTCCTCTTCACTCCCTGTGGAGCACGAGGCCGCAGCAAGCCCACGCCATGCCGGACGACCTTCAGCGGCTCTCTCTGCGTCACCCCCAAGGCAGGCAAGGCTCGCCGAGGCTACACGGGGGTTGATTACCTTTTGTTATCTTTTTCCGGGTCGCAGGTATGCGCCCACCGCTACGAGGTGCGGAGCAACGTGGGGCAGGTGTCGGAGTCGCGCAGCCTCATCGGCCGCTGCTACCTCCTCGACCAGAACCTCAGCGACAAGTCGAGGGACCCCATCCACGGCGGCCAGTACCACTTCTGCGAGGGCCGCGCCGCCACGCACGAGTGGTTCGGCGTTTGCCAGCAGGGCCTTGACGCGGGCTTCACGCACGACACCCACTACCTCTACTCCGGCGCCGTCGGCTCCTACTACTGGCGCGGTACGTGCGCCGTTGCAGCCTCGCGTTAGCGCCGGTCGGCCACGTAGGGTGGTGCGGAAGACGTTCAACGTGCGCACACGCGTGGGCTCGCCACAGAGACCCATAGACTCGTCATATGGAGACCCATAGACTCACACAGAGACCCATAGGCTCACACAGAGAGCCATAGGCTCACACAGAGAGCCATAGACTCACACGGAGACCCATAGACTCACACAGAGACCCATAGACTCACACAGAGAGCCATAGACTCACACAGAGACCCATAGACTCACACAGAGAGCCATAGACTCACGCGGAGACCCATAGACTCACACAGAGACCCATAGACTCACATAGAGACCCATAGACTCATATAGAGACCCATAGACTCGTCACACACACACGTGCACACACACAAAGGTACCAGTCGAGGCACGGCAGTCCGGGTTTGCTTGCAGCCGTGAGGCACCCGCCGGAGAAGCTCTACATCTGGCTTACGCATACATGTGTGTGTGTGGTGTGTGTGTGGTGTGTGTGTGGTGTGTGTGTGTGGTGTGTGTGTGGTGTGTGTATATGGGTGTGTGTGTGGTGTGTGTGTGTGTGGTGTGTATGTGGTGTGTGTGTGGTGTGGTGTGTATGTGGTGTGTGTGTATGGTGTGTGTGGTGTGTGTGTGTGTGGTGTGTGTGGTGTGTGTGTGTGTGTGCGTGTGTGTGTGTGTGGTGTGTGTGTGGTGTGTGTGGTGTGTGTGTGCGTGTGGTGTGTGTGTGGTGTGTATGTGGTGTGTGTGTGGTGTGGTGTGTGTGGTGTGTGTGTATGGTGTGTGTGGTGTGTGTGTGTGTATGGTGTGTGTGGTGTGTGTGTGTGTGGTGTGTGTGTGGTGTGTGTGTGGTGTGTATGTGGTGTGTGTGGTGTGTGTGGTGTGTGTGGTGTGTGTGTGTGTGCGTGTGTGTGTGTGTGGTGTGTGTGTGGTGTGTGTGTGTGTGTGTGGTGTGTGTGTGGTGTGTGTGTGGTGTGTGTGTGTGTGTGTGTGGTGTGTGTGGTGTGTGTGGTGTGTGTGTGTGGTGTGTGTGGTGTGTGTGGTGTGTGTGTGTGTGTGTGTATGGTGTGTGTGTGGTGTGTGTGTGTGTGTGGTGTGTGTGTGGTGTGTGTGTGGTGTGTATGTGGTGTGTGTGTGGTGTGTGTGGTGTGTGTGGTGTGTGTGTGTGCGTGTGTGTGTGTGGTGTGTGTGTGGTGTGTGTGTGTGTGTGTGGTGTGTGTGTGGTGTGTGTGTGGTGTGTGTGTGTGTGTGTGGTGTGTGTGTGGTGTGTGTGTGGTGTGTATGTGGTGTGTGTGGTGTGTGTGGTGTGTGTGTGTGTGTGGTGTGTGTGGTGTGTGTGTGTGTGCGTGTGTGTGTGTGTGGTGTGTGTGTGGTGTGTGTGTGTGGTGTGTGTATATGGTGTGTGTGTGTGGTGTGTGTGTGTGGTGTATGTGTGTGTGGTGTGTGTGGTGTGTGTGTATGGTGTGTGTGTGTGTGTGTGGTGTGTGTGTGTGTGTATGGTGTGTGTGTGGTGTATGTGTGTGTGTGGTGTGTGTGGTGTGTGTGTGTGTGGTGTGTGTGGTGTGTGTGTGGTGTGTGTGTGTGTGGTGTGTGTGGTGTGTGTGTATGGTGTGTGTGTGTGGTGTGTGTGTGTGTGTGGTGTATGTGTGTGTGTGTGGTGTGTGTGTGGTGTGTGTGTGGTGTGTGTGGTGTGTGTATATGGGTGTGTGTATATGGGTGTGTGTGGTGTGTGTGGTGTGTGTGTGCGGTGTGTGTGGGCGCGTGCGTGTGGCGTGCCAGGCGTGGTGCACGTGGACGCCATCAACCTGACGCTGGTGGAGCGGGGCGAGGTGTTGAATGACGGCCCCTACGAGACGGGCGACGAGCGCATCAAGAACGGCAACGACGTCCCCGTGGAGCAGAACAGTTACCTGGGTAACCACCCCGCCCCCCTCCACCCCCACCCCCCCGGGAAACTCTGGGGAAGGGGGGGGCACTCCTCCCCGCCAAGGAAATCCCCCCTCCCCCCCCGGGTAAGCACCCCCCAACCCCCCCCCCCCACCCAGTAAACCCTGGAGGGGGGGGGGTGGGGGGGGTGCTACTCCCTATCGGGGAGGCCCCCCACCCCCCCACCCGGCTCAGCGAGGAGCCATGGGGTGGAGGGGGCGGGCGGAATTGTGTGGCTGCCCTGTGGAACAGACTCGGACCCTCCACCATAAGATCGTGAATTGTCGCGTCGCGAGGTCGAAGAGCGAGAGGCGGCGGTGGCGGTTGGCGGCGGGTAGGAAAGGCCTTCGTCCAGCAGTGGATAGACCACGGCCGACGTGGGCGCTTACGGAAGACCGCGAGTGAAAGGCCGCGCCGTTTGCTTGTGACTTCCCCGCGGAGCGCAGGCTTCTCCATGGAGTCGGGCATCGGCGTCACGGACAAGGGCCGCGAGACGTTCGTGGCGGGAGCGCCGCGCGCCAACCACACGGGCGCCGTGCTCTTCCTCAAGATCAGCCCGCCGAGCAGCATGGAGCGCGAGCAGGTCCTCTACGGCGAGCAGCTCGCCTCCTCCTTCGGCTACGACGTGGCCCTCGTGGACATCGACAACGACGGGTGGGTCCCGCGCCCGGCGCAGCGCAGCGGCCGGGGGGCCCCGGCACATCCGGCGAATATGCTCCGGTCGCCCCGGTCGCTCCGCTCCAGTTTCTTCGGTCGCTGCGGTGACTCAGCTTGCTCAGGTCGCTCCGGTCGTACAGGTCGCTAGGGTCACTCGGGTCGCTCCGGTGACTCCGGTGACTCCGGTGACTCCGGTGACTCAGGTCGCTCAGGTCGCTCGGGTCGCTCCGGTGACTCCGGTGACTCTGGTGACTCCGGTGGCTCAGGTTGCTCAGGTCGCTCAGGTCGCTCGGGTCGCTCCGGTGACTCCGGTCGCTCCGGTGACTCCGGTCGCTCCGGTGACTCCGGTCGCTCCGGTGACTCCAGTCGCTCCGGTGACTCCGGTCGCTCCAGTGACTCCGGTGACTCCGGTCGCTCCGGTGACTCCGGTCGCTCCGGTGACTCCGGTCGCTCGGGTCGCTCCGGTCATACCGGTCGCTTGCTCACTTGCTGGTGCTCAGTCACCTTCTCTTCACTCGCGTGGATTTCTCCCCAGGTCCTCCGGTTTTTCCCTCCACATTTAGAGTCAACATCACACGTTGAGAGTATTTGTGCGCTATGCATTTCCACGGGATAATTCGCTTCGTTGAGCTATCATTTGTGGACAGATCGCTTCCGAAAAAGAGATAGCTCAGTGGGCCTTTGTCTCCCTAAGCGGCGTTGTTTCACACACCGCACCGGGTCCTCATTTGAGGCCGAGTCGACCTAGGGGAGGCCGAGGACCGGTTTGGATAATCGCCACCGATGTCGTTGGTGTCCTTGAGCGGGTATCAAACCCCCCGGGGACGCCATAGCTTCAGTGGCGCAGTACAGCGCTGACCGCTACACCACCACTTCCCCTACACACATACAACCGGGGAGACTTGACACACGACTCATGATCCACCCCCCCTCCCGCGTGTCCCTCGCTCCGCGCAGCTGGAAGGACCTGGTGGTGGGAGCGCCGCAGTTCTTTGACATCAAGGAGCACATCGGCGGGGCGGCCTACATCTACCTCAACAAGAACGGGAACTTCGACGCCCAGTACCACCTGCGCCTCAATGGCACCACGGCATCGATGTTCGGCCTCTGCGTGGCCGCCGTGGGCGACCTCAACCAGGACGGGTTTCCAGGTGCGTCCATCGCCGCCATGGCGCTAAACCGTTTGTAGGCGGGGAAGCCTGAAAACTGTTTTTTTTTGTTTAAAAACGATAAACGATTTTTTTTTATTTTACCAGGTAAGGCCCCCGCCGCTGAGCTCTACGCGTAGCTCTTTTCCAGACGCGACGTGGCTATCACAAATGCTAGCTCAACGAAGTGGCTCATCATCATCATCATCGCGTGGAAATGTATCGTGGCCAAACACTCTAAAGGCGTCATGTTGATTCTGGATGTGGAGGGAGAAACCCCGGAGGAAAAATCCACGCGACCACGGGGAGGGAGACACGCAAACAACAAGCGTCAATCTCCTGCATACCAGGCGAGGTAGTTAACATCTCGCCGCTCTCGGAGCGGGGATGTTCTTGCAGGGATGTGTGGTGTGGACGGGCGCTGCACTGTGCAGGTAGCGAGGTGTTGGTGGATTGATCACATTTGTAAAACGTCCCGAATCTTCTATGCTGGCTTTGGCAAGGGTGTGGCAGACACAGCAAGTGGCTCGAATTTGATCGGCGTTCTAACCGTACGGGGGGGGGGGGGGGGGGTGCGGGGGAGGGGTTTCTCCTGGTACTCCACTTTCCTCGCACATGCATACACACTCACTAAACATCCAAATGTAGGGCCAGAGAGCTCGGGCAATTGTTGACACCGCTCCTGCCCGCCCTCCAGCTCAGCCTGCGGTTTCCCTGGCGCATCTGAACCCAACAAGAGAAACGCGTCACGAACGGAGTGCGATGATGACGATTGTGCTCGTGTCTTTTCTCTCTCTCTCTCTCTCCGCGTGTAATCGCCGCCTCCGCCTTCCGCAGATGTGGCGGTGGGAGCTCCGTACGACGGCCATGGGAAGGTCTTCATCTACCACGGAGGCTCGCAGGGGCTCAATCCGAAAGCCACCCAGGTGACGATCCTACGCTCGCCCGTCGTGACGTTACCCAGGCAAAGCAATCAAGCGTTGCACTGTTTCCGGATTCGTGTCACCGTACCGGCTGTACGCATCCCTGTTTCCACACTCCTCCCCCCCGTCCCCTCCCTGGAAGGATAATTCTCCATATTAGAGGTTTTTTGGGTTGGATCGCATAAATATATGAATGTGTCGTTAAAACTCGCCACCACCTGACACGGCCAACTAGTGAGGGTTGTCACGTAAACAGAACGTGCCAATTCGTCACGAGTACAGCAAACCCGGTGTGTTGGGGAGCCAAGCCACAACATTTACTGGTGTACTGTACTAGTGACGAATTGGCCACGTTCTGTTTACGTGACGAACCCTTACTAGTTGGCTGTGTCGGGTGGTGGCGGGTTTTCATGATGGTGGCTTCATATAAGCGTCGTACACCGTAGACCGCCTGCGGTAACCAACTGGCACGTCTTGTTCGCGTGACGAGCCTTACCCGATGGGCGGAGGTGGGTTTACGACGCATCCACCCAGACGAACGAACGAGCATTAACCCCGGGGGACCTTCCGTTCGGGGGCGCTGCTGCAGGTGATCGATGGCGAGAGCTTCTCGAGCCCCATCAGATTCTTCGGCTACTCGGTGGTGGGCGGCATCGACGTGGACGGCAACAGCTACCCCGACATGGCCGTGGGCTCGCTGTCCGAGCAGGTGGCCATCATCAGGTGCGGGCACCGCCACTGCCATCACGTTGTGGCCACTGCCATCACCGCTGTCTTCCCGCAGCCAGGGCACACACACACACACAGACAGACGCGTGTTGGTACCACACCTGAATAAGCAAAGCATTTCATTACACAGCGAGGTATTTGTACGGGTGATGAGAGAGGACCGTACGACAACTCCCGCTCGTTTCCAAAGGGCTGCCGCGTAATTCACCGCTATTGGCCACATAGGGGAGTAGGGGCCTCCGCAGCAATGCCGTCCCCAGGCGGTACCGACCGGTGAGAGGATTTGGTCTGGACTCGTGGACTACGGGGGATGGGCACAAGTTCAAGCAGTGTTAGTAGGTTTAGTTGGTCACGTGTGGTGGGGTAAAGTGTGGTGTGTGTGTGTGGTGTGTAGTGTGTGTGTGGTGTGTGTGTGGTGTGTGTGGTGTGTGTGTGGTGTGTAGTGTGTGTGTGGTGTGTGTGTGGTGTGTGTGTGTGTTTGGTGTGTGTGTGTGGTGTGTGTGGTGTGTGTGTGTGTGGTGTGTATGTGTGGTGTGTGTGTGGTGTGTAGTGTGTGTGTGTGGTGTGTGTGTGGTGTGTGTGTGGTGTGTGTGTGTGGTGTGTGTGTGTGTGGTGTATATGTGATGTGTGTGGTGTGTGTGTGTGGTGTGTGTGGTGTGTGTGTGTGTGGTGTATGTGTGTGGTGTGTGGTGTGTGTGTGGTGTGTGTGGTGTGTGTGTGTGGTGTGTGTGGTGTGTGTGTGTGTGGTGTGTAGTGTGTGTGTGGTGTGTGTGTGGTGTGTGTGGTGTGTGTGGTGTGTGGTGTGTGGTGTGTGTGTGGTGTGTGTGTGTGGTGTGTGTGTGGTGTGTGTGGTCTGTGGTGTGTGTGTGTGGTGTGTGTGGTGTGTAGTGTGTGTGTGGTGTGTGTGTGGTGTGTGTGGTGTGTGGTGTGTGTGTGTGGTGTGTGTGGTGTGTATGTGTTGTGTGTGTCCGTTGAACTTCTTACGCACCGTGCGTAGCCAACCGTGCTAAACGGAGATGGAGGAGGGGGGTGGAACGACAACTAAACAACAATGAGAGCATTGGAGGGGTTCTCCAGTGGAAGTTCTCCACCAGCGCTGCTGCCAGCAAGACGCTGCACCTTTACTCTGCGCAGTAGAAAGCCCAAAAATACAAATGTAGCAAATCAGAAACGTCTCTTAACCGTGTAAGCATTATAATATTTGGGTCTTTCGGTAAAGTCACGTAGCTATGTTCAAAAAAATAATGAAAAATAAACAAAAACGAGCATTGCCTAGGAATAAACAACGAAACGGAACTATTTTTTAAAATCTTAGCAGGTAGGGCCCACTGAGCTGTATAGCTCATTTTAGATGCGACCTGACGATCCCAGGTGGTCGCTCAAACGAAGTGGCTTGTCGCGTGGAAATTTACAGCCGTAGCCAAATACTCTGAACGCGTGACGTTAATTCTCAATGTGGAGGGAGAAACCGGGGTTGGACCCACGGAAAAATCGATGTGACCACGGGGAGAGAGACACCGCAAACTGCAAATAAACAGCAGCAGGCGTCAGGGTCGGGATCGAACCCACAACCTCCTGTATACCAGGCGAGGTAGTTAACACCTCATAGCCACCGTGATGATGATGAGAGAGAGACTCCGCAAACTGCAAATAAACAGCAGCAGGCGTCAGGGTCGGGATCGAACCCACAACCTCCTGCATACCAGGCGAGGCAGTTAACATCTCATAGCCACCGTGATGATGATGAGAGAGAGACTCCGCAAACTGCAAATAAACAGCAGCAGGTGTCAGGGTCGGGAGCGAACCCACGACCTCCTGTACACCTGGCGAGGCAGTTAACATCTCATAGCCACCGTGGCGAATACGACGGAGTGGCGTGAGGTTGTCTAGCCGTGGCGTGAGAGCAGCGGGAGGGGGCACAGGGGAGCAGAGGTTGGTGGTGGGGGGTGTGGGGGGTGTGTGTGGGGGGGGGGGTGTTGGGGTGGGGGGCAATGCGAAGACTTCGATGTCTCCTCACCTCTTCGTGGCCGCTCTGTGTTTGTCGCCATGGGGTGGGGGCTCTTAGGTCACGGCCTGTGGTGAGCATAGAGACGGAGATCAACAAGCCCATGGACATCAACATCAACGAGAAGAACTGCGGCCCGCACACCTGGTGAGCGCTGGCCGGGGCGGCGGCGCCGTGCCGACCAGCGGCGCATCGGCCCCCCCTTGTCTGTCGTGCCGTTGCCGAGCGCGGCGTCACGTCGTCGTCGTCGTCGTCGTCGTTGTTGTCGCCTTCATTTCTCGACTCCGCTCGTGCACCCGACGAGGAGTTTCTTCTTCGCGAGGGTCCTTGTCAAGTTCTCTCCGTCGGTGGGCGGGGGGCGACAGCCGCCGCTTCCGCCGCTGCCGCCGCCGCCGCTGTTGTGCTCCCCATTGAAGCCTTTGCCGCTCCGATGGCGTGCGTGGTGTACGTCATCAACACAAAACCAGAGGGAAAACTGAAATGGAATAGCTTTGTCGGTGCCGAGGCTCCCGCAAGGCCACGAGTCGCCGCGTCTTGAAAAGCAACGGCGCTGCTGCTGCTGCTGCTCCTGCTGCTGCTGCTGCTGCTGCGTCTCCCTGGGGGAGAATTGACGGGGCTCTGAAGTGCGTGTCCGAGATCAGAGCGGCGACTTGCAGGCGTCTCGGAACCTTGGAGCGGGGGGGGGGGTGGGGGGTGTCGCTGTGTGACACCCCCCACCCCCCCCGGCGCAACACGCGTGTGCACCCCCCGCCTAAGGGGCCGCCCATAAATGACGTCACGCACCTGGGGGGGAGGGGGGGTCAGACATTTTTGACGATGTGTGACGAGGGGGGGGGGGTGCGGGTTTGAGAAATGTGACGTCACGTAAAAATGCGCAACTTTGAATAAATATAGACAACACGTTCTACTTAATTAAATAGACTTTTTAATAAATGTTTTCTCCTACAACATCAGAGTGCAGCTCCACATTAAATACGCACTACAATGACTAATAGTTTAAAGCGTCATATTTGAGAGGGGAGTCTGACTTTGTGACGCCGTGTGACGAGGCAGGGGGGGGGTCAAAAATCGCGTGACGTCATTTGTGGATTGCCCCTAACACGCGTGCGTGCCTCCGCTGTGCC
Source organism: Petromyzon marinus (assembly GCF_048934315.1). Lineage (NCBI taxonomy): Eukaryota > Metazoa > Chordata > Hyperoartia > Petromyzontiformes > Petromyzontidae > Petromyzon > Petromyzon marinus. The sequence goes on along the minus strand of NC_133700.1, from coordinate 1,536,696 downwards.
CCCTCTTCCCGCTGTGCCCCCTCTTCCCGCTGTGCCCCCTCTTCCCGCTGTGCCCCGCAGCGCCAACATTGACGCCTGTTTCACCTACCAGGGCAACAACCCCACGTCCAGCCCCGGCACCCGTAAGATCGCCCGCACTGCACTCGACCCGCAGGAACAAACGAACGGAACGAACGTTGACGCCGTTCAACCATTGGGGCGATGGGTCCTCCTCCTTCTTCGTAGCACGCAGACGACGTGGTTGTTGTACCCCTGCGAAGGCAGGAGGGCACGCGCGCTCGTCTTAGACGTGCCAGTTCTGCGCATGGCGTGTACGTGCGTACACGTGTACGTGCGTACACGTGTACGTGCGTACGCGTGCGCTGACCGGGAGCGTGGCGGTGTTCGTGCGCCGAGGACCCGGTGACACGAGTTCAATTCCCACACCGTGGTCGGCGCCAGTGGCGATTATCTGAACCGGCCGTGGGCCGCCCCTAGGTCGACTCGGCTTTAAATGAGTACCCCTCACGTGGCGTGAGCGTTGGCACTGGGGAAACAAAGGCGGCCTGGCGTGGTGCCGGCCACACCACCCGCTGGTGTGGGCGGCTTGGCGTGGTGCCGCCCACACCACCCGCTGGTGCACTGCGCCGGCCTTCAGAGGTGCAGACGTAGATCGCTTGCCCCAACAGTCGGTCAGGACTAAAGCCTACACACGGGGGATCTTCGTCCCTGATCTCTGTCCTGGTGTGCGTGTGTTTGCGCGTGCATACATGCGCGTGCGTGCGTGTCGGCTCAGGGCTCATCTTCACGGCGAGCGTGGACATGGACCGCGTCAAGGCCAGCCTGAGCCCACGCGCCGTCTTCCTGGACGACGCCGGGGTGCCTCAGCAGGCCGAGTCCTCGGGGTTCGTCGACCTCGGAGGGCAGAACAGCAGGAAGTGCGTCCGCCGCACCCTGCAGATCAAGGTGAGCTCGCGCCCGCGCGCGGCTCCGCGACATCGCGAGGGCGCCGTCGTCCCGCGCCAGAGATTCCGATCCCGCGCCGCGGAGAGCCTGCGCTCGAAGCCGGGCAGGCCACGTGTGGCTACGCTGGGCTCTCGAGCGCAGCGGCACGCCGGCGGTCTCGGCCCCATCACCGATGGCTTCAGAACAACCCCCGCGACGCGTCGTGTTGGGTTTTTCGCTTCAATCGGCGACGCCGGGGCGATGTGCTGGGTGGCGGCGGGCGCCTCACGGCGCGCGTCCCAGGTCCTCGCGCCCTGCCGCGGCAGCGTCGCGACGTACGTGCAAAGCGTCGCGGCGCCGTCGGTCCAGGAGCTCGCGATGCTCTGGGCGTGCGGCGCTCGTTTAGCAAGCTGCCCCAGGGTGAGCTCCCTCCCCCTTCCCTCGCCCTCCCGCAGGACGACATCAAGGACAAGCTGCGGCCGCTCAAGGTTTCCTTCGACTACAAGCTGCAGGGGTCGCGCAGACGGCGGCAAGCCAGTGCGGGGCAGGAGAGGCCCGTGCTCGACTTGCTCAAGCCCAGCTTCTCCGCCACCAACGTGAGCCTCCTCCCCGCCATCACGGCCGCCTCCCCGCCATCACGGCCTCCTCCACACCATCACGGCCTCCTCCACGCCATCACGGCCTCCTCCACGCCTTCACGGCCTCCTCCACGCCATCACGGCCTCCTCCACGCCATCACGGCCTCCTCCACGCCTTCACGGCCTCCTCCACGCCTTCACGGCCTCCTCCACGCCTTCACGGCCTCCTCCACGCCATCACGGCCTCCTCCACGCTATCACGGCCTCCTCCCCGCCATCACGGCCTCCTCCACGCCTTCACGGCCTCCTCCACGCCTTCACGGCCTCCTCCACACCATCACGGCCTCCTCCACGCTATCACGGCCTCCTCCACGCCTTCACGGCCTCCTCCCCGCCATCACGGCCTCCTCCACGCCTTCACGGCCTCCTCCACACCATCACGGCCTCCTCCACGCTATCACGGCCTCCTCCACGCCTTCACGGCCTCCTCCACGCCATCACGGCCTCCTCCACACCATCACGGCCTCCTCCACGCCTTCACGGCCTCCTCCACACCATCACGGCCTCCTCCACACCATCACGGCCTCCTCCACACCATCACGGCCTCCTCCACGCCTTCACGGCCTTCTCCACACCATCACGGCCTCCTCCACGCTATCACGGCCTCCTCCACGCCTTCACGGCCTCCTCCACGCCATCACGGCCTCCTCCACACCATCACGGCCTCCTCCACGCCTTCACGGCCTCCTCCACACCATCACGGCCTCCTCCACACCATCACGGCCTCCTCCACGCCTTCACGGCCTCCTCCACGCCATCACGGCCTCCTCCACACCATCACGGCCTCCTCCACACCATCACGGCCTCCTCCACACCATCACGGCCTCCTCCACGCCATCACGGCCTCCTCCACGCCTTCACGGCCTCCTCCACGCCTTCACGGCCTCCTCCACACCATCACGGCCTCCTCCCCGCCATCACGGCCTCCTCCACGCCTTCACGGCCTCCTCCACGCCTTCACGGCCTCCTCCACACCATCACGGCCTCCTCCACGCTATCACGGCCTCCTCCACGCTATCACGGCCTCCTCCACGCCATCACGGCCCCCCCTCGCGGTCTCCACTCACCCAGGGACACCTCGAGGAGGCGCTGCTCGTTGATACGCCCCCCCCCCCCACCCCGAGCCAAGTGGGAGAACATTGAACATGGCTCGTCCCTCTAATGGCACGGGGCAGGGGGGGGGGGGGAGTGTCTATCCATTAGGCGCCGCTGTGGCAAAATGTTAACTATCTTGCCCGGTGTACAGGAGGTCGTGGGTTCGATCCCGACCCTGACGCCTGCTGCTGTATATTTGGAGTTTGCGTGTCTCTCTCTCTCCCCGTGGTCACGTGAATTTTTCTCGAGGCCCTCCGGTTTTTCCCTCCGCATTTAGAATCAACGTCGCGGGTTCAGAGTATTTGGCTGCTGTAAATGTCCAACGCACATACGCAGCGTGGTGCAGCTTGTGTGCGGCGTGTGTGCAGCCTAGTGCAGCGTTCGTGCAGCTTGTGTGGACCTTCCCTGGAAAGCCCCGCTCAGCTCCACGCGTTCTCTGTCCTCAGATTAACTTCGCCAAGGATGGGTGTGGATCAGACAACATCTGCCAGAGCAACCTGCAGCTGGCTCACCTCTTCTGCCGATTTGGAGGCAACAACTCCTACGAGCCGCTGCCAACGTACGCAGTGACCCCTCACCCCCGCAGTGACCCCTCACCCCCGCAGTGACCCCCCCCAGCCCCCACAGTGACCCCCCAGCCCCCGCAGTGACCCCCCCCAGCCCCCGCAGTGACCCCCCCAGCCCCCGCAGTGACCCCTCACCCCCCGCACAGCGCCCGCACCGCCGCCAGGCTGCCACGGGGTTGGCCGGCGACGGTTCTCGACTCCCCGCGTCTCTTCCCCCGCGTCTCCCTCTTGACCGGCCGGCGCTCCCCTCCCTCGCCCCCCGCCCCCCGCCCCCCCCCGTGTCTCCCCCGTGCAGGGAAGGCCACGAGCAGGTGCTGCTGCTGAGTGGGCAGGAGGAGCTGGCGCTGCAGCTGACCGTCACCAACCCGGGCGACGACGCCTACGAGTCGCGACTCAGCATCCGCCTGCCGCCCTCGCTCGGCTACATGGACGCCCGCCCCAAGGAGTTCCCTCCCGTGAGCCCCGCAGCACGCACGCACACGCCCGCTGTGCACTGCCTGCCACACACACCCCACTTCCTGCACTCCTAGCATGCACGTGTGTCTACACCCTGCACTCACCTTGGTGCACGTGTGTCCGTTTGCATGGTGCGTGTGTCTGTGCGTGTGTCTGTTTGTGGGGGTGCGTGCGTCTGTGCGTGTGTCTGTGCGTGTGCCTGTTTGTGGGGGTGCGTGTGTCTGTGCATGTGTCTGTTTGTGGGGGTGCGTGTGTCTGTGCGTGTGTCTGTGCGTGTGCCTGTTTGTGGGGGTGCGTGTGTCTGTGCATGTGTCTGTTTGTGGGGGTGCGTGTGTCTGTGCGTGTGTCTGTTTGTGTCTGCGCGTGTGTCTGTTTGTGTCTGCGCGTGTGTCTGTGTGTGTGTCTGTTTGTGGGGGTGCGTGTGTCTGTGCGTGTGTCTGTGCGTGGGGGTGCGTGTGTCTGTGCGTGTGTCTGTGCGTGTGTCTGTCTGTGGGGGTGCGTGTGTCTGTGCGTGTGTCTGTTTGTGGGGGTGCGTGTGTCTGCGCGTGTGTCTGTTTGTGTCTGCGCGTGTGTCTGTTTGTGTCTGCGCGTGTGTCTGTGTGTGTGTCTGTTTGTGGGGGTGCGTGTGTCTGTGCGTGTGTCTGTGCGTGGGGGTGCGTGTGTCTGTGCGTGTGTCTGTGCGTGTGTCTGTCTGTGGGGGTGCGTGTGTCTGTGCGTGTGTCTGTTTGTGGGGGTGCGTGTGTCTGCGCGTGTGTCTGTTTGTGTCTGCGCGTGTGTCTGTTTGTGTCTGCGCGTGTGTCTGTGTGTGTGTCTGTTTGTGGGGGTGCGTGTGTCTGTGCGTGTGTCTGTGCGTGTGTCTGTTTGTGGGGGTGCGTGTGTCTGCGCGTGTGTCTGTTTGTGTCTGCGCGTGTGTCTGTTTGTGTCTGCGCGTGTGTCTGTGTGTGTGTCTGTTTGTGGGGGTGCGTGTGTCTGTGCGTGTGTCTGTGCGTGTGTCTGTTTGTGGGGGTGCGTGTGTCTGTGCGTGTGTCTGTTTGTGGGGGTGCGTGCGTCTGTGCGTGTGTCTGTTTGTGTCTGCGCGTGTGTCTGTGCGTGTGTCTGTTTGTGGGGGTGCGTGTGTCTGTTTGTGGGGGTGCGTGTGTCTGTGCGTGTGTCTGTGCGTGTGTCTGTTTGTGGGGGTGCGTGTGTCTGTGCGTGTGTCTGTTTGTGGGGGTGCGTGCGTCTGTGCGTGTGGCCGTGCAGGGCCAGCCTCCCGTGTGCAACGCCAACGCCAATGGGACACTGACCGAGTGCGAGCTGGGAAACCCCCTCAAGAGGGGCGAGAGCGTGAGTCCCACTCGTGCGCTAAACTCGAACGAGCACTCGGTTGGTGCCTTCGCAGCCCTGAGCCAGCGCTAGAAATCCCACATTCCCCTGACAGGGGCGACCCTACACACGTGCAGGACAAACCGCTGAGCCACCTGGCTGGGTGTCGGCCGCTGTTGCTGAGAGCACGGCGAGAGGAAGCGCCGCGGCTCTGACCGACCGTCGTCTTCCGCTCTCTCTTGCCAGGTTGTGTTCTACCTCCTCCTGAGCACCAACGCCCTCAACGCCGACCAGGAGTCTGTGAACGTCGAGCTGCAGCTCGCCACGTGAGACGCCGCCTCGCGCACCCTGGGCCCCGTCCGCGGGACTGTGTTACCCGTCCGGCATGAGAGGGCGAGAGACAGAGAGCGTGGGGAGAGAGAGAGAGCGTGGGGAGAGACAGAGAGCGTGGGGAGAGAGAGAGAGCGTGGGGAGAGAGAGAGAGCGTGGGGAGAGAGAGAGAGCGTGGGGAGAGAGAGAGCGTGGGGAGAGAGTTTCATAGTTTCATTTATTTAGTATAGGCCTTTTAGCCATTCGGCTCTTGCATCGGGTGCAATCACAACAAACACAAAAAACAAAAACATGAACAAGAAAACATCTTAAAGTGACTTTGTGCATGTGCAAACAGAAAATCCAGGAAAAAAACATCAAAATATCCCTGAAATAGCACCGTACACCAACGCTGTGTGCAAAAATCCCAGTGGGATGCAAGTCAAACAACAACAACAACAAGAAAACTTAGATTAAGGTCATCAGTCTAACTCCGTACTACAATAAACAAAAAACATGGCCAAACCAAAAAACTTTTAGAAATCACCAAAATAAAGCCATAAATGTAATGTAACAGTGAACTACAAAAATAATAAACTACATATATAACATGTAACACCAAACCCTATAGCCATAGCTGGCTGCATGAGTTACTCCACAACAACAGGAGCATCAATCGCAGTATCACATTTCAATGCACCTTTAAGATCAGCACACTAAATCAAAATACAGATAATACTTTGCAGCGGTCATCCGGAGCGAAAATTTGTATTTTATTTTAGGCCACTGAATAGCAGTGGCAGCTAGGGGTGTACAACTCCTCTAGAGCAGTTTTGAGTGAAGATCTCATAGGTAGTGATTCAAGTTGCAGTTTATTGGCAATAGCATTCCAGACCGTGGGGGCATCAATAGCAAAGGCCCTTCCTCCGGTTTTTGTACGGCAATAGGGAATGTGAAGTTGGTAGATGAGCGAAGACCTGAGGTCAAATTTGTTCTTTGAAACAGAGAGGAGATCCAGCAGGTAGTCTGCGGATTTTTTTGTAAGTACATCGTGAATAAATAAGATCTGGTGTACAAGCCGTCGAACATTAAGTGATGTTAAGTTTGTCCCAATGTAGAGATCACAGTGGTGAGTCCTATATGGGCAGTTCAATGCAAATCTTAAGGCCGAGGGATAGATGGAGTCAAGCTTCTTCAGTACAGTACTTGGGGCTGATTTATACACGATGTCACAGTAGTCAAGTAGAGGCAGTATGGTAGCTTTTATCAATTCCAAACGGAACATTGGGGGGAAGCAGTGCTTGTGTCGATACAGAAAACCAATTTTTGTCTTTTTACCAATATAATCAATGTTATCTTCAAAATTCAGTTTTGAATCCAGGATGACCCCAAGATACTTATAGAACTTGACTTGCTCTATTTGATCATTATTTAAGGAATGTAATTGGGGAAAATAACTTCCTGCTTTAGAGAGAGAGCGTGGGGAGAGAGAAAGAGAGAGAGCGTGGGGAGAGGGCGTGGGGAGAGAGAGAGCGTGGGGAGAGAGAGAGAGAGCGTGGGGGGAGGGAGAGAGAGAGCGTGGGGAGAGAGAGAGCTTGGGGAGAGAGAGAGCGTGGGGAGAGAGAGAGAGAGCGTGGGGAGAGGGCGAGAGAGAGCGTGGGGAGAGAGAGAGCGTGGGGAGAGAAAGAGAGAGAGTGGGGAGAGAAAGAGAGAGAGAGCGTGGGGAGAGAGAGAGAGAGAGCATGGGGAGAGAGAGCGTGGGGAGAGAGAGAGAGCGTGGGGAGAGAGAGAGAGAGAGCGTGGGGAGAGAGAGAGCGTGGGGAGAGGGCGAGAGAGAGCGTGAGGAGAGAGAGAGAGCGTGGGGAGAGGGCGAGAGAGAGCGTGGGGAGAGAGAGAGAGAGAGCGTGGGGAGAGGGCGAGAGAGAGCGTGGGGAGATGGCGAGAGAGCTGAGTGCCGATGTCTCTGTGTGTTGCAGCACGAGCGAGCAGAGCGACCTGACGCCACAGACGGCGCGCCTGCAGGTGCGCACCGAGCTGCTGCTCACCACCTCGGGGTGAGCGGCGTTCACGGGCCGCACGCGGCACGGGCGAGAGGGCCGCACGCGGCACGGGCGAGAGGGCCGCACGCTCCTTGCTGATGCCGCCGCCGATCATGATGATGATGATGTTGATGGTAGTGGTGGACGCTGCGTTACTGGTGGTGACGGTGGTTGCGGTGGACGCTGCTGTCCGCGTGCGGTGGTCTTTCAGCTGTGGTTGGCTGCCGTGGAGGGCCTTGCAGGAGCAGGAGGAGTGACGAGCCCTGTTTGTTGCCTCCCCCGGGCAGGGTGGCGAAGCCGTCCCAGGTTTACTTTGGCGACTCCATGGAGGGCGCGTCAACGCTCAAGAAGGAGGACACGGGGAACGTCGTGGAGTACGAGCTCACGGTAACCACGACGCACGCCCAGCGCTGGGACAGACCCGGCCACGCCAACACAGGCCGAGTTTCTTCTCACATCGCGAGCGCAGCGCCGGGGTGTTAACGGACGGCCGCGCCCTCCGCTGCCTCTGTGTTGACCGCGCGGCGCAGGTGCACAACCTGGGCAAGTCTCTGGGCTCGCTGGCGTCCGCCTACCTCAACATGTCCATTCCGGCCTTCACGCCGAGCGGCAAGCAGCTCCTGTACGTCACCAGCACCAGCGTCGCGGCCGGCGCCGTGGAGAGGAGCTGCATGGCCCTGGGCTCGGACGGCCAGTTCCTGGTCAGTTCCCCCGCGGCCCCCCCTGCGTGTCCCCGCCGGCCCTCGCCGGCCCCACTTCCGGGCCGGGGAAGTCCGCGGGCAGCGCCGGTGCGGCCGGGGTCCGGCTCCCACCCAGCGCCGGATCAAACGGCGCGTCGAAATCGACGGGGCAAAACGCCACCGTTGACTGCACTCGACGCGCTCCGGTTTACGCTTGAAGCCGTTCGTTGTGTGCTCGGTTTTGTTTTGCTTTTGTCGCTTCGTGAACCCAGCTCAGTCTCGCCGGCGAGGCTCTCCCTGGTCTCTTCACTTCTAGGCCTGGTGTGAAACAAATGTCACGTGAATTCATTCGTTTATTACTTTCTACGATCGCCCCTTTGGTCTTGCCGGGAAAACTTCACGGAGTCTCTTTTTGTCAGGGTGGGGGGTGGGGGTGGGGGGATGGGGGGGGGGGGTCCTGCTTAAATGTTCGCGGTGTGGGGGCGACGGAAGTGATGCGTGCGCTTCCCAAATTCGGTGACTTTGCGGTGTGTCGTTTTTTAACATTTGGCGCATGCCGACTTTGCCGCTTACTCGAGCGATGCCACGGGATCTGTGGCGTTCGTTGTGAAGCGGATGGTGCGCGCTCTTCCGCGCGGTTCACGCACGCTGCGGTATTAGCCAGGGCGGCCCGCGCGACCGCGACCGCAGATTTTCTGTAACAGCGAGCGGTGAGGGTTCCACAGCCGCCCCCCATCAAAGACTGCCACGTGGACGGTGGTGTCCTGTATGTTCGTGTGTGTGTGTGCGTGCGTGTGCGTGCGTGTGTGCTTGTGTGTGCGTGTGTGTGTGTGCGTGTGTGCGTGCGTGTGTGCTTGTGTGTGCGTGTGTGTATGCGTGTATGTGTGTACGTGTGTGCGTGTGTGTGCGTGTGTGCTTGCGTGTGTGCGTGTGTGCGTGCGTGTGTGCTTGTGTGTGCGTGTGTGCTTGCGTGTGTGCGTGCGTGTGTGCGTGTGTGTATGTGTGTGTGTGCTTGTGTGTGTGTGTGCTAGCGTGTGTGTGTGCATGCGTGTGTGGACTTGCGTGTGTGCATGTGTGTGTGTGCGTGTGTGCGTGTGTGTGTGTGCGTGTGTGCGTGCGTGTGTGTACTTGCGTGTGTGTGTGTGCGTGCGTGTGTGTGCTTGTGTGTGCGTGTGTGTGTGTGGGCGCGTGTGTGTGTGCTTACGTGCTTGTGTGTGCTTGCGTGCTTGTGTGTGTGCATGTGTGTGTTCGGGTATGTTTGCGCGTGTGCTCGTGTGTGTGTGTGTGCGTGTGTGTGCGGGTGCGCGTGTGTGCGTGGGAGAGGTGTGTAGCGGTTTGCGCGCTGCGCTTCGAACCTGGCAAACCAGGTTCGATTTCCACTCATGGCCAACACCAGTGACGTTTATCTGAACCAGTCCTGGGCCTTCCCTAGGTCGACTCAGCCTCAATGAATACCTGGTGCGATGTGTACATCATCACTGCGGAGACAAAGACGGCCGGGCGTGGTGCTGCCCACCCACACCCTCACTTGCCGTGCCGGCCTTCATACAGTGAGGGAAAAAAGTATTTGATCCCCTGCTGATTTTGTACGTTTGCCCACAAAGAAATGATCAGTCTATAATTTTAATGGTAGGTTTATTTGAACAGTGAGAGACAGAATAACAACAAAATCCAGAAAAATGCATGTCAAAAATGTTATGAATTGATTGGCATTTTAATGAGGGAAATAAGTATTTGACCCCTCTGCAAAACATGACTTAGTACTTGGTGGCAAAACCCTTGTTGGCAATCACAGAGGTCAGACGTTTCTTGTAGTTGGCCACCAGGTTTGCACACATCTCAGGAGGGATTTTGTCCCACTCCTCTTTGCAGATCTTCTCCAAGTCATTAAGGTTTCGAGGCTGACGTTTGGCAACTCGAACCTTCAGCTCCCTCCACAGATTATCTATGGGATTAAGGTCTGGAGACTGGCTAGGCCACTCCAGGACCTTAATGTGCTTCTTCTTGAGCCACTCCTTTGTTGCCTTGGCCGTGTGTTTTGGGTCATTGTCATGCTGGAATACCCATCCACGACCCATTTTCAATGCCCTGGCTGAGGGAAGGAGGTTCTCACCCAAGATTTGACGGTACATGGCCCCGTCCATCGTCCCTTTGATGCGGTGAAGTTGTCCTGTCCCCTTAGCAGAAAAACACCCCCAAAGCATAATGTTTCCACCTCCATGTTTGACGGTGGGGATGGTGTTCTTGGGGTCATAGGCAGCATTCCTCCTCCTCCAAACACAGCGAGTTGAGTTGATGCCAAAGAGCTCCATTTTGGTCTCATCTGACCACAACACTTTCACCCAGTTGTCCTCTGAATCATTCAGATGTTCATTGGCAAACTTCAGATGGGCATGTACAGTGAGGGAAAAAAGTATGAGATTAGGAGCACTCCCTTTAAGAGTGTGCTCCTAATCTCAGCTCGTTACCTGTATAAAAGACACCTGGGAGCCAGAAATCTTTCTGATTGAGAGGGGGTCAAATACTTATTTCCCTCATTAAAATGCAAATCAAGTCATAACATTTTTTACATGCGTTTTTCCGGATTTTCTTGTTGTTATTTTGTCTCTCACTGTTCAAATAAACCTAACATTAAAATTCTCGACTGATCATTTCTTTGTCAGTGGGCAAACGTACAAAATCAGCAGGGGTTCAAATACTTTTTTTCCCTCACTGTAGGTGCTCGCAAACAGCACTCGCCCCAACAGTCTGTTAAAGTCTCCACGGGGGATCTTTGTCTCTGTGTCTGTGTTGTGTGTGTGTGACTGCATCATGTCCTTGCTTTGGCCGCTGAAGAGGAAGAGGAGAGATGAGAATAATGAGGGGAATAAACAAGCCTTCATCTCCAAGCTGAAGAAAAAATACTTCAAGCTGGTGAGTGCTACCTGCCCTTGCACTGACCCAATGACAGCTCTGGTCGCGTTGTTGATCGCCGTTCCCCCTTTTAACTTTACCATTGCAGTGCAAAACGGCCAAGCAGATTAAAACATACATATATATGTATTTCAGTTTAAGACGTGGGCTTTTGCGACCAATATTATTTATGATAAAGGTTTTCGGGTTTTTGGGTTAGATTTGCCAGAATATTCTGGCAAATCGCCCGATGATGCTGGATGTAATCACCAGCGAAACGCCGTGCTCCTCAAATTGTAAATCTTGTGGATTTATTCTCCAACACAACGGTGGCCTGAAGTAGTACACTACACTATACATTACACTATACACTACACTATACATTGCACTATACACTACACTATACACTACTACTATACACTACACTATACACTACACTCTACACTATACACTACACTATACACTACACTATTACATTACACTATACACTACACTATACACTACACTATTACACTACACTATACACTACACTATACACTACATTATACACTACACTATACACTACTACTATACACTACACTATACACTACACTATACACTACTACTATACACTACACTATACACTACACTATACACTACTATACACTACACTATACACTACACTATACACTACACTATACACTACTACTATACACTACACTATACACTACACTATACACTACTACTATACACTACACTATACACTACACTATACACTACACTATAATTGGCATGTAGTTTACGTGACAAATCCCTTACTAATTGGCTGTGTCGGGTAGTGGAGGGTTCCGACACATTTATACTAACGCGATCGAACCCACAAATATTTATCACGAACATATCCTCCCCCCAGTTTAACGTGCCCGGCATCGTTAGAATGTCAAGTCAGGTGACAAGTGCTTTCTTATCCATAGTAGAGGTTTTTTTTTGGGGGGGGGGGGGGGGGGTTAAATCGCATAACGATCTCTATTATGCAATGACATTCATCGCGAAAGCCCCTCGTGTTCACCGGAGTGCTTTCTTGTTGCCAGCAATGCGGCGGTGGCGACGTCCTGTGCCAGCTCTACCACTGCCCCCTGCAGGGCATGGACACCACCGCCGTCGTCAAGATCCGCGCCAAGCTGTGGAACAGCACCTTCACAGAGGCACGCCGGCGCCTCGTTCGCGCCTCGTTCGCTCCTCGTTCGCGCCTCGTTCACACCTCGTTCACGCCTCGTTCGCACCTCGTTCGCGCCTCGTTCGCACCTCGTTCGGGCCTCGTTCGCGCCTCGTTCGCGCCTCGTTCACACCTCGTTCACGCCTCGTTCGCACCTCGTTCGCACCTCGTTCGCGCCTCGTTCACACCTCGTTCACGCCTCGTTCGCACCTCGTTCGCACCTCGTTCGCGCCTCGTTCGCGCCTCGTTCGCGCCTCGTTCACGCCTGTTCCTCCCCTGTTGTGCCACACGGCGCCCGTGGGTTTCTCCCGGTATTGGGCACATTGGCGAAGTGGCCAGCAGTGGATAGACCATGACGCGTGATGCGGCCCGGTGTGTGGCCCCGGCGATATCCTCCACGGTGCACAGATCGGATGGGTGGGTGGGCAGGTGGGTGGGTGGATGGGTGGGCAGGTGAGTAGGTGGGTTGGTGGATGACTGTGTAGGTGGGTGGGTGGATGGGTGGGTGGATGGGTGGGCAGGTGAGTAGGTGGGTTGGTGGATGACTGTGTAGGTGGGTGAGTGTCCAGGTGGGTGGGCAGGTGAGTGGGTGGGTTGGTGGATGACTGTGTAGGTGGGTGAGTGTCCAGGTGGGTGGGTGGATGGGTGGGCAGGTGGGCGAGTGTGCGGGTGAGCGGATGGGTGGGTGGATGGGTGTGGGTGGTTGAGTGGAAGTCCGCCGCTTGGCATCCTCGTCGGGGACGCTCGCTCATGGTACGGATCCGTCGCCGTGTGCAGGAGTACGACGACGCAAACTACCTGGACCTCATCTCGTCCGTCACCACGGGACTCTTCTCTCAGAGCAAAAACATCATCCTCAAGGGATCCGGCCTCCAGACGTTCCCGGTGAGCTGCTCACGGCCCCGGGTTGCCGAGCTTAGGGGTCCCAGAGGGGCCCGAAGCGTCGAGCAGGCCAGCGACAAGCGGCACGGTCAAAGTTGTAATCGATAGGGGTTGAAACACGTTCGTCCATTGAAAATGGTTGTTGTTGTTGTGAGAGCTCGGGGTGGGGGGGGGGGGAGAGGAGATGGGAGGAGGAGGGAATTCCAGAGTGGATAAGTGCGAGGAAAGAAGCGGAAAGAGAAGTGAGGTGACCTGCGATGTGGTGAGTGAGTGGGTGGGTGGGTGGGTGAGTGGGTGAGTGAGTGGGTGGGTGAGTGGGTGGGTGAGTGGGTGGGTGAGTGGGTGGGTGAGTGGGTGGGTGAGTGAGCGGGTGGGTGGGTGAGTGAGTGGGTGAGTGAGTGTGTTATTGTGACTGAGCGTGGTGAGTGAGTGGGTGGGTGGGTGAGTGGGTGGGGGGTGAGTGGGTGGGTGAGTGGGTGGGTGGGTGAGTGAGTGAGTGGGTGTGTTGTCGTGACCTGCAGTGTGGTAGTGGGTGGCTGGGCTGTGCGTTGTGGGGACCTGCAGTTGGACACGGTGTATAGGATGAGACGAAACAGTCGAAGAGCGACCGAGTCGCGTCCCCGAATGAATGAGCGACGTTCACGGCAATGGTAACCACGGCAGCAGTAGCGATAGAAGAGCCATCAGGAGGCGACTGACCGCCAGTGAGCGAGTGACTGGAGTGAATCAGGCAGTGCCCGATCGTCCGTCACCCCGACTGATTTGCGTTGGAATTCTCTCCGGTGCGGCGAGGTAGGAGCCGGGATCCACACCCCAGATTTGATGGCGGCAGCAACAGGAGTCCAGCTTGCGCCAAATTTGTGCTCTGTACTGTAGCGTGTGTGACGTGTGCGTGACGCGTGTGTCACGTGTGTGTCACGTGCGTTTGTGACGCGTGCGTCACATGTGTGCGACGCGTGTGTCACGCGTGTCACGCGCGTGTGTGATGCGTGCGTGCGTGCGTGTGTGTGACGCGTGTGTGACCTGGTGTCCACGCAGGTGAGGCTAACCGTGTTCCCGGAGAAGTCGACGGTGATCACCTCTGGCTTCCCGTGGTGGATCATCCTCGTCGCCATCCTCGTAGGGATCCTGCTGCTCGCCCTGCTGCTCTTCCTGCTGTGGAAGGTGCGAGCGACGAATCGGGAGCCTTGGCTCACGCCGGCGGAATCCGACGACCTCCCCGTAGCTCTTTCTCGCAGAAGCGCAGTATTCGCAGGCGCCCGGCAGACTGATGCCGCTCGGCGCTCGGGAACCCGGCACCGGTGGCGCGGTTGAACAACGGGGGAGAGGAGTGTAAATAATGCTCGCCACGTGCGGCCCTTCCTTAATCCGCGGCGATGGCGACGGTCGTTTGACCGCGCTCCAACGCGCTGGCCCCCCGTTAGCCGCGCGGCCTCCCCGCAAGCCGGCTCTCTCTCACCGCGCGTGCGCGTGGCGGCGGTTGTGTCCGCAGTGCGGCTGCCTGAACTTCAACCGGAAGGCCGACCTCTACGAGGCCAAGTACTACCACGACGAGGTGGAGGTGCAGCCCTCGGAGACGGCCAAGCTCACGTCCGACTGCTAACACGGCGCCAGCGTCAAAAGGTCAGTGGCGGTCGGGGCGCGGTTCCGGTGAGCGGCGGCGTCCGCCGGCGCCGCTGGTGCTCGTTTGACCCGGTGCGGTCCGGGGAACCGGCGTCTGCGTTCAGGCGGCGGCGGCGACGGCAGGAAACGAGTTTTGTGCCGAGATCTGCCGCGGCGAACTCTGCGTGTCTCTCCGGTGAACCTTGTGTCAGGGTGTTTGTGTCAGGGTGTTTGGGCTCGCGGCGTGAAGGGAAAAGGAATCGGCGTCGGCGCCGAAGTTCACGCGGCTTGTAACTTGTCTCGTTTCAGGTTTGCGTTCTGGAAGTCAAAGCCGAGAGCCGCGTCCGTCGTTTCACAAGCTTCACTTTCTTCCCTCCGCATCTTCCATCAACCCCCCCCGCCCGCCCGCCCCCTCACCCCCATCGCTTTTGTGACTTCCGACAACCGTCCACTCCCCCCCCCACCCACCCCCCGCGTGTGCAAGCGGAGTCCCCACGCCCACGACGCTCGCACGGTCGCCACTCCGCGATCACGACGATGAGGACGACGAGGACGACGACGAAGCGTGGCTGCTGCGCTCCTACGTGGAGGGGCAATTCGCGTCGCTCGTTGGGAGTCCCGCCGACACTCGATGAACGCTGCGGGCAGGCCCCCGTGGGCCTTGCTGCGAGCCTAAACCATTGCAAGGGCCACGGTTACACAGGCGGGAGCCTCGGTTCCCTGGGAGTCCCCCCACCCCATGGCTCCCCGTGGCTCCCCGTGGCTCCCCCGTGGCTCCCCGTGGCTCGCGCCGAGCCTCACGCACGCCGCGCACCCCACGCTTTGCGCTCCGCCCACCGAGAGCGGCGTCCGTGAGAGCGTCTCGCAACGATCGCGCTCGGAGCGCTTTCCAAAAATCCCTCCGTTTTGCACGGGATCCTTTTCGTTTCAGCGGATTTTCACGAAACGTCGTCGGCAATTCGAGAGGGAATTACGGAACGGGGGTTCTGATGATTATTGAAATCGTCGCGAATTGGATGTTAGCCCGCCCGCACGGTTCGTTGAGATCCAATGCTTCCGTAAATGACGAGAAAACTCATTACCCGTGCGGGCGGGAGGGAAAGGACACGGGTGGCACACGATGCAGTTCGGCCTGGACGTTCAGTTCTCTTGAGCTGGTGGTCTAGACAAGGTCGAGAGCGTTGTTGTGGGCAATGTGGCGGGTCACGTGGGCGTTCGACACCGGGTTGTCAAATCTAAGCCCCGCCGTTGCAACAAATCGCAGCCCGTGTCTCAAAGGGGGGGGGGGGCACTTGGGGGGGGGGTGGGGGTTGGGGTTTCTCCAGATATTTTTTTATTACGAAATTTGGCGCTGGACCACTCGTGGGGGCGAGTGAGCTCATGGGAGAAGAGTGGTCCGTGGATGCTCTGCGTGGGACCTTGGGACTAAAACCATCTGGCGGCGGAATTGGCAAATCAAGAAGAAGAAAAAAAAGAGTTTTGTCACTTTCGCGCACAATTATGTAAGATGCAGACGTACGCACCCCCCCCCCCCCACACACAAGACGCAGCGTCACACCCACACTGCCCTGGTACAGACGCTGTCCATTTACTCGCAGCACTATTTACTAAAGTTTACTTTTGACGGCGCTTCCAGCGTACGCTTTCAAGCAGAGCGTCGTCCCTTTCCTCGCCGCGGTATTTGCGTGGCTCGCAAACGGGGCTGGGGGGGCTGGGGGGGGCTGGGGGGGGCTGGTGGGGGGGCTGGGGGGGGCTGGGGGGGGGCTGGGGGGGGCTGGGGGGGGGCTGGGTGGGGGGCCCACCCCACCCCGGCGTTGGAGCTCGCGGCGTTTGTTCGGGTGGTGGGGGAGCGGTTCACGCGTCAGGAGAGTTCGGCCGCCCCGTGGGAAGGGAAATCCCACGGCTGCTCTGGGACGCAACGCGGCGGCTAGATGTTCACCCCCCTCCCCCCCACTCCCCTCGCCTGGTATGCAGCAGCCTTCTGGCGCCTGCTGTGTATGCAGCGTGCTTCAAACACAAATGTTAACACTGACACGGGACTATGGTTTTAAATGGAAAAAGAACGGATAGTGCGCTGTAAGGGGCCGTCCATAAGTGACGTCACGCACCTCACGTGAAAATGCGCAACTTTAGATAAATATATCGACAAACACGTTCTACTTAATTAAATACTTTTTAATAAATGTTTTCTCCTACACCATCAGAGTGCAGCGCCGCATTAAATACGGCACTACAATGACAATAGTTTAAAGCGATTTGAAGCATGTTTTATATTATTATTTTTTGGGGAGGGGGGGCAGAGCTTTGTGACGTCATATTTGAGGGGGTCTGACTTTTGTGTGACGCCGTGTGACAGAGGGGGGGGGGGGGGAAATTGCGTGACGTCATTTATGGACGTCCCCCAAAGTCTTCCACTCGTTCACCATCATTATCAACGCGTGTCTGGAATATTCTGCAGGGTGGTCTCTCCAGACCCCGAGGCACATTTTCTCGTGGCACTGTTGCAAATTCTCGGGAGTGTTTACGTCTTTTTTTGGAGTTTGCGGTGTCCCTCTCTCTCAGTGGTTGCGTGGATTTTTCTCCGGGGTCCTTTGGTCTTTGCCTCCACGTTTAGAATCAACGTCGCGCGTTCAAGAGTATGTTGGCAGCGATGCATCACCACGTGGCGATGGTAAGCCGCTTTGTTGTGCTTTCATCTGTAATAGCCAGGTTGCTTCTAAAAAAAGAAAAGAGCTAAACGGCTTAGTGGGCCTGTCCTGGTAAAATTAAAAAAATCTTTTGTTTCGTTTAATGTTGGTACGTGGGTCGTTTTTTGTATTGAAAAATAACATTTGTAACGCGTTAGGGGGGGGGGGGGGTGGGGGACATTGACTTGGCTTTCAAAGTCAAAGGCCATTTTTGTCGACGTCTTTCGGGGGTGACAAAAAGAATTGGATCGTAACAACAACAACAACAAACACATTCCAGATAATCCTCATGACGAAAAGCTCAGGGCCCCACGAGCTCAGAGGGGTTCTTAACAACCTCGTCGAGTGGCTATCGGTGGCAGCCTACGACGACTTGCACGCGACGCCGTCCACCGCTGGCCGGGTCCGCGGGCGCTTGCGGGCGCTCTTCAACGGATGTCTCTCGACTTGCGGGGTGGTTCTTGCCGCCGCCGCTGTCCCGCGTGGGATGAAGTGTGAGCAGGAGACTCGCCAAACACAACCCGGGCAGACACGAGTGGTGTCAGCTCTCGCTTTCACGGAATTCCGCGTGTTTTTTTTTTCCATCCTCCAAGTGTGTTAGAGGACTTTGTGACGTTTGAAACAGCGGCGTCCAATAAAACAAAACCGCGACAAATACTTGTCACGATTTGTTCTTTATTAAACGTCACAGATGACACACTCGTCACCACGACTTTTCTTTTCCCGAGCGATTTTTTTTAACGTGGAATTTCCCAATTTCCTTGGATACAGAGCACTGTGAACCTCAACACGATGGAGCAAATTCACTTTTTATTGATACATAACGCAAAATAAATTGGGGCATATTTGGCCAAAAACAACTTATGCCGATATGCTTTGGGTATTTCAATCGCAACACAAGCGGTCGTCATCAGGCGGAGAGAAAAGGGGGGTAAGCCTCTAAATGCACGCAGTAGGAGTGGTGTACTAGTGGTAGTCTAGCCCAGCAGTAGATAGAGCATGCAGTAGGAGTGGTGTACTAGTGGGTCTAGCCCAGCAGTGGATAGAGCACGCAGTAGGAGTGGTGTACTAGTGGTAGTCTAGCCCAGCAGTGGATAGTGCACGCAGTAGGAGTGGTGTACTAGTGGTAGTCTAGCCCAGCAGTGGATAGTGCACGCAGTAGGAGTGGTGTACTAGTGGTAGTCAAGCCCAGCAGTAGATAGAGCATGCAGTAGGAGTGGTGTACTAGTGGTAGTCTAGCCCAGCAGTGGATAATGCATGCAGTAGGAGTGGTGTACTAGTGGTAGTCTAGCCCAGCAGTAGATAGAGCATGCAGTAGGAGTGGTGTACTAGTGGTAATCTAGCCCAGCAGTAGATAAAGCATGCAGTAGGAGTGGTGTACTAGTGGCAGTCTAGCCCAGCAGTAGATAGAGCACGCAGTAGGAGTGGTGTACTAGTGGTAGTCTAGCCCAGCAGTGGATAGAGCACGCAGTAGGAGTGGTGTACTAGTGGTAGTCTAGCCCAGCAGTAGATAGTGCATGCAGTAGGAGTGGTGTACTAGTGGTAGTCTAGCCCAGCAGTGGATAGAGCATGCAGTAGGAGTGGTGTACTAGTGGCAGTCTAGCCCAGCAGTAGATAGAGAATGCAGTAGGAGTGGTGTACTAGTGGTAGTCTAGCCCAGCAGTAGATAGAGCACGCAGTAGGAGTGGTGTACTAGTGGCAGTCTAGCCCAGCAGTAGATAGAGCACGCAGTAGGAGTGGTGTACTAGTGGTAGTCTAGCCCAGCAGTAGATAGAGCACGCAGTAGGAGTGGTGTACTAGTGGCAGTCTAGCCCAGCAGTAGATAGAGCATGCAGTAGGAGTGGTGTACTTGTGGTAGTCTAGCCCAGCAGTAGATAGAGCATGCAGTAGGAGTGGTGTACTAGTGGCAGACTAGCCCAGCAGTAGATAGAGCACGCAGGAGGAGTGGTGTACTAGTGGTAGTCTAGCCCAGCAGTAGATAGAGCACGCAGTAGGAGTGGTGTACTAGTGGTAGTCTAGCCCAGCAGTGGATAAAGCACGCAGTAGGAGTGGTGTACTAGTGGTAGTCTAGCCCAGCAGTGGATAGCGCATGCCGAGTCTTTTTCGGGTCAAAAACGTGAAATTTCCCAATTTATTTTAACGTATAGATAGCATCCTAACCCCTAATGCATCATAGGAATTAATTTTCTATTGAAAGTTAACTCATATTTTTCAATACTTTTTAACCAAAACCGACGATTCTTTGTCAAAGTAAAAAAAAGATTCCGCAAAAGAATACAATTACAAACACTCCCCACGTGCTCTGTTATTGGTGACATCGGCGACTATTGCTCGTGTCCACGTGACGCCAGAGAACAGGTCGGGATGGGGGGGGGTAGGAGCCGGTTCGGGTGCAAGCTGGGAAAAGTTCCATAAATTTTACTCCAACTCTTTCACGAACGAATTGAAACGTTTTAATGTTCACGAATCAAATTGTAGAGCGAGCAAACCAGGGGATCTGTTCACGCTCTCGTTCACCCACATTTGTCTTCGCAGGCTCCTGGCGGCAGCCTCCCACTGCCCTCAATCTGCAATAACAGGTCCCTGCAGGGTGGGCTGGTAGAACAAGTCTCTGCGCTGTCTATTGCTGATTTTACACCCAACAGCACGAGATTTCACTTCGTTAAAGAATTGAAAGGGGACGGACG
Source organism: Petromyzon marinus (assembly GCF_048934315.1). Classification (NCBI taxonomy): domain Eukaryota; kingdom Metazoa; phylum Chordata; class Hyperoartia; order Petromyzontiformes; family Petromyzontidae; genus Petromyzon; species Petromyzon marinus. Next base: position 1,516,742 of record NC_133700.1, on the reverse strand, counting down.
GACACATTAATCTATTGCAGGCTGGTACACTCAGTTTACAACTTCGTTCCTACCAGTATAAATGTCCCCTGAACTGACGACGAGCATATCACCCGGCAACGTTCATTTAAATAAAATGAACGTGTTTCAATTACACAAAACCAACTGAACGTTATCACGGTGCAGTAAAACCGCAGCAATGTCACCGAGTCAAGGGATGGAATGCAGGAGTCCCAGCGTAGCTGGGACATGTCACCCGTCATCGTCGTCATCACAACCGCTCCATCCAAACACGAGCTCCCACAGGGTCCTACTGGGGTATTCTCTGTACCTCGCTGGTGTAGACACAAAGCACCCTGCAGGGCAGTCGGGATTCTGTTTGAATATCAATCGACGACACAAATTTGCCCAAACATGATGCCAAAGACGCGGGAGTAGAGGGGGGGGGGGGAGCTAAATGACTGTTCGCGTTTAAAACCACAGGAGCCCAACACTAAAATCCAAACTCGACTGCCCGTGCCATGACAGGCAGCTGCAATAAACTTTGTCCACCCAGCGCTGCCCGAACGATCACGGCCCTTCCCACGGACAGCGATTCGTTCTCTTCACCATTTCTCGCGGTAAACGTCTCTCGATGCCGCGGTTGGGGCTGCTCATATCAAACGCCACGAGTCCGAAAGGCAAGGCAGGGAGCGGGGGGGGTCACAAAACACTGGGCAAGTGGGCTCGCCACAAGGACGGGGCCCTTCACCGAAACACCAAGACTCAGAACACGAGAAGGGAGGCTGGAAATGATTTCATTGCGACGACAAACAAAAACAAAGTAACCGGCGCAATAATTCGAGACTCGGATTAAAATGAGATCAACACATGAGAACAGGTGTGACCCTTTCTGGCAATGCAACAGGTGGCGTTACGATGTGAAAACACCAAACACAGATACTTGTGGTGAACATGCAAGCAAAACAAAACATGGTCCGGGTAGTACAGTCCCACCTCGGTATACGGCCGCTTTGGAATACGTCGAATTTGGTACACGTCGTGTTTTTGACGAGATAAAAAAATGTCTTGGGATACGACGCCTCGCTTGCTCGAACTTGTATGGGTCGGGGATGAGTCACCGCGTCAACGCGCAGACCCCGTTCACGACTGAGACGAAGCGCCGCTCCTCGGTCTGCCTGTACATCTCGTTCAGTGCACAACCCTTGCTAGAACTCCGTGAAATTTTCACGTGCGTTTATTCTAATGTAAGTTACGCATTTTAGTAATAATAAGCGGTGTCTACATTATCTTATACAACCCCATTAATGTATAATATGCCATATAAAATATCATTTCTTATACTCCGGAACGGATTATTTCCGTTCCCTTGATTTCTTATGGGAAAAATTCGTTTGGTATTCGTCATTGTCGGTGTAAGTCCTCCGACCTTCTGGAACGAATTAGCGACGTATACCGGGGTACCACTGTATATGCAAACTGATTGGTCCACACCAGAGACAGCTTTCTTAAGAGCTTAGTCTCAGTGTTAGACCGACTGGCAAGAGAGGTCCCATTAGGAGCAACACAGTACTGGGCGTTGTTTTCGACAGATTAAAATGCTTATGACCCAACCACAAGGCTCTACTAACCTGATGCCATCGAGATGTACAAAGTGGCAAGAGCAACGAAGTCAGCCGTGGTTTCAACTGCAACGCTACAGAGTTGAGAATACATCACGTGACAGCTTATCAGTAATAATTAAAAACTTTAATCTTCACAATATTTGAAATGGTTGGATGAAAACCTAAATCTTACGTGTGTGTGTGTATATTTTTCATATTCTTAAAATAAATTGGTTACATTGTAATGAAATAAAACTATATGTTCGGTTTGATGCAGTGTATCGGACAGTGAACCGTGACCGTCCAGAGGTCGCCATCTTTCGGTATCTAAAATCCGCCCCCCCCCCAAGTTCTGCCTCAAACTCGACCTTTGTAAGACGAAGCACAACACGTCTGAATTTCGACTGCGCCGACGGCTACCAGATTCTAGAGAAACTGATCCTTCAGATTCTAGAGAAACTGATTCTGTAGATTCTAGAGAAACTGATTCTCCAGATTCTAGAGAAACTGATTCTGTAGATTCTAGAGAAACTGATTCTCCAGATTTTAGAGAAACTGATTCTCCAGATTCTAGAGAAACTGATTTTGTAGATTCTAGAGAAACTGATTCTCCAGATTCTAGAGAAACAGATTCTGTAGATTCTAGAGAAACTGATTCTCCAGATTCTAGAGAAACTGATTCTGTAGATTCTAGAGAAACAGATTCTCCAGATTCTAGAGAAACTGATCCTTCAGATTCTAGAGAAACTGATTCTGTAGATTCTAGAGAAACTGATTCTCCAGATTCTAGAGAAACTGATTCTGTAGATTCTAGAGAAACTGATTCTCCAGATTCTAGAGAAACTGATTCTCCAGATTCTAGAGAAACTGATTTTGTAGATTCTAGAGAAACTGATTCTCCAGATTCTAGAGAAACAGATTCTGTAGATTTTAGAGAAACTGATTCTACAGATTCTAGAGAAACTGATTCTGCAGATTCTAGAGAAACAGATTCTCCAGATTCTAGAGAAACTGATTCTGTAGATTCTAGAGAAACAGATTCTCCAGATTCTAGAGAAACTGATTCTGTAGATTCTAGAGAAACTGATTCTGTAGATTCTAGAGAAACAGATTCTCCAGATTCTAGAGAAACTGATTCTGTAGATTCTAGAGAAACTGATTCTCCAGATTCTAGAGAAACTGATTCTCCAGATTCTAGAGAAACTGATTCTCCAGATTCTAGAGAAACTGATTATGTAGATTCTAGAGAAACAAATTCTCCAGATTCTAGAGAAACAGATTCTGCAGATTCTAGAGAAACTGATTCTCCAGATTCTAGAGAAACAGATTCTGCAGATTCGGGAGCCAAACAAATTCTGCAGATTCGAGATATAAACAGATTCTGCAGATTCGAGAGCTAAACGGATTCTGCGTAATAAAACATTGTCAAGGGTCTGTTGAGTTTATGCTGACTGTGTGTATTACGTGTGTCGCAACGACGACGCGACGTGACGGGGTCCGCGCATTGCCCGCATTTTTTTTTTTAAATCGTCGAGCAAAAATTTCGCGAAGAATGGAACTCACGTGGCGATCCGGACGCTCCTGAAGAAATGACCGCAGGTCCTCTCCCCTCTCCACCTCTTACCGCATCTGCAGGACGGACGCGGCGAGCGGAGGGGACCCTAAACCCCCCCCCGTGACTGCCGCTTGCATACGAAAGGGCGTGCACGAGTGAGAAACCGGGACCCCCCCCTTTGAAATTAATGAAATGAGTGCGTGGACGTACGTGATCATTTCACGTTGAAAAGGAAATGCTGGGATCTTGTCCTTGTACGTTTTGATACTATACTCTATAGAGTTCTGTACTATTCACAGTTCTATATTCACACAGACTCACACCAAAATATATTACTACCCCGTGACCTTTGGGAGCGAAATCAGCGCACCAACAGACCCGCAGGATCACACGCCCTGGCAACCACCGCACACCCTGGCAACCACCGCACTCCCTGGCAACCACCGCACACCCTGGCAACCACCGCGCGCCCTGGCAACCACCGCACGCCCTGGCAACCACCGCACGCCCTGGCAACCACCGCGCGCCCTGGCAACCACCGCACACCCTGGCAACCACCACACGCCCTGGCAACCACCGCACGCCCTGGCAACCACCGCACGCCCTGGCAACCACCGCGCGCCCTGGCAACCACCGCGCGCCCTGGCAACCACCGCGCGCCCTGGCAACCACCGCGCGCCCTGGCAACCACCACGTGCTCTGGCAACCACCGCACGCCCTGGCAACCACCGCACGCCCTGGCAACCACAGCGTGCACCGCGCCCATGCGGGCGATTGTTGGGAGTGGGGGGGGGTGCCACGTCGCTGGGTGTGGGCGAGTGTCTGGAGATGACCGCACGCCGACGGGGCCCACGGCTCGGGCGAGCGGTGCCGGGCGACGGGGCGCCCGCCGGCCCCTAGCGCGGCTTGTAGGTGGCCATGTTGCGCGGCTCGCTGCTCGGCACGCACCAGTCGTCGGCTTCGTGCGCCTCGTGGTAGTGGCGCCACGCCGACTTGTTGTAGACGGGCAGCCGCTCCACCGACTCGCTCGACAGCGCCTGCGCACGCACACAAACAAAGATAACAAAGATCCCCCATATAGCCTTAACAGACTGTAGGGGCAAGTGCTGTTAGCGAGCACCTATGAAGGCCGGAACGGTACACGAGGGGGTGGGTGGCCAGTACCACGCCCGACCGCCTTTGTCTCCCTAGTGGCGATGTTTGCACACCGCACCAGGTACTCATTTGAGGCTGAGTCGACCTAGGGGAGGCCCGGGACCGGTTCAGATAATCGTCACTGGTGTTGGCCGTGAGCGGGAATCGAACCCGGGTCGCCAGGTTCATAGCGCAGCGCGCTAACCGCTACACTACCACACGCACGCACACACACGCACGCACACACACACGCACACAGGCCGGCCGCCCTCCGCTTCACCGCATACATGGGACGAGGCGCCCGCCGGGTTACGGATCGCGACCGGCAGCGCAGCACCGCACGCGCGTTACACAATCGGCAAGATTATTTATACTGGGGGAATCCGACGAGCCGTGAAGCTCTTTCTCCGCAGATGTCCAGGAGTTCACGTCCAGAGAAGCAAGTGGGTCGGGACAATTCTTTCCGTCGCACGGCGGCACTGCGGCCTCGGTGGGAGCGCATCTTTTTTCGGCGGCACCGCTTCAACACGATCAGCATCTTTATTCAGACCGGAGGAGGGTAAATCCGATGAGCTATGAAGCTGTTTTTTTCCCCGCGGATGTCCGGGTCGGCAAGTTACAACAACAAAAAGTAACGAAGAGACGACAGGAGTGCAAAGTAAGAGAAAAAGGAGAGCAAGTCACTAAAGGTAAATAAATAACGTACAGAAGGACACATTTCATCAGCACGTACATTCCTGCTGATCCGTCAACACCAAATGTAAGTTCGGGCAAGGCAGCAAAAGCAGCAACAACAACAGTCCCAGACCACATCAAGACGACTCACAGTCCCTAAATTTAATTGCACATTAAAATGTAACCAATGTTGGTGTTAAAAGGCATGGACCTTGTTAGACATGGATGCTAGTTCAACACAAAACTACACAATACACAACTCAAAGTAATCATTTGTGTTGTTGTGGAGAATATTTAATTATGCTCATGATTATTTTCTTTTCTCATTAACAGCGATTCCTTCCGTTGATTTTTAGGCGACGGGCCACACGCCACCACACTCTTTTTCAGAAGCGACCTGGCCACAAATGATAGTCCAATTAAGTGGCAGCTTATCATGTGGAGATTTATAGCAGCCAATTTCCAACCCATGTTTCTAAATGTGGAGGGAAAAACCGGAGGATCCGGAGAAAACTCCACGCGACCACGGGGAGAGAGACACTCAAACCGCAAATATAAAACAGGTGTCAGGGTCGAACGCACGACCTCCTGTACACCAGGCGAGGTTGTTAACATCTCACCGTCGCGGCAACCCCGTGCCCTTGGCCGGATCGCAAAAAAACTCAACGCCCTGCCGTAATATACTGCCAAGCTTCCACACGACGACGTCACGTCGTCCCGGTAACGGCGGCCTCCTAGTCCATCGCAGCTCCCCCACCGATCTCAGAGCAGCCAGCTCACCTTCAGGTAGACAAGGGCGGAGGTGCCGTGCCCCTCCATGGAGTACAGGTGAATGTCCCCCTGGAAGTAGCGAGCGTAGAGCCGGGAGAGGGGCAGCCCGTATCCAAAGCCAGCCTGAATGCCACACGCGCAAAAAAAAGGCCGCTGCCCTGCAGCACGCTGGGGATCTGCGTTCCGTGAATATCTCTCAGCCCCGCTGCAGCACGGCGGGAGCTGCCACGGGTCACAATCACTGTAGGGGGGCCTGAATTAGCCTGGAATGTGTGTGCAAGTTTGTCCGTGCTTTGTAATTGGCCATGCTAGATCCGTGTGGCTGGAGACAAGGGGTCTCTGTACAGAAACAGACTGAATGGAGACTGGTTACCCAGGATGCAATGAGTCGGCAAATGCTGGTTATTTTACTTTGAATGCAAATGAAATGTGCATAATATAAATGTTTGATGTGTTACGAGTTTGTCTGTTACCTAGTATCCACTCATGAATAACTATGCACATACCAATGAAGTACTGGTCATCGGGAAACATCCTTAAAATATTTGTTTTTATCATCAGAGCCCGATGGAGGACAAGGTCTATTTTGTAATCTCCAACTGTTGTTCACTCCATCTTAATGGCCTTTTCGTATGTACGTCTGTATGTATGTTTTACTTATTTCGCACTGTACGTAGCCAACCGTGATCATCGGAGGTACGGGGGAACTCAAGACAAAAAGCTGTTTTAAATAAACGAGTTTTCAATCTCAAGGTTAAAGTGCATAGCTCCAGAGGCTTCCTAATATCGGAAGAGCTTTCCAGACGGCCACATAAGCGCATCCGAAAGCACGTGATGCAAACGCGATGAAGAAGGGCCACTGCCCCGAAACATGGCCGATGACACTTTATGATATTCCGTTTTGTGCAGCGCTCTTGATGAACGCACCAAGTCGCGCTCCGTCGATTTGCGTGTGTCCACCACTGCCAAACGCATGCGGCAACCGCCAGATCACGTGACCGGGCTATGGCGCCCGCCGCTCGGCTTCCGTACCAGGGGGGCAGCACGGGAGGTGTCCATGCGTGGTCGGGGCGCGGTGGAGTACATGTAGTTGAACAGCCGGTCGATTTTTCGGAGAGGCACCCCGCCTCCCTTGTCGCTCATCTGTCAGGGCACACGGCAACGCGGCCACGGTGACGAAGCCAGGTCACTCGGGGCGGTGTCACCGTCCAAACATCTCCGCTCGTCGCGTGGCATCGTCACGCGCTGTGTAGCTTCGTGGCAGACGAGGACTCACGGCTGACGGGGGCGGCCGCATTGCTGTGTACGCGCTGGGCCGCTCGCCAGCGTTCGGTACAAGCCGAGGAGACACTGAATGTCGAAACCAGTGCAGAGTTGGGCTCGTGTTGAACCAACGCTGATGAAAAATAAATCATAAGGCCCTGTGGCTAATGAGATGTGTAAACAAACGCCATTATTTTGGACGTGGAGGGACAGATACAGGAAGTAGAAATTGTGTCTGCCCATTTTTTTTTTGCATTAAAAGATGTAAATTCCATACAGATGTAGTTGGCGAAAGAAACACACGTGTGCGATTTGTAGTAAACAGCGAGAGACTGGTGGTCGTAGGATTGTGCCTTTCTTGATTGTACATTGTACACAGCAATCACCGCCACCGACTGGCAGTCCAACGCCCCAGGTCACTCTTGCGAATGAGAGGATACTGCTCCCTCGAGCTCTCACCACCCGGTTAAACAAAGTACACCTTTGATTTAAAGCTTTCGTGACTGCAGTAATTCATATTCTTAGCTCTTTCGGTAAAGTCACGTTGAAGGGACTTTACCGAAAGAGCTAAGAATATATAAAGTACACCTGAAACTTGGTCTGAATTAGTCCTTACCTGGTCACAGGTAAAGGTCATCTATCCTTAGTTCGGAGCCTGTTACGAGGCCACACCTCCGATCAGCACGGTTGGCTACGTACGATGTGGAAGAAGTTCAACGTACATATATGTACGTACAAAGGCAGCGCATTCGCCCCCTGTTGCAGAGGTTCACCGTTCGAATCCGCCAGGCTGCCGTGGTTAATGCTACGGGTGCATTAAGCATAAAATACTCGCAGTGTGCTTCACAGGGCACGTTACAGGTCCCGTGGTGTAATTCCAAGGAGGGAGGGAGGGAGAATGGCGTGATCTAAATTTGTCGAGTAAAAAAAAACTACTTGCAAATTACTTCATTTGGAAACCCTTAGCAACCTTCGCGAAAACTTAGCTGGACCCACCAGAAGGAGAGTCTCCGAGACTCGGTGAGTCACACTGCACACTGCAGGTATAGCCGCAACATCCGGCAGTGTATTCTAATTTATTTATTCACGGCAAACGCGGGCGGGGTGCCATCAGGCGTCCTGCGTGGGCCTGTCAACCCAGGGCAATGGAGGTCATTCCACACCCCACAACTGCAATACGCCGGAGGGGAGGGGCTGTAACTTTAAACACCAACCAGGTCCTGCCTACATTGCGAGCATTCGTGCCGCGAATCAATCGGAGTATTTACTGTATCGGTGCCGCCGCGGTGCAACTGTCAGCACCACCGGACTTGTAATCCAGAGGTCGGCAGTTCGATTCCATCTTCCGATGCGGCGGTGACAACCCCACAACCCACGATGCTCGTGCCACTCAGCAGACTAAACGAGTCTATAACCATCGATTGGCAGGTCGCTTATCGGTGGGGGGGGGGGGGGGGCGGATGTAGAGTTTGGGTACACCTCATCAAAAACGTCTGGTTAAACGTGGAGGAGCAAACCAAAAACACCCTCTAGAAGGGGTGTTCTAGAGCAGCGGTGGGCAACCGGCAGCCCGCGGGTGGCATGCGTCCCGTGGAGCCACTCGCGGTGGCCTGGAGGCAGGGGGTCAGCAACCAAAACAACAGCAACAAGAGGAGCCGTTTTTTGTCAAATTCGGTCCCAAAAAAACAACAACTCAATACTTCAAGATTTCCGCAACGCGATGCGAACGGAGTGACCGCGGTCCTTTCGTGAATAATAACGGCACGAAGCGCGGCCCTTCAAGAGCCGCACGCAGGTTGCCGACCCCTGGGTCTAGGGCGACGCGTGGGGGTCACACGCCGGCCCGCTGAGACGAAGGAGGGCCGCACGTGTCGGCCCGCCGACTCGTCTGGGTTGCCCGTCGCCACTCGAGAGCCCCCCCCGCCCACCCCAACGCCGTCCCGTTGCCTCGCACATTCACCACGGGGCCGCTCGGGGTTCGTCAAATCCGCTGTTGCCCTCGGATTACCTCTCGGCCGAACAAGGCGAATGTGTGAGAACACCTTGACAGTCCCCGGACAGCCTTGCGGGGGAGGTAATAATAATAATAACTGCGCACGTCCAACGGGCTATGAATAGAATGCAGCCCGAGGTGGGGCTCATCTACAAATTTGTGGCTCCGAGCCAACGGTGGAAATTCCACATTGCTATAGAGAGGGGGGGGGGGAGGGGGGCGGCGGCAAGACTTAAGATACATCGCAGGAGTTGTCGCGGGGAGTACCCGTATGGTGAGGTCCTCCTTGCCCAGCGCCACCAGCACCTCGATGGGGGGGTACACCAGCGTGTCGGCCGCGTGGTGCTCCACCGTGGCACGCATCGCGTTCTGCCACGGCACACAGAGCACGCACGGCACTTAACATGTACGCAGCACACGCACAGCGCATGCGGGGCACACACACGGCTTATACAAAAGACAAAGATCCCTCGTATCGCTTTAACAGACTGTAGGGGCAAGTGCTGTTAGCGAGCGCCTATGAAGGCCGGCACGGCACACGAGGGAGTTGGTGGCCAGCATCACGCCCGGCCGCCTTTGTCTCCCGAGTGACGACATTTACACATCGCACCGGGTACTCATTTAAGGCTGAGTCGATCTAGGGGAGGCCCAGGACTGGTTAGAATATTCGCCACTACTATTGGTCGTGAGCAGGAATTGAACTCGGGTCGCCGGCTTTGTCGCGCAGCGCGCTAACTGCTACACCACCGCTCCCACCGCTACACCACCGCTCCACAACGCATACCCATAGCTTGTACTCAGCATCCGGCACACGCACCACAGCCAGCTTAGGTTGTTGTCTTTCCCCCGCACCTCCCATTTAGCAAGGTTGGCTACGTACGGTGCAAAAGAAGTTCAACATACATACAGAAGATGAGCACGATACACAGCACGATACACAACACACGAGCATAATACACAACACGTGCAAGATACACAACACATGAGCACATTACATAACACATGATCCCAGTACACAACATGAGCACGATACACAACACACGAGCACGATACACAACACACCAGCATGATACACAACACACGAGCATAATACACAACACGTGCAAGATACACAACACATGAGCACATTACATAACACATGATCCCAACACACAACATGAGCACGATACACAACACACGAGCATAATACACAACACGTGCAAGATACACAACACATGGCGCACGCGTAGACAACAGGAGACGAACGTGAGCCCAGGACAGTTCACGGGCACAGCCAACCCAGTGTCACTCCGGTTTCAAAGAAATCATCTGGCCATTCTAAGAGAGAGAGAGTCACAGCAGCAGCATCAGCCTTACCTTGAAAAGTTCAAACAGCATGTGGTACAGGTGGGAAGGCACATTCACCACGTGGATGGCCTGTTTGGGCGTCTGGGCTGGAAACACACGCACGCAGGCACGCACGCACACTCGCGTCAACACTGCACGCAGCGCGCTATCCACCCAGCGTGTAACGCTCCAGCGTTGCACACGGATTAGCACCTCCGATTCGCACGGTCGGCCACGTACGGTGCATACGCACGGACATGCACGCGTGTCGGGTGGTGGAGGGTTACGACACATTTATAAATAACGCGATCTAACCCAAAAACCTTTATTATGAAGGACATGCACGCGGTTCGCCGATTTGAGGCAGGCCCGCACGATTTACAGTTGTTTTGCTATCGGTGGCGTTTGTTGCGCAATGGTGTCAAGTGCACAACAATCCCAGCCAAGTATGTTTCCAGTTAGCTTGGCGAATTGTGAAATACGTGAAACCAGGCGCTTAAAAGTTGGTGCCACACAAAAGTACGCGTCCGTCCAGTGCTCACCGAGCTGCATTGGCTTATGGTTCCTGAACGAATGCATTATTATCAGGCCGCGCTCATTACACGCAAGGCGCTTGCCACAATGTAAACCACAATACCTTGCTGATCTCGTCAACGAGCAGCGGCTTTTGGCTAAGCCATCGAACAAAGACGGTCACCGCATCGTGCACTTTCAGATGCGCTTCTACGGCCGTCTGGAAAGCTCTTCCTTCCGATATTAGGAGCTATGCAATTTAAATCTCGATTGAAAACTTGAGGACTGCTTTTAATGTTTAGTTTGTTGCCCTTCCACTGCACCTCTGATATGTGCGGTGGGCTAAGTGCGGTGGGCTATGTACGGTGGACGAGGTAGTTAACATCTCACCACCGTGGGTTCGATCCCTACTCTGACACCATCCTGTATATTTTAAATCTGCATGTTCTCCTCGTGGTTTCGTGGATGTCTCTCCGGGTCCTCCCCAGTTATTCCCTCCACATTTAGAATCAACAACAAGCGTTGAGAATATTTGGCCGCTGCTATAAATTTCCACACGATAAGCCACTTCGTTGAGCTCTCATTCGTAATAGCCAGGTCACTTTTGAAAAAAAAAAGCGTTACATAGTTCAGTGGTAGTCTTACTTGATAAAATAAAATTAAAAAATAGTGTAAACATTCCAGGAGGTGATGGACATACCATTGCACTCGGTGATTTCCAGTTCGGGGGATGCCAAGTAATACTGGTCACAGAGCATCTTGGCATTCTCATAGGCATCTGCAGAAGGTGAAATTATTTTATACGGTGACAGAATATCTGAGAACAGTTGAGAATTAACTTCAGTTTGTTCGCGCAATTTTATTTTTTCTATCGCACTTGGTGCTGATAAATGTATTTGTGCGATTTACACGAAATGGCCAACCCTTAAAACCTGCTGGGGATACAATCTACAAATGACATCACATTACCCCTTGTCACTCTCCATCAAAGTCTTCCAAAGGTTACAGTTTGGCATTCCAACAAACACCCCACTGGGCAGTGATAGCAAATGTTTGCATAATGTGGGCACACTCACACACGCATAAAGCAAAGATAAAGATCCCCTGTATAGTCTGAACAGACTGTTGGGACAAGTGCTTTTAGTGAGCGCCTATGAAGGCTGGCACGGCACACGAGGGGGTGGGTGGCAACCACGCCCGACCGCCTTTGTCTCCCCAGTAGCGATGCTTACACACCACACCAGGTACTCATTTGAGGCCGAGTTGACCTAGGGGAGGCGAAGGACCGGTTCAGATAATCGTCACTTGTGTTGGTGGTCATGAGCAGGAATCGAACTCGGGTAGCCGGGTTCGTAGCGGAGCGGCTGCACTACCCCTGACACACACTCACACAAAGACATAGATCCCCCGTATAACCAGCACAGACCGCTGGGGCGAGTGCTGTTAGCAAGCACCTACACTCCCACACACACTCACACACTCATTCACTGACTCGCACACGCACTCGCACCGACTCGCCCGCTCCGACTCACTCGCACCGACTCGCTCAACTGTGGCTGAGCGCGCCGAGGCCATACAACACTGCTCGTACTTTTAAACCATCGCAGCCGATTGGGAATGAGAACAGATTTCAAATGCACTCTGCTGACAACAGAATGCGCTGCCCTGACATCATCAGTAACTGCAGCCATAAATGCGAAAGGAAACGAATGTTTTGTGATCCAACGGCTAGCAGTGGTGACGGTGCGTATTCGTCGCTCGCTCCGCGGCATTGGCGGCTGCTGTTGAGTGCTCACCTTTGATGACGCCAACCACGTCGCAGTTCGGGTCGATGCTGCCGATGTGCTTGGGGTGAGCGGGGTTCACGCCTCCTCCAAACAGCAGTGCTGGAGAATAGTTAACAGTCACCGCTTAGCCTCTTAACCCATCGCCATCATCACCATCATCGTCTCTTAGAGTGCAGAGTTAATCATCACCGCTTCGAGTGCACGGTTAATCATCGCCACCTCGGCTGTATTTGTCCACAACATGCATCTCCCAGGTCAATGGTTCCCAGCCAGGGATCCAATTACTGCTGGTAGTGTGAAGAGGTCATGGGAAGTGGTCCCCGGAACTCCCCATTGCACAACTACAGCTCATTGCACCACTCTTTCGAATGTATTCACACCTCACCAACACAACTGGCTGTTGACCAGTTTTGTCAATTTCTGGCAACGTTGAGAGTAACAAAACGAACAAGCCTCCCTCCCAGCCGTCAGCCACCCTATGGCCTTCTGGCAGTCAATATTTTCATACGTAATTGGTTCAACACAAGCAAACTCTGGAACAGTTTTGACATTCGGTGTCTCGCAAGCAGAGTCAGGCTAACTCAAATTTGTTTTTCCCCAAGTACAGGGTGGCCAGCAAAAAAGCTACCCGAGGGTTGACGATTGACCGACCCCGGGGGGGGGGGGGTCAACGTCGATTCTGAACGCGTGCCCCAGGTTACGTCGCGACTTTAAACCAAGTCGCGTACTGCCACTTCAAAATGAGCCACCATTCACCCACTGAGTAAACTTTTGTTAATATTGCGATGCTTGTCGAGTCTTTGTTTTTGTTTTACGTTCTGAAGGAACGCCATCGCGTCGTTAAAGCCCTTTTGAAGCATTTATTGAAAAACTAGCTGTACTACCCGGCTTCGCCCGGGACTTGGATTCACCACACCCGGCCGCCTTTGTCTCCCCAGTGGCGATGTTCACACCACAACAGTTACTCGTTTTAGGCTGAGTCGACCTAGGGGAGGCCCAGGACCGGTTCAAATAATCGTCACTGGTGGTGGCCGTGAGCGGGAATTGAACTTGGGTCGCCGGGTTTGTAGCGCGGCGCACTAACCGCTACACTACAATGCGTTACGCTTCCACATGGGAGGGTCACGTGACAGATTTGACGTCATAGCTCACTTGCCGTGCAAAAAATATATACATTATTGAGTCCCCCCCCCCCCCCCAAAAAAAAGTGAATTTTAATAATTGTTGCATGGTGTACAGTCTGGAAAGTACCCACATGGCAAATTTGCAGTTTGGTGCATGTCGGGAAGTACGCTAAACATTTTTAACAGACACATTCACAACTTTGCCTTTTATATATATGGAGATAAGAATGTAACTGTTTCAGAAATGTGTTTCGAACTCCTACCGGACTAATATAGATTTTATTTTCCAATGCTCTTTGCGGAACCACTGTGTTGTGAAAACTAAAAGCTTTTGTCTGCATGCCGTTACTGTTTAGCACTGTACTTGTGTGGTGCTGCTGTTACATTTTCCATGCGACTTCTAACCAAGGTCACCTTTGAAAAAGAGACATTAGTATCCAAGGTCCTCTCACCTGGCTATACAGGGTATTCATTATTATTACTGATGGGTTCACAGTGATGATGTCATCTTGCTCGATTTAAGACCAGAAGCAGAAAGATTGCTTCACCATTCTGGCAAATCGCCCGATGATGCTGGATGTAATTACCAGCGAAACGTCGTACTACTCAAATTGTTAATGTTGTGGATTTACTTTCCAACACACCGGTGGGCTGAAGTAGTAACTAACTGGCGCATTGTTTACGTTACAAGTCCCTTACTAATTGGCTGTGTCGGGTGGTGGAGGGTTACGACACATTTACACTTACGCGATCTAACCCAAAAACCTTGATTATGTGGGATTACTACATTAGTTAACCCTGGAAAACATCACTTGGGTCTAAAGACTCTTTTTCAGGAGGGTCCTGTTAAGTATACCTACATTAGTTAACGCTGGAAAACATCACTTGGGTCTAAAGACTCTTTTTCAGGAGGGTCCTGTTAAGTATACCTACATTAGTTAACCCTGGAAAACATCACTTGGGTCTAAAGACTCTTTTTCAGGAGGGTCCTGTTAAGTATACCTACATTAGTTAACCCTGGAAAACATCACTTGGGTCTAAAGACTCTTTTTCAGGAGGGTCCTGTTAAGTATACCTACATTAGTTAACCCTGGAAAACATCACTTGGGTCTAAAGACTCTTTTTCAGGAGGGTCCTGTTAAGTATACCTACATTAGTTAACGCTGGAAAACATCACTTGGGTCTAAAGACTCTTTTTCAGGAGGGTCCTGTTAAGTATACCTACATTAGTTAACCCTGGAAAACATCACTTGGGTCTAAAGACTCTTTTTCAGGAGGGTCCTGTTAAGTATACCTACATTAGTTAACCCTGGAAAACATCACTTGTGTCTAAAGACTCTTTTTCAGGAGGGTCCTGTTAAGTATACCTACATTAGTTAACCCTGGAAAACATCACTTGGGTCTAAAGACTCTTTTTCAGGAGGGTCCTGTTAAGTATACCTACATTAGTTAACCCTGGAAAACATCACTTGGGTCTAAAGACTCTTTTTCAGGAGGGTCCTGTTAAGTATACCACAGGGGGAGGCGATGACTGCCATGCGGTTCCCAGCTTAGTAGCTTGCGGGTAATTTTTTCTAATTTGGCAAATCTGGACCGCGACGCCAGTACACAATGGCCGACTCTTCTCCGAGTGGCATCATTGGATCTGTAAAGTCCACTGTGAAGCAGGCGGCAGATCGTTTATGGTTAACAGGCCCCGCAGTATGAATCGGTGGCGTCTTCCAGGATATCATCCGCGAACGTCTCTCTGCAACAAGCAGCGAGTGCGCTGCCGCCGGGCCAAGTCCCAGGAATTAACTGGGCGCCAAGGTGGCGATATGTTAACTTCAGACTTGATTCCCCCCCTACTTGGGTGTCTGTACATACATCTGGGGTTGTGTGTTTCCTCTCTCTCGTAAATTTAGCTCTTCTGTACCTGATGATGGCCGCTTGTGCTGCAACCGAAACGTCGTACGCTATTAAGTTATTTTATTATTTCTTATTCATACGTGACTTCACCGAAAAAAACAAAGAGTGATATGTTAACTTCCTCGCCTGCTGTGCAGCAGGTCGTGGGTTTGATCCCAACCCTAACGTGTGTACGTTTGAAGTTTGCATATTCTCCCTGTGATTGCGTGGATTTGTTTCCGGGTTCCTTCGGTTTCTCCCTCGACATTTAGAAACATCTTCTTTGGTTCTTTCGGTAAAGTCACGTAGAATTAGAATAAAATAATAAATTGATCAAATAAAATAACAATTTATTATTTTATTCTCATTCTACGTGACTTTACCGAAAGAACCAAAGAAGATGAATCCTTGCAGTCACGAAAGCTTTAAA
The DNA here is from genome assembly GCF_048934315.1 of Petromyzon marinus. Taxonomy (NCBI): domain Eukaryota; kingdom Metazoa; phylum Chordata; class Hyperoartia; order Petromyzontiformes; family Petromyzontidae; genus Petromyzon; species Petromyzon marinus. The sequence continues at coordinate 1,500,701 of NC_133700.1, read as the reverse complement.
TCGAAATTTAGAAACATGCATCTCAGAGTTATTTGGTTACTATAAATATCCAAATGATACGTCACTTCGTTGAGCTATCATTTCTAGCCAGGTCGCTTCTAAAAAACAGTTATACAGGTCAGTGGGCTTTAGCTGGTAAAATATAAAATAGTTTGTATAGTCAATAGTTAGAATGTGATTTTTCTAAACGATAGTAGTACTGCCAGCAGCAGCCAATCCATAAACTCTTACAGTGATGGGGCGGAGACCAACGTCATGATGGCATGACCTCCGATTAGTGCAGCTGGCTACGTACGGTACGAAAGAAGTTCAACATACAACATAAGGATAGGCTTTACCCTTTCTGGAAATAAAACAGCAGGTGTTAAGATGTTAAAACACCAAAGAGATACATATTGCAAGGCATCAAGTCCGCATTAACCACACGTACTTGTGGCATAACATTCAAACGTGCCCTGATAATATACTGTACGCATTGTCTTTGAAACTGATACACGTCTCACCAGTGTCAGACCAGAGAACGCAGAAGGCGAACAGTACAAAGACAAATTCCAAAGTATTAATTGCTCGGGTTGAGCAGTTATGGCAAAAAGGGTCTCTCAGATATAACTGCTCAACCCGAGCTATTAATACTTTGATACTCGCATTCCCTTTGTGCTGTTCGCCTATTGGTGTTCTCCGGTCCCGTAGATATACAAACAACATACATACAACAGCTCCAGCTACAAAGATGCCTTTATAGCCTGAACAGACTGTGGGAGGAAGTGCTGTTAGCGAGTACCTATAAAGGCCAGCACGGCACACAAAGAGGTGGGTTGCCAGCACCACACTCGGCCACCTGTCTCCCTCGTGGCGATGTTGACACACCGCACCGGGTACTCGTTTGAGGCCGAGTCGACCTAGGGGAGGCCCAGGACCGGTTCAGATAATCGTCACTGGTTTTGACCGCGAGCGGGTTCGTAGTGCAGTGCGCGATCAGCTTTTCCACCGCTCTAGCTACACACACGCACGCACGCACTATTTTTATTTTAAATTTTACCAAACAAGAAGCGATCTCGCCACAAATGAGAGCCGTCACTTATATCAGCCATAGAAAAGATCACGTGGAAATTTATCGCGGCCAAATACGCTAAAACGCATGTTTCTTAATGTGGAAGGAAAACCAGAGGACCTGGGCAAAAATTCACGCGACCACCAGGAGAAAATGCAAACTCCAAATGTAAAGCAGGCATCAGGGTCAGGATCAAACCCACGACCTCCTGTAAACCAGGCGAGGTAGTTAACATCTCCCAGCCACCGTGATGATGATGAGAGACACGCAAACTCCAAATATACAGCAGCAACAGGCGTCAGGGTCGGGATCGAACCCACGACCTCCCGCAAACCAGGCGAGGCAGTAAACATCTCGCCACCGTGGCGCCAACACACACAAGGCTGTGGCCATGCTCTCAGACAGCCCTCACTGTGCTGGTTGATGAGCATGCGGATGGAGATACGGCTCATGTAGAAGCGGTCGAGGAAGTACTGAACGTTGGAGCTGGACACGGGATCCACGCCGTAGGCGTCCTTGTACTCAATCACGCCCTGGGCCATTGTGGGCACCACGTCGTTATGCCGGTTCCGGATCTTGATCAGCGTTTCCACAAAACTGGTGCGGCCACAGGGGGAGAGAAACAACACGTGGTAATGATGTCCAGACGTGCAGCTGCACAGCACTCGGATAAACAAACCAAGAGCACGATGAAGCAATCAGAAAAGGCTGAATTACGATCGTTGCAGATCGCATTCCGTGCCGTCACGCATTGAGAGTTTACCGAAAAGCATCCCAAATGGGATACATTACAGATATAATGAATGGTACACACTACAGTGCTCTTGGAACTGTACTGTAGACACTAGCACCTCTTAGAACACATCTGCTGGAAAGTCACACCCGGGGAAAGCCAACCCTACTCCTATTAGCCCAAGCAGCAAAGGGCGTTTAAACAAGGGCACATCTTAAACGTAGCCATCTCAATGACGCCTGTGGTACTTGGTGTGATATTAAGCGTGACGCTTTTGGCTGTAACAATACAGTCGTGTTCTAAGATAACGCGGCGGTAGTTGTGTTCCTAAAGAACACCGCGTTCTGGAAAAACCGTGTTATAATAAATAATAAATCATATAGGGTAAAGCACAGTCCGCGATAACACGCACGATGCGTACGCAGGGCTGAACAAAGACTGAGGTGCGTGGGTAGCATCTAGAAGCATCCAGCAGCATCCCAATGCCCTGTGCGATGCTACGCCGGGGCAGCCGTTGCAACCGCTTCATCGTACTCGCACTGCCACGTAGTTCTGCTCACTCGATCGCGTCATATCCGATTCGCATCCGCGTTCTAAAAAGATGTGTTCCCTCATACATTCAACGCGTTACATATCCAATTCGCGTCATGAAAACAAGGAGTGGCGTTATAGGAAGAACAGACTGTCATTTATATTTAATGCAACCTCACCTCAAGGGTCTGTGCAGAAAGGGTGGGGAAGTACACTGCATCGGGACAAACAGGCGGGCAGTTATAGGACAGGAAAACAGAAGGGTAACTGCCCTTGGACCTTAACGGGGCCCGGGGAAAACAGTGTGGATCCAGACGGTCCAGTGTTCTCACACACATGTTGAGAGTTGCGTCTTCCTCAGGGTCCTTGCGTTCGTAGTCGAGCATGTCCAGCAGGCTCTGGTTGTACCTGCAAGATAAAGGAGAGTTCCAATCGGACGCAAATCGAGCACACGGAGGGTCATCGACGGGTGAGCTGACCTCAAGCTCAGGCTCAACATTTTAACGCGGAAGAACGCACGGCTGACCTTATCCCTAAAGCCGCAACAGAACGTTCCGCTTCCAGTGTTCTTCGTGAAGCATTCATTCGTGTGCGATAAGAGGCTGATGGCTCCGTGATTCTTCCAAGTCAGTTTCATTATATTTTTTTAAAAAGCAGAATCTTGCGGGAGGTAGATAGATCGTTGCATGGAGATTGTATGTATGTATGTTGAACTTCTTTCACACCGTATGTAGCCAAACGTGCCAATCGGACATGCGGGGGAAGGACAACAAACTCACAAAATGCAGTTCTAAAAAAAAAAATGTTTTAGTGAAAACTTTGGGAGGCTTTTATCCAGCACTACACAGATCATGGGTGACAATGATGCGGGTTTGTGTTTCATCAATAAATGCTATTGTAACTTTTTCCATTTCATATTCACCTTTGCCACTGCAACAGCCATATGAACGCGTGTTTTTAAAGCCATCATATTTACATAAAATAAACGATACGTGTAAGGTCAATGAATCAGTGACAATACGAATGCTTCCTCGAGATGTACTATAAGCGGCAACGCCTGCTGCTCAAAATAGCCATCTTTTCCTATCGCACAAGCAGCTGGCACACACACACACACACATATCACACATCGCCTGTCATCGCTTCGCACCGCACACAGATGAAACACAAGACAACACTGTGCCCACTGTCCGACTCCACGATCTACACGTCCCCTAACGCCGGGCGCACGATTTTCCAGCTATTAAAACAACAAAAACGATCGCCCGATCGGCTGACTGAACGCATAATGAACCTGGCGTCGGTTTTCGCATCTCGGCGCAGTTGGGTTTCTCGGGTGTTGCGAGGGAGGGTCGTCCAGCGTAGTGCCCATCATCTTAGGTTTCACACGGAGAGACCTTGGCCTGACCGTGCCGCCCCGGGCACTGGGCAGACGCCACTCACCAGCTCTGAACGAGGCGTACGGACGGAGTCTGCAGGAGTTTGTCTGGGAGCAAATTAATCTCCTTCATGATGTTGCAGAGTCGCACCGGGAGCTCGTGGCGCAGGAAGGTGAAAGACGTTTTCTCACACGCATTCTCCGAGCCTGTCAACACGCGGGGTGGACAACAACAGGCATATAAAAAGTGTTGTTGTTGTTTGGAACCAATTCAAGGAGGAAGACCTGAACAGAGACTGGCTTTGACGACGACATCACAAGAGATTGGTGCCAGAAAGATGAGGCACTACTTGAGCATACTGGCACAAGACAGCGATGAAAGTGGAAACAGATGACGAAATGTGCAGTGTACACCTACGGGGGCTATCTGCCCATGGAGCGTGATGATGACCACGCGCACAAAACATGCGATTGCTTTCTTTCCCTGTTGCCCCCAGCTTGACCCCAATTGTGTTGCCGGCGCGATGTCCCGCGAGGAATAATCCAAATTGACACTCTCGCAGAGCTGTGCAAACCATCATATAGGAGAATGGTCCGCGGAAGCAGATATTACAGAACGACTTCTGAGACCCCTTCAAGTAACATACTTTTCACACTAGGGGACAGCACGCTCCCCACCTACCCTGCTCTAGAGTAATATTCATTGCTTGATAATCATACAAAATGTATATTTATTTTCCGAGCTGGAATTCAGCCAAATTAACTGCGTAACCAAATGTAACGTGAAGGTCTTTTGGTGCAGTCATTGGTGACCGGGCTGGAACCATAAACCCAATCGACTCGACAAGTCGGTTTAATCAGTGGCCTTTGCCAGCTAGGCACTAACCTCCGGGCGACTGGGCCAGCTCACATACAACAATATATAAGCACGAACACACACACACAAAGCGCGCACGTTTTAAGTAAACAAAACAGCCCGCACGCAGGCATATCTAAAATAAACATGCATGATAAATGATATGACCGCAGCAACGAAGTGTTAACGTAAAGCCAGCTCAACAGTGCTGTCACAGCTCGTGGGAATTCAAATACGATCCCTGCTATTCGTGGTTCATGCGAAATCAGTCACATGGGCCCAGCGCATACATAGAACTCTCCACCAAAGTTGGCGTCACTTGTCGGGGGGTTCAAATTTCTTGACAATGGACAAAATCAGTGAATTATGTGATAACCATTTTAAAAAAGTTTGTTATCGAAAGAATCCTCTGTCATTATCCAGACAAATACATCGGTGCGATTGAACGCTCTGCTACCTTAGGTGGTACAGGTATCCGTGTCTAGTTTGGCCAATGGATTAGGTTTCATACAGGCAAACTGTGTGGGCCGCATTTGACAACCAGTGTCTCGTCAGCAGCCAGGCTTTGCTTCTTGAACCGATGCTGGCGAACTGACAGCGCTTTCAGATGCGCTTCTGCGGCCGTCTGGAACGTTCTTCCTTCCGATATTAGGAAGCCACTGGAGCTACGCACTTTCAAATAATCTAGACTCATTTCTTTAGAACTGCTTTTTGAGGTTTAGTTTGTTGTCCTTCCCCCGCACATCCGATTCGCACGGTTGGTCAAGTACGGTGCAAAAGAAGTTCAACATACATTCCACATGGCGAGGCAGCAGCAGGGAGCAAGCAGGGAGCGATGGGCAGAGGGAAAACGAAGGGTAGCAGGGTGTCCGAGTGCGTGGGGAAGTGATAGGCCGATCTGGCGGTAGCAAGCAACGTCCAGCACGCGTCCAGCACGGGCACAGCACGGGTCCAGCACGGGTCCAGCACGCGCGTAGCACGGGTCTAGCACGCGCCCAGCACGGGTCCAGCACGCGCGCAGCACGGGTCTAGCACGCGCGCAGTACGGGTCCAGCACGGGCACAGCACGGGTCCAGCCAGCACGCGCGCGGCACGGGTCCAGCACGCGCGCGGCACGGGTCCAGCACGCGCGCGGCACGGTGCGGGGGTGCACAGCGGGGAGGGAGGCCGCTCTCACCGAAGTCCATGAACTGCTTCATGGAGAGTGGTGAGGGCGAGAATCGAGAGTAGTGCTCGATGTGGCGCGGGATGTTGCCCGCGCCGCTCTGCAGCAGCGCGCGAACCAACCTCATGGCGCGCGGAGAAGGGGGACACAGAGACAGCGGGAGACACCGGGAGGAGACGGAGACACGGGGAGACACGGGGAGACACGGAGAGACAGAGACAGCGGGAGACACGGGGAGACAGAGACAGCGGGAGACACCGGGAGGAGACGGAGACAGCGGGAGACACGGGGAGACACCGGGAGGAGACGGAGACAGCGGGAGACACGGGGAGACAGCGGGAGACACGGGGAGACAGCGGGAGACACGGGGAGACAGCGGGAGACACGGGGAGACAGCGGGAGACACGGGGAGACAGCGGGAGACACGAGGGGCAGACGAGACGGGGAGAGTCGCCGATCCTTCGGGGTCCCGGGCCCGCACTACGCGGCACCGCCGGGGGGCGGTCACGTGGGGCGGGAGACGTCATCAGCGCGCGACCTGGGCGCGCTTATTGGGCTTCTCTGTGGTAATTGTTGTAGTTGTTTGTGGTTGTTGTAGTTGTTTGTTGTAGTGGTTGTCGTGGTGATTGTTGTGGTTGTATTGGTTGTTGTAGTTGTATTGGTTGTTGTGGTGGTTGTCGTGGTGATTGTTGTGGTTGTATTGGTTGTTGTAGTTTGTTGTAGTGGTTGTCGTGGTTGTGTTGGTTGTTGTAGTTGTTGTATTGGTTGTTGTAGTGGTTGTCGTGGTGATTGTTGTGGTTGTATTGGTTGTTGTAGTTGTATTGGTTGTTGTAGTTGTGGTGGTTGTCGTGGTGATTGTTGTGGTTGTATTGGTTATTGTAGTTGTGTGTGGTTGTTGTGAATGTTGTAGTTGTTCTATTGGTTGTAGTTGTTTGTGGTTGTTGTGGAGGTGGTTGTTGTGGTGGTTGTTGTAGTTGTTCGTGGTTGTTGTTGTGGTTGTAGTTGTATTGGTTGTTGTAGTTGTTTGTGTTTGTTGTGGAGGTTCGTGGTTGTAGTTGTATTGGTTGTTGTAGTTGTGGTGGATGTTGTGGTGGTTGTGGTTGTTGTTGTAGTTGTTCGTGGTTGTTGTAGTTGTATTGGTTGTTGTAGTTTGTGGTTGTTGTGGAGGTGGTTGTAGTTGTATTGGTTGTTGTGGTGGATGTTGTGGTGGTTGTTGTAGTGCATGACTCGCTGATGAGTTCAATTCTCGACAATGGCAACTGGCCACGGGCAAAGCGCATCAACCCGAATGCCCGCCGGGGCTGTCTGTGCCGTGCGATGATTCATTCCCATCCGGGCTGAGGGCATCAAACCTGGCCCAGGGTGGTGGGGGCTGCATTCTGGTGTCGAACCACTCCAGGATGCGGTCGTTTCTAAGCAGGTTGGAACCTGGTTCTTAGTCCAGTACTGCCAGGGAATAACCTGGTGTCGTCTCGCACACCGTGGCTAGGAGATGGTAACTACCTCGCCTGGTTTGCAGGAAGTTCGTGGGGCTCTATCCCGGACCCCTGACGCCTGCTGCTGCTGTTTATTTGGAGTTTGCGGTGTTTCTCATCACCATCACGGTGGCTTGGAGATGGTAACTACCTCGCCGCATTTGCAGGAAGTTTGTGTGCCTCGATCCCGGACCCCTGACGCCTGCTGCTGCTGTTTATTTGGAGTTTGCGGTGTCTCTCATCACCATCACGGTGGCTTGGAGATGGTAACTACCTCGCCTGGTTTGCAGGAAGTTTGTGGGGCTCGGTCCCGGACCCCTGACGCCTGGAGTTTGCGGTGTATCTCTCCCCGTGGTCGTGTGGATGTTTTTTCTCCTCCAGGTTATAAACACGCGTGTAGGGCATTTGGCTGCTGTAACATTCCCGCGTGATAAGCCACTTCCGAAAAAAAAAGCTTACAGGAATAACGTGGCTCGGTGGGCCTTAACCCGGTGAAATAAAAACAAATTTCGATTTAAAGCTTTCGTGACTGCAAGGATTCATCTTCTTTGGTTCTTTCGGTAAGGTCACGTAGAATGAGAATAAAATAATAGAATAACACGATAAAATTCTCACGACGTTTCGGCCACAACGCAAGCGGCCGTCTTCAGGTGAAAGGTACAGACCTGTCGGGACGACAGAGCTTGAAGCGTCGTGAGAATTTTATTGTGTAATTTTATTATTTTATTCTCATTCTACGTGACCTTACCGAAAGAACCAAAGAAGATAAAAACAAAATTATCAAACAGTCGTCGGCTCGGGCTTCCCAGTAGATGGCAGCACGTGGCGTCGTGAAACTGGGAGGTAAATCAGCTGGTCATGCAAAAGCTCCGGGGATCGTGGATGCTGATCGTCGATGATTTTGGGATGTTTGGCGAATTGTTACTCCTCTGGTGCTTTATGGGGTCGCCTTGGAGATGGAGAATCCGAAAATCTCTCGGGTTGCGTCCGGCGTCACTTTGACCGAAAGTCCTGCAGGTGGCGCTATTTACTGCACATCTGTGTGGGGAAAAAAGAGCTTTACAGCTCATCGGATTCCTCCAGTATAATGCGCATGCATATTGTACGTTGATTCATTTACCCCCCACCCCCACTTTGCGCAAGAAGAGCGCACAAGTGTCGTCATCACATCTACGCCTCTATAAGGAACGAGAGAGGTGGACTTCACAAATCTGGCTGTCGCCTGATGAAGCTCGTTGTAATTACTGGCGAAACGTCACGGTACTAAGATTGTAAATGTTGTGGCTTGGCTCTGCAACACGTTCTGTTTACGTGACAACCCTTATTAGTTGGCTGTGTCGGGTGGTGGCGGGTTTTAACGACACATTGATATATTTACGCGATCTAACACCAAAAAAACACCCCTGTACGGCCACACGGGAGTATATTCTTTGGGATCTTTGACGATGAATATCTGCGCATCTACAAAGCCTATCGAGTTGAAATGTTCTATACACAGGCTCGCCTCACATGACAATTCCCAGATTTTTTATTTTTTTTAAACCGGTCCAGGTCCCGCCGATCGTGGTATTATTGTTTTTAAATAAAGTTTACCAATGAATAATCTTGACTTAAAGCTTCCGTGACTTGCAGGAATTCATATTATTTGGGTCTTTCGGTAAAGTCACGTAGATAGGTTCAAAAAAATTATAAGATAAATTAAAAAAACGACGTTTCGATCGCACGACAAGTGACCGTCATCAGGTCATCACCCAGGGCACTTGTGCCCTGCCCGCTTCGATCTGAGACCAGGACGCTTGGGCTAGGCCCATTTTAAACATTTAAAACCAGCTTGCCTTTCAATCTTGATTTGAAGCTTTCGTGACTGCAGGAATCCATACTCTTTGGTTCTTTCGGTAAAGTCACGTAGATAGAAACATAAAATGCTTTCCCACCTGATGACGGACGCTTGTGTTGCGCCCGAAACGTCGTAATTTATTTTATACCTACGTGACTTTACCGAAAGCTTACCTTGCGTGGCTTACCCCCCCTTTTTTTCCACCTGATGATGGTCGCTTGTGCCGCGATCGAAACGTAGTTTTTCGTTAATTTTATTATTTTTTGAACCTATCTACGTGACTTTACCGAAATACCCAAAGAAAAGGAATTAATAGTCGTACATTTTACCCCCCCCCCCCCATTTTTTTGAAATCACGAATGGTCGCGCCAACCCTACGACGGCGAAACGTTTGGTCCAATCACAGCGGCGGTTGCTGGCCAGCCTCTGACCAATGAGACGCGAGAGCAACAACAAATACACTACAAACTATTAACTGAAATTAAACCAGATTTTTAAATGTTCAATGCGAACACTTTTAATTGCACTCAAAAGTAAGGTGATGTGCTCAATAAAAGTGGCCGGCTTCCTTTGGTTGTACGTTTAATTTTATTAATGAGCGCGTTACATTTGATCAATTCTAAATAATTAAATTTGCTTTTTAGTGAAAATAAAAGCGTGTGCTTTTGAAAATCTTGCCTCCTTTACCTATTTTGTTTAAAATAAATATTTAACTTGTCAGGAGTTGCGAGCTCCACGCGCACAGGGGTGTAACAGGGCATGCCCCCAGTTCTAGATTTGAAGCTTTCGTGACTGCAAGGATCCATACTCTTTGGTTCTATTCGGTAAAGTCACGTAGGTAAAAATAAAATAACAAAAAATCACGACGTTTCGGCCACAACACAAGTGGCCTTCATCAGGTGAAGGGACTGGACTGTCCAGAGGACAGCGTTGGAGTGAAGACAGCAAGCCCAGGTCGCGTCCTTTAAGCTGTGTGGGAGGAAACAAAAAACGCCTTGACAAAGGAATTAGCATAACAATGATGTACTGGACCGGCACGGTGGGAGTGGGGGGGAGTTTACATAATGTTGGTGTGAAGGGAAATAAGCTGCTGTGAAAGTTTGGAATACCACTACTTGAATTAATATACTGTACCATTGAAAATTAGTTTAATGTTTGGTTTGATTTAGAACATCTTTCCAATGATTGCTTAATTTGAAACCATCCTCTCGGGTGAAATTGTCTGTGTTTGTAAATCTGAATTGCCTCGTGGACAAATCTCTGATAAAAACCCGTGGGTTTGCAGAGAACCTTGGTATCGGAGAAAACTATATCGTGATCACCCACAGCGTTGTAACAGTGATCAGCTACGGCAGAAGAATTCGTTCTGCCGTGTTTCAAATCTGATTTATGCTCGCGAATTCGGTCAGAGACATGTCGTTTCGTCTCCCCGATATAGCAGTCACCACAGGTGCAGCTCAGTTTGTAAACCCCGGGGTACTGTAAGTCAGGAACGACATCCTTCACGGATGGGATCAGGTCACGGATTTTGTGTACTGTATTGAACCGGACCAGGATCTTGTGTTTGTTTAGAATTTTGGAGATCTTTTTAGTAACGCCTGCTATATATGGTAGTGTGATGGTTTTGACCGGAGTATCAAGTGGTTGTTTCTGTATGGAGGGAGAAACAGCTTGGCGGATGGTACCTTCAAACTAAACCGGAAATATTACATCTGACACCGTGATATGGAAGCACGGGCCCCTCCCCAAAATGTGGGGCCCGGGACTGACCCCGATTTGCTGTATACCCCAGGGACTGCTCTTCTCCTGTGTGTGTTTAATATATATTATAATTACTACTACTACAGCGCTTGTTTACCCAAGATGAGCCTTGCCGAGTCTCAAGATTCCTTTTCAGGAGGGTCTTGGCAGGTTGTGTTTGCAGGAGGGAACATAGTTCCTGCTGTTCTTGCTTTGCGATCCCAGTTGAGTGCTTTGGGGGTAAAATTTTCAGCACTAGCAGGGATGTTCAACAACGGTTGCATGGCACGTGGGTGAGGGGTCAATTACGTGGAGGAAGCTGCAGAATTCAGGGGAACGATAGTTCAATGTTAATGAGCAATTTTATTGAGGGAATGTGTGTCTTGGTTTGGTCTGGGACTGTTGTTATATTCTGAAGCAGAAGATTAGTGCTGGATACAGCCACCACGTTTGCAAATGTGATTTGTAGCTTTGATCCTTAGCCGTGTTTTGATGGTTCAATTCTAATGAGCAATTTAATCGAGGGACTACTGTTGTCTTCATATGGTCTGGGATTATTTTTGTTTTACTGCCATTGCCCCAAGTTTGCATTTAGTGTTTCAAATCGGCAGGAATTTATGTACATTTGTATTTATTTTCAGTTACTTTCCTATGCTTTGAACTTGTCTTAGTATACAGGAGGTTGTGGTTTTAAACCTGACCCTGACGCCTGTATATTTGGAGTTTGCACGTTCTCCCCATGGTCGCATTGATTTTTCTGCAGGTCCTCCAGTTTTTCCCTCCACATTTAAAATCAACATGTATTTAGAGTATTTGGCTGCGAGAAATTTCCACATTATAAGCCACTTTGTTGGGCTATCATGTGGCCAGTGCGCCTTATCTGATAAAATAAAAAAATTGATTTACAGTTTAGTTATAGTTTAACACAGAGGCTTTCCCGACCAATATTAACCATAAGAGTTTTTTTTGGGTTAGATTTCGTAAATATAAATGTGTCGTTAAAACCGCCACCACCAGACACAGCAAATTAGTAAGGTTTGTCACGTAAACAGAACATTCCAATTTGTTACTCGTATAGCACACCGGTGTGTTAGCGTAAATCCACAACATTTACAATACGAGTATGATGTTTTGTCAGTAATTACAACTAGCATCATCAGGTGACAGCCAGATTTGTGGAGAAAAGATGTATCGCCTATATTTAAGAAACAGGAGGATTATAGTTTAGTTTTAATCCGCTGTGCAGTTAGTCCACCCGCGGGTGATCAGGGGACCAACTGCGACCTCTGCCATAGTGGGATGTTGGAGCGGTGTGGTGCGCCTCTCCACAGAGCGGAGCCGGAGCAGCCACCATCCTCCTCACCGCTCACCCAGGTCTCTGATGAGAGGACCGAGGTTGTGGATAAGGTAAAGGAGAAAGTGTTGAAGCAGGAGAAAATGGAGGAAGAAGCAGAGGAGGCAAAGATGAAGGAAGAGATGGTGTTGGTGGTGGACGAGGAGATGGAGGAAGAGGAGTTGGAATAGGGGTAAAAGATGGTGGTGGAGGTGGTGTAGCTGGGTGATCGCATGATTGCGTGTGTGCGTGTGTGTGATTGAGATTGAAAGTGTATGTGTCCGGCAAAAACAACCCCCGACCTCATTGGTGCCGGACGGTAATGCTGTGGTGAGCAGTGTCATGGGGGGAGGGCCAATTTCGATTGGCCATTTCCCTCATGACTATTGTAGCCACCACAGTGGCCGAAGGGTTGCTTTGGATCGGTGCGAGGGGCTGGTAACCCCTCCACATTCAATTGGCACTAAACCACAAATCTAATCTCTAACTAAGCTTGTGCCAGAGGCCCCGGAGGGGGGGGGGGGGGAGAGGCTGCTATGACGTCTTCTGGCCAAATCCCAATTGGTGTAGCCAGGAGACTGAAACCTGTACCCTCGGGGTTCCTTCAGAAATGGCAGTAAACCACTGTGAGTGGCCACTTGGAGGAGAGGCTTCCACTCCTCTGTTGGGAGGTGAACCGGTACCGCCTGGATCTCTGGCATTCAGGAGGTCCGGTGGACTGGTTCTGGCTCCAGGCACCATGAGCAGTGGACAGTCCTCTACTTGGGGGCAGGAGACTCCCAAACAACATCACACACACTACAAGTACCACACACATAACCTTACCACACCACACACGGGACTAGCCCAAAAGCACAGCTGCCCCCAGCCTGGCTCCTTCCATGTTGGTTTTCATCCCGGCAGTCCTCATGGGATGACCTCGCTCACAGTTTCCAGAACATGGAAGGGGGCAGCTGACCCAGGGTGTGGGAGCTGGAGGGGGTGTGGTGCAGACAATGGATGAAGCCTGCCTACCATATGCCACCCTGTTAAGAGGATCAATCATGGTTATAATTTACTATATACTATTGTTTGTTACACAGTTAATGAAATAAACCCATGACTCCAAGTAACATTGCATTTTTTACGAGTGCTTCCTGGGTTAAATGTGCCTTATCTGTATTTTGATTTAGCATGCTGATCTTAAAGGTGCATTGAAAAATGTGATACTCCGACTGATGCTTCTGTTGTTGTGGAGTAACTCATGCAGCCAACTATGGCTCTAGGATTTGGTATTACATGTTATTTATGTAGTTTATTGTAAAAATTCGGTCACAGTCCCTATGATCACTGTTACGTTGCAATTATGGCTTTATTTTTTGGTGATTTCGAAAACGTTTTTTGGTTTGGACATGTTTGTTTTGTTGTAGTACGGAGTTAGACTGATGGCCTTAATCTAAGTTTTCTTGTGGTTGTTGTTGTTGTTTGACTTGCATCCCACTGGGATTTGTTTGCACACAGCGTTGGTGTACGGTGCTTTTTTCAGGAATATTTTGCTGTTTTTTTTCATGGATTTTCTGTTTGCACAGTCACGTAGTCACTTTAAGATGTTTTCTTGTTCGTGTTTTTTTGTTTTTTTGTTTGTTGTGGTTGCACCCGATTCAAGAGCCGAATGGCTCACAGGGCTATACCAAAATAAATAAACTGAAACTGACTCGTGATTGCGGTGTCCCGGTTTGTGAGTGATATCCCAGATGGATCATAGGCAGGGCCAGCCTGAATTGGGGCACCGCGGTGGTGAGATATGTTAACTCACTCTACTAACCCATGTTTTCCCACCACCTCACATCTTGGTGCACCAACAAACCTATTCCCTTGTGGTGTCACCAAAATGGTGCGTTCCTGTAGTGGTAACATAATTTGTGTATGGTGCTATTCGAACTGTACTTGGCATTGCAGCTTGAACATTTGTAGTCTGTGTCAATAATTCGGTGGGTTGAATAAACACAATCTTTTCCTGAGAAGTGTGTAGTTGTTGGTGTACTGTATCTATGATCAAAGGTAAATGCTCTAAAGTATGTCTGTACGATACATGGTACACTTCATTTTATAAACATGCTGACATTTATAGTTTGCCGATTTCTACGGTTTTAATTGATCCTAATATTCCTAAATTACTTAAATTTACTGCTACAATCTTGACTGAAAGCTTTCGTGACTGCAGAAATGCATACTCTTTAGGTCTTTCGGTAAAGTCACGTAGATAGAAAAATAATTTTAAAAATCACGTTTCGATCGCAACCCAAGCAATCGTCTTCAGGTGAAAAAATACAGCAGCCGGACTGCTGAGGTAGGAAGAAAATATCCTTGCCTCAGCAGTCCGCCTGCTGTATTTTTTCACCTGAAGATGATTGCTTGTGTTGCGATCGAAGCATCGTGATTTTATATTACTTTTCTATCTACGTGACTTTACCGAAAGACCCAAAGAGTACTGCTACAATGTTTTCATTTCTAGATTTTTATCATTTATGTCCAACATTACATAATTGACACCACTGCTGTGTCCAGTAATTTCACTGAAATACCCCCTATTTTTCTAGGTATAAATGATGAGCCTCCAGATGCTGCTATCATTCTATGTTTCAACTTTAGAATTTGGGCTTTTGACACGCCAAACCTATTTACTGGAATTGCTTCCAAATTAACCTGAATATCTTCAATTAATTTAACTCATCGTTTGTGACGGTTTCAGATTTTGTGTTTATATTCATGTTCACTTATTTAAGGAATGCATACTGTTTGGGTTTTTCGGTAAAGTCACGTAGATAGAAAAATAATAAATGCTGATGTACCGGCCCTGGTGAGACACTGCTTCACCAACACTTACTTCACCTGGAATGGAACATTCTACGAACAAGTTGAAGGTACCCCAATGGGTTCTCCCTTATCTTCAGTGGGAGCCAATGTTTTCATGGAAAATCTTGAGACAGATGCCATCCAGGCATCCTTCCTACGTACTCTTTGGTTCTATTCGGTAAAGTCACGTAGGTAAAAAATAAAACAACAAAAATCACGTTTCGGCCACAACACAAGTGGCCTTCATCAGGTGAAGGGGACCGTACTGTCACGAGGACAGCGTTGGAGTGAAGTACTCCAACGCTGTCCTAGTGACAGTATGGCCAAAACGTGATTTTTGTTGTTTTATTTTTTACCTACATGACTTTACCGAATAGAACCAAAGAGTATGGATCCTTGCAGTCATGAAAGCTTCAAATCTAGAATCCTTCCTACGTCCTTGTGGAAGACATACGTAGATGACACATTCGTCATCTGGCCACATGGCCTGCCAGCTCTGAACCAATTCTTCAACCACATCAAATCCATACACCCAGCCAACAAATTCACCATTGAGGTGGAAAAGGATGGCAAGTTACCATTCTTGAAAGTTTTAGTCGAAAAGAGACCAGATGGCTCATTGGGACAATCTAAAGCTACCCACACGAATGCCTATCTAAAACCTGACTCCCACCACCATCCAGCCCAGAAGAATTCCCTCATCAAAACTCTACACCATAGGGCTCATTGCATTTCCGACCATCACCACCTAGCCAGTGAACTGGAGCACGTACACCAAGCCCTCAAGATGAATGGATATTCGGATTGCACAATCCATAAAGCTGTCACCCCAACCGTTGGGAGAGAACCATCTGAGGACCCAATCAAAACCATCACCTTGCCATACATAGCAGGGGTCACCAACATTTTTTCCAAAATCATGAGCAAACACAAGATCCAGGTCCGATTCAACACAGTACATAAATTCGTGATCTGATCCAATCTGTGAAGGATGTGATCCCTAACATGCAATACCCCGGTGTCTACAAACTAAGTTGTGCCTACGGCAGTAGTTACATTGGGGAAACTAAGCAACATCTCAGACCGTATTCGCAAACACAAGGCGAATCTGAAACACGGTAGGACCAATACCGTGGATGATCATTATTTTAATGCTGTGAGCACACATTAAATTTATTTCTCCAAGACGAAGGTACTATGCAAACCCACTGGCTATATCAACAAAGATTTGTTCAGGAAGCCATCCAGATATATAAACACAGACACAATTTCAACCGAGAAGATGGGTACAAACTGAGCAATCATTGGAAGGACGTTATTAACCAGGTAAAGTCATAACTGGCTGTGATGCTTCCATCCTACCTGCCGATGTTAGCAGTTATTTCCGACTCTCTGAGTTACATTACCTTGTTAAATGTCTTTACATTAACAGGCTTTACATTAACAGGCTAAATGTCTCACTAACATAACCGCTGCTTCCCTTTTCCTCGATGTGGTAGTGGCTCTCGTTGTTTAATAGGCTGAATGTCTCTCATTAACACAGCCGCTGCTGCGGGAGCCGTCTCACATTGACATGCTAATCTCTAATCTCGAGCAATACAATGGCTTCTTCAGCACCGTAACCGTGGGGTTACATTAAAAGATTGACATGCTAATATCTTGCAACACAATGGCCAAGGTATACCTAGCTCTGCGATCTTACATTTACTTGCAAATTCCATCTCTAGCCCCGCCCACTTACCCTTGGGCTGTACCCATCTCACACCTATATAACCTCTTGCTGCAGTAGTTCTCTCGCTATATTTCTCCTGCCTCAGCAGTCTGCCTGCTGTATCTTTTTCACCTGAAGACGATTGCTTGTGTTGCGATTGAGACGTCGTGATTTTTAAAAATAATTTTTCTATCTACGTGACTTTACCGAAAGACCCAAAGAGTATGAATTCCTGCAGTCACGAAAGCTTTAAGTCAAGATTTAAGGAATGGTTGAATTATTTCTATCTCTGATGTTTTTAATTGAAAATAATTCTAGTGAATAAGTCGAATTATTATTAAAGACACTCTCTACCGTTTCACATTCAGCCAATTCATTACTATTCCCGGTAACTTTTACTGAAATACATTTTAACGAATCAGTTATTTCATGAACGGCCGATTCTTTAGTATTTCCGGTTTTTATATCCCTCGTGCGCCCACCGCCCTCCCTATCGGCAACAACAGCCAAGCTGCTCCCACCGCTCCAAGCGGCCAAGATGAGTCAACATGGAGTCTCTCCCTCCACCACGAGCAGCACCGGCCAGGTCACCATCGCCTCCACCAGGGGCGGTCACCATTCCCGCCGGGCCTCCCCCCGCCTCCAGGTGCGGCTGTCTCGCCGCCGTCGCTGGCCCCAGGAGCAGCAGTGCCTCCATCAGTGGCACTTGGACCGCTCTCAGTAGCAGCAGTAGCAGCAGGCCCATGGCAACTGTCACAAGCGGCTGCCACGGCAACAGACGCTGGGCCACATCTGCAGGCCCCACCAGCAGCCTTGCCTCCAAAGGAACTCGGGCCACTCTCAGCAGCATATCCATGGCATTTGTCACAAGTGACTGTTACAGCAGAACATGGGCCACATCTGCTGGCCCCAGCAGGTGCAATAATGTTTTTCCTGTTCATCATGAATGATGCATTTAAGACGTTACTGCACGCTTTGGATTTTATTCTGGTCTTCCATTATAACTGTAAGTCATTTCTTTATCGAAATGTTTTACAATTCATTTTATTTTGATGCTATTTCTTTATAATAGTAGTTGGTAATTGTCTATGGGAAGCATTATTCTTAAATGTATTCTTTACCTGATGTGTTATGGTGTTATTTTCTTTATCGTTAAACACATTTTTTAATTCAACATTCTTAATGTTGGCGGTTCTTTAAAGTTAGCATGTAATATCGCACAACAATGTCATGATAAATTGTTATAATTTGGTATTAAATTAGATTTGGTTGAACTGTTATAACGATCGCTCACAATATTATGGGTGTCCGTTGCTGTGGTAACGAATGCCCCTCGGCGTTTCCCGTTTGAGCCGTCTGTGAACGGCACAATGGCCATGTGCCCTTTGCCACCACTTTTAAAGCATTTTATTTCTGTATTAAAATCCCTCCTTACATTTTGCTCCCTTTTATAATATATTCCATGTGGTTGCTGATTAAAATTTGTATTTCCCCAAGTTGCTGAATCCCAAATGATATTCTTTTCCCCAAGTTGCTGAATCCCAAATTATACTCTTTTCCCCAAGTTGCTGAATCCCTAATTCTCTTCTTTGTAATGTGCGCAACATTAGTTGTTCTGCACTTGGCCCTACTGCAGCAATTACTTTTCCTTACTACTTTCTCCATATCATTTTCCAATTACTCTGCTTTGTGATATATTACTTTCATTTTCTACATGTTCAATATAATCTGCTACCCGTTGTGAATTTGGCGGTCCTTCTGCAACTATTGGTAAACCAATTGTGTGTACTTTTGCATATTCTTTTAATCTTGCGATTACCATGGGAATGCCTTATTTGCCAACGATGCTAATTTATTTCTATACGTAGAGATTGATAAGAGATCCGTTCCCCTCTTTTTTTTACTATAGAAGTCATTTTATTTCGGTGCTGTTGGAGATTTTCTGTAGTTAAAAACTCAGTTCATGTAATGCAGATGTTAATGTATTTCTTTTGTCTACTGCAATTAATAAAAACTCCGTGAATGAATCATCATCCAAATACATCGGCAATTCCCATAGCGCCTCCGTGTCTGACCACCCCCCCCCCCCCAGTCTGGTTTGGCAGATATTGGAGGTACCCTAGATGGCCTTGTGAGTTGGCGTCGACAACCAGGCATCAACTTCATCACTTCATTCTCTTCGTTCCTGTTCGATGTCTCTGGTGGATGTGCCTCCTCTTGTTCCTTGGCACGTCTTCTAAGTTCATAAAAGAAAATCGCTGCCACCAAACGTAACGTCGCTTAAATTGTGCTATATATTAACATTATACGACTGACAATAGTGTATATTTTGTACCCAGAATGGGTAACACATTTAATAAAACATATTTCTTCACAGTTGTAACAATCGGTAACTTGTTATGTACATTCCAATACTTATTTATCCTATGACTTCATATGGAGCTCTCACAAGAGAGCCACTCCCTTTCCTCTTCAGGCTTAACCACTTTCCAACTGCTATTTCACCCCTTTCTTACCACGCTTTTATTTAACTCACTCTGTTGTTGTATCCTCAAATCTTGTAACTCAATTTTAACCCACTTCCCAATGTGGTATCGACTGCAAACTTGCTATACTTATGTCATACTGATAACAATACTATATTCTATCATAAAAACATTTAAACATGTACTTTAAAACATTATTTTTTAAATGTTTAGTTTCGGCTTGGGTCTAATTGTCCACGGTAAACTGACGCTGGCTGTAATTGACCACGGTCCCTTACGTTATGGCAAGCTTCGGGGTCACTTCCTGGAGTCGTGGAGTTCTTCCATTACTAGTACGGTACACTTAATTAAAGCGTGTTTTTAAAAAAAGGGTTTTTTAAATATTATTTATGTAAATCTACTCCCTACATTGCACCAACTGACAGCCCTGCAAGCTGCCAGTTCACTGCCGCAAATGACAGCTCCCTCGGCGTCTCCGCCAATCACACTCCACTCCACACCCACGTGCTGTAGGAGCGGGGCTCTGTCCACTCAGTGGTGCTGATGATGTTCACATTGAGCACGATAAGTCGGGAGCCTCATCCCCGCAGTTCTCCGTCGTGGGATCACCTCCCTCCACCATACAGCCCCTCAGTCTCCCCATACGTACGGATTATGCTTCACTACATGTGCACTGCGAGAATCATAGTACAGCACAAAAAAAACAGACGGGACAGCTGATAAACTAGGCAACGCCATGGATGGTGTTGCATAATAAACAAATCCATTGACACTGTCTTGTTTTGTCAATAATTCTTTGCCGCCCGGAAAGAGTTTGTTGGAATAACATTTTGCTTTTGTTTGTTTTCCACTAAAATAGAATGCTTGCCAGAAGAGTCTTGGGTTTTTTCTTGTGTATTAAGAATAGTTTGGTGGTAGGAAGAAAACGTAGCAGTTCTTACTTGGCGAGTACATTCATTTCCTATTATATAGTTAATCCAACCAGGGAGGTTATTTGATGTGCTTGCATTTTTCCAGGTTATCTCTCGTTTTCATTATTTCAGAAATGTTTGGATCAAACCAAGGTGGGCGATCACCCTTTTTCTGAACTTTTTTTAAAGGGGCATGTTTGTCAATACTTTTTATAGGAATTGGTTGTTAAAATACGTCCAGGAACTTTAAAAAAATGGGATTTTACTGCCTGTATCCCAGCCAGAATGGAGAGTGTTACTTAGATGGTTACCTAAGACTCCCACTCTTGAAAATGTACTGGGTTAATTTATTAGTAGGATATTAAGTATGGACGAATGATCTTAGTTTTAATTTATTTATTAGCTCTAATGGTTAAGGGGCCATCCATTTAGTATGTACACTAAAATGTTAAAACTTGACCTCTCCCCCCCTCCCTGTACGCACGCGTACTTTTTACACCCCCCCCCCCCCACCTGCGTACGTACACTTGATGCACCCCCCCCCCCGAATCCTATAGAACGACCGATATTTAATCCTTTTAGAAACGATCAAGGATTTACTAATATTATAAGCCAAGAATGTGTGCGTCCTGCGTGTGACGTCACTCCACATGAGGCCCCCTCATTAATAACCATGAGGGGGTGACGTCACTCCACATGTCGCACACCTCCACAATAACCATTAGCGGGTGACGTCACTCCACATGGGGCAACCCCCCCCTAATTAATAATCATGAGCTGAACAATGTTTCTATTCTTTGGGTCTTTCGGTAAAGTCACGTAGATACAGTGAGGGAAAAAAGTATTTGATCCCCTGCTGATTTTGTACGTTTGTCCACTGACAAAGAAATGATCAGTCTATAATTTTAATGGTAGGTTTATTTGAACAGTGAGAGACAGAATAACAACAACAAAATCCAAAATAACGCATGTCGAAACTGTTATAAATTGATTTGCATTTTAATGAGGGAAATAAGTATTTGACCCCCTCTGAAAAACATGACTTAGTACTTGGTGGCAAAACCCTTGTTGGCAATCACAGAGGTCAGACGTTTCTTGTAATTGGCCACCAGGTTTGCACACATCTCAGGAGGGATTTTGTCCCACTCCTCTTTGCAGATCTTCTCCAAGTCATTAAGGTTTCGAGGCTGACGTTTGGCAACTCGAACCTTCAGCTCCCTCCACAGATTTTCTATGGGATTAAGGTCTGGAGACTGGCTAGACCACTCCAAGACCTTAATGTGCTTCTCCTTGAGCCACTCCTTTGTTGCCTTGGCCGTGTGTATTGGGTCATTGTCATGCTGGAATACCCATCCACGACCCATTTTCAATGCCCTGGCTGAGGGAAGGAGGTTCTCACCCAAGATTTGACGGTACATGGTCCCGTCCATCGTCCCTTTGATGCGGTGAAGTTGTCCTGTCCCCTTAGCAGAAAAACACCCCCAAAGCATAATGTTTCCACCTCCATGTTTGACGGTGGGGATGGTGTTCTTGGGGTCATAGGCAGCATTCCTCCTCCAAACACAGCGAGTTGAGATGATGCCAAAGAGCTCCATTTTGGTCTCATCTGACCACAACACTTTCACCCAGTTGTCCTCTGAATCATTCAGATGTTCATTGGCAAACTTCAGACGGGCATGTATATGTGCTTTCTTGAGCATGGGGGCCTTGCGGGCGCTGCAGGATTTCAGTCCTTCACGGCGTATTGTGTTACCAATTGTTTTCTTGGTGACTATGGTCCCAGCTGCCTTGAGATCATTGACAAGATCCTCCCGTGTAGTTCTGGGCTGATTCTTCACCGTTCTAATGATCATTGCAACTCCACGAGGTGAGATCTTGCATGGAGCCCCAGGCGAGGGAGATTGACAGTTCCTTTGTGTTTCTTCAATTTGAGAATAATCGCACCAACTTTTGTCACCTTCTCACCAAGCTGCTTGGCAATGGTCTCGTAGCCCATTCCAGCCTTGTGTAGGTCTACAATCTTGTCCCTGACATCCTTGGAGAGCTCTTTGGTCTTGGCCATGGTGGAGAGTTTGGAATCTGATTGATTGATTGCTTCTGTGGACCGGTGTCTTTTATACAGGTAACAAGCTGAGATTAAGAGTGTGCTCCTAATCTCAGCTCGTTACCTGTATAAAAGACACATGGGAGCCAGAAATCTTTCTGATTGAGAGGGGGTCAAATACTTATTTCCCTCATTAAAATGCAAATCAATTTATAACATGTTTGATATGCGTTTTTCTGGATTTTGTTGTTGTTATTCTGTCTCTCACTGTTCAAATAAACCTACCATTAAAATGATATACTGATCATTTCTTTGTCAGTGGGCAAACGTACAAAATCGGCAGGGGATCGAATACTTTTTTCCCTCACTGTAGGTTCAAACAAAATAACAAAAAACTACGACGTTTTGACCGCAACACAAGCGGTCATTTATATGTCCATCATTGCCTTTTAACTATACCTCTAACGAGAAATAAAATATTTGATACAACTTTTGCCGTTGCAGCACCAACGTTTTGCAACAACCTTGTTTCCTTCCTTAACCTCGTAAATCTTCTTTCAAAAATATATCCTTCAGCAGAAAATTGTTGCCAGACCCAGCTACATTTGTGAATGTGATTTGCAAATCTGAACCTTATCCCCGTATCTATAGTTTAATTTTAAAGTGCAATGTAACTGTATTGTCTTTGTGTGGTTTTTTATTGTTTTGATGCCTTGCCCAAGCTTACATTAGATCCTGACAACTGCAGGAATTTATATGCTCATGCAATTTGTATTTACATGCTTGATTCATAGTTATTATGTTTTCATGACTTGCTTTATTTCTCTCTCTTAACTGTTTTATCCTTGATTGTATTTTTTGTTCATATAAGTTGGTGACCCGCCCCTACTGGACATCTGTGAAAAACTGCTTCATAGCTCATCAGATTCTCCGGGATTAATATATATTCTGATTCTGAATATGTTGAGTTTTGTTATTTGTGCAGTATCACTGGACAATGAGCGGAAAGAGAGATGGCGCAGGACACGGTAGCATAGAGAAGGTTGGTAAGAACAGCGGACCCCATATGAGTGGGACAAACTCATGTAAGAAGATATCTATCTGAACTGCCAGATGTTTATAGGCAAGGGCCCTCCCTGTTAAGACATGCGTTTAAGTTGGATGTAACACTCCATAAAGCAAGGCACATTTGCATCGTTGTTGAGAATATAATTAATGTAAATGAGCTGAGAACCTCTTTCACGTATCTATCCTTCCATATTAAAAAAAAGTTCTTCCGGCTCTCGTCCACCTCTTTATTAATCAATGTCAATCCCATGCCGCCTTCAATAGCTGCCCTAGGTATATACAAACACAAAGGCCTTCTATATAACCTTTAACGGACTACTGAGGCAAGTGATGTTAGCGATCCCCAATGAAAGTTAACACGATGCTCGAAGAGGTATTTTGTCCAGAAAGACGCTCGGTCACCTTTAGCTCAGACTTGCCAGAGACAAACGCTGTTTATAGACAAACTAATCAGGGGCAGACTCGTCAGAAAACACACCTCCTAATGTGATACATTTGTGGAATGCACATGGAGTATTACACGTGTTCACAGAAATCATGATGTCGCCTTCTACCACAATGTCAACCCAACTCGTGTAATTGTCTGGTCAGCCAGCTGAATATGGTGACTGGCTAGGACAGGGGTGGGCAAATTTTTTGACTCGTGGGCCACAATGGGTTCTAAAATTTAACAGAGAGGCCAGTCAAAGTGCGCCATCTAATTGGGAAATGGGGGCATTACAGGAGAAAGGTAAAATTAAATTTAATAATATTTGGACAAGTTCGGCGGGCCGGATTAAAAAGCCCAATGGGCCGCATACGGCCCAGGGGCCGTACTTTGCCCATGTCTGGGCTAGGACATGTGAGTTATGGGTGACTGTGTGAATGCGTGTAAGTAGGGGATGACTTTGCAGTTCATGCAAAAGAGGTAAAAATCACACACGCAAAATTGTCTTCCGACAAATTTGGTTATCGGCCTTGGAGCTGTTTATCAACTGTACCAAATTGCCATATCAATATACATCATTCAATCCACGATGTGAGATAATACATCAGACAGGTGTATACAATTGTTGGAGGGCTGTCTCTTGGGCAGTGGGGAGCCGGTGAATGTGAATGGTCTTCCTCACTCACTGTGTAGGTGGGTGAGCGGTGTGGATCAGCTAAGTCGATGACTACCGAGTGGTGAATGCCTCTCTGTTCTATGGGGCCGGGTGACTCAGACATTGGAGACTTGAGCCAGTAACCACTAAAAACCTGCTTTCGAATTCTGGATTCAGCTGCCCAAACATTATTAAACCGAGTTCTCGAGTGCGTGAATGGGCTCATGCAGGTAACCCGTTACAGAGACCCGTATTCTATTCTATTGCATATGGCAGAAAAACGTTCAGGCGATGAATGCCAATATCGAGGTTTGCTGGCCACGAGAGGGCTTTAGGGGCCGTCCATAAATGACGTCACGCGATTTTGGGCGATTTTTGACCCCCCCCCCCTCGTCACACGGCGTCACAAAAAGTCAGACCCCCCCCCCTCAAATATGATGTCACCAAGCTCTGCCCCCCCCAAACCATATTTCCATTTTGAAAATAAAACATGCTTCAAATCGCTTTAAACTATTATCATTGTAGTGCGTATTTAATGTGGCGCTGTACTCTGATGTTGTAGGAGTGTTGTTATAACAATTAGTGTTGTTATAACAATTCTATATTTATTTAAAGTTGCGCATTTTGATGCGACGTCACATTTCTCAACCCCCCCCCCCTCGTCACACATCGTCACAAATGTCTGCCCCCCCCCCACTCAGGTGCGTGACGTCATTTATGGACGGCCCCTTAGGAGTTCGTGTAGTTTTGTTTGGAGGATCACAGACGACAGTGGTTGACTATTTGGTCCAGAGTTGTATGGGCACAATCAAGATTACTGGTGGCTTGTCTTTCATTTCCCATAGGTTCAAACAGTATAGATACCGATATATTATATATACCTTTGTATGATATACTATATTGTATAGATGCTTATATATTATAGATACATATATTATATATAACATAATATATAGTATATGTATATTATACATACATATGAACCTTATGGCGGGACCCTGGGGTCCCATAAGCCCCCGACAGTCGCATAAACTGCATTGCGACGTTATTTTATGTCTGTTGAAGGCGAACGATACGGCAATCTGTTCCTGTCGACGAGCTCTACACGATGCGCTGATCAAAGTTTCTTCTGCGCATTCGTCCTCACTGCTGCGCTTGGACATGACAACAGAATGATCCCCGCGCCAGGCGGGTCGCCAAAAATAAATTTATTACGATTTTGACTTCCGTTTATTCGGTACCCCGGGATCCCGCCATGAAGTTCATATGCATATTATAGATACATGTCTTATGGATACCTATATATTATAGATACCAAATAATAGATACCTATAGACTCATATTTACAGAGACCGGTGGACGAGTTTAGGGACCCGTGACGTCTCTGAGTTAATGAAACCAAAATGATCACCCCCCCCCCCCTCCGGCTTTGTTTGACTAATTCTATACTTTTTTCGCCCATGTTATCGGATTTAAGGACACCGAATCGCTCTCCATTGCTGTATTATGATTACTCTCCCCCGAACGGCGACACTCTCGTGTCCAACGCTCGCCCCCACACGGGACTCCTCCACCACGTGCACGGCTCCATGTATTTGGCAATGTGTGAACTCGACTCAATTTTAGTTTTACTTTACCAGATAATGCCTACTGAGCTCTTTCTGAGAAGCGACCTGGCCACAAATGATAACTCAACGAAGTGGCTTATTACGTGGAAACTTATAGCAGCCAAGTAGTCTGAACGCGTTTTGGTTGTAAATGTGGAGGGAAAACCGGAGGATACAAATCCACGCCACCACTGAGAGAGAGAGCGAAATCGACACCGCAAACTCCAAATATACAGCAGCAGCAGGCGTCAGGGTCGGGATCGAAACCACGACCTCCTGTACACCAGGCGAGGTAGTTAACATCTCCTGGCCACCGTGATAATGATGAGAGAGAAACACCGCAAACTCCAAATATACAGCAGCAGATCTCAGGGTCGGGATCGAACCCACGACCTCCTGTACACCAGGCGAGGTAGTTAACATCTCCTAGCCACCGTGAACGTTTTGGCGAGCGTGTTCAGTACTGCACGTGTTACAATGCCACGCACAAAAAAAACATACAAGGTAAACAGAGTTCTCACTGTCGATTCACACCCCACACAGTACGTTCCGACAGCTGCGTCAACTCTCACACCTCGCAAGCCTCACAAGTTGTCTTTCAAGCAATAACCTTCCCCAAGTCAAACCGCGTACAGCCGAAAGCATCACCGCCCACCCCGTGTTCCTGAAAAGCGACCTCGTGAGGTGAACCTTGCAGAGCCGACCTCGTGAGGTGAACCTTGCAGAGCCGACCTCGTGAGGTGAACCTTGTAGAGCCGACCTCGTGAGGTGAACCTTGTAGAGCCGACCTCGTGAGGTGAACCTTGCAGAGCCGACCTCGTGAGGTGAACCGCGTTGGGGCGAGGCGTCCCACCATCCCTGCATGCATCGCAACGAGAACCTGCAGGTGCGCGCGATTATTTATTTATTTGTGTGTGTGTGGGGGGGTCCCGGATGTGACGTCACGGCCGGTGACGGGAAGTGACGTTTTGGCGCGAAACGAGCGCGGATTCGGTTGCCCTGCCGGCGCGAAGGGTTCATTCCTGAGGTAAACATTGTTTAAAATATATATTTACGTTGTAAACACACACAAAAACATCAAGAAACAAAAGACTGTATATACAAGCACCAATGCAAATCGTATCGGTAAACGGAGCCGCATATAGAGCAGCCAAATTGGATAATTCTATTATAAACAATTTTTTTTTGCCAAACAATACTCTAATATCACTGTCCACCTCTGGTCCAAATTAACTTCTGAGGTAGACCAAGCGGCTTCTTTTTCAATAAATGTCCCTGTAACAGTGTTATGAGGGGGTGGTGAGACCAGCACCACGCCCGGCCGTCTTTGTCTCCCCAGTGCTGATATTAATTACACCCTGCCCCAGGTACTGTACTCATTTAAGGCTGAGTCGACGTAAGCGAAACCCATGCAGGACTGGTTCAGTAAATAAATCGCCTCTGATGTTGGCCGTGAGCGCTAACCACTGCGCCACCGCTCCCCCACAGGAACGCATTCAGTACTCGGACCCTGCACATTTAAGCACGGAGTTTAAATAATGGAAGAAAAAAAAAACACATTTTAGCCGCCCGTTATTAAATCGTCGGGTTCTGAAGTGCAATGCATTCATGGTTTTAAACCAGCGACTCGCAAATTCTTTTAGCGAGTAGCACCTTTGAAGGGCCGGCACAGCACACGAAGGGGGTGGGTAGGCCAGCACCACGCTCGGCCACCTTTGTCTCTCTCGTGGCGAAGTTTACACAGTAGCAGAATATTTATTTATACCGGATCCGATGAGATATAAGGAAAGCTCTTATCGACGTTTGAGGCTGAGTCGACCTAGGGGAGGCCCAGAACCGGTTCAGATAATCGTCACTGGGTGTTGGCCGTGGGCAGGGATCGTGCCCGGGTTTCCGGGTTCGTAACACAGCGCGATAACCGCCACACAACATTGCTTACAGATTTCAAATATATAAACTTTGTTTTTTTCTTCTTTGGTTCTTTTGGTAAAGTCACGTAGAATGAGAATAAAATAGTTAAATAAAACAATAAAATTCTCACGACGTTTCGGCCACAACACAAGTGGCCTTCTTCAGGTGAAAGGAACAAACCTGTAGCTCTGTCGTCCCGACAGGTTCGTTCCTTTCACCTGAAGAAGGCCACTTGTTTTGTGGCCTAAACGTTGTGAGAATTTTATTGTTTTATTTTATTCTCATTCTACGTGACTTTACCGAAAAAACCAAAGAAGATGAATCCTTGCAGTCGCGAAAGCTTTAAATCGAAACTTTCTTTTGCTTTAGCAAATCTTGACTTAAAGCTTTCGTGACTGCAGGAATTACTATTCCTTGGGGACTTTGGGTAACGTAGTATTTTGTTGTTATTTTTTTTTTAACCTATCTACGTGATTCTTTGGGTCTTTCAGTAAAGTCACGTAGATATGTTCAAAGAAAATAAAAAAAACTATGACGTTTCGATCGCAACACAAGCGGTCGAAACGTCGTAGTGTTTTGTTAATTTGTTCTTTTCTATTAACCTATCTACGTGACTTTACCGAAAGACCCAAAGAATATGAATTCCTGCAGTCACGAAAGCTTTAAGTCAAGATCTATCTACGTGACTTCACCAAAAGACCCAAAGAATATTTATTTTACCAGGTGAGGCCCACTAAGCTATGTAGCTCTTTTTCAGAAGCGACCTGGCTATTACCTACAATAATCACCCAGAAATGTCTGTCTGTCCCGCGCGTGACGTCACTCTACATGAGGCCCACTCCTGCGTGACGTCACTCTACATGAGGCCCACCCCCGCGTGACGTCACTCCACAAAGGCCCACCCCCGCGTGACGTCACTTCACATGAGGCCCATCTATCCTCAATATTCATGAGTGGGTGGATTTTTACACGAACGCAGCGGAAGGTTAGAGCTGAATAAAATAATGTATTATGCAAAATCGCTTCACCATGACGTTTCTTTATAGAAAGTGACGAGAAAAAAATAAATCTACGTAGCACAATGCTGCATCCGTGCATGAAGTCACTGCAAAAGAGCCCCCCTCGTATATATTCATGCCCGCGTGGAAATTTACACAACGCACAAGGTCGCGCTCTCCACATGCCGTACCCCTCCCTTCATTCATAATCATGAGCGGGTGACGTCATTCCACATTCTGCACCCCTCCCCAATAACCATAGCTGGTGACGTCACTCCACATGGGGCAACCCCCCCCCCCCCCTCAATAATCATGAGCTGAACAATTTTTGGATTGAATATTTCAGATTTACTGCAATTTACACCCGTCCTTGGACGGGCAAAAAAGCTAGTCACAAATAATAGCTCAACGAAGTGACTTATCGTTGTCACGTGTGAATTTATTACAGCCAAATACTCTGAATCCGTGATGTTGATTATAAATGTGGAGGGGATGACGGGGAGAACATGCACACTCCAAATATACAGGCGTCAGGAACGAACAAACGACCTCTATACCAGGCGAGATCACCCCATAGATCCACAGAGACCCATGGACTCGCATCGAGATCCATAGACTCAAATAAACCTATGGAGTCACAAAGAAACCCATTGAATCGGCTGCATGTACGTAGACTTAAACACAATCTATAGAAAATCTATAGAGTTTAACAGGTAGGCTTTCGCGACCAATGTCATCCATTATATAGGTTTTTTTGGGTTAGATCGGGTAAATGTATAAATGTATAGTTAAACCCACCACCACCCGACAGCCAATTACTGTATTTTCTCGCATATAACCCGCAGACGCATATACCCCGCAAAAAATAGCGTTTTGTGTAAAAAAAATTCAGATAGCCCGCACCTCCATATACCCCGCATGCATTCATATATTTAACGTCGTTACCGCAGCTTAATTCCATCATATTAGTACGAAGTTTACATTTGTAATCTATTCCACTATCAATTGTTAACATTAAAATCATAACGTGCACAAAGAAAACAAACTAACCGGAAACGAGTGAACTTAAAACGGTAAATAAGTAACAAAAGTAAATATCCAATAAATAAGTAACACAACTGGTAGATTACTACAGTTTTAGCACTGGTAGATTGCTCACTGCGCAGATAATAGCAGCATTACGGTAACTCCGTCGCCCCCCCCCTCACCTCTCTCTCCCCCCAGCTGCCCCACCCCCCAACCCCCACCTCTCTCTCCCCCAGCTGCCCCACCCCCCACCTCTCTCTCCCCCCAGCTGCCCCACCCCCCAACCCCCACCTCTCCCCCCAGCTGCCCCACCCCCCAACCCCACCTCTCTCTCCCCCCAGCTGCCCCCCCAACCCCCACCTCTCTCTCCCCCCAGCTGCCCCACCCCCCAACCCCCACCTCTCTCTCCCTCCAGCTGCCCCACCCCCCAACCCCCACCACTCTCTCCCCACAGCTGCCCCACCCACCAACCCCCACCTCTCTCCCCCCAGCTGCCCCACCCCCCAACCCCACCTCTCTCTCCCCCCAGCTGCCCCACCCCCCAACCCCACCTCTCTCTCCCCCCAGCTGCCCCAACCCCCACCTCTCTCCCCCCAGCTGCCCCACCCCCCAACCCCACCTCTCTCTCCCCCCAGCTGCCCCACCCCCCAACCCCCACCTCTCTCCCCCCAGCTGCCCCACCCCCCAACCCCCACCTCTCTCCCCCCAGCTGTCCCACCCCCCAACCCCACCTCTCTCTCCCCCCAGCTGCCCCACCCCCCAACCCCACCTCTCTCTCCCCCCAGCTGCCCCACCCCCCAACCCCCACCTCTCTCTCCCCCAGCTGCCCCACCCCCCAATCCCCACCTCTCTCCCCCCAGCTGCCCCACCCCCCAACCCCCACCTCTCTCTCCCCCCAGCTGCCCCACCCCCCAACCGCTACCTCTCTCTCCCCCCAGCTGCCCCACCCCCCAACCCCCACCTCTCTCTCCCCCCAGCTGCCCCACCCCCCAACCCCCACCTCTCTCCCCAGCTCTCCCGTCGCCGGTAAAGAGCGCGCACTTCAAACATTGTCGTTTAATTGTACAAACAATTGGAATAATTTAAAACGTGATAACATGTTCAATTTTAGTGTGAGTGGTTTATTCAGCAGTGCTTTAGTCAAAGGTAAGTGTTGCATAGTGGATAGTCCTACCATAAAAATGTTTTTAACGAGTTATGGCATGTCACACCTGTAAAATATTTTTGGGATAGCCCGCACCTCCATATACCCCGCAGGGTCTTGTTTGTAAAAAGTGGTATACCCCGCGGGTTATATGCGGGAAAATACGGTAGTCACGTGGCGGGTTTAACGACACATTTTTACATATTTACGCCTTCTAACCCAAAAAAATCCTTAGACTGGCATAAAGATCCACATAATCGCAAAAAAACATCCACCTACATACTTACATAGAAACCCATATAATAATTATATATTTATATTAAATAACATCAGTACTTAAATCATAACAAATGCACATTAACAATGTGATGCCACGACAGCGAAGCCGCTCCGCCGAGGGCGGGGCCGCCGCTGTGCTGCTGCAACAGAGAAGCCACCCGGCTTCGGTCACAGCGCTTTCCCCACCACCCCCCCACATAAACACACACATGCACTCACGTAGGGCCTCGTGGGGGGGGGGTCACCTGCCCCTGAGTTTTTACCCGAGAGACCCCTCGTGGGGGTGCTCCACGGTTTCTCAGGGCCAGGGAATTGGCAGAACCCCTCCCAGGCCGAATGACACTGCGGCGCCGTGGATTAACTTAAAATTGTATGGCCACGGAGAACTCACTGAGAACCGCAGTGAGGAAATGCCCAAGGCACACGCAACGGCAGGCAGGCGGGGGGCGGGGCGGCGCAGATTGACCTTTAAGGTCTGTAAACGATGTGTGCGATCACCACAAACCGGCACACGATCACCACAAAGTGGCACACGATCACCACAAACTGGCACACGATCACCACAAAGTGGCACACATCGGTTAAACAATGAGGGGCGGGGCGTCGGAGAGAGGGGATAATCCGATTGGCCAGGGACGGGAAATCCGAGGCTGCTGATTGGATAAGGGGCCAGCGGGTCGGCGGCACGTAGGCTTTGAAGTTGGAGCATAAAAAGGGACGGATTTGGGAAGCTCAGTCTCTTTGCGCCGGGGGTCAACTGGAGAAAGGGATCGAGGAGTCCTCATCCCCACTGCTACTCGAACGTCTGTGAGACGGGTCAGAGAGCAGCCGGGTCCAGTTTCCCAGCCAAAGCCACGTGCAGCCTCGCCTTTCCGCGGCTTCCTACACCTCGAGGTCGGAGCGTAAGTATAGAGTGGAGAAGTAAGTCCGAGGAGAAAATCCCGTAGAGGGGTGATTAGGGAAAGACTAGGCAAATTGAGCCCTAAACAGCTGGAAGATAGGACAGACCTGCCCTGCTGACCCGCACTAACACGAGTAGAATCATTCTAGTTAAATGGAGAATAAACCACCAGTCGACATTAAACCGTGTCGTGTTGTCTCTGTGAGTACGGGGAGGGAGGGGGGTGCGTGGTGTGGTGAGCCTGTGCGTTGTGTGGTGTCTTGTGTTTGCGCACGAGCGTATATTTTGCCCGCACGTGCGCGTTCGCCGTGCACGTTAACTGTGAGCCCGTGCGTTGTGGTGCCCCGCATGTTCTGTACGCGTGGGCACTCTCGCCGTTGCGCAGCTCGTGGTTGGCGTGTATGAGAAGGGCACCGCGGCGTATCTGCGAGTTGGTTAGTGCAGCAAGTTAAATCATGCCCCAAGGAGCAGCAGCGAAGGGGGGAGAGCAGGAGGACGGTGGGTCACAGGAGAACGGGGAGACAGGAGGAAGTCTCCCTAACAACAACTACAAATGAATCGAATCACCAATGCACAACAGTACATATTGCACAACTCTTAATAAACATACTCTGGTTCTTTCGGTAAAGTCACGTAGGTAGAAAAATAAAATAAAAAAGAATCTATCGACATTTCGATCACAAGAAAAAACTGCTGAAATAGGAGCAGTTTGTTCTTGCTGTGGTTGTCCCACCTGATGACGATTGCTTGTGTTGTGATCGAAACGTCGTGATCTATTATTTTTCTACCGACGTGGCTTTACCGAAAGAACCAAAGAGTATGGATTCCTGCAGTCACGAAAGGTTCAAATCTTAATAAACACTCAGGCAGTTGCTTTTGTGTCTTTTTAGAGTCGCCATGGACTCCTTCAGTATGCAGACCATGGAGAACGGCTTGGAGGAAATTTACCAAAGTAAGCAATGCCATCCTTGCCCTGACACCGCCCTCCCTGTCCCGACGCTACCCCTCCCTGAGCTGACGCCACCCGTTCCTGCCCTGACACCACCCTCCCTGCCCTGCCTTGACTCCACCCCTCCCTGCCCTGACGCCACCCCTCCCTGCCCAAACACCACCTTCCCTGCCCTTCCCCTCACCCCTTTTTTTCGTGTTGTCAGAGTCCTTAGGGGCCATCCATTTAGTATGTACGCAAAAATCTGTCAAAACTTTACCCCTCCCCCCTCCCTGTACGCACGCATACTTTTTACACCCCCCCCCCCGCCACCTGCGTACGTAGGCTTGACGCACCCCCAGAATTCTATAGATAGGCCGATATTTAAACCACGCAGGAACGATCAATAATATTAACGTGTTTAAGCAAACATTACACCGCCAGACTATCTAACTCATTTGAAGGCCAATGTAGACAAATTACGCTATGTAACACAATTTTGGTTCCTGGGTACTAAAAATGTATAGAAATTGGCTATTATTCCCACAAACTTTGCTTTTGTGACCAGGACTTTATGTGAACGAAAGACACAAACTCGCCCGTTTTCTCATTGAAAATAGGTAAATTTCAAAATATCATTGCCCTGGTCACAAAAGCAAAGTTTGTGGGGAATAATAGCTATTTTCTGTACTTTTGAGGCATAAGCAATTTGGAAATAACACTTACTACCCAGGAACCAAAACCTTTTTTGGTTATAGAGTGTTATTATCGAGGCTTCACACCCCCCCCCCCCCCCCCCATTATAGTATACCGCCCATACGCAAGCGTACGCATTTGGGTTAACCCCCCACT
This sequence comes from Petromyzon marinus, assembly GCF_048934315.1. Taxonomy (NCBI): domain Eukaryota; kingdom Metazoa; phylum Chordata; class Hyperoartia; order Petromyzontiformes; family Petromyzontidae; genus Petromyzon; species Petromyzon marinus. The sequence goes on along the minus strand of NC_133700.1, from coordinate 1,466,819 downwards.
CCATGCGTACGTACTAAATGGATGGCTCCTTACTGCCTGTTCTAACCTCCATGAACTACCTTCCCCTCCCTGTCATGCCTGCTCATTACTACATTTCAGGCCCTCCCCTCACTGCATTTCTTGCCCTACCCTCGCTGCTATCGCTTTTTTTATTCTCTGCCCTCTGGTTCTAATAATATACCATCGAAACTCATCAGTGTTAAAAGGGGAATGTAATTTTAAACCCAGTTAAACTTTTTTTTCTGGAATTTCATCCTTAAACCAAAGTTGTCCCTTTGTACGTGGATAACTCGTGTCGTATATCAAACGTCCTTGTTTGGGTTGCGTTTCTGAGACCCGTTCGTAAGTCGATTTGTTCTTATCTCGGAACTCAATACTTAATTGTAAATACGGTCAGTGTTATAAAATGTGTTTAGTTCACTAAAAAAAGGGAAGTATGTTGTGCATCACGCGGGATGCTGGGACCCATTACATCCCGTGGAGAATTGCTCCGCCAAACAAAATAGTGCTGCACTTCTGTCCGTAAGTATGACCCAATGCTTGCAAGTCGGATGGTTAAAAATAATAACGTGTTACGGCAGTTTGTAGTGCGGATGTTCGTAAGCCGGACTTCCGTATCTTTGGGACTGCCTGTACCTGCTTTATAGTCCTTTCCTGTGTTTAAAAAAATATTTGTGAAACATTTTATTTTGTTCTGGGTGTTAATTTGGCCTTGTGCTCATCTCATGGTATGGACAAAGGGTGTAGGGAACTGAGTAGTGGGTGGGGTCAGACTACCTGGGTAGTGGGTGGGGCTCCCTTGGCGGGGTTGCAGGAGGAGTTTGTGGAGCCTATGAGCATTAGCTGGGGCTATTGTTAGAGTAAGGACTGTGGGCCGAGCTAGTGGTTGAGTGGGTGTGGCTATATGAAAGTGGGCAGAGCTGAGGGAGAGGCTGTGCCAGCCCACCACCATGTGTCTCGGTTGAGCTTCCCATAAAAAATGGTACCTTTGTTACTTATTCTAGTCACTAGTTCACTGGTGGCTAATCACCTTCTAATCACTGTTTTATCGATAATACGTAAGTTACTGTTGCCGTTTTGTGGACTCATTCTTAGAGACTGTTACATGTCGTCCATATAGTGTTCATCCACCACTCTGCAGATCAAAATACTCCTTTCTGCTTCTTTCCCATGCACTGCTCCACCTTGGAACTCGCTCCTTCGTCTCCTTCCTCCCTTTTCCCAAGCTCTTATAATAACCAAATAAAGAAAGTGTTATCGTTTACCTATTACAAATTAGATTAAGCTTTGTGTTATTGACCACTCAATGTTATGGGCATTGGGCCTGTGCTCAGTGATGGTATTTAAAGGAAACAACAAAACATTATAGTTTATGATCATCTTGACATTTGCAGGGATGTTGTTCGTGGAAGAAAACATTCCGGTGTGGAAGAAACAGAATTTTATCACGACCGAGGATATACACATTGGTGAACAGCCCCAGCACCACACACATATCAGCACAACAGCTGCCATTTAACACAAAGTGGTGGTCACATCTCTACAGCGCTTGTGCCAGGATTAGTGCACTTTGAGGCCACGGGAAATTTAGAAGGCTCCCGAGCAGGAGGTCACAGGATAGACCCAGATATGATGGGTTAATTGACTGAGATGACTTGCAGAGGCACCACCTGTTCTCACGATTGTGCCACTTTGCTGCGTTTTAGCTGTCCGGCACCCCGCGTGTTGTGCATCGCTCCTCCGCACTCCAGTGTTGTCAGAGAGCAAATGCCTCCAACTGTCCAGTAGCAACCTTCACGGGTCGTCTCCACAGAGGCCTATTTTGACGCCACTGGTACCAGTCATTGGCAAGCCTACTCAGCTCCACATTTTCCTGTACCATATTTCATTATGTTAGTCCATGCCATGCCCATTTAATCCCTTCTATCCAGCCAAACAGAAGCTGCTTGGACATGCGGTGGCTGGGCATGCGTGCTACATGACCCATGCAAATACAGCCTCACCTGGTGGAGGAGCTCACTGATGGAACTGTTCAGATCTTTCAAGAATCTGTGAGCTCCTCGCGCAAGCCGGTCTAGTTAATCCCGGGAGAAATCATAGGCTGGCCAGCCTGAATGTTTAAAGCCATTGCAGATGTTCTTTAAAAGGGTTTGATGTTTTGTAAGCATACAGAAGGGAGCGCTTAATTGTGACAGAGAAGACCCGGCGTGCCATATGGAATGATAGGCCAGGGAGCTTCTATACAGCGTTATGCAGTCAAATGAAAGTTAATGCTACTAAATTGATTTGGAGTGACACCTCTGCTGGCAAACTAGAGCTGGTCATAAATATACTGCCCAGGTATTAAAACGTTCCAAACTTTCCACAAATGCCCCATCACTCATGGATAGTTGAGGGGGTGGAATATATGATGACATAACATACCCAGGCAGGTGCTTTGTTTTCTGGGGGCTGTTTTTCAGGCCCATTCTGAGTAGCATGATCCAGGTTCAGCTGCAGAGTCTCCAACTCCTCATAATGAGCAGGAATCAGCAGATCATCTGCATACGGAACATGGTTGACCAATAGAGAACCAGCCCTCGGCCATACTTGGGCATGGATCAGCCTCCCGTTCTATCTGTACCAGATGGAAATTCCTCTGGTATAGTCATGAAATGCTTTTTGAAATATGTGGTCAAAAATATGTTATATAGTGCAGGGGCCATCAGACATCCCTGTTGTACGCCAAGGTGAACAGATAATAGCTCTCGCTAGCTTCCACGCAGCTTTATCCAGGTTTGCCCACCATCATGAAGGTCTTTAATAACTGCGCAGAGGGTCAGAGACCACAAAAGCACAAAGAATAACCCAGAGTCATGGCCTATTGATAGTGTCATAGCCTGCCTGGGAAGGCAACTTTGGATAATCCATGCCAGAATCTTTCCTGGCACACTGAGGAACGAGATACCCTGATAATTGTTGGAATCAATGCGGCCTCCCTTCTTAAAAAGGCTGACTGCCAGGAAATCTTTTAGTCACGCACAATAGACGCACAAACAACCCTCGGCTTTAATCAGCCCTCCCACAAACCCCACGAGTAATACTCCTGAGCGTGTGCCCTGTCTCCACCTTCTACTCCGTTGTGTTACAGCAAACAAGGAGCTATTTGGCATGACGGGGGCCTACCACAAGACGATGGGTAAGAATGTGGAGCAGTCATGAGTCGACGGCAAGGGAGGGTCACACGTATCCTTGTTATAGGGAACTGATCCCAAGGCGCTAATCCCTGGTCCCTCCCCCCCCGTGTGTGTGTGTACGCATCTCCCTCAGCCAAGGTGCGTCACCTCCAGTTCAAAGTTGACCACCAGCAACAGTCTTTCTCCAGGTGCCCCGTACATACCGCATACACTGCTACGTGGCCCAGCGGTAGCGGGCTCACCGCTGTTTGCAGAGGTTCACAGTTTTAATCCAGAACCTAGAGGGTCCACACAAAATGCTATTAACTGTATCCCTATTCGTATGGTTTCCCGTTATGCATTGCGAAACAGATTCTTATTAATTCCAATGTTTTTCAGATAAGAGGAGTCTTGTCGACAAATTCGTTGTATCATCAATCGGCAAATTCGTTATTCAAAGTGGTCTCATCCAGAACTTCTCTTATGGAGCAAGCCGCTTTATTCATGGGCGAACCAATGTCCCTTCACATGTCCATTCATTTGTAATTGAGTGGACATTGGCTAAATTCCAGCGATTGACTGGAATGCAATGAACATTGCTCTCAGTGGCAGAGCAGGTAGGAATATGCTGTCCTGTCGTTTTGGAAGTTATGTAATTGGTTTGATACTTGATCTTTCTCGGGTATGATTAAGTCATTATACAGAATGACAGAAGCCAGCCTCATTGTCCAGATCATGTAATGTCTTGTTTGTAACGAATGGATTTGACACCCTGTTCAACCAAACACACGGACAGATTTTAACGTAAACAAGTCTGTTAGTTATTAAGAATGGCACTCAGTCCAAAAAATACTTGATACTGTTACAAAAATAAAAAAAATTGCTCCATGACTTAACTACTGGACATCTGTGAAAAACAGCTTCATAGCTCATTGCATTCCTCCTCCAGTCTAAATAAAGATTCTGAACTCAGAATTTGGGTTAATTAGAGACCATCCACTGCACGCTATGATGATTTTAATTAGGCAACAACACAACAAAGGCAATTGGCTTGCAGGAAAGGAACGTCAACAGGCGGGATGATGCCATGTGCAACAATGGATTTTCAAGCGTAATTTTAGTACACAATACCCATCTTTGCTGAAGAGCATGACAGTTTTTATAATTTAAAACTCCATCCCCCCCCCTTTTTACGATTAAAAAAACCCCATGATTACTCCTTCCCACCTTCTCTGCAGGGTGATTAATTTGTAACAATTAACTTAATCTGGTTGTCCACATTCAACAATTTAATGTTGTGCCTATAATAGCTTTCATGACTTCTTTCCATGCAGTCCTGTCCAAGATAAAAGGAACCTTAAAATGCATGCTTTCACTTTTTTCAGATGAGAAGCAGTATATCGCTTGCATTTCCGCACAGCTTTGTAGTATCCTCTCCCGTGATGGGGTCTGTCGAACTCAATTTCATTGGCAATCTCCCCATTTCAGCTCTCCAGATATTTTTACTATAAATATCTTGTTAGCCATTGTCCTTTTACATCGATAATTGTATTCAACATTTCTGGCGAGACACTCATCAGTTTTTGAAGGAACACATGCTTTATGATCATCACCCACTGTCATGTCACACTGAAATGCAGTGGAACTGTTGTTTTCGGTGAGAGAGTAATTTTTCTTGAACTGTTTTTTCCCATATTCTTGGGCCTTTCGGTAAAGTCACATAGATAGGTTCAAAGAAAAGAAATAATAATAACAGAAAACTACGATGTTTCAATCGCAACGCAAGCGGTCGTCTTCAGGAAAAGGGGGGTTAGCTTCCAAGGGAAACTGTTTATAAGGGGTTGAAATGGGCGTAGCACAAACGTCAGCAGCCAATGATAATGTAAGTGTTCGGCAGCGAGCCCGGCGGTGGTTCGTTTTCCACCAATTAGCATGTTAAAGAGAGATTAGTATGTTATTGGAAGATCGCAGAGCCGCAACCAAGGGGTCGGCGCACGAAGTGACCGTGAAAGCGCAAGTTTGAAATGGGCGTAAAGCACAACTAACATTGGAAGGTGGTAGGATGGGAACATCATAGCCAATTATGACTTAAACTGGTTGATAACATATTAATGCTTGCTCAGTTTGTACCAATCTTCTCGGTTGAAATTGTGTCTGTGTCTATATATATGGATGGCTTCATGAACGAATCTTTGTTGATAGCCAGTGGGCTTGCAAAGCACCTTCATCTTAGAGAAATCAATTTCGTGTGAGCCCACCGCATTAAAACAATGATCAGCCACGGCCGAGGTATTGGTCCTACCGTGTTTCAGATCTGCCTTATATTCACGAACACGGTCAGAGACATGTCGCTTAGTTTCCCCAATGTAACTACTGCCGCAGACACAGCTTAGTTTGTAGACGCCGGGGTATTGCATGTCAGGGATCACATCCTTCATAGATGGGATCAGATCACTAATTTTATGTACTGTGTTAAATCGAACCTGGATCTTGTGTTTGAACATGATTTTGGAAATGTTTTTAGTGACCCCTGCTATGTATGGCAAGGTGATGGTTTTAATTGGGCCCTCAGATGGATCTTTCCCAACGGTTGGGATGATAGCTTTCCGGATTGTGTAGTCTTAATATCCATTCATCTTGAGAGCTTGGTGTACGTGTTCCAGTTTACTGGCTCAGTGATGATGGTCGGAAATACATTGAGCTCTATGGTGTAGAGTTTTTATGAGGGAATTCTTCTGGAATGGATGATGGTGGGAGTCAGGTTTTAGGTAGGCATCCGTATGGGTGGCTTTCCTGTAGACAGAGTGTCCCATTGAGCCATCTGGTCTCTTTTCGATTAAAACATCCAAGAATGGTAACTTGCCATCCTTTTCCACCTCCATGGTGAATTTGATGGCTAGGTGTATGGAATTGATGTGGTTAAGGAATTGGTTCAGAGCTGGTCGGCCATGTGAACAGATGACGAACGTATCATCAACGTACCTCTACCACAAGGACGTAGGATAGATGCCTGGATGGCATCTGTCTCAAGATTTTCCATGAAAACATTGGCTACAACTGGAGATAAGGGAGAACCCATTGGGGTACCTTCAACTTGTTTGTAGAATGTTCCATTCCAGGGGAAGTAAGTGTTGGTGAGGCAGTGTCTCACCAGGGCCGGTACATCAGCATTCAGTCCTTGTTGGACCAAATCTTTAATGATTGCAATGGTGTCAAGCACAGGAACTTTTGTAAACAAAGAGACCACATCGAAACTAACGAGCAAATCACCTGGAGATAGTGAGATGTCCTTAATTAACGATACCAAGTGAGCTGAGTTGAGTACAGCTGAGGTGGTCTTACCAGTGAATGGTTGTAAGGTCTCAGACAGAAATCGGGCCAGTCTGTAGGTGGGTTTGTCAATGGTGGAGATTATAGGACGAAGGGGTGTCCCTTCTTTACGGATTTTTGGTAAGCCATACAATCTGGGTGGTCTAGCAGCAGAGGGTTTTGAGGAAAACCGCTTGGTTGGTTCGATAAAAGATGTCGAATCAGTGTTTTTTCCCCTCAAAATCCTCAACTTTTTCATCACTTCGAGCGATGGGATGGGCTCATTTGTCTCAACACGCGTTCTTGGCAATGGCAGACAGTGCAGTTTTTTTCCAAATTTTCTTACCGTCTGTGTCTCTGCTCAAAATCTATGGGCTGCAGGCAACTTGGCAATCTACACTTTATTGTACCACTTGGTGCGTTTACATTTGTATGCACATTCTGATGCCTGACATACGTACACTTTTGTTTCTTCATTCATCTTTTTTCTCGGGGCACTTGGTCGCATTACTTGTTGGCACCGTGGATGGCTCTTCCAGGTTTACCTGTTTCCTTGGTCGATACAGTAGCTAGGATTGATTCTCTTTTGTCATTTGATGTCTTTCCATGCTCACTTGGCAGCATATTTCTGAAGCTAGGCTATCTGCCACTCATGGGCGTACATCCCGTTCCTTGATTCCAGCCTCCTCTCCCTCGTATGTAGATAGACCAGTTGCCCCCTTTCCATGATCTGGATGATCAGTTTTCCTGTTCGTCTGATGGAGTTGTTGTGTTCCCTTGTTAATGTATGTCTATGTGATGAGTCTTACATAAGGTTGCAGTGTTATCTTCTGATATTCCCCCTGGCATCTCATTTCCCACAGTACGTGGACCCATGCCACTTGCTGCCTCAGACACATGTGTAACCATGTCTGGTATGCTTTGAGCTCTGTGCGATGCCGATGAGCTGTCTCTGGATCCACACTTGCTCACATCATTTGTGATTTCTGGCCTTACGGACATGGAAGTAATACATATTACACACCCTATTTTCGTCATCATCTTTCCCTTCTCACATAAAAAAACGCTTAGAGCGTAGAAGTTAATCTCGAGGGTCTTCATCTGGTCTTTGCTGCATAGTTGTGGAGGTACCCAGTCTGTCCAAAGATGTCATCAATTTCCCAAATCTCTGTGTAATTTCCTCGCTCAACTACTGAAAACATGTTTTGGTCTTTGATGGGAGACGATTTAAACACGACAATAACACTGGTGTACAGTAGGTTGCAGTTTAACAGGCTGGCCTTTCACTCGACCTCAACTTTCTATATCCAGCCTCGGATTCAAAGGGTCATTACTGTATACGCACTTGTATGTCACGTTTGTTGCTCGGGTCAACACAGGTAATGCTGCTGAGAGCTTTATCCGTGCTCTTTGTTACATGGCCCCTCATGTGTCGATCCTCATCTACATATCCGTGTCAGAGGACTCGTACCGTGGGTGGGGCATTGTCGTCGCTGATGGCATCGTCCATGTTTCCGTTTTCTGTCGGCTCCGATCACAGTCCTCTGATCACTGGGACTAGAATTATGTACATCATTGTCCCACGTTATTTTACTCATGTCTTGAGTGGGGCAAGCTGCATCCATGTCTTATGCCCAACACGCTTTTATCACACTCCCTGCTTTTCCTCGGCCGTGATCATACTCCCCGTATTTACGTCGATCATTGCCGATCTATCCGCATCTATCTGGGCCACTATCATGCTCCCAGTCAGCTAGGCCGTGCCTTGTTTCGGAATCGCTGTAACTTTTCCGGCATATTGAAGAGTTGTCTGTCGCAGTGTGACCTGAACTTGTTTCATTCGTAACTGCACACGATCCTTGAGTTGTTCCATCCTATCTATCATGTACCTAATATTCCTCTCTTTCTTTCTCTTATATATATGTTGAACTTCTTCTGCACTGTACATGGGCAACCATGCTAATCTTCGATGTGGGGAAGGACAACAAACTAAACACAAAAAGTAGTTCCAAAGAAATTAGTTTTCAATCAAGATTTAAAAATCTTTATTTTTTTCAAATGATTTTTACAACATGAATTTCAGATAACACTTTATTTTTCCCACTATTTTTTTCCTGATTGGTATAGTCTCCTATGCCATCATATTCCTCATTTACCACCCTGCCTCTCTTATGTATGTATGTTGAACTTATTTCGAAGCCGCGAGGGAAGGACAACAAACTAAACACAAAAAGCAGTTTTAAATAAATGAGTTTTCAATCTAGATTTAAAAGTGCCATAGCTCCAGTGGCTTCCTAATATCGGAAGGAAGAGCGTTCCAGACGACCGCAGAAGTGCATCCAAAAGCGAGCGATGCAGTGACCGTCTTTGTTCGATTGCTAGCCAAAAGTCGCTGCGAGGATGACCGAAGTTCACGTGATGGTTTATGCCCCTTGAGATCAGCAAGGTAATCACAGATGGGCATGCCCCCCATCTATGCTGTATATTTGCTTCCAGGTCATTGTATGCCCTATGTCCCTTTCGCAACTCAATTGCTTGGCTTTGACATTCCCCTGATATAAGCGCAATTATGTGTGAATTAACCCTAATAATATCCACAAATGTATCATGAAGCTCTTGGCCATCATATCTAAAAGCAAACTTTTATATTTGCTGTTTTTTTTTTAATAATATAGAGCTGATACATGATGGCAAGTGAGATTAAGGAGACGCAAAGTGAGTGCTGCAGAATAAATATTGAAGGAGAGAGAGAGAGAAGAGATTTGCCTAATGGAAAAGGAAAGTCATTGCTTTTGAGAGGGAGAGAAGTTGACATTGCACTGAACGTGCTGTAGACGACACGAGATTAAAATAAAATGACTGTAAAACAACAAGTCCGTGTATAATTTTCAAGATGACGACACATTTCTATGTAGGACATTGGAGACGGGTGTCATCATTTTACACGTCGTCAAGACCCATCACACATGGCAAGTTATTGACTACTTCAATCACCTGACTACCGTGCCTTCATCCATGAATGCTGCTTTCTGCGTTGCGCGAGTGACGTGTGCGACGACATTACAACACAAGGGACCTGTCTGTTACTCGTCCATTGACTTCAAATTCACCAGCCACAGAAGACTCGAAAACCTCTGTCATGTCACCATTTCACCATAGACTGAGACCATCTGCTACAGACTGTGCCTCAAATGAATACGAATCTATGGTTATCACTACCTGACACTTAACCATTCCATCACGATAATCTCATTATCGCATATTATATTGACAATCACAAGAACATAAAAAAACGTATCGGAGCCTATGATGCAATTGGTATTCTAAATGTAGTATATGCACCCAATATTAACCAGGCTTCATATCCTGAAAGCCAATTGCCTTTGTTGCATTGCTTGCCTTATCATAATCATCATAGCGTGCAGTGGGTGATGCTTTATTAACCTAAATTCTGAGTTAAGTAACTGATTAATATCTTTATGTTTTCAGTGCGTAACAGGATCAAGTATTCTTTGGACCAAGTGTCAGTTCCATATTTGATGACTGGTACTCTGATTTCTAATGAGACGTTTTTGCATTTAATTGCGTGTGTGCTTGAGTGGGGAGCGGTAGTGTAGCGGTTAGCGCACTGCTACGAACCTGGTGACCCAGGTTCGATTCCTGTTCACGGGCAACAAATGCGGTTGGTCGTGGTGATGGCCACTCACCCCATCGTGTACCGTTCCCGCCTTCATAGGTGCTCACTAACAGCACTTGCCCTAAAAGTATGTTAAGGCTACACGGGGGATCTTTATTTTTTGTGTGTGATTGAACAGTGTGTCAAATGCATCCATTACACGCCAGCTATCAAAGAATGTGGACAATACGACTGGTCACTGCGTATAATGAATCAATCATACCCTAGACAATCATTAAAATAAATGACGGATATCTTCATGGACGAGGACGACCCCCTGCTGTGTGGACCAGAGGTCACTCAAGAGACATCTCCGTGATATCCACTTCCGAGGGGCATTCTCTAAAACAAAGGCTTGCTCTGTGATGTGTGAGAGATCCAAGTGGATTCTTCGTCACTTGACATGATGGCGACAGAAATCGGGATAAAATTTGGGGGTGGGGGAGACACAACGTGATTATTTTTGTATGTTTTAAATGTGTTACGAGCCAAGGAGCTCGGAAGTGTGACGTTATTGTGGGTGTGCATGTGCAGATTGGGGGATGTGATGAAGTTACATCTTAAGCTCATGGAGAACTACAACGTGGCCATCAAGGAGGTCAAGGAGATGACTTCGCAGCTCAGGTAGGGAGATTCGCACGCGACGATTCTGGATCCTATTCCTTGGATCGTGTTTTCTCACGGTTACGCATTTTTTTCCTGCTGTGCCCATTGCCTAATTAAATCAAAATAATCAAAGTTTCCTGTTTCCTCGCCCTTCGTTTTAATACACCCGAGCCCTGCACACCCGCACCACCTGGGGTAGAGTGTGAGCTGCACTGTGCGTGCACGGAGCATTGTGGACAGCGCAGTCTTTGAGACAGGCTGGTCCCTTCACCTGATGAAGGCCGCTTGTGTTGTGGCCGAAACGTCGTGATTTTTGTTGTTTTATTTTTTTTTACCTACGTGACTTTACCGAATAGAACCAAAGAGTACAGTCACAATTCCCCAGAATGGCTAACTTCAGTGCCTAACTCAGCTTTGAATAAGTACCTGTTCACCTTATGTGTGTAAACAGCAGCAATGGAAGAGATCAAATATGTGGCCCGGCGTTGTTGCCATGGCCACACCGCCCGCCTCGGTGCACCGTTGTCACCCTTTTAAGTGGCTGCTCGCTAAAGGCGCTTGGACCGTCGGCCTGAAAGGCTAACGCGGGTGGGGGTTGTTCGTTCTGTGCAGGGACAAGTTCAAGGAGGACATGATGAGCCTCGCCAACATCCTCAAAGACGCTAAGGAATACTACGTGCGTCTTGAGCGCCGCGCGCACACTTGTCAGCGTGTCCGCTCCGCAGGTCACGCGTTCAATGTGGACGGCACAGCACTGTGCCCAGCTGTGGACTATGGGACTCTTATAATAACGGCCCGGTTGTAGTTGGTTTATTCCATTTTTTATTGCATAACCGGTTAAAAAAAAGGTTACCAGTTTGCCACGCATACAGAAATGTCTCGTGATAAGCATAAAGTTTTGAGCTGAGAAACCAAGAGGGCCGCCACTGTGGTGCAGTGATAATCAGCATGCTGGACTTGTAATCCAGAGGCTCTCGGATCGATTCCATTTCACAAGCACGTAGTTGAAACAATAGGAAAAGTTTCTTAAATCCCAACACCCTCACTGCCTGTCCACCAAGCAGCCATCCGTGGGTACAGCACAAATACCCGCTAGAGCTCCCTCTAGGTGATGACCTCCTGGCAATGGCGTGAACAAAGCAAGCATATAACTGCAAAACTGCACCTTTACCTTATAACTAATGTTCGAACGTGCCAATCGGTTGTGTTCATGACTCACATTGCACTGGAAACAGTTATCAGATCCCGATTTTCGGAACTGGTAATGGATTCTGAAAAGAGTTACCGGTATCCCAGTTATCATTTAACAACCTTAGTTTTGTTGTGGCCTTAGCGGACATAGAATTATGATGATACTGAGATGCTGTAATGAAAGTTGCGGTTACCCGTAGCGCTGTAAAGACCCCTGGAGGCATTCGGCCGCCTCTGAAAAATCAAATTTGACAACAACAAAAACTCAACACATTCGTCAATAATATTGTCTTTAAAGGAACAGTCTATGAGGCAGTCTTATTGACGAAAGCATTGATTTGTTTTTGTTATTTGTGCTCCTGCACCACTTCCAAAGCAGCGATGACAGCATTACGGTAAAGTCACGACGTTTTTGATCGCAACACGAGCAATCGTCTTCAGGTGGAAAAATACAGCAAGCGAACTGCTGAGGCAGGAGAAATATAGCGAGAGAGCTACAGCAGCAAGAGGTTATATAGGTGTGAGATGGGTACAACCCAAGGGTAAGTGGGCGGGGCTGGAGATGGAATTTACAGTAATGTAGTGGAGTAGAAAGGTGCGTATTGCATGGAAACAGAGACAGTGCGGGTTATGTTGGGTCAGCCTGTTGTGAAGGCAAAGTCATTGGGGTTATGTTGGGTCAGCCTGTAACGAAGGCAAATACAGTGCTGGTTACGTTGGGGCAATTAAGCTGGGAGAGCCAAGGACGGCTGTGATTGGTTGGGGCTGTTGCCGGGGCTGGAGAGGCGTCTTGAAGTCTGGCGAGAAACAGGTGTGCGGTCACGTGGGGTGCCGTTGGGACGCGGACTAATTAATTGGGGCGTAATGAGAGCGGGGATAAATTGGGGGGTCGGCAATTGGAGCGGGAGTTGGAGTTGGGAGCTGGACGAGGCAAGACGTAGAGTTTGGAGACAGAATTGGAAACAGTTTGGAGACAGAATTGGAAACAGAGTTTGGAGACAGAGTTGGAGACAGAGTTTGGAAGCAGAGTGTGGAGCGAAGCTGAAGAAGAGAAGCAGCTAGCAGTAGGGAGAGCGTAACGATAGCGGAGCTGAAGAAGAGAAGTAGTTAGCAGTGGAGAGAGCGTAGCGATAGTGGAGCTAGAGACGAGAATAGCCAGTAGTGGAGAGAGCGTAGCGACAACGGAGCTGAAGATGCTGTGTACGAAGTCGCTGTGTGCGAAGACGCTGTGTGCGGAGTTGCTGAGTGCGGAGTCGCTGAGTGCGGAGTCGCTGAGTGCGGAGCAAGCGAAGTAACCGTGGGGAGTGGAGAGACAAAGGTGGCGAGCGAGTCAAGTGAAGCACGGCGAGCGAGCCCTGGCGACCTGGATATTGTGGAAAGTGGAGGACATGCTGAGAGTTGTAAATAAAGCGGTGTTCGAAGAAAAACAGAAGTTGTCCGAGTGAAATCGAACACTACAGTAATATACCTCGGCCTTTGTATTGCTAGAGATTGGCATGTAAATCTGTCAATGTAACCCCACGACTATGGTGCTGAAAGAAGCCATTGTATTGCTAGAGATTAGAGATTAGCATGTCGCTGTAACTGGCTGTGATGCTTCCATCCTCTATGCCGATGTTAACAGTTATTTCCGACTCTGAGTTACATTACCTTGTTAAGTGTCTTTACATTAACAGGCTAAATATCTCACTAACATAACCGCTTCTTCCCTTTTCCTCGATGTGGTGGTGGCTCTCGTTGTTTAATAGGCTGAATGTGTCTCATTAACACAGCCGCTGCTGTGGGAGCCATCTCACATTGACATGCTAATCTCTAATCTCGAGCAATACAATGGCTTCTTCAGCACCGTAGTCGTGGGGTTACATTAACAGATTGACATGCTAATCTCTAGCAATACCATGGCCTGTAAATTCCATCTCTAGCCCCACCCACTTACCCTTGGGTTGTACCCATCTCACACCTATATAACCTCTTGCTGCAGCAGCTCTCTCGCTATATTTCTCCTGCCTCAGCAGTTCACCTGCTGTATTTTTTCACCTGAAGACGATTGCTTGTGTTGCGATCGAAACGTCGTGATTTTTTTAATTATTTTTCTATCTACGTGACTTTCCGAAAGACCCAAAGGGTATTCATTGCCCTGTTTACGCAGAAGGGGGCAGCACTTTTTCACCCTATCTGTCCACTGACAGTAATACTTTTCTTGCATCATGGTCAAACCCAATACTATAATAAAACTATAAACTAAACCATTTTTTTTATTTTGCCAGGTAAGGTCCACTGGCCTATATAGCTCTTTTTTCATAAGCGACCTGGCCACAAATGATAACTCAATGAAGTAGCTTGGGGGCCGTCCATAAATTACGTTACGCACCTGGGGGGGGGGGTCAGACATTTGTGACGAGGGGGGGGGGTCTAGATTTGAATTTTTCGTGACTGCAGGGATCCATTAAATCACGAGGTTTCGATTGCAATCGAAACGTCGTGATTTAATTTATTTTATACCTACGTGACTTACCGAAAGAACCAAAGTATGTGAGGGGGGGGGGGGGGGTTTGAGAAATGTGACGTCACATCAAAATGCGCAACTTTAAATAAATATAGAATTGTTATAACAACACTAATTTTGATTAATTTTCATTATTAACTATTTGATTATTTTAATTTACTAAGATCACCTTTTATTTATTCCATGAAGGAGCATCTTGCTTCTCCATTGGAGAATGAAGAAGCATACATTTTGAACATTTATTTAATGATTGTTATTAAACATTTTGATTCTAATGATTCTACCAGGGCTTTTCATTCTGTCGAATGAATATATGATTGTTATAATTGTACTCTCCATTTTGCTTCGTTCTACTACTAAGTTTAAAGTATTTTTATAGTTATAATTACTTTAAATATTTTCTAATTATAAAATTTCAATATAATATTCTGAACATCTGCAGTTTTAGTTAGACGTTGAATATTTTCAAGTGAATATTATGCTAAATTTAAGCTTTCCAACGCCTCCTTTTTAATACGTGTTTTCTGCTACAACATCAGAGTGCAGCGCCACATTACATACGCACTACAATGACAATATTTTAAAGCGATTTGAAGCATGTTTTATTTTCAAAATGGAAATATGGTTGGGGGGGGACAGCTTTGTGACGTCATATTTGAGGGGGGGGTCTGACTTTTTGTGACGCCGTGTGACGAGGGGGGGGGGTCAAAAATCGTCCAAAATCGCGTGACGTCATTTATGGACGGCCCTTTATGTGGACATTTATAGCAGCCAAATATTCTAAACGCATGTTTCTAAATGTAGAGGGAACAATCGAAGGACCCGAAGAAAAATCCACACGATCATGGGGAGAGAGAACATGTAAACTCCAAATATACAGTCGTCAGGGGTAGGGATCGTACCCACGACCTGTTTACCAGGCGAGGTGCTTAACAACTCGCCACTGCGAGATGTTCACTAAATTAAGTGCAGAACCATATTTAATGTGTTTTATTGTCGCATTGGAACAGGCTGTTACCATTAACTCAATATGCTTGAGTTACCTGCAGTGCTCTCTGCAGTGCCAGCTCAGTGCTCTGACCTCTGAACCAGCTGGCATTCTCTTATATTCACATTTATTTCGCTTAAAAGATGCTCACGGAAAGGGATGATGGGGATGTAGATTTGGCAGGCGGTGAAGATGTGTTGAGATTGAGGCGATGAAAGTCACACTTTGGTCAATGGATATAAACTTCTTCGCATGCTATTCTGCACCTGAACAGGCTGCATTGTACGAAACGAATTTGTTCTAAGACCAGAACGATTGCATTTATAATGGCTCAGGGTGATCATCTGTGTAGGGGCTGCGAGGCTGTTTTTGATGCCTGAGGCTAACGATAATGAACGTAGTGACGTGAGAGATGCAACTGCTGAGAAGGAGGCCTTCACCCAGTGGTGGATTGATGAGTGACAAGATGATGAGCACGTGCGGTTACTCCGTTGGTAGTGGAATCTGAGAGAGACGTCGTTTTGCCGCCGCTCAGATACAAAGAAATTTGCAGCGCCAGTCGCAAAGCTTGGAGAAGGAGATTGAAGAGTGCTCCCTGAGAGGTGAGGGGCCCCCCACATGCACGGGTGCCGCACTCCCCCCCTCCCCCTTGAGTGGACGATAAGATGGACTGATACCTCATCCACGCCACTACCTCGTGTGCTACACGTGCATTGCCTTTATTGAGGTGGTGATACGACATCTGAGAGAGAGAGTTTCCTTCTTAGCTCACCGGATTCTTCCAATCTAAATAAAGATTCTGATTCAATGGCCCCATATTGCAGTGGTTTGTGGTTTCGAATTCAGCAGGCCGCCCTGATTAATACCGTCGGTGTATGTGTGTGATGAAGAAGGGCAATTTTCAGAAATGTTTCCCGTTATATAAATATTTTTTTCACATGTTAAAGCCATCGGCGTTATTGACGGATGTGTTGAGTTTTTGTTACTTGCGCACGAAAGCATCGCCACATCATTTGTTGAATGCGCCGTTGTACTGCAGTCTCGCATCTGGCGGCGACGCAGAGCGAGGAGCCCCAGGAGAATCAGGGCTTCCTGCAGAGAATGGAGACACAGCTCATGGAGTGCGCTGCTCCTCCTGTCCATCCCTCAGCACCCATTACCCAATCTACTGCTGGATGAGGGCCTCCCCACACCTATGCGGGATGTAGGGGGTTATTTGGCACAAACCTGGTTAGCGCAGGCTGATGAATGCGGGTGGGGAGCATAGCGATACGGGTATAAAAGTACTCGACAGCAAATATTTTTGCTTGCATTGTCCTCTGCTGTCCACAGCTGTAGCCTTTCTGACCAAATCTCCTGATTTGTGCACAATCTCACCAGATCTCAGAAGCTTATCAGGACTGCAAACCTGGATAGTGCTTGGATGTTGCACCATCATGCATAACGTGTTGTAGCCTGCAGGGAAAATGTGGGTGTGCAGCTGTAAGTGAAGCCGAATATAAGTGCAGGTGTGTGTATATGTGGGAGCCGACGGACAAGACCAGTAATGAAATGGCAGCCCATACAGCGAACACGTCCCAAGAGTAGGTTTTACCCTTTCTGGCAATTAAACAAGATCCAGATCCGATTCAACACATTACATAAAATCCGTGATCTGGTTCCGTCTGTAAAAGATGTGATTCCGGACATACAGTACCCTGGCGTCCACAAACTAAGTTGTCTCTGTGGTAGTAGTTACATTGGAGAAACCAAATGACATGTCTCGGACCGCATTCGTGAACACAAAGCAGACCTGAAACACGGTAGGACTAACACCTCGGCCGTGGCAGATCACTGTTATAATTCAATAGGTTCACATGACATTGACTTCTCCAAGACAGAGGTTCTTTGCAAGCCATCTGGCTACCATGAGAGATTCGTTCATGAGGCTATCCACATATACAAACACAGAGACAATTTCAACCGAGAAGATGGATTCTGGCTTAGCAATCATTGGAAGGATTTGATTAATAATTTCGGGTCTTGATTGATCACGCTTAAGGTGGCTTTCAGACCGCATCCATTATTTTTCGTCTCCCCCCTCCTCTTTTCCGAACATAGATGGACTCGTCCATCTGAACAAACTGTCAAATCGCTATCCGTGGTGCTAACGTTAAAAATAATCGCCACTTTTTTCAAATTTTCTTGTTGTGGTTTTCACACCTGATGATGATTGCTTGTGTTGCAGTCGAAACGTCGTGAGAATTTTATTGTTTTATATTTTTATTATTTTATTGTTTCCCTTCTACGTGACTTTACCGAAAGAACCAAGAATATAGGTGTTAAGATGTTAAAAACACCAAACTGAAACTTTTGCAAGGAATCATGTCTGCATTAACCACATATACTTGTGGTGAACATGCAAACAAAAACACATGCTCTGATATTATATGCATTGTCTCTGAAACTGATTGGTCCACACCAGAGACAGTTTTCTTTAGAGCCTAGTCTCAAACAGTGTTAGACACAAAACCTATTCTTATATTTTGATACTGGCAAAGGAGGTCCCATGACGTCCCAAGAAGACAACCAAAGCCGGGATGGTTGTAATGAAAGGATGGTAGCAGCACTGCACCATGAGGCATGGTGACAGTGTACGGAGGCTTTCATCTAGCAGTGGATAGACAACGGCTGATGGTGATGAAAGTGCGGGTGTTGAGCGCGTGTCTCTGTGTACAGGGCACTGCTGTTGAAAGAGAACTGCGCTTTCACGAATGTGAAGGATTTGGGGAGCACTGAGGAGGAGCTGCACCATGTCCTCAGGTGCGCCCCCCCCTCTCCCCGTGCACCGTGCACTCGCTGTCTCCCCTTGTGCACTTCCCTTCGTTTCTCACTGAGCCGGCTGTTTCAGGGATGTGCGATTGTATCTCTTCTGTGCTCCAATTTTTGCGCTGGCTTCCTGTTAAGTCTCGGATGCGCTCTAAGATAGCAGGAACTGTTTTTAAGATTTCTCATGGTCTTGCCCCTTTCTACGTCTCCCCTCTCCTCTCATCCACACCCACACACACGCTTTGCTACCTATCCCCTTTCATTTCAATGCACTACCTCTAAATACTCTCCTACCTTTGCGGGGTCATCTCTCTGCTGCACCTCTACACGCTACTCCCTCTCCGCTCTCATGTCACTTTACTTCCCTCCACACGTCCTACCTCTCCCCTCTCATCACACTCCACATGCTCTCTTCCCTTCTCGTCTCACTCTACTGCCACACGCTCTCATACCTCTCCTCTATCATCTCACTTCTCTCTCCTCCACACGCTCTCCTACCACTCCCTTCCGCACGTTAACCTACCTCTCTGACGTAACTAAATTCATAACTCACCAAGCCTCTTTGATCAACCCTTATCGTTAAATCATGATTGTACTAAACCCCATAGTGCTACTATAACGCTTAATTTACAACGACTATAATCAACTCTCGCCACGTATGTTTAATTTATTATAATGTTGAAAATTAAAAACACCAAGAATAACTTTGTATCACTAATTTCTCATCGTGATAATCTCCATAACCTTTATGAACAACTAAATTTACATTTAACGACAATGACAATAGCTGATCGAGTCGCTCACATTTCTGAAGAGATGTCGCGACACTAAGGTAATACCGATCGCCTTTACACTTACATCTGCTGTTGTCACTTCTCCTAATGCTAAACAGATCTTCTTCAGGGCCAGCCTAGCCCTGGTCTCAGAGAGAATTGGAGTGTTCTGATTTGAACTAGACAATTTAGACAAGCCCCTATTGCAATCACACTTAACATTAACATAAAAAATGTCTACATCTGATTGGAACCATGTAGATAACATGACAGCCTCTTCAGCCGCCTCAATGCCAGCTAAATGCAAAGATAACCTGATTTCCAAGTTCAACCTCCTCTCCAAGAAGAAGCCAGATCCAGACACTAAAAAGTTAGATGGTGACAAGTTTGTTATCAATCAGAGCAACAGCCCAATTTCCGACAGCCTAAAATCGGTTCTAGCTAAAGGGTTGAATTTTGCAGTCACCCCTAAACACATCCCAGTTGATGATATCATTGTTTAGGTCGACGTAGCCCTTAAGGGTTTGGGACACATTCCTGCAGATGTAGCAAGTTCAGAAATCGCTGCAATCCTCAAAAACGCTAAGACACCTATTAGCAACATCAGCAAGGATGAGCGCCTTGAACTCTCTCAACTAAAAAAGAGAGATGACATAGTCATCCTCTCAGCTGACAAGGACAATGCCACTGTCATCTTGGACAAAACCACGTACAATAACAAAATTCAGGACCTACATGTACTTAATGATGCCAGCTATACCAAAATCAATAGAGATCCTACCAACCGCCTGGTTACGAAAACCAACAACATCATCACTGATTCGACATCTTTAATCGAACCAACCAAGCGGCTTGCCTTAAAACCCTCTGCTGCTAGACCACTCAGATTTTATGGCTTACCAAAAATCCATAAAGATGGCACACCACTCCGCCCTATCGTCTCCACCATTGGCTCACCCACCTACAATCTGGCCCGATTTCTGTCAGACACCTTGCAACCATTCACTGGTAAGACCACCTCAGCTGTACTTAACTCAGCTCACTTGATATCTTCCATTAAGGACATCTCACTATCTCCAGGTGATTTGCTTGTCAGTTTCGATGTGGTATCTTTGTTTACCAAAGTTCCTGTGCCTCACACCAATAGAATCATTGAAGATGTGGTCCAACAAGGATTGAATGCTGATGTACCAGTTCTGGTTAGACACTGCCTCACCAACACTTACTTCACCTGGAATGGAACTTTCTACAAACAAGTTGAAGGTACCCCTATGGGTTCTCCCTTATCTCCAGTTGTAGCCAATGTTTTCATCGAGAAATTGGAGACAGATGCTATCCAGGCATCCACCCGACGTCCTTCCTTGTGATACGTTCATCATCTGGCCACATGGCCTACCAGCTCTGGACCAATTCTTCAACCACATCAATTCCATACACCCAGCCATCAAATTCACCAATTGGATGGAAAAGGATGGCAAGTTACCATTCTTGAATGTTTTAATCGAAAAGAGACCTGATGGCTCAATGGGACACTGTCTACAGGAAAGCCACCCATACGGATGCTTACCTAAAACCTGACTTCCACCACCATCCATCCCAGAATAATTCCCTCATCAAAACTCTACACCACAGAGCTCATTGTATTTCCGACCATCACCACCTAGCCAGTGAACTGGAGCACGTACACCAAGCCATCAAGAGGAATGGATATTCGGACTACACAATCCGTAAAGCTATCAACCCAACCGTGGGAAGAGAACCATCTGAGGACCCAATCAAAACCATCACCTTGCTATACATAGCCAGGGTCAGCAAAAATGTTTCCAAAAACATGAGCAAACACAAGATCCAGGTACGATTCAACACAATACATACAATTCGTGATTTGATCCCTTCTGTGAAGAATGCGATCCCCGACATGCAATACCCGGGTGTCTACAAACTAAGCTGTGTCTGCGGCAGCAGTTACATTGGGGAAACTAAGCGACATGTCTCGGACCGGGTCCGTGAACATAAGGCAGATCTGAAACACAGTAGGACCAATACCTCAGCCGTGGCTGATAATTATTTTAACGCTGTGGGCACACACGAAATTTATTTTGCCAAGATGAAGGTACTCTGAAAACCCACTGGCTATCAACAAAGATTCGTTCATGAAGCCATCCATATATATAAACACAGACTCAATTTCAACCGAGAAGATGGGTACAAACTGAGCAATCATTGGAAGGACGTTATTAACCAGTTGAGGTCATAACTGGCTGTGATGTTCCTATCCTACCTAGCAGTTATTTTCGACTCTCTGAGTTACATTCAATAACACAGCCACTGTTAGCTGTGTTAGTAAATGGCGGCTTGCCATTCTTTTCCACCTCCATGTGGCCACTGCGCTGTCTTACATTGACATGCTAATCTCTCACAATACAATGGCCATCCCCCACAGCTCTGTAGCACCTCCCCCACATTGGCATTAGCTGCCCCGCCCATCTCTAAACCTTTATAAACAGCCTGCCTCGGCAGATTTCCCCCTCTTTTTTCACTTGAAGACGATTGCTTGTGTTGCGATCGAAACGTCGTGATATTGTTATTATTTTGATTATTTTTTCTATCTACGTGGCTTTACCGAAAGTCCCAAGGAAAATGACAGCGTTAAAATTCCAGCTTTATTACTTACACATTACACCTCAAGGTGATTAAGGATAGGCTATTTTTACCAACCGATAAATATATTCACCTTATTACACTAACCTAACCTGCCAGTCACAACCCAACAAGTAGCAAACAACTTATGATTAAATTAGATCACGTGCATGACTGCCCCTATGATATAATGACACCTACTTGAGGACCTGAATTAGGAAGCGCTTTCACCTGAGATCTGAGCTCCTGTTAACAACTTGATGATGCTGGATGTAATCTCCAGTGAAGCATCTGTGCCCAAGTGAATGTTGTGAGGTGGCTCTCCAATAACGGCACTGTTGGTGTTGCTGAAGCACCAATAGATTAGGCACGTTTGATTCACGTGACACATTTATTAATTGGCTGTGTCGGGTGGAGGAGGGTTTACTACACACATTTTATTTACACAACCGAACCCAAAATAAACCAATTGTGAGTCGCATTGGTCTTTAAGGCCTATGTATAAATATAGTGGTAATATATACATGTTAATTGTATTGTCAGGATGGACCAACCGGTGTTGCAGACCTCCGTGTGAACGCAGGGTTTACCTCCTCATCCAGGTGGGAGGGGCGTTGCTTCTCACATGCGCTCACACATTCACACACGAAGGCACTCATAAAGACAAAGATCGCCAATGTAGCCTTTAGTAGACTGCTTGAGCGAGTGCTGTTAAGGGGCCATCCATTTAGTATGTACGCAAAAATCTGTTAAAACTTGACCCCTCCCCCTCTGCCTGTATGCACGCGTACTTTTACACCCCCCCCCTCACCTGCGTAGGTACGCTTGACGCACCCCCCCCCTCCCTCGAATCCTTTAGAACGGCCGATATTTAATCCACGCAGAAACGATCAATAATATTAACGTGTTTAAGCAAACATTCCACTGCCGGACTATCTAACTCATTTGAAGGCCAATGTAGACAAATTATTATCGAGGCTTCACCCCCCCCCCCCCCCCACACATGCGCTCTCGCATGGCCATTCACGCACACGTGCACCCGCACTCTCATTCACGCGCACGTGCAAGCAAACTCACACCTCGCACGTCAGCGTGGGCAGTGTGAGTTCGAGCCCTGGGTGTGGGTTTTGCGGTGAGCAGGCGCGAGGGTCGGGAGGGGAGGCTGCGCATCGCGGCAGCGGTGGACGCGGCGGTGGTGACGGGCGGAGAAGATCCGGAGCTGAAGATGTTTTGAGATGTTTCATCGCGTCGAGTCCTCTGCTAGTCTTGTTTTAACTGTTCACCATTACTTGTGTTCACTTCGCGGTGCATATTTGTTCAGGAGAAAAAAAAAACACCGTCATTTGACTCGAGACCCCCCCCCCCCCCCATCAGACACCGTTCTATTGCCTATATACCCCATCACAGACGGGTCTGTCAGTCTATTGTCTAGACATTCCATGAGTGACCAGCCTTGGGGCTTTGCAACTTCACCAACCTGCACTTACAAGAGTGGCAAAGTAACGTCAAACAACCCCCATGACTGACATAGTGTGGAAGGAGCCTTCATCCAGTCATGGATTGACAAAGGGCTGTGTCTTTCTTTTTTTTTACAAAATCCATGACAACACGGAACATAATTCAAGAGCTCTATAATTACCCCATTTGACAAAAAAATAACCAAGTTCTCCAGTGAAACAAAAGAAGAATAAATCCCAATGAGCTCCGGCCTGGTTAAATAAAACATGTAGATTTATTGATATAAGTGAGCCGACAGGCCCTATAACGCACAGCGCTCCTCGCATATACAGCGCGCACGAACAAGCAAATACAATATGCGGCCGAGTTGCGTATACATCGGTGTTTGCTTTTGTTCCGATTAATTTAAGAACGCGGCGATCCCCTCGCTATGACCCCAACCAACCACCGGACGTGAGAGTTGCGTGTGACAGTAGCCGAGGAGAGAGTTGGAAGTGGTGGATGGGAGCGAGGAGAGAGTTGATGTGGTGGATGGGAGTGAGTTGATGTGATGGTAGATATGGCAGAACCTGTAGTGAAGGCTGACCAAGTGCACCCCCTACCCCCCATAACTTCCGTCTCATTCGCGTCTCTGTCGGTCTACGTGTCTTGGTGTATGTCGTTCTTCTATGCATTGTATTGTCTCTCATCTTGTCACTCTCTTCATACCCTGCCCCCCACCCCCCAAATGTATTTTGTTCTGCTACATCTGCCTGGTGATGTTTGTGAGAGGTAATTTGGTGGTTGGTTGAGAGGTCGATCATCGGTGATTGATGAAAGAGGTCAATCTGTAGTGACTTGTTGAGAGTTTACTCTGCAGTGGTTTGTTGAGAGTTTGATCTGCGTTGGTTTGTGTGGCCAAGTTGCAGACGCTGCTGGCTTTTCGGCACAGGTGCATGTGGAGGTCTGACATTTCGTTACAGCAGAATAGGGGAAAAGCAACTCTCAACTTCAGTATTAATCTTGGCAACAAAAGCGCTGTGAATGTGATCAGGAGTGGGAGGTTGTACGTAGTGAGAGGCACGCGTGTGCAGGGTGGAGGAGGAAGAGGAGGCCAGGTTTCCGAGTCCAACATAGAAGTGGCACCCAGAGCTTCCGGCGATCAAGCGGGGGCAAAATCTGAAGCCGCCAGATAATGAGCGGTGTTGCAATTGTAGGAGTGGACATCGGAGACTGGGCATTGACTCGGCTTGCCACCGTTTCCGGAGACAAAACCCGGACATGTTTCTCAGTCGGCCTTGGGTCGAATTAATGATCAAACTGTGCACTGTGCTGTAATAAAGTTCAACTCGATTCCCGCAACCAAATCTCAGTGCCAATTCAAACCCGGACAGGTGGCAACCCTCATGTCGTCTGTGGCAGCTGCGCAATCTTTCGGCGGGGAGAGGAGTGGTGGCCCCCGCAGCACTGGACACGATGACCTCTTGCTTGCGACCTTCGGTTTAGTTGCAACTCCCATTGCCGGACTCGCCCAAGCTGGTGCCCTTGGGAGTGGCACTTACAGCGTCTTTATACTCCGGCTCAGCCTGAACTCCCTCCTCCTCCTGCTGCTGCTGCTGCTGCTGCTTTTGCTGCCGCCGACAACACTGGGCTCGGGCTGAGCTGCGGATACCTCGGGTGGGTCGCGGGGGTCATCGGTGACCGGGGCGAGACAGGCGGTCGACCATCGCGGGGGCCTCTCCCGCCGGGTCGCGTCTCCCCCCGCGTCGCCCCTCTCCTCCCCGCCTACTCCCCACGGCGCCCCTCCCCGCCGCTCGCCCCGCTGCGACGGCGCAGGCGGTGCGCTCGCGCACACCTGTAAGCGCGCGTGCCGCTCGCGCCGCTTGCGCGTCAGTGTGTCGCGGTGCTTCACACGGAACGCGTTAAAGGCGCGCGAGCGGCCCGTGCCCTGCTGCTCCTGCTGCTGGCCCTGCTGGGCCCCGGTCTCGTCGGCCTGCGCCACGCCTCCCTCTGCCGCCGCCGCCGCGTCGCTGCACGGCTCCACGACGATGGCGATGCGGCAGCGGAAGGCGGTAGAGGGGGCCGATGCCGCCGTCTGCGAATCCGCGGAGCCCACCGAGGCCTCCAGAAGCGGCAGTGGAACGGCGACGAAGGGCGCGGGACCACGAGGCCCGCACGGGAAGAGACGTAGCGGCAACGCCACCCGGGCGGACCCCCGCGCGGCCACGCGCACGGTCAACTGGGCGGGCAGCGGCGCCGGCGCGGGGTCACCGCCGACGCCCCCGCCGGGGGCCGTGGGGCCGCCCCCTCCCCCCGCGGAGCGCGAGGAGACGGCGGCGGTAATGGCGGAGACGGCTCTGGCGCGGGATCGCTTCTCGTTGCCCGCCCACCGCTCGGTGTCCGGCTCGTCGGCAGCGTTGCCGTGACGGGTGCCATTGTAGCTCTTCTTCTTGCGCTTGGGGGAGAGGAGGGAGAGGGGCCGCGGGGGCGCTGCACCCTGGGAAGGTCGGGGGGTAGGGAGGGGGGGCCACGGGGTGACGTTAGAGGGATATGCGACCAAAATGACCAGCAGCTCTTCTGTAGTAACTACACACCCAGACTGTGTGGCCCGGGTTGCGCGGCCCGCGCTACGTGATGCGTTTTAACGCTCCTGTGTGGGGAGTGCGCCGTGGTGACGATAACAACATTGACGATGATGAGGGTGATGTTACTGATGTACGACTCCTCTCACCGCACTCTGCGCGTCTCTCCTCCGTGCCGTCGTGTCCTCGCCCCCTGCCGTGTCGTCTGTGAACGTGTCACACAAACGCCGCCGCCGCGGTCACACTCGCGATGGCTCCTCGCACGCGCCACGTCGCACCATAGCCTCGCACCATGTCCCACCCACACCCTCAACACAAGACCCTCTACATCAAAACCTCACACTCTCCTATGCACGTGGAACAAATAATTCGTACACACATCACACCACACTTTCAACACAAGACAACCTCTCGATACAAACCCCACATCACAACCTCACACACTTCCTATTCACATTGCACAAATTAGTACACCCGGAATGCACACCCCAAAGAGTCTCTTACACACACTCACACTCTTATTCACACAGATCGTCCCTTTCACACACACACCACCACTTCACCCTCCCACCTATTCACACAGAACATCCATTACACACCACCACTACACCCTCCCACTCGCCTATGCACACAGAACATCTATTACCACCACTACACCCTCCCCCCCTACCTATTCACACAGACCATCCCTTACACACCACCACTACACCCTCCCTACCGTCTATTCACACAGAACATCCCTTACACACCACCACTACACCCTCCCCACTCACCTATTCACGCAGAACATCCCTTACACACCACCACTACACCCTCCCTACCGTCTATTCACACAGAACATCCCTTACACACCACCACTACACCCTCCCCACTCACCTATTCACGCAGAACATCCCTTACACACCACCACTACACCCTCCCTACCGTCTATTCACACAGGACATCCCTTCCACACACACTCCACCACCACCGCACCCACCCCCCTATTCACACAGGACATCCCCCTCTACACCCCCCCCACACCCCCCAAACATTACAACACAACCATCCCTCTCGGCCCGCTCATTCAGAATCCATTAAACAACAAAGTCTGCTCGTACAATCGTAACCACGGCACTTAGGAGCACTTAGCTCCCCTGTGTGTGTGCACTCAGCTCGTCTGCATTGATAAACAATGAAATGCAAATGTTTGTTGCAATTAAATATTAATATTTCCACTCTTTGTGTGTGTAATCGGACACGTGCAGCTCCGTCGTCGATCCACTGCTGGATGAGGGAGGCCTCCCTTCCCCAAGCCGTTGCGGGTCATGGGGGGGTGGTTGTTATTTGACCATACTTCACCACACTGGTCAGTGCGGGCTTGACGAAGGTGGGGGGGGGGGGTGTGCATAGATGGATATGAGAGCACAGTACAACTATCGATTATGCTACACATGTATGTAATGTGTACAGATTTCAAAGGAATGGGATTTTGATTTTGATATGATGCCTGCACTTGTTTATCCGGGAAAGCCTTATCGTCGAGTCGCATGCCTCATTCGGGAGGTTACCTCCCAGTTCTTCGCAGCAGTGTGCGACGAATGCTCTGCACGTTCCAACCGAATAATCGTAATTTTTTGGCAAACTTGCCCAAGTTTGAACGGCGACACCGGCACGCGACGGCCTTACTCTCGCGAACGACGTCGCGGGAATCTTTTGCGGATGTGTCCAACTAACAGTTAATAACTGGCGAGGCATTTTTTTCAAATTCACAACGCGACGCCGGCACGCAACGGCCTGCTCTTCGCCAGACGTCACGGGACGGGTGGTCGGGGGGGGGGTGGGCGGTCATTGACGTCCACTGTGGCGTGAAGTTCGTTTACGGTTAAGCACGCAAGCCGCAGTATTGACTGGGGAGCGTGCCCACCAGGTCCAAACCGCAAACCCTTTTCCGCACGAAGCGGCAGAGGCTTAGCGGGGTTTGTGCTGCCACTGGATCCGCGTCGTATCTTCTGCCGTGGCTTTCGTCTAAAAGTTTATGACCTTTGTGTTGTGGTTAGTTCCTCCCTCCCCCCCCCTCTCACTCAAACCCAGTCAAACACAGGTCTGCCTTTCAAAATAGACCCTGGATGTCAATGGGCTCTGCTTACCTGGTCCTAAGACAACAGACGAGACAGACAGACAGATGTTGTATCTATGGTTTGCACGCGACACGCACAAAGACATGTACGGCAAATATAAAACAACACGTGCGATGATGTCCTTCGGGCTGTGACCTGTGCAGAAAATTGGCGTCACCTGCTGTGTGGATTTCTATTTAGAACATGGTAAGATTTATGTTGGTATGCAGATACTATGTAATCTATCAGTATTATTATACAATAAGTGTTGTACTTTAATGGCGCATTATGAGCGGTGGTTCATCGTGGATTTGTTCCACCCTGATGGTTTTGCGGTGACCTTGAGGTGACAGTAGTGCCGGCCCAGCGGCTGGGCCAGGTTTGCGGCTATGGCTGGGGTTCGAGCTAGGGGTCGGGTTAGAGTTGGAGCTAAACTAAACTATGTTTTAGTTGACCAGGTAAGGCCCATTCAATTATGTATCTCTTTTTTTCAGAAGCAATCTGCCCAAAATAATATCTCAACTCGAAGTGGCTTATCACGTGGACATTTGTAGCAGCCAAATACTGTAAACCCATGTTGATTCTAAACGTGGAGATCAAACGCGGAGGACTCAGAGAAAAATCCACACAATCATGGGGAGAACATGAAAACTCCAACTATACAGGCGTCAGGGTCGGGATTGAACCCACGACCTGTATATCAGGCGAGGTAGTTAACATCTCGCCACCATGGCTAAGGGTAAGATTAGTGTTAGAGTTAGGGCTAAAGTTGGAAGTGTGAGTATAGTTAGGGCTGGAATAGAGGTTAGGGCTATAGTCATGGTGCTGGTTGGGGCTAGCGTTACTCATACCTCCAGAATTATTAGAATTAGGGTCAGTGCCCGCGCTAAGGTTAGCAGAGTTATGGTTAGAGCTGGTGTCACAGTTAGGGCTATGGTAATGGAAAGGGTTTGGTGCTAGGAATATGGTTAGTGTTATGGTTAAGGTGAGTGATAGAATTAGTGTTTGGGTTACCATTAGAGCTAGGCTTAAGGCTGGCATGCCAGTGGGTTCAGCCGGGCTGTGAGTGGGGGTTAATCCTACCGGGTTAGTCGGCCTCCTGCTTGGCGCGGGGGAAAGCTGGGGGAGAGAGGGGGAAGCACTGGGCTGTTAGTGTCCACACTGCACTCACCACATACTCACCACGCACTCGCCACACACTCTCCACACTCACCACGCTCTCACCACATACTCACCACGCACTCGCCACGCACTCTCCACACTCACCACGCTCTCACACGCACGGCACCCGGTACATCAGCCCAGGGCGCTTGATGATTCGGCACTTACCAATTCACTCTGGTCACTCGCTCACTGGCAATCGGTTGCCTCCTTAGCACTTATGTTCAGCGGTGAATATTTGAGCTGGTCCCAGGCCTCCCCTAGGTCAAATCAGCCTTGGGTGATTACCCTGGTTAGGTGTGGAAACATCACCGCTGGAGAGGCAAAGGTGGCCGGGCATGCGTGGTGGCGGCCACACCACCTGCTCAGGTGCGCCGTGCCGGCCTTCGTAGGTGCTCGCCAGCAGCACTTGCCCCAACAGCCTGCCAAAGGCCACACGTGGGGACCTTTCTCCTTTGGGGGGGGGGGGCGAGTGTGAGGTCATCACGCCTCACCCGAGCCGCTGTCGGTGATCCCCTCGGTGCCCGGGATGCCGTCCGGGAACTCCGCGTGAGACGCCAGGCCCTCTTCCTCGCCCACCACCTCCTTCACCTCGCCCACCACCTTCGCTTCGTCGTCCGGTGTCTGGGGACGGGGAGATGGGAGGCGCGGGGGAAGGGGGATCTTGGTGAGCAAGCGTTGTAGCCAGAGGCCGATCGGGGGGGGGCGATTTTTATTTTGTTATTAACGGGGCCCCCTTAAATTAATAAAATCACGCGCTGCGTCGCCAGCTCACCGTATCACTCCAATCACTCGCTCAACAGCGGTCGGTTCGCCTCCCTATCACTCATCTGTAGCTGCTACCACGTTTGCTGCTGCTGCAGACTTCACTCGTTGATTCCTCCTCCACCCGTGTTGAGGACTCGGTCTGAGCCAGACGCTGACAGTTTTAGTCTGATCTACCACACTGTGTTCAACGAACCCCCCACAGGTATACCGACGTTCGCGTGAACAGCCAGGAGCTGTCTGCGGTACTTATTCAGTAATATCATGAGAGGTGCTGGTGGCGCTGTCCACGGTGCTGAAATTGCGTACAATTTGCCAAGTGTCTTATGAGTCGTTAAACCCGCCAACATCCAACACAGCCGATTAGTAAGGTTTGTCACGTAAACAAAACGTGCCAATCCGTCACTAGTACAGCACACCGGTGGAGAGCCAAGCCACAACATTTAGAATCTGAGTACGACGTTTTGCGAGTAATTACAACCAGCTTCATCAGGCGACAACCAGATTTGTGGAGAAGTCCTCCTGTTTCGATCCTTAAACAGGGGTAGATGTAGGTGGAGGGGTAAGGTTTAGCGAAATTAATGTATTTACGCGATCTAACCCAATAAAAAAAACCCAGTATTACGGATGACATTGGTCGCAAAAGCCTCCCACGTGTTAAACTGTCTTATGAGGTTCATAATGGCCGTGTCGTAGCGCTAATCTAGCAACAATACGATCCAGATGTGCATGCACAATCACAATCATAAGTACAGACACACAATCTCATACACGCGCAATCGCATACACATCATTACGCACAATCACGCATGCACATCACACACACACACAATCACGTGCGCACATCACACACACACACAATCACGTGCGCAGCATGGTACTCACCGGAAGATCGGAGTTCTCTGAAAAGAACCAGTCGCACTGTGGTGGAGGTGGAGAGGAGACGGGGGGGGGTGCAGGGGAAGGGGGGGGGGAAGCGCTCGAGTTAATTTATTTAATTGGCGTTTGTCGTGGGCGGTGAGTGACCCCGTCTCAGCTGCATGCGTAATGGGGTCACGAGGTCAAAGGGCGACGGCATAGCCCGGCAAACGATATCACGGGTAATGCGATAACGGGACAGCTGGGAAACGAGGTAATAGGTTGCAGGGGTAACCGGGTAACCGGGCGACGAGATAAAATGGGTAAGTGGGGGGTGACGAACGTGTCGTATGAGCGACTCCACGAGACGATTGTGCTCGGCCATGTTGGCCATGAGCTTGGTGAGGGAGCCGCACGGAGGGCGCAGCACGGTCTGGCCGAACACGATCGCCAGGTTGTGTGCGTCCATCTAACACGCACGTCACACACACGCACATCACACATCACGCACACGCACATCACACACACGCGCATCACACATCTCACAGACACGTCACACACACGCGCGCAGATCACACACACGCACACATCACGGACACGCGCATCACACACACATCACACAGACGCATCGCACACACGCACATCATGCACACGCACATCACACACACACATATCACACACGCACAGCACACGCACACGTAGATCCCCCGTATAGCCTTAAGATCGCCAAATTGTGTGCGTCTATCTAACACGCATGCACATCACACACACATCACACACACATCACACAGACATCATACACACATCACACACACATCACACACATCACACACATCATACACACATCATACGCACACGCACACATCACACAGACACACATCACCCACACATCACACTCCCACCCTCTCACTCCCCCACCCTCTCACTCTCCCACCCTCTCACTCACATCACAGATCGCACACACACAGATCACACACACACAGATCACACACGCACAGATCACACAGGTACATCACACACACAGATCATTGATGCACATCACACGCACACAAAGATCCCCCGTGTAGCCTCAATAGACTGTCGGGGCAAGTGCCATTAGCGATTAACACCGATGAAGGCCGACACTGTGGCACACGAGGGGGTGGGTGGCCAGCACCACGCCCGGCCGCCTTTGTCTCCCCAGTGGCGATGTTTACTACACACCGCACCCAGGTACTTGAGGCCGAGTCGACCTAGGGGAGGCCCAGGACCGGTTCAGATAATCGTCACCGGAGTCAGTGGCCGTGAGCGGGAATCTAACTCGGGTCTCGGGGTTTGTAGCGCAGTGCCGCTAGCTGCTGCACCACCGCTCCCACCGCGGACAGACGCGCAGACACACAGACTCGTGCGTGAGCAGGTACACGACCACGGTGAGCGGTGGTGTAGCGGTTAGCGCTACGCTGCGTTACGAACCCGGCGACCCTAGTTCGATTCCCGCTCACGGCCAACACCAGCGAGGTATATTTGAACCGATCCTGGGTCTCCCATCGGTCGACTCAGTCTCAAATGAGTGCACAGAACAGTGCTGCGTAAACATCTTTGCTCGGGAGACAAAACGTCGTGCTGGCCACCCACCTCCTCGTGTGCCGTGCCGGCTTTCATAGATGTTACTCGCTAACAGCACTTGCCCCAACAGTCTGTTAAGGCTACACGGGGGAGCTTTGCCTTTGGTGCGGCTCACCTTGTTGTGCTGTGCGTGCTGGGTGACCTTCTGCAGGTGTCTCGCCAGGAACCTCAGCGTGTGGTAGTGGTGTCCGGGCATCTCCTGCACCTGCATCGCAACAACAACAACAAGGTCGACAAGAAGACCATCAACAAAAACTCTCGTTAATTGTAGCAATCACAACGCTCATCAGCAACTACTCAAATACACAGAGAAAAGTTGACATAGTCCTCAGCAACGCCAACGACGTAACATCAACAAGGACAACAAACGGTAATGTTCAAAGCATCAACAACAACAACGACATTTCCATCAACTTAACAAGCTTCAGCAGCAACAACAGCAGCAGCAGAAACTTCATCAGCGATGTGATAAACAACATGAACGATCAGAATCTGATTATGTATTTACACTGGAGGAGGAATACGATCAGCTATAAAGCTCTTTTTACACAGACGGTGCAGTCGGGGCGCGGGGTAAGAACGTGACACCAACAAACAATACAAGAAACAATTCAACAATCTAACAAACAATCCAACAAACAATCCAACAAACAATCCAACAAACAATACAACAAACAACACAACAAACAATACAAGAATCAATACAAGAATCAATACAACAAACAATACAACAAACAATACAACAAACAATACAACAAACAATACAACAAACAATACAACAAACAATACAAGAATCAATACAAGAATCAATACAACAAACAATACAACAAACAATACAACAAACAATACAACAAACAATACAACAAACATTACAACAAACAATACAACAAACAATACAAGAATCAATACAAGAATCAATACAAGAATCAATACAACAAACAATACAACAAACAATACAACAAACATTACAACAAACAATACAACAAACAATACAAGAAACAATTCAACAATCTAACAAACAATCCAACAAACAATCCAACAAACAATCCAACAAACAATACAACAAACAACACAACAAACAATACAAGAATCAATACAAGAATCAATACAACAAACAATACAACAAACAATACAACAAACAATACAACAAACAATACAACAAACAATACAAGAATCAATACAAGAATCAATACAACAAACAATACAACAAACAATACAACAAACAATACAACAAACATTACAACAAACAATACAACAAACAATACAAGAATCAATACAAGAATCAATACAAGAATCAATACAACAAACAATACAACAAACAATACAACAAACATTACAACAAACAATACAACAAACAATACAACAAACAATACAACAAACATTACAACAAACAATACAACAAACAATACAACAAACAATACAACAAACAATACAACAAACAATACAACAAACAATACAAGAATCAATACAAGAATCAATACAAGAATCAATACAACAAACAATACAACAAACAATACAACAAACATTACAACAAACAATCCAACAAACAATACAACAAACAATACAACAAACAATACAACAAACAATACAAGAATCAATACAACAAACAATACAACAAACAATACAACAAACAACACAACAAACAATACAACAAACAATACAACAAACAATACAACAAACAATACAAGAATCAATACAACAAACAATACAACAAACAATACAACAAACAATACAACAAACAATACAACAAACAATACAACAAACAATACAAGCATCAATACAACAAACAATACAACAAACAATACAACAAGCATGACAGCTGTGCAAAGTACAAGCCAGGTAAACGAATCACACGATGGTAAGCGACAAGGCGTAGCAGCGTGCCAGTCTGGGTGCATAGCAGCAGCAGCAGCGGAATTCACAACAGATACAGTTGAACCACTTTCCCGTTCCGGGACGTCTGCAAGTTGCAGGCTGGGTCGGGGTTGTGCCGGAACGCGAGAAGCGCCTGCGTTGTTGCTCACCGCAGAGAACTCTGGCGACACGACCGCCCGCAAGCGGCGCCAAAACTGTGCCGCGTGCGCAGCCCCTCCCGCGTGGTCCTCGTGGGAGCCTCGGTACCCGCGAAGTTATTTTTAGCTTTTCTTCCCTTTAGTTCCGTTCCGATGACGCGCACCGTCACCGACGGGTGTACAAATGCTCCCAGCGTCGCCCAAAACCACCGGCATCGCACATCCGAATGTGCGGCCGTTGTCGTTGTCATTACCGTCGGTGATTGTTAGCCAGGCAGCCGTGGCTACGCACGTGGCCTGTATAATCGAGCGAGGGTTGGTTGATCAAACACTGATGGGCTGCGAAACTCCGTCCCCCGCGTACCCTGGCTCGCCAGGAGAAGGCGGCACAGCAAAACAACGCGGACATCCAACCTCTGTCATCTGCACGGGGATACAGCGTTGCTCCCTCGCATGCGCGGCTTTTCTCCGAGTGCCCCGGTTTTCCTCGCACACCGATACACGTTTCATTATTTGGCTGAAACCGTTTGAATACATAGAGGGCCACAGAGCTTTGCCAATTGTTGGTCGCTGTCAGCTCCCCACCGCCAATTGGTTCCTCGCTGCCAATTGGCCGCTTCTGCTGCGGCCTTGCCGCTCGTGTCTGCGGCAGCGGTGAAACGTAGGCGACCGGCTTCACCCTCACTGGAACTCATCGCTACAGATGCTCGTTACCTCTGGGCAAGAGCCCTCTTCATGCGCCGGCTCACAGAGGCACAGTGCAGCAGTGAACAGCAGCAGCAGCAGCACCGTCACCCTGATCGTCGTCATCGTCGTCATTGTCACCCCGATCGTCGTCATCGTCACCCCGACGGTCGTCATCGTCGTCATCGTCACCCCGATCGTCAGCAGTGTGCGGTCCCCTCACCCGCTGCCGCAGGGCGCGCAGTCTCTCCGCCGGCTGGGCCCTCTGGTTCGCCTCGATGAGCGCCTTGTACTTCCCTAGCGAGGGGCAGCGACATCGTCGTCAACACCTCTGCCGTCTGCATCAAGTGAAGCATAAACCATGAATCACGCCACCCCCGGTCGACCTCGCAGCGCCAGCGGCTCCCCCGGGCTGTCCGTCGAACGAAGACGGCAACACCGCATCGTCGCACGGGGCTCCCGGGGCGCGCCCGTGCGGCCGTCTGGAACGCTCTTCCTTCCGACATGACGAGGCCACAGGAGCTCGGGGAAACTTTTTATCATCATCTTCGTCGTCATCTAGATCGACAAACGCATTTCTTTCGAACCGCCTTGTGCGTTCAGCTCGATTGTCCCTTGCCGTCGCAACTCCGATTAGCGCGGCGGGCTACGTTCCGGTACGGAAGAAGTTCAACGCACGTGCAGAGCTGTCAAGCCGTGCGGTTCGCCTCGTGTCTCTCGTGCAGGGACATGGAGTGTTTCAGGTCCATGCGGCGTGCAGCCGGTTCCAATACGGGCACACTTCTTTTATTCGTCTAGTTGTTTGTGTTTCTCGACCTTTGCAGGATGAACGTTGGGATTTATAAGGGCACGGGGTGACCAATAAGGTCTCAATTAGTCTGTTAAAAGGTAGGCCCCTGCCAAGGGGTTGACTGGTATGCACGTACCACATCACCGCCGTTCTGTGGCAGGGTGGCCACAGCGTAGCGGTGGCGCCACGCGGCACTCAAGCCTGGGTTCGATCACCGAATCGGGCGCCTCTCCACGTGGAGTTTGTACGATCCCCCATGCCTCTGTTCTGCAGAGTGCGAGCGAGGCGCGTGGGAGTGTGCGTTGTGCTGTGTGCGCTACAAACCCAGCGACCCCACTTCGAATCTCGCTCACGGCCACCAACACCCAGTGACGATAATACGAACCGGTCACTGGGCCTCTCCTAGGTCGATGGTGAGTGATGGTGAGTGATGGTGAGTGATGGTGAGTGATGGTGAGTGAGTGATGGTGAGTGAGTGATGGTGAGTGATGGTGAGTGAGTGATGGTGAGTAAGTGATGGTGAGTGATGGTGAGTGAGTGATGGTGAGTGAGTGATGGTGAGTGATGGTGAGTGATGGTGAGTAAGTGATGGTGAGTGAGTGATGGTGAGTGAGTGATG
The DNA here is from genome assembly GCF_048934315.1 of Petromyzon marinus. Lineage (NCBI taxonomy): Eukaryota > Metazoa > Chordata > Hyperoartia > Petromyzontiformes > Petromyzontidae > Petromyzon > Petromyzon marinus. Next base: position 1,430,555 of record NC_133700.1, on the reverse strand, counting down.
GTGAGTGAGTGATGGTGAGTGAGTGATGGTGAGTAAGTGATGGTGAGTGTACCTTCAGTGAGGAGGGCATCTGGCAGCTTCTGCAGGAAGGACTTGAGCAGGGAGCTCACCACATTGGGGTCATGCCACCTCTGACGCGCACCCACACAGACACAGACCCCTCACTCTCTCACTCTCTCTCTCCCCCTCTCACTCTCCCTCTCTCTCCCCCACTCACTCTCCCCCTCTCACTCTCCCCCTCTCACTCTCCCCCTCTCACTCTCCCCCTCTCTCTCTCCCCCTCTCACTCTCCCCCACTCACTCTCCCACCCTCTCTCTCTCCCCCTCTCACTCTCCCCCACTCACTCTCCACCCTCTCTCTCTCCCCCTCTCACTCTCCACCCTCTCACTCTGCCCCTCTCACTCTCCACCCTCTCACTCTCCACCCTCTCTCTCTCCCCCTCTCTCTCTCCCCCTCTCACTCTCCCCCGCTCACTCTCCCCCTCTCTCTCTCCCTCTCTCTCTCCCCCACTCACTCTCCACCCTCTCTCTCTCCCCCTCTCACTCTCCACCCTCTCACTCTGCCCCTCTCACTCTCCACCCTCTCACTCTCCACCCTCTCTCTCTCCCCCTCTCTCTCTCCCCCTCTCACTCTCCCCCTCTCACTCTCCCCCTCTCACTCTGCCCCTCTCACTCTCCACCCTCTCACTCTCCCCCTCTCACTCTCCCCCTCACTCTCCACCTTCTCTCTCTCCCCCTCTCTCTCCCCCCCTCTCTCTCTCCCCCTCTCACTCTCCCCCTCTCACTCTCCCCCTCTCACTCTCCCCCTCTCACTCTCCCCCTCTCACTCTGCCCCTCTCACCCTCCACCCTCTCTCTCTCCCCCTCTCTCTCTCCCCCTCTCTCTCTCCCCCTCTCACTCTCCCCCTCTCACTCTCCCCCTCTCACTCTCCCCCTCTCTCCCACACTCTCACTCTCCCCCTCTCTCTCTCCCCCTCTCACTCTCCCCCTCTCTCCCACACTCTCTTGTATATGCTTCATGTTCATAATCTTTTGCACAATATGATATGTTTACATTGTGCAGTAGCGACGGCGTGTTGCTTCTCGTGAGAATCAACACGGATTTTAAAAGCCAAAAAGTCGCTCTCTCGCTGTCTCTCCGTATCCCACACCTGTCCTGTGCAGTCTGTGTCTCTGTCTGTCTCCGTGTCCCCCTGTCCCACATCTGCTCCGTGGATTTTCTCCCTGTCCCGTGTACCCGTGTCTCCCTGTCTCTCTCTGCACCCCCCCTCCCCGCCGCCGAGTCGTCCCGCACCTGCTCTGTGGTATCGACCTCCCCGCCGCAGCGCGTCAGCTCCTGCTGCAGCGCTGTCACGTGCGACACGCGGCCCGGCACGCGGTAGATGCCTCGCGAGCCCAGCCCGTGGCACTCCACCAGCTCGCAGAAGAGCTCCAGCACGCGCGGCACCAGCTGGGTCGCGCACGCACACACACGCGGGGTCACACACGCAGGGTCACACACGCAGGGTCACACACGCGGGGTCACACACGCGGGGTCACACACGCAGGGTCACACACGCAAGGTCGCGCACGCAGGGTCACACACGCAGTGTCACACACGCAGGGTCACAGGCAGGGTCACAGGCAGGGTCACGCATGCAGTGTCACACACGCAGGGTCACAGGCAGGGTCACAGGCAGGGTCACACACGCAGGGTCACGCACGCAGGGTCACGCACAGACACAGAAACAGAGACACAGAGAGATAGAGAGACAGAGAGACAGAGCCACAGAGAAAGACACAGAGAGAGAGACAGAGACACACAGAGAGACACACAGAGAGAGACAGAGAGAGAGACACATAGAGAGACACAGAGAGACATAGAGACACACAGAGAGACACACAGAGAGAGATACAGAGAGAGAGACACATAGAGAGACACAGAGAGACACAGAGAGACATAGAGACACAGAGAGAGACACACAGAGAGAGAGACACAGAGAGAGACACAGAGAGAGACACACACAGAGAGACACAGAGAGAGACACACAGGGTCCTCACCGTGTGTGCGAGCGAGGGGGTGCAGTCCTCAAGTCGCACCCCAAACACGCGGCGAGTTTCGGGGGGCGAGCGGCCCCCAAATGGCCTGCGGATGATCTGAGAGATTCCCTTCCACGGGCCCCTCTCTGCACACACACACACAGACAAAGATCCCCCGTATAGCCTGAACAGAATGTTGGGCCAAGTGCTGTTAGCGAGCAGCACATTTGAAAGCCGGCACGGCATGTGTGCGGGGTGGGTGGTCGACACCACGCCCGGCCGCCTTTGTCTCCCCAGTGGCGACGTTCAGACACGACGCACCGGGGTTACTCGTTTAAGGCCATTGCCAGGGGTCAAACCCAGACCTATCGTGCTCCCGATCGCTCTCCACGCGTCCTGGCAGCACAAGGCCACTCACATGGGGGGGGGGGGGGGGGGCGGGGTTGGGCTACTTCCCCCAACCTCTGAGGCTCCGCAACCACCGCAGAGCGTGGCCTCTCCCCCCTCGCCTGACCCTCAGAGGCGTCCCCCCCCCCCACCACCCCTGTCCGGCGAGACCTCGCGGAGACGCGGGAGGGCCTCCGCTGTCCCCCAGGGCCCTCCGGGAGGGACGTGGGCCGCTCACGACACCCCCCGCCACGCCTCCCCCTGGGGTCATACTGAGGGGCGCCTCAGTGGCTAGGAGATGTTAACTGCCTCGCCTGGTTTACAGGAGGTCGTGGGTTCGATCCCGACCCTGACGCTGCTGTATATTTGAAGTTTGCAGTGTCTCTTTCTCATCATCATCACGGTGGCTAGGAGATGTTAACTCCCTCGCCTGGTTTACAGGAGGTCGTGGGTTCGATCCCGACCCTGACGCTGCTGTATATTTGAAGTTTGCGGTGTCTCTCTCGCTCTCTCTCTCCCTGTGGTCGCGTGGATTTGTCTCCGGGGCCCTCCGGGTTTCCCCCCTCCCCCCCCCTCCACATTTAGAATCAACGTCGCTACGCGCTCAGAGTATTTGTCTGCTGCTATAAATGTCCACGTGATGACGACGACGATGACGATGAGCCACTTCATTGAGCAGGTATCATTTGTGACCGAGTTCAGGTCGCTTCTGAAAAAGGAGCCGTATAGCTCGGCGGCTCTTACCTGGCAAAATAAAATTAAAATATATATTCTTAGCTCTTTCGGTAAAGTCACGTTGAAGGGAAACAATAAAAATAATAAAATATATATAAAACAATAAAAGTCTCACGACGTTTCGACCATAACACAAACGGTCATCATCAGGTGTGAAAACCAACGGCAAGAAACATTTGAAAGAAGTGGCGGTTTTCACACCTGATGATGACCGTTTGTGTTATGGTCGAAACGTCGCGAGAATTTTATTGTTTTATATATATATTTTTTATTATTTTATTGTTTCCCTTCAACGTGACTTTACCGAAAGAGCTAAGAATATGAATTACTGCAGTCACGAAAGCTTTAAATAAAAAAAATATATAGTTTAGTTGATTAGAGACAAGGGACTCGTTAACAGCAGGGTGCTGCAACTGTGGCGTTTCTTTTTATCATACTCTTTAACACATTTATTTTGTTCCTGGGTAGTAAGTGTTATTTCCTAATTCCTTATGCCTCAAAAGTACAGAAAATAGATATTATTCCCCACAAACTTTGCTTTTGTGACCAGGACAGTGATGTTTTGAAATTTACCTATTTTCCAGAACATTCCAGACAAATTCAGTGCTGAGTAAACTTGGAGAAACTTCTAGAACATTCGAGAACTTTTCAGTAATATAAATATGAGTATAAATACAGGGGCCTTAAGCCCACCAGTTCACTTTAGTTCCAGCTGCCTAAGTGGATACTGTACATATCTGCATTTTTCTGAGATGGCATCAAGAGGCTGCAAGCATCCGGCAGACGCATTTTGCTCTGTCTGCGGCCAATTTATCAAGACAAGAGCTAAAAAGAACTCTGTGGAAGCATCTGCTAAGATGTGTGAGGGCTGCAAGGCATATTTCGGCATGCCTGCCATGAGCTCCCCGTACATACCCACTCCTCCGGAGAGAGAGCAGCCGTCTTTAGAAGAGAGCAGCAAGTCAGAGAGCGAGGAAGACGTTGTAGATCCAGATGACAAATTCAGAGGTGGAGCTGAGGAGAGAAACCCATACTACCCCAACCAAAAAGATCTCAACGACTTGATCAGAGATCTTGGTCTCACCAAGTCCAATACCGAGCTTTTTGACGTCTAGGCTCAAGCAGTGGAACTTGTTGGATGAAAGCGTGCAAGTCGCAGATCAGAGGAAGCGTCACTAACTTTTTTGCAGCTTCTTCACCCGACAAGATGGGCTCTGCTTATGCCACAAATGTGACCAGTCTGTTCGAGGCAATCGGAATCGCCTGTAACCCGAATGAGTGGCGCCTCTTCATTGACAGCTCATCCAGGAGCCTCAAAGCCGTGCTGCTCCATAATGGTAACAAGTACCCGTCTCTTCCCCTGGCTCACTCGGTGCACCTCAAAGAGGATTACAACAGCATCAAGACCTTGCTGGACGCCTTGAAGTATGATGAGTACGGCTAAGAGGTCATCGGAGACTTCAAAATGATGGCATTCCTGATGGGTCTCCAACGCGGTTTTATAGCCTCTTGTCACGGCAGCCCTTTTGCCCACTTCAGAAATTGTTTCTTGCTGTGGTTGTCCCACCTGATGACGGACGCTTGTGTTGCGCCCGAAACGTCGTGATTTAATTTATTTTATTTTATACATACGTGACTTTACCGAAAGAACCAAAGAGTATGGTTCCCTGCTATCTTTGCCTTGGGGACAGCAGGGACACCAAGGCGCACTACCACAGGCGGGACTGGCCACGGACCGAGTTCTCTGTGGGGAGGAACAACGTCAAGTGGGAGCCACTGGTGGACCCCCAGAAGGTGCTGATGCCACCACTGCACATCAAATTGGGCCTCGTGAAACAATTTGTCAGAGCTGTAGATAAGGAGTTGGCAGCCTTCAAGTACCTTCAAGACTTCTTCCCTAAGCTGTCTGAGGCAAAGTTCAAAGCCGGTGTCTTCGTCAGACCACAGATAAAGAAGATCCTGGAGTGCAATGAATTCCCCAAGAAGCTCACTAGTAAGGAGAAAGCGGCTTGGAACAGCTTTGTCGCAGTGGTTCGTGGCTTCCTTGGCAATCACAAGGTCGAAACTATGTGGAGTTGGTTGAGACTTTGGTGAAGAATTACGGCACAATGGGATGTAGGATGTCCCTCAAAGTCCATATCCTTGACGCTCATCTTGATAATTTCGAGGAGAACATGGGAGCGTACTCGGAGGAGCAAGGCGAGCACTTCCACCAGGATATACTGGACTTTGAATGCCGCTACCAAGGAAAGTATAACGAGAACATGATGGGAGACTACATTTGGGGGCTGAATCGTGAAAGTGATTTACAGTATAATCGTAAATCTCGAAAAACTACTCACTTCTAAATCTTTTCTAGTATTTTTGTTGCATTACTTTAGCATAAAAACATGTTAATTTTGATTCAGATGTAAAAAATAAATCTGCCTTTTACGTGAACGAAAAGACACAAATTCGGCCGTTTTCTCATTGAAAATAGGTGTTGTTGTTTGACTTGCATCCCACTGGGATTTTTGCACACAGCGTTGGTGTACGGCGCTTTTTCTGGAAGATTTTGCTGATTTTCCTGGATTTTTCTGTTTGCGCATAGTCACTTTGAGATGTTTACTTGTTCATGTTTTAGTTTTTTGTTCGTTGCGGTTGCACCCGATTAAAGAGCTGAATGTCTCACAGGGATCTACCAAATAAATGAAACTGAAAAAACAAACTGAAAAGGTCAATTTCTAAATATCACTGTCCTGGTCACAAAAGCAAAGTTTGTGGTGAATAATATCAATTTTCTTTACCCTTTAGGCATGAGCAAGTACGAAATATCACTTAGTAACCAGGAACAAAGATTGTGTTACGTGGTGTTATTTTAGACGTTGTCAGCCAATTAGTTGTGTTTACTGTGTTTTGTTGTTGGTGTTGTTGTTGCACGAGTACCTTTCCCAGGCTCCGCCTTGTCGGGGTCCGGGGTGGGGGTGGGGGAGGGGGTGGGGGAGGGGGTGGGGGAGGGGGTGGGGGACCGCCCTCCCCCGTTGACCCCCCCCTGCCGCTCGGCGCGCCCCAAGAGCCCCACGGCAGCCACGGCAGCCACGCCGTCCCTGTCCAGGGAGGAGCTGGGAGGCAGAGCGATGGCATCAACATCGTCAGCATCATCATCGTCATCATCATCGTCATCATCATCATCGTCATCATCGTCATCATCATCACCGTCATCATCATCATCGTCATCATCGTCATCATCATCACCATCATCGTCATCATCATCATCGTCATCATCATCATCATCAACATCGTCATCATCATCATCGTCATCATCATCAACATCGTCATCATCGTCATCATCATCATCATCGTCATCATCATCAACATCGTCATCATCATCGTCATCATCATCGTCATCATCATCAACATCGTCAGCATCATCATCGTCATCATCATCATCATCGTCATCATCATCAACATCGTCATCATCATCAACATCGTCATCATCGTCATCATCATCATCGTCATCAACATCGTCATCATCATCAACATCGTCATCATCATCGTCATCATCATCAACATCGTCATCATCATCATCACCATCATCGTTTATCATCATCGTCATCATCATCACCATCATCGTTTATCATCATCATCGTCATCATCATCAACATCGTCATCATCGTCATCATCATCACCATCATCAACATCGTCATCATCGTCATCGTCATCATCATCACCATCATCAACATCGTCATCATCATCATCATCGTCATCATCATCAACATCGTCATCATCGTCACCATCATCATCATCAACATCGTCATCATCGTCATCATCATCACCGTCATCAACATCGTCATCATCGTCATCAACATCACCATCATCACCGTCGTCATCATCATCCTTATCATCATCGTCATCATCGTCATCGTCATCATCGTCATCATCATCGTCATCGTTATCATCATCACCATCATCACCGTCGTCATCATCATCATCATCATCGTCATCATCGTCATCGCCATCATCATCGTCGTCATCGTCATCGTCAGCATCATCGTCATCATCGTCGTCATCATCGTCGTCACCACCATCATCATCGTCGTCACCATCGTCGTCATCGTCAGCATCATCATCGTCATCATCGTCGTTATCGTTGTCGTCATCACCATCATCATCGTCATCATCGTAATCATCATCGTCACCAAGTACAGCATTCACTTCGACATCACCCCCATCATCATCGTCATCACCTCCGTCATCACCATCATCGTCAGCAGTGGCAAAGTTATGACCATCAGTAACAGCATGGTAATCATCATCACCACCACCACCACACTGCATCACCATCATCGTCGTCATCATCGTCGTCATCGTCGTCATCATCGTCATCATCGTCGTCGTGACCACAGCGCCGGTACCTGCTCCTCGTCGCATCCTCGCTGGATCCCTCCTCCACCTCGTCCTGGCTGCCGCACCGCGATCTCTACGAGTCACGTGCACGCCACGCGCGTCAGCCTCGCTCGGGGGGAGGGGGCGGGTGGGGGGGGCGGAGGGGTCGGGTATGTAATCACTACGTAGTCACTATGTAATCACTACGTAATCACTACGTAGTCACTAGGTTGTCACTATGCAGACCCAAGTACCACGGGTCGACCGACTAAGATGACTGAGATGACTGGCTGATTCACCACCTGTGCCCCCTACTGTGCCAACCTGCTGTGTTTTAGCCACCCGGCGCTCCGCTCGTTGTTGTGAGCATCGCTCCTCCGCCCTCCGTTGTTGATGGAGGGCGACTGCCTCCAACTGCCTAGTAGCGTCCTTCACGAGCCTCCTCCACAGAGGCCGATCTTGACACCGCTGGTACCGGTCATCGGCAAGTCCACTCAGCTCCACGTCCTCCTGTACCACATCACTCCATCTCTTCTCTAGCCCGTGCAGCGCCCGTTTAGCCCCCTCGATCCGGCCGAACAAAAGCTGTTTCGGCATGCGGTGGCTGGGTATGCGGGCTACATGACCCAGCCATCGCAGCCTTGCCCGCCAGAGGAGCTCACCGATGGGACCTTGCCCAGATATTTCAAGGATTTGTGAGCTCCTCACACAATCCAGTCTGGTTAAACCCAGGATGGATCGTAGGCAGGCCAGCCTAAATGTTAGGGGGGTCCACGTTTCGCAAGCGTAGAGAAGGGAGGGAATGACCGTGGCCGAGAAGACCTGAAGCCTAGTGCGGAGCGACAGACCAGGTAACTTCCACACAGCGTTACGCAACCGATGAAAAGATATTGCCGCTCGACTCATTTGGAGTGAGACCTCTGCTGTTAAACTGGAGCCGGTCATAAGCACACTGCCCAGGTATGGGAAACTCTCCACTCGCTCCACAACTGCCCCATCACTGATTGGGAGTTGTGGGGGTGGAGTGTCCGATGGTACAAAATACCCAGGCAGGTGCTTAGTTTTGGTGGGGCTGATGGTAAGGCCCCACCTCTTAGTGGCACGCTCCAGTCTCAGCAGCAGCGTCTCCAACTCCTCCTCTGAATGAGCAGCTATTACCAAATCATCGGCATACATAACGTGGTTGAGCAATAGGAAGCCATCCCTTGACCGCACCCGGGCATCGATCAGCCTCCCATTATATCTGTACCATATGGAGATTCCCCCGGTAGAGCTATTGAAGGCTTCACGAACTACGTAGTCAAAACAGATGTTAAATAACGTGGGAGCCAGAGGACATCCCTGTCGCACCCCAAGGTGTACAGGGAATGGCTCTGACTCCCGGCCACGTTGTTTTACCCGGGCCCGCCCACCTTCACGAAGGTCCTCAATGATCGTGAGCAGAGGGTCAGGCACTCCAAAAGCACGAAGAACAACCCAGAGCCCAGGCCTACTGATGGTATCATAGGCCTTGACCAGGTCAACAAAGCAGAGACGCAGGTCCTGTTTGAATTCCCTACACCTCTGCTGCAGAAGACGGACAGAAAATATGGCATCTGTGCAGGACCGCCCTTTCCTGAAACCGTATTGGGGCTCCGCAAGCCTCTCCTCAGCGTGCCTGGCAAGGCGATGTTGAACAATCCTTGCTAGGACCTCTCCCGGCACACCGAGGAGTGAGATGCCCCTGTAGTTGTTACAGTCTGTGCGGTCCCCCTTCTTAAAAAGGGGGACCACCAGGGTATCCCTCCAACCCTGCGGAACCCGTCCAGTGGTCCAGACTGCCGCCATGATGTCACATAGGGCAGTCTGTGCACAAACGCCCACACACACACGCACCCACACACGCATCCACACAAACACCCACACACACACGCACCCACACACGCATCCACACAAACACCCACACACACACGTACGTACCGTCTCGCCGCTGTGCTCCTGAATGGCTTGGATCCAGGCGAGGATCTCTGATCTGTCCGTCGCTCGGAATAAATATTGAGTCCGTCCCTGCTGCTGCTGCTGCCCCCGCTGCCCCCGCTGCTGCCCCTGCTGCTGCCCCTGCTGCTGCCCCTGCTGCTGCCCCTGCTGCTGCCCCTGCTGCTGCCCCGTTGCGGCGGCGCTCAGCTGCAGCACGTGCTGCCCGCGCGTCTCGCTGGAGTAGACGTCAGCCAGGCACGAGGCGAGGGGCAGCGCCGCGATGAGCCGCTCCTCCTCCTCCTCCTCCTGCTGCTGCTGCTGCTGGTGGTGGTGAGGCTCGTGGTGAGGCTCGTGGTGAGGGTCCTGGTGAGGGTGCTGGTGAGGAGGGTGAGGAGGGTGAGGAGGGTGACGAGCGGCGTTGTGGCCGCTTTCCCGGGGAGCGCGGTAAACGCGCAGCACCCCCGAGGGTCCCAGCGAGACGAAGACGGCCTCCCAGCGGGGACGAGCAGATGCCTGGAGGGCAGGGTGGGGGGCAGGGTGTGGGGGGCAGGGTGGGGGGCAGGGTGGGGGCAGGGTGTGGGGGTAGGGTATGGGGGGCAGGGTAGGGGGCAGGGTATGGGAGGCAGGGTGGGGGGCAGGGTGTGGGGGGCAGGGTAGGGGGCAGACATGTGGTACTCTTATCATCAAGTACGCCCTCTTATCCGCAATTTCGCGCTCATCTGCAAAACATCATCGGCATCGTCGCCGTTTCGATTGTCGCCGTCTAACCCGCCCATTCGCCAAGCGCCCCCCTTGGACGCCTCGCCAATGATCACATTCGGATCGATCTCTGATCCCAAATCATTCTGCACAACGACAAAACGGTCAATGGTGAATGACAATGAAACCCCCAATCCTGGGGTCTCAAGTGTGGTGGTGGGGGGGGGCACTGTGGGGGGGGGGCACTGTGGGGGGGGGAGGATGGTGTGTGTGGTGAGGATGGTGTGTGTGGTGAAGATGGTGTGTGTGGTGAGGATGGTGTGTGTGGTGAGGATGGTGTGTGTGGTGAGGATGGTGTGTGTGGTGAGGATGGTGTGTGTGGTGAGGATGGTGTTGTGTGGTGAGGATGGTGTGTGTGGTGAGGATGGTGTGTGTGGTGAAGATGGTGTGTGTGGTGAAGATGGTGTGTGTGGTGAGGATGGTGTGTGTGGTGAGGATGGTGTGTGTGGTGAGGATGGTGTGTGTGGTGAGGATGGTGTGTGTGGTAAGGATGGTGTGTGTGGTGAGGATGGTGTTGTGTGGTGAGGATGGTGTGCGTGGTGAGGATGGTGTGTGTGGTGAGGATGGTGTGTGTGGTGAGGATGGTGTGTGTGGTGAGGATGGTGTCCTCTGGCTCCCACATTATTTAATATCATCTTTGACCACGCAGTTTGAGGAGCTTTCCATGGCTGTACCGGAGGGATCTCCATCTGGTACATATACAATGGGAGGCTGATCGATGCCCGGGTGCAGTCAAAGGATGGCTCCCTATCGATCAACCACGTTACGTATGCTGATGATCTGGTGATTGCTGCTCACTCAGAGAAGGAGTTGGAGGCGCTGCTGCTGAACCGTGCCATCAAACACTTCACCCCCTCAGCTCCCCATTGGTGATGGGGCAGTTGTGGAGAGAGTGGAGAGTTTCCCATACCTGGGCAGCGTGCTCATGACCGGCTCCGGTTTGACAGCAGAGGTCTCACTCCGAATCAGTTGGGCATTATTATCTTTTCATCGGCTGCATAACACTGCGTGGTAGCTACCTGGTCTGTCGCTCCACATTAAGTTTAAGGTCTTCTTGGCCATAGCCGCAGTCATACCCTGCCCTTATGCTTGTGAAACGTGCAACCCCTCCTACTGGAATATCTGCACGGGTTAGAGACATTCAGCCTGGCCTGCCTACGATTCATCCTAGGTTCAACCAGCAGGCTGGATTGTGTGATGAGCTCACAAATCCCTGAAAGAGCTGGATTGTGTGATGAGCTCACAAATCCCTGAAAGATCTGGACACATTTTCCCATCGGTGAGCTCCTCCGGCAGGCGGAGGCTGCGTTGGCTGGGTCACGTAGCCCGCGTGCCCAGCCACCGCGTGCCCATGCAGCTTATGTTTGGCCGGACAGAGGGGGATAGACGGGCGCGGTACAGGAGAATGTGGAGCTCGGTGGATGTGTTGAAGACCGATACCAGCAGGTGGAGGCAGTTGGCTCCAATAACAACGGAGGGCAGAGGAGCGACGCTCACATCAACGAGCTGAGAGCACCAGGCAGCTAAAACGCAGAAAGTTGGCACAGCTGATGCATGGTGGGCCAGTTATCTAAAATAGTCAATCCATGGCACCTACTGGGTCTGTCCCGTAACCTCCTGCCAGCAGCGAGCCTTCGACACTTCACGCGGCCTCAAAGTGCACATGGCCTGGCACAGGCGCTGTGGTGACGTCACCGCCACCTAGTGAGTGTTCATAGTAAGGATGGTGTGCGTGATGAGACTCTGGGTGAGTGTCCATGGTGAGTTTGGTGCGGTGAGTATGTGGTGGTGATGAGCGTGGTGGGTGTGTGGTCGGTGGTGGGTGTGGTGAGTGTATGGTAGTGAGTGTGGTAAGTGTGTGGTGGTGTGATGTGATGAGTGTGTGGTGTGTGGTGTGTGATAGTGAGTGTGGTGAGTGTGTGGTGTGTGGTGAGTGTGTGATGGTGAGTGTGGTGAATGTATGGTGTGTGGTAGTGAGTATGGTGGTGAGTGTAGTGAGTATGTGGTGGTGAGTGTATGGTGGTAAGTGTGGTGAGTGTATGGTGTGTGGTGGTGAGTGTGGTGAGTGTGGTGTGGTGAGTTTGTGAGGGTGAGTGTAGTGAGTATGTGGTGGTGAGTGTAGTGAGTATGTGGTGGTGAGTGTATGGTGGTGAGTGTGGTGAGTGTATGGTGTGTGGTGGTGAGTGTGGGAGTGTATGGTGTGGTGAGTGTGGTGAGTTTGTGAGGGTGAGTGTGGTGAGTGAGTCACCCACGTGCTCGCTCTTTAGCTCGCAGTACTTGAGTCGTCCCTCGCGCTCCGCAGGGCGACTTGCGGCTCCATCACCTCCCACGCGCTCCCCACACAAAGACAAAGATCCCCCGTATAGCCTTAACAGACTGTTGGGGCAAGTGCTGTTAGCGAGCACCTATGAAGGCCGGCACGGTACACGAGGGGGTGGGTGGCCAGAACCGCGCCCGACCGCCTTTGTCTCCCCAGTGGCGATGTTTACACTCTGCACCAGGTACGCATTTGAGGCTGAGTCGACCTAGGATAGGCCCGGACCGGTTCACATAATCGTCACTGGTGTTGGCCGTGAGCGGGAATCGAACTCGGGTCGCCGGGTTCAGAGCACCGCTAACCGCTACACCACACGTTTGGGTCCCAGAGTGACATTAACAACTGGCTCCACACTCTCTCATTCTACATCACTCACACTCACCACTCACACAACTCTCACCACACTCACCACACTCACACACACACACCCCACTCACTACACACACACCACACACCACTCACCACACTCACTCACTCACCACACTCCACCACACTCACTACACTCACCACTCACTACACTCACTACACTCACTACACTCACCACACTCACCACACTCACTACACTCACCACACTCACTACCCACTCACCACACTCACCACCACACTCACCACACCCACACACTCCACCCTCACCACACTCACTCAACTCACTCACTCACCACACTCACCACGACTCACCACACTCACTCACACCACCACACACTCACCACACTCACCACACTCACTACACTCACCACACTCACCACACTCACTCACTCACTACACTCACCACACTCACCACACCACTCACCACACTCACTACACTCACCGCACTCACCACACTCACCACACTCATACACTCACCACACTCACACACTCACCGCACTCAATTACACTCACCACACTCACTACACCACCACCTCACTACACTCACCACACTCACCGCACTCACCACACTCACCACACTCACCACCACCCACCGCACTCCCTACACTCACCACACTCACTACACTCACTACACTCACTACACTCACCACACTCACTACACTCACTACACTCACTACACTCACCACACCCACCGCACTCACTACACTCACCACACTCACCACACTCACTACACTCACTCACTACACTCACCGCACTCACTACACTCACTACACTCACCACACTCACCACACTCACTACACTCACTACACTCACCACACTCACCACACTCACTACACTCACCACACTCACTACACTCACCACACTCACTACACTCACCACACTCACCGCACTCACCACACTCACCACACTCACCACACTCACTACACTCACCACACTCACTACACTCACCACACTCACTACACTCACCACACTCACCACACTCACTACACTCACCACACTCACCACACTCACCGCACTCACCACACTCACCACACTCACTACACTCACCGCACTCACTACACTCACTACACTCACTCACTACACTCACTACACTCACTCACTACACTCACCGCACTCACTACACTCACTACACTCACCACACTCACCACACTCACTACACTCACTACACTCACCACACTCACCGCACTCACTACACTCACTACACTCACCGCACTCACCTCATGTAGTCGTTCTACTGCAGAGGTCAAGTTCCTGCAAACAGAAGAGATTGGATCAGCACAACCACACAATCACACAGCCAGACAACCACACAGTCACACAAACACACAACCACACAATCACACAACCACCACACAGCCGCACAGCCAAACAGCCACACAAACACACAGCCACACAACCACACAAACACACAGCCACACAACAACACAACCACACAAACACACAACCACACAGCCACACAGCCACACAAACCCACAACCACACAAACACACAGCCACACAACCACACAGCCACACAACCACACAGCCACACAGCCACACAAACCCACAACCACACAAACACACAGCCACACAACCACACAGCCACACAACCACACAGCCACACAGCCACACAAACACACAACCACATAGACAGATAACCACATAGCCACACAGCCACACAACCACACAACTACACAACAACACAACCACACAAACACACAACCACACAAACACACAAACATACAACCACACAGCCACACAGCCACACAACTACACAACCACACAAACACAACTTCAACAATCAGCGCAAACAATCACAACCACATCCACGCAACCAAAACGAGACAACGCAATGGGATCTTGAATCGAATAATCAGCACCATCAGCATCACCATCATCATCAGCACCATCAACATCATCAGCACTACCACCAGCATCATCAGCATCAGCACCATCAGCATCACCATCAGCATCATCATCAGCACCATCAACATAATCAGCACCACCACCAGCATCATCAGCACCATCAGCATCATCATCAGCATCATCAGCACCATCAGTATCATCAGCACCATCATCAGCACCATCAGTATAATCATCAGCATAATCAGCACCATCAGTATCATCATAAGCACCATCATCAGCACCATCAACATCATCAGCACCACCACCAGCATCATCAGCACCATCAGTATAATCATCAGCACCATCAGCATCATCATCAGCACTATCATCAGCAACATCAGCATCATCATACTCTTTGGTTCTATTGGGTAAAGGCACGTAGGTAACAAATAAAATACCTACGTGACTTTACCCAATAGAACCAAAGAGTATGGATCCTTGCAGTCACGAAAGCTTTAAATCTAGAATCAGCATCATCATCAGCACCACCAACACCATCACCAGCACCATCATCGGCCACGATCTATCCACTGCTGGATGAAAGACTCTCCGAGCCGCGTGAGTCACGAGCGTCGTTTGACCATACTTCACCACGCTGGTCAGAGCGGGTGCAAGGGGGCATCTATGCGATCCCGCATAGATGGAGCAGGCGGAGTCCGCATTGTCTCCACGCTGCCGGTTTGTGGCGAGCCAGGGCACAACTCCTTCTCGACGCCCACCCACGGGGGAAGGGAGTTTCACAGCCCATCAGTGCGTGGTCCACCAACCCTCGCTGCTGCTGCCTCCACAGCACTGGACTACAGGCTGCAGGCACGTGGTGCACGGCAGGCACGTAGTGCACGGCAGGCACGTGGTGCACGGTAGGCACGTGGTGCACGGTAGGCACGTGGTGCACGGTAGGCACGTGGTGCACGGCAGGCACGTGGTGCACGGTAGGCACGTGGTGCACGGCAGGCTCCTGGTGCACGGCAGGTACGTGGTGCACGGCAGGCACGTGGTGCACGGTAGGCACGTGGTGCACGGCAGGCTCCTGGTGCATGGCAGGCACGTGGTGCACGGCAGACACGTGGTGCACGGCTTGCTTAGATTCCGAGATGTAACGGGGATAGGACGTAACCACAACCACCACCATAAAATCTCGCCGCACCATGTGCACCAAAACACCACCAACTCCAACCACACCACCAACACATCACCACGCACTCCACCACACCACGAACCCCAACCCCACCACACACCCCACCACACCACACACCACACCACACCACGAACCTCAACCCCACCACGCACCCCACCACACCACACACCCCACCACACCACGCACCCCACCACACCACGCACCCCACCACACCACGCACCCCACCACACCACGAACCCCACCACACCACGCACCCCACCCCACCACGCACCACATCACGCACCCCACCACACCACGAACCTCAACCCCACCACGCACGCCACCACACCACGCACCCCACCACACCACACCACGCACCCCACCACACCACACCACGCACCCCACCACACCACACCACGCACCCCACCACACCACACACCCACCCCACCACACACCACACCACACCACGCACCCCACCACACCACGCACCCCACCACACCACACACCCACCCCACCACACACCCCACCACACACCCCACCACACCACACACCCACCCCACCACACACCCCACCACACCACACCCCACCACACCACACCCCACCACACGACACACCACACCACACCACACACCACACACCACACACCCCACCCCACCACGCACCCCACCAAGCGCTCAGCCGCAGGAGCACGCGGGGCAACCCACACATCCGGGTACCTGTCGTCAAGGCGACGCGCCGTTTCCACGGAGACGGAGTAGGCTCTCCCTGCATCACCATGGAGACGGAGGCGGTGTTAGTTCACTGAGAGTGCGTGTGTGTGTCTGTGTGTGTGTCTGTGTGTCTGTGTGTGTGTCTGTGTGTGTCTGTGTGTGTCTGTGTGTGTGTCTGTGTGTGCGTGTGTGTGTGTCTGTGTGTGTGTCTGTGTGTGTGTCTGTGTGCGTGTGTGTACGGTGCTGTAGCAGTTAGCGCTATGCTGTGCTACGAACCCAGCGACCCGGGTTCGATGCCCGCTCACGGCCAACACCGGTGACGATTATTCTGAACCGCTCCCGGGCCTCCCCTAGGTCGACTCAGCCTCGAATGAGTACCTGATGCGGTGTGTAAACATCGCCACTGGGGAGACAAAGGCGGCCGGGCGTGGTGCTGGCCACCCACCCCCTCGTGTGCCGCGCCGGCCTTCACAGGTGCTGCTACTCGCTAACAGCACTTGCCCCTACAGTCTGTTAGGGCTACACGGGGGATCTTTGTCTTTGTGTGCACGCGTGGGGAGTGTTTGTGCAGTGGTCAGCGGACCGTGCTACGACTCCCGCTCATAACGATCGCGAATGTGTGAACCGGCTCTGGGCATCGCCTAGGTCGACGCAGCCTAAAATAAATACATGTTTTTTTTTAGTTCAGTTTGCTGTCCGTCCCCCGCACCTCCGAATTACCACGGTTGGCTACGTACGGTACGAAAGAAGTTCAACTTATGGTGGTGCTGGCCACCCACGCCCTCAGGAGCTGTTAAAGACGAGACGGTGATCTTTGTCTTTGTTGTGAGTCAATGGGTGTCGGCCTTCGTGGCCTTGCTGGCAGCACCCCCACCCCACAGCAGCACATGGGGGGGGGCGGGGGGGGGCTGTGAGTGCACAGCAGAGCCTCACCTAAGACACACGGAGAGCTCCACACCCACCCCTCCCTGCACCCCCCCACCCACCCCTCCCTGCACCCCCCCCCCCACTCCTCCCTGCACCCCCCCACCCACCCCTCCCTGTACCCCCCCCACCCACCCCTCCCTGCACCCCCCCCACCCACCCCTCCCTGGACCCCCACCCACCCACCCTCCGTGCACCCCCCCCACCCACCCCTCCCTGCACCCCCCCCACCCACCCCTCCCTGCACCCCCCCACTCCTCCCTGCACCCCCCCCCACCCACCCACTCCTCCCTGCACCCCCCCACCCACCCCTCCCTGCACCCCCCCCCACTCCTCCCTGCACCCCCCACCCACCCCTGCCTGCACCCCCCCACCCACCCCTGCCTGCACCCCCCCACCCACCCCTGCCTGCACCCCCCCCCACTCCTCCCTGCACCCCCCCCCACTCCTCCCTGCACCCCCCCCCCACTCCTCCCTGCACCTCCCCACCCACCCCTCCCTGCACCCGCCCACCCCTCACCGTGGGGGAGGGGTGGCTCGGGCTCGTGGCTGCTCGTGAAGACCTCCACGGCCGAGATGCCGGCGCCAGAGTAGTCCACACTGGGGCTCACCGGCTCGTCTGGGGAGACAAAGGCGGCCGGGCCGGGGGAGGGGGGTAAGGAAGGGGGTGGGGTGAGCGAGGAGGGGTGAGCGAGGAGGGGTGAGCGAGGAGGGGTGAGCAAACTCCTCTGGGATCAAACGCGATTCTTGCAGGAGGATTCCACCCATTCCCTATACCTCTGAATCACTCTCTCTCTCTGACTCGTTCTCTCTTTCTGAATCGTTCTGTGAATCATTCTCTCCCTTTGATTAATTCTCTCTCTCTGAATCATTCTCTGACTCATCTGATTCATTCTATCTTTCTAAATCCTTCTCTGAATAATTCTCTCTCTCTCTCTCTGAATCATTATCTCTTTCTCTCTACGCGTGAAGGATCCAGTACTGGTCGCTGTCACAGAGTCCCAATTTGTTACGGGATGGGGATGCACAATTCTGTTCCATCCTTGCGAATGGTGGCAGCAGCACCACCAGCAGCAGCACCACCAGCAGCAGAACCACCACCAGCAGTAACAGCACCACCAGCAGCATCAGCAGCAGCATCAGCAGCAGCAGCACCACCACCAGCAGCAGCAGCATCAGCTGCCACGTGGTTCACGAGCTATCGATGCCAATGTCGAGGTCTGCCGCTGCTGATGCTGCTGCTGATGATGCTGCTGATGCTGCTGCTGATGATGCTGCTGCTGATGATGCTGCTGATGCTGCTACTGCTGATGCTGCTGCTGCTGGCCACGGCGAGAGAGCTTCAGCAGACAGAGTTCGTGAAGCAGCGCTCACCACGGCATTCCAAATTCCGTGGTCACGCACTGCGTGATGGGGCTGGCGATACTCGAGGTGCTTAATAAAAAAATAAACGTTTTGTAACGCTTCTGGAGAATTTGCATCAATGCCGCCACCAATGTGCTGCTGCCCCGGGATCTGGAGATACTACCTGGAGAAGATGACGATGATGGCGAACACGTGGGAGACTCGGGGACCTTACTGACGCTATTAACACGACACTTGTTATCGTGTCACAGCGAAATATCCCCGTTCATTTCCCACTAAGAACGATAGTCCCGTGTAAGTGTGAACACTCTGTTGAGGCAGCCTGTACTGTAACCAGGATGGGGCTAATGACGGAGTTAGTCACGGCCTCGTGATGGGACTGGCTTGCAACGTCGACACATTCACGTCACTCTGCTGCTTGGTTTTACCCAGGAAGCCTCGGCGAGTCTCAAGACTCCTGTTTTTAGGAGGATCCTGCCACGTATTAATCTTTGGTTCTTTCGGTAAAGTCACGTATAAATAAGAAATAATAAAATAAACATAATAGCGTACGACGTTTCGGTTGCAACACAAGCAGCCATGATGGTTATGTGTTTCCTCTCTCTCGTAAATTTAGCTCTTCTGTACCTGATGATGGCTGCTTGTGTTGCAACCGAAACGTCGTACGCTATAATGTTATTTTATTATTTTATTATTTTATACGTGACTTTACCGAAAGAACCAAAGATTAATTCCTGCAGTCACGCAAAGCTTGAAACCAAGTTTGATCCTGCCACGTGTTGACGGTAGGGGGGGTGCTTGCTGCTCCTGCTGCTGTGTGTGTGATCCCCAAATTGGGCGTGCACGTTGAACTTCCTTCACACCGTACGTTGCCAATCGCGTTAATCGGAGGTGATTTGCTGGTAGGGGTAATTTTTCAAATTTTTCGGCGGCACGGTGGGGGGGGGGAGGGGCGCGGGGGGGGGCGGGGCGGTCTTTAACGTGCACCCCGAGTGGAGCGGACGGCGCCCACGTGGCTGTACAATGTTGTGCACGCCACCGCAGGAATGATAACCAGGGCGGCCGCTCGCTTCGAACCGTGCGATACTCTAGCGACGGGCGGAGGACCGTGAGGGCAGCTGTGTTTGGTGGGGTGGTTGGCACCGTGTGGCCCGTGATGTCGAGAGTCGAGAGAGGCGGAGACGGAGAGAGAGAGGCGGAGAGAGAGACGGGGACGGAGAGAGAGAGAGAGGCGGAGAGAGAGAGAGACGAAGAGAGAGAGAGAGACGAAGGGAGGAGGCAGTTGTCGGCTCGTGCCGATGTAAGCCGTGCAGTGGAGCGGACCGAGTGTGCCCGGCCGCCTGACCCTCACGGGGAATTGCTCCAACTGCGATGCGAACCGCGATAAGTGATCGAGGGCGAGGGGGGGGTCACGTGACTAGAACGTGGCCAACTCGTCACTAGGACAGCACTAACCGGCGGTGTGTCGAAGAGCCAAGCCACAACATTTACTCAGTACCGTGGCGTTTCGCCAGTAATTACAACTCGCTTCATCAGACGACCTAACCCCAACGACACCTCGATTATGGATGATATTGGTCGACAAAGCCGAACGCGTTAAACTGCCAAGGGTGGGGAGGGGGGTGTATCGGATGCGAAACGTTGACCCGCCGACTCATCTTTGATGGGGGGGGGGGGGTGGGGGGGGGACATTTCTACGTTTCCATTTCTGCGGACGAATCTTTGATTTGGAGGTGGCTTACGAACGTTTGTTTTCTGATGGCCACGATACGTTTCCGAATGCGGTCCCTGTATCACCATTTGGACGATCGTTATTCGTGTAAATGTTGCTCCATGAGGGATGTGGAGTTGATGCTAGAAGGGGGGTGGTGAGGGAGGGGCGTGGGGTTAGGGTTGGCGGGGGTGTGGGGTGAAGGGCGGTGAGTGGGGGGGGCATTGTCAGGGGGGTGGTGAGTGGGGGGTTGAGGGTGGGGGGGAGGGGATGTGGGGGTGGGGGCATTGTGAGGGGGGAGAAGCGGTGTGGGTGAGGCTGGAGGAGATTGCGTGAGAGATGGAGAGAGATGGACACACCAGACAAAGATAAAGATCCCCCGGATAGTCTTTAACAGATTGTTGGGGCAAGTGCTGTTAGCGAGCACCTATGAAGGCCGGCGCAGCACACGAGGGGGTGGGTGGCCAGCACCACGCCCGACCGCCTTTGTCTCCCTAGTGGCGATATTTACACACCGCACCAGGTACTCATTTGAGGCTAAGTCGACCTAGGGGACACACACACACATATACACACACACATATACACACACACACATATATACACACACACAAATACACACAAATACACACACGCACAGATACACACATACACAGATACAGGTGAATATAGAAGGGGTCCCGGCAGAGGCATTCCGACTTCCCAGGGCATTGCACACGAAGTGGTGGCTGCAGGAACCACGCCCGGCCGTCTTTGTCTCATCCCGAGTGACGAGATTCACCCTCCGCACCAGGCTGAGTCGACGTTACGGGGCAGGGCTCCCGGGACAAGCTCTGACAGGGCCCGCCACTGATGTGAGCCGGGAGTGGAAGTCAAACTCAGTGTCGCCGGGGTCGTAGTACCATGCGGCTAACCAAGACAAAGACAACGATCCCCCGTGTAGCCTCAGCACACTTTTGGGGCAAGTGCTGCGAGCGAGCACTTACTAAGGCCGGAACGGCACACGAGGGGGGGGGGGGGTGATTTCAGGCCGAGCCGATCTAGGGGAGGCCCAGAACCGGTTCACATAATCGTCACCGGTGATGGCCGTGAGCGGGAATCGAACACGTGTCGCCGGGTTCGCAGCGCAGCGTAGCGCTAACCGCTACACCACCGCTCCCCACATTTACACGCTCACTGCCACAAAGATAAAAGACAAAGATCCCTCATATAGCCCTAACAGACTGTAGGGGCAAGTGCTGTTAGCGAGCACCTATAAAGGCCGACACGGCACACGAGGGGGTGGGTGGCCAGCACCACGCCCGGCCGCCTTTGTCTCCCCAGTGGCTATGTTTACACCCCGCATCAGGTACTTATTTGAGGCTGAGTCGACCTAGGGGAGGCCCGGGACCGGTTCAGATAATCGTCACTGGTGTTGGCCGTGAGCGGGAATCGAACCCGGGTCGTCATGTTCATAGCGCAGCGTAGCGCTAACCGCTACACTATCGCTCCCCTATCGCTCCCCACACGCACAGATACACACACACAGATACGCACTCACAGATACGCACACACACAGATACACAGACGCAGACGCACACACGCAGACGGATTGTGCTCTAGCGTCGTGTAAACAGGAAGACACAATGATGCACCCATGGGGAATGGCAATGTACACACGAACTGTAAATACAAGGCCCCCCCCCGTGTAGCCTGTAACACTGCTGGGGCAAGTTGCTGTTCGCGAGTAGCCACCGAAGAAGGCCGGCACGGCGCACGAGGGGGTGGCTGGCCAGCACCACACACGCATGCCCGGCCGCCTTTGTATCCCCAGTGGCGATGTTTACGCATGGCAGCAGGTTTCAAATAAAACACAGAGGTCACGGAGAGAGAGATGCAACTGGGAGAGATTTGTTGAGAATTACGGAGGGAAAATGAGAATCAATAGAGATGAAATAATAGGGGCAGCGGAGACACACACAGACACACACAGACACACTCACACACAGACACATTCACACACAGACACACTCACACACAGACACACTCACACACAGACACACTCACACACAGACACATTCACACAAAGACACACTCACACACAGACACACTCACACACAGACACACACACACAAACAGACACACACAGACACACACAGACACACTCACACACAGACACACAGACACACTCACACACAGACACACTCACACACAGACACACACACACAGACACATTCACACACAGACACACTCACACACAGACACACAGACACACTCACACACAGACACACTCACACACAGACACACACACACACACACGCAGACACATTCACACACAGACACACTCACACACAGACACACAGACACACTCACACACAGACACACTCACACACATACACACAGACACACTCACACACAGACACACTCACACACAGACACACTCACACACAGACACACACAGACACACTCACACACAGACACACACACAGACACACACAGACACACTCACACACAGACACACTCACACACAGACAGACTCACAGACACACTCACACACAGACACACTCACACACACACTCACTCACAGACACACTCACACACAGACACACACACAGACACAACAACCGCCATTCGCCACTAAGTGGCGGTGACGTCACCACGACGCTTGTGCCAGGCCATGTGCACCTTGAGACCACGTGAAGTGTCGAACGCCCGCTGGCAGGAGGTCATGGGGCAGACCCAAGTGCCACGGGTCGACTGACTAAGATGACTGAGATGACTGGCTGATGCACCATCTGTGCCCCCTACTGTGCCAATCTGCTGTGCTTTAGCCGCTCGGCGCTCCGCTCGTTGTTAT
Organism: Petromyzon marinus; assembly: GCF_048934315.1. NCBI lineage: Eukaryota > Metazoa > Chordata > Hyperoartia > Petromyzontiformes > Petromyzontidae > Petromyzon > Petromyzon marinus. Next base: position 1,407,106 of record NC_133700.1, on the reverse strand, counting down.
GAGCGTCGCTCCTCTGCCCTCCATTGTTGTTGGAGGGCGACTGCCTCCAACTGCCCAGTAGCAGCTTTCACGAGCCTCCTCCACAGAGGCCGATCTTGACACCGCTGGTACCAGTCATCGGCAAGTCCACTCAGCTCCACGTCCTCCTGTACCACATCACTCCATCTCTTCTCTAGCCGGTGCCATGCCCGTTTAGCCTCCTCGATCCGGCCGAAAAAAAGCTGTTTCGGCATGCGGTGGCTGGGCATGCGGGCTACATGACTCAGCCAACGAGCCTTGCCTGCCGGAGGAGCTCACCGATGGGACCTTGCCCAGATCTTTCAAGAATTTGTGAGCTACTCACACAATCCAGCCTGGTTAAACCCAGGATGGATCGTAGGCAGGCCAGCCTAAATGTTTCTAACCGGCGAAGATGTTCCATTAGGGGGGGTCCACGTTTCGCAAGCGTAGAGAAGGGAGGGAATGACCGTGACCGAGAAGACCTGAAGCTTAGTGCGGAGCGACAATTGATTGATTCGGAGTGAGACCTCTGCTGTTATACTGGAGCCGGTCATAAGCACACTGCCCAGGTATGGGAAACTCTCCACTCTCTCCACAACTGCCCCATCACCGATTGGGAGTTGTAGGGGTGGAGTGTCCGATGGTATAAAAATACCCAGGCAGGTGCTTAGTTTTGGTGGGGCTGATGGTAAGGCCCCATCTCTTAGTGGCATGCTCCAGTCTCAGCAGCAGCATCTCCAACTCCTCCTCTGAATGAGCAGCTATTACCAAATAATCGGCATACATAACGTGGTTGAGCAATAGGGAGCCATCCCTTGACCGCACCCGGGCATCGATTAGCCTCCCATGATATCTGTACCAAACGGAGATTCCTCCGGTACAGCTATTGAAGGCTTCACGAACTACGTGGTCAAAATAGATGTTAAATGTGGGAGCCAGAGGACATCCCTGTCGCACCCCAAGGTGTACAGGGAATGGCTCTGACTCCCGGCCACGTAGTTTTACCCAGACCCGCTCACCATCGTGTAAGTCCTTAATGATCGTGAGCAGAGGGTCAGGGACTCCAAAAGCAAGTACAACCCAGAGCCCAGGCCTACTGATGGTATCATAGGCCTTGACCAGGTCAATAAAGCAGAGATGTAGGTCTTGCTAGAATTCCCTACACCTCTGCTGTAGCAGACGGACAGAAAATATGGCATCTGTGCAGGACCGCCCTTTCCTGAAACCGCATTGGGGCTCCGCAAGCCTCTCCTCAGCGTGCCTGGCAAGGCAATGTTGAATAATCCTTTCCAGGACCTTTCCCGGCACACTGAGGAGTGAGATGCCCCTGTAGTTGTTACAGTCTGTGCGGTCTTCCTTCTTAAAGAGGGAGACCACCAGGGCATTCTTCCAATCCTGCGGAACCCGTCCAGTGGTCCAGACTGCTGTTATGATGTCATATAGGGCAGTTTGTGCACAAATGCCACCCTCCCTCAGCATTTCGCTTGGGAGATCATCTCTGCCCGGTGCCTTTCCTGGTCTCAGACTCCCGGATCGCCTTCAGTACTTCCTCAACAGATGGTACTTCAGCCAGCCACTCACAGGGGGTGACTTTTTCCAATATTTGAGGCACTGCAGCCTCAGCAGGGTCATCCCCACTTTGTGCCACGATGTTTTCCTGGCTGAGGGATTTCCCCTCTCCCAGGACCTCACAGAAATGCTCAGCAAATCTGCAAACCTGTTCCTGGGGGTCGGAGATTGGATCACCGTTTTTTTCCCCTAATGATGGTAATAGGTGTGGTGCTGCAGGTTACTTTTTTATGGAGTTAAATAGAGATTTGTGATCGTGGGCCACTGAGGCAGACTCCATCTCCTCAGCAACCCGTGACCACCACCCATCCTTGCAGCGCCTCATGGCTCTCCAAACCTCCGAGCGAAGGCTGCAGTAAGCCTCCTCATTCTCTGATGTGGGATTCTGTAGCCGATGAGAGTGGGCCTGTCGCTTTTTCTCAACTATCCTGAACACCTCCTCTGTCAGCCAGGGTCTCTGGGGAGGTCTGAACCGCGTACCCAAAGCAGCCATTGCAGCTGCATGAATCACAATCCTAAACCTCGCCCATTTACCCTCGACATCAGGAGGAGTGGGGGATGATGCCAACCCCAGCTGCAAGCGATGATGAAATTCTCGCTTGCAACTTTCATCAGATAACTGAGACCAGGCCACTTTAGGTTGGAATGGGATCCTTGGTGTACACCCACCACCGGAGTGGAAGAATGGCAGGCACATCTTACAGATGACTAGTCGATAGTCAGAGGGCAGATCAGCTCCACGGTAGGTCCTGGTGTCAAGGACATGAGCTCGCATCCGCTGGTCTGTCACTATGTAGTCCAGCAGATGTTCTTGCTTGGACCCAGCATGCATCCATGATGTTGTGTGGATGCGCCGATGCCGGAACAGTGTGTTGGTAATTACAAGCCCATGGGCTGCACAAATATCTAGAAGCCTCCTACCGTTGTTATTGAGCTGATCTGGCCCATGCCCTCCAATCACTCCAGACCAGGTGCCAGCATCATGACCAACTCGCGCATTGAAGTCACCCAACAAGATGACTCTATCCCGAGGGACACTTTAGCCAGCACCTGTGACAGGAGGTCATAGACGGCATCTGACTCATCAGCTTTGCCTGCATCCCTCCACGGATGTTCGTCTTCGGTGGGGGCCTAAGTAACCACGACCACCACTCCTCGCCTCCGGTTGATGGGAACGCGAGCCCAAAGTAGCCTGGGGCTTACAGCTTCCCACACCTCACCGCCACGCTCCCACGCCCCCTTCAATCTTTTGTTCAAAAGAAGAGCCACACCCTGTTGTTCGGCAGTCTGCTGCCCCGAGTAGTGGATTGTCCACCCCTCATGGTGGCAGGAGCCAGAACCGGTCCACTGGACCTCCTGAATGCCACAGAGATCCAGGCGATACCGGTCCAGCTCCCGACAGAGGAGTGGCAGCCTCTCCTCCGCAGTGAGCGTTCGAACATTCCACGTGGCCACACGAAGTGGCTTTTCGTTGTTTCTGAAGGAGCCCCGAGGGTAGAGATTCAATCTCCTGGCTCTGCCAATTGGGGTTTGGCCAGGAGACATCATAGACGCCTGTCCCCCCGGGGCATCCGGCACAAGCTTATTAGTTAAATGTTTATTCTTGGTTTCGTGGTAAAAATGTTGAAGGTGGAGGGGTTACCAGCCCCTCGCACCCGTCCAGAGCCCCCGTTTAGCCACTGTGGTGGTCACAGACGCCATGAGAGGAGGGGCCAATCGGAATTGGCCCTCCCCCCACAGCACTGTCCACGACAGAGTTTCCCGTCTGGCACCGCGAGGAGGTAGGGGGTTGTTTTACTCACACACAGACACACGAACACAGACACACTCACACACAGACACACTCACACACACAGACACACTCACACATATACACACTCACAGACACACTCATACACAGACTCACCCCCAGACACACTCACACACAGACACACGAACACAGACACACTCACACACAGACACACACAGACACACTCACACACACAGACACACTCACACACATACACACACACACTCATACACAGACTCACCCCCAGACATACTCACATACAGACACACTCACACACAGACACACACATACAGACTCACCCCCAGACACACACACACACACAGACACACTCACACACAGACACACACATACAGACTCACCCCCAGACACACTCACACACAGACACACACATACAGACTCACCCCCAGACACACACACACAGACACACTCACACACAGACACACAGACTCACCCCCAGACACACACACACACACAGACACACTCACACACAGACACACACACAGACTCACCCCCAGACACACTCACACACAGACACACTCACACACAGACACACACATACAGACTCACCCCCAGACACACACACACAGACACACTCACACACAGACACACACATACAGACTCACCCCCAGACACACTCACACAGACACACTCACACACAGACACACACATACAGACTCACCCCAGACACACACACACAGACACACTCACACACAGACACACAAACTCACCCCCAGACACACACACACACACTCACACACAGACACACACATACAGACTCACCCCCAGACACACACACAGACACACTCACACACAGACACACAGACTCACCCTCAGACACACACACACAGACACACTCACACACACAGACACACACATACAGACTCACCCCCAGACACACCCACACACACAGACACACTCACACACAGACACACACACAGACTCACCCCCCAGACACACTCACACACAGACACACTCACACACAGACACACACATACAGACTCACCCCCAGACACACACACACAGACACACTCACACACAGACACACCCACACACAGACACACACATACAGACTCACCCCCAGACACACTCACACACAGACACACTCACACACAGACACACACATACAGTCTCACCCCCAGACACACAGACACACTCACACACAGACACACACATACAGACTCACCCCCAGACACACTCACACACAGACACACTCACCCCCAGACACACTCACACACAGACACACACACAGACACACACATACAATCTCACCCCCAGACACACACACACACACAGACACACTCACACACAGACGCACACATACAGACTCACCCCCAGACACACTCACACACAGACACACTCACCCCCAGACACACACACAGACACACTCACACACAGACACACACATACAGACTCACCCCCAGACACACACACACAGACACACTCACACACACACATACATACTCACCCCCAGACACACACACACATACACACTCACACACACAGACACACACACACAGACTCACCCCCAGACACACCCACACAGACACACTCACACACAGACACACAGACTCACCCCCAGACACACACACACACACAGACACACTCACACACAGACACACACATACAGACTCACCCCCAGACACACACACAGACACACTCACACACAGACACACAGACTCACCCCCAGACACACACACACAGACACACTCACACACACAGACACACACATACAGACTCACCCCCAGACACACCCACACACACAGACACACTCACACACAGACACACACACAGACTCACCCCCAGACACACTCACACACAGACACACTCACACACAGACACACACATACAGACTCACCCCAGACACACACACACAGACACACTCACACACAGACACACCCACACACAGACACACACATACAGACTCACCCCCAGACACACTCACACACAGACACACCCACACACAGACACACACATACAGACTCACCCCCAGACACACACACACAGACACACCCACACACAGACACACACATACAGACTCACCCCCAGACACACCCACACACACAGACACACTCACACACAGACACACACACAGACTCACCCCCAGACACACTCACACACAGACACACTCACACACAGACACACACATACAGACTCACCCCCAGACACACACACACAGACACACTCACACACAGACACACCCACACACAGACACACACATACAGACTCACCCCCAGACACACTCACACACAGACACACCCACACACAGACACACACATACAGACTCACCCCCAGACACACACACACAGACACACCCACACACAGACACACACATACAGACTCATCCCAGACACTCACCCCCAGACACACACACACACAGACACACTCACACACAGACACACAGACTCACCCCCAGACACACACACACACAGACACACTCACACAGACACACTCACACACAGACACACACATACAGACTCACCCCCAGACACACACACACAGACACACTCACACACAGACACACAGACTCACCCCCAGACACACTCACACACAGACACACTCACACACAGACACACACATACAGACTCACCCCCAGACACACACACACAGCACACTCACACACAGACACACAGACTCACCCCCAGACACACACACACACAGACACACTCACACACAGACACACACATACAGTCTCACCCCCAGACACACACACAGACACACTCACACACAGACACACACATACAGACTCACCCCCAGACACACACACACAGACACACTCACACACAGACACACAGACTCACCCCCAGACACACACACACAGACACACACAGACACACTCACACACACACGTGGGGCACATGAACATCCTGTACAGCGACCGTGATTTATACGGCATTCTCACGTCAGGCCTGGGGAAGTTGTGTGACCATACTTCACCACGCTGGTCAATGTTGGTTGATTAATGGTAGTAGACGGTGCGGGAGGGGGGGGTCGGAAGGGGGCACGTGACTGGTTCAGACTTCACTCGCCACTGATGTTAGCCGTGCGGCTGTGGGTGGTGGAGGTGAATGGGAGCGTGAGGGGGAGAGAGAGGATAAGGCGAGTGGTGAGGGAGGGGTGAGTGTGGAGGAAGGGGTGAGTGGTGAGGGAGGGGGAAGGGTGAGTGGTGAGGGAGGGGTGAGTGGTGAGGGAGGGGGAGGGGGGAGTGAGTGGTGAGGGAGTGGTGAGGAAGATGGCGACAGAGTGGTGAGGGAGGGGTGAGTGGTGAGGGAGGGGTGAGTGGTGAGGGAGGGGTAAGTGGTGAGGGAGGGGTGAGTGGTGAGGGACGGGTGAGGGAGGGGGAGTGGTGAGGGAGGGGTGAGTGGTGAGGGAGGGGTGAGGAAGATGGCGACAGAGTGGTGAGGGAGGGGTGAGTGGTGAGGGAGGGGTGAGTGGTGAGGGAGGGGGAGGGGTGAGTGGTGAGGGAGGGGTGAGTGGTGAGGGAGGGGTGAGTGGTGAGGGAGGGGTGAGTGGTGAGGGAGGGGGAGGGTGAGTGGTGAGGGAGGGGGAGGGTGAGTGGTGAGGGAGTGGTGAGGAAGATGGCGACAGAGTGGTGAGGAGCGAGGAAGAGCAACGCGGAGTGGTTTGGGGAGGGAGGGTTTCGGTGGTGAGGGTGGTGAGGGAGAGAGAGGGGTGAGAGAGAGAGGTGAGGGTGGTGAGGGTGGTGAGGGAGAGAGAGAGAGAGAGGGGGTGAGGGTGGTGAGGGAGAGAGAGAGGGGTGAGAGAGAGAGGTGAGGGTGGTGAGGGAGAGAGAGAGGGGTGAGAGAGGGGTGAGGCGGTGAGGGTGAGAGAGAGAGGGGTGAGAGAGAGAGGGGTGAGGGTGGTGAGGGAGAGAGAGAGGGGTGAGGCGGTGAGGGTGAGAGAGAGAGAGGGGTGAGAGAGAGAGGGGTGAGGGTGGTGAGGGAGAGAGAGAGAGGGGTGAGGCGGTGAGGGAGAAGCGATCTCTGGGAAGCGAGGGGCGGGAGCAATCCGGCTCCCAGGCTCCACTTCCTGGCGCCTGCACCCCCCCCCCCATCGTGTGTGTCGTGGGGGGGGTGACGGGGGGGGTCAGGGGGGGTCCGTGACCACCGCTTACAGCGCGCGCGTGGCCCCAGAGGTCGCCACTCACATGGGGAGCGGTGGTGCAGCGGTTAGCGCACCGCGCTACGAACCCGGCGAGTCGAGGGTTCGATCCCCAATCTCGCGGTCACCAAACCCCCCCGTGACGACTCCTCACTCACCACTCACCACTCCACCCTCCCCTACCTCACCACTCACCCTCCATCCCTCTCCCTCCCTCACCACTCACCCTCCCCCTACCTCACCACTCACCACTCCCCCTACCTCACCACTCACCCTCCATCCTCTCCCTCCCACCACTCACCCTCCCCCCTCCCTCACCCTCCCCCCTCCCCCTACCTCACCACTCACCCCTCCCCCCTCCCCTACCTCACCACTCACCCTCCCTCGCCACTCACCCTTCCCCCTCTCCCTCCCTCACCACTCACCCTCCCCCCTCCCCTCCCTCACCACTCACCCTCCCCCCTCTCCCTCCCTCACCACTCACCACTCACCCTCCCCCCTCCCTCACCACTCAACCTTACACCTCCCCCTCCCTCACCACTTACCCTCCCCCCTCTCCCTCCCTCACCACTCACCACTCACCCTCCCCCTACCTCACCACTCACCACTCACCCTCCCCCTCCCTCACCACTCACACCTCCCCCCTCCCCCTACCTCACCACTCACCCTCCCCCCTCCCTCACCACTCACCCTCCCCCGTCCCCCTACCTCACCACTCACCCTCCCCCCTCCCTCACCACTCACCCTTCCCCCTCTCCCTCCCTCACCACTCACCCTCCCCCCTCGCCCTCCCTCACCACTCACCCTCCCCCCTCTCCCTCCCTCACCACTGACCCTTCCCCCTCTCCCTCCCTCACCACTCACCCTCCCTCACCACTCACCCTCCCCCCTCCCTCACCACTCACCCTCCCCCCTCTCCCTCCCTCACCATCACCCTCCCCCCTCTCCCTCCCTCACCACTCACCCTCCCCCTCCCCCTACCTCACCACTCACCCTCCTTCCCCTCCCTCACCACTCCCCCTCCTCCCCCCTCTCCCTCCCTCACCACACGGGGCCTCTTTTCAGTCTCCACCCCCCCACTCTACCACTACCCCCCCCCCCCCCCCCGCTTGATGTGTCCACCCGTGTGGTGGTGGTGTTGGTGCGTCCACCTCTGTCGAGACCGGGGCAGCGGCTCTGTGAGGATTGCGGTGCGGCAATTTAAAATTCAGGAAAAACATTGCTCTCATTGGGTGCCAGTTTACCATGGGAGTCCAGTTTACCATGGGAGTTCAGTTTAACATGGGAGTCCAGTTCACCATGGGAGTCCAGTTCACCATGGGAGTCCAGTTCACCATGGAAGTTCAGTTTACCATGGGAGTCCAGTTCACCATGGGAGTTCAGTTTACCATGGGAGTTCAGTTTAACATGGGAGTCCAGTTCACCATGGGAGTTCAGTTTAACATGGGAGTTCAGTTTAACATGGGAGTCCAGTTTAACATGGGAGTCCAGTTTAACATGGAGTTCAGTTTACATGGGAGTTCAGTTTACCATGGGAGTCCAGTTTACCATGGGAGTTCAGTTTAACATGGGAGTTCAGTTCACCATGGGAGTCCAGTTCACCATGGGAGTCCAGTTTACCATGGGAGTCCAGTTTACCATAGGAGTCTAGTTCACCATGGAAGTTCAGTTTACCATAGGAGTCTAGTTCACCATGGAAGTTCAGTTTACCATAGGAGTCTAGTTCACCATGGAAGTTCAGTTTACCATAGGAGTCTAGTTCACCATGGAAGTTCAGTTTACCATAGGAGTCTAGTTCACCATGGGAGTCCAGTTTACCATAGGAGTCTAGTTCACCATGGAAGTTCAGTTTACCATAGGAGTCTAGTTCACCATGGAAGTTCAGTTTACCATAGGAGTCTAGTTCACCATGGGAGTCCAGTTCACCATGGAAGTTCAGTTTACCATGGGAGTCCAGTTTACCATCGGCAGGGGTCGCCAACCCGCGGCTGTGGAGCTGCATGCGGCCGCATTAAGCGCCCTTACGTGACGTCAGTTATTCAGCACCCCGCCACCGTCTCGTCTGCACCACGTGGTGTCATTGCGAGTTGTTGTTTTTACCGAATTAAAAAAAAACAAGATAAGTAGGCCAAGTACCACTCTACGGGGGGGATGGGATGTGTGTGGGGGGGGTCCCCGCTAGTGGGAGCGGTGATGTAGTGGTTAGCGCGCTGCGCTATGAACACGGCCACCCGGGTTCGATTCCCGCTCATGGCCAACACCGATGACGATTATCTGAACCGGTCCTGGGCCTCCCGTAGGTCGACTCAGTCTCAAATGAGTACCTGGTGTGCTGTGTAAACATCGCCACTGGGAAGACAAAGGCGGTCAGGCGTGGTGCTGGCCACCCATCCCCTCGTGCACCGTTTCCGCCCTTCATAGGTGCTCGCTAACAGCACTTGCCCCTACAGTCTGTTAAGGCTACACGGGGGGATCTTTGTCTTTTGTACCCCGCTAGTCAACTCGGGGGTTCCCCGCTTGTGGAGACCCCCTGACAGTGGCGGCAGCGAGCCAGTGCAGAGGTCGCCTGCTGCACCACCCCGCCCCTCCCCCTGGGTCCTGTCTCTAAACATCGTCAGCGGGGAGACAAAGGCGGCCCGGGCGGGCGGTCCCGGCCACCCCGCCCCCTCGTGCGCCTGTGCCGGACTTCGCGGGTGCCGCTCGCTCTCGTCGCTTGCCCCGGGCAGTCTGCTGAGGCTGCAGACGCGTTAGCAACACCGGCGGAGGCGGCAGCAGCGAACGTGGGGTTGGTGGATCACGCACAGATTGCTGCGAAAAGCCCTTCTCCCCTCCCGACCCACCTGCATGCCAGGCGAGGTAGTCAACATCTCCTAGCCACCGTGATGATGATGATGAGAGAGAGACGCAAACTTCAAATATATAGCAGCAGCAGCAGGGGTCAGAGGCGGGCTCGAACCCACGACCTCCTGTGTACCAGGCGAGGTAGTTGACATCTCCTAGCCACCGTCATGATGATGAGAGAGAGACGCAGACTCCAAATATACAGCAGCAGGGGCAAGAGTCGGGATCGAAACCACGACCTCCTGTGTACCAGGTGAGGTAGTTAACATCTCCTAGACACCGTGACGCCCTAAACTTGGCTAGCACCGTCCAGGCGAGGCTGGTGGAGTCACCACGGTGTTGGTGTTGAACTGAGTTGTGAAAAGTCTCCAGCCCCCCCCCCACCCATCTCACACCGTGGTAGGGGGCAGAAGCTTTATCGGTGGTCGGAATCTGATCATATTGGCACGCGTGTAGTGTGGTGAGTAGGCGTGGCTAATGAGGAATAGGGCGTGGCAAGTGGGCGGGGCTTGTGGGGTGTATTCCTCCTGCTCGCTAACCGACGCAAATTGCAGTGATTATTTTAAACACGTTATTATTATTACGTGATACAAGCTAATGGCCTGGAAGCATTGGCGCAACAACACAAATACCGTAAAACAGAAAGCCTCAACACGTTCGTCAACAAGAACGACACTGTAGCCTTAAAATGATAATTATACAGCAGGCGACGTTTCTGACAACGGGCCTTGTTGAGAGCATATATTTTGGGTTCATTTTAGGTCTGTGAAATATTGTACGCGTTACAAATGGCATTATTATGTTCTACGAAGAAGGGCCATTGCCCGAAACGTTGCCGATTATTTTACAATTATTGTGCGAGATGTACGTATGTATTACGCGCACACAAACACATAACACACACACTCGACACAAATATGACATACAACACACACACACGACCCACACACATAACACAACAACAACCGCCAATCGCCACTCAGTGGCGGTGACATCACCACGGCGCTTGTGCAGTTTAAGGCCACGTGAGGTGTTGAAGGCTCGCTGGCGAGAGGTCACGGAACATACCCAGCAGGTGCCATGGGTTGGCTGACTGAGATGACTGGAAGATGGACCAGCTGTGCCCGCTACTGTGCCAACTTTTTGGCGTTTTAGCCACCCGGCGCTCCGCTCGTTGTTGTGAGCGTCGCTCATCTGACCTCCGCTGTTTTGGGAGGGCGACTGTCTCTAACTGCCTAGTGGCAGTGTCCTTCACGAGCCTCCTCCACAGTGGTCGATCTTTGACACGGCTGGGAGCATTCATCGGCAAATCCACTCAGCTCCACGTCCTCCTTGTACCGCATCAACCCATCTCGTTGGTAACCCGTGCCGTGCCAATTTAGCCCCCTCTATCCGGCCATTCAGAAGCTGCTGGGCCATGCGGGCTACGTGACCCAGCCAGCCCAGCCTTGCTTGCCGGAGGAGCTCACCGATGGGACTGCGTCCAAATCTCTCAAGGATCTGTGAGCTCCTCACACAATCCAGTCTGGTTAAACCCACGATGGATCCGTAGGCAGGCGAGCCTGAACGTTTCAAACCGGTGCAGATGTTCCTTTAGAGCAGCGGTCCACAACCTTTTTGGCACCAGGGACCGGTTTCGTGGAAGACAATTTTTTCATGGACCGGGGGGGGGGTCATCATTGGGTCTTTCCCCCCTTTTCAAATAAGCTCTCCAGCGACGTTTCTTTTGTATTCATCGTGGCTCCTAGGGGTTAGAGCTTGTGGGCTTACTCATTGTGGCTACTAGGGGTTAGAGCTTGTGGGCTTACCAACGCTGTGACTGAGACGAGTGCGCAGTGCGGGAAAGAGGCGCGGATGGAAGTGGTGAATAATAAAATAATGGGGTCGGGCCACGCGCGGACTCACCGCTCTCACCTCCTGCTGCTGTGCGGCCCGGTTCCTAACAGGCCACGGACCGGTACCAGTCCGTGGCCCGAGGGTTGAGGATCCCTGCTTTAGAGGTCTCCACGTTGCGCAAGCTAAGCGAAGGGAAGGGCATGAACCGTGGCCGAGAAGACCCGGAGCTTTTGTGTGGAGCGAGGGGCAAGGCCAGCTTCCACGCAGCGTTACGCAGCTGATGGAAAGATAATGCCGCTCGACTGATTCGGAGTGAGCCCTTGGCTGCCAAGCGTACACATAACACACACACACACGACACAAAACGCCACACAACACACATACATGACGCAGGACACACACAACACACATACATGACGCACGACACACACAACACACACACACACACGTGACGCACACACACGACACACACGATACACACAACACACACAGTGATATAAATCGCAGCACGGTCCAGCCGGGCGCTGGGGGGGATTGCTATCTCGCTCTCTCTGCCTCTCTCTGCCTCTCCCTCGATAATTACTCTGCACAAAACTGCGATGACGTCGCGGAAGGATCCAGCGACGAGTTCACAAACATCACTAAGAGCCCCCCACCTCACCCCCCCACCACCACCACGGAGCCTCGAGCCCCCAGCGCTGCTCTGCTAAACCCGGCACGGATACCGTGCAGGGGAAATGTGCGGGGGAGGGAAACGGGGAGCCCGAAGTGGCCGCGACTAAATTTGTTTTTTTACTGAGACGCGACGTGAACCACGTGACCTTGCAGCGTCAACGGGGCAGCGAGGGGCAGCGTGAAGGGCAGGGAGATGTGGAGCTGGAGGGGTGGCAGGGAGAGTTAAGGGAGAGTGGGGAGAGTTAAGGGAGAGTGAAGGGAGAGTGAAGGGAGAGTGGAGAGAGTTAAGGGAGAGTTAAGGGAGAGTTAAGGGAGAGTGAAGGGAGAGTTAAGGGAGAGTGGAGAGAGTTAAGGGAGAGTTAAGGGAGAGTTAAGGGAGAGTTAAGGGAGAGTTAAGGGAGAGTTAAGGGAGTAGTTAAGGGAGAGTTAAGGGAGAGTTAAGGGAGAGTTAAGGGAGAGTGAAGGGAGAGTGGGGAGAGTTAAGGGAGAGTGAAGGGAGAATGAAGGGAGAGTGGAGAGAGTTAAGGGAGAGTTAAGGGAGAGTTAAGGGAGAGTTAAGGGAGAGTGGAGAGAGTTAAGGGAGAGTTAAGGGAGAGTTAAGGGAGAGTTAAGGGAGTAGTTAAGGGAGAGTTAAGGGAGTGTTAAGGGAGAGTTAAGGGAGAGTGAAGGGAGAGTGGGGAGAGTTAAGGGAGAGTGGGGAGAGTTAAGGGAGAGTTAAGGGAGAGTTAAGGAAGAGTGAAGGGAGAGTTAAGGGAGAGTTAAGGGAGAGTGGAGAGAGTTAAGAGAGAGTTAAGGGAGAGTTAAGGGAGACTTAAGGGAGACTTAAGGGAGAGTTAAGGGAGAGTTAAGGGAGAGTGAAGGGAGAGTGAAGGGAGAGTGGAGAGAGTTAAGGGAGAGTTAAGGGAGAGTTAAGGGAGAGTTAAGGGAGAGTGGGGAGAGTTAAGGGAGAGTGAAGGGAGAGTGAAGGGAGAGTGGAGAGAGTTAAGGGAGAGTTAAGGGAGAGTTAAGGGAGAGTTAAGGGAGAGTGGAGAGAGTTAAGGGAGAGTTAAGGGAGAGTTAAGGGAGAGTTAAGGGAGAGTTAAGGGAGAGTTAAGGGAGAGTTAAGGGAGAGTGGGGAGAGTTAAGGGAGAGTGAAGGGAGAGTGAAGGGAGAGTGGAGAGAGTTAAGAGAGAGTTAAGGGAGAGTTAAGGGAGAGTGAAGGGAGAGTGGGGAGAGTTAAGGGAGAGTGGGGAGAGTTAAGGGAGAGTTAAGGGAGAGTTAAGGGAGAGTGGGGAGAGTTAAGGGAGAGTGAAGGGAGAGTGAAGGGAGAGTGGAGAGAGTTAAGAGAGAGTTAAGGGAGAGTTAAGGGAGAGTGAAGGGAGAGTGAAGGGAGAGTGGGGAGAGTTAAGGGAGAGTGGGGAGAGTTAAGGGAGAGTTAAGGGAGAGTGAAGCGGGTTGCGTAACCTCACCGATGAACGGAATGCGCGCCAGGGACCCTGCCGCCTCCCCCTCCGCCACGGTCGCCATGGCGACTCGTCTCCCCGGCAACGACGAGCATCCCCCCGCGCGCTGTCCCTCGGGGGCGCCGTGGGGGCCGCCGGTGGCCCCGAGGGCCGAGGGGGGCGAGGCCGCGGGGACCGCGGCCGCGCCGACCCCCGCGTCCGAGGAGCGGCGTGCCGGCTCCCGGCACCTCCGAGGCGGTCGCCTCCTCGCCACCCCCACGGACCTCGACCCTCGACCGCCACCCTCCTCCTCCTCGTCGTCCTCGTCGTCCTCGTCGTCGTCGTAGTCGCCCACGCTCGAGTGCCGGACCCGCGGGGCTCCCGCCGCGGGCCCGCGGGCCGTGCCGGAGGCGGCGGCGCGGAGCGCGCGGACTCTCTCCTGCAGGGAGCGGCCCCCGCAGGCTCGCAGCACACGGCGCCGCTCGCACTCCGCGCGGCTCCAGCGCGGGGCGCAGCTCTCCTGCTGCTCCTGCTGCTGCCCCGCGCGCTGCCCCGGCTGCCGCTGCTGCTGCTGCTGCCCTTGTCCCTGCTGCTGCTGCTGCTGCCCTCGATGCCATTCTCCCGGCTTCTTTCTCAGCTGCCGCCCCGCGTGTTGCCCTTCTACCGGCTTCTGCTGCTGCTGCTGCTGTAGTGCAGGCTCTATCTGCTGCTGCTGCTGCTGTAGTGCAGGCTCTATTTGCTGCTGCTGCTGCTGCCGCTGCTGCTGCCCCGCATGCTGCTGCTGGTCTTGTCCAAGTCGCTGTTGCCCTTCCCCCGGGATGTGCTGCTGTTGCTGCCGTGCCCCTAACTGATGCCCCCGCAGCCCGTGTCCCTGCTGCTGCTGCCCTTGTCCATGCTGCTGCCCCTGCTGCTGTAGTGCAGGCTCTATCTGCTGCTGCTGTAGTGCAGGCTCTATCAGCTGCTGCTGTAGTGCAGGCTCTATCAGCTGCTGCTGTAGTGCAGGCTCTATCTGCTGCTGTAGTGCAGGCTCTATCTGCTGCTGCTGCCGCGCGCGCCGTGGCCCCGGCGAACCGTGCGTGGCGGCCGAAACGCCCAAGGAAGGCGACGATGATGAAGATGCTGATGTCGATGGCGATGATGTTGTTGCTGATGATGATGTTGATGACGTCGCCGGGATTTCGGTTTGTCGAGCAGGGTTAGGATCCGGGTTCGACTCGGGGTCAGAGTTGTTGCAGTTCGACTCGGGGTCTGCTGCCCCCTCGGGTCCCCCCGCGTGCCCTCTGGCAGAAGGGGCGCCGGGGACTCCCTGGGGACCACGTGTCACGGCCGCCGCGCTCATGGTCAGAGGGTCCGGGTCACTCACCGACTCCTTCCCCACTAATCACACTCGCTCAACCACCCACTCAGACACTCATTCACTCGCACTGCCACTCGCTTGCTGCACTGCTCATCCGCTCTCTAACCCTATTCGTCCACACGCTCACCAGCGCTAATCGCCCACCCACTAACTCACCCACTCACCAACTCACCAGCCCAATCACTCACTCACTCACTCAATCACCCCACCCACTCACCAGCCCGATCACTCACTCACTAACTCACTCACCCACCTACTCACCAGCCCAATCACTCACTAACTCAATCACCCCACCCACTCACCAGCCCGATCACTCACTCACTAACTCACTCACCCACCTACTCACCAGCCCAATCACTCACTAACTCAATCACCCCACCCACTCACCAGCCCGATCACTCACTCACTAACTCACTCACCCACCTACTCACCAGCCCAATCACTCACTAACTCAATCACCCCACCCACTCACCAGCCCGATCACTCACTCACTAACTCACTCACCCACCTACTCACTAGCCCAATCACTCACTCACTAACTCACCCACCTACTCACCAGCCCAATCACTCACTCACTAACTCACCCACCTACTCACCAGCCCAATCACTCACTAACTCACCACCTCCCCACTCACCAGTCCAATCACTCACTCACTAGCTCACTCAACCACCTACTCACCAGCCCAATCACTCACTCCACCCACACTCACCCACCTACTCACCAGCCCAATCACTCACTAACTCACCACCCCCCCACTCACCAGTCCAATCACTCACTCACTAGCTTACTCACCCACCTACTCACCAGCCCAATCACTCACTCCACCCACACTCACACTCACTCTCTCTCTCACCAACGCCCCAACCCGCTCCCAACTCTCTCTGCTCCCCTGTCTCTCTCACACCTCCACCCTGCGCGTGTCTCTGCTCTCTTCTCTCCCGTGGGCTGCTCCTCCGCTCTCTGCTTCCAGAAGAACAGTCGCGAGCGGGGAGGAACCTATAGGGGATGGAGGGGTAGGGGGCAGCACGGGGGGGAGGGGCAGGAGAGAGATGAGACGCCACCGTTTTGCTCCGTACCCCTCCCTCGAACCCTTCCCCTCCCTTAGCCTACCCCTAACAATGGACGCTTCGTCAGTAGGGACTCCATTGTCAGCTCACGGGGTGCGGCGATGGGTCAGGCGGGGTGCCCCCAATGTTTGGTTCGTCTCTTCTCACGGTCGTTGTTATAAATACACCGACGCTGACGCTTTTTTGACCCAATCACATCGTCGTCGTTAGGCTCACGGGCTCGAACATTTAACGCTGTGGGGGGGGAGGGGGGCGCTCCGTTTTAAATAAGTCTGTTGTTGCTGTTCATATTTTTCGTACAACCGTTGTCGAAAACATCTCACGGTGGTACCACAACTTTGGTCATCACGGAGCGGGAGGGGAGGCACCCCCCCCCCCCCCCCACTGCCCCCACGATCGCTGCGCTGCTGCCCTTTGCCCACTCGTACCCTCGTCACCCTGCCCCCTAAAGCCAGAGTCTACGCTTCTCATGCAATGTTTTCCTGCCTCCCTCCACCCCCCCCCCTCAAACGCACCGCTCCCCCTCTCCCTCCTCCCCTTCATCCCACACCCCTTCCACGACCGCGGGAGGATATTGTTTTTCGGAGCTCAGCCCCGGACAGCTCCGGCTGAGATGAAGGCCTGCCCATGTGTGTGTGTGTGTACGTTGAACTTATTTCGCACCACCGTACGTAGCTAATCGGAGGTGCGGGGGAACGACAACAAACTAAACACAACAAAATACAATTTTAAATAAAATAAAACAACTAAATTAAATCACGACGTTTGCGGAGGCTGCAGCTATCTTGCCGTGACTGTTCCGTCTAAAGACGGAAGCTTGTGTTGCCTCCGGAACGTCGTGATTTCATTTAGTTTTCTTTTATTTTACATTTTATTTTACCTAACGTGACTTTACCGAAAAAACCAAAGAGCATGAATCCTTGCAGTCACGAAAGCTTCAAATCTAGAATTTAACACGACAAACTAAACACAACAACAAACAGCAACAACAAAACAACACAACAGACAAACACGCGCCCCGGCTGCAGCAGCTCCTCTAACCCTCTCCTCCCGACCGCTCAACCCCAAGGCCCCCCGGCCCAGCAGAGCCGCCACAGACCCCGCGTGCCTCGCCCAGCCGTGCCTCGCTGGGGGGGTCTCAGCCCTCGGCGAGTTCCAGCAGGGGGCCTGCCGCTTTCTCGCTGGGTAAAGGCGCGGCCCTAGCAAGCGCTCGCTCACGCCACTGCTCAGGGAAGGGGCCTTCACACACGAGGAAGGCTCCTACGAGGGGGGGGGGGGTCTCCTCCAGAGCTGTATTGCACTCTTAACAATTTGTGCAAATTTTCAAATCTGAATTGAAATCCCTTTTATTTAAGGGCTGCTTTGTCGTGTTAAAGTTGGTTCTCATCCCTCCCGCCCACCCCCGCCCGCACCTCCGATTTGCGCGGTTGACTACCCAGGCTTGCGAAAGAAGTTCAGCGTCCACACGCATACGTGGAGGGTGTTCGGACCACTGCTTCTACGCGGGCCGGGTCGTCTTGGGGACAATCGGGGGAGTGGCCACGCTTCACCCCGCCACTGCCCGGCGGACGGAGAGGAGAGGGCAGGGAGAGGTCATACACCTTGCCCACATTCACGTAGGTAGAAAAATATATATATATATCACGAGGTTTCGATCGCAACACAAGCGGTCGTCCTCAGGCGGAAAAAAATATCATCCAGCAGTAGAACTAATGAACCACATTGTTTGCAGCTGGCGCGCCGGGAGATCGGTAGGTCACTGACAAGGGGTTGACAGGTGTGATAGACTCAGCACTGTCACCCATAGACTCAGCAATGTCACCCATAGACTCAGCACTGTCACCCATAGACTCAGCACTGTCACCCAGAGACTCAGCAATGTCACCCATAGACTCAGCACTGTCACCCATAGACTCAGCAATGTCACCCATAGACTCAGCACTGCCACCCATAGACTCAGCACTGTCACCCATAGACTCAGCACTGTCACCCATAGACTCAGCACTGCCACCCATAGACTCAGCACTGTCACCCAGAGACTCAGCACTGCCACCCATAGACTCAGCACTGTCACCCATAGACTCAGCACTGCCACCCATAGACTCAGCACTGCTACCCATAGACACAGCACTGTCACCCACAGACTCAGCACTGTCACCCATAGACTCAGCTCGGTCACCCATGGGCTCAGCACTGTCACCCATAGACTCAGCACTGCCACCCATAGACTCAACACTGCCACCTATAGACTCAGCACTGCCACCCATAGACTCAGCACTGTCACCCATAGACTCAGCGCTGCCACCCATACGCAGCACTGCCAACCATAGACTCAGCACTGCCACCCATAGACTCAGCACTGTCACCCATAGACTCAGCACTGCCACCCATAGACTCAGCACTACCACCCATAGACTCAGCACTGCCACCCATATACTCAGCACTGCCACCCAGACTCAGCACTGCCACGCCTAGACTCAGCACTCCCACCCATATACACAGCACTGTCATCCATAGACTCAGCACTACCACCCATAGACTCAGCACTGTCACCCATAGACTCAGCACTGTCACCCATAGACTCAGCACTGTCACCCATAGACTCAGCGCTGCCACCCATAGACTCAGCACTGCCACCCATAGACTCAGTACTGTCACCCATAGACTCAGCACTGCTACCCATAGACACAGCACTGTCACCCATAGACTGAGCACTGCCACCCATAGACACATCACTGCCACCCATAGACTCAGCACTGCCACCCATAGACTCAGCACTGCCACCCATAGACTCAGCACTGCCACCCATAGACTCAGCACTGCCAGCCCTAGACTCAGCACTGCCACCCCTAGACTCAGTACTGCCACCCATAGACACAGCACTGTCACCCATAGACTCAGCACTGCCACCCATAGACTCAGCACTGCCACCCATAGACTGAACACTGCCACCCATAGACTCAGCACTGCCACTCATAGACTCAGCACTGCTACCCACAGACTCAGCACTGTCACCCATAGACTCAGCACTGTCACCCATAGACTCAGCACTGCCACCCATAGACTCAGTACTGCCACCCATAGACTCAGCGCTGCTACCCACAGACTCAGCACTGTCACCCATAGACTCAGCACTGTCACCCATAGACTCAGCACTGCCACCCATATACTCAGCACTGTCACCCATAGACTCAGCGCTGCCACCCATAGACTCAGCACTGTCACCCATAGACTCAGCGCTGCCACCCATAGACTCAGCACTGCCACCCATAGACTCAGTACTGTCACCCATAGACTCAGCACTGCCACCCCTAGACTCAGCACTGCCACCCATAGACTCAGCACTGCCACCTATATACTCAGGACTGCGCATAGACTCAGCACTGCCACCCATAGACTCATCACTGCCACCCATAGACTTAGCACTGTCACCCAGACTCAGCACTGCCACCCATAGACACAGCACTGTCACCCATAGACTCAGCACTGCCACCCATAGACTCAGCACTGCCACCCATAGACTCAGCACTGCCACCCATAGACTCAACACTGCCACCCATAGACTCAGCACTGCCACCCATAGACTCAGCACTGCTACCCACAGACTCAGCACTGTCACCCATAGACTCAGCACTGTCACCCATAGACTCAGCACTGCCACCCATAGACTCAGCACTGCCACCCATAGACTCAGCGCTGCTACCCACAGACTCAGCACTGTCACCCATAGACTCAGCGCTGCCACCCATACGCAGCACTGCCACCCATAGACTCAGCACTGTCACCCATAGACTCAGCACTGCCACCCATAGACTCAGCGCTGCCACCCATACGCAGCACTGCCACCCATAGACTCAGCACTGCCACCTATAGACTCAGCACTGCCACCCATAGACTCAGCACTGCCACCCATAGACTCAACACTACCACCCATAGACTCAACACTGCCACCCTTAGACTCAACACTGCCACCCATAGTCTCGGCACTGCCACCCATAGACTCGGCACTGCCATCCATAGACTCAGCACTGTCACCTATAGACTCAGGACTGCCCATAGACTCAGCACTGCCACCCATAGACTCAGCGCTGCCACCCATAGACTCAGCACTGCCACCCATAGACTCAGCACTGTCACCCATAGACTCAGCTCTGTCACCCATAGACTCAGCACTGCAACCCCTAGACTCAGCGCTGCCACCCATAGACTCAGCACTGCCACCCCTATACCATACTCGTCAAGTTTTCAGATCCATGCGGCGTACAGACGTTTCAATACGGGCACAAGAAGTCTGTTTGTGTTTCTTCATTGCGATGGGACTCTGTAGGATGAACGTTGAGATGTATACGTGCACTTGGGTGACCAATAAGGTCTGGATTGGTCGGTAACAAGGTAGGCACTGAAACGCGGTTGACAGGTATGGATACTATTGACAATAGGACGTGCCGTGGTGGTGAGATCTAATCACCCTCGCCTGGTGTGTAGGAGGTCGTGGGTTCGATCCCAATCCTGACCCTGATGCCTGCTCATGTAGATTTCGAGTTTGCATCTCTTTCTCTTTACCCGTGGTCGCGTGGATTTTTCTCCGGGACATCCGTCACGTGTCCCGAGTATTTGTCTGCTATTATAAATGTACACGCGATGAGCTCACTTTTGTCGAGCTCTCATTTGTGAGAGCCAGGTAGCTTCTGAAAAAAAAGAGCCATAGAGCTCAGTGGGCATCACCTGGTAAAATAAAAATAGCTACGTTTTTTTTTCTTTCGTTTAATAACGGAGCGGCAGCCACTCGAGACGGAATCTTTATTCAGAAAGCGGAGCGTGAATCCGATGAGCCGCGAAGCTCTTACTTCGCATACGTCCGGTTGGACACAGAGGTGGAGCCGTGATGAACTCAGCGGGACAAGGCACGTCTCGCCGGGGTGATGGCCGAAAGGTCGCGGAATCATCGCCGAGCGTGAACCCACGAGTGGGACGCGACCCAGAGGAGGCGGCTCCCACACCCCTCCCCCCACCACCACCACCGACGTGGAGGAGATGGAGCGATGATTGATATCGGCCTCGCGGAGCGTCCTCCCGGGGGGATCGTTACAGGGCAGAGGTCGCGAGAGGCAGCGGTGGTGGTGGTGGCAGATTGGGGAGGGTGGCCTTCATCCAGCAGTGGATTGACCACGGCTCCTGCTGATGACATCTCATCTCCAGCATTAGCAGCACCGTCCTGCCATCATCATCTGCAGCAGCCATGATACATCCACTGCCATCACCATCTCTGCATTATCCCTGTGATGTAACAACCCACGTCCTCCAGCCTTACACATCCCAGAAGGGGGTGGGCGGGAGGGGTGGGGTGGGGCGTGGGGGGAGGGGTAACACTCCCCACTCCCCCTCCCCCCGCCGCTCGTCATCAACAATGTCTGTTGGGCACATGGCACGTGATGATCCGTGATGATGATGATGACGATAAGCTGTCACCATCACGCGCATTGACACCAGCCACGAGGCTGGCCGCACGTGCGGGTGGAACGCGCTAAGGCCGCTGCTCCCACTGCTGCTGCCACTGCTACTGCTGCCGCCGCTACCGCCACCACCGCTGCTGATGTCGCTGCTACTGCTGCTACTGCTGCCGCTGCTAATGCCACTGCTGCTACCGCTGCGAGCGATGCCTCAACACAGAGAGAGCGAGCGAGCGAGCGCGCGCGGCGGTGCGGTCATCGGCACGCCCCGACGCGCAGCGAGTGCGCAGCGCGGTGCGCTCACCGCTGCGCCACCGCTCCCCCCGCACGTGGTGCACGCGCATCGCGTGCAGGCCGCGGGGTAAGGGTGACGCGGCGCGCCCGCCAACGCCCTCCCGGCCGCCTTTGTCTCTCCCCTGTGCTCGTGCTGAGCGCGCGCATTGGAAGCTGCCACGAGGCCATGGCCGAGCCTCGGAGATCTCGAGAGAGAGAGATCACGTGCGTGGATTTATATGCCACCGTCATCATCGCCACCACCATCCACCAACAACATCATCATCACCACCACCATCCACAACATCATCATCACCACCACTATAAATCCACAACGTAATCACCAACGTCATCACTTCCTACACCATCAACATCACCGTGCATTAACATTTATTTAATGAACACCGTGATGCGACAGAAAAATTTATTAGAGATGCTATTAGCATGGTTTTGTGTTTCTTACATTACAACATCAACAACGCCATCATCACCTGGACTTTAATCATAATTACCATCGCAATCATCACTACGGTCATCATCACACAGAGCACGGTGCACTCTGTCAAAAGCGCATCCATCTATCAAATTAACATCCATCATCATCATCATCAAACAGCATCATCATCGTCACCACAATCATCAGCAACATCGTTGTCACCAGCACCATTATGATCATCATCATCAGCAGCAGCATCAGCAGAATAACCACAACTATTCTCAGCATTGTCAACATCATCATCAGCATCCCCACCAGTGGTATCAGCAGTGTCATCATCATCACCAGCAGTGTCATCATCACCAGCAGTGTCATCATCATCATCACCAGCAGTGTCATCATCATCATCATCACCAGCAGTGTCATCATTATCATCACCAGCAGTGTCATCATCATCACCAGCAGCAGTGCCATCATCATCACCAGCAGTGTCATCATCACCAGCAGTGTCATCATCATCACCAGCAGTGCCACCATTACCAGCAGTCATCATCATCACCAGCAGTTCCACCATTACCAGCAGTCATCATCATCACCAGCAGTGCCACCATTACCAGCAGTTATCATCATCACCAGCAGTGCCACCATTACCAGCAGTCATCATCACCCACAGTGTCATCATCATCATCACCAGCAATGTCATCATCGTCACCAGCAGTCATCATCATCACCAGCAGTGCCACCATTACCAGCAGTCATCATCACCCACAGTGTCATCATCACCAGCAATGTCATCATCGTCACCAGCAGTCATCATCATCACCAGCAGTGCCATCATTACCAGCAGTCATCATCACCCACAGTGTCATCATCATCATCACCAGCAATGTCATCATCGTCACCAGCAGTCATCATCATCACCAGCAGTGCCACCATTACCAGCAGTCATCATCACCCACAGTGTCATCATCATCATCACCAGCAATGTCATCATCGTCACCAGCAGTGTCATCACCAGCAGTCATCATCACCACCAGCAGTGCCATCATCACCAGCAGTCATCATCACCACCAGCAGTGCCATCATCACCAGCCGCGTGACGAGGCCGTCTGTGTCCACAGCCGCTCCCGAGTTCCCAGTGGAGTTCCTCCCTCGCGCCGCGTGACGTCAACACTCGGCCAGATCGATTGAGTGCGACACGGCCACCGTACGGTGGGATGTGTGTGGGTGTGAGTGCGTGGGTGTATGTGGGAGTGTGTGGGAGTGCGTGGGTGTGTGTGGGAGTGTGTGTGGGAGTGCGTGGGTGTGTGTGGGAGTGTGTGTGAGTGCGTGGGTGTGGGTGGGAGTGTGTGAGTATGGGTGGGTGTAGGGGAGGGTGTGGTTGTGTGTGAGTGCGTGGGTGTGTGTGGGAGTGTGTGAGTGTGTGTAAATGCGTGTGTGTGTGGGAGTGTGTGAGTGTGGGTGGGTGTATGGGAGGGTGTGGGTGGGTGTGTGTGAGTGCGTGGGTGTGGGTGGGAGTGTGGGTGGGTGTATGGGAGGGCGTGGGTGTGTGTGGGAGTGTGTGAGTATGGGTGGGTACTGTATATGCTAGTCCTGCAAAACAACCCCCTATCTCCTCGTTGGTGCCGGACGGTAACGCTGTGATGAGCAGTGCCGTGGGGGGAGGGCCAATTTCGATTGGCCATTCTCCTCATGGCGTTTGTAGCCACAAAAGCGGCCAAATGGTGTCTCTGGACGGGTGCGAGGGGCTGGTAACCCCTCAACCTTCAAATAAATTACCACTATACTACAAAAAAAATATCAAACAAAACTTGTGCCGGATGCCCCGGGTGGACAGCCGTCTATGACGTCTCCTGGCCAAATCACATTTGGCAGAGCCAGGAGACTGAATCCTTACCCTCGGGATTCCTCCAGAAGCAGCAAAAACACCACTGCGGGTGGCCATGTTGAATGTTCGAATGCTCACTGCAGAGGAGAGGCTGCCACTCCTCTGTCGGGAGCTGGTCCGGTACCGCCTGGATCTTTGTGGTATTCAGGAGGTCCAGTGGACTGGCTCTGGCTCTTGTTACCACGAGAGGTGGACAGTTCTCTAATCGGGGCAGGAGAGTGCCAAACAACAGGGAGTGGCTCTTTTTCAGAATAAAGAATGAAGGGGGCATGGGAGTGTGGCGGTGAGATATGGGAAGCTGTAAGCCCCAGGCTACTTTGGGCTTGCCTTCCCATCAACCAGAGGCGAGAAGTGGTGGTCGTGGTTACTTATGCCCCACCGAAGATGAACATCAGTGTTGGGATTCAGGCAAGGCAGATGAGTCAAATGCCTTCTATGACCTGTCAAAGGTGCTATTTAAAGTGACCCCTCGGGATAGAGTCATCCTGTTGGGTGACTTAAATGTCCGAGTTGGTCATGATGCTGGCACCTGGTCTGGAGTGATTTGAAGGCATGGGATAGATCAGCTTAATAACAACGAAGGCAGTTAGACTTTTGTGCAGCCCATGGGCTGCATGGGCGCATCCACACAAAATCATGGATGCATGTTGGGTCCAAGCAAGAACATCTGCTGGACTATATAGTGACGGCACAGCGGCTGCGGGCCAATTTCCTTGACATCAGGACCTCACGTGGAGATGATCTACCCACTGACCATTGACTTGTCATCTGTAAGATGATACTACTATTCTTCCGCTCTGGTGGTGGGTGTACACCCAGGACCCCATTCAAACCCATAGTGGCCTGGTCTCAGCAAGCTGATGAAAGTTGCAAGCGAGAATTTCACCATCGCTTGCGGCTGGAGTTGGCATCGTCCACCACTCCTCCTGATGTCGAGGGGAAATGGGCGAGATTTAGGACTGTGGCTCATGCAGCTGGCTGCCTTGGGTACACGGTCCAGACTTCCGCAGAGACCCTGGCTGACAGAGGAGGTGTTCAGGCTGATTGAGAAAAAGCAACAAGCCCACTCTCATCGGCTACAGCATTCCACATCAGAGAATGAGGCGGCTTACCATAGTCTTCGCTGGGAGGTTTGGAGAGCTATGAGGCATTACAAGGATGGGTGGTGGTCGCGCGTTGCTGAGGAAATGGAATCTGCCTCAGTGGTCCGCGATCACAAATCACTCTTTAATTCCATAAAAAGTGACTTGTAGTGCCACACCTATCACCATCATTGGGGGAAAGAATGGTGATCCAAGCTCCGACCACGAGGAACAGGTTTGCAGATTTGCTGACCATTTAAGCGATATTTTGGGGGAGGGGAAATCCCTCAGCCTGGAAAACAGCATTGGACAATGTGGGGATGACTCTGCTGAGGCTGCTGTGCCTCAAATATTGGAAGAAGTTGTCATCCTCTCTGAGTAGCTGGCTGAGGTACCATCTGTTGAGGAAGTACTGAAGGCGATCCAGAGTCTGAAACCAGGAAAGGCACTGGGCAGAGATAATATCCTAAGCGAAATGCTGAGGGAGGGTGGCGTTTGTGCACAGATTGCCCTATATGACATCATAATAACAGTCTGGATCACTGGACGGGTTCGGCAGGATTGGAAGGATGCCCTGGTGGTGCTCCTCTTTAAGGGGATCACACAGACTCTAACTACAGGGGCATCACACTCCTCAGTGTGTTGGGAAAGGTCCTGGTAAGGATTATTCAGCATCGCCTTGCCAGGCACGCTGATGTGAGGATTGCGGAGCCCCAATGTGGTTTCGGGAAAGGGCGGTCCTGTGAGATGCCATATTTTCTGTCCGTCTGATACAGCAGAGGTGTAGGGAATTCCAACAAGACCTACATCTCTGCTTTATTGACCTCGTCAAGGCCATGCCATCAGTAGGCCTGGGCTCTTGGTTGTTCTTCGTGCTTTCGGAGTCCCTGACTCTCTACTCACGATCATTAAGGACGTTCATGATGGTGAGCGGACCCGGGTAAAACTACATTGCTGGGAATCAGTGCCATTCCCTGTTCACCTTGGGGTGCGACAGGGATATCCTCTGGCTCCCACATTATTTAAAATATATTTCGAGCACATAGTTTGTGAAGCCTTCGATGGCTGCACCGGAGGAATTTCCATCTGGTACAGATACAATGGGAAGCTGATCGATACTTGGGTGCGGTCCAGGGATGGCTCCTGATTGGTAAACCATGTTACGTATGCCGATGATCTGGTAATTGCTGCTCACTCCGAGGAGTTGGAGATGCTGCTGCTGAACCTGAAGCTTGCCACCAAGAGGTGGAGCCTTACCATCAGCCCCACCAAAACTAAGCATCTGCCTGGGTATTTATACCATCAAACACTCCACCCCACAACTCCCAATTGGTGATAGGGCAGTTATGGAGATAGTGGAGAGTTTCCCATACCTGGGTAGTGTGCTCATGACTGGCTCTGGTTTGACAGCAGAAGTCTCACTCCGAATCAGTCGAGCGGCATTACCTTTTTATCGGTTACGTGACACTGTGTGGAGCTACCTGGTCTGTCGCTCCACACAAAGCTTTAGGTCTTTTCAGCCAAAGTCATGCCCTCCCTTCTCTATGCTTGCGAAACGTGGGCCCCCCCTAATGGGACATCTTTGCCGGTTGGGAATATTTCGGCTGGCCCGCCATCGATCCATCCTGGGTTTAACCAGGCTGGATTGTGTGAGCTTACAAATCCTTGAAAAATCTGGGCAAAGTTCCATTGGTGAGCTCCAATGGCAGGCAAGGCTGCGTTGGCTGGGTCATGTAGCCCACATGCCCAGCCACCGCATGCTTATACAGCTTTTGTTTGGCCGGATCGAGGGGGCTAAACGGGCGCGGCACGGGCTAAAGAGATGGAGTGATGTGGTACAGGAGGACGTGGAGCTGAGTGGACTTGCCGGTGACTGGTACCAGCGGTGTCAAGATCGGCCTCTGTGGAGGAGGCTCGTGAAGGACGCTACTGGGCAGTTGGAGACAATCGCCCTCCAACAACAACAGAGGGCGGAGGAGTGACGCTGACAACGAGCGGAGCGCCGGGTGGCTAAAGCACAGCAGGTTGGCACAGTAGGGGTCACAGTTGGTGCATCAGCCAGTTGTCTCAGTCAGTCGATCTGTGGTATCTGGGTCTGCCCCGTGACCTCCTGCCAGCGGGCGTTCGACACTTCACGTGGCCTCAAGGTGCACATGGCCTGGCGCAAGCGTCGTGGTGACGTCACCGCCACTTAGTGGCGAGTGGCGGTTGTTGTTGTGTGTGTGTGAGTTGGCGCACGCTAAGAACCCGGCATACCGAGGTTGCTATTCCTCATACCACACGTGACGTCCAGACACAGTGTTGTTGTTGTTGTTGACACGGAGCCGTTGAGTGTTGTTATTGTTGGCTGTGCATGTCGACCACTTCCATCACCACGAGGTGTGACCGCGGGTCCATCGGGGTCCGAATCGGAGCGGCCGTTCTCGTGACCCCTCCCGTGTTTACCGTGCCCCTGGGGCTCCAGGAGGCCCACGGGTGGAGGAGGGTGGCCGTAGCCCTGGGGGCTCACCGCCTCCTCCACTGCAGAGGAAATCCGGCACGGATTTTTCACTCAGCACTGGTTGGGTCCCCCATGAACACGATTTACAGGGTGCTTCAAAAATGTTCACACTTAGATGGGACTATTGTTTTTAATGGGACAAGAACGGATTATATACACTATAACATAAGAAATTTTGATTTAAAGCTTTCGTGACTGCAGGGATTCATATTCTTGGTTCTTTCGGTAAAGTCACGTAGAAGGGAAACAATAAAATAATAAAAATATAAAACAATACAATTCTCACGATGTTTCGACTGCAACACAAGCAATCATGATCAGGTGTGAAAACCACAGCATGAAAATTTAGAATTTTCTTGCTGTGGTTTTTTGAAATTTTCTTGCTGTGGTTTTCACACCTGATGATGATTGCTTGTGTTGCAGTCGAAACGTCGTGAGAATTTTATTGTTTTATATTTTTATTATCTTGTTTCCCTTCTACGTGACTTTACCGAAATAACCAAGAATATGATAAGAAATGTAATGTTAATAGCTTATGAAAGTTAAAAAGTCTCCAATTGTTCGCCATCGTTGTCAACACGTGGCCTGGAATCTTCTCCAGGTGGTCTCCAGAGCCCGGAGGCGGCAGCACATGTCACGTGGTGTTGTTACGAATTCTCTGAAGTGTTAACATTTTTTTGAAGCACGCTGTGTGTGTGTGTATATTTTACTTGACTATGTAAGGCCCAACACTGAGCTATGGCCATCACAAATGATAGCCTCAACAAAGTTGGCTTATCATCATCATCACGTGGACATTTAGAGCAGCAGCCAAATATTTTAAAGCGCGATGTTGATTCTAAATGTGGAGGGAAAAACCGGAGGACCCGGAGAAAAATCCACACTACCATGGGGAGAGAAACACGCAAACTGCAAACATACGGCAGGCGTTAGGGTCGGAATCAAACTTACGACTTCCTGCATACCAGGCGAGGTAGTTAACATCTCACCACGGGGAGAGAGACACCGCAAACTCCAAATATACAGGTGTCAGGGTCGGGATCGAACCCACGACCTCCTGGATACCAGGCGAGGTAATTAACCTCAAAGGCTGAGTCGACACAGGACCGGTTAATATATCCGCAACTGTTATTGGCCGTGAGCAGGAATTGAACTCGGGCCAACGCTACACTACTGCTTCCCACAAACACACTCACCCACACACAGTCAGCCCCTCCCCTCTCCATACACCCACACACACCCAGCCCTTCCCCTACACACACACCCACACCCTCCCCTACACCCACACACACCCACGCCCTCCCCTACACCCACCCACGCCCTCCCCTACACCCACACACACCCACGCCCTCCCCTACACCCACCCACGCCCTCCCCTACACCCACACACACCCACGCCCTCCCCTACACACACCCACGCCCTCCCCTACACCCACCCACGCCCTCCCCTACACCCACACACACCCACGCCCTCCCCTACACACACCCACACCCTCCCCTACACCCACACACACCCACGCCCTCCCCTACACACACCCACACCCTCCCCTACACCCACACACACCCACGCCCTCCCCTACACCCACACACCCCCATGCCCTCCCCTACACCCACACCCACCCACGCCATCCCCTACACCCACCAAGAAAACCTCTCCCAGCCGGACTCGCTCAGAGAGAGACAGCAGCAGGCCACGTGGTGAGCTCACCTCAATATCTGGTGGCACTGCTGCTGCTGGCAGTGGTGCACAAGCACAGCCAATAACAACACTCAACACCGCTCCGTGTCAATAACAACTTCACCGCTGTGTGTGTGTGTGGCCTTGAACGAAAACATATATAACAGGCGACGTTTCGGGCAATGACGCTTCTTCACCACAGCCCTTCATCGTGACACGTAGAAGTACTGTCGCGTTGCTATCAGCTCGGGACTTAGCCCAGAGAGGGCCAGGTGGACTGGCCGTAAATTCAGCGCTCCAAACTTGGGAGATGCAAACATCGTCATCGTGATCGCGAGCCGTGGACAGATCGCCCCGCAGGTGTCCACTGCACATTTGTTGCCGCTCCCCTCTGTCTACTCTGCCAATACGCTCAAGTAGCGGCCACATCTTTCTGGCATCACTCTCTCAGGACGTCGCCGTCAAACCCATTCTCTGTGAGGTCCTCCTCACTTTCCGGTTCCTTCCATTCTTCCGAACACCGACAACAACATCACTTTACACGCTCCTCTTGCTGTCCATCCCACCACCAAACAGCGCCCGGCCTCCTCCTCACCACTGCCTGCATCGTCGGCTCTTCTTCCACGTGCGACTTCTGCGCGCGACCGCTGTTTTCATTGCTTCCACGCAAACATACGATCGCGCATCGATTGCCCGGCGCTCGCGAAAAAGAGGGCCCACGCGCGTCGCCACGATGCCTTCCTCGGTGCGGAATCGTCCGGCACGCGACCCGATCAATAGCGCGAGGATGGATCTCGAATCCCCAGAGCCTCTGACCGTTCCACCCCACCCGCACCACCCCCCTCACAGTAGCTCCGAGTCTGTGATCACAGCACCGAGATGGATTCCAGTAACTCCCGAACAGTAACCCAGGAATCACCCCGCCCCTCCCCCCCACCCCCGCAGTGAGGGAGCTCGCGTCTGGCTCCAATTCCCAATGGCTCACGTGGCCGCAGTCTAAACAGACCGAGAGCAGGTGGGTATCGACAGATGCCGCTCTCCCCTTGAAAGCGTGGAGGGTGGCTTCTTCACAACCGAACAATGGTGCTCGTCAGGGGAAGCAAGCCACGGGCCATCTCCTGCGCATGCCCCGCAGCTCCGCGCAATGCGCTACTCCATCAATGCTTGGCAATGCCAAGGCAAGAAGCGGTGGCCTGTGCAAAATATTGGGAACGAGAGCCGTGCAGAGAGGTTGGGTAAGGAGACGCGACGGAGAAGACGCCAACCCAGAGTCAGAAATTTTATTTATACTGCAGGAGGAATCCGATGAGCTATAAAGCTACTTGACGCAGATGTCCAGTAGGGGCACGGGCTCGGAACGTTACAACAGCAAATAATACCAGAAACACGATGGTAGTGCAAAGTACAGAAAAGGTAAACGCATTGCTTACAAAAATATACACGAATAAAACTGAAACAATTTATTTTCTTTTACTAGGCAAGACACACTGAGTTGTTAGCTTATTTTTTAGAAGCAACCTGGCTATCACAAATGATGGCTCAGCGAAGTGGCTCATCACGTGGAAATGTATCGCACCAAAAATAATTTGACATAATCTAAACGAATGTTGTTTCTAAATGTGGACGACCCGGAGAAAAATAATCCACGCGAGAACGGGGAGAGAGACACCGCAAACTACAAATAAACAGCAGTAGGCATCAGGATCGGGATCGAACCCACGACCTCCTGTATACCAGGCGAGGTGGTTAACATCTAGCCACCGTGATGAGGATGAGAGACACAAACTACAAATATACAGCAGCAGGCGTCAGGGTCGGGATCGAACCCCCGACCTCCTGTATACCAGGCGAGGTAGTTAACTTTATGACACCGTGTCGCTTTTAAAGTTAATTTTTTTTTAATAAAAAACATAAAACGTTTCAAATTTCATAAGTACATCAATTCCTCAGCTTGGGGAAGGCAGTAAAATAACAGAAAAAAAAGTCCTAGACCACACCAAGGCAATAACAACACAGCCCTTCAATAAAAAAATGCACATTCAAATTTAACTTTCGATACGTGGGTAAGGATCAAAGCTACAAATCACATTTGTAAACGTGGTGGCTGTGTCCAGCACGAATCTTCTGCTTCGGAATGTATATCGAAGGAAGATTTTTACGATGTTCAGGGGATGGAAACGAGGTTGTTGTTCCAAAACGTTGGTGCTGCAATGGCACGGGCTTTCTCGCCTATTCCTATTGCTGTTCTTGGGATAGTTAAAAGGCAATTAGATGGACGTCTTAGGTTTACTGAGTTTGACAGTGGAGTTAATGAAATTAGCTAAGCATAGCACAGATTTGCCAATAAGGATGTTATGGATGAACAAGGCACAATAGAGATGTATTCTTGCTTCAAGTGATGCGAGATTGGAGTTTTAAGTAGAGGTTACAATAGTGGGTCCTGTAAGGTACATCCAGTGCGAATCGAAGAGCAGAATGATGAAAGCGGGCGTAGTCTGTCTCGTGATTCATTAGTAGCTGATCTGCAAGCAGCGTCATAGTCATCAAACAACGGAAGAGTGATCGCTTCAACAATTTGCAGTCGTCGAATGGGAAAACAATTGTTCGTTTCTGTATATAAAAAAATTGATTTTTAATTAGATTTCTTTGAAATGTGATTAATATGAGGATGGAATGTAAGTTCTCAATCAATTAGTAAACCCCTAGTATTTTTACCCCTAACCCTTTAACCCCTATCCTATAACACTACAAACCCTAACCCTTAAACACCACCCCAACCCATAAAACCCCGAACCTATAAGACTATAACCCCTAACAGCAACAAACCCCTAAACATATACCCCTAACCTATAACACTGACCCATCACCCCGTGACACACTGACTCATCACCCCGTGACACGCTGACCCATCACCCCGTGACACGCTGACCCACCACCCCGTGACACGCTGACCCATCACCCCGTCACACGCTGACCCATCACCCCTTGACACACTGACTCATCACCCCGTGACACGCTGACCCATCACCCCGTCACACGCTGACCCATCACCCCGTGACATGCTGACCCACCATTCCGTGACACGCTGACCCACCACCCTGTGACACGCTGACCCATCACCCCATCACACGCTGACCCATCACCCCGTGACACGCTGACCCATCACGTCGTGACACGCTGACCCATCACCCCGTGACACGCTGACCCCCACCCCGTGACACACTGACCCACCACCCCGTGACACGCTGACCCAATACCCCGTGACACGCTGACCCACTACCCCGTGACACGCTGACCCATCACCCCGTCACACGCTGACCCATCACCCCGTGACACGCTGACCCATCACGTCGTGACACGCTGACCCATCACCCCGTGACACGCTGACCCATCACCCCGTGACACGCTGACCCATCACCCCCTGACACGCTGACCCATCACCCCGTGACACACTGACCCATCACCCCGTGACACACTTACCCATCCGCGCCGAGAGTAATTCACGTGACCTCAATAATCATCATCATCCATCATAATGCATCATCGCTACTCGCCTCATCACCACGCGTTTTCTGATGACAGCAATCAGAGCCATCACCATCATCATCAAAATCATCAACACCACCACCAACATCACCATTATCACCAACATCGCCATTATCACCAACATTACCATTATCACCAAAATCACCAACATCACCAAAATCAGCAACATCACCATCATCACCAACATCAGCATTATCACCAATATCAACATCATCACCAACATCACCAACATCGCCATCATCACCATTATCACCAATATCATCACCAACATCACCATCATCACCAACATCAGCATTATCACCAACACCACCAATATCATCACCAACATCACCATCATCACCAACATCACCATCATCACCAACATCACCATCATCACCAACATCAGCATTATCACCAACATCAGCATTATCACCAACACGACCAATATCATCACCAACATCACCATCATCACCAACATCACCATCATCACCAGCATCACCATCATCACCAGCATCACCATTATCACCAACATTATCACCAACATCACCATCATCACCAACATCACCATCATCACCAACATCACCATCATCACCAACATCACCATCATCACCAGCATCACCATTATCACCAACATCACCAACATCATCACCAACATCACCATCATCACCAATATCCCCATCATCACTACCATCACCATCATCACCAACACTATCACTAACATCACCATCATCACCAATATCACCATCATCACCAACATCACCATCACCAACATCACCACCACCAACATCACCACCCTGTACATTAGCGCGCGTGCACACACACGCTCATACAAAGATCCCCCGTGTAGCCCACACAGACTGTTGGGGCAAGAGCCGCTAGCGAGCAGCATCCGTGAAGGCCGGGACTGTGGCACACGAGGTGTGGCCGCGCCACGCCCGGCCGCCTTTGTCTCCCCAAATGGTGATGTCTAAACGCCGTGCCAATATATGTATTGACGCAGAGTCGACCTAGGGGAGGTCCACGACCGATGCAAGATATCCGCCACTGATGTTGGCCGTGAGCGGGAATCCAACTGACACACACACACACACGTGTACACACACGTGTACACTCACGTGCACACAGACCCCCCGTGTAGCCTGTAACAGACTGCAGGGGCAAGTGCTGGTAGCGAAGCAGCACCTATGAAGGCTGCCGGCACTGTGGCACAAGAGGGAGTGAGTGGCAAGCAACTACACCGCACCGGGTACTCATTTGAGGCTGAGTCGACCTAGGGGAGTCCCAGGGCCGGTTCGGATAATCCGTCGCCAGTGTTGGCCCTGAGCGGGAATCGAACTAGGGTTTCCGGGTTCG
Organism: Petromyzon marinus; assembly: GCF_048934315.1. Lineage (NCBI taxonomy): Eukaryota > Metazoa > Chordata > Hyperoartia > Petromyzontiformes > Petromyzontidae > Petromyzon > Petromyzon marinus. The sequence goes on along the minus strand of NC_133700.1, from coordinate 1,372,267 downwards.
TAGCACAGTGCAGCGCTAATCATTATGCCACCGCTCCCCACACACACGCGTACACACACAGACACACACACGCGTACACACACACACGGGTACACACACGCACATACACACGGGTACACACACACGCACATACACACGGGTACACACAGACACACACGCACATACACACGGGTACACACACAGACACGCACATACACACCGGTACACACACACACGCACATACACGCAGGCACAGGCGCGCGTTCGACACTCACCTGTCCCGGTCGAGGGAAGCGGCGTTATGTCATCCTCATCACCATGGCACTCATCACGTCACCACCATCACCATCGCCACTCTGCACGCGAGATTCTCCCACTCAGTGTCTCTCCAACCCCCACGCCCCAGTCCACAGTTTCTCTCCCTCCCTCTCTCAGTGTCTCTCCCTCCCTCTCCCAGTTACTCTCCCTCCCTCTCCCAGTGACTCTCCCTCCCACTCTCCGTGTCTCTCCCTCTGTCTCTCCCTCCCTCTCTCCGTGTCTCTCCCTCCCTCTCTCAGTGTCTCTCCCTCCCTCCCTCTCCCAGTGACTCTCCCTCTCTCCGTGTCTCTCCCTCTCTATCTCTCCCTCTCTCCGTGTCTCTCCCTCCCTCTCTCAGTGTCTCTCCCTCCCTCCCTCTCCCAGTGACTCTCCCTCCCTCTCTCCGTGTCTCTCCCTCCCTCTCTCAGTGTCTCTCCCTCTCTCAGTGTCTCTCCCTCTCTCTCTCTGTCTCTCCCTCCCTCTCTCAGTGTCTCTCTCTCCCAGTGACTCTCCCTGCCTCTCTCTTTTTTTACGATCAGAAGAAACAAGAAGATGCTCGGTGTAGTCGGCACTTTGCTCCGTTCATCATTTCGTTTTTTTATGCTTTGCTTTATGTAACCCCCCCCCCCCTTTTAAATGAAAGACCCAAAATTTTTTTTCTTTTTTTCTCCTTTCCCCTTCCCTCTCTCTCTATCCCCCTCTCTGCCCCCCCTCTCTCTCTACCCCCCTCTCTGCCTCTCCTCTCTCTCTACCCCCTCTCCGCCCCCCCTCTCTCTCTGCCCCCTCTCTTCCTACTCCATTTGGCTCTCTCTCGCTGTCTCTTTTTTCTTTATAACTACGACAAGTACTGCATCTGCACGCAGCCCTTCCCACAGTCAAAATGGCCTCTGATGGGCAGCTTAGATCTGCATGCAGAGCTCTCCGTCATCTCCCACCGAGCACACGGCCTCCTCCAGCGCCCACTGCTCCTTGAAGGCCGGCACGGCGTGGGTCAGCCGCGCATGGCGGAACTCCAGCCACACCCTGGCTCTGACCAGAGTGCGGAAGATGCCCAGGCTGCTGGCTGGACGTTTCCCCTCCAGGGCCACCTTCCTCGCCCTGTATATGGCGAGCTTGGCATAGCCGAAGAGCACGTTGACCAGCCCCTGAAGATGTTGGGGTCCGTCGCCCTTCGGGTATCCAAAGATGAGGACCGTCGGGGAGAAGTGGAGGCTGAACCTTAGGAGGATGTTTCTCAGGACCTTGAACAGCGAGTCCAGGCTCTTGCACTCCACGTATTGGTTCGACACCGTCTCCACTTTACCGCAGAACCGGCACTCCGGGGACGTGTCGGTGAAGCGCGCCAGGGAGGTGTTGGTGGTTATGGTGCCGTGGGTGATGCTCCAGCTGAGGTCGCCGATGCGGTTGTACGTGGGCTGGAGTAGAGTTGCCTCCAGCGAGGCCCCTCTGGAGAGATGCAGGGTAGGGCTTTCCTCCAGGCATGGTTCTGTGGGTTCCTGAGGATCGGTTCGAAGACCAGATCCTCAGCCGATCATAGCTGGTTGAGCCTCCTGACGGCGAGGGAGCTCCATGTCTGCAGGACGCTCCTGTAGAAAGGTGGCAGCTGTCCCAATGAGAGGCCCTGCAGGTCCATGTAGAATAGATGTTTGGAGCACTGCAGACCCCCAGCTGTTTCAGGAGGAAGGAGGCCGTGACGCTTCAGGGTAGTGCAGGGACGGGGTGCAGGAACTTTTGCGCGGCCTGCAGTCGGAAGGTGGCCAGCTGACTCCGCACACACACCAGCCCGTGACCACCTTAGTCCAGTGGCAGGGCCAGGACCCCAGTGTCTCTCCTTCCCTCCCTCTCCCAGTGTCTCTCCCTCCCTCTCCCAGTGTCTCTCCTTCCCTCTCTCTTTTTTTACGATCAGAAGAAACAAGAAGATGCTCGGTGTAGTCGGCACTTTGCTCTGTTCATCATTTCGGTTTTTTAATGCTTTGCTTTATGTAACCCCCCCCTCCCTTTTAAATGAAAGACCCAACAAAATATTTTTTTTTCTGCTCTCCTTACCCCTTCCCTCTCTCTCTACCCCCCTCTCTGCCTCTCCTCTCTCTCTACCCCCCTCTCTGCCCCCCCCTCTCTCCCTGCACCCTCTCTTCCTACTCCATTTGGCTCTCGCTTACTTTTTTTATAACTACGACAAGTGCTGCACCTGCACGCAGCCCTTCCCACAGTCAAACGGCCTCCGACAGGTAGCTTAGATCTACATGCAGAGCTCTCCGTCATCTCCCACCGAGCACACGGCCTCCTCCAGCGCCCACTGCTCCTTGAAGGCCGGCACGGCGTGGGTCAGCCGCGCATAGTGGAACTCCAGCCACACCCTGGCTCCGACCAGAGCGCGGAAGATGCCCAGGCTGCTGGCTGGACGTTGCCCCTCCAGGGTTACCTTCCTCGCCCTGTATATGGCGAGCTTGGCGTAGCCGAAGAGCACGTTGACCAGCCCCTGAAGATGTTGGGGTCCGTCGCCCTTCAGGTATCCAAAGATGAGGACCGTCGGGGAGAAGTGGAGGCTGAACCTTAGGAGGATGTTTCTCAGGACCTTGAACAGCGAGTCCAGGCTCTTGCACTCCACGTATTGGTGCGCCACTGTCTCCACTTTACCGCAGAACCGGCACTCCGGGGACGTGTCGGTGAAGCGCGCCAGGGAGGTGTTGGTGGTGATGGTGCCGTGGGCGATGCTCCAGCTGAGGTCGCCGATGCGGTTGTACGTCGGGCTGGAGTAGAGTTGCCTCCAGCGAGGCCCCTCCGGAGAGATGCAGGGCAGGGCTTTCCTCCAGGCATGGTTCTGTGGGTTCCTGAGGATCGGTTCGAAGACCAGATCCTCAGCTGATCACCAGATCCTCAGCCGATCACAGCTGCTTGAGCCTCCTGACGGTGAGGGAGCTCCATGTCTGCAGGACGCTCCTGTAGAAAGGTGGCAGCTGTCCCAATGGGATGCCCTGCAGGTCCATGTAGAACAGATGTTTGGAGCACTGCAGACCCCCAGCTGTTTCAGGAGGAAGGAGGCCGTGACGCTTCAGGGCAGTGCAGGGACGGGGTGCAGGAACTTTTGCGCGGCCTGCAGTCGGAAGGTGGCCAGCTGACTCCGCACACACACCAGCCCATGACCACCTTAGTCCAGTGGCAGGGCCAGGACCCCAGTGTCTCTCCTTCCCTCCCTCTCCCAGTGTCTCTCCCTCCCTCTCCCAGTGTCTCTCCCTCTCTCCGTGTCTCTCCCTCCCTCTCCCAGTGTCTCTCCTTCCTTCTCTCTTTTTTTTACGATCAGAAGAAACAAGAAGATGCTCGGTGTAGTCGGCACTTTGCTCCGTTCATCATTTTTTTTGTTTTTTATGCTTTGTTTTATGTAAACCCCCCCCCCTTTTAAATGAAAGACCCAACAAAATATTTTTTTTCTTTTTTCTGCTCTCCTTACCCATTCCCTCTCTCTCTACCCCCCTCTCTGCCTCTCCTCTCTCTCTACCCCCCTCTCTGTCCCCCCTCTCTCTCCCTGCACCCTCTCTTCCTACTCCATTTGGCTCTCTCGCTCTATTTTTTTATAACTACGACAAGTGCTGCACCTGCACGCAGCCCTTCCCACAGTCAAACGGCCTCCGACAGGTAGCTTAGATCTACATGCAGAGCTCTCCGTCATCTCCCACCGAGCACACGGCCTCCTCCAGCGCCCACTGCTCCTTGAAGGCCGGCACGGCGTGGGTCAGCCGCGCATGGCGGAACTCCAGCCACACCCTGGCTCCGACCAGAGTGCGGAAGATGCCCAGGCTGCTGGCTGGACGTTGCCCCTCCAGGGCTACCTTCCTCGCCCTGTATATGGCGAGCTTGGCGTAGCCGAAGAGCACGTTGACCAGCCCCTGAAGATGTTGGGGTCCGTCGCCCTTCAGGTATCCAAAGATGAGGACCGTCGGGGAGAAGTGGAGGCTGAACCTTAGGAGGATGTTTCTCAGGACCTTGAACAGCGAGTCCAGGCTCTTGCACTCCACGTATTGGTGCGCCACCGTCTCCACTTTACCGCAGAACCGACACTCTGGGGACGTGTCGGTGAAGCGCGCCAGGGAGACATTGGTGGTGACGGTGCCGTGGGACATGCTCCAGCTGAGGTCGCCGATGCGGTTGTACGTGGGCTGGAGTAGAGTTGCCTCCAGCGAGGCCCCTCCGGAGAGATGCAGGGCAGGTCTTTCCTCCAGGCATGGTTCTGTGGGTTCCTGAGGATCGGTTCGAAGACCAGATCCTCGGCCGATCACGGCCAGTTGAGCCACCTGACGGCAAGGGAGCTCCATGTCTGCAGGACGCTCCTGTAGAAAGGTGGCAGGTGTCCCAATGGGAGGCCCTGCAGGTCCATGTAGAATAGATGTTTGGAGCACTGCAGACCCGCAGCTGTTTCAGGAGGAAGGAGGCCGTGACGCTTCAGGGCAGTGCAGGGACGGGGTGCAGGAACTTTTGCACGGCCTGCAGTGGGAAGGTGGTCAGCTGACTCCACACACACACCAGCCCGTGACTACCTTAGTCACTCCAGTGGCAGGGCCAGGACCCCAGTGTCTCTCCTTCCCTCCCTCTCCCAGTGTCTCTCCCTCCCTCTCCCAGTGTCTCTCCCTCTCTCCGTGTCTCTCCCTCCCTCTCCCAGTATCTCTCCTTCCCTCTCTCCTTTTTTACGATCAGAAGAAACAAGAAGATGCTCGGTGTAGTCGGCACTTTGCTCCGTTCATCATTTCGTTTTTTTTATGCTTTGCTTTATGTAACCCCCCCCCCCCCCCCTTTTAAATGAAAGACCCAACAAAATATATTTTTTTCTTTTTTTTCTGCTCTCCTTACCCCTTCCCTCTCTCTACCCCCCTCTCTGCCTCTCCTCTCTCTCTACCCCCCTCTCTGCCCCCCCCCCCCTGTCTCCCTGCACCCTCTCTTCCTACTCCATTTGGCTCTCTCGCTCTATTTTTTTAATAACTACGACAAGTGCTGCACCTGCACGCAGCCCTTCCCACAGTCAAACGGCCTCCGACAGGTAGCTTAGATCTGCATGCAGAGCTCTCCGTCATCTCCCACCGAGCACACGGCCTCCTCCAGCGCCCACTGCTCCTTGAAGGCCGGCACGGCGTGGGTCAGCCGCGCATGGCGGAACTCCAGCCACACCCTGGCTCCGACCAGAGTGCGGAAGATGCCCAGGCTGCTGGCTGGACGTTGCCCCTCCAGGGACACCTTCCTCGCCCTGTATACGGTGAGCTTGGCGTAGCCGAAGAGCACGTTGACCAGCCCCTGAAGATGTTGGGGTCCGTCGCCCTTCAGGTATCCAAAGATGAGGACCGTCGGGGAGAAGTGGAGGCTGAACCTTAGGAGGATGTTTCTCAGGACCTTGAACAGCGAGTCCAGGCTCTTGCACTCCACGTATTGGTGCGCCACCGTCTCCACTTTACCGCAGAACCGACACTCTGGGGACGTGTCGGTGAAGCGCACCAGGGAGACATTGGTGGTGACGGTGCCGTGGGCGATGCTCCAGCTGAGGTCGCCGATGCGGTTGTACATCGGGCTGGAGTAGAGTTGCCTCCAGCGAGGCCTCTCCGGAGAGATGCAGGGCAGGGCTTTCCTCCAGGCATGGTCCCTGTGGCTCCTCAGGGTGTCCTGTTGGTGGAACCGGACCATGTAGGAGTAGAGCACCTTCCTCTTTACATTTGCGAAGGCCACCTCCGGTAGGTTTTCCAGCCGGCACAGGTTGTGATCCGCCTTCGTTTGTCGGCATTGGCGATGCAGTGGCACGACTGAGAGCTCCGGTGGAGGCGGACCGAGAGGGGCCTCGTCATCCCCAACGCCAATGGGGGGCGTTTTCCCCGCTGCCGCTGAGAAGGCCCCCTTGGCAGATCTCCCATCCTGGTGAGCCGCGCGTTGGCGAGGCGCCTCTCCATGCCTGGGGTGTCAGTGGTGGATGGCAGCTTTGTCTGTGGGTTCCTGAGGATCGGTTCGAAGACCAGATCCTCGGCCGATTGCGTTTGGTTCAGCCTCCTGACGGCGAGGGAGCTCCATGTCTGCAGGACGCTTCTGTAGAAGGGTGGCAGCTGTCCCAGTGGGAGGCCCTGCAGGTCCATGTAGAATAGCTGTTTGGAGCACTGCAGACCCCCCAGCTGTTTCAGGAGGAAGGAGGCCGTGACGCTCCAGGTCGGTGCCGGGGCGGCGTGCAGGAACTTTTGCGCGGCCTGCAGCTGACTCCGCACACACACCAGCCCGTGAACGCCCTCGTCCAGTGGCAGGGCCAGGACCCCAGCCGCGACCCGGTGTCCTCCACCCGACCAGAAGAAGTCGAGGACTCGCTTCTGAAGTGCGTTGAAGAGGCTCATGGGGGGGTGCAGGGAGAAAAGCCGGTGCCACAGCATGGACGTCACCAGCTGGTTCACCACCAACGTCTTTGTCCTGAAGGTGAGGAACTTGCACAGGCGACTCCAGGTGCCCAGCCGCTCCTTCACCTTCTCCTCCAGCTCGACCCAGTTCCTCTGTGGTGGTTCCTCCTCTGGTCCGAGGAACACCCCCAGGTGGTGTAGCGATGTTGTGCTCCAATTGATGGCTTTTGCCTTCTCGGGACACTCGGTCATGTCCCACGCTCCAACCAGCAGGCCGCTGCACTTTTGCCAGTTCATTTTTCATGAGGCTTTCGAAAAGACCTCCTGGCACTCATGCAGCAGGGCGACATCATCCAGGGAGCGCAGGATGAGGATGTCGTCGGCGTATGCTGTCAGGACCAACTTGACGCTTGGTTCCCTGAACACCAGGCCGCTGAGTCTCCGCCTTATGAGACTCAGGAAAGGCTCTATTGCCAGGGCATAAAGTTGGCCCGACAATGGGCATCCCTGTCTCACTCCTTGCTCGAATTTTACCGGGGCAGTGAGGGTGCCGTTGATCTTGATCATGCACTCCGCCTTGGTGTAGAGTAGGCGGATCGTTCGGACAAAGGCATCCCCAAAACCAAAGGTCTTGAGGATTCCCAGCAGGTATTTGTGGTCCACTCTGTCAAAAGCCTTTTCCTGGTCAAGAGCCAGAAACGCGATTGGAATGCCCAATCTCTGGGACACCGCGATGAGGTCCCTGACCAGGAAGATGCCGTCGTGGATGGTTCGTCCGGGGATGGTGTAGGACTGGTCCCCGTTTACGACTTGTGCAATCACCCCTTTCAGTCGCAGGGAGAGAGCCTTTGTCAATATTTTGTAGTCTGTGTTCAGGAGGGACACTGGACGCCAGTTTTGTAGGTGCCTCAGGTCTCTGTTCTTGGGAAGCAGAGTGAGCACCGCCCTCCTTCAATACTGAGGCATCACCCCGGTGACTGAGGCTTCCTCCAGCACCTCTCTGTAGTCCTCCCGCAGGGATGGCCAAAAAGCGGCGCAAAACTCCCCTGTTAGCCCGTCTAACCCTGGGGATTTATTTGGGGCCAGTCATCTTACAGCTGCGTCAAGGTCAGTCCTGTTGAGCTTTTGCTCCAGCAGCTCTTTCCCGTCTTCCCCCAGGGTGGGTAGACCACTCCATGCCTTCGCCTGGGCCGGTTCCGATGTTTCTTCAGGGGAGAACAGGCTGCCGTAGAAGTCTCTGATGATGGTCAACTTCTGCTGGAGTTCGTGCACCAGGACACCGTCACCATCAAAGAGGCACTCCATGGATTTGTGTTTCCCGTTCTGCCTCCCGAGGGAGTAGAAAAGCGGGGATTCCGTGTCGAGGTCCGTGGTGAGCTTCACCCGGAATCGCACAAACGCTCCCCTTGTCTGCTCCTCCTGTAGCCCTTTGAGATGCTCCCTATTCTCCTCGTATTCTCGGAGAAGAGCAGGGTCGCTGTCCTCGGCGAGGCGACCCTCCAAATCGAGGACTCGGGCTTCCATGTCGGTGATGTCCGCGTTCTTCAGTCTGGTGGTCCCCCAGGTGTATTGTTCGCACAACAGCCTGGTGTGCACTTTGCCCATATCCCACCACTGGGCCAGAGAGTCAAACTGCGTTTTGGTTTTTCGCCACTCTTCCCAGAAGTCCTCGAACATTTCTAAGAAGGCGCCATCCTTCAGCAGCGAGTTGTTAAAATGCCAGTGGGACGCACTCTCACGGGCCCTCTCCAGCCTGACACGGAGCACGATGAGGTTGTGGTCCGTGAAGGGTGCCGCCCTGATGCCAGACGTTATGGCGCACGTCACAAAGCTCTTAGAGATGTAAAATCTGTCGAGCCTGGACTGCGTCACCAAGCCATCGCGCCTCGTCCTCGTGTACGTGAACTGGATATGATGTATGCGCCACACATCCACCAAGGCGGCTTCCTCCAGGAGTCCCTGCATTTCCCTCTTCGGCCCAACTCCCCCCGGCTGCCCCCCCGAACGATCCAGGGTGCCGAGTGTGCAGTTGTGGTCGCCAGGAGGTGCAGAAATGGGATCTTCTCCTTGTTGGTTACCGGCGCGTACATGTTCAGTAGGTGGGTGGTGACATCGCCCACCCTGACCGTTACCGCGAGCAGCCTTCCCTTCACCACCTCGGTCTGGGTGATGAGCTCGGGATGAAACTCTTTAGCAAACAGGGTCGCGACTCCACAGGAGGTGTTGTCAAGGTGGCTGTAGGAGTCCCCTCCCCACTCCTTCCTCCAGTCATCCTCGTCCTCGACCGTGAGATGCGGCTCCTGAATGAAGAAGACAGAGGCAGCGTGTTTCCTGCCTCCCTGCACCCGTTCACGTTCAGGGAGCCGATGTACATAGACATTGCTTGTTCCTTGCCTCCGTGGCCTCCCACCTTGTAATTTGTTTGCGGAAATATCTCAGCTTTGCCCTCCCCTTGCCCCGGGACTCAAGTCCCTGCTTGGCAAGGAGTCTCTCTGCTTGAGTCACAGAGGCCTTTATTGCCTTGCTGTCCTTCCATCGAGCCAAGGCAACGTCCGCTCTGTCCTTCCTCACACATTGGTCTCGTCGAGGAAGTGCCAGAGATCTTCCGAGGAGACCAGGGGAGTCTGAGGGTCAAGGAGTGTAGACCCCTGTCTGCTCTCGCTCCCCACGCTGAAGCAGTCGTCCCGATCTGAGTTGATTTCCTCGGCATCCAGCTCTGCTGGAAGAGCTGCAGTGGCTGGGCTGGTGCATGGCCCAGCGGCGTCCTCTCCCCCAGTGTCAGGGATGGCCTGGGATGGCTCCTGCTCAGGCTCTTCGGGTGGATGGCCCGGTATCTCTTCTACTAGTTTTGGGTCAGCAGTGGGACGGGGATTTTCCTCCTCATTCCCATCCATTTCATCCTCGCTCCTGCCCTTGGTGAGTGTGGTCAATGTCTCTCCACCGACTTCCCCCTCCTCTTGGTCGAGGCCGGAGCAAATGGTATTTGTCCTCGCTTCATGCATAGCTGGTGGGGAGTGAGTCTCTATGACCACAGTAGACGGATCAATCTCCGTGGCAATGTCGCTTTTATCGTTCACGGTCTCCTGCTTAGAAACCCTTCCCCAGACGCACGCTGCTTCTTCCTCTTGGCGGGTTTCTTCCTCGCCGCCCGAGCGTCACTCGGCGCAGCATTCGGGATGGCAAAAAACTTATCTTCGGCGTCTGGCAGCTGTTCTGCTTCCTCCTCTGGTGTGGGGGGTTTTACTGCTTCTTCCGGTTCGAGGTCTGAGAGGGGTTCCTCTAAATTTGACCCTTGCTATTCGGGTCCATCTGTATTTTTCCTCTTGCGATTTGTTACTTGAGGCGGCGATGGTGTTGGGGCCACGGCCTCAGGTGTAGGTGGCTGCGTGCCTGGCGGGTCCGGTGTGGGCTGTTGGGGGCCTTGTTGCAATGGGGGCTCTTGCTGCTTTGCCTCCCTTGCTCTGCCTCCCTCCTCCCCGCTATTTTTTACGACCCTTGCCATCGTCGGTTTAGAGCAATCCCTTCCGAAGTGCCCCTCTTCTTTGCAAAGATTGCATTTGATGCAATCCTTGGCATAAAACAGTCTATGGGCAAGGCCTCCATAGACAATCACAAAAGAGCCCTCCTCCTGCTGTCCGGGAGTCAGCAGGATGGGCACCTGTCTCCTGAAAGATAAAATATGTTTCAGGGCAGGGTCTCTGCACCCCAGTGGCAGGGCACGTACTGGCGACACGATCGTGCCCAGCTTGGACACATACTCCAACACGGCCTTGTGGGGGATGTAGGATGGCATGTTCGAAATGACGATTCGCGCCGCCACCGAAGCGACGGGTGCCTGTTGGACGTAGAGTCCCTCCACGGTCATCCCCTTCCCGACGGCCGCATTGGCCACCTTCTTCGTCGTCAGGTAGAAGACGGCTTTCCTGCTGATCTTCGAGATGTGGGTGATGGTGGCTGGCTGGACGATGGCGGCCAGGGCCGCGATGTACTCCTGATGATCGGTTTGAAGACCAGATCCTCGGCCGATCGCGGCTGGTTCAGCCTCCTGATGGCGAGGGAGCTCTCCCTCCCTGTGACTCTCCCTCTCTCTCTGATTCTCCCTCCCTCTCTCAGTGTCTCCCTCCCTCTTTCAGTGTCTCTCCCTCCCTCTCTCCCTCCCTCTCTCCGTGTCTCGCCCTCTCCCAGTGACTCTCCCTCCCTCTTTTTTACGATCAGAGGAAACAAGAAGATGCTCGGTGTAGTCGGCTTCGTTCATCATCTCTTTTTTTAATGCTTTGCTTTATGTAACCCCTTTCCCTCTCTACCAACCTCTCTCTACCCTCCCTCTCTCCCTACTTCATGTCTATATCCCCCCTATGTTCTCTCCATGTCTCTCCCTCCCTCTCTCAGTGACTCTCCCTCCCTCTCTCCGTGTCTCTCCCTTCTTCTCTCTGCGTCTCTCCCTCCCTCTCTCAGTGTCTCTCCCTCCCTCTCTCCGCAGGCCACGTACTGGCGACACGACCGTGCCCAGCTTGGACACGTGCTCCAACACGGCCTTGTCGAGGATGTAGGGCGGCACGTTCGATACGACAACTTGCGCCGCCACCGAAACTACGCGTTCCAGTTTGACGTGGAGTCCCCCCACGGTCATCCCCTTCGCGATGGCCGTATCAACCGCCTTCTTTGTCGCCAGGTAGAAGACGGCTTTCCCGCTCTGCTTAGAGGCGTGGGTGATGATGGCTGGCGGGACAATGGTGGCCAGGGCCTCGACGTACGCCTCGATTGTGATGGACCTTGAGGCGTAGCAGTAGATGCCGTTCTCGCGCAGCGGCAGTGGTCGCTCCGTGCTTGGGGGGGGGTTGGCCTTGGAGCAGAGGCCTGAGTGGGGGGCCTCGTGACTCCAGGCAGATTGGCAGCGGCAGCCTGTGCGTAGGAAGCCATTTTTCTCCTTCTACCTTCAAATTCTGCCTGTGGTGTTGCGCTTCTGTATAGAGCTCCCCTCGAGAGAATGTAAACGGAGGATCAATAAATAATCCTCGTTTAAGAAAATAATGAAAGAAAAAAGAAATTAAACAATTTTGTTTTATTTATTGAATAAATTTACTTTAAAAAATATACATGAAGCGATAAATGAAATTTGAGATTTGATAAATTTACGTGTTAATTAAATAAATGTATTTAGCGAACAAATCTACTTTTTAGACAAATTTGTTTATTAAATACATTCACTCGTTAAATAAATACAACTTAGAGGACTTGCACACACGTGGAGAGGCTCAGAAAAAAAAGCAGTGTGTGAAGGAATCATTAACTAGTAGGTTGCTCTAGCAGCAAAGTCAACAATTGTGTTCCAAGCGCTTACATAGCCTTAAATCTACAGCGCACTGTACTCACAGCCATCAACAGATGCCTCCACTTGGCTCACACAAGAAACCAAGTTATAACAAATCTCAAATAGTTTGAGATTCGTAAACTGAGAGTAACAACAAAAGCAGAAGAATAACCAAAGTAGAACCCCCCCCCCCCCTGTAAAGTATGAAAACGATGCTTTAATTAACTGTGGTTGAGCACAGTGCCTAAGACACACGTGTTTCAAAAGGCGATGTTTCACTCTTGAACCGTTCACCTTTAGAAAGTAAAGAAAAAAATAAACACAAACAGCACGACCCGTGTGTGCAAGAGGCTGAATACTTACTCTTGCTGAGTAAAATCTTGAAAGAAATAAATCAAACAAAAGTGGGGATGTTAGATTTATAGAGTTAACACGGGGAGTTCAAAATAAGCGCGTCCTCTCTCTCTCTCTCCCTCCCTCTCGCAGTGTCTCTCCCTCCCCCAGTGTCTCTCCCTCCCTCCCTCAGTGTCTCTCCCTCCCTCCCTCAGCGTCTCTCCCTCCCTCACTCAGTGTCCCTACCTCCCTCTCTCCGTCTACACGTGCCGATGCCTACGGATGTATGTCTGTGTAGGGGATCTGCGAGCCACCCTCACGCACACGCGCCACACGCTAAGATGACGTCTCCGCTCTCGCGAAGACACGCACCAATCGCACGCGGGGAATTGCGCGGGACAGGGGTCAAAGGGCAGTGACGTCACCCGGACCAAGGCGTGCCAGAAGGGATTGTGTATTGGAGATTGTCTTATTTGGTTCTTTCGGTAAAGTCACGTGGAATGAGAATAAAATAATAAATTGATAAAATAAAATAACGCAATAATATTCTCACGACGTTTCGGCCACAACACAAGCGGCCTTCTTCACCTGATGAAAGCCGCTTCACCTGATGAAGGCCGCTTGTGTTATGGCCGAAACGTCGTGAGAATTTTATTGTGTTATTTTATTTTATCAATTTATTATTTTATTCTCATTCTACGTGACTTTACCGAAAGAACCAAAGAAGATGAATCCTTGCAGTAACGAAAGCTTTAAATCGAAATTTATTGGAGATTGGTCAAAGGGCGCTGTGGGACGGATGTTCGAGGTTGGTTGTGGAACGAGTGTTGCTGTGCATTGGTGAATTAGTTTATAGTTACATTTATTTGGCATAGCCCTGTGAGCCATTCGGCTCTTGAATCGGGTGCAACCGCAACAAACAAAAAAACAAAAACACGAACAAGAAAACATCTTTAAGTGACATTGTGTGACTGTGCAAACAGAAAATCCAGGTAAAAAAAAAACATCAAAATATTCCTGAAATAGCACCGTACACCAACGCTGTGTGCAAAAATCCCAGTGGGATGCAAGTCAAACAACAACAACCACAAGACAACTTTAGATTAAATCCATCAGTCTAACTCCGTACTACAATAATCAAAAACATGGCCAAAACAAAAAAGACGTTTTCGAAATCACCAAAATAAAGCCATATTTGCAATGTAACAGTGATCATAGGGACTGTGACCGAATTTTTAACAAACAGGTCCCTGCAGGGTGGGCTGGTAGGAACATTGGAATTTTGCGCAATTTTATTTTTACACCCCAACAGCACGAGATTTCACTTCGTTAAAGTATTGAAAGGGGACGGACGGACACATTAATCTATTGCAGGCTGGTACACTCAGTTTACAACTTCGTTCCTACCAGTATAAACTACATAAATAACATGTAACACCAAACCCTAGAGCCGTAGCTGGCTGCATGAGTTACTCCACAACAGCAGGAACATCAGTCGGAGTGTCACATTTTTCAATGCACGTTTAAGATCAGCACACTAAATCAAAATACAGTTAATACTTTGCAGCGGTCATCCGGAGCGAAACATTCTCGACTCCTCTTCATATGTATTAACGGGAGTGTGTGTGTGTGAATGTACGGGTGTGTGTGTATGTGTGTGAATGTACGGGTGTGTGTGTGTGTGAATGTACGGGTGTGTGTGTGTGTGAATGTACGGGTGTGTGTGTGTGTGAATGTACGGGTGTGTGTGTGTGTGAATGTACGGGTGTCTGTGTGTGAATGTACGGGTGTGTGTGAATGTACGGGTGTGTGTGTGGATGTACTGGTGTGTGAATGTACGGGTGTGTGTGTGTGAATGTACGGGTGTGTGTGTGTGAATGTAAAGGTGTGTGTGTGAATGTAAGGGTGTTTGTGTGTGTGAATGTATGGATGTGTGTAAATGTACGGGTGTGTATGTGTGTGAATGTACGGATGTGTGTAAATGTACGGGTGTGTGTGTGAATGTACGGGTGTGTGAATGTACGGGTGTGTGTGTGTGTGAATGTACGGGTGTGTGTGTGTGTGTGAATGTAAGGGTGTGTGTGAATGTACTGGTGTGTGTGAGTAAATGTAGGGGTGTGTTTGTGTGTGAATGTACGGGTGTGTGTGTGAATGTACTGGTGTGTGTGTGAATGTACTGGTGTGTGTGTGTGTGTGTGAATGTACCTCCTCGCGGTGCCGGACGGGCAACTCTGTCGTGGACAGTGCTGTGGGGGGAGATCCAATTTTGATTGGCTCCTCCCCTCATGGCATATGTGTCCACCACAGGGGCTAAACGGGGGCTCTGGATGGGTGCGAGGGGCTGGTAACCCCTCCACCTTCAATTAATTACCACGAAACCACGAGTTAAACTGAAATATGTAACTAATAAGCTTGTGCCGGAGGCCCCGGGGGGCCAGGCGTCTATGACGTCTCCTGGCCAAACCCCAATTGGCGGAGCCAGGAGATTGAATACCTACCCTCGGGGCTACTCCAGAAACAACAAAAAGCCACTATGGTTGGCCACGTGGAATGTTCGAACGCTCACTGCGGAGGAGAGGCTGCCACTCCTCTGTCAGGAGCTGGACCGGTACCGCCTGCATCTATGCGGCATTCAGGAGGTCCGGTGGACCGGCTCTGGCTCCTGCCACCATGAGGGGTGGACAGTCCTTTACTCGGGGCAGCAGACTGCCAAACAACACGGTGTGGCTCTTCTTTTGAACAAAAGAATGAAGGGGGCGTGGGAGCGTGGCGGTGAGGTGTGGGAAGCTGTAAGCCCCAGGCTACTTTGGGCTCGCCTTCCCATCAACCGGAGGCGAGGAATGGTGGTCGTGGTTACTTATGCCCCCACCGAAGATGAACATCTGTGGAGGGATGCAGGCAAAGCCGATGAGTCAGATGCCTTCTATGACCTCCTGTCACAGCTGCTGGCTAAAGTGGCCCCTCGGGATAGAGTCATCATGTTGGGTGACTTCAATGCCCGAGTTGGTCATGAGACTGGCACCTGGTCTGGAGTGATTGGAGGGCATGGGCCAGATCAGCTCAATAACAACGGTAGGAGGCTGCTAGATTTTTGTGCAGCCCATGGGCTTGTAATTACCAACACGTTGTTCCGGCATCGGCGCATCCACACAACATTATGGATGCATGCCGGGTCCAAGCAAGAACATTTGCTGGACTACATAGTGACGGACCAGCGGATGCGAGCCCATGTCCTTGACACCAGGACCTACCGTGGAGCTGATCTGCCCTCTGACCATCGACTAGTCATCTGTAAGATGCGCCTGCCATTCTTCCACTCCGGTGGTGGGTGTACACCCAGGACCCCATTCCGACCTAAAGTGGCCTGGTCTCAGTTATCTGATGAAAGTTGCAAGCGAGAATTTCATCATCGCTTGCGGCTGGGATTGGCATCGTCCCCGACTCCTCCTGATGTCGAGGGTAAATGGACGAGGTTTAGGACTGTGACTCATGCAGCTGCAATGGCTGCTTTGGGTACGCGGTCCAGACCTCCCCAGACACCCTGGCTGACAGAGGAGGTGTTCAGGATGGTTGAGAAAAAGCGACAGGCCCACTGCCATCGGCTACAGAACCCCACGTTAGAGAATGAGGAGACTTACCGCAGCCTTCGCTCGGAGGTTCGGAGAGCCGTGAGGCGCTGCAAGGATGGATGGTGGTCGCGGGTTGCTGAGGAGATGGAGTCTGCCTCAGTGGCCCGTGATCACAAATCTCTATTTAACTCCATCAAAAAGTAACCTGCAGCGCCACACCTATTACCATCATTAGGGGAAAAAAACGGTGATCCAATCTCCGACCCCAAGGAACAGGTTTGCAGATTTGCTGAGCATTTCTGTGAGGTCCTGGGGGAGGAAAAATCCCTCAGCCAGGAAAACATCGTGGCACAAAGTGAGGATGACCCTGCTGAGGCTGCGGTGCCTCAAATATTGGAAGAAGTCACCCCCTGTGAGTGGCTGGCTGAGGTGCCATCTGTTGAGGAAGTACTGAAGGCGATCCGGAGTCTGAGACCAGGAAAGGCAGCGGGCAGAGATGATCTCCTAAGCGAAATGCTGAGGGAGGGTGGCATTTGTGCACAGACTGCCCTATATGACATCATAACAACAGTCTGGACCACTGGACAGGTTCCGCAGGATTGGAAGGATGCCCTGGTGGTCCCCCTTTTTAAGAAGGGGGACCGCACAGATTGTAACAACTACAGGGGCATCTCACTCCTCAGTGTGCCGGGAAAGGTCCTGGCAAGGATTATTCAGCATCGCCTTGCCAGGCACGCTGAGGAGAGGCTTGCGGAGCCCCAATGCGGTTTCAGGATAGGGCGGTCCTGCACAGATGCCATATTTTCTGTCCGTCTGCTACAGCAGAGGTGTAGGGAATTCCAACAAGACCTACATCTCTGCTTTATTGACCTGGTCAAGGCCTATGATACCATCAGTAGGCCTGGGCTCTGGGTCGTTCTTCGTGCTTTTGGAGTACCTGACCCTCTGCTCACGATCATTAAGGACCTTCATGATGGTGAGCGGGCCCAGGTAAAACTACGTGGCCGGGAGTCAGAGCCATTCCCTGTACACCTTGGGGTGCGACAGGGATGTCCTCTGGCTCCCACATTATTTAACATCTATTTTGACCACGTAGTTCGTGAAGCCTTCAATAGCTGTACTGGGGGAATCTCCATATGGTACAGATATAATGGGAGGCTGATCGATGCCCGGGTGCGGTCAAGGGATGGCTCCCTATTGCTCAACCACGTTATGTATGCTGATGATTTGGTAATAGTTGCTCAGTCAGAGGAGGAGTTGGAGACGCTGCCCACCAAAACTAAGCACCTGCCTGGGTATTTTGTACCATCGGACACTCCACCCCCACAACTCCCAATCGGTGATGGGGCAGTTGTGGAGAGAGTGGAGAGTTTCCCATACCTGGGCAGTGTGCTTATGACTGGCTCCAGTTTAACAGCAGAGGTCTCAGTCCGAATCAGTCGAGCGGCAATATCTTTTCATCGGTTGCGCAACGCTGTGTGGAAGCTACCTGGTCTGTCGCTCCGCACTAAGCTTCAGGTCTTCTCGGCCACGGTCATTCCCTCCCTTCTCTACGCTTGCGAAACGTGGACCCCCCTAATGGAACATCTTCGCCGGTTTGAAACGTTTAGGCTGGCCTGCCTACGATCCATCCTGGGTTTAACCAGACTGGATTGTGTGAGGAGCTCACAAATCCTTGAAAGATCTGGGCAGGGTCCCATCGGTGAGCTCCTCCGGCAGGCAAGGCTGCGATGGCTGGGTCATGTAGCCCGCATGCCCAGCCACCGCATGCCGAAACAGCTTTTGTTTGGCCGGATTGAGGGGGCTAAGCAGGCGCGGCACGGGCTAGAGAAGAGATGGAGTGATGTGGTACAGGAGGACGTGGAGCTGAGTGGACTTGCCGATGACTGGTACCAGCGGTGTCAAGATCGGCCTCTGTGGAGGAGGCTCGTGAAGGATGCTACTGGGCAGTTGGAGGCAGTCGCCCTCCAACAACAACGGAGGACGGAGGAGCGACGCTCAGAACAACGAGCGGAGCGCCGGGTGGCTAAAGCACAGCAGGTTGGCACAGTAGGGGGCACAGGTGGTGCATCAGCCAGTCATCTCAGTCAGTCGACCCGTGGCACCTGGGTCTGCCCCGTGACCTCCTGCCAGCGGGCGTTCGACACTTCACGTGGCCTCAGGGTGCACATAGCCTGGCACAAGCGTCGTGGTGACGTCACCGCCACTTAGTGGCGAATGGCGGTTGTTGTGTTGTTGTGTGTGTGTGTGAATGTAAGGGTGTGTGTGAATGTACTGGTGTGTGTGTGAATGTACTGGTGTGTGTGAATGTACTGGTGTGTGTGAATGTACTGGTGTGTGTGTGTGAATGTACTGGTGTGTGTGTGAATGTACGGGTGTGTGTGTGAATGTAGGGGTGTGTATGTGTGTAAATATAGTGGTGTGTATGTGTGTAAATGTAGGGGTGTGTATGTGTGTGAATGTAGGGGTGTGTGTGTGAATGTACTGGGGTGTGTGAATGTACTGGTGTGTGTGTGAATGTACTGGTGTGTGTGTGACTGTACTGGTGTGTGTGAATGTACTGGTGTGTGTGTGTGAATGTACTGGTGTGTGTGTGTGTGAATGTACTGGTGTGTGTGTGTGAATGTACTGGTGTGTGTGTGATGCACGGCGGTGGGTGGTTGCCGCACCTACCGCACTTGACGGTGCCTGGATTTTCTGTTTGCATATGCACAAAGTCACTTTAAGATGTTTTCTTGTTCGTGTTTTTGTTTTTTTTGTTTGTTGCGGTTGCACCCGATTCAAGAGCCGAATGGCTCACAGGGCTATACCAAATAAATGAAACTATGATGTGAATGTGGGAAAGCGTGTGAATGCGTCGTTGTGACCCGCTGTCGCCCTCTCGTGTTGGAGGCACGCATTACCCAATAGGAAGCCACGAATAGTGACACAACCTGCGTGCGTCACACTGTGAGCCTCCTGGTGCGATGTGCAAAACATCGCCACTCGGGAGACAAAGGCGGCCGGGCGTGGTGTTCACCCATCCAATCGCGTGCCGTGCCGGCCTTCGTAGGTGCTGCTCGCTAACAGCACTTGCCCCAACAGTACGTTAAGGCTTTACGGGGTATCTTTGTCTTTGTGTGCGTGACGGTGCGAGTTATGAATTTGGATAACTGACTAATCGCTTTCGCAATTAGTTTTTTCGTTCTTTATTTTGTTGACGCAAAAGCACGGTCAACAACATCAACAACTCTCATCGCACACTGCGTATCAACAACAAGGCCACCAAGACCGCGCGTGTGGCCTTGAAATTTATAAATAATGGACAACCTTTCGGGCAAAGGGCCTGCTTCATGGCACGTTGTGTTCGCGCTGATGTTTGGTGCAAGCTGGAGTTATCTCGCCACCGTTGGCGCCACGGTGGCTTGGAGATGTTAACTACCTCTCCTAGTATACAGGAGGTCGTGTGTTCGATACCAACCCTGACGCCTGCTGCTGCTGTATATTTCGCTCCCTGTGGTCGCCAGGATTTGTCTCCGGTTCCTATGGGATTTCCCCCCTCCCCATTTATTTGGCTGCTATAAATATCCACGTGATAAGCCACTTCGTTGAGCTCTCATTTATGATGGCCAGGTCGCTTATGTTAAATAACTACACAGCTCAGTGGTAGCCTTACCGAGTAAAATAAAACAAATTTTTGGTTCATTTGGGGCTCAAATGATAATCATGACTCATGTACCCAGAAATCCACCACGAGTCAGTCCCAGTACTCTTGTACATGCGGGTCTTGCCAAATTGGGTCTTTATTTGGTAACTAGTTCATAAAGGCCTGTTTTCGCTAGGAAAAAAAGTCTTCAATAAATATAATTAATCTGATATAAAATTGTTTTTTACAATTTGTATTAAGGACGTACACCCATCGGAAACCGCTTGATTTAAAGATGTCGTTCTTATTAGAAAGAACAAAAACGTACAATAGTCTCCGTGGGGAATATATCCTCGCTCTTACCGCTTTCGAATTATTTAGATGTGAACATCATAAAATGCGGATTTTTTTTCGTTCAAACCCGCTTGAATCAGAAATATCCCAAAATATAATTAAATATATAATTGTTCTCGATTTTATTTTATTTGAGAATAGGTTTTCCCCTTTTTTCTGGCAACAAAACAGTTGTGTTAAGATGTTAAAACACCAAACTGAAACCTTTACAAGGTATCATGTCTGCATTAACCACAATACTTGTGGCCAGAATGAAAACAAAAAACATACTCTGATAATAAATGCATTGTCTTTGAAACTGATTGGTCCACACCAGAGACAGCTTTTTTTAGAGCCTCGTCTCAAAAGGTGTTAGACCAGAGGACGCCAAAAGGCGCCTTTTGGCGTCCTCTGGTTTAACACCGTTTAACTCTCAATAAAACGAAAAAAAAGCAATTTCTGAATGACACCGCGCACAAATATCTTTACGGGGCACTTAGATATCGGGATTTGGGGGACTTAAAATGAAAAACCTTAGATTTTCAGATTTGTCTCACTGTTGTTTGTGTCCTAAAAGCTTCCTGCGTACCAGATGACAGCTTTCTACCTCGTCGGGAAGCACCATAGAGGTTTTTGAGACGTACAGATTCAGGTCTTTATTTAAACAGAAGATATGTTGTCAGCCAATGAATCATCAGTTGTGTTTATTATTATTCTTCCCATCATCATCATCATTATTTTTACTGATCCAACAGACAGCACACCTCCGGAAGGGGAGTTTCGCAGCCAATCTGTGCGTGGTCCACCAACCCTCGCTGCTGCTGCTGCCTCTACAGCGCTTAACTGCAGGCAGTCGCCACGCACAGCAGCAGTAGCAGCCGCTACCACAACGACCGGGCCAGTGGATGGGGCTAGCCGTAAGCAAGCTGAACAACAGCTTCAATAACAACACTCCAACGCGTGCATCAATAACATGGCGTTTGTAGTTTTCATATGTATGTTTGTTTGGAATTTGTATGTGTTGGTTGCGTCTCAAATGTGATTCGTGAATGTTATTGTTAGTTTTAATGTCAGTTGAGTAACACTGAGTTAGTCTGTGCTGCTCTGCAGTTGTCTGGGTGAAAAGTGGACGAAGTTTTGCCCAATCCTGGCCCAGCTGGTTCCTCAAACATAATAAACTAACAAAGAGACTCGTAGATATATACATAGACACTCAGAGAGATACATAGAGACTCATAGATATACACACAGACTCATAGATATACATAAAGACAATTAAAGATACATAGAGACTCATAGATATACATAGAGACAATTAAAGATACATAGAGACTCATAAAGATACAGAGAGACTCAGAGATATACAGTACACAGATACTCATAGATATAAATAGACACTCATAGAGATACATAGACACTCATAGATATATAGAGCCGATTAGAGATATACAGAGACTATTAGAGATATATGTATAGATTTTAAGATATATAGAGACTTATAGATATGTAGTGGGTTCCACGGAGACTGGAGGCGTTGTCTTTAGAGGCAACACGGTTCATTGTAATTGTTTAACAGGAAGCCCCCTTTAGTCCCACTACCTGGGAAGGTAAGGCCTCTGGGCTCACGTGCTCTAACACTGAGGCTACGGGCTCTGAGTCCTCCGCCTGAGGGTGGTCATGGGGAGGCTCAACTGACCCGACCCAGCCATGGTGCGGGTCCCGACCACTGGTCCGTGCTCGGTCCCGGCCCTTACAAGGACGTCGGGTCCCCGGGTCCCAGGGTCCCAGGGTCCTAGCCTAGCTGCTCTTCGATCTTCGTCTTCAGAGCACTCCCTGAGCCGTCCTGAGGTCCGTCTGTTAAACACCTCCCGCCGACTCTCCACCCCCGGTACCGCCCCCTTTCTGGAACCTTCCAGGGGGCTCTGGAAGAACCCCCCAACCCCTCACCTGGGGTCGGGGGCGGGGGGAACCCGGCCTCTCAACGGTCCGGCTCCCTCTGTCTCTAGCTCAGGGTGGCTCCCCCTATAGACCCGTGCCCGCAACTACAGGTAAGTAGACAGGGCCGGTGTGTGTTATGTTTTTCCAACGCTACAGATATACAGAGAGACTCATACAGATACGCAGAGACTCATAGGGATACATATAGACTATTAAAGATAGGTAGAGTCTAGTAGAGATACATAGAGACTCATAGATGTACATAGACACTCATAGAGATACATAGAGACTCATCGATATATAGACTATTAGAGATACATAGAGACTATTTCAGATACATAGAGACTCATCGATATATAGACTATTAGAGATACATAGAGACTAATAGAGATACATAGCGACTCATAGATATACATAGAGACTCATAGATATACATAGAGACTCATAGATATACTGATATACATAGACACTTAAAGAGATACACACCCCCGCCCCCAACCCCCCCGCCCCCCCTCACCCCCGCCCCTCCCACCCCCTCACCCCCTCACCCCCCTCCCCTCCCACCCCCTCACCCCCGCCCCTCCCACCCCCTCACCCCCGCCCCTCCGCCCCTCCGCCCCTCCCACCCCCGGGCAGCCTCCTCGAGCCGTGCCCGGGTCGCTGCGCTCTCACCCACGGCAGGGGGCGCTGCTGCTGCTGGGCAGCCGCTAGGGGTCGCTGCTCCACCAAAAGCGCCGCTGGGCGCACAGCGAGGAGGCGACATCGCCACCAGTAATAAAATTACCCAGCAGGCGGCAAAGCCTCCTTCCGGAGCCCAGGACACAGCGTGCTGGAGTGGTCCTCCTCCACCTGCTCATTCTTCTTCACCTGGGCTGCACAAACCCTGGGCGTGCGAGATGCCCTTTCTGGTAGTGGGGGGGGGTGCGACACATGGGCAGATTTTTGTCAGAAGACAACACAAATTAATCACGGGGCGACGTGAGTTACAACTCTGTTTCATCAAACCCTCGATGTGTTTATTAACATAGTACTTTTATTTTTTACGATTGAGAACCAAATGGGGGTGGAAGTCTGCAGTAAAGGAGGTGAAGAGCCACTTGCTCTCACTCACATATCCCATCAAGATCGTCACTGTCAGCACGGTCTCGAGACTTCACACTTGGGGGGGGGGGGGGTGGGGGCGACGGGGACTTTGCCATCGCGGCCACCTCAACTCTGTAACTTCTTGGCCCCTTCGAGGTCTGCGCACTTCCGAAACTCTTGCACATCTTCAAACGTCGCCTGAAAACCTCTCCGTTAAAAAAAACACGCACACAATGGCACTGTTGTCTCTCTCGTGAGTTACTTTAAATCGTCTGCCTCGCGCGTCATCTTTCCTTGGTCGACGATTAACTATTATTTGGTTCTTTCGGTAAAGTCACGTAGATAGAAAATAATAAAATAAGAATGACAAAAATATTTTTTTAAATAAAAAACTCACGATTTCCGATCGCAACACAAACGTTTGCCTGATGACGATGGGGGGCGGGGGGGGGGTGTCCATTTGGAGGACGTCACCTTTCGATCTACGTGACTTTACCGAAAGAACCAAAGAATATGAATTCCTGCAGTCACGAAAGTTTCAAGTCGAAGTTTGACTATTGTCCTCCTCCCCACGCGTCGCGCCCCTGAAAACGGTCGTGTAAAGAAGCGCTTCATCAATTGATATCATCATCATTATTGCTGTTATTAAATCAGTGGTTCTCAATAGGGGGTATGCGGATCCCTGGGCCGGGGGGGGGGGGGCATGTGGCATTGTCCCAAGGGGGCGGGTCACGTGAGGCGATTCATCAACGCGTGACAATATATCTTGCATGAGAGTCATTGGTGAACAATTCACGCATGCATCTGCTGAAGTTAAATAACTACGATAACATTTCAATCCACTTGGCAACCTGGAACGATATAAAACACCGTTCAAATCACATCACGCGCGCAGAGCGTCTGCTGAAATTTGTTTGTGATTCGCTTGCAGTTGCTTAGCCAGTTGGGATACCTCACAAAATGGACAAATTTGTAAAAAATGTCGACGTTCATTATTCATACATTTATTTTGTTATAGCCATGTTGGGTCAGGCAAGTGTGGGGGGGGGGGGGGGGTGATACTCGGGTGAAACAAAATTCAACAAGACGTGGTACGGTAGCCGATGAAGGCTGAGACTCGCTGCTCTCAACAATCTTCGTGTGGAGTGGCATAGTGCCGCCTGCTGTCCAGCAGCGGCAACTGCGGTGGACAAACAGTGCACACGCCGGTGAGCACACACACGTGTCGGCAGGGCGGAGGCACTGGGGCAAGGGTCATGGAAGATCCCATCTGGAAGCCCCTGGAACCCGCTAGTGGGTTCGAGAAGGGAGGCGTGACCAGGGCGGAACGATCTAATTTAATAAAAAAGAAACCCTCTATTATGGATGATATTGGTTGTGAAAGCCTGCGTGTTGAACTGTGAAGGTGTTGACAAAGAAGGTGCCTCCTGGAAACTCCCTCCGAATCACTGACACTACATACATATGAAACATAGGTATAAGACGTTGTTTCACGCATCCCATCACGGAGGTCGGCAAGCAGCAGCAGCAGCAGCAGAGCCATTGCATTGGTGTTGGAGAGTCGCATCACACGCACAGCCACGTGTACCCAACACGCAGCAGCGGGTATACAGCAGACGACAACAACAACAACAACACATGATGACTTAAATAAACAAAATAGGTGATGGAATAAACCAAGTATATCTTTAACCCCCCCCCACCCCCGGCCTTAGTTATTATTTAACACTAGAGTTTGACTGTTGTACATTCTGTCGTCACCAAGACATTCCACAGTGACCCCATTCCCGTGTCACATTTGATCGATTATCTTTACGTTACCTTCAAGATTTAGTTTTTTTTAAACGGCTGCCCTCAAGGGGGCAGCAAAAGAACCCCCAAGAAGGCAGCCGAAGAGCCGCAAGGGGGCAGCCGAAGAGCCGCATGGGGGCAACCGAAGAGCCGCATGGGGGCAGCCGAAGAGCCGCAAGGGGGCAGCCGAAGAGCCGCAAGGGGGCAGCCGAAGAGCCGCAAGGGGGCAGCCAAAGAGCCACAAGGGGGCAGCCGAAGAGCCGCAAGGGGGCAGCCGAAGAGCCGCAAGGGGGCAGCCGAAGAGCCGCATGGGGCATCCGAAGAGCGACATGGGGGCAGCCGAAGAGCCGCAAGGGGGCAGCCGAAGAGCCACATGGGGGCAGCCGAAGAGCCGCATGGGGCATCCGAAGAGCGACATGGGGGCAGCCGAAGAGCCGCATGGGGGCAGCCGAAGAGCCACATGGGGGCAGCCGAAGAGCCACATGGGGGCAGCCGAAGAGCCGCATGGGGACAGCCGAAGAGCCGCTGAAAGCGGCTTTGGAGCCGCAGGTTTCCCACCCCTGGTTATAGCATCACGACATCTCTGTCTGGACCCGTTTTGACATTCAGTGTCTCATCATCAGCAGAGTCAGGCTGCTTGATTGAGCCAACGTTGGTGAACCGCCGGGCGTTTAGAGGAAAACATACAGACTGCTGGGTTCAGCACCTATGACGTTTGGTACGGCCCACGAGGGGGTGGGTGGTCAACACCACGCCCGGTCGCCTTTGTCTCCCCAATGGCGATCTTCACACACCGCACAAGGTACTAATTTAAGGCTGAGTCGACCTAGGGGAGGCCCAGGACCGGTTCATATAATCATCACTGGTGTTGGCCATGAACGGGAATCGAACTCGGGTCACCAAGTTCGTAGCGCAGCGCGCCAACCACGACCACTCTCCACACTCACTCACCGACACAACCATCCACTCACGCACCCATGCACTCACTCACCCACGGACTAATCCACTGACTCACCCAAACACGCAGCAATCACTCACCCACGCAACCATCCACTCACTCGCTCGCTCGCACACCCAGACACACAGCACCCGCGTCATTGCACGCGTGCCAACATCCCTCCCAGCGGCCGTGTAAACAATTCGGTCACGGGTTGAATTCCGCCACCCTGTGCAGTCGCCGTCTCCACTCCGACCCCACGGGCGAGGCCAGCCCCGTGGTGATCCATCCCCGTGGATCTCACGGGGCGACTCTACGGTCCACCACCAGGGAGCCATCACCAGGGGGGGTCGCCAACCGCATGCGGCTCTTTAAAGACAACGCATGGCGGCTCTTGACATATTTAGGTTTTTTTTAATTAACCAATAAAAAAATATGAATGCCTCTTCCTGTTATTTTGGTTGCCCGGCCCCCGTGATCACGGCCAAACAGTGACGCGGGTGGATTTGACCCCTGTGATGTTCTCCAGACGTAGCACCGTACACACCGACAGCACCGTCTTCGGCTACAATTTAGGATGTGTATTTGGTGGATTCATTCATTTAGTCGGGGAATCAGCAAAGGACGAAAGGCTTCACGCAGACGCGACGCCTTGCAAAAAGGTTGTCATCAATTTGGTGTTTGGACATCTTAACACCACCTGTTTTATTGCCAGAAAGGGTTTAAACCCTATTCTAATTTTTCATACTTTGATCCTGGCAAAAAGGTCGCATAAATGTAGCTGCTGAACCCGAGATATTAATGCTCTGATAAGTGCATTGTCTTTGTCCTGTTCGCCTTTTGGCGTTGTTCTCTTGCCTGACGCTGGTGGTGTCAGACGAGACCTCTAAAGAAGGCTGCTGTCTCTGATGTAGGCCAATCAGTTTCAAAGACAATGGCCATCTATGATCAGAGCATGTTTGTTTGCATGTTCACCACAAGTACGTGTGGTTAATGCAGACTTGATGCCTTGTCAAAGGTTTCTATTTTATGTTTGAACAGCTCCTATTTCATTGCCAGAAAGAGTCAAACATGTAGGTATTTGTCCTATGAACAAAGGCGCGTTACGCGTTTTATTCCCAACGAGAGCCACCTGTCCTTCATCAACCAACACCTCCACAATGTGGGGTACCGCAGTGGCCAGGAGATGTTAACTCCCTCGCCTGGTTTACAGGATGTCGTGGGTTCGATCCAGACCCTGACGCCTGCTGCTGCTGTATATTTGGAGTTTGCGGTGTCTCTCTCTCATCATCATCACGGTGGCTAGGAGATGTTAACTCCCTCGCCTGGTTTACAGGATGTGGTGGGTTCGATCCAGACCCTGACGCCTGCTGCTGCTGTATATTTGGAGTTTGCGGTGTCTCTCTCTCATCATCATCACGGTGGCTAGGAGATGTTAACTCCCTCGCCTGGTTTACAGGATGTCGTGGGTTCGATCCAGACCCTGACGCCTGCTGCTGCTATATATTTGGAGTTTGCGTGTCTCTCTCTCATCATCATCACGGTGGCTAGGAGATGTTAACTCCCTCGCCTGGTTTACAGGATGTCGTGGGTTCGATCCAAACCCTGACGCCTGCTGCTGCTGTATATTTGGAGTTTGCGGTGTCTCTCTCTCTCCCCGTGATTGCGTGGATTTTTTTCCGGGTCCTCCGGTTTTCCCCTCCACATTTAGAAACAACATCACGCGTTCAGAGTATTTGGCTGCTACTATAAGTTTCCACACGACGATAAGCCCACTTCGTTGAGCTATCATTTGGGATAGCCAAGTCGCTTCTGAAAAAGAGCTACGTAGCTCAGTGGGTCTTATCTGGTGAAATCCAAAATAAATAATTTCTAGTTTTAGTTTAGTTCATGTCACCTCGGCGCCGACTCAAGTCCCGATCCTCATCCCTTCTGGGATTACGGCGCTGCTGCTGCTGCTGCATCCCATCCTAAACTCTCACCCCCCGGATCCGGAGGGACGCTGCTGCTGCCATGCCAACGGTGAAGCCACGCGGACGTCCAGAATACAACACACCTGCTCATTCGAGATCTAAACATCATCGCACCTCATCGCTTTGACATTCCTCCTCCTCTCCCTCCTCTCCCTCGAAGACATCGGTTGGTTGGAACCGTCAACCCCGTCAGAACATCATCAACAGGGTCGATGGGCAACATTTCCCTGGCACGTTTAAAGTTGAAGACACGAGTCGAAGCAGTGCGGCCGTGCAATAAACCCACCGTGGTCTGTGCTCCTTGAACGGAGTAGGAGGAGGCGGGACTCTCACTCCGCTGAAGCCCTCTCGTCGTGGCCGGCA